>NC_139255.1:43739421-44999688 GCF_977018435.1 Lepisma saccharinum | reverse complement strand
ACTTAAACACTTATGTCGAGCCAAGGAAGGTGAGTCCTTCTGAAAGGCAAATAGAGCATTACAGCGTGATTACAGTGATTTGTGTGCCTTTGCGGTTAGTGGCAAGAATAGAATTATACGAACTATGAAAAATCCTTATGGAAATGGCCGTGGAGTTATTTCTTTTACGTGTAAGTAGCAGTGAAACATGTTCACCCGTACAGATTTTTCACAAACATTTCAAATGTACCATAAAATACTTTCAGAAGTATCATTTGTTTCAGGTATATGGGAGAAGTGCAGCGAACGCCAAAGTTTCACCGTTTATCTCTTACTCATCCAATGTACTCTGTTGGTGCTGTTGTCCTGGCATGCAAGTAAGCAGTTAGTCAGATAAGTGTGTTGTTTTTATGGGTAGATTAAGGGGAGATCCAAAAGTAAGAATAGCTTATCAGTTAACAAGCATAAATGATAATTGTTTCCTTGCATGCTTAAGTTAGCTGAGCATATTAGAATGTTCAGTGCAACGAAAGTTCAGCCCATTGAATGATAGCTATGACAGAGTGACTACTCGCAGGGAACTGTGCGTGAATTCCACATATTTTTTTCTCAGCAGCCATGAAAAAAAATTGTAACTTTTATTATTAATCCAGATCCCATTGTCGGACCCTGTGGCCGAATGGTTAGCACATCGTGCTGCGATGCGTAGGATCCCGGGTTCGAATCCCGCTCGGGCTTGGTTGTTTGTGAATGTTCATTCATCAATTTCATCATTTCATCACTCATCCCCATCTTCGCAAATTAGCCAAGAGGCACAAAACGCAAAGTAAAATAAACTAAATCAATCAATCAAATCCAGATCCCATTGAATTTATACTTATTTATAAATGCCCTGAGGCCAGTTTTTCATGCTTTAGCTTTTATTTTTGTCGACGAATAAAAAGAAAGCTGCATGGAAAATCAAACCGAATTCTCTCAATCCACTTACTTTGTTAGCGTCCTTTGCAGAATAATATATGATAGCCGGAAGATTATTAACCAAATCCCGAATAACCGATTTTCCAGGTTAACTGAATTGCTAAAAAAAAGGTGCTACTAGTGCGCGACCGTGTTTTAGGTTGGAGCACCGACAAAGCACTTTTGTCTTTGTTTTGGTCTAACAGTCTAACGTATTATTGTAAGACACTGAAATACATATGTTTTGTATATAAAAAAAAACTTTATTCCAGTTTAACTGAATTTTCGTTCAACGGAAGAACCATCGGTTCCATCAAATTCAGTTAAATGGGGCTGTACTGTAATGTAGAAATTGATTAGGCAAGTTTGAGTTTGAAATTCTTATACAATTAACATTTTTTGTTTATTAGTATATCCTGTAACATTTGTGACTTACTTTTGTAGATGTATTTTGAGTCTTAGTATATGAAATGGCAAATGTAAACTCCGCGCCTTTAATTAAATATTTTAAATATACAGGGTGATTGGAAATTTGACCTATTCCTGGAAAGGGGTAATACTAGAGCACATTTGCAACAAATTTGACCCTATGCACCGGGGGTCGGAAATCAATGGGTTTCGAGTTATTGCAGTTTGTAGATTTTCATGGCATATTCCGACTTGCGACCAAAAAACTACTCATTGTGAAAAAAACTACTACACCCTGGGCACTTAATTGACACATTGCTAACAGCTGACGAATGAGTGACTACTGGGGAAAAAATTCATGCCCGAAATTACTATACCCACAGAAAGAAACAGTCATTGGAGCAAATGTCATGAAGAAATTTGGAAATTATTGTTTAAATCGAAGAGGATTACTCAAAAAAATGGTGACACACTTAGCGTAAAAATTACGGAAAAAACTTCATTTCATAAGCTCTCCAAAAAGATACAAATGTTGTCAACTGGCACACAGGTTGGGGGAAAAATCTGAATAAAAAGCGGAGAAGGCACGTTGAAGACCTCTTTGTAAAGTGAAAAGAAGTTGTCGGTTGTGAGAAATAAAGGAACGAAAATGAGTTTACCTGACGTGAGCGTGTTTGGTACGACATATCGGCGCATTCGAGAAACGGGGTCGGTTCAACGACGCCAAGGCGATGCTGGCAGACCCCGAGTTCATGATCCTGTCGAAGAGGAGGAAATCGTGCAGTGTTTTCGAGCAGATGGCAGTACTTCAACTAGAGCTGTGGTGAGGCGACTTGGATTCACTCAATGGGAAGTCTGGTTCACTGTGCATACAGCACGACTGTATCCATACCATTACACGCCAGTGCATGCTATTGAGGAGGGAGATCCTGTCGGAAGGATGGATTTTTGTCGATTTTTACTAAATACCGACAGTGAAGACCCCCATAATCTGACAAGAATTCTGTGGACGGATGAATCCAAATTCGACCGCGATGGTATTAGAAATTTTCATAATGTGCATTTTTGGGCCCCTGAGGGTCATCCCAAGAAAATCTAAAGAAAATGCTCACCAGAGAAAATTCTCACTAAATGTGTGGATGGGAATCATCCACAATCATGTGATCGGGCCATTCTTTCTGCCACAAAACCTAAACGGCATAACCTACGAAAACTTCCTAAGGGTAGAATTGACGACGCTGCTGGAGTATGTGCTGCTCGCCACAAGAAGGGGTATGATTTACCAACATGTTGGCTGCCCAGCCCACTATTTCCGGAGTGTGCGACAGTGGCTGGATGACAATTATCCCATGCGATGGATTGGTCAAAGCGGCCCGACACCCTGGCCGGTGAGGAGTCCGGATTTGACGCCATGCGACTTTTACATTTGGGGTCACATGAAAGAGTTAGTCTACGGTACACCAGTGGACTCCCAAGAAGAGTTGAGAGAGAGAATTGTGGCAGCCACCCAATACATAAGAGACAGAGTGTCAACGCGAGTGACTGTGCGCAGGCTGCACGCTTGCATACGTAACTGGGGGAGGCAATTTGAACAGGATTTGTAGTTTTTGTAACAATTAATTCTGACAACCTGGAATCATGAGAATTGTAAATAACATTATTACTTCACTCATTTTTGTTCCTTTATTTCTCACAAACCAACAACTTCTTTTCACTTTACAAAGAAGTCTACAACGCGCCTTCTCCATTTTTTATTCAGATTTTTCCCCCAACCTGTGTGCCAGTTGACAACATTTGTATCTTTTTGGAGAGCTTATGAAACGAAGTTTTTTCCGTAATTTTTACGCTAAGTGTGTTACCATTTTTTTGAGTAATCCTCTTCGATTTAAACAATAATTTCGAAATTTCTTCATGACGTGTGCTCCAATGATTGGGTATGGTAATTTTGGGCATGAATTTTTTTCCCAGGTAGTCACTCATTTGTCAGCTGTTAGCAATGTGTCAATTAAGTGCCCAGGGTGTGGTAGTTTTTTCACAATGAGTAGTTTTTTGGTCGCAAGTCGGAATATGTCACGAAAATCTACAAACTGCAATAACTCAAAACCCATTGATTTCCGACCCCCCGTGCATAGGGTCAAATTTGTTGCAAATGTCCTCTAGTATTACCCCTTTCCAGGAATAGGTCGAATTTCCAATCGCCCTATATATACCATTTAAATTAATTGAATTAGAATTTTTGGTTGCATTAGAATGACACAAACCCTTTGTTGTTAATATATTTGTGTGTCCTTGTATGTGTGTGGGTAGTGATAGGCGGTAATACATAAGGTTGAAATAGAAGAACATTTGCTTGTGTCCTTAATAGTTGGAAAGTTCACATTGAAAACTAAGAATTATACTTGAATTTTATCACAGTCCTAGAGTGGCAACCCTGTATGAAAAATCAATCAGTAGAACATGAAAGTTTGAAGTATATGTTTCTAAAGACTTGATTGGTATATATATTTAAATTGTTCGACTGAAAGTGTGAGAAATTCGCACGCTAAGAAATGTATAACTAACTCTCTCTCTCTCTCTCTAGTCTTCTTAAATCCGAAGGTTCATGGCTGCAGCAACACAAGTCTTCCATCTGCCCCTATCCTGAGCAAGATCTATCTACTCTTTTCCATCCCTACCGATTTTCCTTAGGTCCATCTCAACGTTGTCCCTCCATCTTCGTCTTGGCCTTCCTACAGGTATCTTACCATCAGGTTTCCCAACAAGAATCCTGTAAACTCCTCTTTCCTCTCCCATTCGTGCCACATGGCCTGCCCACCTAAGTCTTCTTGATTTAATTATTCTAATAATATCTGGACATGAATACAAATTATGTATTTCTAAATTATGTAACCTTCTCCACTCACCTGTCTCCTCATCCCTTTTAGGTCCAAAGATTTTCCTAAGGATCTTATTTTCAAATACTCTCATTTTATGTTCCTCTTTCAATGTAAGGGACCAAGTTTCACATCCATACAGGGAATATTACTGGTTTGTATATTTTAACTTCTAGTTTCTTAGATAATAAAAGAGTAGAGAAAAGTAACATGCATTTCCTGAATTAAGCCTGCTTTTTATTTCCTCTTTAATATCATAATACTAAGAAATTTATAGGTTAAAAATTCAAATTAGCAGCATGCTCTCATTCAAGGTAATTTCCAGGCCAAACACTTATCTGGTAGCAATGAGAGTACAGGCCTAAAGTCAGTTCTTGTAACATTTTTAAATAAAGGTACATCTTCGAAAATTACAGAATATTTAATATTATAATAACTCAGGGCTTGTAACAGTATTAGCCAATGTGAGTGATACGAGTTAGGGATACCCACAGATATCCAGATTTGATATCCATTTTGGTTTCAACTGATAATCCAAATTATCCATACAAGCCGATTGCTATTTACTTTTTCAAGTTCTGTAAGTTATTACGGTAAGAATAGTTTCTGATTTATTGAAATAATTGCCAAATAAAGGTTCAAGAATATCCTTGCACTAATGATCCACATTGAAGAATAAGCAAACATGATGAAGCCATGTAAACTTCTTCTTTGCGTGATTTGCTGTAAAATCCTATGCTTGCTTCCTCAACACACAAACCATGACGATCTGTTCCGTCCCTCTAGCAGTGCTTGAAGTGGAAAATGTTAGCTGAGGGGATGAGTTGAGGCTTGTTGAACCTTGAGGTTAGCTGGAGGAAATGCTCCTATGGTTTAACATGGTGGCAATAAGACTGCTGGGGGAGATGCTTTGCAGAATAATTTGCTAATTAAGGGATGCCATCTGCCCACTCACTTCGAGCACTGATGCTGAGAGTGTAAGTTGTGTTGAAAGGGTGCCGTGATTAGGAACACATGTTTTCACACAGTCTTTCCTCCACATCCCAGATAACATAACTGATATTATTATTATTAACTACACCAAAAAGATTTTTTCCCATTTACATTTTCTTGGTAAGATGGAAAACTTTGTGCATTTATACTGAACTAGGCAAGTGGCCACGGTGGCTCAGTCGGTAACGCGTCTGACTACCATGCTAAAGGTCCCGGGTTCGACCCCCGGCCGGTTCAAATCCGGGAACTTTTCTAACGATGGAAGCGGCCCCGGTGCCCACCCAGCGTTGAATAACATAGGTACCTGGGGGAAACCCTGGGGGGTAAAGGCGGTCAGGGGCGTGATGCTGCTCACATCACCCCCACTTACGACCGGATCAAGAAAGTGTGGGGCGTTACCCCCACACCCCCTATACGCCTTCATGGCGTGGTGCTATGCACAGGGGAACACTTTACCTTTTTACCTTTTTTATACTGAACTAGGCAATGCAAAAATCTGTTTTAGGTGAAAAGGGTAAACATTTAAAGAATTCGCAGAGAATCTGTAAATCAAATAAACAGACATTAGATAACAGATTTGTTGAAGACTAGACGGACAAATAAATATGCAGAGTCCCTAAAACAGATAGAGTATACAAAACACTGGACAACAAATTTTGACTTTCTGATCATTGCATAAACTCTGATAAGCGATTTTATATATTTCGGGTGTGCTGAATACAAATCTGTAATCAGTTTTTCTTGATCACATCACAATTCCTTGCAAAGTTGATGTGAAGGTACATAGTACGCAAATGCTGTGGTTTTTTATGCATATTTAGCTATATATTGAGGTGCGGAAATCCAAAATAACAGTCATACATTATGAAAAATATAATGTACTATATCATACAAGGCATTGGAATGTACAGAAAGAAATCAATATATTATTAGAAACAAAAAGCTGAATGTATCTGTATCGTCATTCAACATATGCATTCCAAGTTACAGCGCTTGTAAAACTTAAACAAAATAACACTGTCATGACACATGAGTAACTGATTGCATGCAGTTGGTACATGGAAATGGACACAACACACATAACATACAAACTGGAAGATGTTCAATATTTCAAGGAAAGCACTGCCGATCTTTATTCAATGCCTTGACGAATTCCTTCATCAGCCCTAATTTTATGTGTAGGGGCAGTAAGAGAACGTCGGATGCTTCAATAAGACACTTCTGCTTGATATTTTTTGATCGGAGCCATTCTTTCCGAGGCCGATCGATGCTGAGACCTTCCTCTGCTATCCCACTCGCAAATGAAACACAAAGATGTTGTATTTCCTAGGTGTAGACCCAATCACTTTAAAGGTACACACTTTCCATTTATGTTCTTCATACTTAATCTTTGTCAACAACAGTTCCAAATTTTCATAAGATTCTTTCCGAAGTACGGAGTAACCAATGTGAATGGAAGCATACGTGTTGCCATTGTCGAGGAGGACACTTTTCAAACTGCATTTTGACGCATCAATGAAGCCTCCATTCACTAGGATCGTGCTTAGGTAGTCCCAATCTACACATCACTTCATGGATGTTGTTGCAAAATACAAGCTGGCTGTCTTGTGTCTTGGATAACACGGCATATATTAACAATACGAAAAATATAATTTCTGAGAGAATCTGATGTGATGGGGGTTTTCTGAACTCATATCTGGTTTCAGTGGGTCGATTTCATATTGAAACAGTTACAACCTCCCATGCAATGAAACCAATGTTGCCCAGTGAAATTGTTCAGACAATGTGCACATTCTGATATCCAGTATCCACACATCTGAAATTCAGATAAAAAAATTATCCAATATCCCGATAAAATCTGGGTTTTGACGTCCCTAGTACCGGTATTAGAAAGTGTCATTTCAAATTTATTCACAGATACAGGCTGACTGCATGGTGCCAGGAGATGCTCACGCAGTCTAAATGTCCTGGAAATTATGCAAAATGCATAATTTAAAATACATTTTGTGCCAACATTGTTTGTCAAGAGCATATATCATGATTAAATATGCTCTTTTAAAAATTCTGATTCGTCTCATGTGTGGACCTATGATTATTTTAAATGCAAACTGTGGTAGATTGATATGATATAGGTTCGATGGCACGCTTATATATTAGCATTGCAAACTATTCTAGAGAACTTTAAATTGTTTAATTGTTCAAGCATCAGCAACATGAGAATAGTTAAAGAGTTGTTCTGTAACATGCCACCATTACCTGGCTCGCTTCTGGTAGGAAAAGAAAACAAAATTCACAACTAATTTGGTTCGTTAGTCCTGGGTTCCCATCCTGTTCCTCACTAGAGCACTCAGAACCAAAGAATGAATTGACAGGCGAGAACTTGCAGAATTAACGTTGCAGGGTGTTGCTGAAAGTTGCAGAAATGGCCTTTATACATTTATTTACGCTATAGACAGGTCTCTCGATTCTTCCATTTATGTTATACACATAGTTTCTCTAATGTGGACCCCTCAGCAGAACTGTAGCCTGGAAGCCAGCATCGGCGGAACCACAGCGATGCTTTGTAAACTTATAGGAAACTGAAATCCGTAAGATCACTCTCCACACAGTCTCTCTCCAAATATCAGTTTCACACACTCCGTCTTGCCCTCTGCCAAAGGCCATTTTATACGGACTGTTAAGAACCTGAGGTAAAACCAAGACTACTTTACAATTGAAAATAACTAACCCTAATTAATACTCACACGCACACTTTTCACTTTTCACTTAATTACATGAAAACACACAAAACAAAATACCGTTTCTAACAGAGTGTTGACATCGGAATTGAAACTCTCAGATTGTATAAGAGTTAATCCATTAAATTAGGCGCACACAGGAGATGTACTATGTAGATTTTCAGCGAAAAATGCAGGCTCGACCAGGACTCGAACCCGGGTCTCTGGCAATCTGTGCCATTGCTCTACCACTGAGCTACCGAGCCGGCCTGGCTTTCCCTGCATTTTCGCTGGCGGTGTTTTACCTGTGTGAAATAGTCTCTGCAAGTGCTACTGCAACGGGATCTGTTGCCTTTGAAACACTATAGATGTCGACGTTGCCTGGTTCCAGCGAATAGCGCCAGCGAAAATGCAGGGGAAGCCAGGCCGGCTCGGTAGCTCAGTGGTAGAGCAATGGTACGGATTGCCAGAGACCCGGGTTTGAGTCCTGGTCGAGCCTGCATTTTTCGCTGAAAATCTACATAATACATCTACATGTATAAGAGTTGTTTGATAAATAAGTGGACTGGGCCCATGGTTTTGGTGTACACTATATAGCCAAAAGTCACCGGACACCCAAGTGCACGTGCCGGTAGTGTCGTGGTTTGGGCTCGGGCCATTAGTTTTGGTCAATGGCAACATGGACAGTGGTGTTTATGAGGACATTTTAGACAATAGCATGATGCCCACACTGTGGCAACAATTTGGAATGGGCCATTTTCTCTATCAGCACGACAATACCCCTGCCCATAAAGCAGGGTCAATTGCATCGTTGTTTGTGGACAAGCAGGTGGATGAGCTTAGCTGGCCCGCACAAAGCACAGACTTGAAGCCCATATAACATCTTTGGGATGAACTAGAGCGTTGGTTGCATGCCAGACGTACTAGACTGAAAACTACCCATGAACTATTCAGGAGGCTACAGGATGAATGGAAATAAATTCCACCGGCAATATACCAGAACTAAGTGGAATGCCTGCCCGAAGAGTAAATGCTGTAATAATAGCGAAGGGAGGTCCGACATCTTATTAGTTACCTGGCTGGTGTCTTTGGAATGAACAGTACTGGGTGTCCAGTGACTTTTGGCTATATAGTGTACGTAGAAATAAGTCAAAACCGATTGTGTCTGTGATACACTTGTCCCTTGCGCACGTTAAATCTGTGTTGTTAGTCGTCTGTTTTATTCACAGGTAGACGTTTGACCTTCAAACGTGAATGAGTGCAGTGATGGATTCCTCCAGATATGCGCAGCAGTGTGTGATTCCGTTCCTGTGTGCTGAAGGTGTGCAGCCAGCAGAGATTCTTTGGCTGTTAAATGCGGTGTACGGTGACGAACCTTTGCAGTGAACGGCAGTGTTTAATTGATGCAAGGAATTCCGATAAGGGAGAATAAACAGTGCAGTGGACCGTTGCACATATTTAGAGGGATCCATCTCTGCACTCATTCACGTTTGTTGGTCGAACAGCTGTCTACCTGCGAATAAAACAGATGACTAACAATGGGTATGTAACGTGCACAATGGACAAGTGTATCACTTAACATAATCGGTTTTTCCTTATTTCTACATACACCGAAACCACAGGCCCCGTGCACTTATTTATCAAACAACCCTTATAATATTTTCACAAATTAATATTGTACTTTACGAAGTTCTCAACATCAAATCACCTTCCTACCTCCTGCCATGTTCCCAATTCCTTCATGAATTTCTTAGCCATGATAGATCATGCAATTTCTCATCTCCCTATCCATGTCCACAAATCCAACTCTTGGTCAGCTGTAAGATTGTAGATTCTAATGCCTGAAAACCCTAGAACCATAAGCTCAGTTGTTGCTTTTGGCACATGCGTACACCACTGTCTTCAGAATATTTGATAAACTTTTCCCATCAAGCAGATTGAAAGGCATATTTATAAGTATGATACCAGTATTTCTAAAAGTATTTTACATATTAGTTTGACCTGTAATTATGAGTGTGGAGTGTGTTTGTGTTCAGGCACATGAGAAATAGAAATACGTGTTAATATTTGTAGAGATAGTGTTACAATAGTTGATTGAATTTCGTTGAAATTAAAAAGAAATGTTTAATTTCTTGCCTTATATCATTAGTCATATCTTGGCTTTATCATAAACATTACAGTTCCAAATATATAGTGATTTTTGAACTAGAAAGCATATTAGATACTGTCTGCTATACATAGGGTGTTGCAGAACAACAGTGACAAACTTTCACAGCATGTAAAAGAGCTGCATAGTTGTGTATATAGAGAACAAAGTGCCATTTTTCAAGGTCTCAGCAAAATATAATCAAGGAAAGTTTGTTCATCTTGATGTCCTCTGGAAGTTGTGAAAGTTTGTTATAGCTACACCCTGTATATCATCTTGTTGACGGCCAACTACTTTCTGTTACATCTTTCAGAATTAAGAAGATTAGAGGATATAAGAAGAAACTTCTAGAAATGTCAACATTAAACAAGGAAACTTTTGACAAGCTCATGAAGGATTACGCAAGCTGTACGAATGAATTACTTGAGGAAGAAACGAAAACAAGCAAATTGAAGGACACCTCCGATTCCAGTAAAGAAACAGGTAGGAAACTGAAGTGACCATTTGAAACAATTTCTTGAGTGTAAACACACTCATAGTTCTATTATTACTGCATGAGGCTAACTGACACTGATATATCCAAACACAGACGTTTATTGCTGCAGCAATACAGGCCTCCCATCTTCTATCCACGATCAATTTAATCGAGACCTTACTTATTAAGGAAGGTCATCTCAACATTTGTTCTTCGCGTTCCTACAAGTATCTTACTCATTAACGGCACCACGAAAAGAGGGAGGAAGAAAAGGGTGTTGGTGGACTGATCAAGTGTGCCTATCAAATTACCTTTTGTTTAATTATGCTAATATTAATATATAATTATGCAGTTTACTAATATGTATTCTTCTCCACAAGGTCACCTAGTAATGTCCCCCAACACCCACCCCTCACCTTCAGCAACACCCTTTACCACCCCCTACACCTTTCACCACTCACAGTTTTCGACAGCCTGGCAAAGGAACAACATGATTTGTTCCTGTGTGACACTGTCTACCTTTTTTTTCTGGATCTGGCAATACTGCAGGCCACGCTCACTTCACAAACTTTTTTTCTACTCCTGAAGATGTGACATGCCTTCACGAAAGTATGAAGTTTTTCTGCATCTTTATATTGGAACATGAAGGACCGTACTTTTAGATTATTAGCATTTGTTAAAATCAGAATTATTTAACAACTGATTGTGCAAAAGTAAAGTTGATTTATTCGTACCCCAAGCTGTTTTTTGCATTTCTGTCACTTCGCTAATTGTGGCAATAAGGGTGAGTGTTATGATGAAATTGATGAAGGAACAATCAGAAAGAACACCATGTTCAGGTGTACATGAATATAGATAGGGTCCTAGGTTCGAATCCCAGCCTGGGTGTAGCCTTGCTATGTGCCTTCCTATCCTTTTGGAATAACCCTGCAAAATACTATTTGCTTTAGGCACAAAGTGATTGAAATTAATACAAATTACCGACACTGTAATTTCAAAGTTCCGCAGATTTCTCACATATAAGGTGGTTTGAAATTAGAAATTTTAGTGGTAAAAGCAAAATTTAGCATAGAAACATTGTCTTCAGACGAGAAACCTGTAACTGTAACTACAGATAAAAATCCATAGAATAGAGAAACTTAATTGTCCTTTGAATTCATCGAACAAATGGAAACTTTTGCGAAATCAGTTTCAAGTTGAGCATTTTTTTAAATTTACTTGTGCCAAAATTTTGAAAAGTTTTCAATCTGTTTTGCTCATAGCCAAGATCAATCACCTATATCAGTGAGGCTTTGGGCTGTTCTTTGTGAAGGATTCAAGTTAATTTTTTAAAATGGCTTTAAATTGCAAGATATGCTCACAATTTTGAATTTTTCACTTTGAAAACCTTGAGCTACCTCAGTATTCCACACAATTCTTTATATAAGTACATTAAAACGGTTACAAAATTGATCGCTTGCTGAAAAATTTGTGGAAATATGAAGGAGTTGGTACGAGTAGATAACCATGACTCTAAGTTACGTATATTTCCTCATCCACATAGTCATCCTGCTGTACCAAAAGTTGATTTTAACCCTTTCGCAGGTATAGAAATGCCAATAGTCGAACCGGAAGAGGATGAAAATCCTGACGAGATAGCTTCTGAAGATTTTGAAGATTGGAAGAAGAAAATACTTGGAGAAGTCAATGGATGTGCTTCGTAGTACAAAGCCTGTGGCATCTGAAGATTGGAAGATGAGGAACAGTCCATTTGTGACAATGCTTGTGCTCTGAACAAAATATAGTGAGGCACACGGCAGCTTACAGTTATATATTTGTGAGTACAGGGGTATTAAGTACAGATGTGCAACGTGACACCTAACTACTGTATTTATCTCATAAACGCAGAGTAGCTGCAAACTTGAAGTAAGTTACCACTATTTTGATACCTGTTACAAGGAAATTTGTGTACTGTATATATATATGTATTATTTGTAATTCTGCATGTGTTCATGAGAGAGATGTCTCAGCCATCCAGTAATGCATACAGTTGTTTCTTATTTTGATAATAAAGGTTTTGTAAATTTTTTATGCATTGTTTTATGTCTAGCCTGACAAATTCCTAAGCTATCCGTCAGCCAGTCAAGAATAATTTTCACCAACTGGATATGATTATATGCATACTCTTTATTTACACATTCTTTTCTCACCATTTAGAGTCAATATTTGGTCTTTCACTGTGCAATATTTTTTGCACACACTAATGAAGAATAAATAAAAGCTCTTCAACAGGTCTTGCTGATAAGATGATGTTCTCACTGCTAAATAACTTTGAAAAATTCTGTCATAAGGAAGACACAAATTACTATGTCTGCACAAACCCAATGGAGAGTGCTAAGAAAAGGAATTACCAAAATGCCGATGTATAAGACAAACTTTTTTCCTTTTAAAATAGGTCTGAAAAACAGGGTGCGTCTTACATGCAGATACTCAGTTTTTCATTACCTCCATTTCTAAAAATGAACTATGTTCTACAGGGTGGGCGAGAAGTCCCTTTACATGTTAATAGCATAGTACAATTAGACATGTAGATAAACATTTGATTTGGGCAGGGATAACGGCAGACCATCTGCTTGGACCATGTTTCTTTGATGGTTCTGTGAACCAGCACAGCTATCTTCACATGATTAACACGTGGTTGCTTCCAGAATTAACAGCAAGAGGAATAGCTGACTCCGTTACACTTCAACAAGACGGCGCTCCACCACATTTTGCTGCGAGTGTCCGCAAACTGCTAAATGAACTGTTTCCAAACTGCTGGATTGGACATGGATCACGAGACCTCACCACACCGGACAATGCACTATGGGGCATAATAAAAGAAGACGTTCGTAAATTACGATACGTGAACGACGATCAACTGAAAGACTAAGTTCACATGGCATTTGAAAGGATCACCCCTGATATGCTGCAGCGGATGCACACAAGAACATGGTAACGAATCAACCTTTGCATCGAACATGGAAGAGAGTGCACACTGACATTGTTGATCAATGAACCTTGAACGTTTGTAACAACGTTAATGTTAACCAGACATTGTTTATTCAAAATAAATGTTGAAATTTAAAAAAATATACTGTTTTGTATTCATAACAATGTTTATCTACATGTCAAACTGTACAATGCTATTAACATATAAAGGGACTTTTCGCCCACCTGTAAGTTAGACAATTTCCTTATGGTGTATGGCGAAGAAGATTAAAATGTATTTTTTTCTAGTCACATTAAGTAAGTTTTTTGTTTAAAGTAGGTCTACATGGTACTTTATATTTGAAATACTGTAAACTAATTATAATATTCCGTGATAGAGCTTTTTCCTCAAAAATGTATACAAAATATAGGGTCTTGTACACCAGCAAATACCATAGTTAAATTTAGTTCAAGAAACCGTGTCCTACTTGTTGGTCACCTGTGCGCCCAGCATCTGCTGTATTTCACTGCATAATTGTTGCAAATTTTATGCCTTTTTTTTTTGCTTAAAAGAAGTTTTTTTAAAAAAAAAATTGTGCCAGTATTAACCGTACTTAAAAAAAATGTTTTATTACTGGATAAAGTGTCTTTCGGGCAAATTAGGATTCACGGAATACTGGTGAATATACTTTGAAATTGAGTAGTCCAAATCGACGCACATGATTTCTTTTTGACAGTTTGCAAACGTTTTTCTGGTCTGAAAAAAGTGAACATATTTGTTGTTATTGATTTGTACATTGTAGTTGAAATATTACACTTGATAAAATTCACTACAGTTTTGCAAAGTACGAATTAACAAAATTTAACCTTCTGTGTCCGAAGATTCCTGCATCACTATCATTGGTTTCATATCTGCTGCAACGATGTGACGGTTACGTGACGAAAGGTTACAAACCAATTTTGGACTGAAAAAACAGGGTGCGACAATTATGCAGTGAAATATGGTATAGCCATTTTCTACAAGGTGACACATGTAGGGTTTATCAATTTCAGCCGATGACCCTGTCTGAACACACGTGTACATGCAGAGGAATCTCCCATGCACAGGCAACTGCAATGCATACAGTCAGTCTGCCATGGAATGTTGCCTGGTTCAGACAAGTTTTGTGGCATTCAGGTGCAGCAGACACTGTGACGATGGTTAGAAAAGAATCATCTTCAATCCATGCTGAGAAATGATGATTGATTTGGTTTATTTTACTTTACTTTTCTGCCACTTTTGGCTAATTGCGAAGATGGGGATGAGTGAAGATATGATGAAATTGATGAACGGACACTCACAAACACTATGTCCAGGTTGGGATTTGAACCCAGGACCCCTGGCATTGTAGCTCGGCCATGGAGGCCGGTGAGAAATGATGAGGTTGGTCAGATAATGGAGAGCCAATGGCAGCCGCATGAGTATTTTTGCACCGCTACCTGGAAAATTATTTTTTCCACTTGACTGACAATGAAACGTGGATTTCTTGTATCAATGTGGTCAAAACAACAATCCATTTAGTTATTCACATTCAACAAAGGTGAAAAAATTGAAGCAAACCCAATGTGTATGAAAGATCATGAGAACTGCATTCTGGGATCAAAGAATGTCTTGGTGGGTTCCATGCAACTGAACAGCAATCTCATTGCAGATGTACTGTGAAATACTTTAAAACTGAGACGTACCATTCAGAATTGGCAAAGTGGAGTGCTTATATCAGGAATTGTTCTTCACGACAATGTACATCCACATACTGCTGACTGCACTGTCCAGACGATTCAGAAGTTCTGATGGGAAACATTTAATCATCGCCTTTGCCCATTTTGTTGTGACTGTCTTCCTGCACCTGAAGAAGCTGCTTCCATCCAAACAATTTGATGAAAGTGAGGTGTTGAAAATTACCATGTTGGTCTTGCTGAACTCCCAGGTGTAGGAATTTTATGCAGAGGGAGAGGGTATACAAAAGCTTGTTCCAGATTACCAAAAGTTCTTGTAAAGTATTGTTGAATACGTAGAAAAATGAAGTGGATATGTATGTATCTGTAACCACTAATATTTTAACCAGTCTGTCCTTAGTTTTGAAATGCACCTTGTATATAGAGCATAGTTCGATAAATAGCAAAATATTCTGCTGTAAGTATTGATATTTCCTTTGGTAATATAAATTGTTCTGTATGGATATTTTTGTTAATTTAGTAAAAACTTCTCTATCTGCATGTACAGGGTGAGTCAAAAGTCAGGTTACGTAAGGATTTACAGCAGGACCGTACCCAGGATTTTTTTGAGGGCGTGCCAGACCTAGAGGCAATTTTCATGAATTTTCTCTCATCTTTTTTGAGTGTGTGTGTGTGGAGGGGGGAGTGTATGGGAGAGGGTGGGTAGAGAATTTTGCTCATTTTGCTACAAAATGTTGAAAAACAGCATTTTCTAACCTATATGTATGCAACCATGTGACCACCCTAGCAGTGTGTTTGCTGGCTTAATATTGTTTCCATGGCGTGTTCTTGCTTTTAGAATCTTATTCGACAGTAAAAATAAATGGCAGTAGCAACCAAGAAGCTATTAAATGGGGATGCATACATGTGGGATAGAAAATGCCATTTTCAATGGCTCGTAGCATCGAATATTTTGGCCTTGATGTCCTCTGCACACTGAAAGTTTTCTGTTGTACGGTCACACCACTGTGTATTTATGTTCAAGACAATTACAAGTAGAAAAGAAGAAAAGTTGCAGTAAAACAAATTCCGATCCACAGAATTTCGTAAATAGTAATGTACTTACAAAAAACAATATATGTTAAAAGTACAAGGTGTACAACTTTGCTTCCGCCGTTTTCCGACAGGTGGCAACAACAGGAAGTAGCGGTCGAAAGAAGCAGATCGCAGACGTCACGCAGTTAGCTTGGACCTCTGTCAAGATAACCCCATTCAAACATTAGTCGAGTGGTGTGTGCATCGTGAAGTTGTTTGTGATTGAAAATGTCAGTGTATGAGCCAAATTCTCGCCATTTGCGGGAGGTTCTACTTTTTTGTTTCAATATGAAGAAAACTGCGGCTGAGGCTCATCAAATGCTCTCCACTACGTATGGTGAGGACGCTATAAGTGAGAGAACCTGTCGTGAGTGGTTTCAACGCTTCAAGAACGGTGACTTTAACGTCGAAGACCGGCATAGTGGTGGAAGACAGAAAGTTTTCGAAGATGCAGAATTGGAGACATTGCTGAGTGAAGACTCGCATCAAACTCAAGAAGAATTGGCACGATCATTGGGAGTGACACAGCAAGCCATTTCAAAATGTCTGAAAGCCATGGGTATGATTCAGCATGACAACGCACGACCCCACGTTGCCAAAGTGGTGAAAACGTACTTAGAAACATTAAGATGGGACGTTCTACCCCACCCGCCTTATTCTCCAGACATCGCTCCCTCTGATTATCACCTGTTTAGATCAATGGCTCATGAACTGGCTGACCAACACTTCCGATCTTATGAAGAAGTCAAAAAGTGGATCGCCTCCAAAGATGAACCATTTTTTAGACACGGCATTTATGCTGCCCGAAAGATGGGAGAAAGTAGTGGCCAGCGATGGACAATACTTTGAATAATGCCTGGGTAAGCAATGTTTTTCATTCCAGCGTCATATTTTTGGGGAAAAACGGCGGAAGCAAAGTTGTACACCTTGTACTTCAGGCAATTTTTACTCCAAAAATCTAGCAACGATTCTGCTGTGAAGTGGATTCTCCTATTTACATAATATTAATTAATCCTAAGCCATTGAGTGGCAGAATGGACATCAGTTGCAGAAAACCCCTGATGTTGGAGAAAGATAACAAAGTTTTTTATCCTTCTGCTCAGTGGTGGCGAAAAGGGATCACAGACCTTGCGGTGCAGGTGGAGAGCTAAATGCCCCTTATATGGTTGGTTTTGTATTGCAGTCATTGAGGACCCTTTCTTCCATAATGTAAAGAGTATAAAAATTCCCCTCTATTCTAATTATGTGAAACATTAGTGACACTGTAATAGAAGAAACCATTCAATAATCAAGGGGTTCCTATTTGTCGAATGTCATCAAACAACTGTTTTTTACTCATAAGAAGTTCAGACAATTTTAAAAATGTACACAGTATTCTACAGAAAGTCCTACATAACCAGTACAATGTCTGTCTGTTGTGGTGCAAGAGTCTTTGTTCCCTTATAGCAAGTCTCGACATGGATTAAAAGAATGGACTGTCCCGACTAAATCGGAACGTCTGTTAGCCTTACATCAATGGTTATAGAACTAAAATAGCCTAATATTGCAGACTGCAGACTTCTAGAGCCTGCCTCTCTCCAGAAACAACCTATTCATTTGTGCAAGGACATCGAAATTCATGCAACATTTGAAAAAGTATCAAAGTAATTTTTGTAGGTTTTTCTTAAAGTTCAAATTAAAAATTTTCATGGCTCGATAGGGAGGGGGTGTTGGAAATGTTTGGGGGGTATAAGTTTGGGAATGACTCTTCTAAATAACGAGTACTGCATGTGTTCTTTAATGCTTGTGTGTTTTCTGCATCATGTGTATCATTAAATCAGAAGAATAAACATACCATTATTTTCACTGTTGCTAGCTGATTGATTCGAACCCAGGACCCCTGGTGTCGTAGTGTGAAGTGCTAACCAGTCCGCCACGGGGGCCGGCAACAATATATCAGAATGTATTGCAAAGTAATTCATGCTGTTACCAGTTCAACCTTCTTTAGGAAGGCTGCTCCGGTGCATGAATGGATTACTTTCAATTCTTATATTAATTAATAAATTAAATGTTTTAAAATTGCATTTTAAAAAGTGTGACTCTATCTTAGTTGGATTCTTAACCTGTATTTGCAATATAAATAATAAAAAAATACTCACTCTTGAGAAAAAGGGGATGAGAAAGTTGTTCCAGTTCTTATCATGAGTGATGTCACTCCCTGCAGCCCTGACCACTCAATGCCAAGGCCACCTGATAGGATCGTTCAACCTTGGCCTTCCAGACTTCCTCAGGCTGACCTTAGCCTCGACGAGAAAAAATACCCAGGCTGATGCAAGGTGAGGACAGTAGCCCTGAACAAGGTTACCAAGACCACACCGGACGTATAAATACCCTAGTCGCAAGACTAGGTGTGTGGTAGTCGATTGATAGATCTCAGGTGTAGCTGGAGGCGCTGTCAGTCGATCCTCCACACCTAGATGGCTAACCAACACCCAGCCGTGTCCAGGCTGTCTACACGGTGATGGAAGATGGAACTGTTCGCCAACTTATAAGTATCGCTAACCTCTTATCCCTTTCTTCGAAGTGATTCCTTGCCTTTAAATCTTAGGTTGAGATTTCCTCCATCACATCAACTACGCTCTTTTATATTTATAAACCATTGTTATTGATAGATGCATGATAAGAGGAAGAAGAAGAATATGTATTTTATAGCATGTTATTGATTGGTTGTCATAGTAACCGTGTGTAAGATGTACATGAATGGCTTCCAGGCATTAAAGTTATGTTGTTAATTTGAACCTACGTATTTTGTATGTCTTGTGCATGTATAGAAAAGAAATCACACACATAACAAGGCTTATATCTATGGCGCAGTCGTACAGGATATTTTTGGTGATCCTTCGTAAGAAGAAGTATGGGTGAAGACGTCACGAAGAGTACGCGACGATCATCATTCCAGCATAGGTTTATGCAAGGAGAAATTTTGTCGGCTTGATCAATTTCTACGGTAAGAACCAAGATTACACGGTTTGTGTATTGTTTACAATAATTGTACAAGGGCAAATTCAAGTCAGTGCGATACAAATGGTATCTACGGCATAGATTACAATAATTGTACAAGAACAAAGTTTAAATCAGTGTGATACGGATTGTGTTTACGATATTGTGATATTTAGTTGACCACAATTATGAATATGTTTGAATTTATTCTCTGAGTTCCGGCCAGATTCGGAAAAAATAGAAGATTATTTAACGAGGTTTGAACAGTCTTGCTTGGCTCATGATGTTAATGAAGCCAGGAATGTACCCATACTGATTGCAGTTATAGGGTCTGAAGCTTTCAAAGTGCTGAAGAACATCCTTGCACCTGAACCAGTCGATCGTCAAACGTATTCGATCCTCAAGGACAACCCGCTTAACATTATGGCCAGAAAATAAACAAATATGTGGAATGTTTTAAGTTCAGGCAATGCATGCAGGAAAGCGGCGAGGATGCAACACGATTTATGGTACGTGTTAAACAACAAGCACGTAAATGTAGTTTTGGCCAGTACTTACAGGAAGCCATTGTAGAGCAAATAATTGTAGGCGTTCAGTCTGACGCCATTAGAAAGAAATTACTGTCTGAACCTAGATTGACTCCAGCAAAATGTCAAGATATTGTGCTTCAAATAGAATTAATTGAACGGGAAACACAAATGTTCACACATCGTGGAAAGGAATGTAGTCCTAATCTAGTTGCATTTGCTGGGACACAGAAATTTAAACCATGTTTCCAGTCCTCGCAAGCAAGCAAAAAGAACTTTGTTACTCCTCGGGATAAAAGTAATAAAAGCACTGAAGAATGTGATAGATGCTCCAGAAGGCATGATCTTGGACATTGTCCAGCAAAATATTCGATATGTTCATTTTGCAAAAAGAAAGGTCATTGGCATGTAAAATGCAAGTTTAGGAAAAATAATGGTGGAGTTGCGAGTAAGACAATTACAAGTAATCAAATATCTACGTCTAATATTAAACCTTTAGACGCTATTGTTGAACAAAACATACATAACGAATTTCATGGTTTGTCTTTATTGCATGTTGAAGTTAGTGATTCTCATCCGCCAGAAGATAATACTTGCACTATTTCACCAAGCACAGACAATTCACAAGTGGAAGATGCTACGCTCACTCGTTCAAAATCAAAGAGCGTTAGTTTCAAGCCAAAGACAAAAGTTGTAGATGGCACTAATGTTCTTATGTCAGCGGAACCATGCATAGTTAATCTGTGTATTGATAAACGAATTGTACAATGTGAACTAGATACTGGATCTACAGTTACGCTGTTCAATAGCAAGTCTTTCAAAAAAATGTTTCCTCATCGGCGAACACAATTCACTACACTCAAGTTACGAGGTGTGAATAATAATACTTTGAAGTTGAAAGGTCAAGCTTTCATTGATTTATCATTGAATGATGTATTGTATAAATTACCAGTTATATTGTGTGAAGAAGAACTGCGTTATCCGTTGATTGGATGTTCATGGCTCGACAGTATTCACCCAGGTTGGAGGAACTTGTTAGCACAAGTAATACAAAAATACCGGAAAGTGAAGGTTTGAGAGTGCAGCTGGAGAAGAAACTTACCCAGAAAGATAAGGAATCAAGGAAACGTGACCACCTGCGATATGAGAGACATAAAAGATCGAAGCTCCAGAGAAACAGGGAAAGGGACATTAGTGGACAGATTGCCATTGGAATGCCAGTTAAGAGCATGGCCAGTGGCGACACTCAGTTTGACCAGAAGCTGTTCAACCAATCAAAAAGGATGGACAGTGGGTACGGAGATGACGAAGCGTACAACATGTATGATAAACCTTGGTGGCATGCACGAAATCTGGACCAACATATTTACAGACCATCAAGAGATCTGAACAAGGATGTGTATGGAGATGATTTGGAGAAAATAATGAAAACAAACAGTTTTGTCCCAGACAAGGAATTCAGTGGCACGGACCATGGAGCAGCACACAGCGGACCTGTTCAGTCTGTTAAAGATGAAGACGATCCTTTCGGACTGGACCAGTTCATGACTATAGCTAAAAGAGCTAGCAAGAGACCTAAGGATGCAGAGGGAAGAAGAGAGAACGAAAACCAACCAAACACAGACAATGGGCATGCACCACTCAGAAAGTCGAACAGACTTAGGAGACCTCCTGATAGATATGGTGAGACCAGCACTTAAAACAAAAAGAGACTCCAGGAGGAGATGATAGACGCATGATAAGAGGAAGAAGAAGAATATGTATTTTATAGCATGTTATTGATTGGTTGTCATAGTAACCGTGTGTAAGATGTACGTGAATGGCTTCCAGGCATTAAAAGTATGTTGTTAATTTGAACCTACTTATTTTGTATGTCTTGTGCATGTATAGAAAAGAATCACACACACAACAAGGCTTACAGTTATTATTTATAAGGTGTTTCATTGTGTCTACGCACTACAGGTATCATCACTTTCGAATTAATTACCTTAGTACCTAATATGTTCTCTTACAGCAAAACCCCTTACGTCTGAGCTACGTTACCCTAACGGTTAACTTGGGGCTTTCAAACCCCAGCTGACCATTACACTGCTATTACATTAAATTGCAAGTTTAATATCATCTTAACCTCAGAAATGATGTCTGAACATGATAGTTGAATAATCAGTGCTAATAAATAATATTAATGCTAAACACTAACCATGGCTGTAGGCAAGAAAAAATTTCAGGGGGGGGTTCATTCATAATTGTTCCCATGGGCGTCGCCAGAAATTTGAATAATAGAAATAATAACAATAATTATACAATAATAATTAAAATTTCATAATAATAAAACAATTTTATTCCAAAATAATAATAATAATTATTATTATTATTATATCCTTAAGGGGGCTTACTCAATTCAGCAGATGAGTGAATATCGAGCACAAGTTTTTTTTTTTTACGTTTCGTACAGTGTGTACTGAAATGCACAATTATTATACTTTGTTATCAAATTTTAAGACACCTTCAAGAAAAAGCTCTAAAATTTAGATAGAAATTTTAGTCATAAAGTTTTTGTTTTTTGACCTTCTAACTTAATTTTTGGAATTTTGAAAAGTGTGGAACCAGTTACTTACTCTCTTTGAAAACTTAGCCTGGTGCTACGAAACTGGAGATCCTAGGTTTGAACTCCTATCAAGGGGGATTTTCAACTTTATCGGACAGGGAATTTAAAAGTTGGAAAGGGAATTTTGGGACAATCATAAGGGAATTTTCAGTGTATATTCCTTGTGACGCAGGAACAACACTGGAAAGATAACAGCAGAAGTGAAAATGGAAGGGTCGCGGGTTGGTTACGATTCTGAGAATAAATCCTGTTTCACTCAACTTTCAGAATTCCAAAAGTATGAAAATTCTAGCTCGATCGTTTCAACATTGTCTCCTTGTATTTTTGTGATGCTTCGGAAAAAAATTTTGAAAATAGTTACAGATTTTGGTTTCTGAACTTCCATTAATCCAACATGTCAGATGTTTCGGGGGGGTTTGAACCCTAGAAACCCCCCCTCTAAATACGGCCATGACACGTAACACTTATTCACTTCTTACTATTTCTAACCTTTATCTTAATCTTCTTACCTTGTAGAATGACGTAAAACCAACTTTGTTCAGGAAAACCGAACAAATTTGGTAGTGTCTGCTACCACGTTCTTTTTCTGCTGGAATCTCAAAAAAGATGCTCGTGGCAGCAGACTCGGTCTTTGTCTTATCGTGATTTCATCATGCTATGTATGCAATTACGTCTGTAATACATACTGTGAAATTGTAGCGATTACTTTCACAAAAATGTTTTAAGATTATGTCCCTTAGCATTCTTCTAATAATAAACCTAAATGCTCTCGTAGTTAGGTTAGGTTCTGTTAGCATTAAAATAATATCGCTAAATGCTTTCTAAAGAAAAAGGTTCTAAATTACCTGTACATTCATTCCCACTAATCATAAATTTGCATTTCTCTCGTCTCAATCTGTTCTTAAGATTTGTAACATCCTCTTAGCAGACGAATTACGTGGCAGGAGCAAATTTGAAGCTTATTCTTACTGCTGACACGTGCGTGGCAGCAGACTCGGCCAACAAATTTGGTTCTTCACACTGGGGCATTCTTGCCAATGTCACAGTGAATTATTGTAATAAAAAATGGAAAATATAGGATGAATCAAAGAAAAGCGAGGGAATCCATAAAAATATCGTGGAACTGACGCCCTGGGTTAATTTTCAGGTACCAGGGCATAAGCGCATACCTCCGAAAGTAGTTTGACTACTTTTATCCGTATACATAAAAAAAATAATAATCATTCTATGTAACCATATCTTGTATACTGTTTAGGAAAATAAAAATTCTTTGTATTAAAAAAAATCAGTGCTGTAAAAATAAGACTTTTGAAAAGACGATCGTCAACAACAGAAAAGATATCGGAACTCAAGGAAGCCTTAAAATTTGCACAGCACTTTTTTACGTCACTAGCAATTTTTACAATTTAAGTGATCTATTGTTGTAAATCCGGTCAAGAATAATGCATAATAATTCAGCGCGACTGTACTTTTATTTTTATAGTTGTTTTTAATAACTGACTTTTTTCATGTGATATCATACTTTTCCACGTAGCTAGTAAATATAGTCCTTTGTTTTATATACACACATTTATCGTCAAGAATAGTTGTTACAAATTTTTTTCTTGTGTTTCATGTCTCGCAACCTCTAGGCTTATCTTATTTACAGGTATTATAATTTTAAAGTTGTTGTTACCAAGAAAAAGAAGGACGAAAATACGAGGGGAGAATATCTGCTTAATACAATGAAAACATACGTTAATATTAAATTATCGGATAGGGCATAATGTCAGTCATAGTGTATAATAATGTATACAATGCGTTTACGCACTTAATACATTTTATCTCTATAATTTTGGGAGTTTCTTCGATTCCTACCCGCCGTTGAATTACACATGCTCGCAACCAGAAAAGAAGCAAGGCATAGTGTAAAAATATATTTTTTTTGTATTATCGACCCATGGCAGCTAGAGACGACCGAAATGACGTCAAGTTTAGTGTTCTTTGTGCATAAACGTACTAAATTTAGCTCGTTTTCGCAACCATTCCGTTGCGCTTTAATATATTAATTCTTAGGTTCAGGAGAATGTAATTTTCGGAAACTTATGGCTGGCTACATAATCTTAAAGTTTTGCTAATCACATTTTTATTATCGATTTACACGAGAAATTCTTGCCTTCATTGAAAATAACGTTTGATTAGCCATCTCATCGCGCTCCAATGTAAAGCTTAGGGCAACCAAATGACGAACGAAATTATGTAGGGACACAACAGGGGTGGCGCCATCACCGGAAAAGTTTTGCAATGAACAGCCCCATTCTGATTCGATTTATATATTTTACAGTCAGATTTTTTTCGGTTATTCTGCTGGAATACAAAATAATTTACATGCATATTTCATGAAAATCATAAAGGTTAGGTTTTGGAGTTCAGGCTCTGTCCGAAAGGTATAAAGTACAGACTTGAAGCATGGTCTTGGCGGAAGTGACGTTACCTAGTACAGTTCGAACGCGACAAGAACACAGCTCGCAGTACAGATGGTTGGTGACTAGGTCACGTGGTTTCCACACTCGTTGTTCATTTGTTTAAAATCACGGAGGTAGAAAGCCAGCAGCACAGGTAGATAGATACGTGGGTTATTCCTGAGTAAACAAGAAATGATCGATCAGACAATTAGATTATTGATGGCGGGGAAAGAACTTCCGGTTTGGCGAATTTTCCAATGTAAACAAGTGGAATACAGATCGTCACCGAGCTTATTTTCTTATAAAAGATCGGAAATAAAATGGACCACTTGAAATTTTTGAGTGATATAGAGAAACAAAGGTACCTAGAAAAGATTGGCAATTTCCCGGATCCTTTGGATGCAGATATAAGGGAAAGGGACAATAATACTAATATTTTCCAAGGCAATGTTGATCTTCTACAAACAGTATCGTTCTTGAAAATATTTATCCAGGTTGAAATGAAGCTTACATTAAATATAAACATTGAAATACTTCGATTACTACAGTAAAGGAAATGATAATAATTACTACAGTTAAAATTATTGTTATACACTAATAATATATACCTAATTAAATACATTTTATTCGAATTTTATTATTATTGTTGTTGTTTATTACTATCATGCTATTCGATCCACAAGCCGAGTGAATATTCACCACAACTATTTTCATTCACTTTTACATTTCATAGTTACTATATTGAAATGCACAGTTATTGTATTTTGTTATTAACTTTTGCAAGAAAGGACTTTAGAAGTTATAAAAACTACTCAGAAAGTTTATATTGTGTGACCTCATCTAAAATTATATTTTTTCGAATTCTGAAAACTGTGGAAGCATTTATTCTTTTGATTAAATGGTAGAATATAAAAATATCACCTGGTTCCTGTATTTTTCACTCATTTTTCCGATCTAATGCATATTTTACATTGATTACTCTGTTCGAATACTAACTAAGTGAACTTTGTTTCTGTTATTAACAATAAAAACATCAAACTCTGCTTTTTTTGCAACTTAGAATGAAGGCGGGGGGGGGGGGTCGACTGACCTACCGACACCCATGGAGACCAGTTTTGCATAGAATGGTGTTTTGAAGTGGCTGCTATATCACTGCCAAATTTAAGAACAATTGTTATCTCAGTGTACAGAGCACCTGAAAGTAATGTAGAATTTTTTATCGAGTGTGTGCAAAATATTATTTCGTACCTACACAAAAACTTTAACAAACATAAAATAATTATTCTTGGAGACATCAATTTTGACATTCGAAACAGTACTCCTAAGCAAATACATCTAAATATTTTAAAATCTTTCAACTATTACTGCGCAAACAATAGGCCAACAAGACTAGACTCTTGTCTAGATAACATTTTAACAAACCTAGATAAATACTGCTATGAGATAGGGATATTCAATACATTTTATTTAACGGACCACAAAGGCTTATGGTTAAAATTGAACAATAATATACCTCTGAATACTATACATAAACAAATTAAATCTGTTAGACTAATTAATGATAACAGGCTGGATATACTAAGAAACAAATTAAAAGACGTTGATTGGATTCATTTAATTCTCTCAAGTGCAAATGTCGATGCATTATTTGAGAAATTTATGAGCACCATCTCTGATATATGTAACGACTGCTGTCCTAGAGTCCAAAAAAAGGAGAAACCAATTAAAGCTAAACGCGAACAAAGACACTTAGGTCAATGGTATAATCCACACTTGAGTAAATTAAAAATCTTGCTTATGATGTATTATAATGGATTTAAAAATGGTAACGAAGATAAGAACAGATATATCAAATTAAGAAATATTTACAGATCAGAAATTAGAAAAGCTAAATGCACAGCAAATGATAAATTTATTAATAACTCCAATAATAAATGCAAAGCAGCTTGGAATGTCATTAAGGCAGAATTAGGCAGAGGGAAACCCAGAAGAAAAGAAAATGTTCCGATTACTCCAAGCGAATTTAATGATTTCTTTGTCAGGGTAGGTAACAAATTGGATACAAACCACAATTCTATGAATATAATAATCTCATGTCACAAAACATCGGTAACATTTTGACTGACTTCCGGTGGCATGAGACCCAACCTGCTGATATTTTAAAAGCAGCACAAAAACTAAATAATTCAAAATCGGAAGACTTTTATGGAATGTCGAACTTTATTTTAAAAAGAATCATTGATATTCTACAGTACCCACTTTGCATTCTCATAAACTGGATGATGTATTGTGGGCACTTTCCTTCCTGCCTCAAGCTCTCGGTCGTCATACCCGTGTATAAAAAGGGTGATAAATCGAGCCCCGACAATTACCGTCCTATATCACTTGTTCCCATTGTCTCAAAAATTATAGAACACTGTTTATATAATCAACTCGATAGCTATTTCACAAATAATAATTTATATACAAGTGCACAATATGGTTTCAGAGCCCATTTATCCACTGTGAAAGCGAATGAAACCATTGTTTCCACAGTGTTAGATGCATTTGAATCCAAACTTTTTGTAAGTGCAACACTTATCGACCTGAGTAAAGCCTTTGACTCTGTTTCCCATCAAATATTAATAAAAAATTACACTTCTATGGCATCAAAGAAACTGAACTTGCTCTAATAAAATCCTACTTATCAAATAGACAACAAATGGTCACTGTAGACAACATAAAATCAGAATTCTTAAATATAAAAAATGGAGTTCCACAAGGTTCTGTCCTCGGCCCATTGTTGTTCAATATTTATATAAATGACTTACCTAATATTATTCCTCATAAGACTGTTTTATATGCAGATGATACCACATTCCTTACAGTGGGCAGTGACAAATTTACAGTTGAGAAGCTTGATAAGGAAATAGAGGAAAGGTCCATTTTTTGGTTTCAAACAAATCAACTTACAATTAATGAAAATAAAACAGAGAAAATATCTTTTACATTAGGATATGGCCATGAATGGACTTCTGTAAAACTTCTTGGTTTACACTTAGACTCCAAATTATCTTGGGAGTCGCAAGCAAATCACCTATGTTCCAAACTTGCCAGGGTGGTATTTCTACTTAAAAAGCTTAGAACATGCATTAGCAAGGACTTGTTGCTGCAATCATATTATGCATATTTTCATAGCCTTCTGACTTATGAAATTCTCTTATGGGAAACTCATCTGGTGCTGGGGATGTATTTATCTGGCAGAAAAAAGCTTTACGAAGCATGGCAGGAGTCTTTGATCAGTCTGTTTCCTGTAAAAATCTCTTTAAAGAACTAAAGATAATGACTGTGCCAAGCTCATATATATTTACCTGTCTAGTGTATACAAAAGAAAATGTACATAATTATAAAGCAAGACACACTGTGCACAGACACAATACAAGATTCTGTTACAAGCTCGACACACCATCAATCAGATTAAGTAAAACACAAAATAGTTACAAGTATTTAGGAATTAAGTTATACAACATGTTACCAGAAGCTGCTCACAGTGTCTCTCTTAAAAAATTTAAAAGTGTACTTCAACCCTGGTTAAAAGAAAAGGTCTTCTACAATCTAGAAGAATTCGAAATCCATCCCAAAAATGATTTAATATTCTAGAATGTATTGTATTGTTTATTTCCTGTTTTATGAATTATTGTTATGTATATTGCCACTGCCATATTTATATTATTTCATCGTCACTAATATTATAATTGTCTTATGTCTACGTACTCTTACTTTATATATGCATATACTCTCATATTAGTATCTATAACATATTGGAGTTCCATGTAATCCCTCTCTCTATATATATAATTATATATTTACATATATACAATAACAAATATGTAACCAATAACTGACGACATCTATTGCATTGTACAATGTCTAACGATGAATAAATATATTGTATTGTATTGTATTGTATCAACAACGAAAAGGCAAATGCGTTATAATGTATAATTATAACTAGTTCCAACTTTTAAATTTAGTCAACACATGTGCGTTAGACATTTATAATTTTCGAGACACGTAAAATATTTTCATTTGATTTGATGAAGTGCCGACTGCAGAGCCTACTCCTTTGTGTTTGTGTCCAATCTTTTCGCTTTACTGCCTAAATCCACTGATTTTTCCGTATCGGGTTTGTCTGAAAACGATGCATAGATACTTGAGAACAATTGTTTGTTCCCTATATCATGTTGAAGCCTCACAAATATTGTCGCCTTTTCCGAAGACACTGCCTTTACACCTTTGAATTAAATGTTATTCTTTTCAAAACCGAAAATGTAAACATCCGGTGAATAGCGCCCATACGTTATGGGCCAGCAAGTTGTTGGTTAAAGTTCTTTTAATGTGTGGAAATGTATGTGTACGAGTATTTGAAAATGCTATGTGATTTTAATGGTGAAAAACAAGTGTTTAAATGGCGAGGAAAACAACGAGTACTCAGTTTTATCTACTGATCGTATTTGGCGCGGCAGTAGAAGTGCAATTCGAAAGACAACACTTCCAGTACACGACTTGAAGACCGCACTCCAAGACCATACTCGGAGGATGCTCGCTTCAAGTATTGTCTTGCACCTTTGGGAGACGGCCTTAATACTAGAGGTGGTGCGGGATCCCGAAATGTCGGGACCGGGATCGGGAAATAAATTCCCGACTTTTCGGGATCCCGAGAAGTCGGGAAATACCGAATCGTCATTTTAAAAAGTCGTTAATTCTCGACGTTTTCTGCATTGTAAATTTCTGAAACTTATCGAAAATTGTTAGTTTTTGTACCAGAAATGCCAAAACAATCAATTAAAATTACGTGTAGAATTTGATATTTACAGAGCTCCGGGAAATTTAGAACATTCCTCGTCCCGAAAATTTCCCGACTTTGTCGGGAAATTGTGAATTTTTCCCGTCCAGAATGTCGGGATTTAAACATTTTACCGTCCCGATCCCGTCCTGACACAAAAAATTCTGTCCTGCACACCCCTATTTAATACAATCAAATGAATGATAAGATGTTAATGTCCATGGTGCTTGACAACCAACATGCTCCCCCCGCACCTCTCGCAATGCCAATGAGTTCATCATCCTATCCACTCACCTTGTTGTGATTAGTAACCCCAAAGGCCGAAGAGTGGCATAAAGTAATCAAGTAGAAAGAATACTCTAGAGATAGAGCTCAGTCCAAGACAGGCACGTAGCCAAGGGGAGGACTAAGGGGGTTGACGCCCTCCCCCCGAAATACTACAAACATCTAATTTAAATAGTGTCTAGTGGCTTAACTCTACACAAAGATATTTGGAATGATCAGTGTGAGAGGAGAAGGGTACAAAGGTCAACGGTCTATGCTCAATGAATTGTTACAACCGCGAGCAGTAGCACATAGAACAAACATGTACGTAAAATACTGTCCTCTCCTCTTTCATCGAGCGTTGATTTAAAAAAAAAATATATGGAATATGCAGCTGGGATCTCAAAGTCGGTACCAGAATCGGGAAAAAAAAAATCCTTCCCGATCGCGATTTTTTGTTAGGAAATTCCGAGTGATCGTTTTTCTGCATTATCCGTGTCTGAATTTTTTGGGAAATTGAAAAGCGAAAACAGTAACTTCAGGGTGAAAGAATGTGTAGAACTAAGGATTTCATATTGAAGGAAATTTCGTACATTTCCCGTCCAGGACGTCAAGATTAAAAAAAAAAATGTCGCAACCCAAAATATTCAGATTCACACCACCACCGTATAATGGTAAAATAACACTTTGGAGTAGGCACCAAGAGACGAAATTTTGAACGCCTCGCGAACCATATTAACAAACAAATATCGACGTGCGTGATATTTGTTTACGTAAAAATATGGCGGCCTCCTAAAAGGACAAATGATTACAAATTGCGGTCAACTTATTCCATGTTCCTAAGAAGGATTCTGTATACTCGTTTTGAAGTTGCATACAGAAGTACTACCAGAGACTAGGATTTACATTTTAATGAAATGTACAAGTATGTATCTTTGAGGAACCAGTCGTAACAGCTGTTCCGTAAGTGCAAAGGTTAAAAAATTGTACGATTACGTTGTTACTAAAATAATTTGCCACTCGAAATATCCAGTAGTAGTAGTTAGTCATATGTTTAATTATAATTAGTTTATTTTTTCCCGTCCTCTATGACCGAGCGGTAAGAATACGTACAAAGATTGATCCCTCGTGTGGGAACAGACGCCAGGTTCGAACCCTGGATACATCATTGTGTTTTCCCATCACAATTTCATTAGTTCACCATTGAACCTCATCGTCGTAATTAGCCTAAGAGGTAGAAAAGCATCGTAAAAATCCAAAATAGGAATTCGTTTTTCCCACGTCGTTGCTTTGCTTGGTACTACTTTACTATACCGGAGACACCTATCAATGATTTATTTCACAATTTTTTACTTTGCTAACGTACTATTCTGCATTGCGGAAGATTAGGGTAAATTTCTCGTAAGGGACAAACGGATTTCATCAAATTTACAGGAGAAATTACTTACCGAATGCAGTTTCTTTATACTTCTGGAAGTTCGGGGAAGTGTTTTCTCGCATCGTTCATTGAATTTTGACGGTAAATCATCTATTTTTCGATATAAATGTGTGACCGATGCACGGAAGTTCTTGCATCCATTTACTTCCAGGTGGATGTACCCTGTGTGTGATGACGTAATCCTGGTCAGTGTTTCCAAACACGTGTTTTTGTAACTGAAAAAGATACGTTTCTAAAAATGCTTTGTGGGGCTATGTCTCAATGGTTCGTGGGGCTATGCGTCAATGGTTCGTGGGGCTATGCGTCAATGGTTCCTGGGGCTATGCGAGAATGGTGTGTGGGGCTACGCATATTTTTTTCGAAACCAATTTTTAACTATTGTAACCTATAGTGACCCTACCTAACCTAACCTTACCGGAAACGGTTCGTGGGGCTATGTATGAATGGTTTGTGGGGCTATGCGTCAATGGTTTGTGGGCTACGTAGGTATCTTTGGGTGCAGTGGGGTGGAAACACTGCATGCTGAGTACGGTAGTGAAACTGTGATCGCCATTTTGCGTGTTACCGAAGGCAAAAAGAAACGAAGAAAACTTACTCAATATGTCGCAAATATAGCTTATTTCCGTGAAATAAGCGAAATGCCACCTTCAGCAATGTTTCTCAATGCAGAATACGTAAGTACGAATATTCAAATTAAATGAACTAGGAAATTTCAGCTGTTTGTCCCTTACGAGAAATTTACCTTCCTTATTTCCCACAAACCATCCACGGGTAGCCCCAAAAACCATTGCCCAAAAATTCACGATCCAACACAGGGACGAGGTATGCCTACTAGGTTAGGTTAGGTTCCATTAGCACTCCTTTCGTTCAATTTAGCATATACGGACAACATCGGTTTTTCTCGATGAAAGAAAATACACGGAATTCTTTTAATTTTAACCTTTCACGTCCTGCATTCCACTTCTTTCTTCAAGATTCCATGTCGAATTACAAATTCCACGGCATCTTCCACACCCGGCAACAACTTCACGACGCATCCTCGTCATGTCATCTTGTAGTAGTAGCAATAGTGCGTATTGTGCTCTCGTGCAGAAAGCAAATGGCAGCAGCAGCAATGCGCGTCAGAAATAGATTTTCGTAGAAAACCACATGCATTTGCATTAAAATGGATCAAAACTACATTCCCGAACATCAACAACGCTACAGAAAATGATTTGCGTAAGTACTTTCTCCTGTAAATTTGAAGAAATCCGTCTCCGGTATAGTAAAGTGTTACCCTTTGCTTATATATCATTGGCATCTCGTGGCCTCAAATTTGGCCGGGGCTTATTTTTTAAAGAATTTAAAATATAATGACAATTCACATGAATTACCAAAAAATGGTATTTTTTTCTTCTAGACTACAAAACTGGACTTACTTTTTTGAAAGAATTTAAAATATAATGGCAAATTACATGAATTACAAAAAAAACAGGTATTTATCTTCTTCTAAACTACAAAACTGGACTTATTTTTTTAAGGAATTTAAAATATAATGACAATGCACATGATTACAAAAGAGACAGGTATTGTTGTGAAACATACCTTTCTACGAACGTTGATTCCTGTTCTTCTGCTCAGCAAATTTTGTTATTACTTTTTCGTTGAAGCCCTCTATGTTTGAAATGTATTCTATCTCTATTGTAAGCAAGTGCCAAGGCATTTGGTCTGTCTTGTCCCATTGCATTTCTTAAGCAGGTTTTAATAAGCTTCAATGTGCTGAAACATTGTTCAGATTCAGCTGTTGCCACTGGAGTTATTATATGTTTGTCATTTTTACTGTTTCTGAAAAGGTACCCTCTAAATAATTTTAAATAAAAAATGAATGCAATCTACTGATAGAGTTTATGTTTTTCAACTCTTCACTACAATAAAGAACACGAAGTTCCCTTTAGTTTTCCCTATTCTATGAAGGGATAATAAATCTGGGAAGATGCCTCTGTTTAAAGATTGTTCTCTTTCATTATGTCCTCGTAGAGCAAATTCATGTCGACCACAGAATTTTAAGCAATCGATAATTCTATTTAATATATGCCTATTTTTCTGGACAAATTCGTGTCTTGTAATCGACAGCCTATGTCCTTCATCAGTTTGTGTTCGAACATCAACCCTGCCAAACTCAATCAAACATAGCGAATGAAACCCACCAAAACACTACAGAACAACACGCGAGATCGAACGTGACGCAACGGAGCTAGCCCCGAATTAGCACTCAAATCCATTGCACTCTTCCCTCCCCTCTCTGCTAGCATGTGACCTTCACTGTAGCGTAGGTGGGTGTAGGCCACGCCTTCCTTTGCGACGTGCCCCGGAAAACCATAATTGACATCAATGCCGCTAGGAGCGCTGTCGTATCCATTGCAACAGACGATGAATTTACGTGGGTAAAAATCGCCTTTTAAAAGACTGTGTGATAGTTATGCGTTATGGTGATTGATAATTACATGAATACGTCCGTTTTTCTTTAGGGGCTAAGCCCCGGAAGCCCCAAGGGACGAGACGCTACTGTTATATATTATTCAGTAGATTGATACGCATTTCTAAAAATACTGTAGATGGGCGAGCTTTAAGATACATAGCTATATTTTTAAAGGCCGCGACTATTTTCACTAGGTGGTGAAATATTTTATCTTATTTTATTATATTCATTGGCAATGTTGCTTAACATATTGTTGAGAAGTTATTTTAAATTATAAATGGTTTAGACTGCTACTGTCACAGGTAGATAGAATAGCATGAAATGCTGAAGACCAGAAATTACATGATCAGGTGTTTAGGAGTATCTACAGAAGTAATTTTAATGCTAATAGCCCTAACCCTGAACTGCCTAACATAAAGACGAAAGCATTTAGATATGTAATACCCTAGCAACACTAGTCCATATCAGAACAGCTTGCGGTATTATGCTTTTTACATGAAAATAAACTCAATTTTTCACATTCTGAGTGCCTTTTTTTATTCTTTCTTTGCTTCCGGAAAACACAATATAGCGGGCACATCTTAACTCACATTATGGGTATGCAGTGTTTCAACCTTCTTCACTGAAAAATACCTACTATCGTGTTCGTCACCTGTGGAAATTATATGTTATGCATGGGTAGCTGACATATAGCAGAGGTAGCTGATGGATAGCCCCACGAACCATACACGGATAGCCCCACAAACCATTCACGGATAGTCCCATGAACCATTATGCAAGGTAGCTGATCGATAGCACCACGAACCATTCACGGATAGCCCCACAAACCATTTCTGATAAGGTTAGGTTAGGTTTGGTTATGTTAGGCAAGCATAGTAAAAAAAGGGAGGTTGAAATACTGACAGGGGCTTGCGTCATGAAACGTACGCAGCATCCGGTTGTCGTAGGGCAAGCAAATGAAAGCAATGGCAATTGTGCGTCGGTGACATATTTCTCTTGAAAAATACATGATTTCCCTGAAAAATATGAAAGAAAATACCTCGACGAACGTTGTAAACCTTGGAGAAACTCATTTCCGTAAGTAGTTTTTTGTGTAAAATTGAAGAAATGTGTCTCCGATGTATGAAACTGTTACCGAAAAAATGTACATAGTTTCCTGAACGAAAATAAATGTACACCGACATAAGCTTCATACACATCAACATCTAAAGAATACACACATCCGTGTAACAGACCAGGCCAAGTTGGAGATCCTGCACATGCAGTTTAAAATCTGGTGAAAATAGCTCAAAAGCTACGTAGGTTCACCACCTGATGAAATTAGACATTCCAATTTTTAAATACATGTTGCATGTTTTAAAACTCCCTATACTATAAGAAGTTATTTACATTATAATGCAAATTCTCATCAAACCTACTGTTTACTTTCCCATATGAACTCTAGTCATCTTGTGCATTCAGCAAGTCTGACACATAATATCCATAAATTATGAGATGTCATTTTATTAATTTGTGTTGAAAGTTCAATGGTGCTGAAATCAAGTTGTAAAGAAGAGCAATTAAATTAGATTTGTAAGTAGTGTAATATAGGATGATATTTATGCGTAAGTACGATATTTGGGTCATACATGAGGGTGTAAGCAGCAGAATATATGAGTTATCTAGGCCCAAGTTCCTTTTGTTTTATTGCGATTTCATCATGCTAGGAATGCAATTTTTACATGGTTCGATTTCGATGTACGTCTGTTATAACATACTGCGGAGTTTTAGTGATTACTTAAGGTTTTGTTCAATATATGCTTTCGTGGTTAGGTTTGGTTCCCTTAGCATTAAAATAAAGTTCCTAAATGCATTCTACTAAGGTTCCAATTTACTTCTACATTCATTCCCATGCTTCTACGATATTTACTGTCGCTTGTCGGCGGAGAATATCTTGTCCATGAGAAGTTCGTAAGGTAATTTTCAAATTGTTCTTGTTTCAAGTAAATAACTTTTTTCGAGTCCAAACAGTGCTCATTACTTTAAGGAAGGTTCAAATTTCGCTTTGTGCTAGGAGAAATCATAAAACAATCAGAACCATTACCATAATCTATAACTGAGAAGTTTGGAGAGTGAGAAAATTTTAGCTGAATATTTGTTTTTTTTATTTGATGGATTCACATTATATCAACATATTATGGTGTTTTATGTTCCGAAGTGTATCCAGTGTTCGTCCCAATGCCATGTATCCCAGACCACTTTTGTTAATGAAATATCATTGTATGCACACCAAAAAGACATGTAGAAATTCTAACAGTATAAAAGCTAACACTGGTAACATATAATGTAAATAACTACCACTACTAAACAAAAAAATAAATATGACAGTAGAAAACTTCTTACGTCACGTGCCGGCAACATATTTGTTAAAAACACTAAACTAGCACACAAACACCACGATGAAAAACACTCAGGAGTTCTTCCGAGCTTTCAACTCCTTCATGGTGTCATCAGGGCTGGTCAAGGGAAGATGGAGTGGATGCGGTTGTAGTTTCGCTGGCACTACTTGATGCATCTGCCGGCATCTGATGCATCATTGTGCTGTTTCTGTGTTATTTGAGTGTTTTTAACAAAATAATAAATGTGAAAGAAAACCATTGTAAAAAATGCATTTTTTTTTCTTTGTTGTTGCAAGGATGAAATGTGTTAAGTAGTATAGGAATCACCGCAGTGATCGTGTTGTCGCCTTGTAATCCAGGGATCTCGGGTACGATTTTGTGGAGGCACATAGTGGTTTGGATCCCACTTTAAACTGTAGGTCCAGTTTCGCTTAGCCTTACTGTGCATAAAGTGGACTTAAAATACCAAAAATACCAACTTAATCAATCAATACAGGAATCACATCTACAAACACTACCCATGTGGGGAGGGTATCTTTTATTGATGCGCTTATGGATATTTGCGAGTGCATCAATGCTAATGTACAAAGTCGTCATATCCTGGAGCACTTTAACCAGTTTTTTAATACAAGAATTCACTCCAAGCCAAAAAAAGATAAAAATGTGTCGTATGTGTGACGCTTATTGCGTTAATAGTCTGTATGGTTTATAAAACCTTTGAAGTTGTCAAGATGTTGTTAAAAACAGATTGTGTTTTGTCTTGTATAAATGGCGTTCATTATAGTTTGTTGAATGGAATTTTGTGATTAATTAAATAATGTTGATTTATGCGTGCATATCATTTATAATGTATTCGACACCTTGTGTGAGATCTGCGTGTGTTTCAAATACACAACAGATGTATTAAATGGCGACGAGGAAAATATTTAAGGGCGTAGTACAGATTTAGGTGAGTTTTGGTCTATGATTAATTGGATTTAATCGTTGCTGTAGGCATCATGTCGTATGTGCCAGGATTTGACAAATATGATCCAGATGAAGGAACCATTAACTCTTATTTGGAAAGATATGATAATTATTGCCGAGTTTTTAACATATCTGAGGAAAGCAAAGTTCCTAGATTGATATCTGTAATTGGCCCCAAACCTTATGAAGTGTTAAGCGAGTTGTTCTCTCCAATATTACCAGAGAAGAAATTGTTCAAGGAAATTTCTGATAGGCTCATTTCTTATTACAATCCAAGTAGTAATTATATAGTGCAACGCCTAAAACTAAGAAAATGTACACAATTGGATGTGGAGAAGATTGAAGATTTTACAAGAAGGCTCCGAAAGATAGGTGAAGCATGTGGATATGGTGAGTTTTTACCTATTGCATTGTTTGACACGTTCGTGAGCGGTTTAAAGTCTGACGTTATTAGGAAGAAAATAATAGCAGAAATTATCATGGAATTCCAGAAAGCTTTTGAGTTAGCTAAACAAATGGAGAAACTCGAGTGTGATATGAAGGATTATTACCGTGAGGTGAACTTACAAGGCACAATGAATATTAAGTGCAAAGGCAATGACAGAAGATTTCATGAAGCGAATAAGGTTTCACGTAAAAATGAGAATGATTCCAAATTTAGCAATCAGCAAAGTTATCTTCATGGTCAAGGTAATAATTCAAAATCATATGAATCAAAGTCCAAAGTGCAAGGGCATTATGGAGGAAGTTACTGTTCGTTCTGTGGGAAGCAAGGCCATAATTATTTGAAATGTTATAAAAAAATTAACATTGAACGAAGAAAATCCACAAATTATGAACTCAATAACAAATTTGTTGATCATACAACTGAGTTAGAATCCGCACTTAACTCTGAAGCTAGTCCAACAAACACAGCTGCAACTCAAGATTTATTTATTGCCACTATTTTTACGCATTCTAATGATACTCAAATCAACTTTAATAGTAAAATTGATAAAGAAGAAATCGTGGATCATGCATCCAAACTTCAATCATCACAACATGTGGTCAACGATTCGGAAAATGATATAAAAGTGTATACAAGGGAACTAGATTCCAACATTAACCAGCGTACATATTTAATAGATATTAATGTACATGGTCATGAAGCCAAGTTTGAGATTGACACTGGATCCTATGCATCTGTAGCTAGTAAAGATTTTTATCAAAAATTTCTGCAAAATGTACAAATGTCTGAACCTAACTGTACATTGAAAGGTGCTGATAATAATGTAATACCTTTACAGGGAAAAGTTAATGTGAATGTTGCGTGGATAAATCAGTTCTATTGTCTAGATTTGTACATAATTAACTGTCATTTAGAATATCCGCTTTTAGGAAGAAGTTGGATTCAAATTATGATACCAAAGTTACATTGTGAGTTGAATTAAATTTGTGCAAGGGGAACTTGTTCTCCGCAGTCTGATATTATTGCACACAATGTCACAGGAAATAATGCAATGAACTCTGATGTTCGTAATGTCAAGCATATATTAAATAAATGTGACAATTGTATAAAAACTAATAATGTACAAGGGATCGTTGATATTATAAAGGAAGAATTTCATTCTACATTTGATGGCGATTTAAGCTTGCCTATAAAAGATTTTAGAGCTGATATTCCATTAAAACCTGACGCAACTCCAATTTTTAAGAGATTTTACAATGTACCTTATGGAATTAAAGATAAAGTAAAATCAGAATTGGATAAATTGGTAGAAAATGGCATTTATGAAAGAGTTGACACTAGTGAATGGGCCAGTCCGATGGTTGTCATTAAAAAGAAAAATAGAGATTTGCGCATTTGTTGCGATCTAATAAGGACATTGAACAAATATGTAGAAAATGCTTCTTATCCCCTACCACTGTTAGAGGATATTTTCCAGAAAGTTAGAGGAAATGCCGTATTTGTTAGTTTGGATTTACAAAAAGCTTATTGGCAAATAGCTTTGAGTGAAAAAGCAAAAAGGTTGCTTGTAATGAACATGCCATGGGGATTATTACAACACACAAGATTGCCGTTTGGAGTTAAAATTTCGTATCAAATATTTCAGAGAGTAATTGAACAGATATTGCAAGGTCTGCATTATGTAATTCCATATCAAGACGATATTCTAATTTGTGGATCTGGACTGAATGAAACGGTTAGCAGATGTATTGAGGTCATGCACAGGTTAACACAATATAACGTGAAGGTTAATTTGGAAAAGTGCAAGTTCTTTAAATCATCCATTCAATACTTAGGATATGAACTTTCTGCGGAAGGAATTAAACCTTGCCAGTGCAAGATTGAAGCATTGCTTAATTGTCCACGTCCGCATGACGTGAAGGAATTGAAGTCGTTTTTGGGAGGCATTAATTTTTTTCGAAGGTGCATTCCAAATATGGCTATACTGATTCCAGCCTTGTACAATTTATTAAAGAAGAATGTGCATTGGAATTGGAGTGATGACTGTGAAAGTCAGTACAAAAAGGTTAAAGAAGCACTGAAGTCATCTGAAACTTTAACTCCGTTTGATCCTAGCAAGGATACAGTAATCATATGTGACGCTTCGAGCTATGGACTAGGAGCTCAGATGTGCCATAGAATTAATGGGGAATTGAAAACAATAGAATGTGCATCTACTACTCTTTCGCAACATGAAATGGCTTATCCTCATCATGAAAAGGAAGCTCTTTCAATTATATTTGCCGTGAAGAGATTTAGAAAATATATTTATGGAAAGCAATTTCAAATATGGACTGATTCACTACCCGCAAAACAACTACTTCAACATGGAAAGGCTATAACCATTATGGCTTCATCCAGGATTCAACGTTGGTGTTTGTTCTTGGCTAATTATGAATATGAAATTGTGTACAAGAAGAATGTTGAAGTAGCGGATCTGTTGTCGAGGTTGCCATTGCAAGGGGAAACAGTTGATATCGACGGGATTCAGTTTGTAAATGCAATCAAACTCACGGATCGTCTGAAAGATGTCTTCCGAAGTTTGCAAGAACAAGATGTGATGTTGAAACAGGTCAAAAGGTACGTTATGGAAGGTTGGCCAGAATCTAAGATTAAGGATGCAAATATAGATGCAAGTGAATTCGAAGCGCTGAGAAGAAGAAGAAATGAACTACAATGTGAAGAAGATATATTGCTGTGGAGTTCTAGAGTTATTGTACCTAATTCAATGAGGCAACAAGTTTTGGAGAAAGCTCATGAGAATCACGATGGCGTAGTTAAAATGAAGTTACTATTGCGTGAAAGATATTGGTGGCCTGGTATAGACAAATGCGTTGAAGATCACGTAAAATCGTGCAACGTTTGTAATGCTGTAAAACCTGACACCAAAAAGAAAGAATACAATGATTGGAAGGAAGTAACTAAGCCGTGGGAGAGAGCACACATGGATTTTTTCTATTTTCAAGGAAAAGTGTTGCTTCTCGTTGTTGATGCATTTACAAAATGGCCAGAATGTGAAGTTGTATCTTCTACATCATTCAGGGATGTAAAAGGATTTATGTCGAGACTAAGTTCAAGGTATAATCAGCCATACACCTTAGTTACGGATAATGGTCCTCCCTTCCAATCTGCAGAATTCAAGAAATATTGTGAAGATCAAGGGATTGCTTTGATGCATTCACCAGCTTATCATCCGGCTAGTAATGGACAAGCTGAGAGACACGTACAAATTATAAAAAGTGCTCCGAGATGTAAATTGTACGAAACTAGAAAAGAGGACAAGCATTTTGATTTAAATAATGCTTTGCTGGATGTCCTACATTGTGTCCGAATGGCTCCAAACACCGTTAATTTGAAATCTCCTGCTGAAATGATGTATGCATTTGAGCCGAGACCGAAAGATGATATAGGTCGGTTGCAGGATATTCCTGATAAAAGCAAACGCGAGGATACCAGAGGAGGTGTCAAAGTTTGGGTGAAACTTGCCAACCGAGATTCCAGTGGTGCATCCTATGTTCAAGGTGAAGTTGTCCGAAGAGCAGGGACATATACTTGGTATATTAAAGTTGGTAAAGATGTTAAGTTAGTGCATGGGAACCAAATAAAATGGAGAAATGTGATAGAAAATGAAAGAGGATATCATAATGCTAGTGATGAAACAGGCGATAAGAATAATGACGCATCTTCAGAAGTCCACGAAGGAAGATATTTAGATGCGAATGATACGTTTAAGGATTACGAGAGAGGAGACAATCATGAAGTGGTGGAAGAAGCTGCAAGAGGTAACATCGATTTAGATAGACGTGAAGCAGCAGAGTCAAGAGTGTTAAGGAGAAGTCAGAGGCAAAGAAAACCACCTGACAGATTGGATTTGAGTGATTATGGTTAAAAGAAGTAAAACAAATAAAACCAAAATTTTGCTAATGCAAAATTTCATCGACGCGGGGGAATGTCGTATGTGTGCCGCTTATTGCGTTAATAGTCTGTATGGTTTATAAAACCTTTGAAGTTGTCAAGATGTTGTTAAAAACAGATTGTGTTTTGTCTTGTATAAATGGCGTTCATTATAGTTTGTTGCATGGAATTTTGTGATTAATTAAATAATGTTGATTTATGCGTGCATATCATTTATAATGTATTCGACACCTTGTGTGAGATCTGCGTGTGTTTCAAACAAATTTAGATTTTATTTTCTTTCAACATATTATGGTGTTTTATGTTCCGAAGTGTATCCAGTGTTCGTCCCAATGCCTTGTATCCCAGACCACTTTTGTTAATGAAATATCATTGTATGCACACCAAAAAGACATGTAGAAATTCTAACAGTATAAAAGCTAACACTGGTAACATATCAATGTAAATAACTACCACTACTAAACAAAAAAATAAATATGACAGTAGAAAACTTCTTACGTCACGTGCCGGCAACATATTTGTTAAAAACACTAAACTAGCACACAAACACCACGATGAAAAACACTTAGGAGTTCTTCCGAGCTTTCGACTCCTTCATGGTGTCATCAGGGCTGGTCAAGGGAAGATGGAGTGGATGCGGTTGTAGTTCCGCTGGCACTACTTGATGCATCTGCCGGCATCTGATGCATCATTGTGCTGTTTCTGTGTTATTTGAGTGTTTTTAACAAAATAATAAATGTGAAAGAAAACCATTGTAAAAAATGCATTTTTTTTTGCTTTGTTGTTGCAAGGATGAAATGTGTTAAGTAGTATAGGAATCACCGCAGTGATTGTGTTGTCGCCTTGTAATCCAGGGGTCTCGGGTACGATTTTGTGGAGGCACATAGTGGTTTGGATCCCACTTTAAACTGTAGGTCCAGTTTCGCTTAGCCTTACTGTGCATAAAGTGGACTTAAAATACCAAAAATACCAACTTAATCAATCAATACAGGAATCACATCTACAAACACTACCCATGTGGGGAGGGTATCTTTTATTGATGCGCTTATGGATATTTGCGAGTGCATCAATGCTAATGTACAAAGTCGTCATATCCTGGAGCATTTTAACCAGTTTTTTAATACAAGAATTCACTCCAAGCCAAAAAAAGATAAAAATGGAAAATCTAAGAGCAGCAAAGTTAACATTCCTGACATAGAAACATAAAATTAGTATAAACACCATAATTGCCCTCAATGCTGAAATTCAACTGCACAAATTAAGAACAGTACCACCAACAGAATTCACTGGACAGCAATGTCACTGATGACATAGCAGCACTGTTGCTTGTCAGCACCTGATACGACAATTCTTTTATAATATAAACTGAAACGTAATGCAACTTTCTTTTTAGTACATTTTCTTGAAGCCTTGAACAGCAAAAGCAATCCCAATTACAATACATAATTCACCACATGCGTAACATATCACATGGTGTTGGATAAGTAACATGACATAATAAATAGTACCTCATTTATTACTTTGCTGCAATGCATCTCTGCATGCTAACATCTACAGAAAATGTTCATGTGAAAGACAATATTCATAAACCATGCAAAAACGATAAGGTAGAAATGCTAGTGTTTAATGAATACCGTTATACTGTAGAACGACCACAAGGAAAAGAACTTCGAATAAAAATCTCTGCACATCTTTCCCTTCCTCCGTTCAGCTTGGGCCATAAGAAAGCATGCTCCACTCTGCCCCTCCCCTCCACATGGGAGTAGGGTGCACAGGAGTCATGGGTCTGTGTAGGTTTCTTTTGCGTTGTGGTTCCACTATAATGCTAACAAATTTTAGAGTAAGAAAAGGAAATGCGGTAGACAAAACTAAAAATAATTCAGGCACCAGCCCCTTTTTCTCAAGAGCGAGTATTTTTTTATTATTTATATTGCAAATGCAGGTTAACAATTCAACTAAGATAGAGTCACACTTTTTAAAATGCAGTTTTGAAACATGTTATTTATTAATTAATATAAGAATTGAAAGTAATCCATTCTTGCACCAGAGCGGCCTTCCTAACGAAGGTTGAACTGGTAACAGCATGAATTACTTTGCAATACATTCTGATATATTGCTGCCGGCCCCTGTGGCAGAGTGGTTAGCACATCACACTACGACGCCAGGGGTCCTGGGTTCGAATCCCAGTCTGGGCATGGATGTTTGTGAGTGTCCATTCATCAATTTCATCATCTCATCACTCATCTTCATCTTCGCAAAAATAGCACAAAAAGTGAAGTAAAATATAACAAATCAATGAATGATATATTACTAACTACCATTTCGATGCAGATTTTAAAATTCAGCTAGCAGCAGTGAAAATAATGGTATGTTTATTCTTCTGATTTAATGATACACATGATGCAGAAAACACACAAGCATTAAATAACACATGGGTACTCGTTATTTAGAAGAGACGCTAATGACCATAAGCGAACTCGAAATATATATAAAACAAAATAAATTAACTGAATTTGAAAATTCAGGAGCCATGGCAACCAGGTGTCCTGTATATGTGTTAAAATATTTGGTTCCGAAAATTCTCATACTCAAATATGTAGTGAAATTTCTCGTACATGTTATAGTTTTTGTATTGCCTTATTTTAAATAAAACTTGTAGTTTTCAGTTTAATTGGGAGTATCGTTTTCTCCACGAAGTGCTCAGGTTTGAATAATATCTTAAGATTTAACAATTTGTCTACCTCTGGTATACTTAGATAAATCCTTGCCCATAAGTATTAGCTATTGTACGTTTATATAGTTAAATTTTGAGAAATATATAATTTTTATTTGTTTCTGTAATTTGATGCAAATCTTGAACAGTCCTATACTTTTTTATTGATATTTTTCATGCTTTTGCAGGACTTTTTGGTGAGATTCTTGCTACATCATCCTCTTCGCTTACCTCCACATCCAGTTCACTGTTAGGATGGAAATAAATGTGGGAACTGTCTCGCCAAGGTGACATAAATTATGGTAGGTATGAAGAGCCATGGTAAGGAACTTTAGTTGAGCAGATATTGTAGTGAAAGTCCAAATTGAATTTCAATTAACAATACACATGCAGTATTTAGTGTTTTATAGTATGATTAATGAAGATGTTGGTTGTACATTATTTGCCCAGGATTTTACTAAAACCATACATATTTTTTTGGCAACAGGGTCATTCCATGTCAATTCAACCAAAAAAAGAGGGTTTGGGAACCCATGATCTCAGATTTTGATAAAACGTGGCAGATTTAATCCTTCCATGGTAACCACATACATTTTTTTGCCTCTAACTTGACTGGTTTCATTTTTATAGTTCCTTAAACTTTCAGTGATTCCTGTTTTCTTTCATTCCCAAAGCCTCCAGTGTGAGCCTGCACTGCCTTGGAAAAGAAATTCTATCTCCCTTACAAAGCATTCAAACTTTTTGAAATTTCACAACAATGTTAACCAACAGTAAGGATTTCAGAGAAAAATATGAAACATAGTACATTCACACTTTATTACACCAATAAATTAATAAAATATTATTTTCTGATTTCCCCCCCCCCCAAAAAACATGGTTTACTAAAATTTGAATTATCACTGAAAGGGAAAGACGAAAACAGGTAATTTTAAAATGAACTTGTACATATGATCTAACATACACATCAATAAAATCGATGCCTTCTTCATTCCTTCTGAAAATATGACAACTTATTTCTGATTTTTTTATCAAAATGGCTTCCGGATTTTGTATTTTTCAAATTAACTCAAAATCTAAGAATCTAGGTTCAAAATAACATTGAAGCAAATTTTTCGAGCATAAAATTCTTCACAATGTTTTCTTGGAATGGGAGGAAAGAGGTGCTATACCCCCTCCCCAGAAATTAATGTCAACCTGAAGGTAAATACTTCACACATATAATTTTATTTCAGTCACAATCATTTATGTTAATTACTAGAAGGCATTTCGGGAACCTATCTCCAAAGTGACAGAATGTTTGCACAGTATTATGGGTGGAAAATGCCTGGTCCATCCCTCACCTGAAGGAAAAAAAATACCTTGCTTACTATTCCCTGGCGAAAAACCTGCACAAGTCCATGAAATGGTTCTTTTTGATTGATTACTTGATTGAAAGCATCCCTTTATAATTACTTATGCTAGTTTATTTACAAGGCACATTTAAAGAAAGGGAGCCAATAATGTTTTATTTGGGACTGGCAACACTGACGAAGCTGCACGTGCACGGAAGCATGCTTTAGTATTCTGTGCCTGCAACAGAGGTATATTTCTCAGTGTGGAGGTGCGTACATGTAAGTAGCAGGAAGTTGAAATGGCTGCTGTAATAGAAAATCCTGCCAAATCATGGCAATCGTGTTTTGGGACCAAAAAATAGGGTAGATTGGTTATTACAGAGAATAAAATCAAGCAAGAAAATTTTCATTTTGATGCTATACAAGTGCATACCTTGGCTATTTTTCTACATAGTCACCATGGCACTCCAAGCATTTGGTACCGTGGAACAAGTTTATGTAGACCCTCTGCGTAAAAATCTGCTGCCTGGGATCTTGAGAATTTCGCTATCATCGAAACGTTGTGAAGCAAGCCACTTTTTGAGGTGAAGGAACAGAAAGTAATAACTTGGGGCAAGATTGGGACTGTATGGTGGGTGATTAAAATGTTCTCATTGGGATTTTTTAATTGTCGCAACAGTATGGTCAGTTGTGTGTGGGCACGCGTTGTCATGAATAAGCAGAATTCCAAACCGTAACATTCCTCTTCGCCAGTTTTGGATGGTACATTACAGATTAGACAGTGTTTGGCAATACATGACTGTGGTGGTCCTGGTTCCAGGAATTCCACAAAGATTACACCTTTTTGGTCCCAAAACACGGTTGCCATGATTTGGCGGGATTTTCTATTACAGTAGCCATTTGAACTTCCTGCTACTCGCACGTACGCACCTCCACACTGAGAAATATACCTCTGTTGCAGGCACAGAATACTAAAGCAGTTGTCAGTCCCAAGTAAAAAAATATCTGCCCTTTTATTGACACGTGCCTCGTACATTTATTAGCACAAAGTTACATTTTTAAAATGTACATGAAAACTCTGCAACTTTTTAATGCATAGCTTGAAATAAATGCGGAAAGTACATTTTCTTGCAAGTTGTACATTTGTTTGCATTGCTGACCTTGAGTCCAACAATTCTTGGTTCCTTTTGGAGTCCACATTCATGAATTTTTCCTGCAGTGTCTTCATGCACATTTCAGAGAAGTGGTATGTCCTTCCAGATATTGTGTGTGGTGGATCAACTACAGCAAGCACATGAGGAATTGGTACTGCAAATGAATCTTCATGTCTTTTCCAATAGAATGAGTGTGAAGGAACTTTACAACAGGATCCCTCTCATCTTAGTTCACTGCAGAAACTATTCCGAAATACAAGAAGTGATCATATTTACAAGCAATGTAACATCCGGGATACAGTCCATCTGCTTCAACGAAATGAATAGCAGCTTCTCAGGTTGAATTTGAGGGGTTTCTGGTCCATGCTGATTCTTCTAGCCACAATGGTACCTGCACAATCAAGAGGTGCAAAGTTGTGAAAACTTCTAGTACCAGGAAGTGTCTGTACATCTTTGAACCTGATTTGAAAGGATGAAAGGGTTGAATGAACATTATCTTTGTCAATAAAGTGGAAACATATATGTTTAATTCATTCTTAGTTTTGGACTTTTAACCAACTGTGTTGTTTTTAAAATATCAACGTTTTGGAGGCTGATTCTGCCTCCATCTTCAGGGTAGTGTGTAATCTACTAAATCATACTTGAATCCCTGGACACATGATGTGTGTAGGGATGTTGTCTATATAGAGAGCGAGAATAAATGGTTGCCTTGGAGGATTATTCTCGGTGGCCAAGACTCCACCTTGTCTGCCGGTCACAAGGACCTCTTGTGCATGAAGTTTTCCAGGGAGAACTATAAGTGGCCCAGGCTCCACTTCGTCTGGTGGTCACATCAAGACCTGTTTTTTTTATGTAGGCTGCCAGGAAGGATTATTTTGCGGTGGCCCAGGCTCGACCTTGTCAAACGATTGATATTGCTGGACCCACAACCATTCAGGGTCTGGCAGTTGCACGTAAGCGGCACTGAAGGAGTATTACGTTTAATAATAATTCCCTTTATTACATTATTACATTACATTACATATTGAATTTGCATTATCATATAATTATAGACAATTAGCAACCATAAGTAAGCAATATACATGTATTACATCTATTCAATAGATGTAATAAGGGGGGGAACACCCGAAGTAAGCCCGCCTCCTCCCACATACATTCGAGGGTATGGTCTTATTGTCCTGGTTCCTAAGAATATACCAGGACGTCAGTTGCTCCGAATTTTATTTCTCTATTTATTATTATTTGATTGCATTTTAAAATAGGTATAATAATAAATTGTAATGCTATACAAAGGAATATATACATGACATAATTGATGTATAGAATACTTTATGTGATATAGCCTCCCCGATGGCGCAGTGGTAGCGTCGTCGCCTTGTAATCAAGGGGTCCCGGGTTCGATACCCGGTGGAGGTACAAGTGGTTCAGATCCCACTTTAAACTGTAGGTCCAGTCCCGATTAGCCTTACTGTGCATAAAGTGGACTTAAAACACCAAATCAATCAATCAATCAATCACTTTATGTGATATTATTTCTGTTCTGGGATCCAGAACAGAGGACATGAACCTCGTGAGTGACATTACATTACATGCAGCGGCGGCTCAAGGGGCAGAGCCGCCGTGCCATGGCACTACCCTCAGAAGAAATCCATACGTCGCCAAGTAAAGTTAAATGAATACATTGATAGTTTACAGACAAGGAGATTCGAATCTTGCAATCGGTCAAGCTGGTGTGACGACCGCCCCAACCTCCTCACTGCATCGCCAGCTGTTTCGTTCGTACGCTCGCGAGGCAACATTTCGTGCCGCCGAAGACCTGGCCTAATCATGGACCTAACCAAGTTGACACACATGTAGAGGTTTGAAGAAGTCTGAGCGAGGAACATTTGCACCATGAGCCGAGAACAAAGTGGCAGGGGGCGGGGTTAGCCCATAAGAAACCGTGCCAGTCTTAGCCTGGCCTGGCGAGGGAACTTTCGCAGTGTTGACACGACACAGTTGCCACCTTCAGAAAGAAGTCGCTAAATACGACTGGTTTGTAAGACCCGTTGGGGAAGTAATTTCTGCTTACTTTTGGAGAAAGGAACCTAATATTTTTCCAAAGTAAAATGAACATTTTTGATAATAGATGGATGCACCAAGAGGGCCATCCAGACTTTTTTTGAGTTTCCTTTTGCATTTCGACAATTTCTTTTCATAACAAAGATATTTTCGACATCCAGTTAGAATACGTGTGCATGGGGGAGGAGAAGGTGATAGGATTTGTTTTTCCTTTCCTCTTGTAATTGTTGTATTTTTAGGGAAGTGTCCTGTAGTGTATAAAGATAGGTTAGTGAGTGAAGATCAATCGGATTAGTACGTTATTACTTAAACACATGTTGTTTTCCACGTTACCAAACTAGGACAAACATCTTGGCTAGTGGCGCAACCTCAAGGAGGGGGGGGGGGGGTATTGCGGAGGTTTTTTTTTCTATTTACTTGATCACGTTGGCACTACCCATCATAGTTGCCGCCGGCCGCCACTGATTACATGTACACATTTTTTTTTTATGCCAATTGTGAATATAACATTTTCCATTATTGTACTGTTTCTAATTTTGACTCTTATGTTTACATGGTAGGACAGTATTAACAACATTAATAATAATATTTTTAACAACATTTTCAAGAACATCTTCAATAACATTCTCAATAATGTTTCGTGGGCAGTGAGAGAGGCATGCATAATCTCGGAGTTGCAGTGGATTCCATTCCGGCATTCCAGAGCAGTTTGATATACAAGATTATTTTCTTCATCAAACTCACAGAACCAAACTCACAAGTCCTGAACCCCAGTCTGGCATACCAGAGCAGGGAGCCCAAAGAAGGCTGCATCCTGCACCCACATTACTTGCTATTCATTCAGTAAGGAAGAAGAGATAAAATAAAATTTTTAGTGTGAGATTTGTATTTGAATATTACGTTTTTTGGGGATTGATTTCCAGCAATATCAATCCTTTGACAAAGTAAACAGGTCTTGACGTGACCACCAGACGAAGTGGAGCCTGGGCCACTGATAATTCTCCCTGGCAACTTCATGTACAAGAGGTCCTTGTGACCGGCAGACGAGGAGGAGCCTTGGCCACCGAGAATAACCCTTCAAGGCAACCATTTATTCTAACTCTCTATATAGACAACATCCCTAGACACATCATATGTCCAGGGTTTCAAGTATGATTTAGTAGATTATACACTACCCTGAAGACAGAGGCTGAATCAGGCTCCGAAACGTTGGTATTTTAAAAGCAACACAGTGGTTGAAAGTCCAAAAGTAAGAATGAATGAATCACCACTGATCAGCTACAAGGAAGAATATATGTTAATGTTTTCTGTACAAAAATTATAAAATTCTTCTGCTGAAGTGATTTGACTCTCAAATGGTCTCTGTAGACTTTCCTTTCGAGCCAGTCGCTTGGCTGTTCTACCAATCCCATCACATTCTGACTTTTCATGGCTCATTGCAAAAAATGACCATTGCGCCTTCAGCTGAAAGTCTTCATGCAAACACAGATTAATTAAGCTGTATTTCTTTTAATATTGTACTGCACTCCCATCACTAAAATAGTATACTTGCGTGACAAGTGACAAATTTTCATTCAGAAACTTCACAAGTGCTTTCTGAATTCTACAAACTATATCATGCTTGAGGTCATCAGATATGATACAGTGTGATGAAACAATCTTCTCACCTTCAGAGTTCTTGCAGTGGATAACAACTGGATGTACGGTGCAAGACTCGGATGTCCAGTGGTACCCCTGAGCCTCATTCTGGATTGTAAATGAGTAGTTCTCACTAAAGTCCATCAAAACGACTGCTACATCTTGTGGTGCATTTTATTTTCGATTCTTAACCCCTTAAGTGTGAATGGTGTATATATACGCCCTCCGCATTGTGCTGCTGTAGTGCGGAAGGCATACGCTTTATGTTTGTTTCAATTATATTTGATTTACTGTGGCATATATAGTCACACAGACGTTTGGTGAGATAGAAGGGAAAAATTAGTTTTGTCTTCTTCTTTATCATCTTTTTCCTCTCTTGCTACTATTTTTTATTTCTACTACAGCTAGAACTATCTCACCAAACGTCTGTGTGACTATATACGCCACAGTAAATCAAATATAGTTGATACAAACATAAAGCGCACTACAGCAGCACAATGCGGAGGGTGTATACTGAATTTTACGAAAAAAACTACATTTTCCAGTAGCGACTTGTTCAACAAATTCCACACTTAAGGGGTTAAAGAATGAAGTCTGTGACTTAGCTATGAAAGAATGTGGAATTAGTTTTTCTGTCTTTTCGGATAGATCATCCAAAAAATCATCAAGCTTTGATGCATATTTTATCATTGTCTGTTGACACCCATTGAGAGAATGCAATAGTGTCACTTGCTTCGTAATCTTCAAATCTTTAAATAGTTTAATAAATTTTGTTTGAGAGGGCATTCACTACAGTGCCTGAGCATGCATTCTCTCCCAGCCTTTTCACACAAGAACAACTTCATTACATCCTTATAGCTTTCTTGGATTTGTGCAGCATGGAGGAGAAGGATGACATTTTGGTGAATTATACATACACACACTGAGTGAGTCCCTGGTAACTGCTAAAACATACCACTTTGGCACCCAACATAAAGAGAAAATTTTATGCGGGGAGAACAATTCTGAAATGTCATTAATTAATGGCTGAATTCATTTTCTTTCCATTTTCGAAAAAAAATGGATGAAAAATCCAAGCATTAACACCACGTAATGCTCTAATTTTCCATCACATTTCCGTAAAAATGGATGAAAAGCCCAAGCATTTCCAACCACGTAGTGTTCCGCCCTGTAGAACACTGGAATCGAACCATTAGGGTTGTAACTCACCCTTAAACTACAAGACTCGCTGGCTGCGATGGCCCTAAAAGGGCCAGATGTGAGGTACTAATGGCATAATTGATGTTTTAAAACCCAACACTTCTGACTTGAGAATGGCAGCATGTTACGAACAAGGGATGACTTATGTCCCTTCTCTCGGCAACGGCAATCGAAGGATCCCCTTGCTCCTAGATTTTTACCTTTTGTACCTCCTTGCCAGGACCTCCGTTCACCTGGCTTAAGGAGAGCCACGCAGATTCCTGTCTTAAAAATCACTTTCCTCAACAAAATCTAGGAGCAGGTTCTGACACGTTTATACAAGATTCCACCCGTGCTGACGGGATATGCTACACATTCACATATTCCTGCTTGAAACTTGAATACAATTCATGAAGATTACCCATAATCAGTTGTTTTCTCTTGTATTCCTTTTTTCCGATGTTTACTACATCTTTCATTCCAGGCATAACTCTAAATTGCTCATCACTTTCATAAAAGTTTTTCACCAAATCTACAATTTCAGGTCTCAAGTTTTTCCCACATCTAGGATCAGATTCAACTAAAAATCCCTTTTCTTTAACAAGTTTCTGAGCTTGGCAAACAGTGTAGCCAGATACATCAAATGTTTCGTGTATATTTTTGTGAGTCCAAGCTAGTGACGCAGGAATAATTAGTAGCTGAATTTGCTTTGCCCTGGAAGTGGATTTCAATTTGTCCCTCATAATATCTACAAGCTTGTCCATATCAGCAGATTTCTCCTCAAGGTCCACTATTTTGTTCTTTTATTGGAATCTCTACTTCTAATACATTTTTAATTTTGCACAGCACATTTCTTTGAATTTTTTTTTTTTACTTTTGTCTTCCATAAGACTCCTTTTTCTGTTCACCAAGAGCATGGAATTTTACTGGTGAACATCCTACTCCAACCAAAGATGTATTCAGTTTTTCTATTGTTTTTCTTTTCTAAATCAGTCATTTCTTCTGAACGTACATCAATGTCCTCTGTGTCTGATAAACTGTCAAAACCTTCACCAGTACCCACTGCATCATCTTTAAAGAAAATAATTCTGCACTGACCACACTGTTTTTGACCTGGTTTCACTTATCCTCTTGTTAATATCTTTTTAAATTGAGATACAGTCACACTTCTTAACAGATTTCTTGTGTTTTTTGAGGGGATCACAACATACTTTTTGAAGAAATTCAAACTTCTCAAGGAAAACATTATTATGGTGCAGACAAACAGTTTGCAATTCTTCATTGGCTTCTGTTTTACATTTTAAAAGAAATCTACTGTCCTCAGTTAGATCCTCAACATTTTCAATACCATTCTTTGAAACGTAACTTAATTTGTGACACTCTGTCAAAGTTACTTCCCCAACACTACACTTAATATCTTTCATTGTCTTCGAATTTACAGAACTAATAAATAGGAACTAACATGCTTCAAATACCACAAATCACAACCATGCACGGCAATGAGCTAAACAACTGTCATTGCACGAATCATCAGTCTAAGTTTATAATGAAAATATGAATGCATTAACCAAGAGCATGTGCTAAATTAGCTGTAAAAATGGAAAATCACAAAATGTCCTGCCTGTCCTGTATTCTGTTCCGAAGTCCACACTGCCTCTATTGCAGTTTCTAGCCAGTTTTATTTTTTGGGTGCACTAAATACCAGTTTTAATATTTCATAGGTAATGCTAGAACAAAACAACAACTTATTACCAATTGTTTGTTTTTACCACATATTTGTTCATTGTTGTTGTTTTTTTAATTCAAATACATAATTGTAAGAGGATGCTTTCAATAAAGTAATCACTATCCACAGCTTTTTCTCCAGGGAGCAGTAAGCAAGGTATCTGTTTTCCTTCAAGTGGGGGGGGGGGGAGGGTACCAGGCATTTTCCACCCATAATACTGTGCAAACACTCTGTCACTTTGGACTTAGGTTCTTGAAATGTCTTCTAGTAATTAATATAAATTATTGTGACTGAAATAAAATTATATGTGTAAAGTATTTACTTTCAGGTTGACATTAATTTTCTGGGGATAGGGTATAGTGCCCCTCTCCCCCCTTCCAAGAAAACATTGTGAAGAATTTTATGCTCGAAAATTTTGCTTCAATGTTATTTTGAACCTAGATTCTTAGATTTTGAGTTAATTTGAAAATTACAAAATCCGGCAGCCATTTTGAAAAAAAATCAGAAATAAGTTGTCATATTTTCAGAAGAAATGAAAAAGCCATCGATGTTATTGATGGGTATGTTAGATCATATGTACAAGTTCATTTTAAAATTACCTGTGTTCGTCTTTCCCTTTCAGTGATAATTCAAATTTTAGTAAACCATGTTTTTGAGAGAAAAAAATCTGAAAGTAATATGTTTTTATTTTATAGGTGTAATAAAGTGTGAGTGTCGTGTGTTGTCATATTTTTTTCTGAAATCCTTATTGTTTGGTTACATTGTTGTGAAATCTCAAAAAGATTGAATGTTTTGTAATGCTTTTTTCAAGGCAGTGCAGCCTCACACTGGAGTCTTTGGGAATGGAAGATAACAGGAATCGCTGAAATTTTGCGGAGCTATAAAAATGGAACCAGACAAGATAGAGACAAAAAAAAATGTATGTGGTTACTCACCACCATGGAAGGATTAAATGTGCCAAGTTTTATCAAAATCTGGGTACCGTGGTCTGGTTTAACATAAAACAACCAAGTGTAGATTTAAATTGATTTTCGGTGAGGTACCTGACCGAAATTCGCCTCACAATCCAACTTCTGGATCTGGCACTGATTTCTGTTGAGTTTTCCTTCTTGTTATTAGTTTTAACTTCTTTCAGTGGGATTCTAAGTGTGATGTTTAGCTAAACTTGAGTGGCCTTTGTACACATGTAAATACAGGAATTATCCTAATGACTTGGTTTGGAAAAGTCAGGGAGTTTTGTTTTTATAAAATTGTAGACACCTGTTTGTCCTCTTTCTGTACAATCCGAGAAGGGAAAGGGGGATTCAGAAAGTATTTTTGATAAAGAATAACATCGTGCCCATTGATAAAAATGTAACATTTCAGCAGTGGTGTTATTGGAAGGGTAGGCATAGGCATGTGAAAGGGCTGTGGGTGACGTGGTTATGGATGTGAGTTTTTAGAAGCAGTAATGTTTTATATGTTAAAATATGGAAGAATATATATATATATATATAGTCCCTACAAAGTAAAATTTGTAATTATTAGGCACATTATTTTCTACATTGAAGTTAACGTTTACAGAAAGTTAACAACTCAAGTTATTTATGCTGCATCCCATATAAACCACTGCACATAAAATTGGTGAAATAATATAATAAAAATAAAAATAATGGTAAATGTACTTGGGAGAGCTAAATTTGGTCATAATTGCCAATTTTGCACTTGTAATTGTGCATTTTCCTCCTGTACAAAATTAATTGGAACTTTGTTGTTTGCAAAGATGCAAATTGCACACCAACTGCTTCTCACATTTACTCGTTTTCCTTGGCTCCTGTCGGTAATTCCGGGTAGATTAGCTAGCATGAGGTGAAGATAAAATAAATCTTTTTTTCTTCATGTTGCAGATTTATTTCATAATATTGTTAACAAAAATGTTCCGATAAATCATACTCTTTTGAGATTTAAACTGGTCTTTAAATTTACATTGCACAATCCACAAAGCACAAGCAATAGAATATTTTTGGACTTTGTGAAAAATAATGTTCTTACTGTTTCTCTCATTATTTTTACACATCAGAATACCATACTCTTTAGGCATTTCAAATAGAGCAACAGGAACACCCACAATATAACTATTAAGAAATAAAAAAGGGTTTTTTCAAAAGTAAACAACAAAAGGGAACGTTGTAAAAACAATAAACATGTTTGACGGAAGAGTGCCCTTGACTTTCATGTCGCTGTCATTGAGAAAGTGGTTGCTCATCATCAAAGAGAAGAATTTTCGCCGAAAGCAGCTGGTCGCCCCTCAGCAACTGCAACACCAATGCGACTTGTTGGTCGCCATTCTCCTTCAGTTAATCCTCCAACTGAGAAGAAGCAAAATCCTACAAGAATGTGCAGCAGTGTGTGTGATGCTAGAGGGAAGAAGGCTAGAAGAGAATCCAGATACATGTGTGAGGAATGCACTGTAGCTTTGTGCATTGATCCATGTTTCAGAGCTTATCACAAAGCCAGTAACATATAAACAATGTATTTCATGTTTAGTATGTACACTTGTACACATTTTAGGACTAATGACAGACCCCGTATAATATAAACAACTGTTTTCAAGTTCACTAATTAGTGTTTCAGTGCTGTTTTGGGTTTATTTTGATTATTAAAATAACTTAACCTTGCTTTTTTTCACAAGTTCTATTGGTAATATTCTACTCATTGATACCACGAGTATATGATTGTAGAAAACTTCTTACGTCACGTGCCGGCAACATATTTGTTAAAACACTAAAATCACACACTAACAGCACGATAAAAAACACTTCGGAGTTCTTACAAGCTTTCGACTCCTTCACGGAGTCATCTTCAGAGCATCTTCCGTGAAGGAGTCGTGCTGTTAGTGTGTGATTTTAGTGTTTTAACAAAAACCACGAGTATACTCGGGATTTTATTTTGGGGGCTTTCAGACGCTTGTATCTCATTGTTGAGTTGTCAACAATCAACATTATTACAACCATTTATAATGTTCTTAACTGATTATTTCAACCGAGTAATAAAAAAAATCACATAAAATTGAACATTTTTTAAAAAAAAATCTGTATGTTAAGAGGTTAAAGCATGCCAACCCCTAAAATTAGACTTCCTGCATGGAATACGTAGGATGTTCTGGGACTAGCTGAGGTCCTTCAAAGGTGTCTCGCTGTATGCGAATATAGAGTACCTGCCAGGGATAGAAACTTGCGATAATTTTTGTAAGACCTAAAATTTCAGTTTTCGTATACTAACCACATGTAATGAAATTATAAGTAATAAAATTATCCATAATAGACAAATATATTAGGGTACGCCCGGCTTCCGGACCTCTTAAGGTGCTTCAAAACAGCATTTCAGGTACTTATAATTTGCTTTCAGTAAAAATCAGTTAATATTTACATGCTGTTTTTTACCGTTTTAAAATTTTTATGTTTTGACTTTTAAATACTTTTTTTTACGAAGAATGAAAGGGCAGGGAAGTTTTATCAAGACATGGGCAAGTTTTTAGCAACCCTTTTATACCAAAGTAATTTTGCACTGCATTAAACAATTCAAATGTGCAGTAGCTAATATTTTCTGAATGCATTATGCTTTCACTCCATATCATAAAAAATTCATTTTATATTTTCCTTACGTTTCCGACAGCCCAAAACTTCTTTCTGGAAGGCTGTTCTTTTCGAAATATTTGGCTTCTATTGTACACACTTCGCCGCCTACTCAGGGCTGTAGCCAGGCAGGGGCCAGGAGGGGGGGGGGGTTCTGAGCCCTTCCTGGCATTGCTGTCAGCCCTCTTCTGAAGTTTGGTAAAACTACTTTGTAAAATTTGTTTGCAGTGATGAGTGAAAATGTAGACAGCAGAAATTATTTTGCTCAAAACTTGATAAAAGTAGAATACAAAGAACAAATATAACATTCATTCATCTGATTTATGAGCCGAGGTCAAAGTAGCAGCAAGTAATTTTCTCTCATCTTCAACTATGGGAAGAATATGTGTCCTATATTAACTTAATGAACCCCCCTCCCCCCACACACATAGTTTACCTTCATATAATACTGTTAAACTTTTGAAACCCTATGAGCCCCCCCCCCCCCCCCCTGGAGATCAATTTTGCATCTACTTAAGGTAAAAGCAAGCAGTGCTCTCAACACCCCATTCCTTCTTTAAGCTGTCAGTCATCTTCATTCAAGGGCCTCTCCGATGGCGCATTGTAGTGTCATAGTCTTGTAATCAAGGGGTCACAGGTTCGATACCCGGTGGAGGCACATAGTGGTTCGGATCCCACTTTAAGTTGTAGGTCCAGTCCCGTTTAGCCTTACTGTGTATAAAGTGGACTTAAAACACCAACTCAATCAATCATCTTCATTCAACTGTCACTGAACTAGCCTTACCTCAAAAAAGGTAAAAGGTAAAGTATTCCCCTGTGCATAGCACCACGCCATGAAGGCGTATAGGGGGTGTGGGGGTAACGCCCCACACTTTCTTGATCCGGTCGTGAGTTACCTCAGCAGTAAGTATTGTCTAGGTGGGATACATGACCATCTGCAGCTTTATATTATGCAGGAAACTTTAGCATGGTACTGGATATTGTCAATAATTTACATGAATTGATGCAACTCCAATACTAATTTTTTGCAAAAATTTGCTATTGAAGGACATTGTACAAAATAACTGACTTTCTTTGCTGCCAACTATTCTGTCTTGAAGAGAGAAATAAAACACCAGTAACTTCAGTAAGGGAGACATTGGAATATTTACTGGTTTTGATTATTGCTGCCGTGTAGCAGGCTCAAACTCAAGTAAGTTGTAGAGAATGTTGATAGGTAGCGCTGACACAGTGCCGGATCTACAAATCTGTATGCTAATTTCATAAATTTATTGTAACTTGTAGCTTAGGCAGCCATATTTGTTGAAATGCGCATCCTCTTGTACCTTGGAACATACATCATCATGTACCATAGAACATGTTCATAGCGGCATTAATTTCTGTCATCTTCATTCCCTTTTACACGATGTATTTCATCACTGCACGGTGCTCAATCTTCTCAATCTTGCACTACACTAACACCTGCTCTGCTGTTCCTGCCTGCTGAGACAGCACTGCGGCTATCTGTCAGTCATTCTTAGAACTTTTCAAACAATCCTCGTATTTATAATACTGGTATATAATGACAAATAAGTTTGAGCTTTATTTAAGTTATTTTACAGTCATATTCCAACCTAAATTCTGTGTTCCAAGTGTACAAGAGGGTATGTTCCATGGTGGCTATATTGTACCATGCAACACTTTATATATAATTGCATTTATTTATTTTATAATTAATAGGACTGTACAACAGCAAAATACAAACAGGAAGTTGTAAATAATCTTCAATAGATATTGCTGGTATGTTTTCACTTAAAAAAGTCAACACCTAAAATTTAAAAAAAATTAAATGTAAAAAGTGTTCCATGGCATAACAGTCTCTCGTACATATCGTGGATGATGTTCTCACACAATTCAATCGGTTCCAGGTGTTGTAGACTGCACTGAACAAGTAAAATGCCAGCAGGTTCTTGCTGATAATAATCTGGATTTCCATCGGTTAGAAGACATAGGGTCATGCACCGTTGTCATGCAGTCTAGGATGTAATGCTTTGGATTCCCGCTACGGGATGAGTGCAGGTTCAAGTCTCCTGGGGGAAGCGTAACAATTTTTCTCCTGAGATTTCGGCCTGTGTATGGGACCGGTGACCACCCACCATCGTGAGGGAATTTGGGAGCTACAAATGAGTATGATGACCTGGTCATGAAAACCTACTACAATGACTAGGGGTTCATCGTGCTGACCACACATCACCCCGTAACTGCTTGGATGATCTTCCACGTTGATAGAGTAGAATCAGGTGGGAGTGAGGCCGGGAGTCAGTAGGTAGGTAGGCCTGGCCTGTTGCACCATGGGTTATTATTATTAATTGAGACATAGGAATGGTCTTTAGAGATGAAAACAATGTTTCAACTTAAATTGATCCAAACACTGTAGCGCTGTTTAAATATGCTCTCCAGTAACACCTGTGGATGTGGAGATATCACTTTTGATACTGAAAAATGTGTTGTCGTTGAGAAGAAAAAACTTAAAAGTGGAAAATTTGTGAAGTGTCTTGTCATTTGTGATCAGTGACTATTTCTCAAGGACTATTGTGTGACAGTGATATAGTACTCTAATCAAATGTCAAGCATCTTTTATTTTCCTTGGATTTTGTTCTCTTATACGGAGTGTAAATCCACATGTCTACTCAGGCGATGTAGTTAGTGAGAGTTTAGTGCCTTTTTGCCTACTAATTTATTTTTTTCAGTGCCTAATGTCTGGTCTCTAATTATTATTTATATGCAAGCATACAGATTTTTGATTGGTTGATATAGCACACAAGGCATGTCAATTTCAAGAGAATGCTTTTTTTTAAAAAAAATAAGTGTGCTCTTGCTGTTGTCTAGATATTTGCAGTACTTTAATAGGCGTACATTACATAGCCATGAAACTATTGCTAATATGTAGACAGCAACAGCAAACCACATGAAGATTCATGTGATCTCTCTAGAAGAAATTCTAAGCAAATGTAATTTTTCAGAATGTGGAATATACTGGTGGCTTTTCGAAATAAGAGTTAATTTTGAAAACTCCTTTTGCGGGCGTCAGCCAAAGATCCAGCTGAGCCTTATTATATACAGCATGTTCCTCATTTTAATAATTGAATGATAACTAGTCTTATGTGTACAAAAATTGTTCATCTTGACAAATGACAGTTTTTGCCTAATTAATCTTAACATTTCAATTTCTGCATTCCTTCCATAGTGTAAAAATGTTTATTTCTCATTTCAGGCAATGGAATCGTGAGACTTCTGATGATGTGGAAATGGGACCAAAGTATATGGAGTGGACCAAAAATTACCAATGAGCACTTGAATAGAGTGGATATCATCTTGACTGTGATTTTTAGAATTAAAATTTTATGAAAATCGGCTATTTATGAAAGTTCAGTTTTACTGTAAGTTTTGAAGTTATGGCAAAAGTAAGAATCAAACACACAAGGATATTAGTGGAAAAGATCAAGTAGTTTTTTCTAGTTTTTTTTTTAACACAATCACATTGCGGTGCATATCTCAAGAAATATACACAGTGTACCAAAAAATGTATCCCAGGACAGGACGTAATAGTGAAATGGATAGTCGTGGTGGTGAGTTTAAAAATTTTAGGGAGCTGTATTTCGACAGTCAGAATTTCCGAGATGAAAGGAAATGGAATAATGAAACTAATGATGAGGTTGGTTCTATAGGTGTTGAAAATAGGACTAGTGCTTCTGCTAGGGATGGTGAGATACCTAGAGGTGAATCCTTCAGAAGAAATACTGAGAAGTGTGGTGAAAGCTATGATAAGAAGTTCGAAGAACCACTAAGTGTGTCGCAGTATGGAGAAACAAGAAGCTTGAGAATGGGTGACGATTTTCCAACGTCCGTAGGTCAACATTATGACGATGGTAAAAGAAGATTTGAAGATGATTTTTCTGTCTACAAGAGAAGTAGCTTCAGTTATGATCCTGAAGAAGATTACAGAAGAAACTTGAGTCAGCAATCTTCGCGGTTTGCCCGTGATGATGATGGGAGGTTCAGAATGTACCAATATACTGAAGACAGTACAAGATTTACGGAAGGTGATAGAAAGCAGGAAAGAAGTTTTGAAAGAACCACACGATATACTAATGAAAACAGAAGAAAATACAGGGAACGTTACCAAAACTATGATGAGAGAAGATTCCCAGATGATATTCAGGAAGACAGGAAAGGTGACAGACAAGGTGATTGCAGAAGACGTAACAGAGATGATGATGAAAGAAGATATGGTGGAAGTAGTGACGAGCTGTATGGAAGTAGAGGAAGGTACCTGAAAAATAATCAAGGCAGAAGTAAGTTCAATGAAGACGGAGTTCAGTCAAGAAGTTACGGAGATCATTCCGAAAGAAGTGAAGATAGGAAATTTTCTGAAGGTAGAAGTGGTGGAGGTAATGACAAAGATGCAGATGAAAGAAGATTAAAAAATGAATATGATGGCTTTGACGAGAACGAGCAATGTTTTAAGGAAGATATTCTGGTATCGGTGAAAAAATGTACTGAAGACATTCCCGAAGATAATGATCCCACAAGAAGTAATGAAACTAGAAGCGATTCTCAGGTTCCAAATCTACTGGGAATTGATCGAAACGCAATCGTGGATTATCCTTGGAAAGGCATGCTGTCAATTAGTAGAAATTTTGAACATGCTTCTCGAGAAGCCAACAAAGAAGGTAGTGTTGGGAGAAAATTCAGTGAGAAACGTGATGAAGACAGTGTTCGGAAGAGACGCTTTCGAGAAACACCTGAGAGGGATAGAGTTCCAGAAGGGATTAGTGCTTCCGAGACTTCTGAGCAGAAGAGAAAATTCAGAGTTCCAGGGAGTGGTGTGGAAAACAAAAGACAGTCTGATGTCAACCAAGTTAAAAAGAATCCGATGGAAGTTCCACCAGAACTGTTCGAACCCAGGAAAAAGTTTTGGGAAGATCTAGAAGAGAGTGTTACCAAATGCTTGGAACTGTGTGCCTCGGAAGATGCTGAAGGAGGGGTTGCCATCCATTCGGAAAATAAGGTAGGTGCATGATTTAATATTTTTCATCTGTATTACTTTAGTGTGTTAAGATGACAGTATTTTCTGTGTTTATTATTTGGCAGAAATTGGTTTTATCTGTATGTATCTTTTTTAGCATATGTTTTGATCTTTCCACTGACCTGAAAAAGTCAGGGAATTTTGAAAATGAATCCAAAACCTTGGAAAAATTAGCGAAAATTAAGTATTTTTTGCCAGGGTTATGGAATGAAAATAGTCTAACTTTTCTTGATGGAAAAATGTCTTAGGAGTTTATTTTGCATATTTATTTTGAACGGATAAACTTTATTCTTTTGAAGAGAAAGTGCAATTTAACACTTAAAAAAACATGTTACTAGCATGTTAGAGCACCACAGCACAGTCTGAAAATTTATTCGAACCTTCAATGGGTGAGTCTCCCATCGAATGAGAGGTTTCCAGCCATGCATTTTTCAAATGTGCAGTGATGTAAGAAAGAAATCAGCAGGAAAACTATTTGCCGTAGAAGGTGAGATAGTTTTTGTTTTTCTTCCCAATGACAGAAGATAAAATTTATACGAACCCTTAAATATATAATCCGTTAATTATGAATATTCACTTTCACAACTTTTGTGAAGTTGCTAAAGCAAGTTTCATTCTACACACACACACACATTAAATTACATAAACTTCACAACATTCAAAATGCGAAAATTGTGGTGTTTACATTAAGTTACCATATTATATTTATATTTCATTGACACTTCTTTGCTCCTAAATACTTATTGTGAAATTTACTTTGAAGTCCATGAAGAACTAATTACAATTCATAACTTATATATCATTACAACACTAGCAGATTATTTTATTGCGATGCTACACACAGCACAGTCTATTACAGCCAGACAACATACATACGTATGTGGCTGTTCAGTGTTTACTTCAAAATAGTATTCGCGTCAGTTGTGTAAGTAAAATAACAGTATCACAGAACGAAATTTAGACATACGAACTATTTATTTAAAACAATAATAATTAGTAGACTCTTCACTCAACAAATAAAATATTCACCCCAATCATTTATTTGAATAAACAGTCGATTGCCTTTCTTCTTCTTCTACTTCTTACTTCAGCTGGCCAGTCGCCAGTGTGCTCTTTAATTCTGATTGGTAGTTCTGTGGTATTAACGATGGATTTAGAGACAGTTTCTAATTCTGTCGGGAACTGAATAAGAGAAAGTTCTCACACGATCATTAAGTAACGAAGCTAGAAGTCGATGGCGAAGTGAGGACCTACTTAATTGCCATGTGAGACTGGCTTAAAAATAATAAAAAATAATAAATAAATATTAAAAAAATCGGCGTAACCACCTTTCAAAGTAGATTTCTGGGGAATTGATTCAGGCTGACCCTGAATTTTGCAGATCGTCTGGAATTTACGTGCATTTTGGAGTCTGCAAGAGAAAAAAGTTGCAAAATGAACAAGCAGTTCATTTCCACGTCTGGATTCGGTTCTTGTAATTCCACTCCCAAAGGAGATTCTGTTTAGAAACTTGTTTCTTTCGTTTTTATGATTCTCAGTCTTGTGCAAAATTATGGTTCCTTCGAATTTCTATAATAAATTTTCACTTCTATAATACTAGATATTAGAAATAATATCAAAGTAAAACTTGCAGTCCAGATATCTGATTGATAACTAAAGTATATTGACAATATGATCATAATTATCGGAAAGGTTGGTGAAGATGAGGTTATCGTCTATTATTTTATATATATATCTTTGTCTTGTTGGTAATTCCTATAGAATTCCTATATGCAACAAAAATGTTTCCAGATGCTGTGTACTTGTAAATGGAAGCAGCATTTTCTACGACACTATAGATCTGCGAGAAGATGAAAAATTGTGTGTGGTTTATGAACATTTTCTGTTGTTTTTATATTGTGGAGATCTGTTATCAGTGATGTGCCGTAGACTATAAGTTTACGTCTACATGCGTTGTCTACACGTAGTCTACGCATACATTACATAGGCTTGTAGTTTACGTAAACTACGTAGACAATCTAAAGTGCATTTTCAAGGGTTTCATGAAAGTAAAGTTACATTTTCAACTATATTGGTTCCTAACGAAATGAAAAGAATCATATTTACAACAAAATTTCTCTTCTCTTCTATTATCAACTATGGAAGAAGATAAATAGTATGCAAAAAATAACAACTGATGGCAGTCGTGAGGCAAGGGTGGTCTTTTTCCCATAAAACACTATAATATTTCCTATATTAGGTTTCATCCTAGGTGAGATATTGTTCGAATTTGGAAGAAAGAGCATGAAAAGCTCCTCACACATCAGCAACTGATACGCAGTATAATTTTCTTTTAATTCCATGGCGCCCTTTGCTAAATTATCACCTTTCGCCATGTTGTTTACATAGATTACGTGATCTACGTGTATAAAATAGTTTACGTGTAGAATGTAGACTATCCTTGTTTACACGTAGACGCACATCACTGTCTGTTATGGTGAAATGTAGCACCCAATACATTTGATGCTGATTGCAATTTTACATTTTACTCTTTGAAGTTTCACTTGTTTTGTATGTGTGTAGAATGAAACTTGCTAAAAAAAAAGTTGTGAAAGTGAATATTCATAATAATTAACGGATTATATATTTAATTGAAAAACAAGGTTCAGAAGTAAAAATGTCAGTGAATTTCATAATAAAAAAATCGAAGGAACTCTGATTATGGCATAATCATAGAGAGCGATTATGTCTCAGCTGTTGACAAATACTAATTTTGGCTTCAATTGGATGATGAGTGGATGTAATGGAATCTTTTAGTTTTCCCTGGCAAGTATCATTAAATTAATTTTGCAAATGATGATTTTCATTGGCATGTTCCATTTCATTTCAGACAGCAAAAAATTCCAATTAATCAGAATATTTTCACTGCAGTATATTTCTTAATGAAAATTGCTGCTCAAACTAAATTGACCGTGGTGACTGTCCATCAACCTTCAAATTTGGAAGCTGGATCCAACCCCCCTTTTCCCGGTTGGGTTGTTTGATCACTCACTGTCGCGAAAGCATTTCCTGTTATCGCAGTCGAACTCAACACGAGCATAAGGTTATTTTTCCAGGTTATTGCCAGCTCGGGCTGAAAGTCACTCTACCCTTCTTGCTGTAACTCAACAAAGGCTCTGTCGGAAAGGTACAAAGTACAGACTTGAAGTATGGTCTTGGCGGAAGTGACGTCACCTAGTACAGTTCGAAAGCGCCAAGAACAGAAGCACGCAAGTACACAGCTCGCAGTACAGATGGTTGGTGACTAGGTCACGTGGTGTCCACACTCGTTGTTCATTTGTTTAAAATCACGGAGGTAGAAAGCCAGCAGCACAGGTAGATATACATTATGGGCCAGCAAGTTGTTGGTTATAGTTCTTCTAATGTGTGGAAATGTGTGTGTACAAGCATTTGAAAATGCTATGTGATTTCTATTGTGAAAAACAAGTGTTTAAATGGCGAGGAAAACAATGAGTACTCAGTTTTATCTACTGATCGTATTTGGCGCTGCAGTCGAAGTGCAATTCAAAAGACAACACTTCCAGTCCACGACTTGAAGACCACACTCCCCAAGACCAAAGACCCAATCGTTAAAATTCAAATTTGGAGACTGCACTGGCAACAGTGCCCGTCCTCTCTGTAGCTTTAATTTCTCACAAGCACTGGCGACGAAGGATTTCCTCGTATTGCTCGCGAACCCCGAACAAAAGGTCATCATCTTTCCACGTGTTTATCTTGGGCTGCAAATCTCAAACTTCAGGATAACCTTTCGCGGCCCGATATAATTGACACCAGGGCCCAGCGGTTGAGAAACATTGCCATAAAACTTCCCTTCTCACATTTTGGGGAAAGGAAAGATAAATAGTTGTGTTTTTAAAATCGTAATTTCCAGGAAATTTTAGAAACATCGAGCATTTCATGCGAAGCTGTTCACCACAGTTATATTCATTCAGGTCGGTAGCCAGAATTTTATTTCGGGGGCCTCGCCAGAAATATATGTAGAGCGGGTCAGGACATAGATAAAACTTGATTAGTACAAATAATGATGACAATAATAATTATTGTTATTTTACAATAGCTAATAACTAATATAAGTTACGAAAAATATACCAATTTCAATCCAAATTTATTGTTATTATTACATAAATAGAGAGACTACGCTACTCGATCCACCTTATCAGTGACCTCATAAAGGTCTGTGACTCTCACAAAGAAAATTATAAGTTTTGGAAGTGGTGGATCCATTTATTCTTTGGATTAAATGGTACAATATATACATATAACCCGGTTTCTCTATTATACACTAAACTTTTTCGATCTAGTGCAGTTTTTACTGTGGTTATAAATTTATTTCTGTTATTAACAATAAAAATAGCAGATATTTGTAGGATTTTGGGGAGGGCTTCAGCCCCCTTAGCCCTCCCCCTGCCTACGTGCCTGCATTCATTTGTTTGTTAGTGGCCAGGATTTCCGCTACAATTCCCCTTCCCCTATTTATGCCGATGTTCTATTTGCTTCATGAGGGAAACTGTTTTAGTCGGAAGTACAGTCAACAGCAAAGATAATGGTAGGCATATCGTCCACCACTATTTTCATTAATTTTTTATTCTACATCCTGTGTTGTTTTAAGGAATGAAACTGTTGGTTCGAAGCTTATTGACGTCATTATTTCATTTCATTGTCATCACATTGTGTAATACAGACAGAATGAAAATGGTGGTGGAAAATTCGTCTACTGTTTCTTTCGCCGTTGGGTGTACCTGCTTTCTTCGTAACTGCTTGCTGCTATATTAGCCCCGTCTAGTTGGCTGCACTTTTTGACACTCGGTGCAGTGCAGTTGTATCCAGTGTCAGAGTGGTGCAAGGAAACTACGTTCAACCAACTAGACGGAAAGCGGTGTTCAAGTTCAGAAGATTTAACAAATGCCTGTCTGCTGCTTTAAACGGTCATTTGATTAGTTAGCACGCACCACGTGACCATACACCAAACATACACCGGTCCGAAAGGTAGTGCAGACACCAAATACACTACTTGACTCGAAATCAACGAACTAAACCTATAGACCCACCAACTTATTTGAAACCCTGGCCAGAAACAAGTGGCGCTAGTGTCGAATGTTTAGGAGGGGAGCCCGGGAACTCTGGGGCAAGGGAAGGGATGGCAGAAACACGTGTTTTCCCCCTGTGTTGCCAAATCTAGAAGTGGGCGTGTGCCGTGAAAGGTTTGCAAGTAAACAAATATGCAGGCCGAATATTAAGTTTCGTTTCTAGATGTGGTAATTCAAATAACATAGCATAAGAGAGAGGAGGGAGGGGGACACTAAAGATATAAACGCCAGCTCAGTATACCGGATCGGGAAGATTATTTTTTACTTTCAGCAACAATTCTGGCTTTGTTTGTTCGATATCGAAAGTGATGTTATTTTTTAATAGCCATTCTTGAATCTCTAGTTTCTTACTTTTTGTGTTCGGTACTTTATTGGTTTGAATTGAGTGGTAGGAGGCATTATCCATAACAATGACAGATCTAGGTGGGAGATTAGGAATAAGTTTCTGTTCCAACCACTTCTCGAAGTTCTCGGAATTCATTTCGTTATGGTAATCGCCAGAAGTTGTTTTGGCCTGAAATATATTAAGGGCGTTTGAATAAACCCCATGGAACCCCCGGCGTGACTTATGATAAGTCTCTGCCCCGGACTGTCGTTTGTGAAGACACCTGACACATCTTCACTCTGCCAACATTTTTTTACTTTGTAATTAGGATGAATCCAAGTTTCATCAATGTAAACAACAGGCCTCCCTTCGTTGCGGAATCTGTTGATCGCACGAAGATATCTTGCTCTCCAAACCACAATGTTGCTTCGTTCAACCAGAGCTAAGCGAGAGTTTCTACATTTTTTAAATTTAAAGCCTATTTGTTTCATAATTTTCCGTAATGTTTCTCGCCCCCCCCCCCCCCCCCGATAATTAATTTCTTCCTTAGCAATAGCTAAAAGTTTCAATATTTAGGAACTTCTCTTTTCACTACGTACATTTCATGGATTTTCCTTCGCAGTATACACTTATCCATGTCGTCAATGACAATCTTATTTTGTCGAGCACGTCTCCGTTTACCAGGAGTTGACAATTTCTGGTCAGGGGTTTGTAAATCTTTTTTCTCTCTTTTCAGTTTTTTAAGCAATGACTCCGACCGTCCCGTTAGATATACTGCTCTCTTTAGGGGTTGATCGCGAGGATAATTCCACCCGTCTCTTTTCTCTTCTTCACACTTCTCGATGATTCGTAGTAGCAAATTTCGCTCACTGCTGTGCACAACTTTCGACATTTTACACTTACTCAAAAATACGTCTACGCATATCAAATCAACAACACTCCTCGAATTCTTGAAGAGAGTAAAATTAGCAACACTGTGTCAGCGGAAGTGGGAAGGTCCTTGCCTGACCAGCGCCAGAGCAAACACCAGGGGTGAGAGAAGGGGGTGGGGGAGGCCGGTTAGTTCGCATATTTTCCGAGGTTTCAGAAAGCTTGGTGGATCTATAGCGACAGGTTAAATGTGCAGCAACGTTTCGCATACATAGACCCAAAGGTGCGCACAGAATATAGTTCTGCTGCAATACTGCCGATTTTCTCATTGTCTGCGACATAAACAGCTCGGCGGTTGAGGCGAGACTGGAAACGAAGATTCTGAGCGCGGATTAATACATAAAATCTGCTGCAAACTGAACCTGTCGCTGGGTTTAGGCGACTCGGTGTTGCACCGTGCAACCAACTAGACGCTTCGGTGCAAAGAGAGTCGCCGCGCCCTGTGGCCGAGTGGTTAGCACAAGGGTCCCGGGTTCGAATCCCGCTCGGGCTTGGTTGTTTGTGAATGTCCATTCATCACACATCCCCATCTTCGGAAATTAGCCAAGAGCATAGGCGCAGACTCCATGGAGCTTGGGTAGGCTCGAGCCCCCCCCCCCCCCAATGTTATCGATGTGGCGGCAGAGCCCCCCAAATAATTTTGCTTAAGAGAATCTAATGTATTGTTTTGCTTCACTTGTAAAGTTTTCTCTGAATTGTGCCACATAAACTTAACTTTAAATAAACATTTGAAATGTTCTAGACCATCAACTTCGGGGGACTGAGACCACTAAACCATCAACTTTGTGGGGGCTATGATCAGAGAAAGCTAAACACATGACTTATTACTATATACTAAGTATATAATTATGAGTATTGTTAACATTTTTACTTAAAAGAGGTTCATAAGAAGATGTGCATGAACTAGGAGAGTGGATGGGACGTAGACGCACATCACTGTCTGTTATGGTGAAATGTAGCACCCAATACATTTGATGCTGATTGCAATTTTACTTTTACTCTTTGAAGTTTCACGTGTTCTTGTATGTGTGTAGAATGAAACTTGCTAAAAAAAAGTTGTGAAAGTGAATATTCATAATAATTAACAGCGAATCCGGCTCTGGTCGGAATTTATTCGGCCTACGTATAGGGCCGGTGGCAACCCACCATCGTGAGGAAATTGGGGAGCTCCGAGTGAGTGAGCGTAATCCGGTCACGGAGACCTACTATAACGGCTGGGGATATGTCGGGCCGACCCCCCGACTATTCCAATACCGGTTGAAGATCTCCACGCTTAGAGGTGACGAATGAAAGCGTGGGAGGGAGACCGGCAGTCGGTAGGTACGCCTAGGCCCTTCATGGGCTGTTGCGCGACGGATTATTATTATATTTAATTGAAAAAGCAAGGTTCAAAAGCAAAAATGTCAGTTGATTTCATAATCAAAAAAAAATTTCAGTGATCAGAGGCCCCCCAATAATTTTGACAAGTCGGCGCTCCTGGCCAAGAGGCATTAAACGCGAAGTAAAATAAACTAAATCAATCAAGTCAAATCGAGTCAAAAAGTGCAGCCAACTAGACGGGGCTATTTTCTCTGCAAGTATTGGTGGTAGGCGATAGATGTCAGCACAGAACTGGCGTAGGTTTCCCTCTGACGGGACTTCCCTGAACCTCGTATATCGAAATCTTAATCGGATTTATCGGGATGTTATGCGTACAGCAAATGGAATCATGGTGCTTGATTTATTTTACTTCGATTTTCTGTATTTTTTTATTAATCGTGAAGATGTGGATGAAAGGACAATCACAAACACACAACGACACCACACAACACGAGCGCCACGAAGGATTATACTGGCCGTGAGTTCAGACGCCAGAGCTTCGTTGTCCTGCAAGAAGCAGTTACTGAGGCGAATAAAGGAAAAGCTCTTGAGATTATAATAAAGAAGCAACTAATGTTTCTTGCAACGATGGAAATAATTTAAAGCGGCAAAAACATTTGAAGATCGCTTCTTTCCCCGATCAGCTGCTTGTCATTGTAATTTAATTCTTATATTTCCTTTCATTATTCACCTGTTTGTCGAGTGAGTCTGTCAACCCACACCCTTCCCTGGAAATTGACTTTGTTTATTTGATTGCAGTAAACAAAAAAAGGCAAATTTATTTTATTGCAGTAAACAAAAAAAGGCAAATTTATTTGATTGCAGTAAAGAAAAAAGGCAAATTTATTTGATTTCAGTAAACAAAAAAGGCAAATTTATTTCATTGCAGTAAACAAAAAAAGGCAAATTTATTTGATTGCAGTAAACAAAAAAGGCAAATTTATTTGATTGCAGTAAACAAAAAAGGCAAATTTATTTGATTGCAGTAAACAAAAAAAGGCAAATTTATTTGATTGCAGTAAACAAAAAAAGGCAAATTTATTTGATTGCAGTAAACAAAAAAGGCAAATTTATTTGATTGCAGTAAACAAAAAAGGCAAATTTATTTGATTGCAGTAAACAAAAAAAGCAAATTTATTTGATTGCAGTAAACAAAAAAGGCAAATTTATTTGATTGCAGTAAACAAAAAAGGCAAATTTATTTGATTGCAGTAAACAAAAAAGGCAAATTTATTTGATTGCAGTAAACAAAAAAAGGCAAATTTATTTGATTGCAGTAAACAAAAAAAGGCAAATTTATTTGATTGCAGTAAACAAAAAAAGGCAAATTTATTTGATTGCAGTAAACAAAAAAGGCAAATTTTTTGATTGCAGTAAACAAAAAAGGCAAATTTATTTGATTGCAGTAAACAAAAAAAGGCAAATTTATTTGATTGCAGTAAACAAAAAAAGGCAAATTTATTTGATTGCAGTAAACAAAAAAAGGCAAAGTTTAGAATTACGACAGAAAGAAATTTCATGTAATTAGTGTTCCAAGAGTGTAACCGAAACTTAGCTTCAAAAATTAGGTAGAAATGTATTTATTTAACAGAATACAACAGGTGTAAATCCATTTACAGTTTTCAGTATAAAAGTAGTACATGAAGAAGGCACTATGTAGGTGATAAAGTATCTAGAACCTGTAGTTAATTGATACTTAGAAAGTACATGTATCAGTTGCATACTGATTACAAAAATACATATTTAGACAATTTGCCTTCACATTTACAAAGTTTACACTTATTCATCCGTACTTTGAATAGCTTTTATTACGGCAAAGGCCTCAATAGGCATGTGAAATATATTTAACTTTGGTTCCTTTCGGAGCATCTATTGTGTGCGATTTATAATGTTTGACTTTGTGTTGCTACAGTAAAAGAGACCCCCTGTGAGACGTGTCTTGAAGATAGGAACACGTATGTGTATTTGTTCTAGCAGATGATGTACCTGGATGTTATTGTTCGTAATTTCGTACAGGAAACAGAGCAACTGCGTCTTCCTTCTTTTTCCGAGAGGAAAGAGGTTTGAGGCAGAGTTGTTAAAGGTCCAGGGATTTCAAATAAATTCAGTTCCGGTCCGGGAGAGAAAACCAGCAAGCGTAAATGGGTTCTGGACCGTAAAGAACCTTTTTATGTGTAAAGTATTTCGATTCGGTCCAGGAACCTTTTTTCAATGAAACGATTCGCAACTTGGACCGAATTTAAATTGTGAGATTAAAAAGTTCCGATCCTGTTGCGGGAATGTAAGTTTTTGGTCTCGTAACCACTGGCGTACGCAAAAGCTGCAGCCCCCTAAATTTTGAGAAAATCAAAATTTTCAAATAAAAGCAGCTAAGAACTCGGAAGAGACTATAGTAGTAAACGTTTAACGTTAAAACATTAAATAGTAAATTGCCATTTTCTAAATATATGAAATTACCGTGCAAATTGTCCATCACCATGTTGGTGCACTTTATTTGACCCAATAAGAGCTTCAAGAATTAAAAGAAAGCTCAAAACAAGCTGTTGACAACTTCTGCACCAGCATACATAAAAATCCATAGCTGAAACAAGACACACAGGATGTTGCAAAAATTAATGGAAAATACTCATGGACAATTTGCACGGTAATACTCATGGATCCCACTGTACTATCCACCTTCACAATTTCAGCCCCTCCCGGAAAAAAAAAACCCTGCGTATAGCTATCAGTGGTCGTAAGAGAACATCGTGGTTTACACCATCGGAAACCTTGGAGATATCTGTACAGATGAAATCTACTTGTTCCCTTTCTTCTAAGCTCGTTGCTACGTAATGACTTACGAAAGGTAGGTTAGTTACTGTTAACCTGCCTGGGACAAAGCCATGTTGGTTTGGGAATATTGATATTACTGGTGATCATAGGCGTAGCTAGAACTTTATATTTGGGTGTGCACAAAGAAAAAAAATGAGGTCTTGTGCCTTTTTAATAGCATATTTTGCAACACAATCACTTGGCTCTTTAACTGCACTGATGTTTGTAAAGGAATATAAATTCACTAAATGACAGTGTTGAAAATTTCTGAATATATGTAGTATAAAAAAATCAAATTGCATAGAAATTACACACACGCAAAATGTTCACAAATGTTACAAACAAATACATCAAAATACACGTCATCTATAACAAGAGACGTCTGTCAAAAGGTACACTGTTCTTAAACTCATCAATAACTTCATTTTCATCAATAGACTAAGCTTTTTCCTGTTCCACAAATAGCAAGAGCAGGGCTTCCAACCTATCCTGCTTCTGAGTTTTAACGTGGGTAAGCTTGGAGAAAGCTCACTCACACGTGCAGCTTGTGACAGGTATAGAAGAAAAGCGTTGCAGTATAGAGTAGAATGCAGTAAATATCTTCTTTCTCCAATGACATAAAAAAATCGAAAATCTATACACACCCGTTTCATCAGCGATAATGCACACGTTTGTACCAAGTAATGACATTTTCAACTTCTTACAAACTGCCGCTTATTTTCTTTCTTATTTAAATATCTGTCTTTAATTCCCTTTGATAAAGCAGCCCAGTAGGGCACACCCCGTATCTACGCCTATGCTGGTGATATGTGCTACAATCTTTGATAAATAATGCATTCGGAAACTTTTGCCATGGGCCTGTACCCTTCAATGTTGGAGAGTATTTCTGGGTACAGGGCAAACTGTAGTTGTCTTCCATTTCATGGGAAATACAGACGTAGCTAGGGAAAGTTTGAATACTTTCATCAAAGGTAGGGCTAAAAAGTTTGCGCAACTTTTTAATACATAGGTCGGAATGCCTTCGCGGCCACAGGATTTCTTTGGTTTTAACTTCTACATCTTCAATGCTGCCGTCGCTCAGTATGTGTTTTACCTACGTCTGTCCTTTCGTGGTGTTTAAAGTACAACCGTAACTGGCGGGCGTGTAAGCTGTACGTTTTTTAAAATTTGGCTTTTGGTTATTGTAATTGTAATTTATTCTCGTTCTGTTGACTACATTGTTGATATTTCTATCTGCAGCAGTTATACAGGGTGTCCCACGAACGGCGCAACTGGGAATTAAGAGTGGCGTTACTTTGTAACCGAAACCTGTACATACATAAGTCATACACCAAATGTTAGCCCTGTCCAAGTAGATATTTTTAAACATAGAAACAACAAACGGGGTGCAGTGTTGTTCATGCAGTGTTGCCAAATGTAAGTGAAAGTGTAAATTTATTTTTCCACAAAGCATGGAAAATTGCATGTCAAACATTCGTACGGAAATTTGGACGTCAATTTCCACCTTGGGTAGGTGGACTATTTCGCCATCTATAGTTCAGAGAAGAAAACCGATCGTTTTCGCGTATAGCCAATCCTGAAATGCCTCGTAAAGGCGTACCGGTCCAAATGGGTGTTTTAAAAAACATTATGAGGTACAGTGGCAACACTGTTGATGTTTGAAGGCAACAAAAGGTGTGTTTAGTGATGGTCTATGACATGGAAATACTGGAAACAGGAAAAAAAGAAAATGAAAATGAAAATTTACACTTTCATTTACATTTGGCAACACTGCATGAACAACACTGCACCCCGTTTGTTGTTTCTATGTTTAAAAATATCTACTTGGACAGGGCTAACATTTGGTGTATGACTTATGTATGTACAGGTTTCGGTTACAAAGTAACGCCACTCTTAATTCCCAGTTGCGCCGTTCGTGGGACACGTCATTTGTTACATACAACATTAGCATGATTACAGTACATCCACTTGATTACTTATATGGGATTACATATCGGTTTGATTTACGGAGAGTTTTAAACTATACGCAATGGAAGTCGACATCCCCAATTTCGCGTTTCCATTTTTTATGGTGGTAGGATTTGCTTTTAATGTTTTGAAATTCACCCTTCGTGAACAAAATAGGGTAGCGTGATGCTATAGATTTGTTTTTACCAACGGTGGCTTTCAAATTTTTCAAGATTTTCGTGAAAGAAAGTATCGAGCGCGTCATTAATTTCTTCCAAGTTTATGCTAGCGATTTCACGGCTTCTGGAAATTACGTATACTAAATGTATATTTATATGTAAATAGAAGTGGCGAAGTTCTATGGTGCCTAAAATAACCTATTAGGTTTTTGCGCCTAAATCAAACTTTTTGTAGGTTTATATATATATATATATATATATATATATATATATACACACACACACACACACATATACAGGGAGGTTATTTCAGTCGTTTACCGCCAGCGTGTCGGCCGGTCGGCAGCCCCTTCATGCAACAGGTCCCGGCAAATTGCGTTAGAGGAAGTCCGTAACAGAAACCGCTTGTTTTGTAATGTTTCCACTTTTCACAATTACAGTTACAATTGAAATAAGCACGTACCTTGTCGCAGGGATGCTGGAAAAGGTGTCCTCCCAAATACAAATATTTCTGGCTCCTTATTTCTGACATCTAATCTTAGATTAGACATCGCTACTTTATCCTCAGTTGTCGCTAGATAACCTCCCTGTGTATATGTATATATATTGACGTGACTGTTATTGCAGGGATCGGAGTCACGAGGAGCGTAGCTCGGAATAAAATAGGAGGCTTCGATTCACTTGCTTGGCTATCGAGGATAATTGAGAGATCACAGAGTTGATTGGAGGATGGTCACTCACCTATGTGGTCGACAGTCACCCTGGTGGTTTTCCGGCGATGGACAGCGGTCATGGCGGTTGTTTGGATCGTCGTGTTCACCCTGGTGGTAGCAGAGGGCGACTGGAAGACGGCGTCACAGCAAGGATGACAGCAACCGGCAAACTCCGATTGGCTTGCAGGAGAGACGGAGAGAGAGAGAAGCGATGGCAGTGATGGAAGTTTGTCGATGATCGTGGACGGACGTAGAGCAGGCTGGTCCCAAGTGCTGGCCGGATTCTCCGAAGGGCTCTTCTTCACCTTACTAGCGACTGTGGCGTCTACTGAACGGCACCTTGGTCAGCTCAGGTGGGAACCTCCTGCTCGGTGTTTTGTCTCGGGTGGTGATCTCTCGTTTGTCTCCTGAATTGGTGTTTTATCGATCTTGATTTGGTGCCGGAAGCTGCTGACATTGCCTTGCGTCAGTCGTTGCTCGCTGCTTCTTCCTGATGATTGCAACCCAGTGTTGCGGCATTATTCAGCTGAAATAGCGGAATTCATTGCTATTCCTCTTCCTGGTCTTCGGTGACTGTTCGGGGGTAATGTCCCGAAGAGAGAGCGACTCTCGATGTTAGAGGCTCGGATCTTTCTTGGAGCCCTATATATTAAGATTTTACAGAATTTTTGTCACACAGGTTTTTGTTCTGTTTGGCGACGAAAAATGTAATCACTAACAACTTGTTTGAATTCCCATCGTCAAAATCCATGTTGTTTTTCAAAGCTCGAACTGAAGCAACGTGTCTGGCGCCACTGTTGCCTTCACCCACCGGCAGATTTTAGTAGTCGGCCATCAGTTTGCCATCTTTTTCTGCCTTTGACGTTCGTTGTTCTTTTTGGAATATTGGGCCAACCCCTTTGTGCACGCCTTTGCATGCATAGTCCAAACTTCAAACTTCTAATCTAATCCATGTGGTCTTGTTCACTTTCCGTGCTTTAGGAAGTAACATTTCAGCATTGAAGTTTGCACCACTGACTATGTTTCTGTTGAAAGATCATTTTCAGCATATAAGATGATCCTCACAAGCAAGACGTGGAGTTTGCCTGTGTATAACATGAAAAAAATGTCTTGTATCGTGCAGGAAATTATACATAATTCATTTTTCACATCAACAAGTAACTTTTGCTAACAGCAGTCCTTATATATCTATATACTCCCTGTCCACCGATCAATTCACTCCATCCACAATCAATATATTTGACATATCCTCCACCAATAATAAATGAACTATTAATTAAGTCCCCTGAAGATAGATAAGGAAGAAATCATATTCCACCTAATACATAATATATTATTTTATAATTAAAAAATAATAATTTTCATACAAAAAACGTAATATTATATCCAATTCACCCACCTAATAAAATACCAATAATTGTCCCTATCTTCAATTTTGGGAATAATTGTGAAGATGCTGCATAGAAATGAAAATTAGGTTAGAATAATTAATATTTGGTCGACACCTATAAAAATTTCTTGCAGTTGCTTTGAAATTTTGTTTTTAACAATTGCACCTAATCAGTATTTTTAAGGAATTTTTAACAATTTAAGTTTTTTGGAACCTCCTTCAAGATTTTTTAGGCTAATTTAATATTCTATTTATTTCAATATTGTGGTGGCCGCGGTGGCTCAGTCGGTAACGCGTCTGACTACCATGCTCAAGGTCCCGGGTTCGATCCCCGGCCGGTTCAAATCCGGGAACTTTTCTAACGGTGGAAGAGGCCCCCGGCGCCCACCCAGCGTCGAATAACATGGGTACCTGGGGGAAACCCTGGGGGGTAAAGGCGGTCAGGGGCGTGATGCTGATCACATCACCCCCAATCACGACCGGATCAAGAAAGTGTGGGGCGTTACCCCCACACCCCCTATACGCCTTCATGGCGTGGTGCTAAGCACAGGGGAACACTTTACCTTTTTTATTTATTTCAATATTTATTGTGGTTAAACTTAACATATTTCCCACGACACTTTCTAGGACTAAGAGGAATGCCGCGACGTTATTCAGATTACCCAGACGCATACACAACATGAAATATTGTATCAAGATTAGGGTCAGCTCTATCATTTACCTCAGTTATTGTAATAGTGTTTATCGCCTGAGAAGCAATAGCAAGTTCCCGTCCATTACTATTTAATATACAACTAACATCATCAATCGAATGGTATCAACCAGCTCCCCCTCCCCCCATAAGAACATACCTATTCAGAGCTACCTATATTTATTGACAGGGAACGGATTTATATGTAGTATAAAATGTGGAGTTAAATATGGACAAAATTGTAAAAATTTACCTCTTTAATACTAATAACTGCTTAATATAAGACACTACACTAGTTACATAAAATACAGTACGCTTACATTGACATTAATTGTAAAACAACACAAAATGTGTTTTCATTTTCTGTTTCCAAAACAATGAATTTTGTTGCAAATGTTCGAACGTGTATTTTCTTCTGTTGTTTCTTAAGTTGGATTTATATTGACTAAAACTGCATTCAATATTGCGTAACGCATTGTTATTACTGCGTTTGGATCGAACCAGAAACCCTGAGCCGTCTATATTGGGTGGTGTAGTCATTCATCATTCATCTTCCAAAAGGTAATCACTCTCTTGGCCTAAATGTGATATATGCGAGAGGTTACATTCAAAGTTCGGGCAAAAGAACTTACATGTACAATAATTGGGTTTTGTACTCTCCATGACTGAATCGATATGGATTTGTCAAGAAAAGGTTGTTACTTGCCTCACAATTAGATGAAGGTTATTTCCATTGATTGTCCTCTCAATTGTCACATATCTGACCTTCCTGTCAGAATTCACTCTCCTTATGCCCCTATGTTCAACAATCGTCCCCCACTCTTTCTCTCTCCAATCTGCAATCCTTACGCTATCCCTCGCTCCCTCTCGATTCCAACGCTCAACCCACACCCGTCTCAAGTCAATAACCTAACGTTTGCCTAATTGCTTATTCCGCATTCCTTTCTATATTTCCCGCTATGCTAAGAATGACAGAAGACTTGTCACTTCTATACCTTGGATACGATACGATTGCAAGGGGAGTGTATTTCAAATTTGTCAGTTATTCGCAAGAATTTCACCCAACTCTTTCGGTCACACGAGCACATGTAATTATTGCGCGAATATGGATTATATGTTGAGAAATGTTCTAAAATATGGAAATAATATGTAAAAATAACGGAAATATGTAAAATATGAGCCAAAACTAATGTATGTAAAAATATGGAAAATAAAAACTGGATTATTCGAATCTACATGCCATGATGCACAAAGATAATGCATAATATAACTGATTCCAGCTTCATACATGAATATGTATTTACATATAAAACCGCTCCCTGCTTATGATCTTGCACCTCCCTCAGTTTCCTTCCATGATTGGCCGCTTACCGTTTTTGTACTCTCACTAGAGGTCTTTCTTCTTCACGGTGTATGTGCCACCGTTGTGCTGCTGTTTCCACAGCAGTTGGATTTTGAAGCGTTGTCACCTCTATTAGTGCATTCCATTCCTTCACAGAGCTTACATCCTCCTCCCACATCCTACTTACGCGAGTGGGTGTCAGCAGACGAGGACGGGAATTGTGAGTTTCTTGTGGATTACGTTGGTGAGGTAGATTTTTGCCGAGAAGGAAAACAGGAGTGAAGACTGGGTGATTACGAAGAAGACCATCCTGTCTGATTTTTGAACGCGTAGATGGCGATCGGCGGGTAAAACAGGAAGCAGCTGTCAACTTGGGCCACCTTTGGAGAGAATTGAGGGATTTTTTTGTGAAGAAAATCCCTTCTAATCCCTTCTGAATGGCTTGTCGAATCGTAGCTATAGAGAACACAAGGTTGTTGACGGATGGACACGTTTTCTTTGTTTAAGCATTTATCGTTGTCTTAATGCAGCCCCGGAGCTAACACCTTACGCTCTATGATTTCAGTTACATTTTTCATATTTTTATGACATTTTGTGGTCCTTTTCAACGCAAATTTGCCCAGTGGAGACCCTTTTGCAAGTGTAACCCGGGGCTGTAGCCTCCCAAGACCCCCTAAATCTTGATCAATGGAATTTCAATCGGTTCAAAATTTCGCCCCTCTTTAAACAGTACGCCACTTTCCTGTGTCTAATCTGGTTTGAAATCCCGGCCCTTTTTTGTCCCCCGAGTATCCCCTTCATCGGTTTCATCATGCATTACTCATCTTCATCATCGCGATTAGCCAGTGCGGCACAAAAGCGAAGTGAAATGAACTAAATCCAACAATCAGTCAATCAATCTGGATGAGGTTCGTATTTAGGGGGTGTGTAAGGGTAAATTTAGAGCCAGAATAACCATAAATTGGGTCATTATGAACGTTTAGAGGGGGTGTTGAGATGATGTGGGGGCGTGGATAAATCACTAAGTACATACTCTCCTATCGGAGGTTTCGTCCAATGTGCAAACGCATTTCGGCAGAATTGAAATTAATGTTCATCTCATGCGAACGAAATACGGACTCTGACAAGTTATGGACACGACTTGCATATTCGTCTAGGAGTAGACTCTTCAGGTATGATAAGTGTGGAGAGAGCATTCTCACTCAGTTATAACTCATCTTTTCCTTCATTGACCGGGGCGGGTCCTTTTGCAGTAGTAATGAAAACAAGACGCTGCAAATAGCTGTTCCTCAGCTCACACCATATTTCCCCACTCCATTCTCCGCAGCGACGTTGGTTCGCAGTGTTGCAACCTGGAGGGACCGGAATGGTCTGAGGATTTTCAACGAAATTTGTATTCGCTTTTTCCTGTGCTGTTTTCTACCTGTCGGAGTACAGAAATTCAGCTCACCTTTCGCCAACGACTCTTTTCCGTCTTTTAAAACTTGGCCTCCTCGATGACGCAGTTGTATCTTCGTCGCCTTGTAATCAAGGGGTCCCGGGTTCGATTCCCGGTGGAGGCACATAGTGTCCTGATTTCGCAAATATGTTGCAACATTGTAAACAATTTCTCTGGCCTGTCCTCTAAGGCCCGATTGTATAAAACAGTTGATCCTCGATTAGCCAGTAAAATTGATCTGCAGTCAGGCTGAACTCTGATTTTGTGTTGTATAAAAGTTGAACTGAGATTAAGTCCCTGCGATCTGCGATCAAAGTTGATCCGCGATTTTTCTCCGATCAGCAGACATTGACCGTAGTTCAGCTGTTGTAACATGGCTGTACCATGGACTGTACTAACGAATATTTGCTTGTAAAATGTGTTGCAAGTGAACGTATGCGGCAAAACGGGAGAATCAATTCATAAAATCCTGTTTCCATAATAATAAGGAAGAAGCATGCACAACGAGGTGAACAATGATAAATATTTCTTCCATTTTTCTTTCTTTCCATATATCGTGGGTCATTGTTATTTACTGTTTGAAATATCATGTATTTTTTTTCTTGCAATTTGCCTTAAATAACTGCAAGAGCATATTGTAACATTGTTTAATTGCACGATCAGAGAAAAGTAAATGGAGAACAATCGAGTGTTGATACAAACCGAAAATATGACCCGCTTACGTTTTCTTGTTGATATTATTGTAAAACTTGCGTTGGGATGAAGAGAGAGTATAAAAATATTACCATTTCGCTTTACTGCATCCAGCCAAGTGTTATTGCAATTCCATTTTGTCCGCAGAATGGAATAGAGCATATAACTTTGGCTGTAGTGTATATATCTACTGCTATATGAACCGAGCGCATCGCATTTTAGTTGGTAAAGCCAGTAAAGCTTTCTCTCCTCCCGATATATAAATAACACGTTTTATTTCGTATATTATTTGTTTTGGGCATAATTTACATCCGAGAGACAAACGCCATTGTTGTTTCAATATTTCTTTCCATTCTGGAAAACGCAAACACATTTTACTTTTCACAACGTAGGTTACTCAATTAAGTGCAAGGAAAATTACGTATACTACTTACAGGAACTAATAGTCCACCTGTAACACGTTATCGTGCAATCACAAAATAAATATAATAAACATCTCCTTACATGAACAATAGCTCCAAATCCGAGTATATGAAAGTTGTTATATCTCTTTTTAGCACTGAAAAGAAATACAGATTTTTTTTAAAAAAATCTATTTATGCAAGCATATTTTTCTCCCCTTTGCAACCGAGAACCGATAGTTGCTTTCGTTGTCAATGACAAATCATCCACGTGGAACTCGCACAAGCAATAAATGGCAGTCTAGTATCAATTTACGTGATTTTACTAAATTTGCAACATGTTCGAATATTTACTACGTCCAGCACCTCATATTTATTCTTTATTCAAATATTAAATACATACAATTTCCGAAAGAGACTTTAAATTATTTGCTGTTCAGTTTTGGACAATTGGCAACAGCATAGGAACACTAGCGACATGTCTGGATTTGCCACGTTGCCAAACGTATTTCTCTGACCCAAGATCAGGATTTGATCTAAGATCGACAAATCGACAGTTAGCTTTATACAACGTGATAGAAGCTTGAACTTAGTTCACTACCGGATCGTAGATCAAATCTGATCTCTAGTTAGTGATGATTATACAACCGGCCCTAAGGGGCTTTACAGAGCAGATTGTGGATTTCGTTGGACCCGGCATGATTTGATTTTTTCATTTCAAAAATATGCAGCCAAGAGTAAAGAGCAAGAACATTTCAATGCTTTAAAAGAGAACACAGGCAAGCTTGTTATCAGATTAACTTCTCGTAGCGATTTTTGTACGATAAACAAAATAACCCCCACCCCACTCGGCTTTAAAAAAAAAAAACAGGCCACTGCTCGATGTCGCAATCAGAAAATGAAGTCATTCGCCCAGTAGTTTCTCTACGTTATAAACGTTAACGCGCGTGCGTAATACTACAGTTTACGATCCGCGCACCGCACGCATTTTCAAAGACCGGATTAAATCAAATGAACCACTGATAAACTGATATGAGCCAGCACCGACAATATACACAGTAAAAATATTTTGTCATATTTGAGGGGTCTAGTGACAAATCTTGCAAATTTTATTTTTTGCCATTTTCAGTCTTCTCCTACCATCTGTCATCTATCATGTAAACTACAACCATGTGGCATAGCTCTCGCTTCTTCTGCAGCAGATTTTCTGAGTTCTTGAATACGTCCTTATCAGCATTTTGAGTGAGAGAAGGAGCTATGCCACTTACTGATGGTGTCTGCAATAGGAGTGGCAGAGGTTGTGTTGCAGAAACCGGTGCAAGATTTAATATCAGCCCTGAAGTTAAAAGATCTCATGGCAATAATGCCTTATATTCCTCCAGTTTTTCATGGTGTTTACCAAAAACTAAAATCCACAGAAACAATGGACAGTGAAGATCCTCCAGAAGACATATGACGTTGTCTTTATGTAGATCATATGTAACCCTGTGAACATGATTTACACTCAGGCAAAAGTATTTAAGCCTTGTTCAAAGTATTTGATGTGCTAGATTGATTTTTCCACATGGGTATACTACAACAATATACCATACATGTTCATAAAAAATGGTATTTATATTGAAATTCATATTTTTCATTTTGAATAATTTACCTAACAATATGTTCAGCAAATAAAAATTACCCTTTGTTATACAAATTATGACTCAACGCAATGCTTTAGAAAACTCAATTTATTTCCATTTCTTGTCAAAGTGGCATAGCTCCCTCTCTCACTAGACCCCTCATTTGTTTTAGTTTAATTTTGCTGAGTTGGCACCACTCATACTCTCAAGGCCAGACCAGTACGAAGATGAGTGGTGGGGAGGATGACGTAACAGGAAGTGCTCAGCAGTGATCTGCGCATATCGGGACTTAACTTGTCAGGCTATACATCCCAGTGACTCTTCATCCCCGATATTTATTGGAGTTACACTTCAAATATATCGCGAAAATATCGTAACGATATATCGCCTAGTTGATATCTCCTGGACGATATTTTTTCAATATCGCCGAACTCTAATTCGCACTACGAGACGCGCGCTGGTTCGAGTCTCCTGGGGAGAAGCTGCCAACTTTTCTCCTGATATTTAGGCTTGTGTATGGAACCGGTGGCCACTCACCATCGTGAGGAAATTGGGGAAACACGGTCATGGAAACCTACAACGACGACTGTAGGTTTGTCGTGCTGACCACACGTCATCCCCTAACTGGTCGGATGAGGCATGTAGGAGCGAGGCCGGCAGTCGTAGGTTGGCCATGACTCTCACAAGCTGTTCCGCCACAGATTATTATTATTATCATCATTATGATTATGATTGTGTAATCAGGCAACATTAGAAATAATTAAGACGCCAGTCCCTTTTTTCTCAGGAGCAAAAGCTATGAATCAAACTAAAGCCTGAATCACACGGAACTGAATTTCCAGTAGGAATTCCCTAGTTGGCGCTGGACTAGCTACCCATTTGCTAGTTTTCGCCTCACACGATGCTTGTTACCGCGTGCTTGTCGATAGTCTTTTGTTCCCATAATGGCGGCCGCGTGAGATGTAAACAATGTATCACTTCACATTTTTAAAAGCCGATAACTATTCAACCGAGAGGAATAACGTTTCGTATAAAACGTTATTAGGTACAAAACAATGGCGCTGCTAAAATACATACTTTATAGCGGTTACTGTACACGTATGGAAGAATATTTTAGTTGTTTCAATTGTAAACAAATACCGTGCACTCAGCATAGATGGTGTAATTCATAGCATTTATGCTAGCAAAAATGTTAAAATGAAATGGTTTCGTCTAAACACGGCTTAAAGATGGACGATCAATTTGAAGAATGTTGTGCCTTTATCAATAATTAAAAAAAAAGAAAAGTATGGACTAGAGATTGGCTAGAAAAAAAACTCGGGTAGCATATCAATATTCATACATGAGATTCGCAGAATTTATTCAGAAAGTTTTAAAAAAATCAAACATTAATTTAATACACTTGTAATAATAAGGATTTTCATTTTCGTCTAATTATATTTGTCACGTACACATCTCATCGCTTTGTATAAATACCTAAATATTAATGAACTGAATACGAATGCACTGCGCGTCATCATCTCGTTGCTAACAAAAACAGCCAACACTCGGAAACCACAGACAAAAAGCTCCCTTTTTCAAAGTCACAGATTATCTTCACATGCTCAAACTTTGCTCCGATTGGCTGTTCCACAGTATCTAGTTGAGGAAAGCCAGTAGCGATTAGAACATGTCCTATTCCTCAAAACCAGTCAAGCAGCCAGTCAGGCGGTCATGATTTCTACATAGAAAGTCAGTTCAGCGCCAACTAGGGCATTCCTACTAGAAATCGAGTTCCCTGTGATGGAGGCTTAAGATAAGCTATGAAAGGTGATCTTAAAACATTTAATTTATTAATTAACTAGCTGATTACCCGGCGTTGCCTGGGTATTTTTTTATCCCAATCTTCTATTAGACAGGAAAAATAATGAATTCTAACCACAGTAGGCCGGATGGTTCGGCCCGCACTTACTGATTTCTTTTAAGTTTTTCTGTTTAGTTTTGTAGGCCAATAATATATTTTAACAGTTCGGTTTTTACTTTAGGCCTACGCGTTTTCTACTCAGTAAAAGCATTTACTTTTGTTATTGTCTCGTATAAATTAGTGACAGTGTTTATACCGTTGTGTTTTTCGTTTCATTTTTATCCTTAATGAACCAGTTATCAACAGTTGCATTTGTGAGTGAAGGTAAAGAAAGTACACAACACCTCACAACAAGAAAACATCACTAAACATGATAACACCATTAAGCCTTGTTTCCATGATATGAAAAACTCAATATGCTGACCAAGGCAGAAATTTATTTTATTATAAAACATAAACTAAACGTAACGTTTCAACCTTCTAGCAAGGTCTTCTTCAGACTCTGCACCGAGTACAAATGTAACAAGGTACAAGAACAGGACTATAAATGCTTTGCTCCTGAGAAAAGGGGGCTGGCGTCTCAATTATATTTAGTTTTACCTGATTACACAATCATAATCATAATGATGATGATAATAATTATAATCTGTGGTGGAACAGCTTGTGAGGGCAGTATTTTTGTGTATAGATATCGTCCTGTTCTTGTACCTTGTTACATTTGTACTCGGTGCAGAGTCTGAAGAAGACCTTGCTAGAAGGTTGAAACGTTACGTTTAGTTTGTTTTATAATAAAATAAATTTCTGCCTTGGTCAGCATATTGAGTTTTTCACTTAAACATGGTTTAAACTACCATATAACTAATTTTAATGTATGGCCGTACCGTTTATAGGATGTATTGGTCTTTTTTGCATTACTTCGGTTCGTTCGGCCATTTCGACCGAGGTGGCTGAACTTGAGGGCGCCTGCTGTATAGTGTAAAATGTAACTAATTTTATTTACAGGTATTTAAAAGTGTAAGTACAATATTGAAATTATAAAATAAAATCTTTTACAAATTCACTATAATATTAATTTAACTCAAAACCTGATTAAATATTATCGTGAATGTCACCAATTAGCGTATCGACTCCGAAAACTATGGATTCGACACTAATATAGGTCATTTTTGAGACTTTAATTTTCACCCCCCATGCCGATAGGTGATGAACGGCATTCCTAGTGTCACTATCATCTTAGCGAACCCGAAAACTATGGATTCCACACTAACATCGATTATTTTTACATGTCACCCCATCTAACAACCACCCCTAGGAGTGCCAGGGGTGTCTTACCCCTACAGTATTTCTTTCCAGATTGTAAGTCATGTGTGTACCAAGTTTGGTTGAAATTGCTCCAGGCGTTCGAGAGTTATGCCGGAACAAACATACACACACATTCATCAATTTTTGTATATATAGAAGATACAAGATTGTATTAAAAGTAATTAATTCTTGCACCAGAGTGGCTTCCGAAAGAAAGCTCTACCGGTAACAGAATGAATAAATATGCTATACAAACTCATATATGTCTGACTCTACCATATCGCCATAGATTTTAAAATTTGGCTAGCAACGGTGTAAACATGTATAATGGCATGTAGTATATTATTCTGATACACGTGATACAGAAAACGCACAAACATGAAAAAACACATATTGTACTCGTTATTTTTTTTAAATAAAAAGAGGTAATGGAAATTTCCGTAACCTACTTTGAAATAAATATAAAAATATTTTTTATAGAACTGAATTTCAAAATTCGGACGCCCTGAATTTTTCTACCCTTGGCTTTGACCCCCAAGGGCTATTGTGCCACGGGTTGTTATTGTTATACGAGGAAGAGTCAAATGAGAGGCTTAAAAGTCCGACAAAAATTACAGGACACACTGTAAACAACTCAAATTTACATGAGGTGTCGACTGTTATTTACAAGACGACCTCAAGGCTGCAACACTGATCAAGTGAGCTTCACAAGCACCATTTTTGTCATTTTAAAAATGGCGCCTCCTGTATACATATCGTACAAATCTAAAGTAGATTTGGGGAAGATCGTAGATCGGCTAATGTTCACTCGAACTATTTATGTGGAATTCGATCGTTAGAACCGTTGGCGAGCCGCTTCCTGTCGCCAACGGTGTTTCTATCATAAGGCTGTGTTTGCTTATTTCCCATACGAGTTCCACTGAAGGTCGCTGGTGTAATTTGGTTTCAAGAAGCTACCTCCAGCATCTCGGCCGGACCCTTTTGGCGACGTGATGAACCTATTGAGTTATGACGCCAGTTGTCCCGGGTTCGATATGCACCAGCAAAGAGCAGTGGTTTCTTTCCCTGTGGAAGCCTAAAACGTATAGCCATTCTACGACAAATGAAATTCGATGTCTCTAAGTCTGCTTACCACGGCAGCAAGTTTACAAATAGAGGAGGAAGTTTGACAATGGCCTCAGTCCGCACGCAGATGGGTGGAAAGCGGTGGCTCATAAGTGACTGCACATAGATTCCAAACATTCTTCTTCTTGAGACTTGGAAATACGAGATGTGCATCAGCAATGGGTCTATGCTAAAATGCAGCAAACCTGTGCAACTTTACTTGCAGAAATCTACTACAAAAAACAACAACAAAATACAAATTAAGGCTTTCCTTTGACTTTTCCTTGTATATAAGATATTTATTGGTAGCTTTAGTTGCGTAGAGGGTTCACCGCCCATCCCTGAAAGATTTCCAGGGGAGATTTCTCCCCCTCCCCCTGGAGTCAACATAGATTTTTTTTTTTGCGGTCATTTTGCTTTCGTGTTCCTTTGTTCTCTCTCTTTTCCTACAAAAAGCCACCTCTGTCAGTGTCCGTTTGTTTCGAGGCGATAGGTGCGGTTGGGGCAGTGTCACACCGGATTACCCTTTCAGCAAACGCTGACTTCCCCGGCTTATGCGGAGCGACAGATTTTTCGGCCTTGGTATGCGAACCTGCTTTCATTGGGCTTTCGATAAACAAGTTGTCCCTTTTTTTTTGCCTCGTGGAAATCCTAAGTGACATCTGTTTAGGCGATGTGATGTTTCCTTTGCGTAGTTTGTTGATGTGTTTCCTCACTCTTCCTTATCCCTGCCCCTCGTTTTCTTTGTTGAGTAGCTGAAACGAGTACACCCTTAGACGTTGATTTGATATTTTTATTTTTGTTATTTAGCGTCGCTTCTTTTCTGCCCCTGTTGGCTAATCGCGACGATGAGGATGAGTGATGATATTGAAGGACACCAGGAGCGTATATTCCAGGCTAGCTAGGCTATCTGCGAAGCCTGAAGCCTAGCAGAAAAGTCGATTAAAAACTGTGAATTAACCTGATTTCAAAAAGAGGATAATGGCGATTCTGAAGTTTGCAACCTGGATTCTTAGGAGTTGGCAACCTTAATTCTTAGGAATTTGCTACCTGAATTCTAAGGAGTTGGCAACCTGAATTCTTAGGAGTTGGCAACCTGAATTCTTAAGAGTTGGCAAACTGAATTCTTAGGAGTTGGCAAACTGAATTCTTAGGAGTTGGCTACCTCAATTCTTAGGTGTTGGGAAACTGAATTCTTAGGAGTTGGCTACCTGATTTCTTAGAAGTTGGCAACCTGAATTATTTTAGGAGTTGGCAACCTGAATTCTTAAGAGTTGGCAACCTGAATTATTAGGTGTTGACAAACTGAATTCTTAGGAGTTGGCAACCTGATTTTTTATAAGTTTGCAAACTGACTACCGTTGGGATGGCAACGTGGCATCCTTGTAATTGATGAAGGGATACTCGCAAACATCCATGCCCAGGTCGGGATTCGAACCCAGAACCCCTGGCGTCGTAGCGCGTTGTGCTGATTTAGATTTGAATATCTTATCATGCATAAAGATACATAATGATTAAAAGTTGCAGAGGCGTGAACTGTGAATGTATTTTTTTAAACGGAATCATTAACATATTAATTACGTAGTTTAGGTATGTAATGGCCGTATACTTTGAAAACGGTTTCATGTTAATTTTGTACGGTATTTAGAATGGAAACGGAATTTGGCACTGTCATTTGTCCAGTCAACTGTTTACAACTGTGAATTCTCCTGCAGAGATCGTAGCGGTCCCAGTGGCAGATCCAGAAGTTACAGTTGGGAAGGGCGAATTTCAGTCGAATGCTTCATCTCACCGAAGATCATTTCTGATGTACACTTGCACTGTTTTATAGACATTCCTTGTAGACATGGTATTAGGTATTAGGATAATACAATTAAGAACAATGCTAAAATATTTTTTAAAACAAGAAATACGTTTGGAAGTCAACAAAGAGAAAACTAAATATATGCTTACAGGCCGAAACCAAGTGTTAGGTAATAATCAAAATTTAATTATTGATAACAAAAAAGCAGGCTTAATTCAGGAAATGCATGTTACTTCTCTCGTCATAAACTTTTGTCTTCTCGTTTAATATCTAAGAAACTAAAAGTTAAAATATACAAAACAGTAATTTTGCCTGTAGTATTAAGTAGGTGTGAAACTTGGTCCCTTACATTGAAAGAGGAACATAAATTGAGAGTATTTGAAAATAAGATCCTTAGGAAAATCTTTGGACCTAAAAGGGATGAGGAGACAGGTGAATGGAGAAGGTTACATAATTTAGAACTACATCATTTGTATTCATGTCCAGATATTATTAGAATGATTAAATCAAGAATACTTAGGTGGGCAGGCCATGTGGCACGAATGGGAGAAGAAAGAAGAGTTTACAGGATTCTTGTTTGGAAACCTGATGGTAACAGACCTGTAGGAAGGCCAAGATGGAAGGATAACGTTGAGATGGACCTAAAGGAAATCGGTAGGGGTGGAAAAGAGTATATAGATCTTGCTCAAGATAGGGACAGATGGAAAGCCTATATTGCTGCAGCCATGAACCTTCGGGTTTAAGAAGGCTAGAGAGTTAGTTAGTTGTAGACAAGGCTTAGCAAGTTAGTTGTAGACAAGGCTTAGCAGTGCGGGGGCAAAAAATGAAGGGCAACCAGGGTGCGAAATCCCGGAGGGACAGGTGGAATTCCCAATACCAACGATCTTGTCCTGGAATTTCCCCCAACAAACTTTTTCGGGGGGGGAGAGTTTTTATTCTAACAACAAACGTAATCAGTTAGTTTGAGAGTCGAATATACTTTGCTGGAATAATATCGAAAACATACACTAAGAACGGACAATAAAGATCCTCGTCTCTAAGGACACTGAACTGAACCCAGCAACCCCCAGAACACAGAAATTAGTCCGGCTTGTATTTCTTCTCTATTTCTCATTGCCTTTCGCCAGCTACCGCAAAGTAGATACAAATATTTATGAAGCACCTAATAGCATTTAGATGTGGAATTTTTATAGGAAGCTTTTATCTTCTTAATGCCTCTTTAACTTTTGCCCTTCCCCCGTAGTCACCCAAATTACTGTTCATATCATTGGTAAAAAAAATAGAAGGTAAAGTGCTCCCCCTGTGCTTAGCACCACGTCATGAAGGCGTATAGGGGTGTGTGGGGGTAACGCCCCCACACATTCTTGATCCGGTCGTGAGTGTGGGTGATGTGATCAGCATCACGCCCCTGACCGCCTTTACCCCCCAGGGTTTCCCCCAGGTACCCATGTTATTCGACGCTGGGTGGGCGCCGGGGCCGCTTCCAACGTTAGAAAAGTTCCCGGATTTGAACGCGTTATCGACTGAGCCACCGCTGCCACATTATAGCATTGGTAGTACATTAAAATCTTCAATTAGCAATCGAATTTTAAATTAAGGACAGTCGATATAATATATTGTATATTTTATAATATAATTTGATTATTTAAATAATTGACATATTTATATATATCACATTGTTGTGTGTGTCTGTCTTCTCCTTCCCCCCAATATGCAGTGATTGCGCACCCTGAAGGCAACCGACCCCTCCACGCCCACCGAATGGCAGCCACTTTTGCAAATTAATAAATTATGTGTAGTTGTTTTCAGTCTACTGTAAATGTCTCTAAACCACAGAGGGGGGGGGGGGGGGTTAGTAAAGGAGGAGGCAAGGAATATTGGTGCCACTTTTGAATTATTTCTAATACAGTGATTTTCGGCGGGTCCAGACACACACTATACGTCCGTTTTTCGTATACATCAATGCAGTAAAACAGGGAGATGAAATGAGGTTTTTCTTTCTCCGATTGAACTTTCATGAAAGCTCCCCGCCCCCCTCCCCCAATCATAAGGTCTGCGCACGGCTTGACGAGAAGCTCGACTTTTTGATTTTTTTGCCTGCTCGCCTCAACGTGCCAACGCTTGTGGGAAAACTTTGTCGGTGGTGGTTGTAATGTGCATGCAGGGAGGGATTCCGAGTGTGTCGTGTAAAATCATCGGTAGGAAGTCAAGATTTCTAAGCAGCGCGGTTTGAAGGCTCTGGTCCTCATCAGAGCGACGGATCGGAAGCAAACCTCCTGGGCTGCTCGTCTCGGATGTCGCTACCTAAGACGTAGGAGTCCTCTGGTGTCAGAAATCGGAAGCATGGCGGGAAAGGCTTGATCTGACTTGTGGGACCAACAAGATGGGTTGGCCTGCCTGCCTGTTTTGTGTGTAGTGGGCAGCAGATCTCTGTGAAGAAAAAAAAGTTTGCATGCGTGCGTAGAATGTAATTTACTAATTTATTTTTGGTAATCTGTCGCTTTGAAGTCACATTCTGTTTTTCTTTTACAAACTTGTTTTGGTTATTTACCCCCCTTCCTTACCTTTCCCCATTTTTAGTAATTGGTGGATTAAAGTGCAGTAGGCTATTGCCCCATATAATACACTTTACCGATTTCCCGGCCGGTTCCGTTGCGTAGTGGTTAAGACTGTGGGGTCCCAGGTTCGAATCCCGGTCCGGACATGGGTGTTCTTTGTGAGTGTCCCTTCATCAATTCCATAATTTCATCACTCATCGTCGTCTTCGTGATTAGCCAACAGTGGCAGAAGTGCGAAGTGAAATAAATCAGTAGTTGTATTTGTGATATTATAAACCCGAGAAATGATGAGCCCCCCTCAGGCAGATTTGGCTACACTTAAAACTAGCTCAAGATGTGCATATGAGCTTATTGCTCAAGTGTGGTACTCTGTCTAACCCAAGATTTTTGTAAAAATGCCCTCGGGAATTTCCCGTGAAATGATGAGCCCCCTCAGATTGATTAGCCTACACTTACAAAAGCCACATCTGTGAGATTGTTGTCCATAAGCTTGTCAAAAATATGCCCCTCTTGATATTGTTTTGGCTACACTTAAAACTAAGCCAAAAATGCTCATAAGAGCCACACCCACACCCACACATATTTACTTCCGGTCCACTTCCGGTTTAAGATCAATTGGGCACCAGGCCCAACTTGCATATCTAGTACTAAGACAATGTAATATGCAGAGGCCTTCTAGAATTGCTCTGTGACTCTCTCATTTCTTACATCATAAACATATGATTTTTCACCTATAAGAATAACACTACATATAGTGTCATCAGGGAGTGTATCGTGGAATTCACAGATAATTTTAATGTTTGTCCTGTCATTAACCACAACTTGTTTCCTTTTTGAGGTGTTGATGACAAACATGGGTCTCTGTGCTTTGAATTCATCTGGTGTGTAATACATGTCAGTATTGCCAGTAGTGACCCTTTTGTATGCTGTAAATGCTTCATATAATTTAAGAAAATCATCCTTGGACATGTTTAATTTATAATTTTCTCTGGGGAACACCTCATTTCTGCCATTTTTAAGATATATGTTTTTGATGTTGCAGTTATCAAATTTACTTGAATTTTTTTCCTGATTATTGTGTCTTCCAGTGTGAAACAGTACCACCACAAAATCTGGCATGTCATATTGTATACTGGAGAATGAGTTTGTAGCATCAAATTCATAATAGCTTCCAGTGGCAGGCTTCTGCACACATTGATATGTATAAAATTGTAAAGGCACCTGTGGATTTTTTAGGATATCTGCTTTGTATTTAAGGGCATAACTGGCCTCATATTCAAAAACCGGGATTCTTAGCTCCATAGTCTGAATAATGCACTTGCCTTCATCAGGTAGGGTATTAGGCAGAGCTTCCCCTGTAGAGTTTAATGTACTGTACCTCATCAAAGCATTATTATCATTGGCAGCTCTTCTAAATGTAATTCTTAAACCACCCTTCCACATAATATCTTTGTAATCTGAGAAGAATCCTGGCAACAGGCGCATGGGGAACAATACTGTTTGGCTCTTGGACAATATTTTATCACCAGCCTCAAATCCACCTATTTTGTAGTAAGAAGCCTCGGTCTTGGATAATTTTAGTGTGGCCAAAGCTGTAGAGGTAATACCAGGGTAATCTACTCTGTTTATAACAACACCATGTTTTCTGATCTCAATTTCAGAGAACAGATGTGGCACAAAATTGTCTACCAATCTTATATTTGAATTTGCAGGATAATCTGTACCATCGAGCTTTACAACATCAAACTTGATATATAGATCTGCTCCGTGGAGGTGTATAAAGCCATCTCCTACATCAAGATCAACTTCAATCTCTGTGTTGGGTTGATTTAAATTTGCAAAGGTCCTCCTGTTTGGGGGGAATGATTGTAGCTCATAACTCTCAATATTTTCCATTTTTTTGTATGTATTTTTATTTAAATATTAATTTCTATGATAGCAGTTGTTGTGGCTCCAGCAAAATCAACTAGTTCTTCTTTTTCATTAGTGACCATCAACTCAATGTAATCTATTCTATTATGGCACACAGGAAAATATAATGTTGGTGATGGAGTGTAGATGATCGGCTCCATAAATTCAGAGTTAGGTTTGAATGTTGCAATGATGCCAGTTTGTTTGTGAGTGCCTATGCCATCTGATTTGGTGATCATACCCTCGGCCACATTACAGTGAATATTTAGAGTCTCTATGGCTAAGAATTTAGGTATATTAATAGCAGTGTGTTTAATGGCTGGTTCAAGTTTTGTGTTGTTCTCAAAGCCTAACAGCTCTCCTATAGTACCCAGATCCACTGTTTCTGTAGCAGACACAATCTCTACTCTGTGAGTGACAGAATTTTGAGTTAACACTATACCTCTGGGTAACTGAGCATTTAGAGTAGATAGATTATATTGCCCTGGAGTGATGACAATGTTTTGGTCACCAACTGCAATCTTGTTGTGGTGTGTAATATTAGGGATCAAGTACATGCCATAAAATGCTCTGAGAGCTATTGTTTTGGGATACACTATATCATCATGTAATCTGAGCTTCAATATTGAATTTTGGCTGGTGAGATGGAATACTCCCATGATGCTTCAGATACCACAGGGCTTTTTGAAAATCTTCAATTGATGGTTTATTTATTTGAGACAGATATCTAAGAACAGATAAACACAGATGTCCACAATTAACATCTTTGAAGTTTTGAACACGGGCATTATTGTAATAAAGATTAGTTGATTTTAGATATTTTACTAAATTTTCAGGTGGATCACCTCCAAATGAATCAAACACAAATGCCTCATCTTTTAAATATTTAAGATAGCAGATCCAGTGAGTGCCCTGATTTTTGTATTTTTCCAAATTAACTATGCCACACTCTTTGTTGAGTGGTTGTTCTGGTAAAGAATCAGACATGTATACACCTCTAAAATTTTTAATGCCCAGTGGCTTGATTAAGGCTTCAATATCTTGGTTTGTAAGCGGCTCTTGTTTTTTTTAAACTTATTCATGGCTCTCTTAACACCTTTGCCTTGTTTTTCCATAGCCAGGTTATGGCGCTTCATTTCATCTAATTCTGCCTTATTCTTCTTGGCATCTATTACTGTTTTTGCTATAGCAGCTGATCCCCCAGCCAAGCTCCCCACAGCACCAAGTGCTGCTAAGATGCCCGGGATACTAAATATAAAGCCATCTACATGTGATTTTTTTCCTGGATTGCTGTAATTTTTTTAATTGAGGGGTACTAAGTAATAATTTCATACCATGGCCCTTGGCAAGACAAGAATTTTTTTTCTTCCGCTGCTTTTTGGTTAAAAGGCTATCAATAGTTTTAAGAGATTTAAGACCTGCATAAGGTATCTGATACATAGCACCCTTGGCCTTCATCCTAGGTTTATTATATACATATTCTGGGATTACATAGCTTAATTAAGTGGCTTAAATTTATTTAATTTATCACAACCCCCACCCCAGTTTTTGTTTGGTGTTCATAGCTATGGTGGTCCCCAATGCTGCTATTCTCTCACTTAAAGAAGCATCTTTGCTTACAAATCTACCAAATGCAGCCTCTTCCAATTTCTTGTCTGCAACATGTCGCCTATCAAGATCAGTATGTGTGTTGTATGCTATGTCATGGTCTCTACAAGCAGCATCTAGAGGATTAACACCAGGATCACCTCTGTTTAATCTATGGTTTAGTTTTGTGCCTGGACCACAATACTGATAGCCTGGTATGTGTAGTTCAAATGGCAGCTTGTTTATGATGTCATTAACCAGCCCCCGACCCTCAGAGATATTCCAAAATTTGGGGGGTAGAGTATTAATAATTTTTATGAGATATCCAATCCCCTTAGTGTTATTCACTATAAAATTAGACAATTTGGTGCTTATCATGTCCATAATTCCAACCTTTTTATTGTAAAAATTGTGGTTGCCAGCATTTTCTTCCCCAGCTATCACCGGCAACCTATCTACAAGTTTCCTGACATCATCAACCCACACAAATTCTTTAGGCAGGGTGTTGTATTGTTTGATTCCACTACCAGTCTTGATCTGAGACCATATGGGCTTGATTAAGTTGTTGTATTTTGCTCCACTGCTTGACTTGACTCTTTTTTGTGTGTAATCATTGTTCTGGTATAGAGCATTGATTTTATTAATATTTCTTTGTAATGCTCATAATCTTGATCTGTATAGCTGCCAGGCCTTTTCCTAGTCATCAGTTCCCACAATCCAGGTGTGCCAGGGTACTTAACAAAAGCACCTTTTTCTCCAAGATGAGATTCTGAATATACAATGAGATCATCTCCCATAAATGTAACTCTAAAATTGCCAATTCTATGTATGATGCTACCATCACGCTCTGTGTCAGCATATAAGCCAAAGACCTCATCTTTGTTGTCTTTAGGTGTGCTTAAATATTTTTGAGCAAGAAGACCCAATTCAATAGGATCCTGAGTAGCTTCAATTCTTCGAGGAGGAACAGGACTAGGTGTATGAATACTAGAAAGTGGGGTGATTGGATAATCTAATATGTTCCTAGCAGCTACAGGTACAAGCTCTGTGATCAAATTTTGATTTTGCTCTGTAACAGTTTTGATATTTTTACCTAATTCACTAATAGCATCAATAATAGGTTGTTCTGTTTGCTTGTATTGTTCATAGATTCCTCGGTTCTCCGATTTCCATCCCTTAAATCTTTTTACAAGATAATCTCTTAATTTAAGATCATCAATAATTGGCCTTTTCATGGTTATTTATATATGTTTCAATGTCTAGAAAATTGTTGATTTTATTTCTATATTTACCACTATTGGGTTTCCTTGTCATATCAATTGTGACAAACCCATAGCTGTCCTGGTTCCAGCACCTACTGCAAAACTTGGAAAAATCATTGTAGCTCAAGTCACCACCTACATATTCATCATGTATGTGTTTGAGGTTGGTATGATCTTGATGAAACACACATATAAAATTGCTGTTGTCTCGGATCAGCTGTTTTGGAATTTTAGAAAAGGTCTGTGCCAGGTAGAAGCAATCTATGTTTTTGTGTCGGCCCTGTGTAAAAAAATTTCTAACCTTGTTTTGATTATCCAGTATAATGTCATCAAACACAACAACAGAATTATCGAGACATTCATGAAGTGGCTTAACATCTGATTCAAAAGTGGCTATATCCAGTCCATCATATAGCTTCATCAGCTGCTGATATTTTAATTGTTCCAAGCTCTTAGAGAAAACATACAAGTGCCTGTTTGTCCAGTCTAACCAGTTGGGTGCCAATAAAAAATTATCAATCATTAGTGTAGTTTTACCACAAGCCGATGGCCCAACAATAAGACATGTAATATTATCAGGCAACAGCTTGCCATTTCTCTTAATCTGCTGTTCAGGCTCTGGCAGTCTCTTTATAACATCCCAGGTGTTCATAGTATCACTTTGTCTGCCTCGATCCAGCTGTGTTCTGGAAGTCCTAGCCATTTGACCAGTATCTTGTTGCCTTTTCTGCGGATGATTTTTTCTATGAGATATGTGTCAGGCTGCTTAGTTTTGCTGAGTTCTTCTTCATAAAACCTGCCTTTGAGAATTTCTCCTCGCTGATCTTTTATTATATATGTGTATTGGGTCCCAGGTTTAACTTGAACCACTGTAAATAATTCAGTGCTCCAGTTTCTGGCAAAGCCTCTTTTGAATATGTGCTTATATTTGCTGATTCTTACTTGATCACCTACCTTGTATTTGGCTTTTCTTGTTGTTGGCTGGTATCTAGGATAATAAACAGTACTGATCAATTTTTGCTCATCAGATGAAGTTACCTCAGAGGGCTTCATGTTGATTGTGGAATGGACCGAGTTGTTATATCTATCTAAAAGTTCTGGTAGGATACTGAGCCATTTATAATTACCTTGAAGTGTAAATTGTTTATACATATGATTTTTTAGGGTTTTGTTGAATCTTTCTACAATAGAGGCCTTGAGATCACTGTAACTCGAGTAATGTTGTATTGACTGGCTTTTAATAATTTGTTGGAACACCGAATTATAGAATTCTTTGCCATTATCTGTTTGCAAATAGTGCGGTGATCTTCCACTCTGATTGATGATTGTTCTGAAGGCTTCTGTAACACATTTTCCAGTCTTGGATTTGAGTGGCACAGCCCAGGCAAATTTTGAAAATGTGTCTATGACAGTGAGTAGATACTTGTAGCCCTTGTCGATCTTGTCTAAGTTTTTCAGCTGTCCACTTGCCATCTCAACCAAGTCACACTGCCATAAATCATCTATGCCTTTTGTAACCACTGGCAGTCTCTTATAATTATGTCTGGCTCTTCTGTGTAATTCATCAACAATAATTTGTCTAGACATAGTATGTAAAAAAAAATATTGCAACTATGGGGTGTTCAGCAGCTGATACTACAGGATTTTCTAAATATAATTTGTCTCCTATTTGTATATTAAATTCAAGAGAACCATCATCTTCAGCATAAGATGTCTCTAATGTATTGGGGTCTGTAAAATCTTCTAACTCTACACTGGTGATTTTTGCTTTGTTGTCAGCATTTGTTATTGATAAGGTAGGTTAGTGGTGTGCCTGTGGTTGTAGCCAATATTTAATCTTGATTGGTCTGAGTGTGCCCCCAACAAAAAACTGGTAATAAAATATATGCAGGGGACAGCATATATATTTTGCCACCTGGTGTAAATGGTGAATCATATTCTTTGTTGGGGATACTGTACAATTCAAGAATTACTGTATGTTTAGGATTCTCGATTAGGCCAGTTATTTCTTTTTCTGCTGTAAGCAATCTACTTATTACAGATTCAAGATGCTCATTGATAGTCCTAACAATCTCATCGTGCCCTGGTTTAATTCTTATGTCTACAGCAAGTTTCTTGTATTGTTGTACAATTTCTTGAAGCTGGGTGGCAAAAGCAGACAAAGCATTTGCTTGGTTGGATTCCATGCTTCCTAGCTGTTGCTTGATGTTGGCTACAATTTGCTGTAAATTTTCAACAACTGCCAATTTTGAATTTTGAGCAGTAAGATCATGGACTTGTCTTCTGATATCCTCAAACAAGGCATGCAATTCATTAATATGTTGATTGGTTGGTGGAGTGGCCACTGTCTGAGTAAGTTGTTTGATCTCTGTCTGGATATTCTTGGTACCTTCTGATTTCAATATGCGATTCACAGCTCTCTTAATATTTTTAAGTTCCTGTGATGTAGGCAGATTTGATACAGTATTTTGCAAAGATTCAAGTGCCAATTTCACATCATTTAATTCAGAAGCATCAGCCACACATGCATAGCATCTTGAAGCAGGGTTATGTCTGCCTGAGTAGGTGTTGATTGTTGTAAAATTTCAAGCTTTGTTTGGATATCATCGATCAAGTGATGAAAATGAGGTAGCTCAGATTCAGTGTTGAGGTTTTCAAGTTTTGTGATCTGTTGCTGGACACTGACAAGGGTGTTTACAATACCAGGCAGGCGAGATTCTAGAGTTTCTTGTACATTTGTCAGATCACTTTGCACTGCTGCTATTGTACCCTCAAGATGGCTTATGGTACTCTGAATTTTTCCAAAATCTTTATATGTTTCAAGTTGCAGTTTGATGTTGGCAACACTACGAGTTATAGCACTCAAAGCATCAGAAGATGGCAAGTTGTTCATAAAATTTTCAAGTGTCTCAATTTTTTCTTTAACCTCAGCTATGGCATTGTTCAAGGGGTCCAGATTAGGTATCTGTAGTGATTGAGTCTGTTCCTTTAGTGTAGAAATCACTAGATCAAAATCTTCTTGTGATTTTATGCTTTTGACAATTGTTTGGAGCTGTGCCTGAAAATTATTTATCTGCTCTTCCAATTGTTGTTTCAATTGCTCAGAGTTGGTAGCCTGAGTCTTAAATTTGGCTTGAAGAGCTGCCACAGCTTCCTCTAAATTTTGAAAATTATCTAATGTGGCCAAGTCAGTATATTTTTGAAGCAGCAATTTGAGTTCTGAATCAATTTTAAGAAGAGGGTCCATTCATTGTGATTGTAAATTTGTAATTTCTAGTTGAAGACTGGCATTGAGTGTGGTTTGTAAAGCTTGTAAATCACTTCTTAATTTTTTGACTCTGACATCAAGCATCAGAATCTCATCACTGTGATCTTCATGCCTTGTATGGCCAAATATATCATTAGGCATTTTTGTTTTAGTGGTTATTTATTATAAAATATCTAATTCTTAATTCTATAAAAAAAGGTATAAGCTTGTCATAGGATCCCGGGACCTATATATATAAGCAGTCACCAGCAGAAACAGTATATACAGTGCCAGAAATCATGTTTGAGTGCTTAATTCTATAAATATTTCTCCCTATTGAAACCTTGACATCACCCTCGGGAGTTGTAATAAATTGGAATTGACCACCTACAGGTAATTGGTAATGATTTAAATTATTGTTAAATATGTACAATATTTTACCTGTTTTATCATCAACATCTGTAAGTATGCTGTTCAGATGAATAATTAACAAAGCACTTAGTTTAGATATTATATCAGAAGAGGGTGATGGTGTTGGCAGGTCCATAATAGCCTGTTTTTTGAACCCAAATAAGTTCATAGGCATGTTTATTTATTACAAATCATGCTTTGTAATTGGGCATTGTTTGCCACTTTTCAAATCACAATGACCCCATGGTAGAGTATGTATGCCACATGATAAAATGCATCTCTTATCATCATGTGGGTCCAGAGCCACTTTTCTTACAACATTTGTAGTCAACAAGTGATCTTTACTCTGAATTCTGCATTCTGATGTTCTTATTAAACTCTGGGTTTTGAGACAATTTTTGTAATCTTCAAATTGAAGCTCTTTGTCCACAATTACTTTGCCAATGCCCTTGGCCTTTTTGGCAACAACACCACTACATGTTTCAAAACTGTACATCTTGGCCCTTAACCCAGCAAATGCCACAATAACATCACCAAGTGTCTCATCTTTTAACTTGCCAGGCACCTTTTTGTTGTGGGGTTGAATCTTTGTATGTTCACTGGTATCAAAATATTCAAGCAATGCAGCCTGTGACATATCTTGATAAACATCTTCTGTTTGAATATCAAGAATAAAGCTATCTGTGTCCATGTACATCAGTTTTACACAATCACCATACAAAGGCTTGAGCACATCATAATAGAGCTTTAGCATGTGTAATTTGGCCAATTCTAATATCACAGCCCCTACATAAATAGGCTTATCAAACTTAATCTTTGTTTTTTTCATGTTGAAAAGTGCCATATTCTCATCATAAATTATTCTATAATTGAAATTAGGCTTTGCAATCAATTTTTTGCTCAGGCTGGGGTCAGTAATTAATTTAACATCAGTATGTTTTCTGACATTTTCTATGGTTTTGCCATACACTGAATTTACCATCAATTTAAACAAAGTCTTATCAAATTGGCTCATTGCAGATGTTCGAAGCTCTGTGTTTGTATCAATATATGGCTTCAACCATCTTGAGTGCCTGAACCTTAAGACTTTGCCAACTTTGGTCACTTGAACACCATGATTCATTAGGAACTGGAGGTTTTTGTAATATATGACATAATCCTGTTTTGGCTCTAGAGTCATCATTAGCTTCTTCTGTTTAGAGCCAGGTGAACACTCAACCTCAGGAATTGGGGGCAGATCAGAAAATGTGTTGTGTAAATTATCAGGAATTGTCAGATCAACTTCTAAGAACAGGCCATAGTCACTGTCATCAAAATCCTGAAGATCTTCAATATTGAAATCTTCAACCCACTCAAGCCCTGCATATGGCAATTTATCCATCATAGCATAACCATACAGGCTGTTGGCATCTACATACAGTATATAATTTGATGGCAGTGCTGGATCATAATGGGGAATATACTTGTTATTTGCTCTGGCATATCTCTGAGAACATTGCACCATGCCTCCTCTTATACATTGTTCCATAAACAGATACATATCTTCATCTTGGATCAGATCCAACTGCATTTTAGTGTTTAAAAACATTGCAGACCATGCTAGGCCTGGAGCACTGTAGAAATACATTGGATCCAGCTTATAATTTTCCATCGATGATTTTCTAAATGCCTGAAGTATATCAGCTAAGAGAGTCACATCAAGTTTTAAATATGCCTTATGATAATCACCAAATGTCTGGCATTTTAAATTGTTCCACATCAACTGGGCATGGTGATAATCATCATCAGTGATTCCAGATGCTCTGAGTTTGCTGTAGAATGCTTCTTTTGGTGGCAGAGAACACTCATCAAATTTGGAAAAATCTGTAACATAGTCATATGGGTATACACCCTTCCGCCTAATTAATTTCAGGTCCTGATTTGGAAACAAAGCACATGTGATTTTGAATTGATCATCAGATAATTGACTGGCCAGTGTAGCCAGGCTAGCGGACAGAATTCTGTAGGAATCAAGAAATCTTAAGTGAATAGGAACACCATTAACTTTAATTTTCTTGCTAATAGCAATATATTTCTCATTATTTTCTGCTAAAATATTTAAATTCTGCTTGTCAAATCCCTCGTACCTGATCAAATTATGAAAATCAAAATTAGATGCACCATGGCAAAATATTGGGACAAATTTTGGTCTCTGGATCTTAATATTACAGCTTTTACACAGGGTCATTTTGAATTTACCATCTGTATGAGAATGGTGATGCACCTTGATATTTGTATCTGAAAATTCAGAATCACAGACCGGGCATTTTTCTGCATTGTTGAAATCTTCAATCTGATCCTCTGTTAAAGGCAACATAGGTTTTGATTTTAATAAGACATTAGATGCTATGTCATGGCACTCATTTTCTATTCTATGTGCAAATTCTTTGATGGCATCTGGTCCCATGTATAAATATTCTTCACTAACAACACCATCCTGTACAACAACATAATAAAAACTAGAAGGCTCATGTAACTGGTATGATGTAATTGAAGATTCATCAGGATCTGGGCTGCATAATGCAAGGGGTTTGATGTTTGATTCAAAATCACAGACTATATATGCTGGGTGTTCCAACAAGGCTTCAAATTTTTTGAATTTGGCATTTTCACTTGGATTAGGCATCACCATATGAACAGGTTTATGGTTGCCACAGTATTTTAAATGTTCAATTAACTTGTTTTTAGCAATTTCTGCATTTTGTTCATAAACACCATTCACCATTTTTCTACCATCAAATACAGTCAAACATCTTTTGCACAACTTGAATATTGTATTGGATTTGCCTTGTTGTTTTCTGACTAAAGCTTCAAGACTGTGTATCAGAGTGTAATGATATGTGTCATCCCCTTCAATTAAGAGCAGATCAATCGGAACAGAAGAATCATCATCAAGTGTACTGATTCTGAGAGGTGCTATCAAGCAATTGCCACGGCCAGTAGAACAAATAAAAACATTAATAGATAATTGTTTACCATTGATATCCCTGGCCTTTTTTTTTCAAATTTATCAATATTCTGAACAGACATTGGATATTCTAAGCCCTCCATAGCATCATCAAAATTGTGTTCATATTGTTTATAATAAGTTATTCTCTCAGGATACCTTAAAACTGGAAACAAAGGAGCTAAAATACACCACAAAGAGCATTTCTCATCATTATTTTCTATGTTAACCACGGCTCTTTTGTTGTTAATATTGGCAGGTAAAGGCAGATATGTAGAACCTTGTAGTGGGCTGAATTCAGAAATATTAACATAGAGCTTCTGTGGAGATCCACATAGGCTCCAACCCGATTCTTTTGCTGCAGATTCAGAGTGTTTAATATTCAATTGCTCTATCAAACTGCTTATTATTTTGTCTAAATTTGCATTTGAATATACAGCTACAGTTTCTGTTATGTGGGGCTGTGTAAATTTTGTGCCATTTGGTTTCTTATATTGTGTAAACAATTTGAGGGACAGCTTATAAGAGCCAATTTGTGCATGTAGAATTGCCTGCACATCAGGATTTACACTGTTCAAAAAATTCTTAATGTCACATCTTGGCTCTGATTCAAAACAGTGATCCCTAAGTTAGCCATTAAAACTGCTATGGATAGGTGGTGCATAGCGTGGCTGCTTTGCCGATCTAGCATTAACAGGTGTTTCAAGCTTCCTTTTCAGGCCAGATGTAGATGGTTGTGGGGGCAATGTTGATGACTGTGCAGAACAAGTACCCATATGTTTATATGTGAAGTATTCCATGCTATATTTTCTATGGCATTTTGGGCATATTTTTGTGGGAGTTCTGCATTTTTATGGATCACAATTCTTTTGGTGCCTAACCCAATTGGGGCTGGATATATTCTTATTGCATTGATTACAATATTTTTGATTTGGCATTTTTGTTGTTGGTTTATTATATATATTTCTTGGGATTCAAATCAAAATTCTATGCTTAATAAAAAATATCAGTTGGGTTCAGCAGTGTGCTTTGTATACCTAATGTGTGTATATGTGTGTGTGTGTTAATATTTTTGGCTTTGGTATTTTTGTTGTTGGTTTATTATATAAAATTTCTTGGGGTTCAAATCAAAACTCTATACTTAATAAAACTATGACAGGTTGTATAAAGCTGATAGCCTACATGCACAAAGGTAGAATAAGTATTAATCTACAGAAGCACTAAGCCACCACAAATACATATCTACACAGGCAAGTCCTAGAAAGGCAATGACCTAATACCATGTGTCATGTATAACCAACTGGGGCAGATATAAACCCTTTGTTCAATATATTAAAAATATGTTTGATATGAATAATAAAAAATTCTGTATATTAAATCAAACAAACCTATAATTCAATTTATACAAATCTGCTATATTTTTGTGTTTTTTAAAAAATATGGGGAGCACTGCAACAACACATCTGTACTCTTCAACCACTCTTACAATACTAACTGATATGTAATGCAAAAGCTCTTGCATCATAATTTGTTGCATAATATTGGGTAATAATTTGTTGCACAACATGATGCAAGAGATCTTGCCTTATAATTTGTTGCATAATATTGGGTAATAATTTGTTGCACAACATGATGCAAGAGCTCTTGCCTTATAATTTGTTGCATAATATTGGGTAATAATTTGTTGCACAACATGATGCAAGAGAAATAAACCAGAAGTAGGCCACAAGTGGACCGGAAGTGGGTAAACCGAAAGTGGACCGGAAGTAAATATGTGTGGGTGTGGGTGGGTGTGGGTGGCTCATATGAGCATTTTTGGCTTAGTTTTAAGTGTGGTCATAACAATATCAAGAAGGGCATATTTTTGACAAGCTTATGGACAACAATCTCACAGATGTGGCTTTTGTAAGTGTAGGCAAATCAATCTGAGGGGGCTCATCATTTCACGGGAAATTCCCGAGGGCATTTTTACAAAAATATTGGGTTAGACAGAGTACCACACTTGAGCAATAAGCTCATATGCACATCTTGAGCTAGTTAGTTTTACGTGTAGCCAAATCTGCCTGAGGGGGGCTCATCATTTCTCGGGTTTATAATATCACAAATACAACTACTTAAATCAAATCAATCAACCACTCATTAATCTATTTCCCCCTGCTTGAGACCAGTGGTGTGGCCAGGGTTTTCCATAGGGGGGGTGATTATGTATACTTTTTTTTTAGTCAGCCCTCATTTTGTCACTTTTTCCTGTCTTGGACGTTCTCTTTTTTAGTAATTTCTGGGTCAAATGGGGGAGGCTATGACCCTCACCCATCCCTCCTTGGGCATGCCACTGCTTGAGATGACTAAAACTGACAAGAAATGATAAATGACGATTCCACTTTCTTGCCACCTAAAGGAGACATACACACACAGGTGGCGAAAGAGGGTGCGAGGGGTGTGCTTATGCATCCCTTGTGTACGAGTCAGCACCCCTTCTGCACCCCCAGTTTTCATCTGAGTAGTAATCAGTGGCGTGCCTAGGATTTTCGAAAGGGCGTATACTTATTTTTAGTAATCGATCCTCCTTTTGGCATCTTTTCCTACCTTTGACATTCTTGTTTTCTAGAAATAATGATCTAAAGTGAAGGGGGTTATGACCCTCACCAATCCCCCATGGTAGTAATAATGACAAGAATAATAAATGAATATTCTTTATTTATACAGGGTGATTCATAAGTGATGGCCCAAAGTGTGAGAGTGAAAACTAGGCACTAGTATAGGCAGATAAGTCTATGCAAACATGGATCCCAAATGAAAAGTTTGCGAGAAAATTGGAAATGTGTCAATGTATTGTTAGGATCCGCCACTGATGTGGTTTATGAATGATTTATTTATTTATTTATTTGCCTTCTACAGAGAAACGATATCTCCAATTACAGAGGCATTAATATAACATAAATAATGTGAATATGAATATTAATGGGATTAAATAACATGCTTACATATTACATAGTTATTAACTATAACATAAGTACACTTATATAACGTAGAGTAATGACGTGCTCGCACACACACACACACACACACACACACACACACACATATATATATATATATATATATATATATATATACATACATATACATACACACATACAAACATATACACAACACACATAAATTATTCATATATCCTCAACCAATATTATCACCTTTCACATGAGGTGTACAGAATAAATATGATCATAATAAGATAGAAACAACAATGAAATAAATACATACACATATTAATGGGCACATATCCTTAAGCTTATCTACATACATATATTTACATTATATATATATATACACACACACACACACACATTTATGTGGATATAGGGATACATATAGAACATATTCTGCAATAATTAATAAATACAATAAATAATCAACCATTTGTGAAAGTATCTCTGTTAAGTGTGGCTTTTATAGCATTTTTATATTCCAAAATGTTAAGATTAAAGTCAATATTTGGATTTGTGGATGTTATTCTATTATACATACTACTCATTCTAATTAATGGTGATTGTTTGTACTTTTCCGTTTTAGGGATATTATATAGCAATAAATTTCTTTTTCTTAAATTACATGTGCTAGTATTGAAACATATTTGGTGAAGAAACTCTCTATTATCCAACAATCCAGTTATAATTTTATAAAGAAATATCTGTTGTCCTAATTCTCTTCTACTGCTGAGTGTCATAAATGAGAATTCCTTCAGTAAAAGGACATATGAAACTCTGTTTGCGTATGCAGACATGTTGTACCTCTTGTAATATAGGTATCTCGCAAACTTTTTTTGCACTTGTTCTATTTGTTTTATGTGGGTTTTGTAAAGTGGCGACCTAACAATAGATGTATATTCTAGTTTGCTTCTAACTAAGGCACTATACAGAAGCTTAATAGAAGTAGTACTGCTAAAATTGAGACAATTTCTTATTAGTAAACCCAAAGATCTATACGCATTATTTATTATATGAGATATATGTTCATGAAACTCTAGTTTACAATCAATTATTACTCCCAGATCATTAATACTTTTCACTTGTTTCAGTTTTTCCTGATTAATGAAGTACTCATAATGTGTGGTATGTTCTATATTTAATATTATCATAAAACAGCATTTCTTGATATTGAGTCCAAGATTACTTTTAACACCCGGAGGTGCTGTATTCTTCTTAGGATTATTCGTTCCATAGCTTTATTCAGGTGAGACAGTGGGCTTAAGGGTCTGTCTCTGTATCTCTTGGGTAGTCTTGGTTTTTTTCCTGCTTTCGGGATGGCACATATTTGTGATGTTTTCCATTGATCAGGAAAATGTCCTATCATTAATATAGCATTCAATGGCTTCGTGATGAAGACCAGAGCTTTTCGTGGGAGTTTCTTCAGCATTTCTGGTGTGATTCTGTCTAGTCTAGGCGCTTTGTTGTTGTATACTTTTCTGATTGCGGCGTAGACTTGCCTGGTTTAGTTGCCGTTGTGGAACATCGCTTGACGATCTTGCAGAATTCTCTGTGTGATGGCGGTTTTTCTCTGAATGTTCTTTCCCACTTTTCAGTTGTTGTTCGTTGCAATTGGTTTCGGACTCTTGTTGTGAGATCTTTCCATAGACTGTGAGATCTTTCCATAGACGCTTGTATGTGGGATTCTGTGTGTCCTTTGCCATCCTTTCCGGACCCATCTTGATATGGAGTAGAGCTAGGAGCTTCAGGGCCTCCGGAGCTTTGGTACCTGTGGGTTGTTGTTTTGTTGTGCTATGTCTAGCCGCCGACTGTATTGTTGAGGTTATGATGGTCGTTGCTCTGTCGATCTCCTCTGCTGTGTGAATTTACTGTTTTAGGTCGGTAGTTTCCGCCATGATTTGGGTACATTGGTTCCAGTCGGTGTTGAATCTAGGTCTCGTTGGTGAGGGTTCGGTGAGGTACGACGAACTGTATTGGTATATGGTCTGAGGATACGTAGTTCTTGGTATACATATGGTCCTGCTGCCAGTATAGCATTTTTTAGTACAACATCCAGTACATCTATCTTGCCCCTTCCTTTCGGGCAGTGCGTTGGTTCTGTGGGTGCTTCTACGGTGAATCGGGAATTTTGCGGTATTCTTTTCAGTTGTCTTCCAACCTTGTTTTGTACCCTAGACTGCCAGAGTGGATTCTTTGCATTAAGGTCTCCTGTTAGTACTATCCGTGTTCCCGCTGCTTCTAGTGCCTGGATGTCTGCTGCCAATAGTAGTAATGTTGGTTTTCTGTAAGCTTCGATGACAGCGGTGTGCCTGGTGTTAGTATCTTGACTGCTAAGGCTTCTGTGTTCGTGAGTTGTGGAAGATCTACTGGCTCCACTGAGGTTTTCTTGATGAGTATTACTAGGCATCCTTTGAGTGCTTCTTCTCTGTCTTTTCGAAATATGGTAGTCGTGTATTTTCAATTGTCTTTAGGGCTTGAGAACGTTTCGCACAATAATGCGACCACATTATGGTCGACGAGGTAGTTCTGCAGCTCCAGTTCCTGTGGTGGTTTGCCATCTGCATTGAATGCGTGGATGTTTACACCTGTCTTAGTATCTTTGTTTTCTTAGAAACAGCCATCTTCGATCATGTTCAGGACTGTCTAGGAGTATCGTCAGTTTGGATATGGCGTCGTTCCCTGTCTTCAGTTTTCGGCCTGCTGTCTTTGCGTGGACTATTAATTTCTTGGTGTGGATGCATTTCAGAAGTTGAAAGAAGGAGCTGAGGTCTTCTTCATCTTGCTTGTCTTCTTGGTTGTTCTGTGGTGTGGTTGCAGTTCTGGCGTATGTTTTCATCTTGTTATCTGTGGTTCGTTGTGATGTCTGCTGAGGTGGAGGCGTTTGCTTCGTCAATGGTATTTGTTGCAGTTCTGGATCTGGCTTCTTTTGCGTTGCTGTGAAAATCTAGCATCCTCTATAATTTGCAGCATGTCCTTCTCTGCAGTTGACGCATTTGGCTGGTTCATTTCTTTCTTGGTGGAGGCACCTGTGTGATGGTTCTGCGCGCATTTAACGCACCTCCGTGTGGCTTTGCATGTATCTGTGGGTGTCCTATGCGCTGACATCAAGCATTGTAGCATACCTGGTGCTCGGTATGCTTCTACTTGGATCTTGTAGATCACCTGATTTGAATCCTTTTGATGTTTGTATCTTCGGTCATCATAAAGAAATGAACCGTGACTCATGCTGAACGGCCGCAACTGATTTTAAGGGCCTCCCCGATGGCATGGTGGTATCGTCGACGCCTTGTAATGAAGGGGTTCCGGTGGAGGCATATAGTGATTCGGATCCTACTTTAAACTGTAAACCCAGTCCCGATTAGGATATCTGTGCATAAAGTGGACTTTAGAAACTCAACAAATCAAACTGGTTTTAATTGTCGAGGAGGCATCCTTTCCTTTCTGATCGTGTGCAAGCTGAAGGAAAGTGTACAGAACCGAACGGGCTGTCATAATAGGTTACTTCCAGTTTGGGTTTCCTGTAAATCAATTTCCCGGTGCGGGTTTGTGGGGCACCGTTAAATCATTCAATAAGTAAATGTGCACCACCCCTCTCGATGTTTGAAATTACGATCTGCCATTTCTTGAGAGGCCACGGTGGCGGAGTGATCACAGCGCGCTCCGACGCTAAGGGTCCCGAGTTCGAAGTCCGGCCGGGGCATGGGTGTTCTTTGAGAGCGTCCCAACAACAATTTCATCATTAAAGATAGTAACAATGACGAGTCACGATATGCTGTCGTGCTTGGGAGTTTCCTAAATAGTGCATTTGATAGGCAAAATGTGCATACTATCAAATTTATAGCTTTCATGGATCTAATAAAAGAAGACACAGGCCTGCCACTATTCAATAGTATTGTAATGAAAACTCTTCCGCGCACTGTATAAAAGTATACTGGAGAAATGACTGACCGTTTTTTAGGTATATATACAGGGTTAGTCAAAAGTATCGGGACAGGCCAGTAATAACGAGACGCGTGGACGGAGAAAAATCACATGTTGCAAGTGGGTATTGTTGAGGAAACTGCATTGAATGGGGGTGTGGCCATCATGGCAGCCATATTGGATTCCGCCATATTGGATGTCACATAATATTTTCAAATGGAAAGGGGTATGTATGACACATCAATTTAGGCTAGAATCGTCCCACAAACGACAATCAGAACTCATTTTGGACCTATCACCATTCGTGGAAGAGATAGGGTGTGCTGCGTTTGACTGCAAAAAATGAGATTTTCCTCCGTCCACGTGTCTCGTTATTACTGGCCTGTCCCGATACTTTTGACTAACCCTGTATATGGTACACGCATCTACAATTTATAATAATTATACAGGGTGTCCACCGTGAGACTCCCGACATTTTAACAAATATAGTGGAAAGGAAAATTTGTATACCATCATTACTATACATGGAAATGATAATGTAACTCGCAAAGTTTTAAGTGTAAGTCACAAAATTCAGTTCAGTGCACTTGCACATGGGCGCCTGTAGTGACACGAAGAATGTCTAACCTGTAGTCAATTTCACGCCATGTCTACTGTGACAGAGTGTATGGCATCTCTTATGTTTTATGTCCAGAATATTCATAACCCTTGTAGCGTACACTATGTCTTTGACATACCCCCCATAAGAAAAAATATGTGCTCGCTCGTTTGGAATCGCCATTTTAGAAACCATTCCTTGTTTTTAGCGCCACTGTGGTTATAGCGCGAACTGAAATATTACCACGTAAACTTTTTGTGTTTCTGCTTCTGCTCCTATTGGAATCAAAACAGTATGGTCTGAAATGAAATAACCTTTCAAAATGTTGGAATCTCACGGTGGACACCTTGTATATTTATGCATGATTAAATATTCAAATGTAAAAAACTGTTTTGTCCATTTTTTGTAAATTAACAGGCAGAGTGTTTAAATTTTAACTGTAGAGTATTGTAAATTTTACAGTAAGTTAAACAGTGCGTACCATTTTTTTTACAATAGAATATCAGTTCGCCATATTAAATTTCCTTCACTGAATTTCAGAGCGGTCCTTCATTAATTTACTGCTAGGAGAATATAAGACCCAAACATCTAGTTTTAGGCTAGTTGGTGTGGTCGAACCATTTGTCGCTGCACCTTGAGGTCCGATCCTCCCAGCAGTGCATAATATTTGAGTCTCCAGTACCAAGCTAATGCTTAAGTGAACTTCTAAATTTGCTGCTAGATACGTTTCTTAATCTCCGAAAGTTCTGATTAGACCGAGATTTGAAAACACCTGATGAATTCGAATGCCCGAAACTTAGGGAAAAAAATATTTTCGCCGTTCATCTTGAAATGCCTTGACCGATTTCACTCAAACACGACAACAGATCAGCCATACGATGTAGTATGTGCATTTCAGCTTTAAACTTATAATGTTGTTACAATTATCTAGGTCACAAAATTGATGAATTTGTCCCGTTTCGATCCGTATGTCCCTCCAAAGACACACAAAGTCCTTATTAAAAACTTTTACCTCAAGTGATCATTAAAACAGCTGGGATTTTCGTTTCCTATTTTAGAACTTGTTGTCTAGTCGTATGGGAGTAGAACTTGAGGTCTATGCATCCACAATGGTGATTTTCCTCCGCCATCTTGAAATGTGAACAGATTTTATCAAATGCATACAAGACTAAGGTCCGCTTTAGAGGAAATAATTTTCCTTAGCAATTCTGCTACTATCGAATTTTACTGTGCAAAGTGTTTTTTTACCATAGTATTTTTCAGAGATAGAATCGGTCTTAATTTTCTTAGCATATCGTATAGCGTAACCAATCAGAAGCGAGCTAGCTCTACGTCCCACAGATACAATTTATCACTTCACATTTCTAAAAGTCGATAACCGAGAAGAAAAACGTTTCCTACGAAACTGTTTTAGGTACAAATCAATGATACTGCTTAAATACATACTTTGTAGCGAATACTGTACACGTATGGATAAATCACTGTCTACTCGATCAGTGTTGCAGCCTTGAGGTCGTTTTGCAAATAACAGTTGATGCCTCTCATAAATTTGAGCTGTCTGCCATTTGTTGTGCATTTGATTTTGTTTTTTTACGAAACGTACAACTGCGATTTTATAGATTTCTCAATAAGAATCTCGAGATAGCTAGGAAGAAATCCTTTCCCCACCTTGCTACTGAGATGATTAAAGATTTCATCGAGAAGAGAAAGGAAGAGGGGAGTTATTGAACATATGAGGGGAAGGAGGAAAGTTTCCATACCCATATCGGTAGCTCAATTTTGATTAAGAACAGAGCGTGGTTTATATCAGCTCATAACATCCCAATCGGGATTTCGCCTCTTGCCACGGCGTCCTCGGTCTTTGTACACGTGAAACGGGATCCGCCCTCCATTCTTGTAGAGAATTTGCACTTTGGCGTGCCAGTTCTTTGATTTGATTTGCGGGGAAGTCGCACGTCGTTATTGCTAATCTGGAGTCTACGCGGTGTCCGGTTACCCTCCCTGGAGAAATGGAGTTCTGAACGGAACAGTTGGGTTGTTTGGCGCGACGTGGAAGGAGGGAGAACGCTCCAGATGGAGAAATGGATTTTCAGAGGGATGGAGGGAGGAAGAGGGTGGAAAGGTCTTCTTAAAGCGATGATTCTCTGTTATGTTGCTGGGCTAAGTGGTAATTGCGCTTGTCGTGCGAGGCAGCTAAAGGTTCTGCATATATTTGTGTTCCTTTGGTTACTAATTGGGCAGATTTTAAGTTTTAACACTTCCATGTGTATCAGATTGATACACAACTTGCAGGCAGCGTGTATAGTTCTTATTCACAACTCCTTTGAAAACAAATCGTCCACTGAGAATGTAAATGTTCCATGCCCATTTTTTAACTTTTCTAGGAGAGACCTTTAAAGTTTCACGCGATATATTTGTTGGACCTTTGTCACCATTTCGCTGAAAGTTTGTACAATTGCAAAGGCTGATATATTGAATCCGCTCTAAAGTTTGTACAATTGCAAAGGCTGATATATATTGAAGCCTCTCTAAAGTTTATACAATTGTAAAGGCTGATATATATTGAAGCCTCTCTAAAGTTTGTACAATTGCAAAAGCTGATACATTGAAGCCTCTCTAAAGTTTGTACAATTGCAAAGGCTGATACATTGAAGCCTCTCTAAAGTTTGTACAATTGCAAAGGCTGATATATTGAAGCCTCTCTGAAGTTTGTACAATTGCAAGGGCTGATATATTGAAGCCTCTCTAAAGTTTGTACAATTGCAAGGGCTGATATATTGAAACCTCTCTAAAGTTTGTACAATTGCAAGGGCTGATGCATTGAAGCCTCTCTAAAGTTTGTACAATTGCAAGGGCTGATGCATTGAAGCCTCTCTAAAGTTTGTGCAATTGCAAGGGCCGATATATTGAAGCCTCTCTAAAGTTTGTACAATTGCAAGGGCTGATATATTGAAGCCTCTCTAAAGTTTGTACAATTGCAAAGGTTGATATATTGAAGCCTCTCTAAACTTTGTACAATTGCAAGGGCTGATATATTGAAACCTCTCTAAAGTTTGTACAATTGCAAGGGCTGATATATTGAAGCCTCTCTAAAGTTTGTACAATTGCAAAGGTTGATATATTGAAGCCTCTCTAAACTTTGTACAATTGCAAAGGTTGATATATTGAAGCCTCTCTAAAGTTTATACAATTCCAAAGGCTGATATATTGAAGCCTCTCTAAAAAGAAGTAGTTTGTTTAGGTATTTATTCTGTAATAAATTATAGCACTTTCAGATGGAACAATTGCACGCAACACTTAACTTTAATTAAGAGTGCCAGTCTTTTATCTAGCAGATAGAGCACTGACTGCATTTTAGAAATAATATTAGGTAGTTTTTGTGAAATTGAGATGAAACAATTTCATTATAAATTTGTCATTCGGTAGGAAAGTAGAATAAATCAATTCAATTAATCAACTACTTTGATTCCACTATTATTCAAAATTTTTGTCAGTTAACAACAAAAGTAAGAACCAAAGTTCATTACAACTTCCAAGCAGCTCCCACAAGTGACTGAGGTTAGATGGCGCTTGTGGTTGGTTGAGGGAAATTGTCGTTAGGTTTCATTGGGTGTTGGAGTTTGCATTCTTGTGACTGCTTCCAAATGTTGTTTATGAACCAGAAATGCACTCAATATATCAATATTAGTTGTGTGTAGGCGTTAGACGATAGTAGAGATGAAACAATTGCATCCTAAATGGACCAAAGCCAAACTATCTCGATTTGTATACAATTTGGAGATAGAACATTTACATTCTCAATGGACGAAATGTCTGCACGTAACTTCTTTCTTAATTCAGAGTGTGTGATTTGTTATACACACGGCCTAGGGAAGAAAAAAAATGTATAAAAGTGTATTGCACAGGCCGTGTGCATAATAATTATGAACACTATCAATAGTATAGCTCCGACCTCCCACAAGAAAATAAATAAAAAAAATCTTCCTGGAAGTTAAAGGTGTTAACAAGAGTCAGATCTCTTTGTTTAGTAGCATAATGCATAATATCCTACTTGGCTGCTGTTTTTTCAACATGGAGGACTTTCCTGGAGTGGAATATCTGGGAAATTTTCAGGGTCACTTAACACATCTCAGAAGATTTCGTTTTGTTCAGGTTAAAGTCTAAACTCACTGAGTTTCATAGTTAAATCTTTGTACCTTTTTTCATTACTATAGGGTTTTCCAATACGGACGATATGATTTTACAATGAAATAAAAATAACTATTTCAGATACAACCAAACTTTTTATATTATTTTGAAGCATAGTTTATTACATTATGTTTTGAATAACACATCATTTAAGTGTTTACCTCGACTTCGTGCACACGAGTGAATTCGATGAACCCAATTTTCCATGACTTTGTGGAATAACTCGGGCCTAATGTCACGAATGCAGCGTTGGATGTTCAATCTTAATGCATCAAGGGTTCGTGGTCTGTTTGCATAGACTATAGATTTCAAATAACCCCACAAAAAGCAATCTAAAAGAGTTAAATCACAACTTCTCGGAGGCCAACTAACAGTTGCATTTCTTGAAATTATCCTTTCACCAAAATGTTCTTGCAATACGTCGATAGTGGCATTAGCAGTGTGACATGTGGCACCGTCTTGTTGGAACCACGTGTCCTCCAAATCAATTTCATCTTCTTTGACACCCAGCTTGTCTAAATTGAACAAATTTCGATCTACATCGCCACTCAAGTTCTCGGATTCGAGTCCCTGCCTAGGCATGAGCGTTCTTTGTGAGTGTGTCTTCTATTTCATCATATCCTCACTCATCCTCATCTTCGCGATTAGCCAAAAGTGGTAGAAAGGGATGCTTAATAACAATAATGCGAAACTTTTGAAACAAAATATGTTTGCCATGTTTTTGTAAATTACGATTCTGTTAATTTAAGTTTCTCTTTAAAATTGAAGGAGTGATTCAAAGTAAAATTGAAGGAGTGATTCAAAGTAAAATTGAAAGAGTGATTCAAAGTAAAATTGAAGGAGTGATTCAAAGTAAAATTGAAGGAGTGATTCAAAGTAAAATTGAAGGAGTGATTCAAAGTAAAATTGAAGGAGTGATTCAAAGTAAAATTGAAAGAGCGATTCAAAGTAAAATTGAAGGAATGATTCAAAGTACTTGCAAAGCAACAGCGAAAAATTTCAGATTTCTAGGAATAACCTTTGCATAAATGATGATCACACAGGCTGGCGCTTTATATGCCTGAAATAAGTTCCACAGTAAACCAATTTGATTTAGAGAAAGCTTCTGTATAATTTACAATCTAATTCACATTAGTCTAGGTCTCATCTCGACATGCCCTAAACGGTCCGGTAACATTCTCACCACCATCCCTTTTTGAATCAATAAAGTAAAACAACATGCAAAGAGTTCGTTCTATTTTAAATTGATACTATTTTGAAAGATATAGAAAATTATGCTTCTGCTGTACGGTCACCAGCAATAATAATTGTACCAAAGATCGGATAATACTCTCCTTGCATGTCGCTTTGCCTAACTCTATGCCGATAACCGAGGTTTAGTAGCTAAACTTCTGTGGCAAGATCGGTCATCGCCGTAGTTAGGCAACATTGCCGTGCAGGGAAGTGATGCTTAGGGATGTAGATGTCCTATTTTGTTTGCTGGTGAGTGTACCTCAATATATGTAAATTGCAGGGCTGAGTCCTTATACTTTAAAACAGGGTGGGAAAAAATAATGATTTTTATGAGAAAAACATTTTTGGTGATTTTCTTTTATTTAAATCTGATTTTTTTTTATTTGTCGATTTTTTAATTATTTTTTTTGAGAACCACGCTTAAAATGGCTTGTATGTTTTTTGACACCATCCATATACACCCGTCGCAAAATGACTTCGGACCTCATATCAAAAGCACAAAAATTACAGAAAATGTATGTGATAAGCTATTAGATATAGCAAAAAATGCATAAGCAGTCATGTTGCCTTTACTTTTGAGAACCATTTGGATGCGCTTGGGCATGCAATCACTAAGACTTCGGAAGTAATTTAAGTCCTAAAAAAGAGATTCCCATTGTTAGAAAGATTTCCATGGAAACAAAGCCTAAATATTGGACATGGAATGAAATGTTTTACGGAATCCGATTGAAGGCATCGAGCTGAATCCATTGCGCGTAAAATCATTTCTCTATCTCAGTTAGCAACGGAGATATGGGCGTTTGAAATTAGGTAATTGTTTATTTCAAACTCCATGTAAACAATAACAATGGCTAAAAATGAGATTCAACTTTCCATTGTTAGAAAGGTTTCCATGGAAACGAAGCCTAAATATTGGGCATGGAATGTTCTTTTTTTTTTTTTTTTTTTTTTTTACGGAATCCGAAATAATAGCTTTTCACATGAATTTCCTGTATTTTTGGTGCTTTTGTTATGAGGTCCAAAGCATTTTGCGGCGGGTGTAGATACACATATTTTTAATGGAAAGCTTTTTGTAGTAAAGGGCCCTGTAACATATTTGAACAGTTTGATTAAAGTAAAAAAAAAATGCGAAATATACATTTTTCTGTTTCTCATACTGTATACGTATATGAACCTACTATGGAAATATTTGTTGAGTGTGTTAGTGAAACTTTAATAATTTTAGTAACTTTTCTTCCAATTAATGTAAAGCATTTGCATGTACTCTACGTAACGTAAGATATTTTTACAGTTTTTGTAACTGAATTTTCGCAAATGATAGTTTGCAAAGTATCAGCTGCCGTGTTTATTTACAGTTTAATGATAATGACACTATTTATGATTTAACATGATTAGTATTTTGTATATTTTTCTGCACAAAGTGTTTGCTATTTTTGGCCATAAAAATTATTGAAATTTATTTCAAGAGAAATTTACGTGTATTTACTGTTTACATTTCCTTTCGTATAAGCTACACACCATCAGTACATATATTTTGTTGGTAACAGTTAGATAAGTGAAAACATATTTCTTCAAATTTACAGGAGAAATGACGGGAAAGTACTTACGGAATTGAGTTCCTGTGGACTTTTAGAAGCTCGGAATAGTGTTTTTTCCATTCGTGCAACTTATTCGGCCGGTAAATAATGTTATTTTCGACATTAATGTATCTCCGTTGCACGATAGCTCGTGCCACCATTACCGTCGACTACGTGAATCAAATGTTCCGTGCGTTCGAATATATAACCCCCTGACAGTGTAGCAACCACGCGGTAATTTTACCAGATGACGTGTGAGCGGTTTTTTTTTTTTTAATTTAAATTTTCTATGTTTGCCTAACTTAACTGAACCTAACCTAACCTTCCGTGAATGGTTTGTGGATCAATTTTCGCTTAAAAACCTTTTGTGAATAGTTTGTGCGGCATTTTTCGGTTCATAAGTTTGGAACACTGCATATCAGCTGACGATAGACAACGTGAGTCAAGATTTGCCCGCCGTATTGTGTGTAACGAAAGCGAATTAGCAACGACCAATAAATACTTGTAATGTGAAAAATTACGCTTTTTTCAGTGCAAAAACATAATTCCAAGTTGAAAAATGTTCCGCTATGCATATAAGGTAAGTACAAATGTAAAAAAATTCGGAAATAAACGAGTTAAATGTGTTTTCACTATATCTAACTGGTACTATTTTGTTTCCTTTATTTTCCTATCATAGAGCCTAATAAACACCATTAAACGATTACGAGATTAATGTACTTTTACCAAAAGTGTTTCTGATGTCTACAAAATCCTTACTTACATTTATCTATAAATTATTTATTTAAAGTGATTTAAATCGGTGTTTTTTTTTTAAAAGTCAATTCACCTTCCTTTGAACCAATGACGATACCGGTACTTTAAAATTGTAATAATTAAAAGTTATTAAAAATATGCACTAATATTAGCGTGTAAGTATTCGATTCTAATTATTATATGCATCAATTTACCAAGATGTTTGCTTTAAAATATTTGAGGATTATATCAGAATACTATATCACTAGGGCACGGAAGTTGAGGAAAAATCCTTTTTTTTTTTTCCTAGTGTCCGAAGACGAGGCCCAACATAATATATGTTCATTTTGGGTCATTGTAGGCCAGAAAAAGGTCGGTTTTATTTGTCCTTTTTTGCCTTTTTCGGCGTTTTTTGGCTTAAGGGTCATTTTTTAGCCTTTTTTTAGGTTTTAACGGATTTTTTTTGCAACTTTACCTTCTTTCGATTACGTTTTTACTGCCCATTCTCAATTCGAATCATCATCAGTTCATCATCTCTTAAACATCCTTTCTGTAGTAAAGAAATAAAAAAAAAAGAAAGAAAGAAATATATTTTGGTCTAGGAATTAATTCGTGCGGTTGTTACGCACACATTGAAGCTGTAGTTCAAACACAAAATACATAAATACCTTAAGAAAAATATTGTCCATCGCAAGCCACCACTTTCGCCCATCTGTCAGGCAAGTTACGGATTCCGTGGCGAAAGAAGTCCTCATCCTTTGAAGCGATCCAGTCAGAGACCCATTTTTCGATATCTTCTGAAGAAGTGAACCGCTGTCCAATCAAATCGTTATTCATGCAATCGAACAAGTAGTAGTCCGAAGGAGCGACGTCTAATGAATACGGCGGGTGGGGTAAAACTTCCCATCCGACATTTGCTAAATAGATTTTGACCGGTTTTGCGACATGTGGGCGAGCGTTATCATGTTGAAAAATAAGTTTATCATGTCTGTTCTCCCATTCTGGTCGTTTCCTGGCCAGAGCTTGCTTCAAACGCATTAATTGTCGTCGATAACGTTCTCCATTAATAGTTTCACCCGGTTGCAGCAGCTCATAGTACACCACACCTTTCATATCCCACCATATGCACAGCATAACCTTTGCACAGTGAATATCTCGTTTCGGTTGTGATGGACCTGCTTGACCTGGCTTCACCCAGGCCTTTTTTCGTTTCGGGTTCTCGTAATGGATCCACTTCTCATCGTCAGTACCAATGCGATGCAAAAATCCCTTTCTTTTCTGTCTTTGAAGCAGCAATTCGCAAATGGTTTTTCGTCTTTCAACGTCTCTGTCTTTCAATTCATGTGGAACCCAATGTGACATCTTTTGAATCATTCCCATGGCTTTGAGGCGTTTGGAAACTGTTGTTTGATCAACGCCTAATGCTTCTGCAAGTTCTTCCTGCGTTTGACACGAATCCTGATCGAGCAATGCTCTCAATTCTTCGTCTTCAATTTTTTTTGGCTGTCCAGGTCGGTCTTGGTCTTCCAGGCCGAAATCACCACTTCTAAACCGTGCAAACCACTTCTGACACGTTCGCTCAGCTAGCGCATGGTCACCATACACTTCCACCAAAATACGATGACTTTCGGTAGCACTTTTCTGCATGTTAAAGTAATGAAGCAGAACACCCCGCAAAAACACTTTATCTGGCACGAACTGCGCCATGTTCAGTTGACTACAAAATGCTGTTGTTGACGCGTCAATCACCTGCCCTATACTACGAACGATGCGCGCTGACAGGAGTTTTCAACGCATGTGTGGATACACGGAACTGTGGGACGATACGCTCGTTACGCCATCTCTTGTCCAGGCGCACGAATTAATTCCTAGACCTAAATATTTGAACCATCCCTGAAACGGGAGAAAAACATTTTTGGACTGAAAGAAGATGCATTTCGTTCATATAGTTTTTTTTCGCACTGTGTGTTTCATACCACCAGAATTTTGTAATTTTTTATTCATTAAATATGTAGTTAGAACTGAAGTTATTAACTAATTTGGATCACATTTATACGTCCTTTTTTCCGTTTCTAGGTCATTTTTTTTATATTTTTAGTTTTTTTTTTTGGCAATTTATAAGTCTTCAACTTCCTAGCCCTAGTGATCACAAAATTCACTTTCTCCACTCAGAGGTGGTGCAAAAGTAAAAATAAAATTAGAATTTTGCATAATTTCCAGGATAATTAAAGCCCGCAAAAGTGTGGCACGGAATTTTTGCGGAGACCAAAATTCAGAAAAAGTATGCGCGGTATCGGTGAATAAATTCTAACCGATAGTTTCCTATACCGATAACACTGGTATCGGCTCAACTCTAGTAACTTGTGAAAGTCGTTCAAATGATTATGTTCTCTTGTAGTGGCGATATTGAACATTGAAATTGATTTAAAGTTTTAATTAGAAGCGAGTACCTCCCCTCTTCCTCGTCTTTGTTTCATTCTTCTTACTTTCTCTAAAGTTCGCATCTCTCTGAGCGGAAAGTGAAGCTTTAGGCAGGCTCCGGGTGGTTGATGTTTGCCATCCATTTCAACCTTTCTTCGATCTGGCTCGTCTCCTAGCAACGGGAAGAGAGAATGTCGCTGCTTGCGACCAATCAGGGGCTTCATTTGCTGCGAGATTCCGCCGAGGGTTGGTTGGATGATGGCTGCTACAGCCTCGTTTCATTTGGTAAAGTCACGGTGACCAACATATATTTTTTTTCTAAAAATCAAAACGATTTTTTTGTTTTCCACATAGGAATGCTACACGGGTAGGGTTAATTGTGCAGTTACAGCACTACTTGTGTACGTGCGCCCGCACACAAAAATATAGTGAACCTCTTTGGCCCAGTGGGAAGTCTGTCTGAACAGCCATGCAGGAGATCCAAGGTTTACTCTGTCCCAGCTATCTCTGGAGCAAGGCCGCGCATAGCGGCAGAGAAGGGGAGGAATCAAGTGGGCATTGCGAAGCTGGTAGCTGCAGTCGTTTTCCCCTCCGTGTATTTCCATTCCTCCTCACGTGTTCATTGGTGGAGCCGTCTCGCGTCACTATTTGCGCATAGACGTGTTTTCTTTCGCCTGCTCCAGATATACGGGACAAAGTATAGTAATCTTACCTATAATATCCCTACATAAACCGGCTTTGGGGCTCACGCAGCCTCTTGCCAGTTAAGGCAACTGGTGAGTGGGAGGGGACATTTACATGATGTAACGGTAACGTTGTCGCCTTGTAATCAAGAGCTTCCGGGTTCGATTGCCGGTGGAGGCACGTCCGACAGTGGTTTGGTAGGGCCAGTTCGAGCCTGAACATATACAGTAAAACCTCGTTAATCCGGACTAATGGGGGGATAAGTTGACCAGTTTAACGAAAGTACGGATTAACTGAAATAACCTAAAAGAACATTAGAAAGTGCATTAAAACTTCGTTTATTGCAACAAAACACGTTTATTATGGTGTATTTAAAGGGCATAGGCCTAAACACACTGTACAGTACAGTACAAAGTCTGTGGGAAACAAAATTTCATCAGTGGTTGACTGCCTTTTCTTTGGGAAGTTCTCTTGCCGACTTCTAGCCACATTTAAAATCTTGCATTCTGCTTTTTTTTCTCTCTCCGCATTTTGCCTGTCCGAATTAAGCGAAGTCCGGCTTATCGGGATCCGGATGAACGAAGTTTTACTGTAGTGAAATTAAAACAAAAATTGATTCAGAGTGAGAGACTGGGAACAACCCTGGCAAGAGGGGTTTAAAGTCTGCCAGAGCATGGTGCTGAGCACATCACTACAGTATAGCCGAGATTTGAAATGCAAGGGCCTCACGCCCGACCCTGTGGCCGAGTGGTTAGCACATCGCGCTGCGACGCCAAGCGTCCCGGGTTGTTTGTGAATGTCCATTCATCCATTTCATCACTCATCCCCATCTTCGCAAATTCGCCAAGAGGCACAAAACGCGAAGTAAACTAAACTAAATCAAATCAAATCAAAGCAAGGGCCTCACATGCACAAACTCCATCTGCCTTCATGACATGGAAATCAGCTTTACCACAAACACACATTTTTACATACTTTCATACAGAGTGTCCCCATACAACACCGACAAACTTTCACAGCATGTACGGGACATTAAGACAAACAACTTTTCTCAACAATGTTTTACTCGTTAAGGTCTGGTTATTGTGGTATGAATACTAGAAAGAACAGCATTTTCTCTCCTGGAAGTATGCAACTTCTCAGATTCATGCTTGCTACTATTTATATTTTTTGTTTGAGAACAACAAAATCTTTTGGTATGAAACATAGAGATCATGTTACCAACACGCACTAACTAAGCTTCGCGACAGGTTAACTTTGCAGCAGATGTTATGTATTAATCCGCGCGAGAACGGCGCTCAGCATCTTCCGTGCCAATCTTACCTCAACCGTCGAGCTGTTCATGTCACAGGCAGCGAGGAAATCGGTAGTATTGCAGCGGAACTATATTCTGCGAGCACGCTTTGGTCTACGCGTGTGAAATGTTGCTGCAAACTTAACCTCTCGAAGCACGTCATTACTCTACGTTATATAAGTGTACTTATGTTATAGTTAATATCTATGTAATATATATGCATGTTATTTAATCCCATTTATATTCATATTCACATTATTTATGTTATATTAATGCCTCTGTAATTGGAGATATCCTTTCTCTGTAGAAGGCAAATAAATAAATATATGGTGTCTTAAAACAACAACGCTTGGGTGCCGGTAGATATCATAAAAACAAGTAACATTTACTTATAAATATTACTCGACAGCACTTAGTTGCTGCTCTACAAGCCCTGAAAATCTAACCTGTATGTATGCAACCCAACACAGCAAATGAATGGTCTGACGTAACTTCTCGAGACTCGTGTCAGGGTTGATACTGGTGTTTCTTCTTAAGCAAGACAACTTGGATACAACAACTTGAGAGTCTTACCTGAGCAAAATTACAAAATCGCAGCCCCGAGGTCAAATGATTCAGTGGCACCGGAACTCGTATCCGAAATTTCGGTAGTGAGATCGTGTGTCGATCACTAAATGTATTCGGTCACCAACATAAGGTTCGTCATGAACATAATTATGTAATATGTACATCGTTTACATATTAAAAATACTAATTTTTTTAGAGTATTCGTTCAAAATATATTTAGTCTGGTAGGGCGGCCTTAGGTCCGGTGATCAAGGTGGCCACGGAACTAAATGGATCATTTTTCTCCGGGAAGTTAGAAAGCAAACATTAGTAACTCAACTCCTGCCGCACCCTATATTTAAGGGTAAGATAACACCGGAATCAACATGCGGGAAAGAAAATACTACTCAGGAGTCACGTGATTTTGTTTATATTAACTTCGCTCTTGCATGGGACGGAGAATGGTTTCAGACGAGACGAGTCTCGGATGTTTCTCGTTCTCGTCTCGATAATTAATGACGTTGATCTCGGTGGTATCCCTAGGTTTTCAGGACTATTTTTCTCGTTCTTGGCAACACTATGAAGGTTTCCAGAGTGATGGATCCGCATTTTTACACACACACACACACACACACACACACACACACACACACACACAGAACGAAGGGGAAGAGGGCGGAGAATCTAATACGGACGGGAAGCAAAGATTGGTTCGTCGTCGGAGCACAATATCCTTCGCAGCATCCCCGCCCCATGGACCCGAAGCAGTCTGGTTGCCATGGGAACGCGCGTGAATCAGCTCGACGTTCCTAGTGACATCGGACACCGCTCTATTCCAAGAAGATCCCCTCATTAACTCGAGCTACAGGGCTCTTCCCCCCACTCAGCCTCTCCCCTCCTCGGGAAGAGGAAAAAAACCTTTACTCTGAAATTGCCCCCCCCCCCAGAAAACTCCACTGTTTCTCCTGGGGAGGTGGGGAGGAAACACTCTGACATCATCAGCCACTTTTCCAACTTTGCCAAACCTCGTGGAGACGTGTGGATCGTTCGTCAGAGCAGAAACCCACTAATGGAGTATACTCTCTTAATGGGATAACGCGACTACAACGAAATCCAGTTTCCGCGCGCCGTCGCTCCGGTAGCTTACAAACAACGCGAGACCGCGAGCCTGGTATGTTGATGATAACAGCAATCCTCGGCGGAAGAGATGGGGAGGGGAATCTCCCCAACTCGTTTCGCTAAGCAAATGAGTGCGTGAGCCTGAGAGTACAAAACTTTTAACGAAAGGCATTCTTTTTTCTTTTCTTTTTTTTAAAAGACCTTCAACTTCATTAAAACAAATGTCTTCAAAAAGTGTTGGCGCTGAATTTGTAGACAGAGTGGAAAGAGGGCGGAGGGGGGGGATAACGAAAGGAGAAATTGTAACACGATACTCAAAAGGAGGAGGTGTTGAAACGCTGAATAAATTTCATACCGTCATCTCAACGCCATCGGATCCATGAACGACACCAGGCTTCTCAACGGTACAGAAAATTGCTACGGTACCTTCTTAAAGAATGGTTACGAACTTCCACTTCTTTAAGGATATCGAGCCAATTAACTTTTTTAATAAAAGTCATAAAAATAATAACAGTAATAAAATGATTTTGAATTGACTGGGGCTGAGCCGATATCATTTTGCCCCGCTACCCACCAATAACGATACTTGGAAATTGTAACAATTAAAAGTTGTTAACAATATTATCATTAGTGGGTGAGTATTTCGTTCGAACTTAAGCATTACCAGAGTTTCTCTTTAAAAATTCCGAAAATTGCACCCGTTATATGGACTAATCACAAAATACAGCTTTTTTCCCCACATAATACTAGTAAAAATGCATGGAAACGTCGAATTTTCCATAACTTCTAGGATAATTAGATTCCGCGAAAGTGTCGCGCGGCATTTTTGACGACCCCGCGAACCACCAAAGTGTCGGGAAAGGATCGGCTGGTATCGGTAAACAAAATCCAGCCGATACAGGGTTTCCCAAAAGTTCTTCTCACATTTAAATTCACTATAACTTTGTAACGAACAAATATATTTTAGTGAAATTAAGTTTGTACTGAACAGTAGTCTTAAAAGTTTTACCCGTCAACACTGCACGTTGAGAGGATCAGGTGATTCCGAAATGGCGTCGATTCAGGAAGCAGGTGAATTGGCTGCAGAGGACCCACATTATGGCCCGCAAGGCCGCCAGACCTGACTCTGTGTGACGTTTGGCTGTGAGGGTATGTCAAGACGGAAGCGTACGCAGAAAACCAAGAGATCTGGATGACCTCAAAGTAAACATTCCTGCAGTCATCACAGGAATTTCGGATTAGTATGAGATTGCAGGAATGCATCGATGTGAATGGTGCGCAGTTGGAGCTATGACAATGAGGACGACAAACTGAAACATGCAGTTCTGCCAGGCAAAACTTTAAAGACCGCCGTGGAGTACAAACTATTTCACTGAAATATCTCTGTTTGTTATAGTGAATTTAAATGTGGGAAGGGCTGGTAGATCTCATAAAAACAAGCAACCTTTCCTCATAAACATTACCTCGAAATCACTTTGTTTCTGCGCTATAGTAAGCCCTGAAAGTCTAACCTGTATATATGCAACCCAACACAGCAAACGATCGCTCCGACCTAACTACCAGGGACGCGTGGCAGGGTTGCCACTTGCGTTTCTAGTTAAGAAAGACGAGAATTACAACTTCGGAGTATTATCTGAGCAAGATACAAATGAATAATGATACTTGCAATATTCAAAGATGTATTTACAAACTGACCAAGAGAAGGAATTTTCAACAAATGAAGACTGACATTCAAGGGGGGGTTCTTCTAGAATCGTGTTTCGAGTGTCATCAATAATAGCCAAGAGACACATGCGACAGATGTTGATGAAATCGACGAACGAATAAATGCAAACATAGCAGATTGTAATGTCATAACAATTTATTTATTTGGAAATTACTCACGAAATACGTAGTCCCGATGAAGTATGTGAAGTTAACATGTGAGGGTGACGTGTTGAAATTGTTAATTGACGTGTAGAAGTTGTAAAATAAGCTTTTCAATTACCGCGATCGTTCTCCGTATACAAGCATGGAAACCATGTTTGTTCAACGTAGCGTTCACTTGTTCAGTAATCTGCGTGTGTGAGGAAGATGGCGACTTTGAAGGTAAGAAATAAAGTTCTTTCTTTCGTAAGTTTTTAGTAACTTTTAGTTGGGTACATATTAATGATACAGGGCATTCGTTCATATTTCGAATAGTCAATAATTTAGAACACTTGATCACGATTGAGTAGTTAAAATGTGTCGCTCAAGTACTACGAAACTGACATTTTTTTGCGGTGCCCCACAAACCATTCACGGTAAGGTTAGGTTAGGCAAACGTATTTAAAATTTCGTTCTAAAACGTAAAATATTGAAATAACCATTGTTTTCGTGGGTTTCTGTTCCGATCGCGGACCACTCAATTTCGCTTATTTTGCAATTTCTACGTGACCCCCAAATTTTAACTTCAAATTCGTGATTAGGAGGCCGCAATTAGTGAGTATACGAAATATTACAAAAATCGGGGAGGGTCCAGTGTTGTAAATTCGCTCCGAAATTACACCTTGGTATGTTAGCGCAATTGACTGAAAAGAAAATATTGGTAAGGGCTGTTGCAATAAATAAAAAACATCGTTTAAACTTTAAGTAGTTGACACATTAATACTAACGCAGGAATCAACTCCCTGTATAAGGCGCTTGGAATGCACAATGACAAGAAACAAGACAATACAAAACGCTGCAGAGGAATATTCATTCTTCAGTTGCCTTGGTGACCGAATACATAATAGCGATCAATTTCTATCATTTGTTAACTATTGAACAAACACCTCAGATAAATCATGTTGGAAAGCAGTTATTTAACGTATAAAACAATTGCATTCACTTCGCATCAGGGGTTTTACAAAAATCTCCCAGACTAGCGCTGTTGCTGTGTCTATACCGCGTTTGTTAGTACCTGTCCCGTTTCCCGCGCTAGCGATCGCTCGACAGTTTCGGTGCCAATGAGAAACGAGGAAAAAATCGTCTGCTGGGCAGCGAAGAGCGAATGGAAGGCAGAAGAGAGGCGCTTACGTAGACGCTGTTGCCACGTTGCGTATTTTAATTGGCTGCCTGGTTTTGACTTTCCCCAGCACGGAGAAAAGCCAGCGATCAGCTAGCGCGGGAACCGGGACAGGTTGTAACAAACGCGGTATATTGTTACATACAGTACGAAAACTTGCCGCCATGGCAAGTAGGGTTGATTTCATCAGCTTTGTTTATTGAAGGAAGATCACACAGAAATTTGGTGAGGTTCCCGTGTTAATACTTTTGCTGTTTTTTTTTCTGAGTTTGGGCTTTTTTATAGGGTAACCATTCTTCCCGTTTTTATTGGAACAGTCCCGTTTAGGAGACGTGTCCCGGTCGTCACGTCCATATTTTAAAAATCCTCAATATGTCCTGTTTTATTCAAATCTAGAAGTTAGCTCGAAAATTAGATCTAAATTTGGGACATTTCAAGCTAAAATAAAGTCGATGGCATTTTTTAAAACTAGTGTCATGGAAACACTGTTTCAAGTTATTCATAGAAATTTGTTCTTTTTTATATTTAACCGCTTTTCTGCCACTTTTGGCTTCTTGCGCATAACGATCCAAATACTACAATCTCACCGTTATTTCTCGAACAGTGAATAAGTATGACCAAGAAGCAGTGGCGGCGATCGGGTTCCAAAAAGAGGGGGGCAAAGACGTTTACTTTTTCCTTGGTAGATAAGGTTTAGCATAGTGTGGAAGCAAAAGTGGGGCAGGGGGGTGGCAACTGCCCCCTAATCGCCGCCACTGCCAAGAAGTGTACATGTTACAGTGCACGATGAATTTAAATTCTGCGTATCGACACAAACTCAAAAAAGAAATATAATTAATGTAATGAATTGTTGAATGCTAACATATTTTCTGGATTGCCAGTTTTTCAGGAGGGGTTAAACTGATCACGGTCAAAACGGGTCAAAATATTATGGTCACCCTACTTTATTAGAATGTAAATATATAAGTGTTTCTAAATTATGTGTAAATGTTATCATAAGATTTCATGTCCTAGGCTGGAACCACTGTTCTAAGGCAATAATTTAATTTACTAACTGGTAGTATTATATATACATTTTGATACCAAGAAGAACGTACCCCCCCCCCTCCAGAAATGAAATCCCAAATACACCACTGATGGGCTTCATCCACCCCAAAGCAAAAAGCTTAATTCGCACACTGTGCTCCGGTCTCGAAAGGCAGAAAACAGCGGCGATGGGACTCTATGACCACCCTCACCCAATATAAAAGTTCTGGCCCTTTGAGGGCTTGCACCACGGGGTTTAGTTTTAGTGTTTTTTTGTTGTTTTTTTTTTTGGAAGGGAGAGTAATTTTCAAGAAGGTCCTGCCAGCAGCGTTAAATAAATTCAATTCCTGTCCAGGAGAGAAAATCAGTCGGCATAAATGGGTTCAGGACCGTAAAGAACCAATTTATCTGTAAGGTATTTCAGTTCGGTCCAGGAACCTTTTTACCGAATCAATTTAAATGGTTCAGGAACCTTTTTCCGAATCAATTTAAATGGTTCAGGAACCTTTTTCCGAATCAATTTAAATGGTCCAGGAATCTTTTTCCGAATCAATTTAAATGGTTCAGGAACCTTTTTCCGAATCAATTTAAATGGTCCAGGAACCTTTTTTCCGAATCAATTTAAATGGTCCAGGAATCTTTTTCCGAATCAATTTAAATGGTTCAGGAACCTTTTTCCGAATCAATTTAAATGGTCCAGGAACCTTTTTCCGAATCAATTTAAATGGTTCAGGAACCTTTTTCCGAATCAATTTAAATGGTCCAGGAATCTTTTTCCGAATCAATTTAAATGGTCCAGGAACCTTTTTCCGAATCAATTTAAATGGTTCAGGAACCTTTTTCCGAATCAATTTAAATGGTTCAGGAACCTTTTTCCGAATCAATTTAAATGGTCCAGGAACCTTTTTCCGAATCAATTTAAATGGTCCAGGAATCTTTTTCCGAATCAATTTAAATGGTCCAGGAATCTTTTTCCGAATCAATTTAAATGGTCCAGGAACCTTTTTCCGAATCAATTTAAATGGTTCAGGAACCTTTTTCCGAATCAATTTAAATGGTCCAGGAACCTTTTTCCGAATCAATTTAAATGGTTCAGGAACCTTTTTCCGAATCAATTTAAATGGTTCAGGAACCTTTTTCCAAATCAATTTAAATGGTCCAGGAATCTTTTTCCGAATCAATTTAAATGGTTCAGGAACCTTTTTCCGAATCAATTTAAATGGTCCAGGAACCTTTTTCCGAATCAATTTAAATGGTTCAGGAACCTTTTTCCGAATCAATTTAAATGGTTCAGGAACCTTTTTCCGAATCAATTTAAATGGTTCAGGAACCTTTTTCCGAATCAATTTAAATGGTCCAGGAATCTTTTTCCGAATCAATTTAAATGGTTCAGGAACCTTTTTCCGAATCAATTTAAATGGTCCAGGAACCTTTTTTCCGAATCAATTTAAATGGTCCAGGAATCTTTTTCCGAATCAATTTAAATGGTTCAGGAACCTTTTTCCGAATCAATTTAAATGGTCCAGGAACCTTTTTCCGAATCAATTTAAATGGTTCAGGAACCTTTTTCCGAATCAATTTAAATGGTCCAGGAATCTTTTTCCGAATCAATTTAAATGGTCCAGGAACCTTTTTCCGAATCAATTTAAATGGTTCAGGAACCTTTTTCCGAATCAATTTAAATGGTTCAGGAACCTTTTTCCGAATCAATTTAAATGGTCCAGGAATCTTTTTCCGAATCAATTTAAATGGTTCAGGAACCTTTTTCCGAATCAATTTAAATGGTCCAGGAACCTTTTTCCGAATCAATTTAAATGGTCCAGGAATCTTTTTCCGAATCAATTTAAATGGTTCAGGAACCTTTTTCCGAATCAATTTAAATGGTCCAGGAACCTTTTTTCCGAATCAATTTAAATGGTTCAGGAACCTTTTTCCGAATCAATTTAAATGGTCCAGGAACCTTTTTCCGAATCAATTTAAATGGTTCAGGAACCTTTTTCCGAATCAATTTAAATGGTCCAGGAATCTTTTTCCGAATCAATTTAAATGGTCCAGGAACCTTTTTCCGAATCAATTTAAATGGTTCAGGAACCTTTTTCCGAATCAATTTAAATGGTTCAGGAACCTTTTTCCGAATCAATTTAAATGGTCCAGGAATCTTTTTCCGAATCAATTTAAATGGTTCAGGAACCTTTTTCCGAATCAATTTAAATGGTCCAGGAACCTTTTTCCGAATCAATTTAAATGGTCCAGGAATCTTTTTCCGAATCAATTTAAATGGTTCAGGAACCTTTTTCCGAATCAATTTAAATGGTTCAGGAACCTTTTTCCGAATCAATTTAAATGGTTCAGGAACCTTTTTCCGAATCAATTTAAATGGTCCAGGAATCTTTTTCCGAATCAATTTAAATGGTTCAGGAACCTTTTTCCGAATCAATTTAAATGGTCGAGGAACCTTTTTCCGAATCAATTTAAATGGTTCAGGAACCTTTTTCCGAATCAATTTAAATGGTTCAGGAACCTTTTTCCGAATCAATTTAAATGGTTCAGGAACCTTTTTCCGAATCAATTTAAATGGTCCAGGAATCTTTTTCCGAATCAATTTAAATGGTTCAGGAACCTTTTTCCGAATCAATTTAAATGGTCCAGGAACCTTTTTCCGAATCAATTTAAATGGTCCAGGAATCTTTTTCCGAATCAATTTAAATGGTTCAGGAACCTTTTTCCGAATCAATTTAAATGGTCCAGGAACCTTTTTCCGAATCAATTTAAATGGTCCAGGAACCTTTTTCCGAATCAATTTAAATGGTTCAGGAACCTTTTTCCGAATCAATTTAAATGGTTCAGGAACCTTTTTCCGAATCAATTTAAATGGTCCAGGAATCTTTTTCCGAATCAATTTAAATGGTTCAGGAACCTTTTTCCGAATCAATTTAAATGGTCCAGGAACCTTTTTCCGAATCAATTTAAATGGTCCAGGAATCTTTTTCCGAATCAATTTAAATGGTTCAGGAACCTTTTTCCGAATCAATTTAAATGGTCCAGGAACCTTTTTCCGAATCAATTTAAATGGTTCAGGAACCTTTTTTTCTGTATAATTTTCAATACGGTCTAGGAACATTTCCCAATAAAACAATACGCAACTTGGACCGAATTTAAATTGTGCGAGAAAGAAGGTTCCGGTCCTGCAGCGGAACTCAATAAAACCCATTAGAATTTATGTGTTCCTGGACATTTCACAACCCTGCCTGCCACACCTTAAATGATACATTGTTTATAAATTATTAATCCGATAACAGATCCAAATACGATCTTTAGTGTATAAAGTTTCTTGGAAACAACAGACATTGCATTACATTCATTGACTCAAATAATTTTTAGTGAACATAGTGGTCATTATTAATAAACCTACATCGCCACAATACAAGTGAATTCGCTCCACGTGTTGCGGATCATATCCACAGTGATTGATGCCACAGCCTCTTCTATTCTGGACTTCAATTCCACCAAGGGCATAACTTTCTTGCTGTAGTCGATGTCCTTAAAAATCTACGGGTGTCAGGTCAGTTACGGATTTTATTTCCCACAACACGCACATTGCCTTTTCCTGCACCGTCGCCATTTTACTGTTTTGTCGCAATGAATGATGAAATCGCATGTTGCCAAGTACATGGAAGAAATTCTTCAGATGTTCTTCATTTTTTATTTATTTACTAGTTGATTACCCGGCGTTCCCCGGGTATTTATTTATCGCAATCTTGTATTAGACTGAAAAATAATGAATTCTAACTATAGTGTAGGATGTAACTAATTTTAAATGTAATTGTGAATGTCACCAATTAGCTTAGCGACTCCGAAAACTATGGATTCGACACTAATCTAGGTCATTTGTGGTATTTTATTTTTCACCCTCTCTCACCCCCATGCCGATAGGTGATGAACTTCGAGTTGAACCGCATTGGGAGTGTCACGGAAACTATGAATTCCATTCGCAACACAGCCTGAATGTTAGACAACCCGAGAAACACTATCGTTATGCGGATTGCATAGAGTCACGGATGTCTGTGCGGAATTTAATATCGGTTGTTCTCGATTATTTTTATATGTCTCCACTCCCACCCCCACCCCTAGGGGTGTCTTACCCCCACAGTATTTCTTTCCAGGTTGCAAGTGATACGCGTACCAAATTTTGTTGAAATCGCTCCAGGCGTTGGAGAGTTATGCCGGAACACACAAATATACACACCCACATGCATCCTAGAATTCCAAACACAGCTTTAGCCATTTTACATTGGAATGTACTCTATGTGATCAGAAGTATCCGGACACCCACCTGAAAATAAAGTACAAGTTTGGGCAACCCTCCATCGGGAACACTGGCAGTCAATACAGTGTTGGCCCATCCTTAGCCTTGATGACAGCGTTCACTCTCACAGGCATACTTTCAATCAGGTGCCGGAAGGTTTCCTGAGGATTGACAGCCCATTCCTCGCAGAGCGCCAAAATGAGAAGAGGTATTGATGTGGATCGGTGTGGTCTAGCACGAAGTCTGCATTCCAAAACATCCAAGAGATGTTCTATGGGTTTCAAATCAGGACTCTGCGCAGGCCAGTCTATTAGTGGGACGTTGTTGTCGTCAAACCATTCCCCCACAAGCCCTGCAGTATGGACGGGTGCTCGATCGTGTTGAAAGACACAATGGTCATCCCCGAACTGGTCTTCGACGGTAGGCAGCATGAAAGCTGTTAAAATGTCAACGTAAGCTTGTGCCGTGACATTGCCATGTAAAGCAACAAGGGAGCCAAGCCCCCTCCAGGAGAAACATGACCACACTGTAACCCCGCCTCCTCCGAATTTTACTGTCGGCACTATAAAGGCTGGTAGATGTCGTTCACCAGGCATTCGCCACACCCACACCCTACCATCGGATCGCCACATTGTGTACTGTGATTCATCACTCCACACACCGGTTTTCCACTGTTCTGTGGTCCAGTTTCGACGCTCCTTGCACCAGATGCAGCGGCGTTTGGCATTTGTCTGTGTGATGTTTGACTTATGGGCAGCTGCTCGGCCATGGAAACCAAGTTGCCGCACCTTGCGCCAAACAGTAATGGTGCTTGGAGTAGATCCTGATGCAGTTCGGAAGTCCTGTGTGATGGTGGCGATGGATGATTGACGATAATGCTGTACGACCCTCTTCAACACTCGATGGTCTCTGGAGGTCAACATGGGAGGTTGGCCTGCACGCTTTTGGGTTGTACACATCACTATAACATTGGAAACAGTGGGCAGAAGGATGTTTAGGAGGGTGGAAATCTCACACACAGACGTCCTACACAAGTGGCACCCAACCAACTGAACACGTTGAAAGTCCGTGAGTTCCTCAGACCATCCCATACAGCTGTCTCACACTGTCTGCAGACTACTGAGTTGGCTGACTATGTGATCCACGCGGTAGATGGCAGTACTGTGTCGCCCTCTATGATAAACACACGTTTCGCGGTGTGTCCGGATACTTTTGATCACATAGAGTATAATAGTAGAAGGAGAACAACACAAAAAATAACAACATATACAAAGAACCTTACAGATTTTTGTACAACAGCCTTTTGAAATGTGCCTGATTTTCAAAAATGTATATTTGTCCTGTTAACTTGGCTGGGTAGTCTGTAGAGCAGGGAACGCTGTATGAGACATAACCTTGGCTTCTGAGAAGAGAGAAGTTGAGTTCTTCCTGTTGTGCGAGATGGCAGTCGAAAGGGAATTACCTGAAGAAGGCGGTCGCTACTGATGGTACCATTAACTATCTTATGGAGGAATACATGGTCTTCCAGTTTATGTCTCTCGTGAGGTGGTTGGATTTTTAAAATTTTCAGAAGAATGAGCTTTTGTGAGTGTTTAGAGTGTTTAGTGGAGGGAACAATGGCCAGAAAGAAATTTAGAACAGAATTTAGTCTATCTAAATTTGAAGGCATGCCATATACCAGATCGGAGAGCAGTATTCAATTTTAGGTGAAACCAGTGGCGGCGATTGTGTTCCAAAACCGAGGGGGGCAAGGTGGAAAACCGGGGGGCAAAGACAGTATATTTCCCTTTGTATATAAGATTTAGCATAGCGCGGGGGCAAAAGTGGCGAGAAGTGGGGGGCAACTGCCGCCTAATCGCCGCCACTGGGTGAAACTAAAGATTTGTAAAAAGTGCTGAGTGCAGACAGGTTGTTTATTTCGGTAAAACGATAGAATAGGCCCACAATAAGAATGGAACCCGTAGTGACTATGGAGATGTGTTCAGAAAAGAAAAGTTTCTCATCAGATATGACTCTGTGGGCCTCCCCGATGGCGCAGTGGTATCGTCGTCGCCTTGTAATCAAGGGTTCCCGGGTTCGATACCCGACGGAGGTACAAGTGGTTGGGATTCCACTTTAAACTATAGGTCCAGTCCCGATTAGCCTTACTGTGCATGGACTTAAAACACCAAATCAATCTTCTGTGTTGCAACTCTTTGAACACAATTATTATGTATGAAGTATGTTTAATGTGTTTCTCTATTTTGGGGGGTTAAGCTTTTAAGTTCCATATTTCGCACCACTTTATCAGGGAGTCTAAATTCTTTTGCAGAAGTGCCATATCACTGAAATTTGATATTTAACTCTAAATGTTAAAACTGACGACCTCCACTTCACTTGCATAGAAATATATATTTTTTTATGGACAACAGTTATGGGGTGAATAATATCTGGACACGCTGTACTTCAATTTTGAATGCCTTATATTAGTTATCTCTCGAGTTTCTTGTTGTATTGAGATCAAGTGGCAAAGGTCCTCCCCGTCCACCTATGCGGACCATCCGTATTGATTTACTGCGTGTTTAATTGGTTGCCCCATTCTACTCCTCGCCCTTCCCACTGTAATTGATGAATAGGCCTGCTAATTTCGTGTATGTTGGAACTGCAGGTGTTCATTGTGTAAACTTAACAAGAGAGGGATTGTTGGGGAGGGGGAGGGGTGCTGTGTAGGTTCGTTACTGAAGCATGCACGCGGGTTACGTTTCATCCATTATCGGAGGTGCACGTGTTACTAATGAGATGTGACGTTTCACTTATGCGGACATAATGTGTGCATGCGTGTGCGTGTGCAACGGCGGAACCAGTGTTGGCTTTCCTTAGCTCATCCATGTGTGTCGTGCATACTTGGTGTTACTCTCCCTGAAGTAACTTACTTTCAAAGTAAGCAGTTACTCTCTGCCATATATTAGTTTCGGTAACTACTCCAATGGGACTGAGACCAGACGAGTCTCCAAGTCATTTCGGATTTTAGGTTTCGATAGCCTAGAGGTAACGTTGTCGCCTTGAAAATATATTACCTTAAACTGGACTAAAACTAAGTAATAATATATATGTATTATTATTAGGGTCCGGGACTTTATGTCCTATAAAAGTGTAAAATATGTATGTAATTATGTCATATAAATTGGAAAATATGTCATGAAAAATTACAAATATGTCAGAAAAATGCAGAAATATTCCCAGTAAAGCCAAAAATATGCACAACAGTACTCTCGAATTTCTCCCATACCCGATAGAGTAGAGTAGGGGCTGTAATGTACCGAATGTTATTTTTACTTTTGACTGATATTTGTGAAAAGCGAAAAAGGCAAAGAAATGAGAACGAAACTTCTTTACTTCCCGTGCAACAATGAGAGAGAACATTTTGCCTCAATAATGTTTGCATGGCTGTCAATTGTCGGCGGGATAAAAAAGTGGGGTATTATTGTTCTGTACTAAGAAAACACGGCACCTTTCTTCCTCCGTAATTTCCATATCCTGCCATCGACAATATGAAATATCCGCTGTGCTAAAACTACGAAGAAAAAAAATATGAAATAACCGATCATGTGCAAGAGAATTACGAAATTATACAGAAATATGTCTTATTACAACAAAATTAAAGAAATATGTTGTAAAAACGCGAAATTGGTGAAATATGTCAAAATATGCTATGTCAAGTTTGTCTATTTCGGCTGATTTTCATCAGATATGTAAAGATCTCACCACAATATTAGATCCGAAGCCAAATGAAAAATATGTTATAACATAAAGTCCCGGGCCCTAATTATTATTATTGTCATTTATTTGCACACACGCACTGTATATATTTCATCTATTCCATTTTTGTAATTTCTTTGTGAGGTTAGGTGGTAGATCAGCATTTGCTGAATCTCGCCCAGGAATAAAAACTATTATATTCAATTGAATTGTAATCAGGATTCCCTGGGTTAGATACCCGGTGCACACTGAACCCAAAATGTGTCAATTGACACAAATGGATTGACTCCAGTAACACATTAACGTGCATAAATCTGCTAATGATGGACAGAAATGCATTGAAGGGTACTTTCCGTGTGACGCACTAAGAATGACAAGACAATTTCAAAGAAAACAAAATTACACGTTTAACTGTTTCAGTTGATGTACGAAAAGCGAATCAACCTTGGTCTGATTCATTTCGAGTTCTTAGTGTAGAATATTGTATATGTTGCGGTAACTCTAACAGTGTAGTTTCATGCACACACACACATATGATTACCTTCATTTTCTAACATTAAATTTCTTGTTAAACATGACCTTTTTGAACAAGGGACAGGGGCGCCGACTTGTCAAAATTATTTGGGGGGGGGGCTCTGATCACTGAAATAAATTAATAAATGACTCACTCTCGCCCTTTTTTAAGTTTTGGTCTGAGTGTTCAGAATCTCATAAAAGCCCATGAATTCCTCAAAAATATCAAAATTTTTATTCACAGTTCGAATGCAGAATATTAATTGTCCGCTGATGGATGTCACAAGTTTCGTCAAACATAATAGCAAAATATTCCCGACTTTTAATATCTGCTACCACGGAGCGCAAAACAGATCTCCCTAATATATGAATGATCTCGTTCTGAATGTCATGTGAGAGCCATTTGTAGCCCGAACGTCCCATGCACTCTCCTAGTTAATGCACATCGTCTTTTGAAACTCTTTTTAGTAAATATTTTAACAATACTCATAATTACAGTAATAAGTCATGTGTTTTGCTGTCTCTGGTCATAGCCCCACGAAAGTTAATGGTTTAGCGGTCTCAGCCCCCCAAAGTTGATGGTCTAGAACATTTCAAATGTGTATTTAAAGTTAAGTTCATGTGGCACAATTCAGAGTAAACTTTACAAGAGAAGCAAAATAATACATTAGATCCTCTTAAGCAAAATTATTTGGGGGGGCTCTGCCCCCACATCGTTCACAGGGCGGGAGGGGGACTCGAGCCCCCCCCCTCCAAGCCCCATGGAGTCGGCGCCTTTGACAATGGATGACCACAAGATTCGGATTTTAAATTATCCGATATCTGTTTCGGATGCAACGGATAATGCGGATAGTCCATATATACTGATAATCTGGATGGTACGTATATCCGATTTGATGAAGGATTTGTAGAACATCCATACAGTGAAATACGAAATGACGAACAAAAGAATAAGCGGATAGCACATAAAACGGATAAACGATAGGGTAGCCGGGGGCTATATCGATAATTTCACATACAACCGTACATAAAAAATTGAAAAAAAACTTTTCCTCCCAAAACTGTTAATTTATTCTGAAACAGCATTCTTTTGGCTACAAAAGTGCAGAATTTTAAATTGTATGTTTATATTTCTGATAGTTGTAAAAATGAAAAAACTGAAACACTACACATTGCAAGATTTTCCTAAACTACGGGGTACTTCTGATCATTCTGATCACTTGCAAAATCACATGTCTAGATACATTTTCCACAAATGAATTGTTTCTTACCAAAAGCCCCGACACATATGTATTTCATGAAACCAAGTGTTGCATCTTTGACATCGTATCCATTCACCTTTAACAGCACTGTCGTTGGAGTTGTACAACTGACTGCAAAAATCGCAAGGGATATTGTCTTAATCGTTACCGACATTCTTAGTTTGCTGTCGTTTTTTCATTTTCTTCCCTACAGGCGTATGCTCGTCAGATGTTAAATGGCATGCTCCCACTTTTCTTCTACATCGTTTGGGTTTTCTGGCTGTTTGGTAGGAGATGGGATTATTTCAGAGAATGGTGAAGTGGAATAGGATCGTTATGATCGTAAAAGCTCCAAAAGCCGATATTTCTTTCATTGGTTGGCTACACTGCGCTATACAACTTTGGCGCCACGAACGTGTATGACTAGCAACTAATATACCTACCCCATTTACATATATAGTTACCCACTTACTCATAATAATGTGGCTGGTACAGCTTTCGTTCTAAAGCTTATCTGTTTAACTATGATAAAATGCACATGCAGAGTACACACACATTGTTTCAAAAACCAATTTTTTACAGGCACATTAATTTACAAACAGCAGCAATATTGTGCGCATCTCAACCGCGTAGGTTCTCCTTCTCCATTGATGCCATGCAGTTTGCCAACCCGAGCATTAACATTGCGCTAGGATCAAATATTCTTTCGTCGATCGATATAGCCCCGTGATCGATATAGCCCCGGGCTACCCTAAAACTGTCAGGACAATTCGGATATCTGAATATTTGAAATCGTGATAGAAAATTATCCAATATTCGGATAATATTTTATCCGGATTTGGCCATCCCTATTTTGAACGAGATCCTCTATTCCTCGGGAGCCGTTTCTTCCCGTTTCGCCTTATGCCTTATCAGGACATAAAATACCGGTTCATCTCCAGTGGTCAATTTAAGGCGAGAAAACAAGTCCTTTTTCGCCTTCAGATTGGAGAGTGATATTCCAGAGATGACTTTTCCTTCTTAAGGCAAGAAGGGACAATTACGCACCAGTTGTGTATTTATTTCAATATCGTCGGATTGGGCACTGCTATTTAAGAAAGGGACTAGTATGCAAGAGAGTATGAATTTCTCTCCATGTTGCAAGTGGAAACTGTTTTCCAAGTTGATTACTAAGCTAGACACGATGTTTGAAAAATATGATTAATAAGTATTTGCAGAATCCCATGCATTCCTTATGGGAAATCAACTTCAACTTCCGGCTAATCAAATGGGAGTTTCGACTTTTCCTACTACTATGACATAGTTCATGTCCTTTTTCCGTCCATGTACTTCTCTACGTCATTGGATGTTTCATATTCCCGAGAGAACGAATAAAATGATGGTCCCATAAGCCTGTGCACTTCTCCTTGCCTCCTACGGCCATCCTGGCAGTGTTGCCAAATCTGATGTGCATAAAAGAGCTAAATTTCACCATTAATAGAGCTAAAGATGACTTTTCAAGGAGCTAAATTAACGAAGGCTGCATAAAGTGCCTCCTAGGCTAGTTTTAGGTGTCAGAGGGGTTGGAGCGTTGCTATTACCGTTAGCTTCAAAGTGATGGCAATTTATTCTTGATTTTCACCGCCTAGATTTGGCGGCATCACCAATCTCAATAATGTACTGATGCTCATATGAAATCGAATGGATTCCCGGATAACAACATTGTCATCTTCACCTCAGCCACGGCGCTATATAAAAGTAGCTGGAGAGGTAAGAGGGGGTGGGTGACGTATCCAATATAACAATATCAAGTTATGTGCAAAATGTATATTCATGGCAAAAGTTGATCTTTGTGGGCCGGAGCCAGTGGTGGCATCATAGTGGGGCAAGGGCGGGTGCCACAGTTCACAGCCAAACGAGTGCATGAAAGAGCCAGATCTGGCTCCAAAAAAGCGAAGTTAGCAACAGTGATCGGCAGCTACCGCAGCGAGAAAGACCTAGGGTAAATTGTCCCTCTTCCCCTTAACCAAACACATTTTCAGATAGAAAAACAACGAACTCAACTTTTCTATCGGGAAAGAACCTTGCTCAAACCATACGAGACACAATATAGTGAGTTCCATTCTCGTTTACGCCATAAACAACATCACCATGCAGGAACCTTGGTCGATGCCTCTGTTCCGGCGTGGCTCACCGTGTGGCTAATTGATTAAATTTATTAGCCCCCGCCGTTTGCCGGGATTATTATTGGTGCTTACAACGAACAAGGACGTTCCTCCCAGGGGGGCAGTCCACAACCTTCCCCCTCCTTGTTAATCTCGTCCCCAATCGATTCATTACCAATGGTAACGACTGGTAATCTCTCTCCCGGATGACAACCCTTATGCGTTATAATGACAGTTTCCGAACTGCTACCGCCGCGCTCCCAAGCGGCCGGCTGTGGAGTTACAAACGCGACGCGATGGTGGTCCCTACTTTTTTATCACCCGACAATCCCTCTTCGTTAGCCCCTTAAGCGCTGAATGGGGTGTGGGGGTAATGTGCTTCTAGGGGTGCCAAACTAATTGGACTTAGCGGGTTGCGTACGCGGATTAAGCCTCGGTAAGACGCGTTATGATCTCTACAGGGGTGTGTTTTTGCGGGGTGGGTATGTTGCCCAAAATCCCCTTATAGAAATAATCTGCATGTAATAGCGGGCACTCGGTGGCCTTTCCAGTAATTTGATAAAGGGTTGGGAGGGGCCCTGCTTCTTTTTTAGTACTCCCTCTGTCCCATAATTATTGTCCGGTACATTTTTGTTTGTTGTGTCATAATAATTGTCCGATATTCAAACTGTGGCATTTGTGTATACAGAAGAAGAACATGAAACACGGGAATGAGTCATACAACTTTATTACTCAAGGATCAGTACAAATTGTGCTTTCCATCTGCCTCTTCGTCTGTCATTCCTGTACTACCATTTTGGCATACCGGACTATAATTATGGGACAGAGGGAGTAATCAATACTATATTGTATGTTAAAGAAAACGGAAGATAAAACTACCCCCAGCACAATGCAACTTGCCGTGAAGTCATATGGAGGTGGAGATGTGGATTAAGATCCCATCAATTTGTGAAGGTGATGTGATCACCACCACGCTCCGGTCACTTTTACTCCCAAGAGTTGCCTCCATGTTCCTTTTTATTAGAGGCTGGATGAACCACAGAGCTGTTCCGTGCAGGAAATATTCCCCCTAAAGATCACCCTCTTCGGGAATCGAACCTGGGTCCTCCGCGTGGCAGTCAGACGCCCAACCGATTGGTTTCGTTTATTTTACTTCTCTCTTCTGCCAATTTTGGCTACTCGCGAAGATAAGGATTAGTAATGGTATGATAAATTCATGAAGGCACACTCACATGTCCAAGCTGAGATTCGAACCCGAAGCTTAGGTGGTGAGTCGATCACTTGGCGCTCTTGACCACCGAGCCGGCCGCATGCAATCATAGCTATTGGCCAGAAATAAATCTGTAGTATTGTCTACGAGTCGTATTTGTGCATGGTTTCTGGTGAATAGAAGTATTATTACTAGGGCCAGGATTTTTATAACCTAAAAATCACCAAAAATATGCAAAATAAAATATGCTCTTATGACCTAGAATTGTACAAAATATGCACTATAATTTGAAAAATATGCCCTTATAACTGGACTGTTTCAAACATCAATATCTAAATGCTGAGATATTTTCACATACATGCTATTTTTAGTTCACTTTATGAGCCCTGAGTTGTAATCCACAATGAATACTTTCTGTAAAATTTCAGATGAGAACGAAAAAGATTTTGCTTCAGTCCCAAAAGAAAAAAACGTCGAGTGAAGCTGGGATTAAGAACGAATCCACTTCGAAAATGACTGCATATTTCTCGAAAAAGCGAAAATATGCTGAATAGGACCGAAAATCCATCAAAATATGCCAAAATATGCCCTTAAGAAACACCCTAATTTAATTAGTTTCCTTATAATATGAATTTCTACATATTTAGGGAACACATCACCCTTACCAAAATAAATATGCTAAGTCATGAAAATCCTACCTCTAGTTGTTACCAATGATGTAACGTATTGCATGCACTAAATTTATGAAAAAATAGGAAATGTTACTTGTCACGGGAAGAACTGGCGCACAGGTCCTTAGATTCTCACGGATAATATTGTGCATCGGACACACACACACGTCTTTTATCTCGGTGTGTGTGCGTGCGTGGAGAGAGAGGGAGAGACAGAGACAGGGTGAGAACAAAGCACTTGCACCTCTTGGCTGTGATTGACTGATGCCGAGCTCCGTGGCGGAGTGTTTATCACAGTGGGCACATGGGCGTTCTTTGTGAGTGCCCCTTCGTCTCATCATCTCTCATCCTCATCGCAGCAGAAAGCGACGCTAAATAACAAAAATGAAAGGAAACAAATAACTGACCATGGTTTACTGGAAGAAAATGTTCCTCTTACTAACCTAAGTGTGCAGATAAAGTCGCAAACTGACTCCCGGATGGCGCCTTGTAATCAAGGGGTCCCGGGTTCGATTCCCCGTGGAGGCACATAGTGGTTCGAATCCCACTTTAAGCTGTAGGTCCAGTCCCAAGTAGTCTTACTGTGCATAAAGTAGACGTAAAACACGAACTCAATAAATCAACCAGTCCCGATTAGCCTTACTGTGCATAAAGTGGACTTATCCCACTTTAAACTGTAGGTCCAGTCCCAAGTAGCCTTACTGTGCATAAAGTGGACTTAAAACACCAGCTCAATCAATCAATCAATCAACCCGTCCCGATTAGCCTTACTGTGCATAAAGTGGACTTATCACACTTTAAACTGTAGGTCCAGTCCCGATTAGCCTTACTGTGCATAAAGTGGACTTAAAACACCAGCTCAATCAATCAATCAATCAGTTCCGATTAGCCTTACTGTGCATAAAGTGGACTTAAAACACCAGCTCAATCAATCAATCAATCAGTTTCGATTAGCCTTACTGTGCATAAAGTGGACTTAAAACACCAGCTCAATCAATCAATCAACCAGTTTCGATTAGCCTTACTGTGCATAAAGTGGACTTAAAACACCAGCTCAATCAATCAATCAACCAGTTTCGATTAGCCTTACTGTGCATAAAGTGGACTTATCCCACTTCAAACTGTAGGTCCAGTTTAGCCTTACTGTGCATTAAGTGGACTTAAAACACCAACTCAATCAATCAATCAACCCGTCCCGATTAGTCTTACTGTGCATAAAGTGGACTTAAAAGACTACCTCAATCAATCAATCAACCAGTCCCGATTAGCCTTACTGTGCATAAAGTGGACTTAAAGCACCAACTCAATCAATCAATCAAAGTCGCAAACTATATATATAAATAAAATTGAACAACGTAAACACACTTCCTTTCTCTCTCTCTCCATCTCTCTCTCTCTCTCTCTCTCTCTCTTTGTTGTTGTAAATTCAGTTGTAGCCTCAAAGGAGAACCCAAGTGAAATTATTTCTCAATGATCCAGACCTTCTGGGAAACTTATAAAAAATACGTTGGCAAGCGTGCGGAGAACATTCCAAACGTACTGAAGTCGCTCTGTAACGACCGATACTGCCCCAGCGCTGTTCTTCAAAAGCACGAGTCCCACCAATTAAAGAGAACAGATTTATGCCGTACAGTCAAGCTCACGTTCGCCGCGAATAACTGCCACTTCAATTAGTCGACCCTCGAAGATAAAGGCGATGAAACCAGTAATGTGGACCATCTACAGGGATCGGATCTGCAGGAGAGGGAAGACAGGTGCCTGCGGACCGGTGCGTAAATCTACGCAGCGGAACCCCTTTCCTGTTCCCGTGACAGGGATTCCATGTCCGAGCTGAGAAATTGTCGTGGCCGGTGAAATACAACGGTGATTCACAAGTCCTATCTTTCCGATAACCACTGTATGGCTACATCTTGTAGTGGATGTTCCAGCAGTCGTTGTGCTTGCTCGACGTAAGGCTGGAGTCCAAAAGTCCAAGGCTTTTTTGTTTCTTCTTCTTTTTATTAAATCTAGGGCAGATGCGGCCAAGGGGACATTGATGACAAGGGCTAGGAAGCTGATAGTAGTTTCACTTCAGTTAGAATCAGAAAACATTATTTTTATTTATTTTGCATCTTCCCAGCCTTTTTCTTGACCTAATCATTTTACGGCATCAGGGAATTCCTGGAATTATACTTGAATTTTTGGCCCCCTGGGATTCTGCGTGAAATTTTCTCTTTAGTCGTGAAAAATTGTAACTTTTTATTAATCCAGTTCCAATTCAGTTTATACATGTTTTTGAATGCACTGAGGAAAGTATTTGAAAGTTTAGCTTCTTTTTATCAAGGAAGGAAAAGGAAGCTGCTTGGAAAATGCAACAGAATTCTCTGAATCCGTTTGTTTTGTTAGTGTCTTTTGGAGAAGAATCTGACAGACTCAAGTTTATTCAAAGATAAAATGTCCTGAATTTGATTTGGTAAATTCGAGTTTGAAATTCTTATATAGCTAACATTTTTTTTGTAGATGTGTATTTCGAATCTGAGTACGAGAAATGGCAAATGTACAGAGTAAGTCAAAATGATGGACCCGATTACAGAAATGTATTCTGTGAAATTGAATAAACATATATTATTGTTGAGACATGCGCTTCGAAAGGTTAACTTTCAAAGTTTAGTTTCCACGCAGTGTTTCCACTTTCTACCGCTAGAAGTCAGCAGCGAGCAGCGAGGAGGAAAATGGCATTGACTGGAGAAAAGATATCTTTCTCTGTGCTTGATTATCACGTGAACAAGTCTGTGATTAGTGTGCACCGGCATTTCCGTACCAAATATCGGATAGAACCATCTACGGGGAAGGCCATTCGTAAGTGGTATGAACATTTCAGAGATTCGGGCTGCATCTGTAAACGAAAATCGACTGGCCGTCCGTCAACTAGGGAAGAGACAGTGGAACGAGTGCGCACATGTTTCGTGCGGAGTCCACAGAAGTCCACCTACCGGGCAGCGAGAGAACTTCAACTTCCACAGAAAACTGTCTGCCCCTGCGCATTATCATGGCTGCGTTCAGGACCATCTCAATTTGGCATTCGAACAACGTAGCATAGGCCGTGCATCTCCGGAGGATCGACTTCTCCTTCATTGGCCACCACGTTCCCCCGACTTGTCCCCATGTGATTTCTTCATGTGGGGTTTTATCGAGGATCACGTTTACGTACCACCACTTCCTACTACATTGGATGACCTGCCTGCCCGCATCACAGCAGCCATTGCTGATATTGACCGCAACATGCTACACAAGGTTTGGCAGGAGTTAGACTATCGGCTTGATGTGTGCGTTGTTACGTGAGGTGCTCACATAGAACACTTATGATTTGTTTGAAAAAAACTTTGACAGTTTACCTTTCTTAGCACATGTCTCAAAATAACATTTGTTTATTATATTTCACAGAATAAATGTCTGAAATCGGGTCCATCATTTTGACTTACCCTGTATTAAATTGAATATTTTAAATACATACAGGATGGTCCAAAAATACGAGTTATTATGTTTATTTTGTTGTCATTGTGTTGGACATTATGTTTGATTTGTGAAATACATTTTTTTCATATTTTTTATGTTTTTGCTCAGCTCCATCATTCAATTAGTGAAAACCTTCCACCTGGGCGCCATCGTTCTCGATGCACACATGCATCCGTTCAATCGTGCTCTCCATTGAACCTGCAATGACAGCAAATAACACAAAATATAAACATAATATCAATAACACAACCTCCCTCCCATATAACACCATTAAGCCTTGTTTCCATTATATAAAAATTCAATATGCTGACCAAGGCAGTAATTTAATTTTATTATATAACAAACTAAACGTAACGTTTCAACCTTATAGCAAGGTCTTCTTCAGACTCTGCACCAAGTACAAATACACCAAATACAAGACATTTGTACTTGGTACAGAGTCTGAAGAAGACCTTGCTATAAGGTTGAAACGTTACGTTTAGTTTATGTTATATAATAAAATTAAATTACTGCCTTGACTCCCATATAAGTGGTAACATCTTTTTGGACTACCCTGTATACCGTTTACTTGAATTGAATTAGAATTTTTGGTCACATTGGAATCGCACAGACCCTTTACATTGTTAATATACTGTCTTTCTATGGAGGTGGGAGCAGGGGGTGGTGAGAGGCGGCAATACGCAAGGTTGAAATAGAGAAAACATCTTCTTGAAACCTTGAATATTTTGGAAAGTTCGCCTTGAAAAGCGGGAATTATATTTGAATTTTATCATGATCCTAGAATGGCCACCCTGAGTATTTTTTACCAGTTTGTGTTGCATTTTTAAGTTTCTTTTTTGCTGTTTGTTTCGTGAATTATTAATGCATTTCTTAGCACAACTTATACTCTGTCCCAGCTAACTGTGGAGCAGGCAAACGAAAACACGTCTCTGCGCAAGTCGTGACGCGAGACGGCTCCACCAATGAACACGTGAGAGGGAACGGAATTGCGTGGAGTGGGGGAAAGCGACTGCAGTTATGCGCGGCGTTGCTCCAAAGTTAGGTGGGACAGGGTATACATATTTAAATTTCCTAACTTTGTCTCTATACGCCATTAACGAAAAAAATGATCAGTGCAAAAGCACAATAATATTGTAACTAAAATCTTTGGCAGTGTGTTAAATAATTAATTGTGGTAAATTTATCTTACCTCCACCAAACTTAAAATTCTTTGGGTGAAGCTTACTTTCAGATTCCCTTGCTGGCCACTATAATCGGGTTAATCTGTGGTTTTAAAGTAAAATTAGTCAAAGCATTAAAAAATATTATAATCTGATACACGCAAAACAATTGTATTTTTAGATATTGCGCATCTATTGTATCGTACAAGGCCGACTCGGAAAGAAGCTGTATTTAATATTAACTTGAAGTGAAAATAAAGAACACTACACTAGTACATAATTGCTTTTTTCCCCTCTGCTTCGATAGTTCAAAGGGTTTTATCCAATGAAAATCATGCTTTCATTTTTACGTCATTTTTTTCAGATTTTTTAGGTCGTCTACTTCCGAGCCCTATTGATGTCGATTGCAGCCACTTCATGGAATAAATGCTCTATTGAAGGTTGCGGATGTGACAATCGCAGTCGGGTGACAATTTCTGGAGACACCCAAATTTCAACCTCTTTTTCCACGTAGTATAAACTAAACTGCATTTTGCAGTCGTCTGGATCACAGACAAAATATAAGAAAAATAGCAGAAAGCTCAAAAATCTATGTTCCTGTAGGGAATTGTTGATGTGTTTCTTGAAAACGCACAATACTTGTTTTAAGGTTATATCTTCACTAACTTCGTATTTCTGAGGAATGATTAAAAAGCAGGTATTCTCCAGAATCCAGTCTTTACATTAATGTACGATACGCGTCATCCCTTTGTTTCCCAACTGCTGGCGCTGTAATCATAGCCCTTAGCGATGAGTTTCTTTCTTCAATGTCATGGCCTGTGGACAGCTTCTTTGCAAACACACGTCTCGTTCCCCAGTTGCTTGAAATTTGCGAGTTTAACCAGAAGCAGGGTTGGCATGTTTAAAACAAGTTAACACACGACTTTGTTTTTGTTTGTTTTACAAATGTTTAAAACATTTAAACATTTTTTTCAGACTTGTTTAAAACACATTTTTATTCTTGATCTTTGATAGTTTGTGGTTATTTGCGTGTTTTGTAACTTTGTCTTTTCATTCGTTCCGTGTCACTTTGTTTATTCTGCAGACAAATCTGTTAAGTGGCTGAAAATGTATAATCAGTTACAAGTACCCGTGGGCCTGTTTCAAACGCCTGGCTGTTTTTTTTACAAGTGTTTAAAAAAATGAATACTACATGGATGAAACAGTTTTGTTTCTCACTTAATACACTGCACACATCTGTTAATGTCAATATTTTGTTGCATTCACCAAAAAATGTCGTATCCCGAAAAACAGAGTAGCTATCACGTGGATAGAGTGGGACCTGGCAACTGTGCATCATTAGTTGAAGCTTCTTGAACAGCCTACATGCGAGATTAAACTTTTAAGATTAACAAAAATATGTATTTTAAGGAGTCAGTCAAGCGTTTACTTTAAAACTAGGAACATAGTCCTTCCTTGGATTGGCATTATGTTTTAAAAATTTTATTTGTTTAAAACATGTTTTTTTCGGATCTTGTTTAATACACTGTTTAAAATATTAAAAACATGTTTAAAACAAAGAAGAACTGTTTTTTTTCTTTTCGAAAAAACACAAATTTTGCCAACCCTGACGAGAAGTGAAAGCGGCTCCTCCAAGCGGAGGATATTCGAACTTCTTCCAGGCGCTCTTTTAAGAATGCAGAAGTGTACTGCCTGAGATCAATGTCTGCCTCCGTGGGGCTCGTTCACATGTTCCCTTTCACCAATTTCATCCCATTCTTCGCGATCAGCCAAAAGTGGCAAAAGCGAAGTCAAGTAAATCAAATCAATGTGACAATCGCAGCAATGTTAACGTGATGTTTTCTTAAAGATAAAAGCCTGAGGGAGCTTTCAGACCGAAGCGACACGTGTCTCTTAGAAACCAACCTTCAGAAATAAATGCAAATCTACGAACACGAAAAGCTGCACGTGTTTCTCGGACTGGACATTTTTCTCAATACCGTGCATCGTGTCGCCTCGGCCTGTTCGCGCATGCGCGACGAATGTTTCCTTTACACTGAAGGAGCCCGTGTTACTTGTCGCTTGCCTCTTCGGTGTGAAAGCTCCCTTCAGTTCTCTAAGTGCTATTACCTTACTTGCTCTAGTCAACACCTTCCTGCAAATAAGGCCCACTTTGTTCAAATGCAACTTCATGAACAGTAGGTCATGGATCACAACGCAATATCAGTGTTACAGTTAAAAATGCACCACACCCACCAGAAATATTACGTTCATACTAATTCATTTTCTCGGTATTTACCATACGCTTGCCCCGCAATGCTGATATCTTTTGGTTCGTGGTCTGCTATTAATGACGTTGCACGTGGAAAAGAGTATCTGCGCAGGCCTTGTACATAAGAAGGTGGTGCTCCAGTACTTGATTTTGTGACATTAAAGGCTGCAAAGTTACGACCGTGCTGGGCATTTGGTCGACACCATCGAACCAGTTTTCGAAAACTCATCTCCTTTCTGGTAGATTCTTTACGCTGTATCTAGGCATCTGTGGTGGAAAATGGACTTACGTAGCCAGGAAACTGCTGCGAATATCTAAACAGCGAAAGAAAACTAAACGACGATTCACGTGAATGCTCTAGATCCGTGGCTCTCAACCTTTTTCAATCCGGGACCCACCTTGAAGGATATTACACTTCGTGGCACCCGTAAGTGTGGACGCCGGCAGAATTGTTTATAGGGGTGTAGAGGAAAGTCACCAAAACCGACATACCATTTTGTTTCTTACAATTAACCCGGAGTAGAGGAGAAATTTTCCGAAGTGGAATACATCAATGTATACATCAATTCCATGCCCAAGTATAAGCTGTGTAACAATGTATATTACAACATTTTATCTCGCAAAATAGTTTTTCCACAAAAAGTACAATTATGGCATCTGAGGAAATGGGTGCCTGAACCGACACACCTGTTTAAATAAGGAATTAATTACAAAGCAGCACAAACAAATATATGTAAATGTTTTCTATTAGCGAATAAAGAAAAAAATAGGTAAAGTGTTCCCCTGTGCTTAGCTCCACGCCATGAAGGCGTATAGGAGGTGTGGGGGTAATGCCCCACACTTTCTTGATTCGGTCGTGAGTGGGGGTGATGTGATCAGCATCACGCCCCTGACCGCCTTTACCCCCCAGGGTTTCCCCCAGGTACCCATGTTATTCGACACTGGGTGGGCGCCGGGGCCCCTTCCAACGTTAGAAAAGTTCCCGGTATTGAACCGGCCGGGGATCGAACCCGGGACCTTTAGCATGGTAGTCAGACGCGTTACCGACTTTTTTTTTTTTTAAAAAAAAAAGGAAATACCCCCTATACGAAGGTATCCCCCACCATTCACTCTTTTACTCACTTTTACACTTTTCAATTGTAACATTGTTCTTTGTTTCTAATCAACTGGACGAATACAGATACCCATGCCTTACCCGGGACTCGAACCCAGAACCCCTGGCGTTGTAGCGCTCTATGCTAACCACTCCGCTACGGAGGTCGACATTGAGCCACCGCGGCAACATAATAAAGCAATTCCTTTAATCATCATGAAACAAATGGAATTTTTTTGGACTATGTAGCCCTCAATGGCAAGTCATTTACAGAAAACATACGTAATTGTAAGTCATGTTCTGCACCTGCACATTGAACATGAGCCCAAAGATTGCACATGATGCACATTATCGATTCTTCACCACTGGCATCTTCAGAATAAAGTCCTTCACCAAAATACATTCAGCATCTAGAGTATCTTCGTCTCGCGCAACGGTTTAGGGAACCCAATATTGTCGGTTTAGAAAACGACTCCATCAATAACAATAACCTCAAAAATTTACAAACACCACATCTTCACAACTAAAAGAAATACATGTTCGGAGTTGTTAATCTATCTACAATGACCTGATAAAACTGTGAAACTTTACTCGTCCTTCCGGTATGAATAATATAGTGTTATGGTTATGCAGAGACAAACAAAAGTATTGAAATCACCCAAAAACAAAAACCTCTTCCTAGAAGAAGAAAACCGCCAGCAGCGCTCGTTTCACTGGTCGCACATTACCTTGGAAGCCTAAAGAATAGATTTACCCTGTTACCGCGAAGTGTCAGGACTTCTCGGCTGTGAAATAGTTGTGTGTCGGTTTAGGAGCCCTATGTCAGTTTGAGAGACTTTCCTATACACCCAGTTTATGTTCATATTTTTACTAACATGAAGTAGATTAAGAAGCCCTCTTTTGCTCTTTCTTAAACAAATTACACATACTTCATTCTAGAAAAGTAAATATGTAATTTAAAAGACTAATTTACTGTAGTCTAACATCTAACTAAACACCTGTTACGGTTTACCTGTAAAAAGCTATGTTAGAGCGCGAATAACACAAATGTAGAGTTTAGACTACGTACAACACGGGTTGAATTTAAATCGTTAAAACAATATGTCTTAGTAATTTAAATTTAAAGGTTTCGAAGACACAGTAAATGAATTTTCGAGCCCGACTTCGCGACCCACCAAATGCTCCATCGGGACCCAGGAGGGGGACGCGCCCCATAGGTTGAGAGATAATAATGCTCTATGGAACTCCTAAGTATATGTTCAGAATTTCAAATATCATAGTGGTTTTTCGAGGGCACTCAGCACCCAGGACAACACAGCTCTACGGAGAATTATACTGGCCTTAGACGCCAGAACCTCGTTGCCTGCAACATTGTAGTTAGTACGTGGAAGTAAGGTGACTTTTGGGTGTCTCCTACATCCCGGATAAAATGACATGCTAATCATATTTTTGAATCGTGAAATAATGTAAATTTAATATTTTACCTGAGTTTTTAGCGTTCGACTCTCGCTCTACAGACTGGACCACCACGGCTCTAGTGGTAATAAATAAGCGATTGACCAACAACCGAAATGGTAATTTCGACTCGGACTTTGCCTGAACAAGAAACCATATTTGGTAAAATCATATTCTTACGTCATCATATGAGGTTTGTTGCTGTTTAATATGTATGTTCCAAGCTGGAAGAGTACAGGGGTAAACAATACTTCACAGCGTGGCGGCGCCGGGAATAAGGAATCGAGCTCATATAAGCACGCGGGGGTTGGCACTCCTGGTGCCAGCTTGAATTATCGCTCAGGCAGCCACAGTTATCGCAGCATCTGCCAGTGTGGACCCAGGAGATACATCAAGGATATCAGATGAGGACGTCCGGATCCTTCCGACAGCCCGTTTTGTCCGTCCTGCTCCCTCGGACGTTTCTCTGGCTGGGAGAAGCATAACGGCTTCACCGTGTGGGGTGGTTGGGGATTGTTGTCCGTTCGGTGAAGACCAAGTCGTAGGAGACCATAGCAGTGGGTGCTGCTGTTTGCAAACAATGGATGTTGATGAGTTTACCTCCGGTGGTTGTGCATTATGTGAAAGGGGTGAGTTTGCCTCTAGGATACCCCATCACACGGTTCCCACACACCTGGAAAACCTGGAAATATCAAAAATATGAAAAAGAAAAAAAAAACAGAGAAAATAATCTAATTGATACCAATGATCTCAGTCACCCTCTAGCTTTCTTAAACCCGAAGGTTTATGGCTGCAGCAACACAAGCCTTCCATCCATCCCTATCCTGGGCAAGATCAATCCAATCTTTTCCATCCTTACCGATTTCCTTTAGGTCCGTCTCAACTTTTTCCTTCCATCTTCGTCTTCGCCTTCCTACAGGTCTCTTACCATCAGGTTTCCCAACAAGAATCCTGTGAACTCCTCTTTCCTCTCCCATCCGTGCTACATGGCCTGCCCACCTAAGTCTTCGTGATTTAATTATTCTAATAATACCTGAATACAAATGATGCAGTTCTAAATTATGTAACCTTCTCCACTCACCTGTCTCCTCATCCCCTTTAAGTCCAAATATTTTTCTAAGGATTTTATTTTCAAATACTCTTAATTTATGTTCCTATTTTAATGTAAGGGACCAAGTTTCTTACATATTATTCGAGAAGATAAAAGTTTATGAAGAGAAAAGTAACACGCATTTGTTGAATTAAGTCTCTTTAATAAATATAATTTTAATTTGTTAGTATTATACCTTAGTATTTGAATTTGGAAACTGATTCAAACGAGTGGTTCTCAATAATTAAATTTTGATTATTACCAATGAACTACTGATATAAAATTTACTGATATCGATAATCGATATTCTGCCAAACAAATGTAAAATTGACGTTGTTCCTAGAAGAACGGGAATGATTAATTCACCTTCTTTACTATTCTATGTAAGCAGGTGACTGCAATGGGTTTTGCCTTTGCAAAACAAATTGCACATATAAACATTTGCTTTACAAAACCATCACATATAAATTATATGTCTTTATTCATAAACATAACAAATTGACATAATATTGCACTAAATGGCAGGCTATTTATATCAGATTGGTGAAATTATCGGTAAAATTGCCAATTACTGATATGCTTACATTGGCCACAAGCTCTGTGATAATACTAATAGTAGTATAGCTCTCGCCACGAAAACAATTCAGTCAAGGTCGTAGCTTCCCCTTGCCTCCTCCACACCCCTGGCCCTCCAGAGTTGCCACATTTCTTCTAAGCTGCTCAGTCGACACTTCGAGCGTTGTGCGTATGCGGTTGAAATTATTGCTTATTGGCAACACTGTAGGTGGGTGGCGTGACCTAGACTGGACTGTTTTCGTGGCGAGAGCTTTAGTAGTAGTAAAGGTGAGGATGGTATCGCTATGAGGGGGAATGGAAGAGGCCATTGTGTAATCAATTTTAAAATAGTAATATACTGTGTATTAAGTACTCTGGAAAAAAGTGAGAATTTTGGGAAACTCAGGGTTAATCCATTTAGAGTTCATGTGAGAACCCTTATCAGTAGGGCCTGGATAATTATATGATTGTAGGGAACGGATTTATATCTAGTAAAGAAGTGTTGGATATTATGGCTGATCCGATACTTTTACCGATTTCCACCGATACCGCTGCTTTAAAATTGTAATTGAGTATTCCATCCAATTATCAGCATAATTTTACCAGGGTTTGCTTTGAAATATATATTCAAGAATTCCATCAGAATATATAAAATACCTGGTTAGCACATCGCGCTGCGACGCCAAGGGTCCCGGGTTCGAATCCCGCTCGGGGTTGGTTGTTTGTGAATGTCCATCAATTTCATCACTCATCCCCATCTTCGCAAATTAGCCAAGAGGCACAAAACGCGAAGTAAAATAAACTCAATCAATCAATATATAAAATACCTGTTAAATGATCACAAGATACTTTTTCACATAATATTTTTGCAAGCAGGGGTCCCCCCCCCCCCAAAGGCCTATAACGCACTCCCCGCCAAAAGTAGACCATTCCCCTTTATGCCGAATTATTTACTCAAATTATTTTGGTCAGACAAAATTTGCGGAACAATTTAATAGAGACAAATGTACAATATATGTTTACTTTAGGTACTGTAGGCTCACTTTCATGTTTGCTAAAATAAAACTTACAAAACTGCTTAGGCTCACTGCCATTGGTTAATGTACTGAACCTTTTTCTTAACAGTGTGTCTGCTTGACTAACCTTGTATTAATGCGAACAGCATGTCACCCCCTTCCAAACCGATTCTAAAGGCATGAGAGGTGGTGTTTCTTTTCAACCCCATCGCCGTGATCACCAAAGTAGGTAGAAAAACTGTACATAATAACCATAACTAAAAACTCAATAGCAAGTGAAAGAAACGACCCCCTCCCCCATTTTTGTGTGAAGATATATAGAATTGGTATAAAATCTTGTCCCCCCCAAAAATTCCCATGACGCAGGCTCGTCATGAATCCCCTCTGTGGGCTCCCCTGAGTACGAAATGAATAGAAACTTCAAGTTTTGCATAACTTCCAGGATAATTGGATTCCGCGAAAATGTCTCGCAGCATTTTTTGCAGTTTGCGGTTCAAAATTCCAGAACGGTATCGGTAAATAAATATTGGACCCCCTCTGAATACGTCCTTGTAATCCTGTTCGTCGTCGTAGATCGACTCCCAAGAAGGGCATCAGCAGGTGAACCGCATCTCACAGGCTTCTCCTGCAAGGCAACCTGATGGACATCCTTGCACCGCTGCCTATTAGATTGATTGGGGCTGTTGCTGAAGGTGTTTGCTGGCTATGGCTCAAGAGGGACGGAAGATTTGTCTTCCGATCCAGCTTCCTCCCCCCATGCCCCCCGTGCGCCTTCCATGCATCATGGGAACGGCAGTGCTACCAACTTATTCGCTTTATCGTTAAACTGTCCAAATGCATCTAAAGTTAGGTTTTACTCTGGATCCTAACTTGGGTTTAAAACGGTAAATATTCTTATGTTTTACAAGAGTCAAATGAGAACCTTAAAAAGTCCAATAAAAATTGTAGGGCAGGCTGTATACAGCTCAAATTTACATGAGGTATCAATTGTTATTTGAAGGGCTCTGGGTGTAAAACATGGTAAGTGGTCATTTTTGAGTTACAAAGTAAAATGTGCCATCCTTCAATTTTCGAGTGAAATTGCCATGTCATGCAATTTGCATTGGACTCAGTGAAGCCTTCTGAAATTGGCAAACACAGCACGAAAACAACTTATCCTATAGCTTCTACTAACCATTTTTTGTTAATGAACTCAGAAATTACCAAAATGTCACCATGTTTTACACCCCAGTCCTTCATTTAAAAACCACATCAAAGCTGCAACACTGATTCAAAACACAATTTTTGTTATTTGAAAGATGGTGCCACCTGTACATATTTCCACCAGTGAAGAGAGGGCTTTCTTGCCGTCTGCCAGCCTAAAACGTACAGAAATTTCTCGCCAAATGAAAATTCAATATATCTGTACGTGCTTAGCACATCAGCAAGTTGACTAATGGAGCAGAAAGGTAGACAATGGTCTCAGGTCGCAGGAAAATGGTGGAAAGGCCTTCACAGTGGCTGCACATGGACACCAAAGACTTATTCCTCTTACAGGCACTAACTCAAAGTTAAAAATATATATAGATCAGCAAACATGTGCAACCCTACATACAGAAATCTACTAGATGCGAAAATTAAAATTTTCATTTGACTCTTCCTTATATGTAATTTCGTACAAAATTCTCTTAACGTATTAGGCTACGATGCCAAGGATCCAGGGTTCGAATCCGGCCAGGGCATGGGAGTTCTTTGTGAGTGTCCCTTCATCACTTTCATCATATCACCTCATCTTCGCGATTAGCCAAAAGTGGCAGAAGAGCGAAGTAAAACAAACCAAAACAAATCAATAACTTTGGAGAAAAGGAACGTATATTTTCATCCAAAAGTTGGCAGCCTCTTTTTTCAAGGAAATCAGCCGATAGTTTCAGTAACACAGTCATGGAACATTATGCATTGAAATATGTGTGTAGATATTAATAGCTTAGGAAGGAGTTATTTATAATCTCATGACGTTCATATTTCAATTCCTGATCATCTCATTGTGGAAAACAGGCTCAATGAAATTTCGTGATGGATATTTAGCTTACTATTACCTTTGCCGTTGGGTGTACCAGCGACTATCCATGTACCTGACCTAAGAATGGTTTTGAAACCAATACGTATCCATATCACTCTAAAAAATATGCAACTGACTTGCCACTAAAAGTTGTGTAACACCGTAATTGGTGTATGAAAACACCAAAGTTGGTGTAGCACTACACTTAATCGGGTGTTAAGTGCCTGCATTATGTGTGTGTTTGACGTCAAATGGTGTAACAGGGCACCAAAAATTGTGTTATATAACGCCAATTCCGAATTAACACCAAAAGGATTGTTCTGTGAACACCACTTTTGGTGGCAACTCAGTTGCATATTTTTTAGAGTACAAGGTATAAATTGTGAAAGAAATATGTCGGAGAAAGGAAGCATTAGCACGTAATCTTAATTGCCCCATTAACCTGGTATCTTTACACTACCGATCCACTACTATGCAATAAGAGGTAGCCACTGCCTTCACGGGCCTCCCCAATGGTGCACTGGTAGCGTCGTCGCCTTGTAATCAAGGGGTACCGGGTTCGATACCCGGTGGAGGCACATAGTGGTTCGGATTCCACTTTAAACTGTAGGTCCAGTCCCGATTAGCCTTATTGTGCATAAAGTGGACTTAAAACACCAAATCAATCAACCACTGCCTTCACCTCTTCACTAGATTGGCTTGTGTTTTAAGCCAGGTATACGAGGGGTCAGTTTAATTTCTCTCTGAATTTCCTATGGTTTCAGAGTTGGCCTCGATAACCTTGGTGAAGGCTAGTTTGAAGTTCGAATCCAGATGGAGAACATTGGGTTACGTATTGTCCAGGACCCTCCTTCGATCAAGAGTTGTTTCTGGTTCCACTCCATACTACTTCTGGAATTTTTACAAAACGATTTTAAAGATCATCCAAAAGTCGTAATGTTGTCTCGCGCAACCGAGCAGTTCCTGGTTCGATCTCCCGTGGAAGCATCAACATTTCAGTGTTTGACCATCATCTTTAATTGAGACGCTACTTGAAACGAAGAAGTAGCGGACTGGGATGGTATTTGAAGTCTCCCTAAGGACCGTTCTATACGAAAGCATTTTCCTTATCACACTTTTCTTAATATTTATACTAAGACGAAATGCTACCGTGTAAAGTAAAAAATCTTATGGCATTTCTCAAGGATAGAATCGGTCCTATTTCTGTAGCATTTTTCGTAGCGTAACCAATCAGAAGCGATCTCTAGGTCACGAGTGCAGATGTAATAGCGGCCGCGTGAGATGTAAACAACGTATCACTTCATATTTTTAAAAGCCGATAACTATTCAACCGAGCGGAATAACGTTTCCTATGAAAAGGCATTATGTATATATCAGTGGCGTATACTGAGTCCAAGATATGGGCTATGTCACGTGGTCTTAGGCTATGAATAGAAATAAGTTTACCAGCTCCTAAGAAATCAGGTTGCCAACTCATAAGAAATCAGGTTGCCAAATCATAGGAAATCAGGTTGCCAACCCATAAGAAATCAGGTTGCCAACCCATAAGAAATCAGGTTGCCAACTCATAAGAAATCAGGTTGCCAACTCATAAGAAATCAGGCTACAAACTCATAAGAAAACAACTTCAGAATCAGCATCATCATCACTAATATGAATAATAATATTTACAATTTCTGATCGATTTTTTTCCTGAATTTTATTCTCTAGACTTCAGGCTTCGCAGGTAGCCTAGCTAGCCTAGAATATACGCTCCTGGTATATATCAATGACGCTGCTTAAATACAATCTTTATAGGGTATACAGTACACATATGGAAGAATAAATTAGTTGCTTCAATTGTAAACACCGGCCTCTGGCTCATCTCGTATGCATTTCTTGCTTTATGTAAAACTTAACATGTTGTAATTGATGTTACTAGTGTTATAAGAAATATATATACCCAAAACCAAGCTATTGTCAATTATATCTTTATTTAGTATACGTCGTCGCCTTGTATTCAAGTGTTTGATACCCGGTGAAGGCACAGTGGTTCGGATCCCACTTTAAACAGTAGGTCCAGTCGCGATTAGCATTATTATGCATAAAGTTGACTTAAAACACCAACTCAAATTTTATTTAGTGAAATCTTGAATTTATCCGCTATTTTTCAATATGGCGTACTTAGCGGCAGGGTGATCGCCGGAGAATTTTTGATATGTTATTATTCAAGTTATAAGGATGCTATGCACCAAATATCAGCTTGTTATGAATTATAGTTTCCTTATTTCGAGAAAACTTTCATTGCCCGCCATTTTAAATATGGCGGACTTTGCGTACGGGTGATCGTCGTGGACTTTTGGTATGTTGTTATTAATGTTACTAGGATGGTAAATACCAAATTTCAGCTTGTTATAAATTATAGTTCCTTTATTTCGAGAAAACTTGCATTGTCCGCCATTTTGCAATATGGCGGACGTAGCGCACAGCCACCGGTACAGGTGATCGGCGGGGACTTTTGGTACGTTGTTATTAATGATATAAAGACGCTACATACCAAATTTCAGCTTGTTATGAATTAGTTCATTTATTTCGAAAAAAATCCCCTAAAATGACCACTAGTATATACAGGGTGGGGCACAAGAAAGGTAACCGAAGTTATATCTCATTTCCATGTTACCTTTTTTTGCCCCACCCTTTATTATCTAATGTTCTCTACACGTTTCGCATTGGAATCTCAAATGCTAACCGGAATGTTTCCGTTTTAAACACACTTTTTACATCAAACTCAATAATTTCTTGAGTATTCCACAACAAGATACACTACTTCGCTGAGTAATAAATCACACAGAAAACTAAATGCGTCAAATCTATTTGATACACCGGAAACTCATCGATTAATGCATTAGTGTTTTTTGGCCTTTTCCAAAAATCAGGTAACGCCAGAGTGCATCATATGATGAAAATCGCGCTACGACGCCAGGGGTCCCGGGTTCGAATCCCGGCCTGGGCATGGATGTTTGTGAGTATCCATTCGTCAATTTCATCATATCATCACATCACTCATCCCCATCTTCGCAATTAACCACAAAGTGGCAGAAGAGCTAAGTCAAATAAAGGAAATCAATCAATCAATCAAGCATCATATGATGAAAATATCTTTCTATATCGAGCTGTACTATAATGCATCACTGATGCATTTTTATTCACCTTACTGCATCTTTCTTTGGTCTGAGCTACAGACTCTGTGGATTTTGTCTCAGCTGACGCATTTACTTTTCTACATGCAAAGAGACCTTTAAAACGAAGGTTTAACATAATTCCATCTTCACAAGATATCATTAAAACCTTCCCCCTCCCCCACAAACTGATGTACTATATTGAAAGCTTGTCGAAATTTGTATATGTATTCATTCCCCTGAGCGTATAGAGATAATTCGGATCGTGAGTTGGCAACATTAGAGAATTGGACAAAAGGGCTGCCATGACTCGTGAAGAGAAAGAAGAGGGTGAAGATTGTGAAAGTTTATTGGAAATGTCCTCCCATATTTTCCTTGTCGCGGACTATGTATGTGGCCACTAAATTCACATCTTGTATCCAGGTGTGATAAAAATTTCGAGCTTCGGTAATACGTCTTGCTAAGCCTCCATGCAGAAAGGGAAGGGGGGAAGCATTCCAGGAATTTGCCTCTTCGAAGCGATGGGCGTTGTAAGGCTGCTTCCAGTTATCTATCAAAGTTCCTGGAGGAGTAATATTTGATTGCTATCGCCTCGGAGAACGTGTCGATGGGACCTCCAGGTTCGGTGCAGTGGTAACCGCGGGGATGCTGCATAAATGTCATGTTGTAGCGGTTGGAGGATGAGCAGGGACCTGTCTTTTCCCACCCACGCATCCACACACACACTGCTTGGATAAAGTGGAAAGTATCGAAATCTCGCTAATTTCACAACTAATATGAAGCTGGTGTAGACTGCGCAGGTGTAGATTGGTGTAGAATGTGAAAGACGCGTGCGCGCAACACGTGGGAGCAGTGAACGCATCATCCGTAGACGTTCCTTTCTTTTCACATTGATTTTTGCTAATCCACCAGCTCTACATCAGGTACCCTTATGTTTTATAACTCTTTTACATGCTACCTTAGATAGTCACCGCGATCTAGTTGGTAGAGCGCCTGACTGCTACGCGAGAGTCCTGGTTTCGATTCCAGGAATTTTTCTGACCTTGACCCTGCATAAAGTGGCTCTGGGGTTCGCCCAGCCTCAAATAAAGGAGGTAAAGGCGGCTGGAGCCAGGCACTAATAACATGAGTAGTGGTATTTACAATAGGATGAGCGCCGGAAAGGAAGAGCTGCTATTATGCAGATTTGCTATACTTAAAACTTGCTCAACATGCCCATATGAGTTTTTGCTTAAGTGTAGCACCCTCCTAACCCAAGAATTTTGGAAAAATCCCCCTCGGGAATTTTTCGGAAAGGAAGAGCTGCTCTTATGCAGATTTGCTATACTTAAAACTTGCTCAACATGTTCATATGAGCTTTTTGCTCTAGTGTAGCACCTGCTTAACCTAAGATTTTTGTAAAAATGCTCTTCAGAAAGGAAGAGCTCCCTCAGATTGATTTCTCTATACTTAAAACTTGCTCAACATGTCTATTTGTTCAAGTGTAACACCTGCCTAACCCAAGAGTTTTGTAATTCGGAAAGTATTAACCCCCCTCAAGCAGATTTTTGTCTATAAACTTGTATCCATACCTACCTATACATATTTACTTCAGGTTTAAGTTCAATTGGATACCATTCAATTTGCTTATCTAATATTAAAACAATGCAATATGTAGAGACCCCCTCTAGAATTGCTCCGTGTTTGCATGTTTCCCCTCTGTGTCAGTGTGTGGAATTCCCGAGACGGTAGTATTGATTTTTGGTTTGCATGTTCTCCTCAGCGCCAGTATTTACAGAAATTCCCGAGTATTGCATCAGCCAGTATTGTGAGACTGACTGAGGAGAACAGATGTGTTGATACAGTGCTTCTCATACTTACAGGCCTGTTTGGTTTAATTGAACAATATAAAATCTGATATTTGTTGTAAATCACTCATATTTAGAGTCAAGCTGTCCCATGTCCTGCATGTTTGTGCAGGTATTTGCGCTGGGTTAGTGTGAATGAATATTTATTCTTTTTTTCCACTTGTAAGCTATTGGCTTTACAACCTGTCATAAGATTAATATTAATAATATTAATCCATAGAGATTAGATTTAAAACCCAGGAAATTTTATATAAATACCAAAGCCAAAAATATTAAGTGTATACACACATACACACATACACACACACAAATCACACAGCTGAACTTAACTGATATTTTTTATTCAGTATAAAGTTTTGAATTGAAACCCAGGAAATTGTATATAATAAACAACAGCAAAAATGCCGAATCAAAAATATTGCAATCAATGCAATAAAAATATATCTAGCTCTAATTGGGCCAGACACCAAAAAATTTGTAACCCAGATAAATACAGAACTCCCACAAAAAATTGCCCCAAATGCAATAGAAAATACAGCATGCAATACTTCACATATACACATAAAAATACTTGCTCTGCACAACCATCTACATCTGGTCTGAAAAGAAGACACGAAGCACCTCTTAATGCCAGAGCAGCAAAACAGCCACGCTATGAACCCATCCGTAGCAGTTTTAATGGCCAATTAAGGGATCACCGTTTTGTATCAGAGCCAAGATGTGGTATTGAGAATTTCTTGAACAGTGTAAATCCTGATGTGCAGGCAATTCTAAATGCACAAAATGGCTCTTATAAGTTGTCCCTTAAATTGTTTGTACAATATAAGAAGCCAAATGGCACAAAATTTACACAGCCCCACATAACAGAAACTGTACCGGTTTATTCAAATGCAAATTCAGACAAAATAATAGGCAATTTGATAGATCAATTAAATATCAAACACTCTGAATTTGCGGCAAAAGAGTCCGGATGGAGCCTATGCGGTTCATCACACAAGTTATATATTAATATTTCTGAATTCAGCCCATTACAAGGTTCCACTTATGTGCCATTACCTGCCAATATCAAAAACAAAAGAGCCGTGGTCAATATAAAAAATAATGACGCGAAATGCTTTTTGTGGTGTATATTAGCTGCTTTGTATCCAGTTTCAAGGGATCCTCAGAGAATAACTTATTATAAACAGCATGAACATTTTTTTGACGATGCAATGGAGGGTTTAGAATATCCAATGTCTGTTCAGAATATTGATAAATTTGAAAAAAAGGCCCGGGATATTAATGGCAAACAATTATCTATTAATGTATTTATTTGTTCCACTGGCAATTGCTTGATAGCACCTCTCAGAATCAGTACACTTGATGATGAATCTGCTATTCCGATTGATCTGCTCTTAATTGAAGGGGATAATACATACCATTATACTCTGATACACAGTCTTGAAGCTTTAGTCAGAAAACAACAAGGCAAATCCAATACAATATTCAAGTTGTGCAGAAGATGTTTAACTGAATTTGATGGTCAAAAAATGGTGAATGGGGTTCGGGAAGTGAATGCAGAAATTGCTAAAAACAAGTTAATTGAGCATCTGAAATACTGTGGGAACCATAAACCTGTTCATATGGTGATGCCCAATCCAAGTGAAAATTGCAAATTCAAAAAGTATGAAGCCTCGTTGGAACACCCAGCATATATTGTCTGTGATTTCGAATCGAACGTCAAACCTATTGCATTCTGCAATCCAGATCCCGAGGAATCTTCAAGTACACCATACCAGTTACATGAACCTTCCAGTTTTGTTATACAGTTATACGGGGTGGTGTAGCTAGTGAGCCACACTTATACATGGGACCAGATGCCATCAAAATATTTGCACATAAAATAGAAAATGTGTGCCGTGACATAGCATCTAACATCTTATTAAAATCAAAGCCTATGTTGCCTTTAACAGAGGAACAGATTGAAGATTTCAACAATGCAGAAAAATGCCCGGTATGTGATTCTGAATTTTCAGATACAAATATCAAGGTGAAACACCATTCTCATACAGATGGTAAATTCTTAATGGCCCTGTGTAATAGCTGCAATATTAAGATCAAGAGACCAAGATTTATCCCCATATTTTGCCATGGAGCATCCAATTATGATTTCCATCATCTGATCAGGTACGAGGGGTTTGACAAGCAGAATTTAAACATTTTAGCTGAAAATGATGAGAAATATATATCTATTAGCAAGATAATTAAAGTTGATGGTGTTCCTATTCACATAAGATTTCTTGATTCTTACAGATTTTTATCTGCTAGCCTGGCTACACTGGCCACTCAATTACCCGATGATCACTTGAAAATCACACGTGCATTGTTTCCAAATCAGGACCTGAAATTAATTAGGCGGAAGGGTGTATATCCATATGACTATGTCACAGATTTTTCTAAATTTGATGAGTGTTCCCTGCCACCACAAGAAGAGTTTTACAGCAGAATCAGAGGATCTGGAATCACTGATGAAGATTATCACCATGCTCAGTTGATGTGGAACAATTTAAAATGCAAGACATTTGGTGATTATCACATGGCATATTTGAAACTTGATGTCACCCTCTTAGCTGATATATTGCAAGCATTCAGAAAATCTTCCATGCAAAATTATAGACTGGACCCAGTGTATTTTTACAGTGCTCCGGGTCTAGCATGGTCCGCAACGTTTTTGAACACCAAAATGCAATTGGATCTGATCCACGATCAAGATATGTATCTGTTTATGGAGAAAGGTATAAGAGGAGGGATGGTGCAATGTTCCCAGAGATATGCCAGAGCAAATAACAAGCATATTCCCAATTATGATCCAGCACGGCCATCAAATTATATACTGTATGTGGATGCAAACAGCCTCTATGGTCACGCCATGATGAAAAAACTGCCATATGCAGGGCTTGAATGGGTTGAAAATTACAATATTGAAGATCTTCAGAATTTTGGTGACAGTGAACATGGCCTCATCTTAGAGGTTGATCTGATAATTCCAGATCATTTGCACAATAAATTTTCTGATCTGCCCCCAATTCCCGAGGTTCAGTGCTCACCTGGCTCTAAACAGAAGAAGCTCATGATGACTCTGGAGCCGAAACAGGGTTATGTTACATATTACAAAAACCTCCAGTTCCTGATGAAACATGGTGTCCACGTGACCAAAGTTGGCAAAGTCTTAAGGTTCAGGCACTCAGAATGGTTGAAACCATACATTGATACAAACACGGAGCTTCGAACATCTGCAAAGAGCCAATTTGATAAGGGCTTGTTTAAATTGATGGTGAATTCAGTGTATGGCAAAACTATTGAAAATGTCAGAAAACATACCGATGTTAAAATTGTGACGTTCACAAGTCAATCATTTGCACGATCACATTTAGTTCATAAATATTTGAAATAAAACGCGAAGGTGAAGATACAACTTCTATAGGTCTATATATTAGTGAAATAACTGAGTAATATGCAGTTCACTATTACCTATATTTCCATTTTTGCCAGACACACTACTACATAATGACTATTGATTCTCGTTGCTATATCAACGTTAGAATTCCAAATATCTCGTTTATACAGCGTATAGTGCAATGAATAACATAAAACATAATTAACGTTGTACAAAGTAATAATTATACATTTTTTAAACATTAATATAAAGTGATTTTTATAATATGAAATTAATAATTTCAATAAACATATAATTATATTGTGCGGATTCACAGAACCGTCACAACATTCCCCTGCTCCGGGAAAATGAAAACTACGAAACAACGAGGAGGAGTTTTCATTTATAAATCAGTCAGATGTTATCAACATAACTAAAACAAAGTTACAAATGCACAATATTATCTGACATTCGACAACAACTTGCACATAAACAGATTTGTGCCTAACAGGTAATAACAAATCAGATCATAATAGAACATTCAATTGTACAAAATAATAAACAGAATGGTTTCCTTTTTCCAGTATCTACTCTCATAAATTTAATTTTCAGACAAGAGTTGATTCCTCTTTTCTTCCGAACAGTTAAACACTCGAAGATTAGAAAAGTTCACCTTGTCATAATATTGCTGGTTCATTGTGTAAAGAATTGCATTATTGTCCTTAATTTCCTTGACAAGGAATGGCCCAATATACAAGTTGAACAATTTATGAATCTGGCTGTTAATTTTGGAACTAACTTGCCTATTTTTTATCATAACCAAATCTCCTGTTTGAAGTTTGATCGAGTTCAATGCATTCTTAATCTTCCTACTTCTTCTAGATTGTCTAGTCCTGATTTCTGCTAAAAACAATTTGCGTTTCCATGGCAAAGATTTAATTTGTTCTGGCCAGCTGATTTCTTCAAATATTGAGTCCTTCATATCTTCATGTAAGAAAAGTTCACTAGGAGATAATCCGGTAACTGAAGAGCATGAATGATTTAATAACTGAATAATAGAATTTATTTTTGGATACCAACTGGTGTGATTATTATTGCAGAATAATCGCAGTAACCTAACAATCTCCTTATTGTACCTCTCAATAGGATTAGATTTCGGATTGTATGTAGTGGTAGTAATATGCTTAATTTTCCTTGAATCCATGTAGGCTTTCCACTCATTTGATGTAAATTGGCTTCCACAATCTGATAATAATACATTACATACAGGGTAATGTTTAAAATATTGTTCTTCAAAACGATTGATAATTTCCCTGGCAGTCGCTTTTCTTAACGGATAAATCATAACAAACTTTGACATAACGTCTACAATTGTGAGGAGATATTCATATGTACGTGATCTTGGTAATTTTCCGATTAAATCAATAGAGAGGAAATCGTGTGGTTGGTGCGAAACGACGTGATATTCATCTCTCCGCAACGGCCGACCTACAATCTTTGTTCGTGCACATTCTAAGCAATCTTTCAGGTAATTTCTAATTGATTTTCTCATGTACGGCCAAAAATATGCTCTTCTACAAGCTGTTAAAACCTTCTGATAACCAAAATGTCCATTTAAATCATGCATTTTGTGCAATACCAAAGGTATAAGCTCACGTGGCACTACAAGTTTACAAATTTCATCTGAATTGGGTTTATAAAAAAGAATTTTGTTGTGAAGAAGATACTTTGTAAAGTCTTTATCCGTTGTACTATCTTCCAGGTGAGAAATTATATTATTGCATTTTTCATCTGCTCGTTGAGCTTTTAACCAAATAGAAGAAGTATCATCTTGTGAATCTTCCACAATTACTTGATTGATATATAATTTATCATCAAGTGCAGAATAAGAAGTACAAGGCGGAAATCTACTCAACGTATCAGCAATATTATTCGAAACTCCTGGGACATGATATAACGTGAAATCAAAACACTGCAGTTTGAGAGCCCATCTCGTAAGACGAGAATTAAGTGATTGTGCAGTTTTAAGCCAAGACAACGACTTATGATCTGAATATAAGTTGAAATCAGTTCCTTTAAGATATATAGCTAATTTCTCCAGAGCAAATAATATAGCTAAACATTCCAATTCGTGTGTACTATATGTAATCTCTGCTCCTCTAAGAGCACGACTGCCATATTGTATGACACGAATTTCATCATTATCAACTTGCCAAAGTACACAACCCAATCCTTTCTGGCTTGCATCAACAGAAACACAAAACCTCAACTCAAAGTCGGGTTGACTCAATGCTGGTGCTGAAATTAGAGCATTCTTTAATAACAAGAAAGCTTCTTGACACTGAGGTGTCCAATAAAATGGCACATTCTTGCGTAAAAGATGATATAATGGACTAGCGATATCTGAAAATCCCTGTATAAAACGATTCCTCCAATTTGCCAGTCCCAAAAATTTGCGAAGTGACTTTTTGTTTTGAGGAACAGGAAACTGTAGAATAGCTGAGTCTTTATCATGATCGATCTTAATCTCGGAACCAGACACTACATGACCCAAAAACTTAATTTCCGTTTGGAAAAATTTGCATTTGGCAAATTTTATGGACATGTTCGTCTTCTGTAATGTCTGTAGAACATAATCAAGATGTTCAAAATGTTTCTCTATTGTTGGGCTAAATATTAAAATGTCATCCACATATATCATCAGAAATGAATGAGTCTCCGGTCCAAACACCTTATTCATTCTCTCAACAAAAACAGAAACAGCTGATTTTATACCAAATGGCAAGTAACAAAACACGTGCTGTCGTCCTCGATACGAAAAAGCTGTGTACTTATATGAGTCGGGCGTAAGTGGTATTTGAAAATATCCACAGGAGAGATCAATCGAAGAAAAATATCTTGCACCCTTAAAATGTTGAAGTAGCTCGTTTATAGGTTCAACATGGGTAAGTGGTGAAATTACATGTTGGTTTAGGCGACGAAAATCCACCACTGGACGCCACTCACCATTAGATTTTGGGACAATATGTACTGGGTTTAAATAAGGCGAAGACATCTCTTTAATTATTCCCCAGGCCTTCCATTTCTCTAGTTCCTTTTCTAACGCTGCTCTTTTGGCGAACGGTACCGGATATATAGGTGCCTTGATTGGTTCCTTTGTGTCTAGTTCAATTCGATAAGGTTCTACGAATGCAGATCGGGGTCGATCAGAAAACAAACTATGGTATTCTATTATTAGATTCTCAAGCTGAGACTGCTGCTCCGTGTTGAGTGATTCACACGACCGCACCTTCGTTGTGATCTGATCTAGAGAAACGATAAGTAAATTTTCTGCTTCTTTGACTATAGTAACTTCCTGCATCTGGCAGCGATCCCTATCAGTTGTGATTTTGCTAGAGTTAAATGGCTGAACCAATTCGGAACCAGTAGACGCCATCAAACTAATTTCGTTTCTTCTAAAATCGAGTACAGCTTTGTATTGCCTTAAAAATGGTATTCCGAGAATTAATTCAGCATGCAGTTGCTTCAATACGAACATCTCCAAAGTAAAAACTTCCGAGTTAATTGAAATACTTATAATCTTCCGACCAGCAACACGAAACTTCTGATGTCCTGCAAACGGCAATAACTTAAGTTGATCCACTGTATCCAGTTTGGCACTCGGAATAATTGATTTTATACTGCACCATAATTCATAACTGACTAAATTACACTGGCTTCCACTGTCGATGACACACTGTATCGTAATACCGCAAACTGTTCCTGTGATCAAAGGTTGATCAGTAATAGGAGTAGGTATACCAGTATCATTTAAAATCCAAGTAGGTTCATCTTCGTACCAATCTAATTGAAAAAATATTGAAAGTGGATAACAATGATCAACTTCAGGTAAAACGGAATTACTTAATACAGCATACTGACAAGTTGTGCCTATATTTCACTACGATATGATTTAGACGGACCATCCATTATGTTAGTGCGAGCAAACTGGTCCACGTTCACCCGCGACGTTCGTTTAATGTTGCTTCAGGGACAGAAGAAATGAACTGTTTACAAGAAGTTTCTCTTGGATCGAAAGATGGAGCATTTTCATTTAATGGAGTATTCGCCACTGCAGTTGCATTGCAACTGTTTCCCGTTGACAACTGAGAAGACGAATATCCGCAATTGGCACATACACTGCATGGTTGGAATGAGTGGAAATTATTGTTAGAGAACTGAGAGTTAGGACGCAGTGTAAATTGCTGTTGTTCTTGCTCGTTTCTGGCATTGAAACTGTTGGTCATAAATCTACCATTATTGTTGAAGTATCGTGAGCTTTGTGGACTTCTATTTTGCCGGAAATTTTGAGTTCCTGCACCATTACGTCTGTAACGATTATATGGTTTGTTAGTTAGGTTAGGTTTCCCAAAATTATTATTTCTATTAAATATCATCGTCTTCTGGCTGGAGTTTGATTGTTGGTTTTCAGCAACAAACGGAACATCTGTACGTGGAATCTTATTTCTTTTATTTTCATCGCTAGAAGAAACAAAATGAACAGTATCATTAGGTCTTACATTACGTCTTGAACCTTGATTTCCATTAGGTTCATCATCGTTCACAAACGATGAACTTTTAGCAACACTTTGAACTCTCAGTTTTGCCCTTGCACTATTATTGTCGGTAAAACTTTTAGAATTATTCCCATCATGTCGGAAATTTTTTTCACGTACATTATCATGAACATTAAAACTCTTGTTTGATCTTGAATTCACTAAATCCAACCTCTTTAGTAACGCAATTACATCATCCATTTTAACTAATCTAGCAGCTAATATTGTTTGTGCAATAGATGTGGGCAACTGATTGATTAAAATATCAATAACTTCTGCATCATTCGGACGATCAACTAAATTATAATATGCTGAATGCGTACGAATAGCAAAAACTTCCATACTACTCGTCGATTTAGGATCATATTTACGACTTCTAAGTTCAGATAATTGAGCCTGAGTTAACGAATAAGACGTGTAGTGATTCAGAAATTCGTCAACAAGCTGTTTGTACGATGTAAACGAATCGACATGAGTATTATACCAACCTTCTGCAGGTCCCTGAAAACAATTAGTAATACATTCAAGCCTTTGCATGTCAGGAACTTGCAGTAAGTCTAAGTAGGACGTTAAAGTTTTAATAAACTTACGTGGGCTTGATTTTTCAGGATCTCCAGAATATTTAGGAAGAACAGTAAGTTCATTCAATCTTACCAACCGTCGAGGTTCTTGAGTAAGCGAACGCACACAATTGTCAGGATAATTACATCGATGATTCTGCGGATTTGCTGACTTTTGGTTTACTTGCCTCTTTCTTTCCTGACCAGAACCATCAGAATATAAAGAACGGGTTGATTGACATAACTTATTAGTATTACTAGTTCTCACTCGATTATTTCTAGAACGTTTTTGTCTTTGTGAAGCAATGCGATTGTGTTCGTAATCAGAAACATCACACGCTGAAGAATCAGATGATTTAGGAGAGGTTAGGTTCTGTGCAGGAATACCAGGTTGACAGTTACTATTCACATGAGAACTGTAAACTTGTACAGGATTACTTGATTCAACATTAGTCGAAATATTAGATGTTAACTTAGTAATATTTTCCTCACATGCTTCCACGCGCTTAGTTATTTCGTCCTTGCTCACAACGACTTCAAGTCTTTGAACTTGCCGAGACAACCCTGAAACATTGTTCTGGCATTCTGTAATCTGATCAGTCAATCCAGCAAGTTTATCAGAATTCTCTGTACAAGTAGTGTTGACTTCCTCGATTTTCTCTGTTAGTCCTTGCACTTCTCTTTCCATTTCCTGATGTAATGAACGTGTTGCTAATTTGCAGGACTCGGCAACTTCAGCTAATTCCTTTCGTAACGATGTACTCAATTCGTGGAAGTCAAGCTTGAGTAGTTGCTGTGAATTTTGAATTTCCTGTTGAGATTCCCTGATTTTTGTAAACTCAAGCTGATGAGACTCTTGAGTTTGCCTCATTTTTGTAAACTCAAGCTGTTGAGACTCCTGAGTTTGCCTCATAGAATCTTGAGTTTGCCTCATTTTTGTAAACTCAAGCTGTTGAGACTCTTGAGTTTGCCTCATTTTTGTAAACTCAAGCTGTTGAGACTCTTGAGTTTCCCTAATTTTTGTAAATTCCATCTGTTGTGACTCGCTCATTTTTCTTAACTCTGCAAGCAGATCAAACATTTGAAAAGGAACATTACTTTGCCCCGTTGACGTCTCTGCCAACACAGAAGGACGAATGTCAATTTCTTGAACATTTTCTTGACTTCTTTTCCATTGCACGAAAGCTTCAATACTGAACGGATCATAAGAAGGATCACAATCTGTACAGAAATAATTTTCATTTAACTGGTATAACTCCCAATGCTTATCGGACAAACCCAAACATTGTAAATGATACCAATGGCCACAATTTTCACAAGCTACCAACCTTTCCTTATCGGGATCTTTGCAGCACTTCACCATATTCATGGCACCATTCTTATTTTGTGATTCATCAGGTTCATCACCACAATTGATAGATCTAGCTGTAAGACTTGTTTTGGATCTCAGATTATAAGGATTACTTAATGCGTACATAATATAAATTTATGTACAAACTAGATTCACGAGAACAATGGTGTAAGTTAACACTTACGCAAAACACATCACTCAAGATCGTGCTGATAACGTTCCCCTTACTGGCCACCAATTATACTGTGACGTTCACAAGTCAATCATTTGCACGATCACATTTAGTTCATAAATATTTGAAATAAAACGCGAAGGTGAAGATACAACTTCTATAGGTCTATATATTAGTGAAATAACTGAGTAATATGCAGTTCACTATTACCTATATTTCCATTTTTGCCAGACACACTACTACATAATGACTATTGATTCTCGTTGCTATATCAACGTTAGAATTCCAAATATCTCGTTTATACAGCGTATAGTGCAATGAATAACATAAAACATAATTAACGTTGTACAAAGTAATAATTATACATTTTTTTAAACATTAATATAAAGTGATTTTTATAATATGAAATTAATAATTTCAATAAACATATAATTATATTGTGCGGATTCACAGAACCGTCACAAAATAATTACTGACCCCAGCCTGAGCAAAAAATTGGTTGCAAAGCCCAACTTCAATTACAGAAGAATTTATGATGAGCACATGGCACTTTTCAACATGAAGAAAACAAAGATCAAATTTGATAAACCTATTTATGTAGGGGCTGTGATATTGGAATTGTCCAAATTACATATGTTAAAATTATATTATGATGTGCTGAAACCTTTTTATGGTGATCGTGTAAAATTATTGTACATGGACACGGATAGTTTTATTCTTGATATTCAAACAGAAGATGTTTATCAAGATATGTCACAGCCTGAATTGTTTCAATATTTTGATACCAGTGAACATACAAAAATTCAACCCCACAACAAAAAGGTGCCTGGCAAGTTAAAAGATGAGACACTTGGTGATGTTATTGTGAAATTTGCTGGGTTAAGTGCCAAGATGTACAGTTTTAAAACATGTAGTGCTGTTGTCAAAAAGGCCAAGGGCGTTGGCAGAGTAACTGTGGAAAAAGATCTTGAATTTGAAGATTATAAAAATTGCCTCAAATCCCAGAATTCAATCAAAACATCAGAATCCAGAATTCAGAGTGAGGATCACTTATTGACTTCAAATATTGTAAGAAAAGTGGCTCTGGACCCACATGATGATAAGAGATGCATTTTATCATGTGGCATACATACTTTACCTTGGGGGCATTGTGATTTGAGAAGTGGCAAACAATGCCCAATTACAGAGCATGATTTGAAATAAATAAACATGCCCATGAACTTATTTGGGTTCAAAAAACAGGCTATTATGGAGCTTCCAACACCACAACCCTCTTCTGATATGCTGTCTAAACTGAGTGGCTTGTTAATTATTCATCTGAACAGCATACTTACAGATGTTGATGATGAAACAGGCAAAACATTGTACATATTTAACAATAATTTAAATCATTACCAATTACCTGTAGGTGGGCAATTGCAATTTATTACAACCCCTGAGGGTGATGTCAAGATTTCAGTAGGGAGAAATATTTATAGAATTAAGCACTCAAACATGGTTTCTGGCACTGTATATACTGTTTCTGCTGGTGACTGCTTATATATTGAGGTCCCTGGATCCTATGACAAGCTTATACCCTTTTTTATAGAATTAAGAATCAGATACTCTATAATAAATAACCATTAAAACAAAAATGCCTAATGATATATTTGGCCATACAAGACATGAAGATCACAGTGATGAGATTCTGATGCTTGATGTCAGAGTCAAGAAATTAAGAAGTGATTTACAAGCTTTACAAACCACACTCAATGCCAGTCTTCAACTAGAAATTACAAATTTACAATCACAATGCATGGACCCTCTTCTTAAAATTGATTCTGAACTCAAAGTGTTGCTTCAAAAATATACTGACCTGGCAACATTAGATAATTTTCAAAGTTTAGAAGAAGCTGTAGCAGCTCTTCAAGCCAAATTTAAGACCCAGGCCACCAACTCCGAGCAATTGAAACAACAATTGGAAGAACAAATAAATAATGTCCAGGCACAGCTTCAAACAATTGTCAAAAGCATAAAATCACAAGAAGATTTTGATCTAGTGATTTCCACTCTAAAAGAACAGATTCAGTCACTCCAAATACCTAATCTGGACCCTCTGCACAATGCCATAGCCGAGGTTAAAGAAAAAATTGAGACACTTGAAAATTTTATGAACAATTTGCCATCTTCTGATGCTTTGAGTGCAATAACTCGGAATGTAGCAAATATTAAGCTGCAACTTGAAACATATGAAGATTTTGGAAAAATTCAAAGTACCATACCCCATCTTGAAGGTACAATAGCAGCAGTGCAAAATGATTTGGCAAATGTACTAGAATCTCGCCTGCCCGGTATTGTAGACACACTTGTCAGTGTCCAGCAACAGATCACAAAGCTTGAAAACCTCAACACTGAATCTGAGCTATCTCATTTTCATCACTTGATCGATGATATCCAAACAAAACTTGAAATTTTACAACAATCCACACCCACTCAGGCAGATATAGCCCTGCTCCAAAATGCTATGCAAAATGTGGCTGATGCTTCTGAATTAAACAATGTAAAATTGGCACTTGAATCTTTGCAAAATACAGTATCAAATCTTCCTACATCACAGGAACTTAAAAATATTAAGAGGGCAGTGAATAGGATATTGAAATCAGAAGATATCAAGAATATCCAAGCAGAGATCAAACATCTCACTCAGACAGTGGCCACTCTACCAACCAATCAACATATTAATGAACTGCATGCCCTGTTTGAGGATATCAGAAGACAGGTCCATGATCTTACTGCTCAAAATTCAAAATTGTCAATTGTTGAAAATTTGCAACAAATTGTAGCTAATATCAAGCAACAGCTAGGGACCATGGAATCCAATCAAGCAAATGCTCTCTCTGTTTTTGCCACCCAGCTTCAAGAGATTGTGCAACAATACAAGAAACTTATTGTAGACATAAAAATCAAGCCAGGCCATGATGATGTTGTTAGGACCATCAATGAGCACCTTGAATCTGTAACAAGCAGATTGCTTACAGCAGAAAAGGAAATAACAGGCATAATCGAGAATCCAAAACATTCAATAATTCTTGAATTGTACAGCATCCCCAACAAAGAATATGATTCTCCATTTACACCAGGTGGCAAAATATATATGCTGTCCCCTGTACAATTTTATTACCAGTTTTTTGTTGGGGGCACACTGAGACCAATCAAGATCAAATATTGGCATCAGCCACAGGCACACCACTACCCCACCTTATCAATAACAAATGCTGACAACAAACCAAAAATCACCAGTGTAGAGTTAGAGGATTTTACAGACCCCAATACATTAGAAACAGCCTATGTTGAAGATGATGGATCTCTGGAATTTAAAATACAAATAGGGGACAAATTATATTTAGAAAATCCTGCAGTATCAGCTGCTGAACACCCCATAGTTGCAATATTCTTGTTTTCATACCATGTCTAGTTGTTGATGAATTACACAGACAAGCCAGACATAATTATAAGAGACTCCCAGTAGTCACAAAGGGCATAGATGATTTATGGCAGAGCGACTTGATTGAGTTGTCAAGTGGACAGTTGAAAAACTTAGACAAAATCAACAAGGGCTACAAGTATCTACTCACTGTAATAGACACATTTTCAAAATTTGCCTGGGCTGTGCCACTCAAATCCAAGACTGGGGCATGTGTTACAGAAGCCTTCACGACAATCATCAATCAGAGTGGAAGATCACCGCGCTATTTGCAAACAGATAATGGCAAAGAATTTTATAATTCAGTGTTTCAACAATTTATTAAAAGCCAGTCAATAAAACATTACTCGAGTTACAGTGATCTCAAAGCCTCAATAGTAGAGAGATTCAACAGAACTCTAAAAAATCTTATGTATAAACAATTTACACTTCAAGGTAATTATAAATGGATTAATATTCTTCCAGAACTTCTACATAAATATAACAACTCGGTCCATTCCACAATCAACATGAAACCCTCTGAAGTAACTTCATCTGATGAGCAAAAATTGATCAGCACTGTTTATTATCCTAAATACCAGCCAACAACAAGAAGGGCCAAATACAGGGTGGGTGATCAAGTAAGAATCAGCAAATATAAGCACTTATTCAAGAGAGGCTTTACAAGAAACTGGAGCACAGAATTATTTACAGTGGTTCAAGTTAAACCCGGGACCCTTAACACATATATAATAAAAGATCATCGAGGAGAAATTCTCAAAGGCAGATTCTATGAACAAGAGCTCAGCAAAACTAAACAGCCTGACACATATCTCATAGAAAAAATCATCCGCAGAAAAGGCAACAAGTTATTTGTCAAATGGCTGGGTCATCCGGAAAACAGCTGGATCGATGCAGACAAAGTGATAATATGAGCACCTGGGATGTTATAAAAAGGCTGCCAGAACCTGAACAACAGAATAGGAGAAATGGCAACTTGCTGCCTGATAATATTAGGTGTCTTATTGTTGGGCCATCTGCTTGTGGTAAAACTACACTAATGGTTGATAATTTTTTATTGGCACCCAACTGGTTAGACTGGAAAAACAGGCACTTGTATGTTTTCTCTAAGAGCTTGGAACAATTAAAATATCAGCAGCTGATGAAGCTATATGATGGATTGGATATTGCCACTTTTGAACCAGATGTTAAGCCACTTCACGAATGTCTCGATAATTCTGTTGTTGTGTTTGATGACATTATACTGGATAATCAAAACAAGGTTAGAAATTTCTTTACACAGGGGCGGCACAAAAACATTGATTGCTTCTACCTGGCACAGACTTTTTCTAAAATTCCAAAGCAACTGATCCGAGACAACAGCAATTTTATATGTGTGTTTCATCAAGATCATACCAACCTCAAACACATACATGATGAATATGTAGGTGGGGACTTGAGCTACAATGATTTTTCCAAGTTTTGCAGTAGGTGCTGGAACCAGGACAGTTATGGGTTTGTCACTATTGATATGACAAGAACACCCAGTAGCGGCAAATACAGAAGTAAAATCAACGATTTTCTAGACGTTGAAACATATATAAATAAACATGAAAAGGCCAATTATTGATGATCTTAAGTTAAGAGATTATCTTGTAAAAAGATTCAAGGGATGGAAATCAGAGAACCGGGGAATTTATGAAAAACACAAACAAACAGAACAGCCTGTCATTGATGCTATTAATAATTTAGGTAAGAATATCAAAACTGTTACAGAGCAAAATCAAGATTTGATCACGGAACTTGTACCTGTAGCTGCAAGGAACATATTAGATTATCCATTCACCCCACTTTCCAGTATTCATACACCTAGTCCTGTTGCTCCTAGAAGAATTGAGGCTAGTCAGGATCCTATTGAATTGGGTCTTCTTGCTCAAAAATATTTAAGCACACCTAAAGACAACAAAGATGAGGTTTTTGGCTTATATGCTGACACAGAGCTTGATGGGAGCATCATTCATAGAATTGGCAATTTCAGAGTAACATTTATGGGGGATGATATAATTGTTTATTCAGAATCTCGTCTCGGAGAAAAAGGTGCTTTTGTTAAGTACCCCGGCACACCTGGATTGTGGGAATTGATGACTAGGAAAAGGCCTGGCAGCTATACAGATCAAGATTATGAGGATTACAAAGAAATATTAATAAAATCAGATGCTCTATACCAGAACAATGATCCCACACAAAAAAGAGTCAAGTCGAGCAGTGGAGCAAAATACAATAATTTAATCAAGCCCATATGGTCACAGATCAAGACTGGCAGTGGAATCAAACAATACAACACCCTGCCCAAAGAATTTGTGTGGGTTGATGATGTCAGGAAACTTGTAGATAGGTTGCTGGTGATAGCTGGGGAGGAAAATGCTGGGAACCACAATTTTTACAATGAAAAGGTTGGAATTATGGACATGATAAGCACAAAATTGTCTAATTTTATAGTGAATGACCCTAAGGGGATTGGATATCTCATAAAAATTATTAATACTCTACCCCCCAAATTTTGGAATATTTCTGAGGGTCGGGGCCTGGTTAATGACATTATAAACAAGTTGCCATTTGAACTACACATTCCAGGCTATCAGTATTGTGGTCCCGGTACAAAATTGGATCATAGATTAAACAGAGGGGATCCTGGTGTAAATCCTTTAGATGCTGCTTGTAGAGACCATGACATAGCATACAACACACATTCTGATCTTGACAAGAGACATGTTGCAGACAAGAAATTAGAAGAGGCTGCATTTGGTAGATTTGTAAGCAAAGATGCTTCTTTGAGTGAAAAAATAGCAGCATTGGGAACCACCATAGCTATGAGCACCAAACAAAAACTGGGGTGGGGGTTGTGAATATGTATATAATAAACCTACAATGAAGGCCAAGGGTGTTATGTATCAAATACCTTATGCAGGTCTCAAATCTCTTAAAACTATTGACAGTCTTTTAACCAAAAAGCAGCGCATGAAAAAAAATTCTTGTATTGCAAAGGGACATGGTATGAAATTATTACTTAGTACCCCCCAATTAAAAAAATTACAGCAATCAAGAAAAAAATTGCATACAGGGGGGTTTATATTTACCATCCCGGCCATCTTAGCAGCTCTCGGGGCTGTTGGGAGCTTGGCTGGGGGATCAGCTGCCATAGCAAAAACAGTAATAGATGCCAAGAAAAATAGGGCAGAATTAGATGAACAGAGGCGCCATAACCTGGCCATGGAGAAACAAGGCAAAGGTGTTAAGAGAGCCATGAATAAGTTTAAAAAAACAAGAGCCGCTTACAAACCAAGATATTGAAGCTTTAATCAAGCCACTGGGCATCAAAAATTTTAGAGGTGTGTACATGTCTGATTCTTTACCGGAACAACCACTCAACAAAGAGTGTGGCATTGTTAATTTGGATGAGTACAAAAATCAGGGCACTCACTGGATCTGTTATCTTAAATATTTAAACAATGAGGCATTTGTGTTCGATTCATTTGGAGGTGTTCCACCTGAAAATTTAGTAAAATATCTAAAATCACCTAATCTTTATTACAATAATGCCCGTGTTCAAAACTTCAAAGATGTTAATTGCGGACATTTGTGTTTATCTGTTCTCAGATATATGTCTCAAATAAATAAACCATCAATTGAAAATTTTCAAAAGGCCTTGTGGTATCTGAAACATCATGGGGGTATTCCATCTCACCTGCCAAAATTCAATATTGAAACTCAAATTGCATGATGATATAGTGTATCCCAAAACAATAGCTCTCAGAGCATTTTACGGCATGTACCTGATCCCTAATATTACACACCACAACAACAAAATTGCAGTAGGGGATCAAAAAATTGTCATCACTCCAGGGCAATATAATCTATCCACTCTAAATGCTCAATTACCCAGAGGTGTAGTATTAAGTCAAAATTCTGTCACTCACAGAGTAGAGATTGTATCTGCTACAGAAACAGTGGATCTGGGTACTATAGGAGAGCTGTTAGGCTTTGAGAACAACACAAAACTTGAAGCGGGCATCAAACACACTGCTATGAATATACCCAAATTCTTAGCCATAGAGACTCTGAATATTCACTTAATGTGGCTGAGGGTATGATCACCAAATCAAATGGCATAGGCACTCACAAACAAACCGGCATCATTGCAACATTCAAACCTAATTCCGAATTCATGGAGCCCATCATCTACAATCCATCCCCAACATTATATTTTCCTGTGTGCCATAATAGAATAGACAATATTGAATTGATGGTCACTAATGAAAAAGAAGAATTAGTTGATTTTGCTGGAGCCACAACAACTGCAATCATAGAGATTAACATTTAAATAAAAATACATACAATGGAAAATATTGAGAGTTATGAGCTACAATCATTCCCCCCAAACAGGAGGACATTTGCAAATTTAAATCAACCCAACACAGAGATTGAGGTTGATCTTGATGTAGGGGATGGCTTTATACACCCCCACAGAGCAGATCTATACATCAAATTTGATGTTGTAAAGCTCGATGGAACAGATTATCCGGCAAATTCAAATATAAGATTGGTAGACAATTTTGTGCCGCATCTGTTCTCTGAAATTGAGATCAGAAAGCATGGCGTTGTTATAAACAGAGTGGATTATCCCGGCATTACCTCCACAGCTTTGGCCACTCTAAAATTATCCAAAACCGAAGCTTCATACTACAAAATCGGTGGATTTGAGGCTGGTGATAAGATATTATCTAAAAATCACACAGTGCTGTTCCCCATGCGCCTATTGCCAGGATTCTTCTCGGATTACAAAGATATTATGTGGAAGGGCGGGTTAAGAATTACATTTAGAAGAGCTGCCAATGATAATAATGCTTTGATGAGATACAGCACATTAAACCCTACAGGAGAAGCTCTGCCTAATACCTTACCTGATGCAGGCAAGTGCCTTATTCAGACTATGGAGCTAAGAATTCCTGTTGTTGAATATGAGGCCAGCTATGCTCTTAAATACAAAGCTGATATAATAAAAAATCCACAGATTCCTCTGCAATTTTACACATATCAATGCGTACAGAAGCCCGCATCTGGCACATATTATGAGTTTGATGCTACAAATTCATTCTCCAGCATACAATATGACATGCCTGATTTTGTGGTGGTATTGTTTCAGACTGGAAGACACAACAATCAGGAAAATAATTCAAGTAAATTTGATAGCTGCAACATCAAGAATATATATCTTAAAAATGGCAGAAATGAGGTATTTCCTAGAGAAAATTATAATTTAGACATGTCCAAGGATGATTTTCTTAAATTATATGAGGCTTTTTCGGCTTTCAAGCGTGTCACTACTGGCAGTACTGATATGTATTACTCACCAGATGAATTCAAAACACAGAGACCCATGTTTGTAATCAACACTTCAAAAAGGAAACAAGTTGTGGTTAATGACAGGACAAACATTAAAATTATCTGTGAATTCCACGAGGCTTTACCAGATGACACCATATGTAGCGTCATTCTCATAGGTGAAAAATCATATGTTTATGATGTAAGAAATGAGAGAGTCACGGAGCAATTCTAGAGATCCGATTCAAACACAGAGGCCCTTTGGATATAAAACAATACTTTACCGTCAGAAAATATATTACCTACCCATTTTACTTCTGCTCGTAGCAGAAAAGCTTTTACCTACCCAGCACATTTGCCATTGCAATTATTCTGTTGCGACAAGACCAAATCTTTGCATGACAATATCCGAGAAGGCAATTCCTCAATATGATAGATGGTTCCTGAAAAGAGCATAGTGTAGATAAGAATTTCTCTTTGAGTTCCATGACAAATGACATGTAATTTCCCTCGGAAAAGGCACAGTATAGGTAATATCAACAGATATAATCTCCCAGACATTTACTAATGACGATGAATAACTCTGAAAAGACACAATATAGATTATATCTGTTGACATACAACTTCCAGGCATTTACTAATGGGACTGATCAAAAGATTATAAGAACATGGAAGCATATTTGTTCGCTCTTTCCCATTTACGCACAACTCGGGAAGCAAAAATCAATACATAACAAGGTTATGGCTAGACTAGAGGGGGTCTCTGCATATTGCATTGTTTTAATATTGGATAAGCAAATTGAATGGTATCCAATTGAACTTAAACCTGAAGTAAATATGTATAGGTAGGTATGGATACAAGTTTATAGACAAAAATCTGCTTGAGGGGGGTTAATACTTTCCGAATTACAAAACTCTTGGGTTAGGCAGGTGTTACACTTGAACAAATAGACATGTTGAGCAAGTTTTAAGTATAGACAAATCAATCTGAGGGAGCTCTTCCTTTCTGAAGAGCATTTTTACAAAAATCTTAGGTTAAGCAGGTGCTACACTAGAGCAAAAAGCTCATATGAACATGTTGAGCAAGTTTTAAGTATAGCAAATCTGCATAATAGCAGCTCTTCCTTTCCGAAAAATTCCCGAGGGGGATTTTTCCAAAATCCTTGGATTAGACAGAGTGCTACAGTAGAGCAAAAAGCTCATATGAACATGTTGAGCAAGTTTTAAGTATAGCAAATCTGCATAAGAGCAGCTCTTCCTTTCCGGCGCTGTCCCTATATACTTTCCCACTACTAACATGACCTTTAATTTTATGTCGACTATAGTCTTGAGTAATTAATAATGTCTTAAACAGGGTTTCCACTGAACAAGATAACCTTGAAAAGCTTGGTAAATGAACCTGTGAGTGAAAAAGTCAAGAAAATGTTGATCTTGTATGAATGTTGTAAGACTTCTCGAACTAAACAGATACATGTGTATATAACGCAAAGGGTGGTGAAAAGATTTAAATGCAACAGAAACACTGCATATTGGTAGTGTAGTTTGGTACTGTGGTTGACCACCAAATGTCTACATTCCAACTTTGTTTTCCTTTAATTGTGTATTTTGCACCCATTTTAACTGTGGCATAGTGGTGTCGTCTGATGGTGCAAGATATCAGACCTTAGAAACTTTCAAGTAGGGCAAATCGTTTGTGCTTGCCTACCCAGTCATATTCATTCACATTGAGGAAAGTATTGTAGCACTTTATCACCCAAACCGAAATATATACTAATATTAAACTTGAAGAAATATTCGGATCAGTAACAGCTGTGAGAGGAAACATTTAAAGGTCGCCGTTTTGAACTTTTGACTTCCATATTTTTTTATGAGTGCATCTATCATGTCACTTGACGTAAGATATTTTCTTCCTTCTTCTGCATGTCCATTATCATCTAAGTATGGAACTTTGGTGTTTTCGTCGTTAATGAGGGCAGCAAAATCTGATATTCATTCTTCAGTTCATAAAATCGCAAGTTCAACCTTGTCTTGTTACGTTTAATGACAGTTGTATCAATTTTTATACTTGCTTTTTTGTAGTGATGTAAGTGCTTAAATGTGGAATAGTACAAGTATATTTCCTGTGTATACAGCGCCTATCTGTTTGGACAACTGAAGGCTCATCTGTGTGGGAAACAGTTTGGAGATGACAACGAGCTCATTGCGTGTGTGAAAAGTGGTGTAATGACCAACCTCAAGAGTATTACGAACGTCCATTCGTGTCGTGGAAACAAAGATTGCTGCAGTGCAGTGAAGCGCATGAATCATACATTGAGTGACATTTCTAAGGGACCAATGCTTCTACCTAAAAATAATAATTTCCCTAGTTCTTACCATTCCCGAGCTACAGAGGATTGTGCGTTACTTTTTGACCGACCTTTGTACATATTAGATTGGAAAAGTAACAAATGAGTTTCTTTATATGTATTGGCCTCCCTGATGGCGCAGTGGTAACGTCGTCGCCTTGTAATCAAGGGGTCCCGGGTTGGATACCCCGTGGAGGCACATAGTGGTTCGGATCCCGCTTTAAAATGTAGGTCCAGTCCCTATTAGTCTTTCTGTGCATAAAGTGGATTTAAAACAACAATTCAATATACAGAATGGGCGAAGAGTAACCTTACAGTTGTTTCACGTTTTTGATCTAATTTTTCAAAATAATTCGAAGCCAGTATTGATACGAGATTATACTGTGTTAAAAGGTAAGTGAAGTGTTGAATAAATGCGCATAAACAGTATTTAACATATACATGTACTGTACAGTGCATATCTATTCAGTGTAAGGCTACTTTTGGCTCACCTTTTATATATATTTGTAGTAATTTACTTTTTATATGTGAGAATAAATATATAAATCACATAACAACACACATACATTTGTGTGTGTGTGTAAAGTAAGATTCCCTCCTCCATCAGTCTTCAATGATTTCACACACTGTTCTACATGGAGAAACAGTGCCGCGATCCAAAAAAGTTTGACTACAGCTGTTTATCACTACCCTCGATTCCTTGAAGGAAACACTCCCTCGGAATCGAGGCTGATGTGACACGCAGTGGTAACGCCCAGAGAGTGCCCTATGCGCCTCCAGAACGTTCGTTGTAAATGAAGATCTTAAAAATACAGTAATACCAGCATTTCTTTCAACTAAACAAATAAATATTTTCACCTGAAGTTTATTCATTGTCTGGTGATTACTAGACGTCGGATTTTAGGTTTTAAACCTAGTTTTTTTTTACTTTACAGGTATGTAAGAGATAATATGTTAAGTTATGTCAGCGTTTCGTTAAACACAACTGATGAAGTTTTATGGTGCCTAAAAAATCTATTTTGCGTGATAGAACCTATTTTAGGTATATGCGCCTAAATCAAGCCTCTTTTTAGGGTTTTCTATATTTTTAAGGGTTTTAGAGGATTTTTATGTCACACAGAGGCACTTGCTTTGTTTGGTCACGAAAGAATTCAATGACGAACGTGTTTGAAACGTACTCTCGGTTGATTTCCCTTCTTCCAAGTCCATGGAGATTTTTCAAAGCTCTAAACAAAGCAAAATGTCTGGTGCCACTGTTACCTGTACGATCCAAAGTGGTCTCATCTATGTGGTCTTTCTCACTCTCGCGTGACTTTGGTGCGTTGTGACATTTACGCCTTGCAAACTAACATTTCAGCATATAAGATGATCCTCGCAGACAAAATTGCGTATTTTGACTATGGATAACATGAAAAAAGATTGTTTTCTAACTATACGGCGAAGAGTGGATTCTAATAGCAAATTTCCAATGGTAATTTCTGCCATCTCCGTAGGATTAGGCAACACACATAACGTTATGCAAGATAGTACGTATTTCAGGATATAGGTGTCCCATTTTCATTGCCGGTGACTATACCTAATCAGCATTTTTTCAGGAATTTTGAACTATTTTTGAGTTTTTTTTCAACCTACTTCAGGATTTTTCGAGTCTAACTTAAGGTTTTTTCGACCTATTTTAGGATTTTTAGAATCTATTTTAGAGTTTGTCGAATCTATTTTAGGATTTTTAGAGTCTATTTTTGGAACCTAATAGCACACTTTTTAGGACCTAAAAATCCGAGGTCTAGTGATATTAAATATAACGAAGTCCCTTTAAATCCTTTTATACAGTTCAGTGATACATTTATATACTTTAACCTTAATTCACAAACAAGAAATAAAGAACTACATGTTCACTTTCAACAGTTTTACCAATTGCATCTAACGAACTCAATAACAACAAATTTTAAGGCGTGTGAGAATGTGCAATAACTATGGAATGTATTTGTCACTAACATAAATATTGCCCCTTATTTACCAAGAGTCCACTATTATCTGAAATGTATTCGGGCTGTGTACGGCGTAAAAAAAAAAGGGTAAAGTGCTCCCCTGTGCTTTGCACCACGCCATGAAGGCGTATAGGATCTCAGCCGAGCTGGGGGTGATGTGATCAACACCACGCCCCTGGTCGCCTTTACCCCCCAGAGTTTCCTCCAGGTACCCACTTTATACGACGCTGGGTGGGCGCCAGAGCCGCTTGAACGGATTGAAAAGTCCCGGTTCTCCCCCGCCGGAGGTCTCGCATGGTAGTCCAACGCCGTAACGACTGAGCTACCGTGGCTACGGCGTGCTATCCAGAACTCGAGTGGACGAGATTTCTAGGTCGCTCTTGCAACACTCGAGTTCGTATCCGGTAGCACCAATCAGAGCACGCCTGACCTCATATATATATATATATATATATATATATATATATATATATATATATATCTTAATCTAACCCTAGAGCTTGCTAGTAACACTTAAATACACTCTAAGGCCACTTATCAATAACATGGAGTGGTCTTATGTTTCAGCCTGTGGTGCGCGACTTTTGGGATACCCTGTGTAACTGCTGAAGCCAGTATGTGCTCACAACAAACCCGGATAATAACTCAGTGCGTTATTATTTGTTTGATTTGGTGTTTTAAGTCCACTTTATGCACAGTAAGGCGAATTGGGACTGGACCTACAGTTTGAAGTGGGATCCGAACCACTATGTGCCTCCACTGGGAATCGAACACCTTGATTACAAGGCGAGGACACTACCACTGCGCCATCTGACAGGCCCTCAGTGTGTTATTAGAATTCCCCTTTAAAATTCAATGACACAAAGAGCAAAGTGACACTTCTTTTGTTTTTCCCTCCTATTCCCGCTGGTGGTATCTGGAGTCCAACAGAGATGTATAAGTCCGCGCGGTCTATAAATCCACGGAGTCTTTTAGATGGACGCGGACGATAAAAAAAGAGCATGGGGGAGCAGGAGGCGACCACCTCCAGCAGATAAACATCGCTTCACGGACAAGTTCCCAGTGCCTGGCCTTGCTGAACAACCATTGATAGCAGTCATAACACTCTGGATGCCCGATGTGGGTTTCTCCTCCGTTGTGCGATCTGGGAGTTTCTGAAAGCAGTGTTTCCCACTCTTTGCTAATATAATTTCCCTATTTTTTCCGTCAGGAAGTAAATTTCTCACCAATTATTGGTTTAACATTTCCCACGTTTTCCATTTCAGTAGAAAACTCCAACATTTTCCCCTTCAACAACAATAATTTATACTTCGTCAAAATTTCCCATATTTTCCCTTTCAGCGTGAAAAATCCCCACATTTTCCCTTCGCCAAATAAGTATTTGTCTAATTTTTCCATCAAGTCAAAAATGTCCCCCTAGGGTCTCTTCGATGGATTCTCCATCGCAGGCCCTGCTACAGCAAATTTTACATCTCCCTCGATCAGTTCCAGGCGGGGGTTTATCGAGGATTTTCCATCCGGTGGATGGAAGTTCGTATTTGTGAGGGTAAATTTAGTACCAAAAGGAGCAAGATTTGAGCTTTTGCCATTTTAGGAGGGTGTTGAATAAATTTTGGGGGTATAGGGGTGTGTAAATAAACCACTGGTATCTGTTCAACAAATAATACTTGCTACCTCTGTTTGGGTGCAGTTCTTTATATTTATGCTACGGCTATATCTTCAGGGTAGGGTTCTTTTTTGAAAACGAAACCAGACAGGATGCGTTCCAGTGGTGACGTTTAACCGATTATATTATCTCAACAAGGATACATGGATCTATATATTTAAATAATGAGATACGTATTGCTGTTTTTCTTATTTACATTCCATTTGTATGCTTTTAGAATTTCTTTCTTCTTTCTAATTTGTATAATCTTCTTTAGTATATGCTTCCTTCTAAACTTCTTTCTGGACTTCCTTCTTTGTGGGAATTCGTTTCCTTCTTTGTGGGAATTCGTTTCCTTCTTTGTGGGAATTCGTATCTGGACTTCCTTCTTTGTGGGAAATCTGGATCTGGACTTCCTTCTAGACTTCCTTCTGAACTTCCTTCGTTGTGGGAAATCTGGATCTGGACTTCCTTTTTCGGATTTGGACTTTCTTCTTTGTGGGAATCTGGATCTGGATTCTTATGTAATCCTTGGAACGTGTATCCTTTATCCCCATTCCGGTAATTATGCGATATAGCCCGAACACCTCTCACTCGTTTATTTCGTTAATTTTAGCATTGATACTTACCTATTCTGCATTGCGGAAGATTCTTTAAGGTGAAGTTATGCCTTTTTCTATAAAATAGTGTCAACTTTTCATATTACGATTCATTATTTGTCTTCCTTGTTCCGCTTGGGTAACAGACAATATGGCGTGCACTCGTCATGGATCATCGCGCGTCGTGCTTGTGTTTTGTCGATTTGGAGTGGGTATGCAGTGTTTCAACATTCTTCACCAAAAAATACCTACTTTCGTGTTCATTATGTCATCCCAAACTATTGACGAATAGCCCCAAAAAACATGCACGATAACCCCACAAACCATTGACGGATAGCCCCAAAAATTATTCACGATAGCCCCACGAACCATTGACGGATAGCCCCAAAAACCATTCACGAAAGCCCCACGAACCGTTTCCGGCAAGGTTAGGTTAGGATGGGTTAGGTTAGGTAAGCATAGTTAAAAAAAAATTCTCGTAAGAAAAAGGCACGTTTGGAAACACTGGCGAGACCGCAGGACTTTCGACGCTCGCGCCATCTGCAGGTTCATAATGAAAGCAACGGCATAATGTTGTCAGAAAGTGCAAGTTCCTTAATAAAAAGTGATTATTTCTTGTTCTGCAGCATTCTATGGTGAAGTTTTCAGTTTCCGCGAAAGAAAATACCTCGAAGAACTTCGACAATGCTACAGAAACAGATTTCAGTAAGTCGTTTCTCCTGTAAATTTGAATAAATCCGTTCGGGCGATATCGCATATTTACCCCAATTCCTTTGGTATTTTCATATTTAGGTTTCCCTCTTCACTATGTCCTTTTTTCACAAGCTGGTAACACCTCACTTTTTTTTTCAATAACACCAAGTCCTAGAGGGTTACGAGTTCGAGGGTAAAGGTTGATATCTACGCCGCCTATTTCTTTTCTCCTCCCTTGAGGCAACGGCTGGAACGCGCTAACACTAAAATAAGTCCAACAAAGTGTATACTTGGTGCCAAATGATTGAAACGCGCAACCAAAGGTAATGTGGTTCGCGACTGGAACGCGCCGCCACTGGTATAGATCAAAATTTCCAGCAAGGGAAATTGTAAATCAAGCTGATACTAGATCTGTTAAAATACACAAATTTGTATCAGTGTTTTCATTTCTTTAGTTTTCCGGTATATTTACATATGAGCACCAATTTAATTTGTTAAGTATTTACATTAATTTATTGTTTTTATATCTTTTCTTCATCCTTTTATAATGGATTCTATTGTTGTTCATCTTTCCAAATTACTCTGCGCTTATTTACACTGCCATTCGTGTATCTCGTGGTAATCTTCAATCTTGTAGACCTTGTGCTGCCATCTCTATTCCACCTTGGCAAACAGTTTACATGAGTTGGTGCCATAATAACATAAAAGTACACTCATGGAAACATATTACTTAACCCTACACCTTGTAGCTGGCCAGCAATTAATTATTACAATATACCAAAACCAGTAATGGTCAATCCGACCATTACACAGCAGAGGCACAGAGATAACCAGGAAATCGCAAGAGAATAAAGGATAAAAAATAAACATTACTATGGTTTAGCAGTTTGTTGTGGTCTGCTAGTTGGTGTGCTTGGCGGCGAAGTGCAGTGGGTAGGTTGAGCGGCAATTACAAATGTGAATTATATTATATGTATTCACATTTTATTTATAAAAGCTCGACAAAACCCAATTAAACCCGAAAAAAGGTGGGTTGTTTTTTTTAAAAAAAGAAAAACTGTTTTTTTCAAACTGTGGATAGTAGAAAACAACATGGAGACCAGAGTAAAATCTGGTCTACTACAATGAAATCCAACACAGAAATTTAAAAATCTACTAAATGAACATAGTATGATGCAGCATCAAAATAACCACTGGATGCCAGGGAGCGGCAAGCAAGGCATTTTTTTCCCCCAAGATAGCAAGTAAGGATTTTTTGACCCTTCAAAAAAAAACACTGCTTCAGTTTGAAGTCTTGGCGTTACAACGCCGACCTTGCACCATACTTATAATAAAAGTATCCCATTGCATTGCACCATGCCTGAAGGTGATGTGATCAGCACCACACACTGACCTCCTTAACTCCCTCTTCCCTTTCCCCTGTGCCCAATGCTCAGAGACTGAATTAGTCCGAAGCATAGGTGGCGTGGTAGGAAATTGACGTGGCAGTCAGGCACCGTACCGAGTAGTGATTCTCAAACTTTCTTCTCATTGTACCCTTTAGTCGTGACTAAACGTCCAATGTACCCCCACCATAGGTTTTCTCCGAATACTGGGTGCTGGGGAATTTTTTGCCTGCCTGGTTGCTGGGGCGTTTTTAATAGGTTGGAAGCGTGTATCTACCATACAGAAAAATGGCATTCGGGCTGTAAGGTGGAAAGATGGTAAAATATAAACATTAGAATCCTATTTTTATTATTTTAATGGGTGTTCGTACGTTTAGTATCTTTATGATTAGTTACAAAAATAGAAATGTGAAACACATTGTAATGGTCGGATTGACCATTACTGGTTTTGGTATATTGTAATAATTAATTGTTGGCCAGCTACAAGGTGTAGGGTTAAGTAATATGTTTCCATGAGTGTACTTTTATGTTATTATTGCATGTAAGTGTATGTGCTTATTGGATTGTGCTTTACTGGATATTAGATTCCCCTGTTTTTTATCTCCCCGGTTGGGGGAGCTAGCTGTCTTACTAAAGACCGTTGGCAGTGGAATTTTTCCAACGCTACGGGGTCCACGTCCACGGACGTTTACCCCGACAATAAAAAAGGCCAGTGGGCTTTAGCAAGAAACAGTGTTTCCCCATTGATCGACGAAAGAGGAACGTCTCCTCAAGTTTAGTCCACTTTTGGTGGCTAGACTTAATATAATAATGTAGCATTTGGTGTAAGCCAACCCCTGTTGCTGTCCAAAGTCCCCTTTTAGAAAAAGCTTTGAATATTTGGATATTTCCGTATTGAATAATTGATACTCAAAAGAAAGAGTGAAGGCGTAAGGAAACGCATTTGTAAGGAACGGAATATGATTTAAGCTGAGTGTAGGCCCGCAGAGATAGTTTTGCTAACTCTGCAGTAAAGGAAGTGCCAAAGGTGTAAGCCATTGGTGCGCAATTATGTTGAATTAAGGAAATTGGTTGATTATGTAAATGCACACATGGAAGCAGTATGTCAATATGTATATATATAACAACGTATAATAAACCAATATATCCTACTAGAAATGTTATGATTCCAAGAACTACGGTACTGTCCATTTTAAACCAGTTGTATATTCACTTGCTGTACATGTGTAAACGAACGAGGGACTAAAAAATATAAATTGTTATGTAAAACCCCCCTTTTTGTAATTCCGGCGCAAATATAATCTGCTCGCTTGGCACTCAGGGTGAGGTGAAAGGAGAGATTTGAAGGATTATGGCAGGAAGTAATCAAGAGGGCCGGATTAAAACAAAGGACAGGGGGGGCCGAACTTTCACAACATGTATGCTAAGAAGCAAGTACAACTTTAATTTTCTCATATTTTTTCACAGTTATTGAAAAAAGTATAGAACAAAAATAAGTTTGTAAGCAATTTGTCAAGCACAATTTTGGAGTTTTTTTTGTAAATCCTCAGACTTTGAGGCGGAGATTCGGCTCCAAATTTAGTCTATTGTAGATTTCGAACGAGTATTTTATTTCAAAACATATGAAACAAAGATAAGAGTGTCAGTGAAGAAATCAGCCTTATTTTCCTGTTGAGTGTTAAAGCTATGAAGTCTGAAACAATGAGGTCTGCTCTACATAGCTGCAGGAAAAATGTTTTCGTGTGGGCATTCTCGACATTTCTCTTCCTAACTGATCTCGTACCCCCTTCAAGTCGTTCATGTACTCCTGGGGGTACGCGTACCACAGTTTGAGAAGCACTGGAATAGACCATAGCGGGTCCCTGTTCCTTACTGTCACTGACATTAAATTATATGTGTGAAAAATATATTTCTAGGCTGACATTCATCTTATAGAGGGGCCATGGCCCCTTTTGTCGTCCCTCTTTTTCACACACACATGCTCTCGTACGTCCATTGCACTGCTCGCGCTCCAACTGATGGATGTCTGCTCTGTAAATAATTGACCTTCACGAGAATCAACATTGATTTGCAACTTGACTTCTCCAGAAGACAAGAACAACGAGGCTCCAGCATATCGGCTGGAAGTGTTTAACGACGTTGTTCGTACGGCTGGATCCCACGTCGGGCCGTTGGTGCTACGTGCCATGAAGATGCCATCGGGTCCTCCCATAACAGTCACTTCTCTCGACCCCTGTCTTCATTCGGGCAGGTGAATTACCGATCTTCGCAGCCAGTCTGTCTGTCTAGCGCCTTGATTGTCTAGCAGGAGTTTTTATGATCTGGCTACACTGCGGTTATTTATTACGCTAGATACTTCTTTAATTACTAACAATCAGATTTTGTACAGCGATGTCCCCGCTGACGATGAAATCATGCAAGGTAAATCACCGTGCCGTACGAGAAACTTACCTTAAGATGGGAGGGGGTGCTCACAGGCCCACACTTTTTTATCATTAAAATTCAATAAACTATTATGTTATACGAGGTAAGTCAATATATAAGTCGCAAAATGGAATAGAAAGAAGAGTTGAAATAGTTACCTGATGAAATGTGGTTTATTTTTCAACGTAATCTCCATGAACATTTAGGCACTTGTCCCAGCGTTTCACGAGTCCCTCGAAGTCAGCAGCGAAGAAGGTTTGTGGTTGGTGTCGTAGCCAGCTGGTAACTTCCCGAGGGACATCCTCCATATCATGGAAACGGTGACCACCCAGGTGATTCTTCAGTGGGCCGAAGAGATGAAAGTCGGATGGTGCCAAATCCGGACTCTAGGCTGGATGTTCCAGTTGTTCCCTACTGTGGTATTGGCACTGTGTGGACGAGCGTTGTCATCCAACACAAGAACTCCACCTCTCAATGTACCTGGACGTTTCCTGCGAATGGCTGACCGTACCTTCGTCAGGGTTTTGCAATACGTCCTTGCAGAAACGTGCTCACTGGGTGACCTTAAACTTCCTACACACCTACGAGAACGTGACTACTGGCACCGTATACGATACACGCTGGTGCTGCCACCTACACCGACACTTGCGGAAAGGATCAGTGAAACGACTGAAATTCATAATACAATTTCACATTGCAGCAATTCGAAGATATTTCATTTTGCAACTTATAGATTGACTTCCCCTCATTGCGCCTGATAAGCCCACCAAGTGCATTTTGCCTCTAATTTACATTACATTACATTTATGTTTTTATGAATAAAAGTAATACAGGATAACACCATGGGAACAATGTAATTTATTTACAATTTTTTAATAAAAAATTTCGGAGTTGAAAAATCGAAAAAATTGATGTGGTGGGCCTAACCCCCCTCCCTTCCTAAGGCAAGCTAGGGTTAAGACTGAATAAGCTAGGGAACAATAGAAATAAAACGTGGGAATGCCAAGGAAATACTTTGTATATTGTTTTGTTATATCTAGGATGAGAGATATGAAAACGTACATCATTTTTTTCTCCAGCTGCCTTTTGATTGGAGATATTTTGTGTAAAAGTGTTCTTACACTTTATTTCTATTAATTTATTTTCAACATTGTTGAATAAATATTCATTTAATTAGCATCCGGTATTGGTCAAATTATTGGACTCATTAGTTGAGAAAATTATACACAGATAAGCTAACTTTATGTAGAGGAATTTGACAGATTGAATGTTTTGTGATACACATTGCATTGTTATACACACTCAATACTTCGTATGACCACTTTGGCTCTTTTCGAGCACATTTTAATCACTGCTTCTGTACAATTGCTTTATCACTCTAATTTCTAAACTCAAACCACCTGGTTTATGAAATTACACGTTTCTCCGGAGATACAAATAAATAACACTCTTACAACAATCAGAATTGATATTATTTCCTTTGTTATACACGAACAAATAGCATAAATAACACGGTAAACAATGTACGTATTGTTGTAGGCATTTTTGCCAATAGGCAAAGAATCGTGTTGCCATCTATTCTTGGGACACAGTAACAGAAAGGATTGTTGGATACAAGATTATATCGAAGCAGACAAACAGTTTAATCCCATAAAAAGTTAAAACAATCGTCAAATATATTTAGTTAGAACACTTTCAAAACAAGGAAATGTGCTTCTTTTTTACAGGGAGTTCAATAATTTGGCCGATACTGTATATGGAGTGGTGTGGAAAGTTACTTAAAAATGCCTGGAACACATGGAAAACCCAGGGAATTTGGTTTGAAAAAATGTACAGAATGGGACCTTCCGGATGGCGAAGTGGTAACGTCATCACCGTGTAATCAAGAGATTCTGTGTTCGATACCCAAGCACATGGTGGTTCGGAAGCCGCCTTAAATTGTAGGTCTGCCTTTAGGGCTGTATGTTAGTCTGGTTATAACCCTTTTATCGGACTTCTCAAAGGCTTCTAAGGGTTAGTAGGACCAAGCCCTTGGGAGGTCTGTGGTGCAGGATTTATTTTTAATTATCACCTATGTAGGTTTGAAATGAAAGATCATTAAGATCTTTTACTCGATTTATTTAAACTTCCTGATGATATACAAACACTTTTCAAACAGACAATTCACCCGATACAACTTGTAGGCCTAAACCTATTAGTTGTACCGAAGTTTATAACCCTGGTCTTTTTGATGATTCAGGAGAACGCCTATTTAGAATTGGTTTGTGGAATGTCTGCCAAATGGAGCACAAGTACACCAGCCAATCCGAAGATTGAAGCAAGATATTACCCAACGTCCCCTGAAGCATCAGCCTTTCGGCAACCAGGAGAATGTCCCGTAGGCTTACAAAAGTCTAGCTCTTTTATATCATAATTTTGTTTACAATTTACCATGGTTACTACATAGTTGTTTTATATTTCCATAGTTTCAACAGTTTTTCCAGATTTAAGTTAAACAATTCATTGCCTATTGTAACATTAACAATAACACATTTTTAAAGAAAAGATTGCAACATAGGTTAAAATAATACAGATTGAACAGTTTTATGCTTGAAAAAGCATGTGTTGGCAGGGGCGACACACAGTCGCGATTAACCCCTTCCCTCTTCCCAACAAGTGCCTGCAACGAGTGACAACAATCATCAAAAAGGTAAAAGGTAAAGTGTTCCCCTGTGCTTAGCACCACGCCATGAAGGCGTATAGGGGGTGTGGGGGTAACGCCCCACACTTTCTTGATCCGGTCGTGAGTGGGGGTGATGTGATCAGCATCACGCCCCTAACCGCCTTTACCCCCCAGGGTTTCCCCCAGGTACCCATGTTATTCGACGCTGGGTGGGCGCCGGGGCCGCTTCCATCGTTAGAAAAGTTCCCGGATTTGAACCGGCCGGGGATCGAACCCGGGACCTTTAGCATGGTAGTCAGACGCGTTACCGACTGAGCCACCGCGGCCACGACAACAATCATCAGGCTATTATTTTTACCCCCCACGAAAACGCGAGTGTTTGTAATATGATTTGGATTGTAAGATAAAGGGTAAAAAGTGATAACATTGCATTCCCTGTATTTAGCGCATGTTCATTCGTTTCCCTTCTGACAAAACACACTGTTGTTTGAGGGCGATGCTCTCAAAAGTTAAATCCCATAAGGCCCCATACTGAAATACCAATAGCGTTGACGACTTGTAATATGTCAGCAAACGAACACAAGCCTCATCTCATCTCCAAATGCGGCTTCTATTTGAGAAATGTGAAGTATATTGTTTTTTGGTGTCACAGGTGGGACACAGTAGAAAACCACAGCAAATCAAAAAGTAAATATAAACGAACAATATCTAAAATACCTTCTAACTTAATTACAATACTTGAATTTTTATCCAAATTACAAGTTTAGATTGTTTACTCACAAGATAAGATAAAGTCCCGAGATTGCATTTAATTTTAGAAATTGATGCACTTTTACATGGAATGCTCCATTTCTATTTGAAGATTTGGCCCACTATGACCAGCTTCTTATTGCAAGTCCTTTAAAATTATTCACTAAGAAATATTGTCCTTCGTTAGGACACAAGGCTTGCAACTAAAGTCGGTACATTAACCTATTCGTTAAAAAGGGCAGTGGAAGGCTTAAGCCGCAAAATTGTAGGTTTAGAGGAATTATACATAAAAGGCTTGATAGTAAAGATGCTTATTAAACATAATGCCTGAAGGGCTTGAGACTACATAAATGATAATAATAATAATGTAAATCCCAATCTAAATTCAATAAATAATCAATAAACAATTATACAATTAAATCTTTACATAACTAAGACTTCGTAACACTTTATTTAACCAAAAGGGTATTATAGTAATTTCATGTTAATTTTCCCCCAAAAGACCTATCTCAGAATAGAACAAAGTGTTATGTGCTTTAACTAAAATATCCCAACCAAATACACTACATAAAACAACTTAAAATACTAAACCAGTACAAAAACCGCCACTTCCTGGATTTTGTTCCATTCCGAGTATGTCCCTTTTAACACTCAAAAGAACTCAACTTAATGTGCTTTAACCTCAGCTAATCAGTGGGAAGTTAAGTTTCCACACGAGGCTCACTTTCCTCCGACCTCCGGTATTTTTAGCCACGCCCCTTTCCAAATCAAAGCCATCTGGTGGCAAACTAACTAAATATTTCTCTTTTTTACACTCAAAGACCTTGCATGTGGTTATATCACCTAATTCTTTGATGGTCCTCCAATCCGCACACCAGGAAGCTGGACACAGGACAACTCAAAATCTCACAGAGGATCATCCGACTGTGGGATCCCCCACCCCAAAGCCTCGTTAACGTGTAAGAATACAGTTTCCAGGATGCATTGGTTGTTTGATTTGCTTCGCCTTGTTTGCTACTTTTAGCTAATCACGAATATGATGATGAAATTGTGGAAAGGGCAAACACAAACACAGCAAGAGCTCCACAGATGATTTACTGGCCGTGACTCCAGACGGCAGAGCCTCGTTAGTCTGTAACAGTGCAGTCCAGGGTGTACTACATTCTGAGATTTGGGTGCCTTGCGAAAACGGTCCAGACACCACAGCCTCGGTAACCTGCAAGAATAAAGTTCCAATCATTGATTGATTTGCTTTATTTTACTTCGCTTCTTGTCCCAGTTTTGGCTAATTTGCGAAGATGGGGATGGGTGATGATATGATGACATTTATTTATTTCGTCTTCTTTTACATGGCGAAGTTAAGGCTGTGGAGCCTTTTCTTCCACTTGACCGTGTTTACAAAAAACATTGAATGTGCGATATTGAAATATTGAAAAAAGAAGAAAAATATAAAAAACTAACTAACTCTCTAGCCTTCTTAAACCCGAAGGTTCATGGCTGCAACAACACAGGCCTTCCATCTTTCCCTATCTTGAGCAAGATCTATATTTTCTTTTCCATCCCTACCGATTTCCCTTAGGTCCATCTCAACGTTGTCCCTCCATCTTCGTCTTGGCCTTCCTACAGGTCTAAATATAAACATTACAGAGGAATAAAAAAAATACAAAGAAAAAATACACATAAGAATGGTAATCTAACCTATAGATACGGACACTCGCACACACACGTACAAGCAGATGCAGAACATTACTTAAACACACTCCAAACCGGTATACTTTGACGATAATTCATCTTAACTATTACGTTAAATCATTTTTGTGCCTTACGTCCTTCTATCATTCTCTGCACCCGCCACTTTATTAGGGAAGTCAAACATTTAATTTTCGTTATATAATATGTGTAACTTTAACAATTTTTTGAACGTCACAATTGAGGAAGAGACATTGATTTCAGGTGGCAACTTGTTCCAAAGACCTGCTGAGGTAACAGTAAAAGAATTTGCATAAAAGTTGGATTTGTGGATTGGAATGGAGAGCAGAGATCTTTCGCGCGATCTGGTGTTGCGGCTTTGAAAGTCAGACATCCATGCCCAGGCCAGAATTCGAACCTGGGACCGTAGCGCGATGTGCTAACCACTTCGCCACGGGCGCCGGCAAGTGAATACAGTTCCAAGGATGTACTACAATGATTGATTGCTTGTACATCCTTACACCCCAGGACGTACTATATGTAAAGGACATCTGAGTACCTTGAGAAAGGGTCACTAGTTACACAGCAATAAGTTTATAAGTACAACTCGGGATGTTTGGTGTCTACATCCGCAGAAACAAAAAGAAAAGGGGGGTCCGGAAATGCTAAGTGATAAAGTGGTCTGGAAATAAGCATTGATGGAGAAGAGGGAGGCGCGAGGAATTCTCTGGAAGAGAAGTGAAAGGCGAGAAGCCGAAGAGATCAGGTTATCAAACACCGAAAATCGTCCACCAATAAATCCTCGCTCCCATAACCACAGATTTAGCATACGCGGGTAACGCTACTCCTCCGCAAACTGAGCACGCGTACCACATCATTTAGAAGTCGCTCATGTGGGGAGAGGCAGAAGATATACACGGGAACAACAATTTATGCCGCGCAAGAGATGCGGATCGCATTGTCGTCTTCTCCAGAATCCTGGAGTGGGGGGAAGGGATGGAGTCGTCCCGAATTTCCGGGTGCCTCTGGATTTACAGCATCCCTAAGGAGCAACAAAGTATCTTATATCAAGCGGCAGAGTTCTCCATCTCTTTAAACCGACCTATTTCCGCTTTCGTCTATAATCTTGAGCTCTTGTTTGTGGCTTTTCTTCGGCGGTGGTGTCGCTTACCACAAATCACAACGGGGTGAAGATATTCCGGCGTGGTTCTTGTGCGTTGGAAGAGGCATTTGGACAGGATGGAAGAGAAGGAGAAGCGAAATGAAATCCCGTTGAGTTTGCCCTCCAGAGAAAAGCAAGAACGTCACATCGTGCGATTTTCGCCACCTACAAGAAAACATATTACCGTGAGTAAGCTGCGAGTTCGCAATAGAAATAATAAGGGAAAACCCTTTGTCACATTTTCTTAACGATAATACCGAGACGAAACCCTTCGGCACTTGTCTAAACGAGATGGAGACTATAGTTCTCGTTTTCAAGACTTTTTATATTAAATAAAATTTCCTGTATTAAGTTTACTACACGACATTGCAATTTTGCCGGCCCCCGTGACGGAGTGGTTAGCACATCGCACTACGACGCCAAGGATCCCGGGTTCGAATCCTGGCCTGGGCATGGCTGTTTGTGAGTATCCATTCATCAATTTCATCATATCATCCCCATCTTTGCAAATTAGCCAAAAGTAGCACAAAAAGCGAAGTAAAATGAAGCAAATCATTCAATAATTGCAATTTTGTTACTTAGCGTAGCTTATCTGCCACTTTTGACTAGTCGCAACTAAGAGGATGAGTGATTAGATGAATGTCGTGAAGGGAAAATCACAACAACATCCATGTCCAGGGCGGGAATCTAAGCCGGAAACTCGGGTGGTAAGATTGAAAGTCGATGACTTAACGCGCTTTTTAGATCATATACAGGCTGGTGCAAAGTAGGTTACACTTTTTGCCTACTTGGCAACTGTCAACCTAATTTTGCATCACTCAGTAGTTTTGAGGTTTTTTTTTTTTTTTTTTTTTGCTGTAAGTCCACTTCATGTACAGATAGGCTAATTGCGACTGGACGTACAGTTTAAAGTCGGATCCGAACCACTATGTGCCTGTACCGGGTACCTGTACAGTCTGAGAAAAAAATACCTGGGCCACGGGACGTAGAATTTCGTAACGTCTTAAAGCCTGTTGTTTATGCAACCCAAATAACAAAATATTCGCTTAAGTTTGCCTGGTGATTCTGACTTCTCGGGAAGGATTGAGCTTTGATAGCATGAGTCACATGACTCGTGCCCCAGCCACAACAAACAGCTGGGTGCTACGATGCCTCCAGAAGAAAATTTCAGGAACTGGTTTCTTGACAAGAGCTACTCGTAAGGAAATACTATTCTATCAAGTGATATTAGAGTCATTGTCAAGAAGGTTCGCTGAAATGATGGTTCTCATCACAGACCACATGCTACACGTTAATTGTTTAAGTCTAGTTCATGCACTGGACCTACAGATTAAAATGGGATTCGAACCAAAGCCTCTCTACTTGGTATTGAATTCGGAAGCCTTTCATTACATGGCGAAGACGTTACTACTACGACATCAGAGAGGCAATGGAACCCCTTGAGAAAGAGATAAGCGAAAATTGCTACCTGACAAACCATATTTGCCCGTAAATTTTAAATATAAGACAATATTTTGTACTGACAGTTTCGAACCGTGGGAGAGGCATATATTTTTTTGTACCATCGTCCATTTCACGAGTTTATAATTCTTCCTCACCGACACGAGTAACGCGAGTGGTAGAAGAAAAGCGAAGTAAAATAACTGAAACAGAAATAAAAGGAAAAAGCGAAATAAATTTTATTCATAATATTCTGCAGTCACTTGAGTTGTATTCACGGGATGCTATCTTTAAAGAAAGCCGTGGTCTCTTCCTTGTCTCTTTCGCTTTCTTTGTGCTCTTGCTTCCCCCGTCACGATTGGTCTAAAACTAATTAATGCGACGTTAATTAAACAATCCAAACAACGAAACAATGCACAATCAACTGCACAAGACAACATTCCAAATGTTTTCGAATCGGAAAACAATTGAGATGCTGTAAAATGACTTAAGATGCAGTAATAAAGTGGGAATTCGGTACCGTATAGAATTAAATCGGTAGAGATGTTCGATTTGATTGGATGTTTGTTATTTAGATTTGCTATTCTTTCACTTTTGGCAAATAGCGACGATGAAGATGAGTGATGCTATGATGAAATTGATGAAGGGACACTTACCAAGGACACCCACGCCCAAGTCGAGATTCTAACCAGGGACCCATGGCATCGTAGCGCGCTGTGCTAACCACTCCTCCATGGAGTGGACATTATAGCATATTTTGTGTGCTCAATTGGGATCAATCAATGGAATGAATAGGCATATTATATGATTAATAAATTCATATCATAATACCACGTCATATTATTCGGCACGAAGTAACATCAGAGACATTCAATCTTGCATTTTTGACTTTCAACTAATTCTTTGAATTCAGGTTAATCACAACAATAAGATAAATTATGAAGAAAATGATAGTGAATGTGGGATATTGACAGTTATTACGAATTTCCTGAGAGAAACAACATTAAGCAGGCTCGGTGGTCAAGCTCATTAAGTGATTGACATTCGATATCGTCGCCAAAGTTCCCGGTTTTGAGTACCGTCCTTGTCGGGGGTGTTTGACTATTTCGTCATCAATTTCGTGTAATGGTCACTCGTCCTTATCGTCGCGATCATCGAACAGGGAATAAAAATTATAAAAATAAATACGATGGAAGAGTACTTATTTCATCTCTCACGAAATCTCCTACAAAACCGGAATATATAAAATACATGTATATTCATTCACATACATTTTCGATTTCTATATTTAACTAGTCGAGACCGAGAACGGGAGAGCAATTTTCAATTCGACAAACCGAGAGGCGGAGAAACTGTCAAGTCTCGTTTCTTCTTGGCACCTCCGTAATCGAGTTGTTCTGTTTGTCATTGGCTTTGTATTGGCAATTATTGTCATTATTCTTCCCCTGCAGGTAAACCATAACGATGAATTATGATGAAATGAAGCAGATAAAAGGGCAAGAACAAGAAAGTCATGCCTGTTCGGGACTCCAACCCAGAACCTTATGTAACGAGATTTGAAATTCTGGAGAAGGCGTCCGTGTTTCGCTTGGTTTTCTCTTTCCTCTACTTCTCTTATATTATCATACATGTATAATAAAAATGGATCTCATATGATATGTTGCGATTCATAATTGTGCTGGTTAGATGCTACAGATGTGAACTCCAACCTGCAATATATTATTCCCTTTTGTTTCGTATCTGGTTGAACATGAAATTTTCTTACACTGTGACAATTTCTTTCTTAGTTTTGGTTTGGTGCACAGATATGCTAATCTGGACTCGACCTTCAGTTTAAAGTGGGATACTAACCACTATGTGCATCCATCGTGTATCAAACCCGGGATCCACTGATTACAAGGCGACGACGTTATCACTACTCCATCGAGGAGGCCCCATGACAAAATGTTATTCACTCGATCTCTACCATAATTTATTTCAGCATTTACATTTTCGTTTTCTTCTTCTTTTTCCTTTTGTTAACTACTCTTATACAACTCTTTTTGCGTCTTCGAATTTCTTCTTGTTTCAGGAAAAAATAATACATGCAGGCTCTATAAAAATCCCCCGTTCAAATAGATAAAACGTTCACTCTCGAGAACTAATTTACATGTTTATCACTAACGTAACCATTAGGAAACTATTGAAATGTTAACTGATATAACTGCAGATGAAACAATACTTACAGCCACTAACGAAATATCTATTCTTGTGTAGCCTCACAGACAACAAGTATCTGGTGAGTCATTCACTCTTGCTGACTACGGGCGAAGGTCACTGAAGTAAAGGGTGGTGGCAAGCAAGCAGGCTTGTGCTCTACCAAAGACGAGGTCACGTGTTCCAGTTATCAATGGCGTACGAAATAAGGAGGAACACAGCTATCTGACGTATGTTTTGGTCCCGTCATTGCACGTAGACAGTGGCGTATGCTGGTTCTAACGAGTGGGTAATCTACGACCTTTTGATCCTCAAACTCCAAAAGTTTCCGTGCAATTTATGTCACGCTCCATATTGGATTTAGGAATATTGTGTCGGAATGTTTGTCTTATTGCTACGATCACAATCAATTAATTCTCGTTATTGCAGTTTACTATACGCGTAGAATTTCAAATAATAAAACAAGACAGTATTATAAAGCTATATAAAAACAGCCTGTGAAATATAAAAATGAAAGACGTGCACTAGTGAAATAAAAACCCGCAATATTAATTTAAGTGCAAAATTCAACTTACTCCAGGACCCGATTACTTGTGCCGTACCACATCCAAAGCACGCTGTTTGTCCAGTTGCACGTCAATACGTGTCTGTGCGAAAGATTGCAGCTTAACAAAGGAAGTTATGTGACTTTTGGATTTTTCATGTTTGGCACAAGTGTTGCAAAGATTACAGTCACGCGTCCATACATTCTTTTCAGCCCCGAAAAGTAAGCACGGTGAACAAAAATGCAAAGCTTATTAACACTTATACTTCCTGTCAACCATGGTGTTTTGTCATAATTTGCTTGCGAAAATGCCTCACATATTCCCGATTTTGTCTTTGTGTGTAGAAATAAGTTCAAGCGATGACACTGGCCTACCTGTATTAACAATTTGCAACTTCTCCTGAAAAGATCTTGTTCCAAAAGGTTTCACCAGCAAATCTTGTATCACATCCATTACCCTTTAACACAGCACTATCACGACAAACACTAACACCTAAATAAATAATAAACACGAAGCACAGCACGAAGCCAACGACTACACGCATTCAGTTTCACGCGCCAAACTTCTGTTGTTGTGTTCCTGGCTCAGAATGAAATTCCCTATGAATAATAAAAAAAATCCCTTTCCGAGCTCGAATTGACAGGTTTTTAAAAGTTCGAATCATTGCAGGTCAGAGTCAGAATTTTAATTCGGGATGAGGATCATCCCTTATTATCAGCCGCCACATAAATTTGAAACAGTGGGGTTAGAAGTCCTGAAGATGAATCTCAGATTATTAGAACGTATTAAGCAAAGTGTTTAATCCTGCTAATGAAGTAAAATGAATTACCACTATACACTTTTTAAATTAGATATTTGTAGGATTTCGGGGAGGGGGGTTTCCCTTTAAAAAAATATTCAGTTCCGTGAGATAAGTATTCTCGCTGCTTTTGAAGATTAGAGAGGAGAAACAATCACTATTTTTGTAAATACAAGGATGGGGGGAGTCAGCAAATAGGTGCTTTAATTGCTTAAGCCTTGAATTTTAATTCAGTTTGCTTCATCTTCAATATTTAAGCTTTTCCCTTTTGATAAATTTATGTTCAAGTAACAGAAATCAGCAAGACAGAAGCAAATGTAAAGTGAAAATTAGCGTAGAATTGGTTTGCCCATGTTATTCAGTTTTCCTGTTCTTCGCACTCTACCGGGTATGTTTTCCCTAGTTGAGCGGAGGGAACGGAAAAGGCTCTCAAGGTTGAGAGTGCGACCGGTGGACTCTCACAAGAAGGAGCTTACCCTGGGCACGGAATCACCGCGCCTGAAAAGCAGTGTTTCCTCCCCCTCTTTCCTTTCTCCTCCCTCCTCGCCAAGGGTTGTAAGGAAAGCGGGAGGAATGACGTCAGGGTGAGATTCCCTGAAGTCATTCCACCGGCTGGAGAAAGGTTCCCGGACATTCGGTGGCAAACGATTGGAAGTATTCGCGCGCTGGAAGCAAGGAAATGTATGCATCGAAATTGGTTTGGAAGAATATTGCGAGGAAATGTATGTATATATATATATATATATATATATATATATATATATATATATATATATATATTAAAAAAAAGAAATACAGCCGGGTCATCTGCGATTACCTAGATGACCCAGAGTATACGCCGCTGCACGTAGAACACTTTATCGTAGTGGCCTTGAAGTTCCCTCAGGGCACTCCTACGTAAAGGCTTCTGAGCTAGAAGGATATCTTCCCCATTGAGTGGAGGAAAAGTGGGTGCGTATAGAGGTCCCTCAACTTTCGTATTCTGTTTCATTTCAGAACCCGTGCTGTATCGTCGACTTAATCCAATCTATCCGATGTAGGTTTTAGGTTCTGTTTCTGTTCGGTTATTTCATGTTGTCTTCCTGCTTATGTTATTCGCGACGAAGGCTCTGGATTCGATAATCTGGACAATAACGGGATTGTGTTGGTTGCTTGATTTGGTGTCTTAAGTTCACTTTATGTCCTGTTAGGCTAATCGTGAATGGACCTACAGTTTAAAGGGGAATCCGAACCACTATGTTCCTCCACCGAGTATCGAACCCGGGATCCCTTAATTACAAGGCGCCCACGATCCCACTCCGCCATCGGGGATTGTGTTCGCAACGAATGAATCAAATTTGAGTGATATGATATGCAACCATTGGAAGACTATTGAAAGAAAAGCTACGGGAACCTGCCAGTTTTTCTACTGCAGACAGGAAACCATAAACATGCAAGAGAAGCTTATATTCTATGAAACCTGACGCTATGTGCTCGAATACTGGCTATATATAATCCATAGAGGCATAGCAACGTTAAACAACCTCTTATATGATACATATAGGTTTAAAAAGGTCGAAATACAAAGATTGTGTGCGCCTCACTGATCGCGTAGTGGTAAGGCCTTGTAATCAAGGGGTCTCGGGTACGATACCAGGTCATCGCACATAGTGGTTCGGATCCCACTTTAAACTGTATGCATTTCAGATTAGTCTATCTGTGCCGGTGACTCAGTCGGAAACGCGTCTGACTACCATGCTATAGGCCCCGGGTTCGATCCCCGGCCGGTTCAAGCCCGGGAACTTTTCTAACGTTGGAAGCGGCCCCGGCGCCCACCCAGCGTCGAATAACATGGATACCTGGGGGAAACCCTGGGGGTAAAGGCGGTCAGGGGCGTGATGCTGATCACATCACCCCCCACTCACGAACGAATCAAGAAAGTATGGGGCGGCGTGATGCTGATCACATCACCCCCACTCACGAACGAATCAAGAAAGTGTGGGGCGTTACCCCCACACCCCCTATACGCCTTCATGGCGTAGCGCTAAGCACAGGTGAGAACTTTACCTTTTTTTTTTTGCATAAAGTGGACTTACAACAAAATTTAAACTTGCGATAAAGATTATGATAAGGTATTAAAGAATTGGGTCTAACACATTTTTTTATTGTTTAAGATGTGACATAATAAACAAATCTGAGACACTTTCAAAGTATTAAATTGCTATCTACGTATTTGGGAACAATCTTTCAATATAATACTTTTTTTGGACGCGTCAAATCATAGTATTTAATTCCTGTTTTAGCAGCTTTAAGAAACCTGATTTTTTGGGGGGTTACAAATGCCCTTTCTGCTCCCGTCAAGTTACGCCTATGAAAAAACAGGAATTCAAAGTAAAAGACTGTCCCGACTAAATCGGGAGACACGTCTGATAGATTTACAATTGGGAAAATCATAATTAAGCGTGTAGTTGAAAACAACCTATTTTCATATATTGCATGCAGCTCTACTTTTTCTGCAATGTGGATCAAGAACTGGGGACGTGGAGAAGCACAACACTCCATGTAACCAATAGTCACGTGACCCTCTTTGCTTTCCTGTCATGTTGACCTTCGCGTGGAACACATTTCTCGGTGTTAAGACAGGCAAAATCACCCGATCATCGAAGGGTGCAATATGTGTTGCCTACCCTCCTGCATTACTTGCTCCTATTAAAGCCTTATGGGGAAGAACTTTTTTCCATGACTGTACCCTCATAACCCATACAATAGTGGTAATTGTGATTGAGTGCTGTGCGGATGCATATACATTCAGGTATAACACCATTAAGCCTTATTTCCATGATATGAAAAACTAAATATGCTGACCAAGGCAGAAATTTATTTTATTTTAAAACATAAACTAAACGTGTCGTTTCTACCTTCTGGCACTTCTTCAGACTCTGTACCAAGTCAAATGAAACAAGGTACAAAACAGGAAGATATATATACACAAAAATCACTCCCCTCCAGACACAAGATTATTAGAAAGTTTTTTCTGGAACATTCCAGTAGGTGGCCTTCCCTTGTCAACTGCACTTTCACCCGACAGGCGATTTAGCTAAACATTTCCTATCATCTGGAAAGTGGTTGGACTCTTTTATCTCACGCTCTTTTTCCTTTCTTTCTTCATTCCTCTTCCTTCTTCTCTTCTCTTTCTCTCTTGTCCTTTCCACTCTTTCTAACACCTTCTTCCATTCTTTGTTTATCTTCAGTCCCCCATTCCAGTTCATTGTCTCTTCTTCACCTTTCTTCTCTATTTCCTTGGCCTCCCCCTTCCTATGTGCTTAGCCTCATCCCACTCTATGTCATGTCCTGTTTCTCTCGTGTGTTTAAATATCGCATTTCTCTCTCAGAGTCTGAAGAAGACCTTGCTAAAAGGTTGAAATGTTACGTTTAGTTTGTTTTAAAATAAAATAAATTTCTTCCTTGGTCAGCATTTTGAGTTTTTCATACATTCAGGATAAAATGCGATATTTCGAGGATTCTTTTATGTCGTAGAAATTATGCTTGTGCAGTGACAAGCTGGACATATACAGTTTATACTACTATAGGTTTATAATTAGAGATTTTAGACGACACACAGACTCTAGCAAGTCGCTACAGCGATGTCCGTTGAACCGTGAAAAGTGTGGACTGCAGTTCGAGTCATGTAGCGACAGCGCGTCCAGCGTCGCCACGTTAAACACACATCATTATTCCATTGAATAAAATTCTGTATAAAATCTGTTTCCCAATGTGAATTGACAATTGTAATGGGTTCTAAAAACAGCTGCTGCAAAGCGTTTCAAAGCAAGACCAAGATCGTATTTGTAGACTCGTAAAAATTGCATTTAAAACCTTTCTAACTGAACTGTAATTAAATTTCATCACGTTCGAACCACAAGTTTTTTATACAATTTCAATTAGAGAGCCGTTTGGTAATCACCCAAAAATCCGGCACTTATTTTTTTTTGTTCTCACGACGAAAAAAATCGAATGCATGCTCGAAAATAAATTGTTTTAACTCGTTTTTATGTAGGTGTAGTGGTTAATTTCTAATTGTAGTTCAAACTCTAGTATCCATAATTTTTAATCCGACAGTAGGTTTCAATCTCGCTCTTTGCATAAGGCTTGAGTTTTTGTTGTTGTTTCTTGATTGATTCATTGAGTTGGTGTTTTAAGTTCACGTTATGCACAGTAAGGCTAATCGGGACTGGACCTACAGTTTAAAGTTGGATCCGAACTAATATGGGTCTCCAAGAGGTATCGATCCCGGGACCCTGTGATTACAAGGCGACGACGCTACCACTACGCCACCGGGGAGACTTTTTTGTTGTTGTTCTTGCCGCCATAAGCCCCATATTATATGTACTCTTAACTGGAGATCGCCAACAGCCACCACGCTATCCGGGAGACTTTAGACCTCTTTTTTGACGTGTGAACTCGACTGTCTTTTCCCCCCATTCCCTTTCTTGTGCACATATAGCACACGATTCCTCTTTCCTTCGCGTCTCCCGATTCTCTTGGGGAAAGAGGGCATCCGGGTTTAATCACATTTGTTGTTTTCCCATTTCCGCCTCTTCAAGAGCCTCTGACCCCCTCGCTCTAAAGAAAAAAAGAGGCCTACATCTTGTCAAGGAGAAAAAAATGGAAGATGCGCTCTTTCGTACAGCTTCCGCATCCTCCTTCCGGAAGTCGAAGTCGCTGCCTTTTTTTTTTCTTGTGACCAACAGGTGGAGTTGCTGTAGGTCAAAGTTCACCGTGGCTGATTTTTCGGTTATCCCAGGACGAAGGTAAAGGGCCGGAAACGTTTTTGCGGCGCGATCTCGTAAATTGATCCGTCGCGCACCCCTTTCTCGCATCTGTGCGTTTTAGGTTTCCACACTGGCAAGATTTCGCCACCGATGTTCCCGGGTTCGAATCCCAGCCTGGCCGTGCGTCTACTTTGTGAGCGTCCCTTCATTCTCATCGTCGCGACTAGCCAAAAGTGGAGGAAAAGCGATGCCACAAGAAAAAAAATTAAGACGGCAGTAGCCCACTAATATTGATCAATAAAATTTAAACAACTTTTGTTATAATTTTGAAGCATCGGTGTATATAAAAAAATCCATTTCCTCTAATCAACATTCATTCACATCCTCGTGGCTAGCCGAAGGTGGAAGAGCGAAGTAAAATAAAACAAATTTACCACTAAAGTTTCATTCTGGCTATTTTTAGTCCCTTTTGTGCCTCTACAAGGTAATCGGGACAATGTAGATGAATAAAGCACCGCGAAAATATAGGCTCCCATGGGAAAAATATTCTTAATTTCCCTGGCCGGGATACGAACCCAGAGCCTTGGATGTGGATGTCGTGACACGAGCACACTACGACCACTGATTCCATTCAAATTATAAGCATCTATTTATCAGAGTTGACCTTCGAAATATTCAACAATTGAATCAGAATATTAAATTACTTCTTTCGTGACAATAAATGGTTCCCAATAAATTGAAACTTTAAATTTTGCATACCTTCCAGGATACTTGGGAGTCTGCGGAAGTGTCGTGCGGCATTTTTGCGGACACTGCGAAGACCAAAACGCCGTAAATGTATTTGCCGGTACCAATAAACAAACCCTATCCGATACCGATACATCAGTATTATCGTTATCGGCCGGGCTCTAATAAAGGTACATTCGTGTTAATCTTGTCTTGACACGTGTGCCGGATGCATTCAGCGTTACGGAGATAGGAAGTTGCAGTGTGTTAGGAAGATGCCACTGTTTGCACCGCAGACCAACGTATCCTTTTTGCAAACAGATCCGCCGGGACAGTTTCTAATGGCTCCAGGTTAAAAGGTCATCCTCCCTCCATCCCTGCCTATTTCTTCTCGGGGGAAGCAATAATTCAAACTTCTAAAAAGCGCAGTGTTTTTACGCAAGATGTTGCTTTTCTTTCGGCTCGTTTGAAAAACTACGCAGATCGGGTTCAATGAGAATTCCGCATCCAGTCTGTTCCGCATATGGATTTTGGTCCATCTGAGTCAGTGTTGCCAGACGAAGAGAAAAGAGCTGAATCGTACCTGGATTGGTGTCGAAACTTGGCGGCAAGAAGGTAGATTTGGAAAGCGAAACAAAACTATCTCCCCCCCCCCCAATATGCCTGTTGCAATGCACAGCGGTAAAATTACAAGTATTGTTTAATATGTAAAACCTCTTGTTTTTAGTTTGTTGTACAATTTATCTTTGCATACTTGTATCTCTTCCCTCGAGACAAGAGTAGGATTTATCTTGGAAACCGAAACAAGATTAAAGTCTCGTTCCATTTCTCATTTCAGTACTATCTCTATATTCATTCTGCCGTCTTCCGTGGCGGAGTGGTTATAACAGTGTGCTTCAACACCAGGGATCCTGGGTTCGAATCCCGGCCAGGGTATGAGTGTTCTTTTCATCAATTTCACCTAATCACTATCCATTCTCATCATTGCGATGAGTTGGAAGTAGCAGAAAGGGTCGTAATAACTAAATCAATGAACCTACATTCATTATCTTAGCAAAAGAAAAGACTCCATAGTGCAACAGTCCTTTGAGGACCAGGGCAAGCCCCACCGGCTTTTTCATTGGGCGACGAGTGGTCAGTCTATAGAGTCCCATCGCCGCTGTGTTCTTGTTTTCGAGATAAGCCCGCTACTTCATCTTTTCAAGTAGCTCTCGGATTGTCCTCACGACGCTGGGTCAACACCGAAATTTTGGGGCTCCCACCAGGATTCGAACTCGGGACCACTCTCATCAAAGGCGAGAGTACTAGCCATCTGGTTAATAGGAAACCCATTCTCATAGTCTAACAATATTAAACTATATGATGTATGCATTAAAAGGGGTGCTGTTTGTGCTGAGGGCGGTGTGTCCAAATGAAACAAGTTGGCAACACTAACTACCAAGCAAGATGGCGAGGAGCACAGATGGAAACCCAACACTTCTTTTCGTCTCTTTTTATCCAAATCTCCAAAACGTTAAAAGATTCCGTAGGTCAACAGTGGGGTCGGGAGGAAAAAGTGATTTGGGGCGACGGCTCCTCCGAAGGTGCTACTCCAGAAAAACTCTGCCAAATTGTCAGTGTTGCCAGAAGATGGTTCAAAATATAACCACTCTTCGCTATGTGGAATGCAGGTCTGAAACCACCATTGTTTCGGACGTATTTCTACCTACCGCGTTTGGATATACCTACTCGAGCTAGGCGCATCTTTCGAGGTTGATCAGTATTTTCCTCGAACTATCACAACTCGGATGAAACGTCGTATCATTTCTTCAAGCTTGGCGAACTCACCTGAGACATGTGGGCTTGAAAAGTTCAGGCTCTAAAATCAATTTTCTGGCCCAAGGTTCATCCCCCTTACTTTTTATTTACTTCTCGCCTATAACAGAGTTCTTACTCGAATTATAATAGGTACTCATACTGTACATATACACAGGCATATGAATATATAAACAAATCACAGTCGCCGACCTCCGTGGCGGAATAGTTAGCGCAGCAAGCTATGGCGCCTGGGGTCCCGGGTTCGAATCACGACCTGGGCATGAGTATTCTTTGTGAGTGTCCCTTCATCAATTTCATCATACCATCATTCATCCTCATCTTCGCGATTAGCCAAAGCGGCAGAAAAGCGAAGTAATATAATGCAAATGAATGAATCAAACCACAGTTCAGCATACTTTTTTAGGTTTAATTTTATTATTATTATTATTATTATTATTAATCGAAGACAGAACTGCTTGAAAAGCAAAGCGAAATCTAGGCCTCCACCGTTTCTGACTATTTATTTATTTAATTGAAACACAACAGGCGCATGCCCAATTACAGTGTTCAATATTGGATGCCACCATTACTTTACCAAGTTCATAAGAAAGATAGTTCACAAGAAATATGAATGACGTAATATACATTTTGCATTAAGTAACAACTGTGCAAGGAATTTAATTATTAGATTATGGAGAGAAAAAAACAGAGGTAATATAATAATAATGAAACTAAATTGTGGGATGTAACCTTACAAGCTAATTGCAAACTGAAATTCTATGAACAGAACAAAATATACAAAAATTCAGAGATTAGATCTAAAGTTACATTTACATTTAAATAAATCTATGCTTGGGTTATTCTGAGAAAATGAGTTAAATAACTTGCACATTCTCCTCAGGGGTTCAACTTCGGCCATTTTGGTTCTTCCGAGAGGGGTTTGAAAGATGTCAGCAGATGAGAAGAATCTATTTTACCATTAATATGTTTGGAGAGGAAAGTTAATTGACTTATTTGCTTTCTTTCTTCAAGTGACGAGATATTAAAGATTTCGCGTAATATGTTACTAGGAGTGAGTTTTGGATATGTACCATCAAGTTTAAATAGTGGATATCTGAGAAATTTATTTTGAAGTTTCTCTATTTCATTGCGTTTAGTCCATAGCCTTAGAATAGGCGAAAAAAAAGTAAAGGTAAAGTGCTCCCCTGTGCATAGCACCACGCCATGAAGGCGTATAGGGGGTGTGGGGGTAACGCCCCATGGTTTACTCTTGTGGGATTTGTCGTAATAAAAAGGTTGCCAGAACCATAACACATAGTTTGATTTGATTTACCAGGCTGTCCCAGAAGTCCTGCACCATCAGTACATTGAGCTTCACGAGGTGAAGTTTGCGAGGGTAGGTAGCACCACCGGTCAAAGGCTGTTGGCAGGCATAGAGGACAGGCTCGTGTAATCAAGTGAAGGCATGCGCTGCGTGTGTAGCGAGTGTTCCCGTGAAGTTAAAGTGGACACGATGAGTGAGGACCCTATTGCACTTCGTGGAGTGCTAAGTTTTTTGGGGGGGGAAAAAGGAGTAACACCAAAAGTGGCAGTGAAGGAAATTTGTGGTGTGGAGATCAAAGAAGTGGTGAATCGATCGACAGCTTTCCGTTGATTTAAAAAAATCGCTTCAGGTGATCTACGCCTCGCGGACAAGCCCCGCACGGGACGACCTCCGATGGACATCAACGAGTCTCTGCAGGATGCTGTGAATGCTACACCACAATCCAGCACACGTGTGTTAGCAAGAGTGGTTGGGACATCCAAATTGACAGTAAACCGCCGCTTGCATGACATGGATTACACCAATAAACAGCGCCCTCAAAGTCCACACGAGCTGACGGAGGTGCAAGCCCAGCGCAGAGTTGCAATTTGCCAGACATTGCTACAAAACCAGCATGATCTTCGTTTTTGGAGGAGAATTGTGACAGGAGACGAGAAGTGGGTGTTTCTGAAAAAAACCTGATACACGTAAATAGTGGTTGAAAAGAAGACGGGAGGCCATCGTCCATGTGAAACAGGACGGATTTGGGAAAAAGCTCATGCTGAGTGTGTGGTGGAATATTGACGGGATTGTCCATTATGAGTTTGTTCCAGAAGATCGTGCTGTAACAGGTGAACTGTATTCTGAACAATTACGCCGAGTGTATGCCATTCTGAACGAGAAATACCCAGCATTAACGAGGAGGAAAAGGTTACTGCTGGAAATTGACAATGCTCCGAGTCAACGGTCTCGAAGACTAACCAACACCCTGGCTGAGTTTGACGGGTTTGAGTTGTTACCTCATCCCGCCTATAGTCCGGACGTTGCACCATCAGATTACGGTTTGTTTCGCTCTCTCTGACATTTTTTGGGTGGTTGGCACTTCAATTCATATGATGAGGTAAATTCTGCCTGTCGTGAGTTTTTCAATTCTAAACCTGCCACCTGGTATCGCCATCAGATTGAACTGTTGTCGCAGAGATGGATGAAGGTAATTTAACATGGAGGCCTGTACTTTGCTGAATAAAGTCTGTCTTTATTTCTGATATTCTGTATTTCATTTTCCCCCTTGTATAACGCAGGACTTCTGGGACAGCCTGGTTTATTACTTCGCATTCTGCCATCTTTGACTAATCACAAAGATGAGACTATGAAATTGATTAAATGACACTCCCAAGTCCATGCCGGGATTCAAACCCGGAACTCCAGGTGTCGTAGCGCGCTGTGCTAACCATTCCGCCACGGAGATCGGCCGCAACATACTATTTTTAGAATTATAATATTGGAGGAGGCTTGGACTGTCGACTATACCATTAACTAACTTACATAAACGTAATTGATAGGATGCTTCTCTTATTATCGCCTTGTAATCAAGGTATCCCGGGTTGGTGTCACGATGAGGACACGGTTATTGATCTATAAAGTAAGTCTGAAACCAATTTTGCTGTTCAGTGGAAAGTTTCCTGGACCTGGCAACTTTGGCAGGAAGCCCCCGTTCCACGTCTGTTTTTAATGACTCAACAAAACGTCCGTTTTGCCACCGTAACGAGCTCGCCAATCAAGGACATCTTTCCGGAAGAGGGAGATAGTTGTGGAAGGCATCTTGGAAGCAAATTAGCGCCTGAAGTCCTTGGACAAACAGTTCCCCACTTTAATGATGAGTTATTAGCTCTGGAGAAGCCGCCATAACTCTCGCGCGCAGCATCCGAGCTATGCCGTCGAAACCGTTCGGGGGAGCATCGATTGTAACACGAAGATGCCGAAGCGGTTTGGAGAATTTCCGGAGAGGAGAGGAAGATAACACGTTTGCGTCAGGCATCCACCCTTTTGTGACCTCTTGCACGTTTTTCCACCCTCTGCGTGGAACATTTGTTGACCGTGTGGGTGCACGCGTCCTTTCCCGACGCGTTACAAATCGTAGAGATGTTTCTACGCAATGCGTGGACGCTCTTGAAACGTTTGTACTGCGTGATTTGGGACGAAACGCCATCCTTTTTGTGGCGTGTAACGTGGAGACTCGCGGTATTCCAAAGATTCGGTCAATATTTCAGTTGGCTTGTCCACAGGGACGTCGCCATTAGCTGGATGGAAAGGGGGGGGGGAGAGGGGATCCAGCCCGCCCAAATAGGCTACATACGGATTTTTTAGGATCATTTGTAGTAGCGAGCGAGAATGACGCGCACACAGGAAGGTTTAGAGAGAGAGAGAAATTGTAGGCTGTTCTGAAAAAAGCACTAAAGACAAAAGATGCAATTTTACAGCAATTTATTTATGTTTATTCTTTTAATTGTAAACATTACATACATGATGTCCTCCGTGACCGTGCGGTCTAAGGCACCTTGCTTTGGACGGCCACTGAGGGACGGCATGGGTTCGATCCCTGGTTCAGTGTCGGGAAAATTTCTACCTGTGTATAGGGCCGGTAGCAACCCACCATCTTGAGGAAATTAGGGAGCTTCGAATGAGTAAGCATAATTCGGTCGCGTAGACCTATTATAACGGCTGAGGATACGTCGGGCTGACTATTCCAATCCTAGTTGAAGATATCCACGGTTAGAGGTGACGAAGGAAAGCCTAGGAGGGAGACCGGCAGTCGGTAGGTAAGCCAAGGCCCTTCATGGGCTGTAGCACACAGGATTATTATTACTTGGGTCGTTCAATATATAAGTTTCCATATGCTGTAAAAAATTTTATTTTTAAGATACATTAGAAAACTATACATACATGTGTAGGAGGATCTTTCCTCACTTCTCCACATAATCCCCATAGAGATTCAGGCATTTATCCTACCATTGCACCAATTTGTCCATACCCTTTGCAAAATAATCAGGGCTCTGGCTATTGAGCACTACTGTCACATTACGCTTCACTTCTTCATCTGTTTCGAAACGGTAACCTTGCAATTCAGACTTTAACACCGGAAAAAGATGGAAATCACTCTGCGCTAAATCGGGGCGGTATCGAGGGTGGAGCAGCCGTTCCCACCCCAATTCTTCAATTTTGTGTTGTGTTTGCACTGCTGAGTGGGGCCGAGCGTTATCGTCAAGAAGAATGACACCAGCTGACAGGAGACCTGGTCGCTTATGTCGAATTGCGTTTTTCTGTTTATCCAATGTTTGACTATAACGGTCAGCATTAATTGTTCTTCCTCGCTCCAAAAAGTCCATGAGCAGAACACCCTTAGCATCCATGCTTCTTAACTCCTTATGACGCGAGCCCTTGTTTTCCGAACAAGCATTTACTTTTCGCCCTTGAGCGCATGCGCCTTCACGTCTGATAACGAATCGATTGTTGTTCCTTGAGGACGAAGGATGGCGCTTGTCAACCATGTGCTTCTTTTTAATGGCACTGCTTTATACAATATTTTATAGCACAGGGAAACTTATATATTGAACGTCCCTAGTATTATTACCTACATGATATATTACCTACACGTTGGACCATCACTGTTTAGAATCATTATACATGCTCAATAAAAATTATACTTACAATATTTTATTTAATTGATTCATTGTGACTTAGTTGAAAGCAACAAAAAATCGCACTTTGTGACCTATGTGCCTTTTCCCAAACACCTAGAATTTAAAAAAATGATATAAAGAAGTAAGACTTGAACCTTTCCTGGCGACGAATGATGAATAGATTCTCTCTGGCTATCGACCAGGTGAGTTGTGGAAAATATTCCAAGCTTTCGAGAGCTAACGTCACTTTCATCTTACTTCAACCTTGAAAGACAATCATTTCAAACTATGACAAATCCAAAAACGAGACAATCATTTTAGTCTTAATACGAAACCGAGAAAGACATTCATTTCAAACTAAGAAAGAACCGAGAATGAGATATAGGAACTAAAGAAAAAAGGGAAGATAAATTAAGAGAGGATCCAGAAGATTAAGGTGCAGAAGGAAATAGAAAGATTGAAGGATGGAGAGAGTGAGGAACGAAAGACTAAATAAAGACAGGAAATGTAAGAAAGTGATACAGAGAAATAAGAAATGCATGGGAAAATTAAGCCAGAAATTAAGATGTAAAGTGGTACATAAAGATATGGAAAATAAAGACAGAAGCAATAAAGAGAAAGTGATGCAGAGAGATAGAGGAACAGAAGGGAAACGAAATTTGAGAGAGGAGGAGATGTAGAGGAACAGAAGGGAAAGTATTTGCATTTTTGCTTTTTTAGGTCTCTTTTCTGTCACTCTTGATTCATTGCGACGGTGAGGATGAATGGTGATTGAATGAAATTAATGGGGAGACTCGAACCCGGGAACTTCGGTGATGAAATCGAAATGAACACACCAACGCACTCGGCCACCGAATCAGCTAGAGGGAACGAAAGATCGAAATAAATGAAGAGCGAGAATATGATACAGGGAAGTCAAGAAAGATTTGATTTGTTGTTTTAAGTCCACTCTAAGCACAGAAAGGCTAATCGGGACTGGACCTACAGTTTAAAGTGGGATCCGAACCACTCTGTGCCTCCACCGGGTATCGAACACGGGAATTATTGATTACAAGGCGACGACGTTACCACTACGCCACGAAGTTAAGAAAGAAAGTGATACAGAGATATACAGTAACTGTTTTCGAATTTTGCTCTCCTTTCGAGAAACTACAGTAAAGCTTCTCAATAACGGACAGGCCTGGGGGGAAATAAATGTCCGTTATTAAGAAGTGTCCGCTATTCAGAAAAATGTGTAGTATGTTACATAATAGGATGAGCATATTACAGTACGTACTTTACGAACATAATGTTTCTTTTTGCTACATTCAAGGAACAAAATACTGTACAACATACGGTGAATTTAAATTAGTAAAGCATCCCTACATACATTACAAATTTCAAAAAAGAGAATGCAATACACGTAGTGTAATCCTTTGTTAAATTACTGCATTCAAAATGCTCTTTCATTTTCAATAGGCTCTAACTATTTCTAGCCAGATCCAGATTGTCCAAAATAATCATATATCTTTTTTCTGAATCTTAAAGTTCTTTTCAGTATGTGTTTCAAGTTCAGATGATGCTAAACTGAGCCCCTCTTCATCTGTTTTTCTTAAAAAGTAATATGAAACAATGCGCGCTAGTTCTAAATACTGGCCATTGTTGTGTCGAATTCCAGAAATTGCGACCGTTTTTTTTTTTCAGGCTGTCCGTTATTAAGAAGTTTCATTTGCGTTGGGAGGTAGTTTTCAGTGTCCACGTCCGTTATTGAAAGGTAATATTGACATTAAACCCCACGTATTTCTGCCGGGGAATTTTAGAAATGTCCGCTATTCAGAGGTGTCCGTTAAGATTAGTTTTACTGTACTATGATATTCCGAAATCGGAAAAATTACATGTGGTTAAAATTCCTTGTAGAGCATTCACGTGAATCCTCAAGTGGTTGCTTTAACTGTTGGCAAGATATTTTCAATAGTTTCGTGCCTACGTAAGACTATTGAACTATGTTACGTCCTCGTGTGCACTGCTTAAAATGCAACCACGGCTACAATATCTTCAGGGTAATAGGTTTTTTCTTTGAGAATGTAAATAAAAAAGCAGATATATGCCAATGGATATAAGAAATGTGTATCTACATATAGTGAAAATTTTCACAGTTTACAGAGATTATATGAGGATTATATATATATACAGGGTCATCCGTTTGAGATGTCAGAAAAATAAAAAGTTATCTACAAGAGGGTAATGTAGATATATGTGATCAGTTTGTTGTAATAGAAGCAGAAAGGATGTAAATTTCAAGTGAGTGGAGGTTTACAGTCTTCAGCTGCATGGCGGCAGTAGCATGCATGTAATAGTCGAAAAATTTGCATACCATACGACATACTGTGTGCACTGTTGTGACGTGACCACCACCTTTGTTACCATGCACATTAGCGCCGCCATGTGGCTGAAGTCTGTAAACCTCCACTCACTCTAAACTTACATCCTTTCTGCTTATATTACAACAAGCTGGTCGGAGATACGTGCATTAACCTCTTATATATAACGGTTTACTTTTCTGACATCTCAAACGGATGACCCTGTGTAAATGAAAGGCAAATTGGCTTCTTCTTTCAGTAACCTGGTGGCCTTTTTCTTTCTTCCAAGGATGGAAGATTGGTCACTTCTTCGACTTCTTCTAAAGGATGGATCATCTACTTCTTATTTCTTCTATTTACTGCAATCATCTATTTCTTCTATATCTTCAGAAGAATGGATCATTTACTTCTTATTTCTTCTAATGATAGCAATCATCTATTTCTTCTGTCTCTTCTGAAGAATGGATCAATCTACTTATTCTTTCTTCTATCTCATCTGAAGAATGGATCATCTACTTCTTCTATCTCTTCTGAAGTATGGATCATCTACTTCTTATTTCTTCTATCTCTTCTGAAGTATGGACCATCTACTTCTTCTTTCTTCTATCTCTTCTGAAGAATGGATCATCTACTTCTTCTTTCTTCTATCTCTTCTGAAGAATGGATCATCTACTTCTTATTTCTTCTTATGCCCTTTCCTTAGGCATAGAGACCTGAACAAAAGCTCAAAGATATTCAGGGGCGACAAATCTGGATATAGCGCCACCTTCTATATCAAACCAACAAGGGAAAACCCAGGATCGCTAAGGAAATGCGCTACCTGTGGCCCAGTGCGTCTAAAATAGCTAGCGCAACCGTAGTGCTTTGGGGCGGCCAAAGATAACTATTCGCGATTAAAATTACCACCTGAGCGCTAGTGTCGCTTCCAATATGGCCGCTCTAAGTAGGATAAATCTTTGTTTAGATTTAGCAGTAGTACAAAATAGCAGCGTCTTGTCATGACTGGTATGGTAGAAAACGTTTAAATTACGCATTATTTTTAAATATTGCGAATGCGATGTGAATTCCAGGTACTCTAACAAACGTGAAGCAGTACTGAGAACAAAGCATTTACTTATGATAGGCAAAAATAACACGGAAAATGCAGACGAAACTATGTATACGCAATGGTAGTTCAAAGCAGTGCTGTATCATCTGCACGTCATGTTGTAACTGGGGTTCTCGGAAATTATTTGAAAATAAAGGAATTGGAATTGACGTGTACTTGAAAAGCTGGGACAGGAGAAAATTGCGAACATATCGTTGCAGTTCTTTCTCTTACTAATAATATTCACGATTTCATGACCAGGCTATACTCACTGAAAAAGGACAGCGTACTGAATGAAACAGTAACATTAGCATGTCCACCTTTTTTTCTGGTTACATTTGACATTAATTCATTCTCAAACTATTTTCATCTTCTCTATTAATCGACTTGCACCTGTTCCAAATTTCATACATACGTAATACCGGTCGCATTGGGTAAGACGTTTCATGAGTTTTCGGGGAAAAAAAGCTTTATTTATAAGTACAATTTAAAACTTTACTTTCATGGTAATATATATTTATCTCTCGAAAAATAAAGTAAGCAGACTCGTGCATTCTTCGTAATTTCCTTGCCGAATTACAGTGTTATATCCCCCATACCAATCTTCTGTCAATTACGTTTTCCCTGATTTATTAACAAATTTCATTTTGTTGATTCCACGGGGTGGAAACACATGAAAACTTTTAATTTGTTCTGACCCATAAAACGATTTAGAGCAAAAAAAAACCTGAACAGTAGACCTTACTCTCGCATATTCCCCATGCTTTAAACGACTTCAACACAACGTATCCTACTTAGAGTACTTCCTGAAAATCCCACCAGATGGCATATCGGTTAATTTTAATCGCGAATAGCGCCACCAAGGACAAATCAACCAAAACCTAGCGATATGCTCCTCGCCAGAGGTAATCAAAGAAAAAATTCGAGCCAAGATCGAAAGACGCGGTTTCGAAATGCCATCCCGACTTCCTCACTTTGCTATACATTCAATCTACGTGTATATTAATAATGATTGTAATTTCTCTTTCAATTTATGTTTCCTATCCTTTGTATACAATATTTTAATCCGTGTTCATTTATATTTTGTTTGTTTTAATCAATACAATCATCTTTTTTCTCCTCCGATTTCGTTTATCCGCTTTCTGTCCAGCCCAGCCACCGGTAAACTACCTTTTTACGCTGTAGTGACTACAGAGGTAGGATATAGGCAAATATTATAGAAACCCACCCCATCGCCCTTAGTGATAAGCAGCAGACCCACCCCGCTCTTCATCATCCCGAAGCCATGCTGCATCCGTTGGATATGATTGATGATCACCGGGGAACGTCCTGTCGTGGAATATGGCTTCTAATTTTTAATGTCTTCTTCTTATTGATTGGCCTTATGTAGGCCCTGAAAATTGCCGGATGTTCGTGAAGACCTGCGTTGTAGAGGCTTTCTTTTCTTTTTAACAAAAGAGGGGGAGATTGAGCGACAAGTGGCGAATGTATTTTTAGAACTTTCCAGACACTGTTGTTAACAGGAAGTATAATTTTGTGTAACCTATCTTTCCAGGTGCAAAAAGGTGCCAAAGAAAGCCAAAATAGGTGCATGTTTACGTGCAAAAAAATCAAGAAAACCTTAAATCATATAATCTTTCATTTTAGGGCCTCCCCGATGACACAGTGCCTTGTAATCAAGGGGTCCCGGGTTCGATACCCGGTGGAGGCACATTGTGGTTCGGATCCCACCTTAAGCTGTAGGTCCAGTTCCAATTAGCCTTACTGTGCATAAAGTGGACTTAAGACATCAAATCAAATCAAACCAAATCTTTGATTTTAAACATTAGAAAGATAATATTGTGAAAAATGAAGATATGCTTTGATTACACTCACCAGTAGAGAATCCTTGAGTCTTTACCTTCACTCATCCCTGGCACTGGTTTCTGAATACAAAAGGAATGAGTTGTACTGAATTATGTTGTGCCTTGCTATGTTGGTGAACTCAAAGCTTAATCGTTTATCGGTCAGGAAGTGTTTGTATGCGGAGAGACACACTAAGGGGACAAACTTCAGAAATATTCTGTCCGCTAATGATAATCCTTTACCACTTACAACTCGTAATATGTCCGGATTTTTAGACAAACTCTGTTCCAGTTTGAGAAGAGAAAATCCTTGAAGATTCTTCTTGGTTCCTGTAAAGATCCGCCACTGTTCAGAGTCTAGTAGTTTTCCTTCCTCCAGTTGTTTTATAGATGCACACATTACTTTGAACGAGTGAACACAAAATTCCCTCGATTTACAGAACGTCACATATAAACGTACATATTTACTTTAATTCGCTCACTGCAACCATGTTTTAAGGCCAGAATAGGTGCAAAATTCATGCTTAGGTGCAGAGTGGTGTTTTAGGTGCAAATTAGGGAAAATAATGTACCACGGAATGTGTGTATATGGTGATATATTATTTTATATACATTTTATCAACATTGTTTTTTGTAGGTGCTGCACCTAAAGTTGAGTTGAGTTGGTGTTATAAGTCCACTTTATGCACAGTAAGGCTAATCGGGACTGGACCTACAGTTTAAAGTGGGATCCGAACCACTTGTGCCTCCACCAGGTATCGAACCCGTGACCCCTTGATTACAATGCGGCGACGCTACCACTGCGCCATCGGGGAGACCTTGTTGCACCTAAATGTCCGGGCTCTAATTATAAGCAACATATCTTACTTTCACACCAGGGATGGCCAAAAATATCAGGATTTCAGAAAATTTAAAATCTCAATTCGGAAGTTTTATATGAACATGATAGTACACTCAGAACTCGAAATGGATCAAATCAATGTTGATGAATTTCTTTTGCATTAATTTACAGACTTAAACGTAAAACCTTGTTTTCTTTGAAATGATCATACAATATAACGGAGACAGTAAAATACAGGAACCAGGATACGTTTTGTTCACATTATACCATTTTATCCGAAGAAAAAATGGTAAATGTGAGAAATCACACACCATTAACTTTAGGACAGAAATTTGCCCCAATTTTTCTAGCTTTTTCTTGAACGAGGTATGTAAAAGTTAATAAGTAAACAGAATAACTATGTGTTTCATTACACAAAATGTATGAAAAAGATTATGCTTGATATTTATTCATCTGGCGGATCGAGTAAAAAAGTCTCCCCAAGGATATAATAATAAATTGAAAATAAAATTGGTTCATTGTAATTAGATTGTAATAGTTGTTATTTGTATTATAATAATAATCATTACCATAGAAATAATAATAATTATAATTACATTGTTTTAAGTTTTATCAATGACCTGACCACCCTACAACCGACGTACATGTTTCGGTACCATTCCAAGTCTTTGATACACCAGAAACGCTTTGATTGATGAACTAAAATGTTTTTGGTCTTGACCCAAAATCAGGTTTATAGTTAGATCCCCTTTTGCATATCATTTGTAAAGCTATCGAATAAGTTCATCATATGTCGATCTGTACCTTTAATTATTGTAATTTGATGCGCCTTCGATTGTGCACGTGAACATTTCGTCTGAGCTACAGACTTCATGCATTTTTTCCAACTGATGTATTTACTTTTCTGCGCTTAATCGAACTAGCGCTCTTCGATTCATCGCAATTGTTTCTTCAGATATCGCATCACGAACGCGCACGGACATGTTTTACCGGGCTTAAGAGCGTACAGAGTGTCTACCAGTCTAGAAAGTCAATAAAAAGCCAAGAAAGTATAGGGGAAGGGTTACAAATATGGAATACCAGTAGTGGGTTTTGTACTACGGACAGGACCGGAAAGTACGAGCCCCCCTCAAGCAGCTTTGCTACACTTAAAACAGGCTCAACATGTCCATATGAGCTTTTTGAGCAAGTGTGGAGCTCTTATAATCCAAGATTTTTGTAAAAATGCCCTCTTCAGAAAGTACGAGCTCTTCAGATTGATTTGCACACACTTACAAAAGTTGCATCAGCCAGATTTTTGTCTATAAACTTGTCAATTTTTGACCATACCTGAAATTAAGCTTATCTGTCAAAATCCCAGGAATCTTGAATTATCTATTGGGTTCTGAGTGGAGTGTGGTGTATTGCCTTGTAATCAAAAAGGTTCGGGTTTGAGTCCTCATAAAATCTGATGGCAAAATGTTAATATTGTTGTTTTGTAAATACGGGGCTTTGGGTTCGAGTCCTGAGAGATGTGGTATTCCATACGTGAGATTTTGCTCTGTTGATAGCTCCCAGATCTTAAAATTTGGTAAAAAATTCTCTATTCTCTATTAAGAATCGCCAGAGTTTTGTTATCTGGGAGCTCAACAATATGGGGCAAAACTGCATAATCAATACATTAGAATGGAGGTCAGGTAAACATTGCATGCTTTTTCTAATCTTTTGATCAATCCCATGTTTCGGCCAACAATAAATTATTGCATGCCCGTGAGTTGTATGCCAACAGATATAATCTATACTGCGTCTTTTCAGAGTTATTCATCGTCATTAGATTATATCTGTTGATATTACCTCTATTGTGCCTTTTCCGAGGGAAATTACATGTCATTTGTCATGGAACTCAAAGAGAAATTCTTATCTATACTATGTACTCTTTCAGGGGCCATCCATCATATTGAGGAATTGTCTTCTGGATATTGTCATTGCAAACTGAATTGCATTTAGGCTTGGTCTTGTTGTACATAAGTCTGTAACTTATAGAATATTTCTGTATTTCTTTTGTATTTTGGATAGGTATCTGCTACGAACAGAGGTGGTATAAAATGGGTAGGTAACTGACGGTAAAGTATTGTTTTATATCCAAAGGGTTTCTGTGTTTAAATCGTGTTTCTAGTTCGAGTTGCTGTTTTAAGTCTATTTTATGCACAGTAAGGCTAATCGGGACTGGCCCTACAGTTTTAAAGTGGGATCCAAACTACTTGTGCCTCTACCGGGTATCGAACCCGGGACCTCTTGATTACGAGGCATGGGGGAAGCCCTGAATCGTGCTTCTAGAACTGCTCTGTGACTCTCTCATTTCTCACATCATAAATATATGATTTTTCACCTATGAGAATGACACTGCATATGGTGTCTTCAGGTAATGCCTCGTGGAACTCACAGATAATTTTAATGTTTGTTCTGTCATTAACCACAACTTGTTTTCTTTTTGAGGTGTTAATTACAAACATGGGTCTCTGTGTTTTGAATTCATCTGGTGTGTAGTACAGGTCAGTATTGCCAGTAGTGACGCGCTTGAAGGAAGAAAAAGCCTCATATAATTTGAGAAAATCATCCTTGGACATGTCTAAATTGTAATTTTCTCTAGGAAAAACCTCATTTCTACCATTTTTAAGATATATGTTCTTGATGTTGCAGTTATCAAATCTACTTGAATTTTTTTCCTGATTATTGTGTCTCCCGGTCTGAAACAGTACCACCACGAAATCGGGCATGTCAAATTGAATACTGGAGAATGAGCTTGTAGCATCAAATTCATAATAAGTGCCAGATGCGGGCTTCTGTACGCATTGATATGTGTAAAATTGTAGAGGAATCTGTGGATTTTTTACTATATCTGCTTTGTGTTTAAGAGCGTAACTGGCCTCATATTCAACAACAGGAATTCTTAGCTCCATAGTCTGAATAAGGCACTTGCCTGCATCAGGTAAGGTATTAGGCAAAGCTTCCCCTGTAGAGTTTAATGTGCTGTACCTCATCAAAGCATTATTATCATTTGCAGCTCTTCTAAATGTAATTCTTAACCCGCCTTTCCACATAATATCTTTGTAATCCGAGAAGAATCCTGGCAATAGGCGCATCGGGAACAGCACAGTGTGGCTCTTGGTTAATATTTTATCACCAGCCTCAAATCCCCCTATTTTGTAGTATGATGCTTCGGTTTTGGATAATTTTAATGTAGCCAAAGCTGTGGAGGTAATGCCGGGATAATCTATTCTGTTTATAACAACGCCATGCTTTCTGATCTCAATTTCAGAGAACAGATGCGGTACAAAATTGTCTACAAGTCTTATATTTGAATTTGCCGGATAATCTGTACCATCGAGCTTTACAACATCAAATTTGATGTATAGATCTGCTCTGTGGGGGTGTATAAATCCATCCCCTACATCAAGATCAACCTCAATTTCCGTGTTGGGTTGATTTAAATTTGCAAATGTCCTCCTGTTTGGGGGGAATGATTGTAGCTCATAACTCTCAATATTTTCCATTGTATGTATTTTTATTTAAATGTTAATCTCTATGATAGCAGTTGTTGTGGCTCCAGCAAAATCAACTAATTCTTCTTTTTCATTAGTGACCATCAATTCAATGTAATCTATTCTATTATGACACACAGGAAAATATAATGTTGGGGATGGATTGTAGATGATTGGCTCCATGAATTCGGAATTAGGTTTGAATGTTGCAATGATGCCGGTTTGTTTGTGAGTGCCTATGCCATTTGATTTGGTGATCATACCCTCGGCCACATTACAGTGAATATTCAGAGTCTCTATGGCTAAGAATTTGGGTATATTCATAGCAGTGTGTTTGATGGCCGCTTCAAGTTTTGTGTTGTTCTCAAAGCCTAACAGCTCTCCTATAGTACCCAGATGCACTGTTTCTGTAGCAGATACAATCTCTACTCTGTGAGTGACAGAATTTTGACTTAACACTACACCTCTGGGTAACTGAGCATTTAGAGTGGACAGATTATATTGCCCTGGAGTGATGACAATTTTTTGATCCCCTACTGCAATTGTGTTGTTGTGGTGCGTAATATTAGGGATCAAGTACATGCCGTAAAATGCTCTGAGAGCTATTGTTTTGGGATACACTATGTCATCATGCAATTTGAGTTTTAATATTGAATTTTGGCTGGTGAGATGGAATACCCCCATGATGTTTCAGATACCACAAGGCCTTTTGAAAATTTTCAATTGATGGTTTATTTATTTGAGACATATATCTCAGAACAGATAAACACAAATGTCCGCAATTAACATCTTTGAAGTTTTGAAGACGGGCATTATTGTAATAAAGATTAGCTGAATTTAGATATTTTATTAAATTTTCAGGTGGAACACCTCCAAATGAATCAAACACAAATGCCTCATTGTTTAAATATTTAAGATAACAGATCCAGTGAGTGCCCTGATTTTTGTACTCATCCAAATTAACAATGCCACACTCTTTGTTGAGTGGTTGTTCCGGTAAAGAATCAGACATGTACACACCCCTAAAATGTTTGATGCCCAGTGGCTTGATTAAAGCTTCAATATCTTGGTTTGTAAGCGGCTCTTGTTTTTTTTAAACTTATTCATGGCTCTCTTAACACCTTTGCCTTTTTTCTCCATTGCCAGGTTATGGCGCTTCTGCTCATCTAATTCTGCCCTATTCTTCTTGGCATCTATCACTGTTTTTGCTATGGCGGCTGACCCCCCCGCCAAGCTCCCAACAGCCCCCAGTGCAGCTAAGATGGCAGGGATGGTAAATATGAAACCCCCTGTATGCAATTTTTTTCTTGATTGCTGTAATTTTTTTAATTGGGGGGTACTAAGCAACAATTTCATACCATGTCCCTTTGCAATACAAGAGCTTTTTTTCTTGCGCTGCTTTTTGGTCAAAAGACTGTCAATAGTTTTAAGAGATTTGAGACCTGCATAAGGTATTTGATACATAACACCCTTGGCCTTCATTGTAGGTTTATTATTTACAGCCCCCACCCCAGTTTTTGTTTGGTGCTCATAGCTATGGTGGTTCCCAATGCTGATATTCTCTCACTTAAAGAAGCATCTTTGCTTACAAATCTACCAAATGCAGCTTCTTCTAATTTCTTGTCTGCAACATGTCTCTTGTCAAGATCAGAATGTGTGTTGTATGCTATGTCATGGTCTCTACAAGCAGCATCTAGGGGATTAATACCAGGATCACCTCTGTTTAATCTATGATCCAATTTTGTACCGGGACCACAATACTGATAGCCTGGAATGTGTAGTTCAAATGGCAACTTGTTTATAATGTCATTAACCAACCCCCGACCCTCAGAGACATTCCAAAATTTAGGTGGTAGAGTATTAATAATTTTTATGAGATATCCAATCCCTTTAGGGTCATTCACTATAAAATTAGACAATTTGGTGCTTATCATGTCCATAATTCCAACCTTTTCATTGTAAAAATTGTGGTTCCCAGCATTTTCCTCCCCAGCTATCACCAATAACCTATCTACAAGTTTCCTGACATCATCAACCCACACAAATTCTTTAGGCAGGGTGTTGTATTGTTTGATTCCACTGCCAGTCTTGATCTGTGACCATATGGGCTTGATTAAATTGTTGTATTTTGCTCCACTGCTAGACTTGACTCTTTTTTGTGTGGGATCATTGTTCTGGTATAGAGCATCTGATTTTATTAATATTTCTTTGTAATCCTCATAATCTTGATCTGTATAGCTGCCAGGCCTTTTCCTAGTTATCAGTTCCCACAATCCAGGTGTGCCGGTGTACTTAACAAAAGCACCTTTTTCTCCGAGACGAGATTCTGAATAAACAATTATATCATCTCCCATAAATGTTACTCTGAAATTGCCAATTCTATGTATGATGCTCCCGTCAAGCTCTGTGTCAGCATATAAGCCAAAGACCTCATCTTTGTTGTCTTTAGGTGTGCTTAAATATTTTTGTGCAAGAAGACCCAATTCAATAGGATCCTGAGTAGCTTCAATTCTTCGAGGAGCAACAGGACTAGGTGTATGAATACTGGAAAGTGGGGTGAATGGATAATCTAATATGTTCCTTGCAGCTACAGGTACAAGCTCCGTGATCAAATCTTGATTTTGCTCTGTAACAGTTTTGATATTCTTACCTAAATTATTAATAGCATCAATTACTGGCTGTTCTGTTTGTTTGTGTTTTTCATAAATTCCCCGGTTCTCTGATTTCCATCCCTTGAATCTTTTTACAAGATAATCTCTTAACTTAAGATCATCAATGATTGGCCTTTTCATGGTTATTTATATATGTTTCAACGTCTAGAAAATCGTTGATTTTATTTCTGTATTTGCCACTATTAGGTGTTCTTGTCATATCAATTGTGACAAACCCATAACTGTCCTGGTTCCAGCACTTGCTGCAAAATTTAGAAAAATCATTGTAGCTCAAGTCCCCACCTACATATTCATCATGTATGTGTTTGAGGTTGGTATGATCTTGATGAAACACACATATAAAATTGCTGTTGTCTCGGATCAGCTGCTTCGGTATTTTAGAAAAAGTCTGTGCCAGGTAGAAGCAATCAATGTTTTTGTGTCGGCCCTGTGTAAAGAAATTTCTAACCTTGTTTTGATTATCCAGTATAACGTCATCAAACACAACAACAGAATTATCGAGACATTCATGGAGTGGCTTAACATCTGGTTCAAAAGTGGCTATATCCAATCCATCATATAGCTTCATCAGCTGCTGATATTTTAATTGTTCCAAGCTCTTAGAGAAGACATACAAGTGCCTGTTTTTCCAGTCTAACCAGTTGGGTGCCAATAAAAAATTATCAACCATTAGTGTAGTTTTACCACAAGCAGATGGCCCAACAATAAGACACCTAATATTATCAGGCAGCAAGTTGCCATTTCTCTTATTCTGCTGTTCAGGTTCTGGCAGCCTTTTTATAACATCCCAGGTGCTCATATTATTATTTTGTCTGCATCGATCCAGCTGTTTTCCGGATGACCCAGCCATTTGACAAGTAACTTGTTGCCTTTTCTGCGGATGATTTTTTCTATGAGATATGTGTCAGGCTGTTTAGTTTTGCTGAGCTCTTGTTCATAGAACCTGCCTTTGAGAATTTCTCCTCGGTGATCTTTTATTATATATGTGTTAAGGGTCCCAGGTTTAACTTGAACTACTGTAAATAATTCAGTGCTCCAGTTTCTTGTAAAGCCTCTTTTGAATAAGTGCTTATATTTGCTGATTCTTACTTGATCACCCACCCTGTATTTGGCCTTTCTTGTTGTTGGCTGGTATCTAGGATAATAAACAGTCCTGATCAAATTTTGCTCATCAGATGAAGTTACTTCAGAGGGCTTCATGTTGATTGTGGAATGGACAGAGTTGTTATATTTATGTAGAAGTTCTGGAAGAATATTAAGCCATTTATAATTACCCTGCAGTGTAAATTGTTTATACATAAGATTTTTTAAGGTTCTGTTGAATCTCTCTACAATTGAGGCTTTGAGGTCACTGTAACTCGAATAATGTTTTATTGCCTGGCTTTTAATAAATTGTTGAAACACTGAATTATAAAATTCTTTGCCATTATCTGTTTGCAAATAGCGCGGTGATCTTCCTGAATGATTGATGATTGTCCTGAGGGCTTCTGTAACGCATTTTCCAGTCTTGGATTTGAGTGGCACAGCCCAGGCAAATTTTGAAAATGTGTCTATCACAGTGAGTAGATACTTGTAGCCCTTGTTGATTTTGTCTAAGTTTTTCAGCTGTCCACTTGACAACTCAATCAAGTCGCTCTGCCATAAATCATCTATGCTTTTTGTGACTACTGGGAGTCTCTTAAAATTATGTCGGGCTTGTCTGTGTAATTCATCAACTATAATTTGTCTAGACATAATATGTAAACAGGAATATTGCAACTATAGGGTGTTCAGCAGCTGAGACTGCAGGATTTTCTAAATATAATTTGTCCCCTATTTGTATTTTAAATTCCAGAGATCCATCATCTTCAACATATGCTGTTTCTAATGTATTGGGGTCTGTAAAATCCTCTAACTCTACACTGGTGATTTTTGCTTTGTTCTCAGCATTTGTTATTGATAAGGTAGGGTAGTGGTGTGCCTGTGGCTGATGCCAATATTTGATCTTGATTGGTCTCAATGTGCCCCCAACAAAAAACTGATAATAAAATTGTGCAGGGGACAGCATATATATTTTGCCACCTGGTGTAAATGGAGAATCATATTCTTTGTTGGGGATGCTGTACAATTCAAGAATTACTGTATGTTTTGGATTCTCGATTATGCCAGTTATTTCTTTTTCTGCTGTGAGCAATCTGCTTGTTACAGATTCAAGGTGCTCATTGATGGTCCTAACAACATCATCGTGGCCTGGCTTGATCTTTATGTCCACAACAAGTTTCTTGTATTGTTGCACAATCTCTTGAAGCTGGGTGGCAAAAACAGACAGGGCATTTGCTTGATTGGATTCCATGGTCCCTAGCTGCTGCTTGATATTAGCCACAATTTGTTGCAAATTTTCAACAACTGCCAATTTTGAATTTTGAGCAGTAAGATCATGGACCTGTCTTCTGATATCCTCAAACAGGGCATGCAGTTCATTAATATGTTGATTGGTTGGAAGAGTGGCCACTGTCTGAGTGAGATGTTTGATCTCTGCTTGGATATTCTTGATATCTTCTGATTTCAATATCCTATTCACAGCTCTCTTAATATTTTTAAGTTCCTGTGATGTGGGAAGATTTGATACTGTATTTTGCAAAGATTCAAGTGCCAATTTCACATTGTTTAATTCAGAAGCATCAGCCACATTTTGCATAGCATTTTGGAGCAGGGCTATATCTGCCTGAGAGGGTGTGGATTGTTGTAAAATTTCAAGTTTTGTTTGAATATCATCTATCAAGTGATGAAAATGAGATAGTTCAGATTCAGTGTTGAGGTTTTCAAGCTTTGTGATTTGGTGCTGGACACTGACAAGAGTATCTACAATCCCAGGCAGGCGAGTTTCTTGTACATTTGCCAAATCACTTTGCACTGCTGCTATTGTACCCTCAAGATGGGTTATGGTACTTTGAATTTTTCCAAAATCTTCATATGTTTCGAGTTGCAGCTTAATATTTGCAACACTCCGAGTTATTGCATTCAAAGCATCAGAAGATGGCAAATTGTTCATAAAATTTTCAAGCGTCTCAATTTTTTCTTTAACCTCGGCTATGGCATTGTGCAGAGGATCCAGATTAGGTATCTGGAGTGACTGAATCTGTTCTTTCAGAGTGGAAATGACTAGATCAAAATCTTCCTGTGATTTTATGCTTTTGACAATTGTTTGGAGCTGTGCCTGGACATTATTTATCTGCTCTTCCAATTGTTGCTTCAATTGCTCAGAGTTGTTAGCCTGGGTCTTAAATTTGGCTTGAAGAGCTGCTACAGCTTCTTCTAAACTTTGAAAATTATCTAATGTTGCCAAATCAGTATATTTCTGAAGCAATAACTTGAGTTCGGAATCAATTTTGAGAAGAGGGTCCATGCATTGTGATTGTAAATTTGTAATTTCTAGTTGAAGACTGGCATTGAGTGTGGTTTGTAAAGCTTGTAAATCACTTCTTAATTTCTTGACTCTGACATCAAGCATAAGAATCTCATCACTGTGATCTTCATGTCTTGTATGGCCAAATATATCATTAGGCATTTTGTTTTAGTGGTTATTTATTATAGAGTATCTGATTCTTAATTCTATAAAAAAGGGTATAAGCTTGTCATAAGATCCAGGGACCTCAATATATAAGCAGTCACCAGCGGAAACAGTATATACAGTGCCAGAAACCATGTTTGAGTGCTTAATTCTATAAATATTTCTCCCTACTGAAATCTTGACATCACCCTCAGGGGTTGTAATAAATTGCAATTGCCCACCTACAGGTAATTGGTAATGATTTAAATTATTGTTAAATATGTACAATGTTTTGCCTGTTTCTTCATCATTATCTGTAAATATGCTGTTCAGATGAATAATTAACAAGCCACTCAGTTTAGACATTACAGATTGTAAATCAGGAGAGGGTTGTGGTGTGGGCAGGTCCATAATAGCCTGTTTTTTGAACCCAAATAAGTTCATAGGCATGTTTATTTATTTCAAATCATGCTCTGTAATTGGGCATTGATTCCCATTTTTCAAATCACAATGCCCCCAAGGTAAAGTATGCATGCCGCATGATAAAATGCATCTCTTGTCATCATGTGGGTCCAGAGCCACTTTTGTTACAATATTGCTAGTCAGCAAGTGATTCTCACTCTGAATTCTATTTTCTGATGTTCTGATTGAATTCTGGGATTTGATGCAATTTTTATAATCTTCAAATTCAAGATCTTTTTCCACAGTAACTCTGCCAATGCCCTTGGCTTTTTTGACAACAGCACTACATGTTTTAAAACTGTACATCTTGGCACTTAACCCAGCAAATTCCACAATAACATCGCCAAGTGTCTCATCTTTTAACTTGCCAGGCACCTTTTTGTTGTGGGGTTGAACTAATGTATGTTCACTGGTATCAAAGTATTGAAACAATTCAGGCTGTGACATATCTTGATAAACATCTTCTGTTTGAATATCAAGAATAAAACTATCCGTGTCCATGTACAATAATTTTACACGATCACCATAAAAAGGTTTCAACACATCATAATATAATATTAACATATGTAATTTGGACAATTCCAATATCACAGCCCCTACATAAATAGGTTTATCAAACTTGATCTTTGTTTTCATCATGTTGAAAAGTGCCATGTGCTCATCATAAATTCTTCTGTAATTGAAGTTGGGCTTTGCAACCAATTTTTTGCTCCGGCTGGGGTCAGTAATTATTTTAACATCGGTATGTTTTCTGACATTTTCAATTGTTTTGCCATACACTGAATTCACCATCAATTTAAACAAGCTCTTATCAAATTGGCTCTTTGCAGATGTTCGAAGCTCCGTGTTTGTGTCAATGTAGGGTTTCAACCATTCTGAGTGCCTGAACCTCAAAACTTTTCCAACTTTGGTCACTTGAACACCATGTTTCATCAGGAACTGGAGGTTTTTGTAATATATGACATAGCCTTCTTTTGGTTCCAGAGTCATCATGAGCTTCTTCTGTTTAGAACCAGGTGAACACTGAACCTCGGGAATTGGGGGCAGATCAGAAAATTTATTGTGCAAATCATCAGGAATTTTCAGATTTGTTTCTAAGAATAGGCCATATTCACTGTCATCAAAATCCTTAAGATCCTCAATATTAAAATCTTCAACCCATTCAAGCCCTGCATATGGCAGTTTATCCATCATAGCATAACCATAGAGGCTGTTTGCATCTACATACACTATATAATTTGATGGCCGTGCTGGATCATAATCAGGCATATGCTTGTTATTTGCTCTGGCATATCTCTGGGAACATTGCACCATCCCTCCTCTTATACATTCCTCCATAAACAGATACTTATCTTGATCGTGGATCAGATCCAATTGCATTTTGGTATTCAAAAACGTTGCAGCCCATGCTAGACCAGGGGCACTGTAAAAATACACTGGGTCCAGTCCATAATTTTGCATGGAAGATTTTCTGAATGTTTGCAATATATCAACTGAGAGAGTGACATCAAGTTTCAAATAAGCCATGTGATAATCACCAAATGTCTTGCATTTAAAACTTTTCCACATCAATTTGGCATGGTGATAATCTTCATCAGTAATTCCAGATCCTCTGATTTTGCTATAAAATGCTTCTTGTGGTGGCAGGGAACACTCATCAAATTTAGAAAATTCTGTAACATAGTCGTATGGATATACACCCTTCCGCCTAATTAATTTCAGGTCCTGATCTGGAAACAAGGCACGTGTGATTTTCAAGTCATCATCAGATAATTGAGAGGCCAGTGTAGGCAGGCCAGCAGGTAAAAATCTGTAAGAATCAAGAAATCTTAATTGAATAGAAACACCATCAACTTTAATTATCTTGCTAATAGATATATATTTCTCATCATTTTCAGCTAAAATATTTAAATTCTGCTTCTCAAACCCCTCGTACCTGATCAGATGATGGAAATCATAATTGGATGCTCCATGGCAAAATATGGGGATAAATCTTGGTCTCTTGATCTTAATATTACAGCTATTACACAGGGCCTGTTTATATCGACCATCTGTATGAGAATGGTGATGTACCTTGATATTTGTATCTGAAAATTCAGAATCACATACCGGGCATTTTTCTGTATTGTTGAAATCCTCAATCTGTTCCTCTGTTAAAGGCAACATGGGCTTTGATATTAATAAGATGTTAGATGCTATGTCACGGCACACATTTTCTATTCTATGTGCAAATATTTTGATGGCATTTGGTCCCATGTATGAATATTCTTTAATAACAACACCATCCCGTATAACCACATAACAAAAGCTGGAAGGCTCATGTTGCTGGTATGGTGTACTTGAAGATTCTTCTGGATCTGGGCTACAGAATGCAAGAGATTTGAGATTCGATTCGAAATCATAGACAATATATGCTGGGTGTTCCAACAAGGCTTCATACTTTTTGAATTTGCAATTTTCACTTGGATTAGGCATCACCATATGAACAGGTTTATGGTTGCCACAGTATTTCAGATGCTCAATTAACTTGTTTTTAGCAATTTCTGCATTTTTTTCACAAACACCATTCACCATTTTTCTACCATCAAATACGGTTAAGCATCTTCTGCACAACTTGAATATTGTATGAGTTTTGTCTAGTTGTGTTCTCACTAAAGCTTCAAGATTATGTATTAGAGTGTAATGGCATGTATCATCCCCTTCAATTAAGAGCAGATCAATCGGAATTGCAGCTTCATCATCAAGTGTACTGATTCTGAGAGGTGCTATCGGGCAATTGCCAGTGGAACAAATAAATACATTAATAGATAATTGTTTGCCATTGATGTGCCTGGCCCTTTTTTCAAATTTGTCAATATTCTGAATAGACATTGGATATTCCAAACCCTCCATTGCATCGTCAAAATCATGTTCATGCTGTTTGTAATAAGTTATTCTCTCAGGATGGCTTGAAACTGGATACAGAGCAGCTAATATACACCACAAAAAGCATTTCTGGTCGGCGTTTTTTATATTGACCACGGCTCTTTTGTTTTTGATATTGGCAGGTAATGGCACATATGTAGATCCTTGTAATGGAGTAAATTCAGAAATATTAACATAGAGCTTGTGTGATGAACCGCATAGGCTCCATCCTGACTCTTTTGCCGCAAATTCAGAGTGTTTGATATTTAATTGATCTATCAAATTGCCTATTATTGTGTCTGAATTTGAATTTGAATATACAGGTACAGTTTCTGTTATGTGGGGCTGTGTAAATTTTGTGCCGTTTGGTTTCTTATATTGTACAAACAATTTGAGGGAGAGCTTATAAGAGCCATTTTGTGCATTTAGAATTGCCTGCAGATCAGAATTTATACTGTTCAAGAAATTCTCAATGCCACATCTTCGCTCTGATACAAACCGGTGATCCCTTAATTGGCCGTTAAAACTGCTACGGATAGGTTCATGGCGTGGCTGTTTTGCTGCTCTGGCATTAACAGGTGCTTCGTGCCTTCTTTTCAGACCAGATGTGGATGGTTGTGCAGAGCAAGTATCTTTATGTGTATATGTGAAGTATTGCATGCTGTATTTTCTATTGCATTTGGGGCAAATTTTTGTGGGAGTTTTGTATTTGTCTGGATTACAAATTTTTTGATGCTTAGCCCAATTAGAGCTGGATATATTCTTATTGCACTTATTACAATATTTTTGATTCGGCATTTTTGTTGTTGTTTATTATATACAATTTCCTGGGCTTCAATTCAAAACTTTATGCTGCATAAAAAATATCAGTTGGGTTCAGCTGTGTGATTTGTATGTGTATATGTGTGTATGTGTGTATACACTTAATATTTTTGGTTTTGGTATTTATATAAAATTTCCTGGGATTCAAATCTAATCTCTATGGATTAATATTATTAATATTAATCTTATGACAGGTTGTAAAGCCAATAGCCCACAAGTGGAAAATCATTCACACTGACCCAGCGCAAATGCCTGCACAAACATGCATATCTTGAATAGCAATAACCTTGTTATATATAACAGGCTGGGACAAATATAAGCTTGACTCTAAATATGAGTGGATTACAACAAATAACAGATTTTATAATGTTCAATATGAATTTAAACCAGTAAGTATGAGAAGCACTGTATCAACACGTCTGTTCCCCTCAGTCACTCTCACATAACTAGCTGATGCAATAATCGGGAATTTCTGTAAATACTGAGGAAAAAAATCAATACTACCGTCTCGGGAATTCCACACACTGACGCAGAGGAGAAACATGCAAACACGAAGCAATTCTAGAGGTAGGCTCTGCATATTACATTGTTTTAATATTAGATAAGCAAATTGAATAGTATCCAATTAAACTTAAACCTGAAGTAAATATGTATAGGTGGGTATGGATACAAGTTTATAGACTGGCTGATGCAATTTTGTAAATCTGCTTGAGGGGGGGGTTTGATCTCGAACCCAAAGCCCCCTGTTTACAAAACAACAATATTAACATTTTGCCATCAGATTTTATGAGGACTCAAACCCGAACCTTTTTGATTACAAGGCAATACACCACACTCCACTCAGAACCCAATAGATATCAATTCAAAATTCCTGGGATTTTGACAGATAAGCTTAATTTCAGGTATGGTCAAAAATTGACAAGTTTATAGACAAAAATCTGGCTGATGCAACTTTTGTAAGTGTGTGCAAATCAATCTGAAGAGCTCGTACTTTCTGAAGGGCATTTTTACAAAAATCTTGGATTATGCAAGAGCTCCACACTTGCTCAAAAAGCTCATATGGACATGTTAAGCCTGTTTTAAGTGTAGCAAAGCTGCTTGAGGGGGGCTCGTACTTTCCGGTCCTGTCCGTAGTACAAAACCCACTACTAATACCAGTTTGTTGTTGACCATTCAACGACACATTTTTAAAAGAAATGTAAATCCTTAATTAGTTCTTTAATAGAATGTAATGTTTAGACTACGTAACATTATGGCAGTTATTTGTAAATAACATTTTCCTAAAAGTTGATATGATTGCTTCACAAAAATATGGGGTACAAATATGGAATACTAGCAACATTGTTCACAAAATGAATATATAAACACAATTATAATGAAAACATTAAATAAGTGAACACTGTAATGTCACAAGTATGGGAAAATTTCACAACTTCACATGTCTGTTATTATTAAGCTACTATTTACCTACTTACAAAAATCGCAAACGTGAAGTCCATTATCATAGCCTTCACATTCAGCATGAGCACACATTTCGCACTTAACCCATTCTTCTCCACCCTTATCATTAGAAAATCATCCACAACAGAAGAGACATTCAACATCGTCACTACTTGGTGCTGCCACCTGACATACTGAGATCAGAAGAGTCGTCTCGCACGCTGAATACGCCGACACTGTCCGAGTCTGATGATTCGCAGTCCTTTGGTAATGGTGTTTCTTCCTTTTTTCCATTGTTTTTAACATTTCAATGGAAGTCTTATGTGGTGATGAAGTCAGGATATTAGAGGTCCCTGCTTTCAACAACAAATCCATTGTTTTCACGTCGTTAATAATTTTTTACATAAATCGGATATAAATATGGAATACTACTATTCCATATTTGTACCCCTTCCCCTACTTGTGGTCAAGGGGCAGTGTTGCCACAATCTGAGGGCACAATTTCCCTTTTTGGACCAATTTTTCCCTTCACCTAAACAAATATACTAATAATAATAATAATTATTATTATTATTATTATTATCAGTGCCCTAGTAGTAGTAGCAGCAGCAGTACTAGTAATATTTCCATTGGTCCATGCTCGGTATGAATAAAAAATTAAACAAAATGTTCACATATATGTCAGTTTCATCGCTTCCTGGTCAGATGCCCCAGGTTTGAATCCAATAATTCTCATCGTTACAATTATCCGAAGATACAGAAAAGCGACGTACAATAAACTTAAAATAAATAAAAGTAGATACATGCTTGTATTCAAGGGAGCAGAAATAAGAAGAAATAGAAAAAATAAAAATGTGGATATGAAAATGGAACTTATAATGTAGAGTCAGATGTCATAAAATTTCCCTGAAATTGTGGTATTTTTAATCGAAATTCCCTTTCGGATAAAATTTTGGTCCAAATTTCCCTGCAAAAGGGAAATTTCCCTTCATGTGGCAACACTGTCAAGGGGCCTCCCCGATGGCGCAGTGGTAGCGTCGCTGCCTTGTAATGAAGGGATCCCGGGTTCGATACCCGGTGGAGGCACATAGTGGTTCGGATCCTACTATAAACTGTAGGTCCAGTCTCGATTAGCCTTACTGTGCACAAAGTGGACTTAAGACACCAAATCAAACCTACTTGTTGTCAAAAATTATTTCTCTCACAATGACTGATTGATTTACTTTACTTCACTCTTCGCCCCTTTTGACTAATCGTGAAGATGAGGATGAGTGATAAGATGGGTGAAGGTACAATGACAATATAACCTCACATGACATTATCTGACTGGGAGACCAGACGCCAGAGCCTCGCCAGTCTACCAAATGTAGTCCAGAATGTATTAATAATAAAGCAAGTCTTATTCTCTTGTTAAACACAGTTTCTGTTTTCATCCTAACTGGACTTTTGGTAGAGGTTTTTTATGAAATAAATATTTATTTTCTTAATTGCTAATTTTACCTAAGTAGGGGTCCAATGAAGGAAAAGGAAAAAGTCAAGAGTTTGGGATTTGATATTTTGGTAGACACCCTGTGATATCTCCATTACGTACGAATGCGCCGGATATTTTCTCCAATAGCAATTTGCTCCCGATATTATCCATTCCGTCCGGATAGTCGACCCCGGTGAGTGGTCACTCCTCCGTCCGATAACAAATAACGGAATCTCCCGGGGACAATGGGAAGATCTCTTCCGAAGCGACGATGCATCTTTCCGGACGGACAATGGACCCAGCAGCCCTTCCCTCCCAGGGTCCGTGTCTTTGAAGTCACGTACTTTGCTGTCACCGTATTGTTTATCGCTCCTGATGGCCATCTTGCTTTACCGTTGTTTTATGCCTAGTATGTGTTTTGAATTGTTCTTGTTGGGGTCAGCTTTTTATCCGGAATGGACAACGAATGGTGGTCGTGAGGAAGAGCGGATTCAGATACTCCCAAGAGCTTTTAGGAGCCTTAAACATGCACTAAAGGAGCGAATAGTCCACTTAGAACACACTCTAGAGTATTGGAACATCAATAACCCCACTGTAAAAGAATAGGTCGTAGTTTTACTGTAAAATTACAGGTTCAACGTTAGAAAACACTAACTACAGAAATGACAATACACAACACTATAAGCACAGGGAAAGTAACATCTCATCGTTGTTCGACTTTCATTTGTTTGCATGCAGTGATCTTCAGTGGCACTAAGTGAACATCTGTTGTCAATGAAATAACTTTTTTTTGTACTTTTATGCAAATTACTTTATATTTTTAGAATCAATCTGTAATCCCTGTGTTTCCCTTTTTAAGGCTCTGCTGAACCTTTGCAGGGTGCCTACTCACCGGGAATTCCTTGAATTCCGGGAATAATGCGTGAATTATTGGCTCCAGCAATTATGCGTGAATTCTACTTGAATTTCTCTCCGTAGACGTGAAAAAATGGCAACTTTTATTAATCCCAATCCCATTGAATTTACTTTGCCAGTTTAGCTTTTATATTTATCGAGGAAGGAAAATAAATTAAAGCTGGGTGGAAAATAAAGCAGAATTCTGTAAATCCGTTTGCTTTGTTAGTGTCCTTTTCAGAACAATCTATGACAGACGGAAGATTATTGCAAGATATCTTGAAAGTTCGATTAGGTAAATTTACAGTTTGAAATTCTTATACAGTTAACATTTTTTCGTAGATTGGTATATCCCGCAACATTTGTGACTTGTGTTTGCAGATTTATTTCGAGCCTGAAATTAGAATTTTTGGATAAATTGGAATCACGCAGACCCTTTTTATTGTTAATATATTTGTGTATGTCTGTGTATGGGTGGCGAGAGGCGGTAATACGTAAGGTTGATACAGAGAAAACATCTTCTTGTACCCTTGAATTTTTGGAAAGTTCGTCTTGAAAACCGGGAATTATAAGGGTGGGGCAACGGGAACCGGACAAATTTGAAGAAGGCACTACAAAGTTAATTTTTGCTGGAAAAACAAATATTTACAGAAATGTATAGTGAAGATCATATCATTTTATGATAGACATTCAAATGTTCCGTTACTAGTAGTTACCAGCAATTTTGTTTTGTTTTGGAATGCTTACACATTATGAGGAGAATGAAGGCATGGTGTTGTTGATGAGTGATGAAGCTATCTTCCACCTAAATGGTTCTGTAAATAAACAGAACTGTCTCTACTGGGCTGTGGAAAATCCCGACAACTCCCATCAGAAACATCTCCACAGTCCAAAAGTGACTGTGTGGTGCACTGTAGGTAAGGTTGGCATCATCCGACCTTATTTTTTTGAGGACAACGCTGATCGTTACATTCAGATGTTAAACACCTTTTTGGTACCTGAATTACGGAGGAGCAATGTGGTTTCAGCAAGATGGCGCCACGGCTCACTGCTGTTCCCGAACCGCGTCATTTCCAGATTTGGTGATGTTCCATGGCCTCATCGATCCCCGGACTTGTCCATGTGTGATTTTTTTTTTATGGGGGTACCTGAAGTCGCACGTCTACGAGAGTAGGTCACGCACACTAGATCAGTTGAAGGAGGCTATTCGTGAGACCATCGGCCAAATCGACAGAGACATGCTGAAGAAATTTCCATGATCGCCTTCAAAGTTGCATCCACGAAAATGGACGCCATTTGTCCGATGAAATTTTTCGCACATCAATAACATAAAATGCTATGATCTTCATTATATATTTCTGTCAATATTTTTTTTTCAGCAAGTATTAACTTTGTAGTGACTTTTTTGAATTCTTCCGGTTCCCGTGCCCCACCCTATAGGGGAAGGTGGGGCAAAGTGAAATAGCTAACAAATAATAAAATTTGAAACGCATGTAATTACAGAAATAACAAATCTAAATACACAGTGTAATACCTACATATGTTGGCTACATATAATAAAAACAATAAGATGTAGCCATCTTTACTTTAGGAAAGACATACAATATTTATAAACACTGCAAAAATTTCACTTTGCCCCATATATTTATTTCGTCTTTACACTTTTTGCCATTGTCACATGATGCATGACTTTATAAGTAATGATAAAAATAACAAAAGAATAATGTTAACAAAATACTTACCTCTCAGTGTGCAACGAAGCAGGGCGCCAATATTACAAGACCATGTGCTCCAAACACTTTGTTTGTTACTGAAGCCGGAGGAAAAGCTGTTGCGTGCTGCCACCTATGAGGGAGATGCACCTGTACGTGATGGTGACCATACATCGGCAAACCAAAATATGGCGTTGCGTGTGTGCTTGGCAATTCGATCATTTCACTTTGCCCCTTATTTCGCTTTGCCCCACTTTCCCCTACTTGAATTTTATCAAGATCTGGTCGACGCCAGAGCACCTGTTTTCTAATTTTGCTCTCCTTTCAAAAAACCGGTATGATATTCCAAAATCTGAAAAATTACATCTGCTTAGAATTCCTTCTAGAGCATCCACGCGAATCCTCATGTGGTTTGCAATCGCTATTGTCTAGATATTATTAATAGTTTCGTGGCTAAGTATGTCTATTAAAGTAGGATAATATCTAGACAACAGCGAAATAAAACCACACGAGGATTCACGTGAATGCTCTAGCACAAATTCTAAGCAGATGCAATTTTTCAGATATGAGAATATCCTGACTGTGTTTCCAAAGGAGAGGAAAATTCGAAAACTGCTGCCCTGGCGTCGGATAAAGGGTCCAGCCCGGCCTTAACGGTGAAAATACCGTAGAATGAAAGTACGGTGAATCATCAGTATATTTTACGGTATCATCACCGTAAAATCACGGAAAGTTTTTATAGATCACCAGATTGGAAAAATAAGAGCTTAAATGCACTCAAATAGTAGAAATAGAAATACAGATGCTAAAATATGCTTTTAACAGACACTAAATAAGAGCATAGGAATTAAATGAGGTAACAAGAACACGATAGACATGGAAGAATACAGGAATTTCTACGGCAATGAAACTCTGAAATGAAAACTTTTAGGATCACTAGTAACAAAGCACAGCCTACTGGAATGCCATCGAGCATTCCGTGCAGTGCTAGTTTACCGCCTGTACACCACACCTCAGGAGCCGCTTGTATTGGGAGGTGAGAAATATTTCACTGTTCCTCACTTGCAGTGGTATACCACCTCCCGTCATCTGATTCTAAAAATATGGCAAAATGAGGACTGGCTACTAAAAAGAAATATACGTAATTTTCCTGACACTGTTAAATGGGAGTACAATTTTATAACTTACCGTTTCAGGATTTTCCAATCTTAAAATTAAGTTCTAATACTGGAAATTTAACTATGATACACCCCAGTGGCGTGCACAAGGGAAGTTGGTTGGGTTCAATTCACCCCTTTTGGCCCCCGAATTCCTTACAAAAGAGAAGAGAAACGTGAAAGGCAGGAAAATGAAGCGAGTGGAGCAACACAGTGCTCGTAGGTGCAGCCGCGTTTTCCCCTCCATGCACTCACTTCCCCTCTCGCGCGTTCATTGGTCGTGTCCTTTCGAGTTGTAGTTGAGCTGAGGACTTGTTTTCCTTCCCTTGCTCCTCAGATTCCCGCACATCTTCACGCGAATTCGTTCCCAATGAACGAAAAGAACCCATCCTAACGGGTATGCAACACGCACAGCTTGCGCGCTGTGTAGGTTGCATAACACACATGATTGTGGTTGAAATTTTATTCTAGAAAAACGAACAACGAATGCGGGACGTAACCAGAGACGGTGGCAAGATGATCTCAGGAGCACTGGTTGGCGACGGTTGATGGTTCTGGTTCACGGCTGCCTGTCCTTGCACTCACGGCCCGGTGGGCAAGTCGTGGGCGAGGAGGTAGGTAGAGGAGCGGAACCGTACGCCTCGGTAGCTTGTTCTACTTTCCGTCTTCATTGTAACCTGATCCCAGGTTGTCTTGCACGGACTGTGACGACCCAACCCGGTTTGTCAATGCCTCCAGGTCTCGCGTTTCGGGGCGTGCGAACTATCCCCCCCTCCCTTTCTGTCTACCCATTCGAATGTGGGTTAATCTGGAAGGGCAGCGTTAACTTTGTGTATTAGCGCATGTGTACAGTGAGACGTCTGATTCTTGCGCGGGTGACGAGATTCGAACCCCTAGGATCTTTCTGTTAGAAGTTAATTTAACGTTAAAATTTAACAGTCTCGCCGACCTCCGTGGCTGAGTGGTTAGCACAGCGCGCTACGACGCCAGGGGTCCCAGGTTCGAATCCTGGTCTGGGCATGGAACTTTGTGAGTGTCCATTCATCATATCATCACTCATCCCATCTTCGCAACTTAGCCAAATGTGGCACAAAGAGCGAAGTAAAATAGAGCAAATCAATCAATCAATCGAATCCCGGATTGGACATGGGTGTTGTTTGTGAGTGCCCCTTCATCAATTATATCATCACTCATCCTCAGCTTCGCGATTACCCGAAAGTGGCGGAAATGCGAAGTAAAATCAACCAAATGAATCAATCAATTTAACAGTCTCCACTTTAATTTACCAAAAAGAAATGAAATTAAGACTCTCAACCCTTTTTTCGTGAGATCATGTCGTCGCTTTCTATGGCTATAATCAGAATATTAAGCACACACGCTCGTACATATTATATATAGGGTGTATGATAAATGATAGTGCAAACTGACACAGTTGAAAGTACATGATAATATTAGGAAAAAAGTCTCAGTAAACATTGGTCCGCAAACGAGCCGTTTTCGAGATAATTGCGAATGTGTGGTTGCAAGCCGCTACTGACTTCATTGTTTGTAAACGTCGTCCTAGTTGGTCAAATGGTAATAATGTGTGCGAATGTGTGGTTAGAAGCCGTCACTGATTGCATTTTGTAAACAGCGAGTGCTTCCTTGCGCGTTCCGTGGTTTGCTCTTTGTTTACAAAACAGAACATTTCCGAGAGGTGGCGTTGTAATCAAACAGGATGGATACAATCAGTACAAAGTCTAGCAATGAGATCTCCAATGACTTTTCTTACTGTATTATTAGCATTTTACCAATAGGACGACGTTTACAAACAATGAACAACACATTCGCAATTATCTCAAAAACGGTTCGTTTGCGGACTCATGTTTACTGAGACTTTTTTTTGCTTCTATTATCGTGTACTTTCAACTGTGTCAGTTTGCGCTATTACTTATGATACACTCTGTATACAGGCTCAGTAGCGGTGAGGGCAGCCCCCCTTGCACTTTTTGCCTTCGCGCTATGACCTCTTTGAAGAAGAAATGAACTGTCCTTGCTCCTCCAGTTGTAGCACCCAATCGTCGCTACTGTACAGACCAGGAGCGTATATTCTAGGCTAGTTAGGCTATCTGCGAAGCCTGAATTCTAGAGAATAGAATACATCAGGAAAATCGATCAGAAACTGTAAATAAAATTATTCATATCTGTTAAATGATGATGGTGATTCTGGAGTTGGCAACCTGATTTCTTCTTGTGAGTTGGCAACCTGATTTCCTGTTAGTTGGCAACCTGATTTCCTGTGAGTTGGCAACCTGATTTCCTATGAGTTGGCAACCTGATTTCCTATGAGTTGGCAACCTGATTTCCTATGAGTTGGCAACCTGATTTCCTATGAATTGGCAACCTGATTTCCTATGAGTTGGCAACCTGATTTTCTATGAGTTGGCAACCTGATTTTCTATGAGTTGGCAACCTGATTTCTTGTGAGTTGGCAACCTGATTTCTTGTGAGTTGGCAACCTGATTTCTTGTGAGTTGGCAACCTGATTTCCTACGAGTTGGCAACCTGATTTCCCTATTAGTTGACAACTTGATTTTCTGTGAGTTGGCAACGTGATTCCCTATTAGTTGGCAACGTGATTTCTTATGGGTTGGAAAACTTATTTCTATTCATAGCCTAGAACCACGTGACATAGTGAGATAGACCAGATCTTGGACTCAGTATACGTCACTGGTACAGACCTGTAACACCGTATTGAGACACACAAGAATAATACCTTGAATATTATATTTGAATCATTTATCTTGTATAAACAGTGGCGTGGCGTGGGATTTTTCAGTGTTACCGGTTATCACGAGGACATTTAAGGAAGAAGTCGTAAGCCTCCCCACCTCATGATGATTCAGTTTATCGTCAGTTTCGACCATTAAATGAAGCAGTTCCCACATAGTTCCCTCGATTCAAGGAATCGTTGGTTTCGTCGCTTCATCTGAAGCGTATTTCTTGTGTAGCTAAGTAGCAAGTGGCGCGAATTAAGCATTCTATCTATTTCTTTTAACGTTGTCATTGTGCTTATCATATCCAGCAGACGACTAGGTTTTTAAATCGTTCAAAATAGGCGTTGGCCTTCCTTTAGTCACAATTTCGCTTTTTTCTGCAGAAGAACACGATCCGAAAGATTGATTCAAAATATCTTCTATCGCACAATTACACACACTGTTCAGATAAGACGAACCCGCCACCTCGGAACTCGAAGCAAGCTCCATTCCGCTTAATTAATTAATTGACAATGCCCGAAAACAACGCAAAGACGATAGACACCACTCACAAAACTCGCACTGCACAGTCCCTCCCGCCAACGGTTGTTTACTTTTGTAACACGTGAAACACCCCATCTTCCTTGCCTCCTCCCCTCTCAGCATCGGCGCTTCCCCAATAGCCAATTTTTCCTTCGGAACCTTACTGCAAGAAGTCCAGTTCTACTACTGATGCCATCTTAGTTGTCTTGAAACAAGATTTGCCCAAATCGCGAAACTTTTCGTTTCAAATAAGACGTATGTACTATAGAGTAGATGTAGTCTACATCTGTTTCCTAACTACTCCCACGTTTCGCTAAATCCACAGAAATCTCATTTCTGACACCACTACTATTTCGTATATTTACGTTCCTTGCTACCTTTAAGGCTTTCGCTTTATAGGATAATCGTAATCGTGGCGATGAGGATGCATGTTATTGAAATAAAATTATTATTATTTTGTGTATGTAATTATTAATTTTTTATAATTTTGTAAGTAAAAGAATAACAACAAACATTGGAATATTCTTGCTGAGGATTCGAACCTGCGACACCTGACACTTCAGAGCGTGCTAAGATAACAATCGGGAAATTATGCTTGTAAGTAATATTTTCACCCAAAACCAGTTCTACCACCTCGAAAACATTGCTTCAATCTGAAATTATTGCATTCCTTCGACAACGTATGTCAATCTCAATCGCCCCTTTCAACAATTATCACAAATTCCTCTAACCGAGATAATACGTATTATATGTGTGAAATATAGAATTTTAGGTTGACATTTTTAGAAGCACAGCGGGCCCCTTGACCATCCCCATCCCCTCCTTCTCGCCCATGCTGTCAAAGAAGGACAAAGAAGACTTTCGTAATCGCTGATATTTAGTGAAAATAGAAAATATCACTTGGTAGTTTTCTTTTGCCCAGTGCAATTTGATTTTTTAAATTTTGATTTGTCGTTTTAAGTCCACTTTATGCACAGTAAGGCTAATCGGGATTGGACCTACAGTTTAAAGTGGAATCCGAACCACTATGTGCCTCCACCGGGTATCGAACCCGGGGCTCCTTGATTACAAGGCGGCGACGCTACCACTGCAACATCGTTCTCCAGTGTGAGTGAACACCTTCAGAGTAAGGTAGACCCGATTAGGCGGCTCTTTTCTGTCAATTGAATATGGCAACACTCATCTGTATCCGATAAGGATCACCGGCAACGGTGGCGGCTAAACAGGCATGGCAATAACCCACCTCCTCCTACCGCCATAACAGCCTTTGCCGCGACGCGAAGTCTTCCTTGCGTGGGCTCAGGGCCCTTTCCTCATGTTGCCTCAGGAGGGTACCGGAACAGTCCTCCTCTTCGCTTTTGCCGGTGTCAGAAAAAATGTCAGTCTGCAATATTTATTTTACGACAATATTACCAGTTTATGTTTGTAATAATATTTTAAGACAGGTTCTTGAATTCTTTATATTTTGCTGTTACCTGCGGTAAAAGCGATTACAAGCAGTCTGTGTATAAACTTATATCAAACCTTTCCTGCGAGACCGAGAATATGATTTAGATGTCCAGATAGGCATTTGCAACTCGAAACGACGCCAAGAACAAAAGCTGACCGCCCTGGCGGAGTGGTTAGCACAACGGATCCTACTTAGAACCCTGACCTAAGCATGGATGTTCTTTGTGAGTGTTCCTTCATCAATTTCATCATATCATCAGTAATCCTCGCCTTCGCGATTACCCGAAAGTGGCAGAAAAGCGAAGTAATATAAACCAAATGAATCCAACAAGGCAGGTTTTTCTCATATCTGGGAACACCATAAAATGTTATACCATGTTTAATGCGATACTTCATGGAGGTGGTGAAGTCGACACGCTAAAAACATCGATTCCGTTGATATTGATATTCTGCATTGCATAGCTCTTGGTCGGTAGGCTTCGTATTTCAAATACACTCACCTCACGTGAGGTACAGGGTGTTTCAAAAGTCGCGAGACCCAAACGTTCATTGGCTTGTAACGTTAAAACTGTACTTCAGGTTTTCTTCATTGTAAAGCCTTATCCATTGACATTTTAGTGCATCACACGGAACTTCATCTCATAAAAATACCCTTTAATACATTCCTGTGTGTATTTTAACACACTACAAGGTGCATCATTTGCAGTTTATGCACGTTAACGTGTTATTGAAATGAAAATATATGTGTCAATTTGATGAGTTGGGACTGGGACTGGCCATTTTAGGTGCATATCGCCACAGCTGACAACACTAGCAGATCGAAATTTCCTGTATGGACTAAACAGATAATGTTAAGCCATTAAATGGCCCGAAAGTGGCGGAAATGCGAAGTAAAATCAACCAAATGAATCAATCAATTTAACAGTCTCCACTTTAATTTACCAAAAAGAAATGAAATTAAGACTCTCAACCCTTTTTTCGTGAGATCATGTCGTCGCTTTCTATGGCTATAATCAGAATATTAAGCACACACGCTCGTACATATTATATATAGGGTGTATGATAAATGATAGTGCAAACTGACACAGTTGAAAGTACATGATAATATTAGGAAAAAAGTGAAGTAAAATAAACTATATGAATCAGTCATTGTGATAGCAAAACATATTGACTACAAGTATACTTTCTTGACTTTTTATTGACTTTCTTACTTGTACATTTTCTTACTTTCTCTTGACTTTCTTACTTGTACATTTCCTTACTTTCTCTTGACTTGCATGACTAGTACTGTAGAAACTATTTTGACTGTTAACAACATTGAATCCAATCTCTGGTATTTATGTCGATAGCAGCTCTAAGGCCCTCTGAGCCTCTCATGGATGGATACACACAGAACCCAAAACGTGTCAATTGAAACATATATTTTGATTTCAATTAACACGTTAACGTGCATAAACTGCAAATGATGCACCTTGTATTGTGTTAAAACACATAGGAATGTATTAAAGGGTATTTTTATGAGATGAAGTTCCTTGTGATGCACTAAAATGCATCAATTGGGAAGATCAGACAAGATCATTTAAAAGATAACAGCATTATACATTTAAGAAAAACGAAAATGAAAATTGAAGAGAGATTTTAGAATTGTGGATTTACAAGGGTTGGATAAAAAGTAATGGCAACACTGGTATAATTGGTACTTGACTGTATTGGCAGAGGAGCACGTGTTACATTCCTTCAAAGTAATCGCCCCTCATCTCTACGACCTTCTGCCACACGTATGGAAGGCGCCGTACACCGTCAGCGCGTCCATCTCTATCGATGTCCCGCAGTGACCGCCCTATAGCACGTATGATGGCTTCGCGCGTGTCGTAGTGCTTCCCGCCCAGTGGTTCCTTCATTTTGGCAAAAAGGTCGTAATCACACGGTCTCATACCGGTGAATACGGCGGATGTTCCAGTACCTCCCACTACCAGTTACGCAGGAGCGCCGTCACATTGTTCGCAGTGTGACACCTTGCATTGTCAAGCAGGATGATGGGACACCGTGCCGTCGCTTCCTTCTTAATGCGAGACGAAGGTGGTGTTGCAAGAAGGTGCAGAAGTAGGCTGCGTTGACCGTCTGCCTGAGAGACGTTGTTCTTCTTGCCTAAACATATTGTTAGGGCGCTTGCACTCTCGTCCTCTGCTTCAGAGCACTGCTGTTTTTGACTGAATAACATACAATCGCTCCCACTCACTATACTTCCTCGTCTGACATTCCTTTATCAGCCACGAAACGCTTGTGGCGCTGTGACTCACCCCTTTCACGGGACAGCAGTGTTGCCATTACTTTTTATCCAACCCTTGTATTTTGATAGACACCCTGTATAAGTAGATTTTATAGTATCATAGCCCTACATTTATGGAAATGTGGAATTTGATATTGCAAAATTGGTGTTTTTTTGACAATGTGCACCTTTTTTTCTTGCACATTTTGTCCTGCTTCCTGATTTTGTTTAAAAAGAAATAATAAACTACACTTCCACGTGGACGTTTTCAAGCTTTTTGAGCACTTGCAGATTTCAATGGCCAACGTTTCAATGGGAAACATTTCGCCGCGATGAACATTTAATTAATAGGGGGGTGGTAAAGGTGTGCAGCGAGGGTGGGAGGGGTTGTGGGGCTCTGTGTTGTGGCAATCGCGGTGTCGGTTTTCACAGGAAAACACTTCTGTACGCTAATTGGCACCGGTCCAGGGTTGGCCGTGGCTTTAAACATACCCCTGTTACGGGCGGGCATCATGTTACAGGCTGCAAAAAGCAGTTTTTGTCGATCGGTCGGTACGTATCAGGCGGAATGGGAAAACGCGGATTTGTAATTATCACGTGCGAACAAGTAATTTAGCGAAGCCACGAACAGAAAAAGTGAAAAAGAAACTTGTTTTATTGTAGTACGTTTGTCTTTTTTCAGTTTTGCAAAAACACACACACACACTCTCTCTCTCTCCCTCTCTCTCTCACTCTATCTCTCTCACTCTCTCTCCCTCTCTCTATCTATATATCTCTCTCCCTCCCTCTCTCTTTCTCGCTCTCGCTCTCTCCCCTCTCTCTTTCCCTCTCTCCCTTTCCCTCTCTCCCTCTCTCTCCCTCTCTCTATACCTCTCTCCCTCTCTTGCTCTCTCTATCTCTCTCCCTCTCTCTCTCCTTCTCTCCCCTCTCTCTCTCTCCTTCTCCCTCTCTCTCCTTCTCTCCCTCTCTCTCTCACTCTATCTCTCTCACTCTCTCTCCCTCTCTCTATCTATATATCTCTCTCGCTCTCTCTCTCTCTCTCTCTCTCTCTCTCTCTCGTTGGGGAATGTTACCAATACCTAGACTTCGTATCGGATACTCTCGGTCTCGTTCAAGAGTTTAGACACGCTTGAGGTAAGTTTTGTTTTTTCTCTATCAACTGTTTCCACTTTTTTTTTTTAAAAAAAAAACGTTATTTCGTTTCCCACCGTTTTTCGTATCGTTGTTTTACCTCCCTTTCGGTTACTGGACATGTTCCACCCTACGTTTTATAACACATAATGTGGTTGCGACTACAGGGTGGTTACTCACCGTCAATTCCGGGAATTATGCGTGAATTCTGCTTGAATTTTTCTCCGTAGACGTGAAAAATTACAATATTTATTAGTGCAAATCCCATTGAATTAATACATATTCATTAATGCTCTAAGGCAACTTTTTTTTCACAGTTTAGGTTTTTTATCGAGAATAGAAAAGAAAAGAAAGTTGCGTGGAAAATAAAACAGTCTGTTTGGTTTGTTAGTGTCGTTTTGCAGAACAGTCTGACAGACGGAAGATTATTGCAAGACATGATATCTTGAAGTTAATTAGGTAAATTTGAAATTCTTATACAGTTTACAATGTCTCGTTGATTACTATATCCCGCAAAATTTGTGACTTGTGTTTATCGGTGCCGTACTGTTAGCGAACGTTCTCACATCGAACACGTGCTCTTAGCGAACACAGTTACGGAAGGATTTGCAGGTGCGTGCTGTTAGCGAACACGCAAACTTATCCCGTCTTATTTGTCCTTGAATCTGGTCAGCATGCAAGTGTTGCCAGTGATAAGCCAACTTGCGTGGAGAAGCACCTCTTGGCCTGACCTAACCTGACCTAACTCACCCCTGATCATTCTTCAATCGGGTCTTCCTTGTCGCACAACAGTTCTGCTACCTTGTGTTCTGACGTCAGACGAGGAACAGGTTAGGCCTGTTAGATTAGGTTCTATTAGCATAAATACAATGAAAAATTATTATTTAAGCTAAGAAAACTAAACATAACTAGCCTAACCTAACAACGTAGGCATTCGGCCATGTTCCAAATTAGGCAGGGAGAACTTGGAGTCTCTAGCGGTAAAAGGAAGAAGACTTACATGAACATCGACACCCGGATGAAAACAGCTTTGGAACAACTGAATAACATTTACAAAAGATGAAATATATTTTAACAAAAGCTTTCATGTAGTTAACTTAAATTGTTGAGGATCCTTCATTTAGGTAATTTCAAAAACAAAATGGTTATACGACATTTGCATGTTGACCACTTCCAAGGACAAACAAGACAGGGCAAGTTTGTGTGTTCGCTAACAGCACCCACCTGCAAATCCTTTCCTTCCGGTGTTCGCTACGAGCACGTTCGCTACAAGCACGGAATCTGTTTATCGATATATTTCTAGTTTGAGTATGCGAAATGGGAAATACAAACTCAGCGCCTTAAATTAAATATGTATACCTTTCAATGGAATTGAATTAGAAATTTTGGACACATTAGAATCGCACATGCCTTTTGTATTGTTAATATATTTGAGTGTGTGTGTGTGTCTGTGTGAGTGATGAGAGGCGATAATACGTAAGGTTGAAAGGGAGAAAACATCTGCTTGATATACCCTTGAATTTTGGGAAAGTTCTCCTTGAAAACCGGGAACTATACTTGAATTTTATCATGGTCCTAGAGTGGCCACCCTGTAGTATGTAATTTTTTTTCCGAATACGTGTGTGCCTTGCAACCCTGGCACGCGCATTTCCACAACAGGAAGAGACGCCATAGATGCGATGAACTGTTTTGTTAGGTTGCCAGCATACATGCGGCCAAACGGACTTTTTTGAACTTTCATAGCGCAAAAACGGCGCACCAACGACAAAAAATGTTACTGTGAAAAGTTGTTTGCTTTGTTGTTCTCTGTACGTTCCTGTGGTCGCCATTTTAATGACACCCTGTATGAACATTTAAGTAATGTTAATTATAAATATTGAGTCGAATAAATAAAAGTGAAAACAATGTTTAATAAAGGTCAAGAGAAATCAGAAAAAAGTCAAAAAAATTGAATTTGTTATTTTGGTAGACATGCAATTCCTCTTTTTATATGATTTGATTTGAATTTAAAATTTTGGGTACGTCAGCACTAAGGCTATTTTTCACCCGTCACATTATACGGGGTCCAGCCCCTTATCGTTACACACAACAACTCTAACGTTGCATAACTAAAATCATCAAATCGTAACGATCCGTAGTACCTTTTAGTTATTATGGACAACAAACTCCAACTTACAGTCATTCAACCATCGTTTTCCAATCAGGAAATATTCAGAATCATCAGAGGAATGCAGTGTCAGACAGAACTTAAGCTCTTCCTGGTCATCAGCAGCATAAACATGTAAACGGACGAAATCCAGGAAGAGGCTACAGTTCTGACTGTGCATTTGTTTAGTAAATTGAATTGCAATAAATGTCTGGGAGACAGAGAGTTCGGGGGTCAGTTCCAATTCAGTTATTGAGGAGCAAGTTACGATTGAATAGAGATAGAGGAGGAGGTTCTAGGGAGAGCGTGTTAACGCTAGACGCAAGTCAGACTCTGCGTACAGTCACAGGCATAACCTCTCACGACAGATCTTCAGTTGCAGTACAGAGACAGGTATATCCTTACATTACCCATGCTGATTCAGTCTTCAGGGGTGTGAAACTCAAGTGTCACGTGTTGCCATTCAAGTGTGTAAATTTAGTACCTCTAGCGCCTTACCACCAAGCTCACCACGAGCAGAGAGTGCTTTACCATCAAGGATGAATGATGATTAGTGAGCTACATTCCCAAAAGATCCCCCCATACCTAAGGGTATGAGACGTGGTGGAGATGCGGGGCATAAAATCTGACTTTCGTTAAAAGCTGAGGCTGTAAAGGAGCACTCAGCACAAATAAGGACAAAACACAGGACAACACAAACAAAATTATACTGGCCATGGGGCCAGTCGCCAGAGCCTCCTTAGTCTACAGTCCAGGGTGTACTACGTGGAAGTGAGGTTGACTATTGGATGCACTACGTGGAAGGAGCACCACTTACACCCCTCTTTTTATATGAGTCTAGTGCAATGTATATAGCGCCTCCTTCCCCCCCCCCCTTCCGAAAGCAGGAAGGTTTATTTCCCACACTGGTAAAGCGTGTAAACCAAGCGCAGAAATTCACTTGCACAATTCACGAACGCGATCGACTAAGCCTCCTGCTTCGTTCCCTCCCACCTATTCGCCCCTCTTACAATGTTTCAGTCGCGCTGTTCGCTCTACAGTCCACACGTGTACACGAAAACGCTCTTCCACAATTACAACGGGTTGACAAGGCATGGTATGAACCGTATGAATTGTAGCATGTGTTCCAGTACTTCAGTAAGAACTCATTATTACTCCTGACTGTATATACGCTGCACAGTGCAAACAAGTAGATACTCTTGAAAAAAATTACTGTGTCGTCATCCGCAATACTTCGCTCCCCTCGTAACAGTGGAATCACTTGGAGAGGAAGTCTCTGGTTTCACCTTCGTCTGGTGCACCTCTGGCAATGTCCCCCTCTTCCTCCCCCCCATATCCCCCTCCCCATGATGAGAAAGAGGCAATTCCGCAGGTGTAATTGATTCCTAGGTCAGATTCCATGGTGAGGTAATGGGGATTTGGAGATATATGAAATTACATTGTGACGTGGTCTGTTAATAACTGCTGTCTGGTTTTCGCATTTCTTCGATCGTCTTTCTTTGGATGTGGTTTTCTTTTTGGCTTCGGTAGTTAGCGTTGTCGTTAAAATCGAGTCCCAGTGCAGTCACTTTGTGACGTTCCTTTTTGTCGGTAGCCACAGGCTTACCACGTCACGGTAGCTGCCCAATCTCCGAGCTCGGTTTGGTTATGAGACTCTCCTTTATGTTGCGGCTACAACGAGCCATCTCAGGACATGATATCGGAAGAATTAAAAGGTAATATCCTTACTTTCACGAAAGTTTATTGTCGTTCTATCATTCAAGAACCCCCACAGTTATTTAACGCCACTATTGTTACATACATCATCACAATACAAGGAAAATGGATGCGTAAAAGGTTATCTTACACATCGTATTCAACGTTCTGTCTCATCACACTCTGTTGCCATAGCAACTGATTCGATAACAGACTATATCCGCTTCCAGTGTTGCCTTTAATCAAAATAAAACCCAAAACAATAAATTCAACAACAACACTAATATTAACATTAAACGTACAAATAAATTAAACATATTACTGTGAAAATAACATGCAAATACATTTTTGCGTTTTGGAAATTGGCATTTCTCTTAACACCTATCTCTTCTTAAACATTTCTTTTCTCCAGTGATGTGAGCTAATGAGGGTCCACTCGTAGCAGGACCCTTTAGCATCCCTCGTGTTTATAACTGCGCGAAAGAGGAATTATCAGCTTAACAGTAGGTTTGGCAACGGCGTGACTTCGATTCCCGTTCGATGCTGCGAGCAGCGTTCGGCACCTTGAGACACGAAAGTAAACGATGATAGCCGAACGAAACTGAACCGATTGCCGCCTGCTTGTAAGAAGCTCGGTATAAACCCATATTGGTTCTTGGACTAAATAGCATGAGAAAGCGGGCAAATGTCATGCATGTACTCGTCCGATTGGCTGTTCGTTTCATTTGCTATGACGTGCGAGAAGCATACCTCTGTAAGGGCCTGTCACGTTGCGTAACTCTTCTATACGTTGGTGCCTAACCGAGTGCGGATATGTTGAAACTGAAACTAAGCTGGACAGGAGTATAGAGCGACCACAAACAAAAGAAACTTATGCTAGAAGCCTTGGCGCATCTTCCCCTCCATCCGTTCAGCTCTGGCCATAAGGAAAGGGTCCTCCACTGTGCCCCTCCCCTCCACGCGCGAGTACGATGCACAGGACATCACCTATATGCTGACAACCGAACATAACATTTAATCGCAGCTGTGACGTCTTTACCTGTGGTCCCACTATAGATGCTGTTCTAGACGGACAGACGAACGGACACGGCCATACGTTAAAGGTACTTTATTTCCAGCATCGATAATCAATACGCTGCAAGTCGATTCGTCCACTATATGGGTCTCGCTTGCAATTTCCATTCTTCTCGTCACGTGACCAGGGAAGCCGCGACGATTGGATGTCGGGCGTGTCAGGTTACATGGAGCATGCGATTCGGCGACCAATCGGGTGGGACCCTGCTCCCTCGACGGCGTCGTTCCAGAGGTCGCCCTCAGCTTTGGGAATATCGGAATACGCTGCCCTAATCCCGCACGTTCGCCGCCGTAGCGACTTTAATGCAATTTACGGGGCAAATTGCATTGTCCGGCGAGGAGCCGTTGCCATGGAGACGAAACTTCCGGCGGTTTGGCCGGTGGACCGAGGCGAAACTGCGGATCCAGAACCAGTGTTGCCACCTGAAGGGAATTCTCTCACGATGAGGGAATTTTTAGTGAAAAGGGGGAAAAGAAAACCGAAATTTCATGAACAATATAAAACTTGTAGGGAAATTTGGTAAATTGTGAAACACATTTTCCATCCTTACATTTCCCTCTCTCTCCCAAAACAAAACCTGCCGATCTCAGTAGCGGAGTGGTTAGCATATCGTGCTACGTCTCCAAGTGTCCAGGGTTAGAATCCAGGCCTGGTATGGTGTTTTTTGTGGCTCATCAATATCATCACTCATCCGCATCTTCGTTAGGCAAAAGGGACAGAAAGGCGATGTAGAATTCTAAATTTGAGGAGTGTAAGGTGTGACCTTTTTCGAAGGTACTCAAATGTCAATTTTCTTCCAAGGGTTAACTGAATTTTGAAACCTAACTAGGCTCTGGCGACTGGACTCCCAGCCAGTATACTGCTCTGTTGGGTTTGGGTTCGTCCATTTGTGTTTGTCCCTTCGCCCAACTCATCTTATCTTCACTCATCCTCATCTTTGCGATTAGCCAAAAGGGGCAGAAAAGCTAAGTAAAATGACGCAACTGAATCTTCCTATTATCATCCAACTTTTATTATTATTTTTTACTTGCTGATTACCCGGCGTTGCCCGGGTATTTATTTATCTCAATCTTCTATTAGACAGGAAAATAATGAATTCCAACTATAGTGTAAAATGTAACTAATTTAAAAAGTGATCGTGAATGTCACCAATTAGCTTAGCGACTCCTAAAACTATGGATTCGACACTAATCTAGATCATTTGTGGCATTTTATTTTTCACCCTCTCTCGCCCCCCCATGTCGATAGGTGATGAACTTGGAGTTGAACCGCATTGGGAGTGTCACGAGAACTCTGGATTCCATTCGCAACACAGCCTGAATGTTAGACAACCCGAGAAACACTATCGTTGTGCGGATTGCATAGAGTCACGGATGTCTGTTTGTGCGGAATTTAATATATGTGGTTCTCGATTATTTTTACATGTCACCCCTTCCCACCCCCACCCCTATGGGTGCCAGGGGTGTCTTGCCCCAACCGTATTTCTTTCCAGGTTGCAAGTGATACGCGTATCAAATTTGGTTGATATCGCTCCAGTCGTTCGAGAGTTATGCCGGAACAAACACACACACATCCATTTATATATAGAGAGAGATTGTTATAATGCAGCTGCGACGCCAAGGGTCCCGGGTTCGAATCCCGGTCGGGCTTGGTTGTTTGTGAATGTCCATTCATCAATTTCATCATTTCATCACTCATCCCCATCTTCGCAAATTAGCCAAGAGGCACAAAACGCGAAGTAAAATAAACTAAATCAAATCAAATCAATGTTATAATGCAGCTAGTGTAAACCTGACGTTTATGGAAAATTCACATTTCTTATTTTTTTTTGGAAAGTGTACAATATGCTATTAATAATCTTCAGCAGAATCTATCCGTTATTCTCTTCTTCTTCTTTGCTATTATACTGCTCGGTTGCAGATACGTTAAGTGGTGGATTTTCGATCTCCCCACCGACGTTCCTGTGTTCGAATCCCATCCTGGGAATGGGTGTTCTGAGTGAGTGTACATAAGTTTCATCTGATGGTCACTCGTCGTCGTAACGATTACCCCAAAGTGGCAAAAAAGTGACATAGGATAACACTCACATGGTGTAGATTTAGATTAATTTCCCTTCATTGATTTTTCTTTTATACTGTATTTTAGTTTGTTACCCTGCCCCCGTGTCAGGGCAACAGTGTTTTTTTCTTATTGAAATATTTATTAATATGTTAATTAATTAGGTAATTACGTGTATAAACATATATATGTGTTATTAGTGTAAATCAATTTATTATGCATTTTTAGGTTCGTATTATTCCATGTATAAATACCATGTAGCTCTCTGTTCTTTCTTCGTGTTTCGAACGTTCGAGGAAAAGGCGGGCAGTTTAGCTGTTAAAGATTAAAAATTTTGAAAGAAGGGCCGTTGGCAACAGACGCCAACCAAACGTATATAAACTCCCAGATGAGAGTAGGGGAGGTCGGCTGTTGGAACTGAGACTTGGAAGGGAGAGGCTGTTTTTGCTTCGGTTAGCTAGGACCGGAGGACAGATCTCCCGAAACGGATGCTGTAAGAGATTGGATTGCCGGGCAAGCTAGTACCTTGGTGTCCGATTTACAGGTAAAAAGGTAGTTTGTACTGGATGTTATTTTGAAGTAATTACGGTGCGCCGGGCAGCCTAGTGCCTTGTCACCGTGGAGGTTGAGAAATGTACACGTCGGGCGGCCTAGCGCCTGTTAAGACGTTTCTTGGAGTAACGCGAGTCTACCTTGTGACAAGCGTACTTCAGATGTAATTCATGAAATGTAAAGCATCCAGGTACAAACAATAGAGATTCCAACATCAAAATTAGAGTTTTGGCCCGATAAATAATTAGAGAAATGAACGTTCGGATACGACTTGTATATACTTGAAATTTTACGTTAATTAAACTTATAGAAAATACCAAAAATTTCCGTTTTTAATTTCACACAAGGTAATTTATCCCCCTGATCATAAAGGTTTCGCAAAAGGTTTTCCGTTGTCTCTTGTAGTTAATTATATAATTATGTTGACTTGTAGCAACCCACGTGCATTGTCGTACAAAGAAAGATACCCCTAGATAAATCTGAGCCGAGTACGAAGTGCACCGAACCTCGAGTGCGGAGGTAAAGTGTGGGGGGCAGGATAGTAACAAGTTTGTCCCCTATGTACACATTCTTTCCCCTCCAACAAAAAATAATTTCACTCCACTCGTTCATCTTCCAGTCTTTCTTACTTCTTCCTCGCCTCACTTCTCTTTTCCTTCACTTTCACTCACTTTCTCCAAATTTTCCACATTGATGTTCCACAACTAATTTGAGCGCTCCTTCTTTTCTACACTCTTCAGCCATTTAACCTGCAGTTCGCGCGTTCCCGGACAAATAAACACGTGATCCAGCCCGTCATTCCCCTTCATGTTATACGCTCATATTTCCATCCCTTCCTTCCTTTTCAATGCACTGTGCCTCCACCCCCCAGTCTCAGCCATACCACTTCCTCACTTGCTTCCTTGCTTCATGTAGTTTGCTTGTCCCCATTCACGGATGTCCCTTGCCTGGAGGTCTAGTGAAGAAGTTACTCGTTCTGTAAAGGTGAATGCATTTTTTTCTATGAAGAAGCGAACATTTGGATGCAAAAGGTAAATTTTTGCACCTCCAAGAGGGAAATTTTGCTTTTGTTTGCTGCAACACTGCCCAAACCACTCAGTGGAGAGGAGATAATTTTCTTCCTGGATGCTTGTCGGTGGTTCTCGCGCGGTTGCCGCCTTTTTATCGATAATTACTGCTATTATTGTTTTCTCTCTGAACCAGTGCGAGAATTAAACTTTTGTGCTTTTAGAGAATACCCTCCGGTGTTGAATTCATGTGTAAACAGGATATCCATATTTTCCAAGGAAACCTACGTTCTCTTTTGTTGGTTTTGCATTAGTAGTTTTCTCGACCTGTAACAAATCTAGTTTTATCTAACATATAATAATAATAATAATCGTAGCTCGACAGCCCTGGAAGGGCCTTGGCCTATCTTCCGACTGCCAGTCTCCCTCCCGCAATCCTACCTAGAGGTGTGGAGATCTTCATCTTGGTTATAACAATATAACGTAGGGTCATAGGAGATTTCTGAGACCGGGTTACGCTACTCACTCGTAGCTCCCCAATTTCCTCACGATGGCGCGTTGCCACCGGTCCTATACACAGGCCGAGAATCCAAAAACTGAACCAAGGCGGACTCGAACCCATGGTGTCCCGCAGTCGCCTTAGACCGCACAGGAAGACATCTAACATATAAGTCGTCAATTTTTCTTATCTCTGACGTCAGAATGTCCAAACGATAAGGTTCGCACTGATGTACATTTGCCATCCTATGGACTTCTAAGGTAAGTCTGAAGCTCCCCACCCCCCTCCCCTCCCTGTGGCATTCTCTGGCAGTCCGCCCATTTAAAAATATTTACAAATTCCTGAAGCAGATGTTATTTCGTTCAACATATCCGTAAGGAATGTTGAGGCAAGGCCCAACATGTTCACAACCTCGGCTATATTTGAATGTGATGTAATCAGCATCATACTCCGGCCGCCTTTACCCAGCAAACCTGTCCCCCAGGTACCTATTTATTAGAGGCTGGGTGAACACCAGAGCCGGCCCATGAAGGGATATTGCTGAAAAAATTTCCGCCTGAAATCACCTACATTGGGTCTCCCGCATGGATGTCGGGCGCTCTACCGACTCTATCACCACGGCTCTAAGGAACATTTTAAATACTGGTTGTTTACCGTATCACTTCCCCGAAGACCCAGTGGTAACGTCGTTGCCTTGTAATCATGGGTTCCCAGTTTCGATAATCGGCCAAGGCACAAAGTGGTTCGTATTCCACTTTAAACTGTACGTCCAATCCCGATTAACCTATCTGTGCAAGAAGTGTACTTAAAGAAATGCAACCACGAAGCAACATCTACTTCAGAAATTAGTTAAGATTTTAAAATGGCGAACTGCCAAATAATGCCAACGAGAGTTTGTGGAAGCCATTAGGGAGGACAAGCGTCCTGATCTTCTCAAATATGCCGTCATTCTCCACGACAACGCAACACCGCACAAAGCAGCGTGGGAGCTACTCGATCGCTGGGGATGGGAGGCACTAGAACACCCATTATACTCACCGGATGTGTCCTCGTGTGATTTCAACGTCATATCCAAAGTATTTGTGTTAGAAGCGTGTGAGTATTAAATTGTTAGGAGGGATGTTACTTCTCGTGAGTGGTACCTGCTCTGAGCCCATTTCCGATCATATATTCCAAGGTTTAGTCCCGATGGTTTCTGGTACACTTCTGGCCACTCTGTCGTGTGCAGGCTGTTGTTGCCAAACTGACCGTACTGTTGCACGACTCCTTCGAAAGGGCACGTAAATGAAATCAACGAGTTATTCAAGGCCTTACGGGCCAAATTATTATCCGCTTGCCATCTGGAATACCTGCTTCCTATGTGTCGCTTGCCTTTCCATCCCCTCAGCTGTGAATGTGTCAACTAAGAAACATTCGCAAGGGCTCAATTTTTGGTCGTTTTAACATTAAATTTGTAAATCCAAATAAACTATTATATACTGCTTTTCCGGATTCTCTGGAGTAGCGACGCGCAGAGGGGAAAGCTTGTGGGCGGGGCCAGACTAGGTGGAGAAGGGTGCGGGATGAAAGCAACGAAGTGCTGCGCGGTGTAACGGCCGTAAAGCAAAACGCTTTCTGCTGCCAATTTCTTCTTTTATTCTTAACAATGGCCAGTGTATTGTTTTACACAAATAACAAATAATATTGCACGTTTATTTGTCTTTTGATGCTATGAAGAACAGAAAACAAATTAAAACAAATTTAAACATAAATTTTCAAGAAACATGCAAATAACCACGAACTATGAGACATCATGTATCAAAATGAGTTTTAAACAAGTATGAAAAACATGTTTCAAACACTTTGTTTTAAACATTTTGTAAAAAAAACAAAGCCATGTGTTTTAAACTTTTCAAACAAGTTGTTCTCGAACACATTCAACACTATGAGGCGCTCTCCTGAATGCAGAGTTCCCCTAGACTTGCGAGCTGACATGTTTACTACGAAACTACTGGACCGCGAATGATCCCCCTTCCGTGGATGCCCCCTCCCCTCCGCGCGTTCATTGGACGAGGCGCACACCCTTCAACATACGCACAGAACGCGTTCACGTTCTCTTACTCCAGAGAATCCGGGAAAGGAATATAGACTAAGGTGACCAGACGTCCCGTATAGCCCAGACGTGACGCCAAAATATCCCTTCTTTTGTGACAGTGGCTTACTTAATTACTGCAGCAATACACCTTCTCTAGTATTACTATGAATGATGCCATTTTTTAATAGAAATTATCCCACATTTCAATGTCAACAATGTTACACATTTTAATTTTCTTAAAATATTGGAGTTTCTTCTCTGTTTACCTGGCGCGCTGCGACGCCAAGGGTCCCGGGTTCGAATCCCGGTCGGGCTTGGTTGTTTGTGAATGTCCATTCATCAATTTCATCATTTCATCACTCATCCCCATCTTCGCAAATTAGCCAAGAGGCACAAAACGCGAAGTAAAATAAACTAAATCAATCAATCAATCTGTTTACCTGGAGCTAATGCCCCCACTGAGCGAGTGTTTTCGTACGTGAATGGTTTGTGGACAAGTGACAAGAACGCTCTTTTAGTACAAACTATGAAAGCTATGTTGATTAATAAGGTGGACTTTAATCACACATGTGTAAAGTTTAATTAATGTTATTTGAAAAGAAGAATGTACTGGAGAAAATTCATTCCAGGCAAAATTTCAATGAATGACTTCTAATTCTAAAGGACTGTTTGCTTGGACTGCACTGCATATCAGTCACTATATTATGTAAGTTATTTACACAGTACTTGTTTATTTTTACTAGCTGTTTACCCGGCGTTGCCCGGGTACTTATTTATCCCAATCTTCTATTAGACAGGAAAATAATGAATTCTCACTATATTTTATTTCATCGTGAATGCCACCAATTAGCTTAGCGACTCCGAAAACTAAGGATTCGACACTAATGTAGGTAATTTTTCACCCCCTCTCCCCCCGATAGGTGATGAACTTGGAGTTGAGCAGCATTTACATAGCAATGTCGCACCTTCTGTGTAGGCAACCAAATTCGCCGTTCTGTGTAGTAGGAAGCATAACTTGCAGGATGTGAAACGAAAAGTGCCATGCAACTATTTTATGTCCCCTTCCCACCGCCACTGGGCGTGTCTTACCCCAACATTATTTCTTTCCAGGTTGCAAGTGATATGTTCACCAAGTTAGGTTGAAATTGCTCCAGGCGTTCGAGAGTTATGCCGGAACAAACAAACACACACACACACACACACACACACACACACACACACACACACACACACACACACACACACACACACACACACACACACACACAAATACATCCATTTGTATCACCTTATTGTAGACTCTCCTGATGGAAAATTCGGGATATGCCTCTGTATTTATCCCTGATCGATTGATCTTTATTTGTGCGCTTAACCCATAACCTAGAGAAGTTGTAAAGGAAACGTGGAACAACATTAAAAAAATAATAATAAATAAATAAATTTATAGTTACCCCTTGGCATGAGGGGAATGAAAAGGTAGGGTTCTACACATTGACAATCTCTCTCACTTTCGGAGGCGATGATATGAGCACCACGCTCCTGCCGCATTTACCCCCAAGGTACCATTTATTCGTGAACCTCAGAGCCGCTCCATAGAGGAAGACTGGTTGAAAATTTTCTATCCAACCGCAGGATTCGAACCCAAGTCTCTCGATTGGCAGCCAGACACCTTACCGACTACAACACCGTGGCTCCACGTAAAGTTAAATGAACCCCTGTGTATGTGTAGCATGCTATGAAGGCATACCTCCACATATTCTTGATCTCGGCCATAGTTGGGATGATGTGATCGGCATCACGCCCGGCCGCCTTTACCCCCCAGGGTTAACCCCAGGTACCCATTGATACGAGGCTGGGTGAACCTCAGAGCGGCGCAGAATTGAAAATTTTCCGGTCCAGATCACATGGCCCTGGATGGTGGTGGGTCCGGAACAACGAAAAGAGAAATTGAAAGTTACTTTTCTCCACAGTGAAACTAGACTGTGGGTGGAAACCCTGCGTTGACCCCAAATACAAAGTTTAGAGGGGGATTCTAAGCTCTCCATTCTTCGCAAACGTGCCCTGCGCATATGGGATAATGAGGTCCAAAGCGGGCGACTGCTTCATTGTTTGATGGCAACAGTTGCCATGGAAAATCCCTCCCGCACCCACTCCATCCCTAGGGGCATTTCAAAATAGACAGGAGAGCCCTGCATACGTCATGACACGTGATCTGTACCTGTGATGAGATGAAGTGTAGCGGTCTCCCGTACGGATGGTCATTTGGAGCTATATACAATTACACAGATCCTTGTGATTAAGATAATGGTCCTTCCCATGGGTGAATGATTTGTTCGTTTATAGATTAGGCCTGTTGCTGCCCTCTCTATTATGAGCCCTGTCCCTCTTGCATCGGTCATTGCGTGTGTGGAACCAATATCATTACAAGGAACGGCGGTTCCTACTTTTACTGCTATTTACTTTCAAAATAGTTGAATGTATAAGTCTATTTTATGCTTAGACTAGTTTCTCTAGGCCGCAGATTAACTGTATATATTTGTAACAAATGGCAAAAACATACTTTGACCCCACCGGTGACATGTTACTGTCACATATTTTCAACACTTAATACGAGGGTTGTTAAATATCCAGGGAAGCAGAACCTGGAGGACCGGAACCTTTTTTATCGCACAATTTAAATTCGGTCTAAGTGGCGTATTGTTTCATTGAAAAAAAAAATGATTCGGAAAAAAGGTTCCTGGACCGAATTTAAATTCATCCGGAAAAAGGGTTCTTGGAGCGGAATTGAATTTATTTAAAATTCCTGGACTTTTAACAACCCTGCTTAATACCAACACAGATAGTATACTACTAAAAAATTATATAGAGTATGGCAGGGTCTCGAAGCATCCGATCTCGTTCTTTGTGCAGCTTTACAAGACTATATCCTTCTGGGTGTTATCTCCAATTTTGCAACACTCCTAACTAATAGTGGTTACCCTGTACTTCTTGTTTAAGTGAATATATTATGTGCCACGTGTAGAAATAGCTTTTCTACTAAGTCACCCTTGATTTTAATATCAGCCAATTTTCAACAGGTTCTACCCGATGTCAAGGTGGTAACATGTGGCCTTGTAATCAAAGGGTCTTAGTTTGGGATATCCCTCTAATTTGCAGCTCCAGTTCCGGTAAGCCTGTCTAACCGCCACAGTCTGCAACTGGATGTGGACTGTGCAGAGGGAGACTAAGGGGTATTTTCATCCATCCCTCTAGAAGTGCCATTTTCCTCACCAACATGCGGTGATGTAGGCCGTGTCCGGATTGGCGATCGCTCCGTCCCGTTGCTCTCATGTGCCGCCGAAGTCACGTCCAAGTCATCCGAATCTATATGTCCCCTCGTAGTACGGTTGTCACTTTTCCCGCCGGGTATAAGCCCGAACTTCACTCACCGCGCTCTGGCGCGCAGGCGCACCGAACGGAAGCAGAAGGCAGACGCCAAACATCACAATGATTTCCACCTATTTACTACTCATATTATCATTTACAATTTTTCTACATTCAGTATTATCGATAAAATGTTAAAGTATCACTGATCTTTACATCGTATATTCAGTAAATGTTGTCTGTACAAAGTGATGCTGTGCCACAGCGAGTTGAAGCGTGCATCTGTCGCGCCTCTCAGCTCTCCCCTCCTAGTCTGGCGTCAATTCGGACAACGGAGGTTGGCTGAGTCCCCGGATGGAACGGTGTTCTAGGTGACATCTGCTGCCGATTCGGACGCGGCCCTAGTCTAGTCGGTATGGTGTTTGACTGTCACGCCGAAGACTAAACCCCATACCAGTGTTGCCACAATATGAGGGCACAATTTCCCTTTCCAAGGGGTAAATTTTCCCTTTTTGAACCAATTTTTCCCTTCACAAGTATTAGTAGTGGTAGTAACAGTAGCTGTAATTATTATTATTATTATTATTATTTGTGGTGGTGGAAGCAGTAGTAGTAGTGTTTTCGTTGGTCTATGTCCGTGTGAATAAAAAATGTTAAATTTTTCACATGTCACTTTCATCGCTTCCTGACCAGATGTCCCAGGTTTTGATCCTGGTCAGGAGTACATTTAATTGTTAATCCTCATCGTTACTATTATCCGAAGGTGCAGAAGAGCGATGTACTTAACAGAAATATAATTAGATACAGGCTATATTCAAGGGAGCAGGAAAAAGAACAGAAAAATGTGAATATGAAACTGGAACTTAACATAAACTGTAATAATGTACTCAGATGTCTTAAAATTTCCCTGGAATTGTGGTATTTTTAATCGAAATTCCCTTTTCCCTTTTGGCTAAAATTTCGGTCCGAATTTCCCTGCAAAAGGGAAATTTCCCTTCATGTGGCAACACTGCCCCATACCAGCTAACTCTAGGCCAGGCAAGCGAGAACAAGTCTCTGCGCAGGTAGTTACTCAGGACGGGTCCACCAATGAACAGTGACAGAGACGGAATTGCATAATGGACGACTTAAGTTACCAGCTTTCTCTCCTTGGTTCTGCAGCGTTGCAAACTTTTGAAAAGGATAATACCGTACGCGCATGGTAAACGGACCGTATTTTTGTCTCCAGGTCCGTTCTCTTGGTTTAAGAATTTCTTAGGGAATTATTAGTGATGAAACAGCAAGTTCAAATTTTGACAAGCCGTGCATTTAGCGTACGGTACGGACAAAGGTCTGGACCGTACGTCCGTACATGTACGATCAGGGCCCTGCGGTTGGAAACGCTACGCCTTCGCGACTCGATTTCCCTCCTCCTCTGCCGCTATGCGCGGCCTTAGTCCACAATTAGCTGGGACAGGGTATAGTGTGGGCGATGTATACTCTCTCCCGGTTATCCCTGGAGAAGGCTAACGAAAACTAGTCTCTGCTGCGCAGGTAGTGACGTAGGACGGATCCACCAATGAACACGTGAGAGGGAACGGGTTTGCTTGGAGGGGGAAGCGACTGCAGTTACCAGCCTTCTTCGCACTGCTTCCACTCGATCCCCCCATTCTCTGCCGCCATGCCTTCATGGCACGGTGCTATATGCGTGGGGTATTTTTCTTACTTACATTATGGGTGATTGATTTTGCGTTTTACTTCGCTTTTGTACCGCTTTTGGCTAATCGCAAAGGTGAGGATGATTAGATGACATTGATGAAGAGATACAAGGAATGCCCAGTCCGGGATTCGAACCTGAGACGCCTGGCGTCGTAGCGGACTGTGACAAGCACTCCGCCACAGAGATCCGTGGACCAGAACATAACTTTCATTCGCTCCAGAAATGGCAGCAAGAGCTCCTGGTTGAAACCCAATCCCATGGGAAGTTCACGGAAACAGGAATTCTCACCGTGTACGATGCGTGGTCTACTGTTGCAGGACCGGAACAGTCTGTCCTTGCGGTTGCTCGGACGTGTGAACATACCGGAAGTTGACTCGGGCTGCTTTCGGTGACGTCATCTCTCATCAGCATACTTCCAGTTAGGCAGGAGCTTGTAAGGTCTCTCGAAAAGTGTCAGGTTACACCCTGAACCTCTCAGGTGGCGAGCACAGACAATGGCCACCCTCGCCTGTCGTGAGGAAGGTGATTCTTTAATCCTCACCGTCTGGCAGCTACGTTACCGAATGAGACACCTGTGTGGAAATATTGCAAATTTTATGTATCAATATGGTGCTAATTATTTTTTGCACAAGTCCGAAACCTTTGAACGTGCATGGAGAAAAGAGAACCACTCAGTAGGTCTTATACAGGGTGGTGCAAAAATAGGTTGACAGTAGTATTTTGTTATAGTGCGGAAGTTTTCTCTCCACTTCTCGCGCACCGTTTCTGCATTTTCATATTTCCAGTAATTCCACTTTCTGTCCTGGACTGACAGGTTGCCCACCATTCCGAATTCACAACCTGTAAAATACAAATGAAAGGGTGCCAACCTACTTTTGCATATCTAGGGTGTTCAATCAAAAAATGAAATTTTACAGTAGGCAGTTATCTATGTTAATTATTTTAATAAGAAACATTATACAGGCATTATATACATGTTGGATCGTCACTGTTAAGAATCTTTGCACATGCCCATTATAAATTTATACATATAATATTTTCTTTAATTGATTCAGTGTGAGTGAATTAAAACAACAGAAAATAGCAGTTTGTCCGAATCAGTAACTGCTGTCGCCCAAAGCAGCGTTCCAAATCCACCCGCGTTATGGTCCGAATCCGTGGTAAAGGTGTAGCTGGAAAGAGGTGCAAGGCGCGACAAGTTCACGTCTCAACTTGCTGCAGCCCTACGCTGGGCAGCCACATTGCAACTTTCACTTTGTAGAGGCAACATTCACTGCATGGATGGTCCAAAAGTCAGTAGAGCTTCTTGGACATTTTATCGATAACGCTATAGGTAATGGAAGAAATCGCATGATGCATTTTCAGTTTCAGTAGTAAATAGTTGGAAAGCACATTGACGTGCACTTTGCGTCTATTATCCACTTCCGTATTCTGTGCCCCAGAGCTTGTTCGCTAACATTCGAACTGACATCTGGCGGAAAAGAAGTGGCCACGGGATCCTTTCGACTAGAACGACTTTGACGTCACAGCAAAACGACGTCTAAACGTAACGGCACGCATGCGAACAATCGTGACGCACCGATATTTAGAAATGGAAATTACTTTTTGAGCAACCCTCGTATATAAAATCTGAAAGTAGCTCCAGCAGTCATTGTGACACTAGCACAAACTTTTTTATGGATATGTGTTGCGCTCAATAATTTATGGATTCCACGTATTAGCTCGGTTGAGAAAATTGTTATCCAGAATATAGGGTGATGCAAAAGTTAGTTTACATAGAAAAACAAATACGTGCATAAACATACATATGATTGATCTGTAATGGTTACTGTTACAGTATGTGCTCAGTATTTGCGTACCATGTGCTTCAATGCATGCTTCAATTCAGCGCTCCCAGTTGCGTAAGATGTATGCTAGTGTGGTGGGGGTGTTATGGGTGATGACGCCTGAGATTCTTTCTTTGAGGTTTTCTTAGCGACATAATGGATATTTACGTGTCCCCACAAGCAAAACGCTAGATGTGTTAGGTCTGTCGGCTATGGTGGCCATTCGCGTGTGTAACCTGACTTTTTCCTCATCCTGTACATCGTTCACCGTAAGTCCAATACAGCATGTAGGCACAACTTTGCAATCTGGATGAGTGTGCATGTTTTCAGGAGAGCGTAGAGGAAAATGTGACTTGAGAATCAGTATAAATTAGTTTTTCCTGAACTATTTGGAACGTGGCTGCAAATAATTTAGGGTGCTTTTTATTGTCTGGAGTACAACGAAGGTGACGAGAAAGCAACTTTATGATGAAAACTGAAAGACCAGAAGGGTGAAGATGCAGGATTAAAGGTGAGGAGAAACAAAGTCTTTCTTTTTTGTTTGGAAGGAGTGGGGTGGGTAAAAGTGTCCTCTGCTTTTGAAGGAACGCGTCAAAAGCTGCTTGTGCTACATCGCCACCCCTCTTTTCCTTGTTCTTCCCTCTTCTAGTATCGCAATAATTCCTTGCTTGCGATTACGGTGAAAGTCTTTGAGTAACAGTAGAACCGAGAAGAAGAGAAAGGGGCGGTGAGGAGGAGCGCTGTGAAATTGCGGATGGGGCTGACAAAAGAGGAAGCCTCCTTGTAGCTTGAAGCTCGGAATCTAATGAATTAATCCCTCCGTCCCTCAAGCGTGGTTGAGTCCTTTGGCATGTTTTGAGCTGCCTTGAATGTCTTGGAGCAGTTTTCATCGAGTAAGTAGTGGCTACAACACATGAACGTAACTTTGGACCTCAGTTTGGGGGACTGAATCGAGTTTGGGGATTAACTGTGGAGGTGGGAGGCGACAGAATCAAAAAGTTTTCTATCCCGTAAAAATTGTTCAAATTTTCGCCACCAGGTTGAAATGTGGCGCTCAAATCTGGTACACAGTGAACATCATCCCGGGAAACGAAGCTTCATTCACTTTCACGGGCTTCATACTGAACACTGCTGTACCGACATAAACTCAAATTACTGGTTGTTGTTACTGCAGCGCCTCAGTTCCGCCTGGTGGTGAATATTTGAACTAGTTTTTTTTGTCCGCCTTAGCTTCTCCATAGCCTCTCTACAAAGTTTTACTGCAATCCGTTGCTTCTAACTGGCTCCGAGTAAAGGAATTTTAATTCGAAACGCCACATTTCCACCTGGTGGTGGAAATTTCAACTTTTTTTTCGTCAGCATTCGCTTCCCGGTGGTCTCCATAGCCTCTCTATCAAAGTTTTACCGCAATCCGTTGCTTCGAACGGGCTCCAGAGGGATCCGAGTAAGGGAATTTTAATTCGAAACGCCACATTTCCACCTGGTGGTGAAAATGTGAACTATTTTTTTCAGCATTCACTTCCCCATGGTCTCCGTAGCATCTATACCATGTTTCACCGTAATGTAATGCTTCAAAAGGACTCCAGAGGACTCTGAATACGCAACTTTAATTATGGCCATTCAGTATATTTTACACATGCTCCTGTTTCTATTTCCCTCATTCTGTAATACTAATTCCGTTTGTCTTTTCTTCCAGGTATGTACTGCTTGTCATCAGTAATCTATTACTACTACTTATTGGTGTTGACAGCGTGTGCAAGATGTGATAATTGGAGGCCAGAGGTTAGTGTTGCTTACATGATTATTATTTTTATCATTTGCTTGCGTATTGTGGTTCAAAACTTCCTTGAGAACAGAGTTCAAGGACATCGCAAACATAACGAAGAAAAGCATTGACGGAGAACAATTAGCAAGCATTTTTTTAATATAATTTTTTTATACAGGGTTAGCGTAAAAGAAATAGACAGTTTAAACGCTTTATAAATTGAAATTGTTTTGTTATAATACATCAGAAAGCTTCTTATACTGGTGTATAGAGAAAATCTTAATTTTACGACCTCTGCTTTTCGTTTGTCTTCGTGACGTCTGCATCACGTGGGCACCCTTGACGTAAGACGAGCAGTAGGCTATGGCCGCTAGCCAGGTGGAGAAGGCTTTCTGTTACTATCGTGCAGCGTCTTTTTAGAACACGGCATGGTAGACAGACAACCACCCACAAAGCAGTCAACCTACGATTGGAGCACGAAATTTAAGGAAACTGTTTGGTTGTCTGTGCAAGGGGAAAAGTCCTGGGAGAGGAGAACTGTACTATCCCATTGATATCTGTCGTGTTACAAAAGGGTCACACATAGAACACTTGTTACTTACCAATGTAAACTTAAGGACGTACTCTTCAAACAAAACTTTGAAAGTGTCTATTTCTTTTAGGCTAACCCTGTATATATATTCAGGAGCGTATATTCTGGGCTAGCTAGGCTACCTGCAAAGCCTAAAGCCAGAGACTAAAATGCAGAAGGAAAATCGATTTGAAAATGTGCATAAAATTGTTCAGTATGAGGACGATGGTTTTTCTTGAGTTGGCAACCTGATTTCTTAGGAGTTTGCAACGTGGCTGTCGTTGGCATGGCTTCAAACGAGCAAAATAGGTGTGCCTAACCACTCACACGGAGTTTAGGCGGGCATAGTCTTCTACCTTCCTCCTCCATAAAGTAGAACCACGTGATAGAGAGAGAGTGCGGTTCTTGGACTCATTCTCCTTTCTTTCATATTTCTTACTACCTGATCGCCCGGCGTTGCCCGGGTATTTATTTATCCCAATCTTCTATTAGACAGGAAAATAATGAATTCTAACTATAGTGTAAAATGAATTTGGAGTTGAACGGGCATTGGGAGTGTCACTATTCATCTTATTGACCCAGAAAACTATGAATTCCACACTAATATCATTCGTTTTCGATAATTTTTACCTGTCACACCCTTCCCACCCCCTCCCTATGGGTGTCTTGGAGTTGAACGGCATTGGGAGTGTCACCATTCATCTTAGCGACCCAGAAAACTATGGATTCCACAGTAATATCGGTCGTTTTACATGTCACCCCTTTCCCACCCCCACCCCTAGGGGTGCCAGGGGTGTCTTGGAGTTGAACGGCATTGGGAGTGTCACTATTCATCTTAGCGACCCCGAAACTATTGATTCCAAACCAATATCGGTCGTTTTTGATAATTTTTACATGCCACCCCCTTCCCACCCCCACCTCTAGGGGTGTCTTGGAGTTGAACGGCATTGGGAGTGTCACTATTCATCTTAGCGACCCCGGAACTATTGATTCCAAACTAATATCGGTCGTTTTTGATAATTTTTACATGCCACCCCCTTCCCACCCCCACCTCTAGGGGTGTCTTGGAGTTGAACGGCATTGGGAGTGTCACTATTCATCTTAGCGACCCCGAAACTATTGATTCCAAACTAATATCGGTCGTTTTTGATCATTTTTACCTGTCATCCCCTTCCCACCCCCCTCGCTAGGGGTGTCTTGGAGTTGAATGGCATTGGGAGTGTCACTATTCATCATAGCGGCCCCGAAACTATTGATTCCAAACTAATATCGGTCGTTTTTGATCATTTTTACCTGTCACCCCCTTCCCACCCCCCTCGCTAGGGGTGTCTTGGAGTTGAACGTCATTGGGACTGTCACCATTCATCTTAGTGACCCCGAAAACTATGGATTCCACACTAATATCGGTCGTTTTACATGTCACCCTTTTCCCACCCCCGTCCCTAGGTTAGACAGGGGTGTCTTGGAGTTGAACGGCATTGGGAGTGTCACCACTCATCTTGGTGACCCCGAAAACCATGACTTACATAGTAATATCGGTCGTTTTACATGTCACCCCCCTTCACCCCCCTAGGGGTGCCAGGGGTGTCTTACCCCCACAGTATTTATTTCCATATTGCAAGTGATATGTGTACCAAGTTTGGTTGAAATCGCTCCAGGCGTTCGAGAGTTATGCCGGAGCAAACATATACACACATACATCCACTTTTATATATATAGAAGATAAATATAATTTCAAAATGAACTTTCGCGAACCATAAAATGAAGCCAAGGGACAGCATGCACCGGAACGAACAAACAGGAAAGGAATTATTTTTCAGAAGTCACGTGATTTTTGCTTACATTACCTTCGTTGTTCCAGTGGAAGGAGAATAGACTCTCAACAGATCTGAGTGTCTCCGAATGTCAGAAGCTATGTTAGGCAGCCACTTTGTATCTTCTTCATTGTCCTTGCTCGCTCGTTCACCCTCCTTCAGTCCCATATACGTCCCTACAGCGGCGTTGGCCTGCATCTTCCGTGATCAAGCGAACGGTGGGGCAAATGTCATTGTTGCTCAAGAGCTTCTCTGGAGTGGTTTAGAGCACTGTAGCTGCCGTCGCTTGGCTCGTGCCATCCGAATAGGCCACCTACTGTGGGAAGAAGGACAGCATTTTCATTTTGGAGAGTTGAAGGGCCTGTTGTCAATGCATCGTGGGCTAACACGGAGGGCATTTACACACCGTATTGTGTATCGAGCACTGAGGGTATTTGGAAAGGGTATTGGACAGCAGAACCCTCCCGTTGATTTCATTTTTGTTTAGTATAAAAAGTCGAACGTGAGAAAATTGATTTTTTGATTGATTCATTTTTATTTAGCGTAGCTTTTCTTCCACTTTTGGCTAATCGCAAGAATGTGGATGAGTGATGATATGATAAAGTGACACTCGGAAAGAATACCCATACTGCGGAGATTCGAACCCGGGACCCCTGGCGTCATAGCACGATGTGATAACCACTGCACAGTGGCTTCGCATACGGGTGTTCACAATAATGTTTTTGTACTGAATGCATGCAGATTTACTCCTCTCCCTTGTAACTTCATATTCAATTGAAAAAGTGAGAATGACAGTTCAATTTATTTTCAACAATTTCCCCCCAAAATCACGCTATATTTGAAGTAATACAAGAAGGACCTTGGGGAAATTGTCCCTCTCCCCCTTTAAAATCCGCCAGGTTTAGCGATTTGTCGCTAAAGTTTGCAACTATGTAGCACAGATCTTTTCGAGTCCCCCTAGACATGCCTTGTCATTGCTGCACCCTGGTGCCGAATATAAGAAGTATTGTCGCTTGCATCAGTGTTCGCACAGCGAAGTGAACATCTTCGGGGTATAGTGGCCAACAGCCCCTTAGCTGTCAGCTCTATGCAACACGCACAGCAATTGTGTTCAACGCTCTCCATGGAACACAGTGGGAGTAAGTGTTACCAACTATCTAAAAAAGCTATCAGGCGTGTCAGAGTAAATTGTGTGTATATACTCGTCGTACATCAAACATAGTATTTCTTCGAATAAATATACGTATGTGTGTGTGTGCATTTAATATGTACGTAATTTAAGACATATACATGAGTGTTCACGTACTCATGCGAACATTATCAGGCGACGCGCCTGCCACTGCACCACGGAAGTATAGGCGGGCAATTTATGCCATAGAACTAACTGCTAAAAGAGGGTGCAAACCTCAGATCCTACAAGACCAGAACGAGACGAGGTCGAGCCTTAGTATCTCGGTGGCGGAGTGGTTATCACAGCACGCTACGACTTCATGGGTCCCGGGTTTGAATACCTGCCTCGGATTAGATATTCTTTCTGAGTCTCCCTTCGTCAATTTTATCTTATCATCACTGATCCCCATTCTCGCAATTAAACAAAAGTGGGAGTAAAACTACGCTAAATAAGAAAAATTAAATGAAATCAAGTTTTCTTCGGTCCTACCAATTAGATATGTACAGGGTGCGAAATCCTGGGAGGGGAACAAGGGGATTTCCCCCCCACCAACAATCTTGGCCTCAAAAATCCCCCCACCAAAAATTTCCGGGGGGAGAGTTTTTGTTATAACAAACAAAAGATAAGTGATTACTTTTGATTTGAAATATACTTTACTAAGAATAATATCGAAAATACACACAAATTAGTGTAGTTGTGAGTATTCAATGCATTCTCTCTCAAGAGATCATTAACAAATCTACATCAATACGCACAATTAAAGTAAAACAAGAATGCAAGAAAATTATAACTATGAAATATATTTGATTTATATTAACATAAAGCACAAACTAAACAAAAACTTACACGTAATAAAACCACTTCATAATTTATTAACATCTTTAACCGGTTCCTAGAGGAATTAGTTAGCTGCTTTGCATTATCTGATATGTATAAAAGTATCAATTAATTTCCTTTATGTAATTAATAATAATACTAGTAATAATAATAATAATAATAATATTTTAATTGAGTAATTTATTTTTACTTTTAATAATACACATATGTCGGGGAGTGGGGGTTTCTACATTAAGAACTTTCTCCCCCCCCACCAGTTTTCAATGATTTCGCACCCTGGATATGTACATAATTATTTATTTATTGATATTGGTACGAGCCCTTCAGCTGTGCGTATCTTACAATATTGTTACATAAACACCCGGACTTTAAACATGCACCCCATTTATCATACATTCAGAAACATTGATAAACAGAAACATTTGGAAAATAATTACATACTATGTACATATATAAATAGCAATGTGGTCCTCTTCTTACATTTGAGATTGTTCCTTTTCACAACACTACATTACACGCTCCACCTAAGCTTGAGCCCCTGCTGTTCCGTACCCTTCACTTTCACTGACTCCTTGCAGCATTTTCCTGCGCTCCCTCCAAACTGCATGAAAATAGGAGCCCAGGGCTTTGATATTTACATTCGTTATACCACTCCTCTCCTCTCCTCCCTACATATAGCCTGGATGGTCTGCTCAATGCTGTTTCATGCACTGTCCCCCCCATTTGCGTTGTCTGAGGGGTGCCGACCAAACACACTCGTGTAGGATGTGAGCCCTCGTCTCCTCTTCGCCGCATAACGTGCAGATGGCACGACCTTCCGGCCCCTTGAGTTTGTGTTGCATCCACCCCCCTAGCAGGAACCAGGCGAATCCACTTCTTTGTTTGTGGATAAGGCGGGTAATTTGCTTATAGTAATAATTACCAACTAAGTCCATGAGTGACAAATGTGAAACTACAGTATCTGGCTGCATACGTATTCAGGATAAAATTCTTTTTTAGCGTCTCTTTTCTGCCACTAGTCGCGAAGGTGAGAATGAGTGGTGATATGATGGAATTGATTAAATGACACACCCGAAGAACACTCATCATAGGGTAAAACCACGTGAGAAATTTGTTTGGACTCAATCTTACAGTATGGCGCAGTGGGTACGTCGTAGCCTTGTATTCAAGGGGTCCCGGGTTCGATACCCGGTGGAGGCGGCACATACTGGTTCGGATCCCACTTTAAACTGTAGGTCCAGTCCCAATTAGCCTTACTGTGCACAGAGTGGACTTAAAACACCAAGTCACAAGCCGAGTCAATCTTGCAGCTTGACGTCACACTAATATGGTCCGTAGCTATAGGGTAAGATTATTTTCATAACATCCCTGACTGTTGTGCATTTGCAGCTTCGGAGCGAGTCACAACTTCCGAAGCAGCTAATCAACAAGCGAGCTACTGAAGTCATTCCAACCCGGCACCAATCGCGGACCCTCTTCCTCACGCTCCTCGCTGTCGGTAGGCTCACTAGCTAGACTCGCGCAGTCAGCCACAGCTGTTCCGAAAATAATCTGACTCTACCATTCCTACTTATCTACAACCGCTCCTGATGGTTTTTGCTTCTCTGAGATCATCTGACTGCTTTGTGGGCTCCCTTGAGGTTTTGAAACAAAGCCATTCCGGTTGAATCAAGGTTGACTGGTTGAAGAAACACCACAACGGGACGAGGGGAGGGGGTAAGGAAGGAACAAGGGCAAAGCCCGCACAGCAGGAACATTTCCTTGCAACTTTGACCAAACGTAGGAGTCCACATGGCTGACTGTTGAAAGCGCGAGGGCAACAACTTGTCAATTCTGCCAAAGATGTCTTCGCCACCCCGATTAGCGCCCGGTGGAAGGATTACGTGCGAAGAGGAAGCAACAGTTAATGCGCCGATATCGCTACGAGTGGGCGAGGGTCTCCCTTATCGCACCCTTCTCTAACACCTTACCCCGCTTTCGTCTTCTGACCAGTGTTGCCACATGAAGGGAAATTTCCCGTTTGCAGGGAATTTTTAGTCAAAGGGGAAAAGGGAATTTTGATGAAAAGTACCACAATTTCAGGGAAATTTTAAGACAACTGACTCTACACTATTACAGTTTATGTTAATTTCCAATTTCATATTCACATTTTAATCTTTTTATTTTTTTCTGTTCCTTCTCATTCTGATATTTTGAATATAAACCTGTATCGATTTCTGTTAAGTGTATTGTACGTACGTCGCTTTTATGCATCTTCGGATAATAGTAACGATGAGGATTAACGATTTAATGGTTGGTGACCAGGATTCAAATCTGGGAGATCTGGAAAAAAAAGCGATGAAGCTGACATGTAGGCTATGTAAAAAATTTGTTTAATATATTTTATTTATTCGAAATTGACCAACGTAAATACTACTACTTCTGCTACAAGTTTTTTTATTATTGTTATTATTATTATTTGATATTTTTAGGTGAAGGGAATAATTAGTCGGAAAAGGGAAATTTTGATTCTTAGAAGGAAATTGTGCCCTCATATTGTGGCAACACTGCTTCTGACATCAGCCGAAATGCTTTCGTTGTTAGGTTAGGCTTGGTAAGTTTAGGTCTCTAAGCGTAAATAATACCTTAAATATATAAGAGTAAATTACTAAATATTTTTAAAAAATACATTATTATTAAATACATATACAGGAAGTAATTTGTTACTTTATATGCGTCAGATATTTATAAAGAAACAAACTTATTCCTTTACTAACTGGTTAAAGATATCAATAAATTAGGAAATAGTTACAATAGTTTTATTATGTATAAGCTTTTGCTTTCAATTAATATAAATCAATTATATGTCATAGTTATTTGGCTTGCATTCTTGTTTTACTTTTCTTGTGCGTACAGTGGCGTGCCCAAGAGATTTGGTGGGGGTCATAACCCAACCCTTTGTGTCAGTATTCCTACTAAAAAGAAAAGTATACGTAATCCCCCCCCCCTTTTCGAAAATCTCGTGCACGCCACTGTGTGTATACTGTAATTGGTGTAGCTCTGTCACATTACTGCGTGTGTGTGTGTTTTTTTTTCGATATTATCCTTAGTAAAGTATATTTGAAGTAAAAACTATTTGCTTTTAATTTGTTTTACAAGAAAACTCTCCCCACCGGAAATTTTTTGGTGGAGGAGAAAACCCCTCGTCCCTCCAGACTTCCGGATCCTGCTTTTTGGTCAAGTCCCGATTATTTGCAGTGTATTTCTACTAACAACCTAACCTAGCCACGAAGGCATACCTCACTTGCATCAGAATACCAAGGAGGTTTCCCGGTGGAGGCATATAGTGGTTCGGATCCCACTTTAAACTGTAAGTCCAGTCCCGATTAGCCTTACTGTGTACAAAGTGTACTTGAAACACCAACTCAATCAATCAATCAAAGAAGACATAGGCAAGGTGTTACTGAAATGTGCGATAAGAGAGGCTCAGTGGGGGCTCCAGAAAGGTTCAGCAACAGCAAAGCGAGAGGAACGGCAGCAAGGATGTCGTTTTTTGTTGCAGATTTGTGTCAGATGGACGTAATCCTGTTTGATCGTATCTCGGGCGTCAATAAAAAACGTGAGCTTGTGTGGTAGTAGAGGTGTCTTCACGAGTATGTTCTTACGGGTTTGATAGTCCGTACGAAGGCTGAAGCAAAATCAGATTAGGAACGCACGTTTCTTTTTTCCTGTCATGGGCGTTTGAGGAACAAAGGCTCTACATGTAGACATGCCAATACTTGGTGCTCAAATACGTTTTCCAATTTCCACGCTGTTTGCCAATATTTATTGTGAGGAAGTTTGTGTCGTTCTCTGTCTTGTCTCGGTATATAAACAACGTCAAAAATGTGTCACAGCGAATATAGGTTATTAAGGCAAACAGTTTTCTTCATAACGTTTTTCTGTTTGCCCTTTCGTTTCGACGTTAAAACCCGCCAGGATTTCCATTGCTTGGGGGTAACTGTAAGAATTCTGACGGCAGTTATTAAGCAAGATTGTGAGATGTATTGTGTATCAATGTAAAGATGAGATTTCGGAGAATACGTCGATATATTACACATACCTTACAGAGGAGAATGAATGGAATACATGAATACATGAATGGAATACATGAATCGAGTAAAGCGAATACGCGTAGCGGCTTCCGATCCGAAACTGCAGCCAATAAGCGGTGGTGCTGCAGTCACGTGCTTGCAACAGTCAACCACCAATGCTTTTGTTAATTTTCTTGCTCCCCCTTAAAATAAGCACTAGTTAAGTTCGATAGTTCAATGAACTAACCGATCTGTTGTAACGAGTGCACTCACGGTCCCCGAAATGACGTGTCAATCATACCCCGGCACGGGGCCAAACGTCGTTATGTGTACGGGAAACCGGTCGTGACTCACGGTCCAGTTATCAAGTTCGGTACTGAGACGGTCGTTTATTGTCATACTATTGCGAGGCGGAGATTAATACCTTGAAATGTTACACTGTTTTGTTTACCTTTGATATGTAGATTCGAACATTCATAAAACACTAATAGCATAATATCTGGTAACTGAAAACGTCAAATAACAACACTGACGAACGGTAAAAAGTGAATATATATTGCAATCAACAACTGTTTACAAAGCCTCCTCAAACGCTCTCTCATTCACTCTATCTCTCTTTCACACACATGAGGTATTTTTACATGTGAAGTATGGATACAAATCATGGATCTCATTAACATATCATTCCTTTTAATTTTTAAACCTTTATGTGAATTTAGGGCATTTGTCTGCCAGCTCCTGTGCTCTTTTAAATTAACTTAAGTGCCAACCCTCGGAAAGCGGTTAACGAAGACAATTGGGTCGGCGTGGTTAAATCTTTCGTTCGAATGAACGTATGCATCGAGTCGGAAGCACGACATTATACAAGTTTCTCGGACGGGGGTATTACACATCAGCCTCTCTCGTCCAATGAGAACAACTACTCAATTACATAGTGATGCAAAAACTTAATTGGCTCCAGCTGCCGGAATACACTAATCAATCGTCGGCGCGAGCAAAAATTACCTTAAAAACCACTATGCAACAAATAATACTATTTCACGCACACGACCTTGCAATAAAAACAACTACGCTTTCCACAATTAAACAGGACTCATCAGTCAACTATTGACAAGTTAAATGGCGCGACGGGGCGGTCGGTTACACAAGAAATGGAGCACACTTTGACAATTTATACTAAATATTAAAGAAATGAAATGGAGCTTCTAGCCCTGAATGCAGACAATTAAATTAGCACATCTGAACATGAAATAACTCTTTTTTTATAACAATACCAAAAATTATCAGACGCGGGGGTTAGGTTTAGGTTTTTCCTGAGTAACTTTGCGAATAAGTGAGACTTCGGCGTTAACTGTACGGTGTTGATGCTGACGACGCACGTTTACATGGACATGAGACCCTCTGAAGTATACTGTACCAGACTCTGCTACATGGCGTGGTCATTCATCTCTCCTGGACGCGGGACTTGTATACGGTTCCTTTGTGGCGAAATTGTCCTCCGAGGCCGATCGCGACGAAGAATAATTGCGACGATCTGGTGTACTTGCACCTCCTTAGTACTTCGGGCGTTCCTCTTGCCACTAGCGTCGGATGTACGTGGTCACGCGCCGGTCAGGAATCTCTCCAGTGTCGGGCATCAATTGGACGTCGATCTGCAATCATCTCTCTCTGGAAACGTCCTTCGGGCTTTGGTTGGGACGTCGATCTGAAAGCGTCCTTCAGGCTTTGGGCAGTGTTTGGTTTTGGCGTCGTCTGACTAGCTTCGGCGTCGTTGCAGGCGTCAGGGGAGTCGACGGACTCCCTTCTCGATCTTCTTTAGCCCTCCATCCTTATGTAGTCCACGCTTGGCAAAAACAAATCACCGCGTAATCTTCACCAAAATAAGGCGCACACTGGTAACTCTCTATCTGCAAGTCGCTCACAGTACGTAAGGAAACAAAGTTCACGGACACAAAGCAATGATCACGCGAGAGTGTAGCGCGGAGATGCTCTCTCTATGAAATCCGGGTAAAAACTGTGTCTGGAATCATAGTACTGCCTATATATAAGAGATTCGAATTCTTCCGTTGAACAGGACGCTCTAGTGGCTTGGCTTCTGTTTCAGAGGGATGGAAATGACCTCTCTCCATTGTCTTGAAACGCGGTCAAGTGCGCGTCGTCGATCCTTGCAGGGTTGGGCTCCAGCTGGTTTTCCTGGTCATCCGTGAACATGGGTTCGAACGCCTGCTGCGACTCAAGCCCGGTAGCGGCGAAAATAATCTTTCCTTATCTCCGCGTTGGTGCAAATATGTCCTGTTCTAAGCGGCGGCTGTCACTCAAGAAAATCTCGTCTCAAACTCCCGACGTCTGGCTCGGATACAAGTTTATCCACAAAATAAATCAAACCTCACACTTTCATGTTTGTGCATCAAATGAATCAATAGACAAAAAATAATTTATATCGAACTGCGTTTACATGTCACTAGATACCGTGACACTGTAACTACGCACTGGGTAATGGGCAGGCTGGAAAGTTCATATGAACTAACCGAACTCTGAGTACGTGTGTCAGCTTTTTTCCACCGGATAATAAACCTTTTCTCGAGCAAGGCCTCATCTCCAGGAAGCTATCAACTCGCGGCAAGCCACGACACCTAGCAACCTGTTGAGTGAGATGAGTCAAGGCAAAATGGATAATAAACCTTTTCCTGCTCCCACAAAAATAGGCAATAATTAGGCTGGAGAGTTCGATGAACTAACCGATCTCTAATTACGCACTGGTAATGATCAGGCTGGAAAGTTCATACGAGCGAACCGATCACTTATGCATTGTGCTCAATTTCTAGCTTTTTTCCACCACACATAGCTCCTGATTATATAGTCATGAAACAGAAGGGTTGGGCATGGGAGATTCACTTTTATTCACGACATGTACATTTTCTTCTCATCCTTGTAGCTTAATGTTCACACATCTTTCGAAGGGTATTAAAACACAATTTTTCATTATATTTATAATCAAATATACCATTATTTGTGTTACGAAAACTTTAGTTTATTTTATACATTTTGCGAGTGCCATCTAGCGACTGCAGGTAACAACATCATAATGTATCCACATTTCACTTCATAACACTGAGTTTCGGCTTTTATTTCATTTTGTCATTATTGTTTGTCTAATGAGTATCTCTATTGTTTTATTAAATGGGATATGTTTTGGATATTCAGTTTTGGAAGAGATCTGGCGACGTATTGGATATTCGGAATTGGACAGTGTTTCTTACAACCACTTTTACACACGTTTAGGCGGTGTATTAGATATCAAGAATTTGTCTAGCTTTAGATGTCCAGTTCTGGATATCCTAAGACGTCCAATGGATATCCAGAAATGGATATCTAGTGGACATTCAATGGATATCCATGGATATGATCTGGACATTGTGGATAACCAATGGATATCCTTGGGATATTTGTGCTGTATGGGATAATTATGTAACGTGTCATCGACCAAACATAATTTATAAGATTTTAATTGAAATGGAAACTGGAGGACATTTTATCCTGAATATAGCCAACCATGCAGCACAGGCTCACAATTGCACACTGATCGATTATGTATGATTTATCTGTAAATGATCTGCTTTTATCCTCTTGGTTGCCGACCTCCAACTCAGAGTGGTTAACACTGCGTAGCGCGCTACGACGTCCGGTGTCCCGGATTCGAATCCTGGTCTGGGCTTGGTTGTTTTTGTGAGTGTTTAATGTGAGTGATTAGATTTAATTGGTGAAGGGACACTTACAAAAGAACATCCCTGCCCTGGCCGGGACCCGAACCCCGAACCTCGGTGGCGAGATTGAGAGTCGGCCAATTAACTTTGCAATTACGTTAAACAAAATGACTTATCCATCCATAAACAATGAATCATGCAGTTTTTTTTTTGTTTTGTTTTGTTTTTTGTAATATAGATTTTGGGCAGCGTGTTGTATGTTGTACTTTCTCTTAAATTTTTCCGCGATAGTTTAGATTGTTCAGTTGGAATTTCTTGTTTTAGTTTTGTTTAAAGGCAGGAGCGTATATTTTAGGCTAGCTAGGTTACCTGCGAAGCCTGAAGCCTAGAGAATAAAATACAGGAGAAAAATCTATCAGAAATTGTAAATAAAATTATTCATATCAGTGAGGATATGATGGTCGTGATTCTGGAGTTGGCAACCTAATTTCCTATGAGTTGGCAACCTCATTTTATATGAGTTGGCAAACTAATTTCTATTCATACCCTAGGACCACGTGACGTAGACAGATACCCCAGATCTTGGAATCAGTATACGCCACTGTTTAAAGGCTAAAGGAGCCCGTAAATTATAGCTCAAAAAATACTCCTTTACGCTGTACGTTGTAGGCCATTGTATGAACGCGCCACGACGCCGGAGGTCCCGGGTTCGAATCCATGCCTGGACATGGATGCTCTTTGTAAATGTATTCATCAATTTCATCATATCATACATCATCCTCGTCTTCGCGATTAGCCAAAAGTGGCAGAAAAGCGAAGTAAAATAAACGAAATCAATCGATCATAATCAACTATTAAATCAGACATAAGTATACTCCAAATGTTCCGCTCCAAATAGTAGAATGGGCATCATTACGTAAACTGGCGTACGCAGGGGACTACAACCCCTCATGGAATTTTGGGAATGGGGGGAGTAGCAAATGCAAAGACCCCATAAATAAGCCCCAATTACAATTTTGGCTTTGAACAATTTTTAAAATGAACGTTAAAAATGGAAACTGCCCCTCGGCCCCTAGAACGTTTACATTTCCAGCCCCATCCGAAAAACAATCCTTACACTAGTGATTATACAACAATACACAGCGTTGGGGTCAAGGCCTCCCCAGCCCCCCTTCAAAACATACTGAGGCCAACAATACTACTCCGTGTTCTACACGGATTTACAGAAGGGACAAGGATCGCCAAGAAGAGAGTTTTGTTGATGAGATTTCGGAGGCCGAAATTTACTGCACTCCGTTTTAACAAGCCTGTCGAGGAACGTGTTGAATTTTGTGTCGGGGATGTCCGAAGATAAGGACGTTGTATTCCCCTCTTGTTCACTTGTTAAAATCTCTCTCCTATTGCCTTGGGATCACGACCACAGGGCTCCGTGGGATGGGGGGAGACACATCTTCTCTCCGGTGGGCCGTCATTTGTAATGGTGGAACGTGACGACACGACAATCCTCGTCCCCGATTGGTGCGCCCGCTCGGTCTGGGTTGGGTCCGCTTCCCCGAGATTCAGCGGTGCCAACTCTAGAGTGATTGCGCTGAAACTTGTGCAATGTGAGCGTAACGTTCGGCAAGTATAATGTTCACTGTTTTTTTAGCCCACGAATTCAGGGCCTCTAGCGTTTGTTGAGCCTCCACAGTGGCGTAGTGGTAACGCCATCGTGTTGTAATCAAGGGGTTATATTTATTGATTGATTTAGTGCGTTTTACTTCGCTTTCCTGCCACTTTTGCTAATTTTAAAGATGAGAATGAAGTGAATGATGAATGGTGATCAAATGTAATGAATGAAGGGACAATCAGTCACAAACATATATGAATCCGATTCCAGAGCCTCGTTAGTCTGCAAAATGCAGTTCAGGGTGTATAGATCCACCAACTCAATCTGCAACTCTGGTGCGGGAGCAGTGGCGCTAGTGTCGCTAGTTAAAGCTACGGGGAAACCTGTAGTTCGCATATTTTCCGAGCTTGTTGGATCTATACTATGTGGTGGGAAAGTCGAAATGTTGGTGTCTTCGGAGTCACCCATTACACCCCGGTCCCGGGTTCGATACCCGGTGGAGACACAATGGTTCTGATCCCACTTTAAACTGTAGGCCCAGTCCCGATTAGCCTTACTGTGTGTAAAGTGGACTTTAAACAGACTCACACTCGACCTCTCGGGTTTTTATTGGCTTCTCCGTTGTTAAGAAAATAGCATTTTGTAATAGCAAAGGAGCTGCTTCGATGGACAAGGGCGTCGGGTGTTCTACTCACAATCGCGTCACTGTATAATCCAGAATGGAGTCCTGGCCTGGGCAAGGTCTGGTCATGTTTTAGTGTCCCTTCATCTATCATCCTCGTCGTCACGACTAGCGAAAAAGTGACAGAAGAGCGGCGTGACAAAAGAGAAATAGTAGCAAAGGGATCAGATTGAATAGATTTTTAGTTAATTATAGTGTACAAATATTTATTAACATTATAGTCTAATCTACCATAGCCTGTCTTCTGTACGGCCATGATAATTTTTGCACAGAAGTTGATCGGGATTGGAGTAAGTTTTAAACCCGGAGCCTGTTGACGGGAAAATGACACAGTCACCACTGTGCTGCAAAAGAACCCTTTATGTTGCATTTCGATTCTAACCCATGATTTTTCCTAGCCAAAATCGATGTGTGGATTTCTTTATTGTTTTTTTATTATTGAATATTCCTAACACTGAATTGTCAGTAACTATTCTTATGAATAAGTGACGCCACCTTCACATTTAGTATACACCCACATCGTACCGAGAAGATAAAGAAACTCTAGAATTAAAATGGCAAGGATTTGTTTACTTGTCTCGTCGTCATGGCGACGAAAGCGTTCTCCTTGGCTTGTTTAGTTGTCAAGAAAATTCAACAACGTTAAATATTACTAATCACTTTCCCTTCATGATGATACAAACACTCGCCACTGAATAAAAGTGACCACTATGCGTTGAAGAAGGCTGACGTTTTGGCAGGGGCAGGATTACATGCAAGCAGCTGATTGCATCACCCAGGTTTGAAAATTCTACTATAGCGCCAGTGGGTTCATTTGCTCTTGGTCGAACAGTAAATACCGCACGAAAAATGCATTTTTTCCTGTTAAAAGAGCATTTAATTATCTACACACTCTGGGACCATCACTGTTACGAATGAATAATTTGCTTGACGGTGAAGTAGACCAAGAAGGCTGACACACTCATTATATTAAACAGTCGTCAGGATTCGAAACCAGAAAAGTCGCTTTCTTAATATCACTCAGGATGTCACCAAGCATAATAGCATTTAATTTTTGCGTAGCATGACAGTTTGCAGCGTGTGGCACTTTTGGCGGCGTCAGAAGAAAAATATACGAAAAAGCAACAAAATTCGAAAGTTAATTCAGGTTATAGTCTGTCTTAATAATGATGTGATTAAATATACAACCAAACCAAATCCGTGCTCCTATAGGGCCTCGGTTTTTCCTTGAGTAACGTGTGGTCATCGCCTCTGTTTTCTGGGCTTTGATACAAGATGATATTACATGTTGACAATCAAAATATGTCCTTCCCCTCTAAAACTGGGGGCCATGGCCCACCCTGGTCCCTTTTGGCAGCGCCACTGCTCTGGTCTACGATTCAGTTTCCGTCGAGGAGGTCATTTTCAGTTCGGCTAAATGGCTCGGTGGCCCAATTGCATTTATATATTTATTTATTCCAAGTTTTATATACAGCACTTGTAATGGCCATTTTACACTGAAAACAAATAAATTAACAAATACAAGTCAAGATGGTTTTTAGGTGAAATGAAGCAAGGTAAATTTAAACATGACAATACATAAACAAGGAAACAAATAAGAGATCTACAGATTAATTTGTAGAAGTACCCGGGTGTTATCGCGAGTGTCCCTTCATCCTCATCGTCGCGATCAAGTAAAAGTGGCAGAAGAGCCACAACAGTGATAGTATCAAGTACTTCTCTACATGCAAGCTTGCGATGTGCAAACCTAGATAAAAGCAGCGCTTTATTGCGCGCAGGGGTTGGCAACACCGCACAATCCCGTCGGAACCCAACGAACTTCGAGCAGCTCACGCGAGAGGGCACCGCTGTTGATTTCCAAGGCCCGGAAAAACAAGACGCCGATCGTTTCACGCTGGTTTCGCAGTCCTTGCTGTCGTTTTTACCGAAGAAGGAATCGCGTTGAAGATTTTTTTTTGTTGTTGCTTCCGACCGTCGGCGAATGCGACAAGGATCTGTATTATATCGACCTACCCAGGAATCGATCACGTGGTACATGGGTACTGGTGTCTCCGTGGTGGATTGATCTGTGCCCCAGTATTTTTGTTTCCCTGGTACTGGTACGTCAGAGTTACCTGTTATCGAAACTTTCGTGTAATCTCTTTGTTGTGTGACCGCTGCAAGCCTTCATGTGGACCATTACTTCTCCTCCATGAAGCAAAGTGATAACGGATTGCAGTCGATTCCACAATGCTGTATAACGTTCCCTACTACAACTACTCGCCCCTGTCATGCTATCAGGTAAGTGTAGATTAAGTGCACTTAGGCGTCTTTAGTAATTTTGAGGATTGGCTCAACTTCTGATTGCTGCATGTTAATCTTGTCACGATATGTGCAGTGTCTGCAGCGACTCGCAAATCCCGAAAAATTAATTAACGCAGAGAAGAATAATGCATCAAATCTATGCAAATGTATCGTTTAATGCACTAAAGTGCGTTTTTTGGCTTTTGCCAAGGTTACAGATTGATGGATTTTTGTTTATTATTTGTGAATCTGATGCATTTTTTTTATACACCAGCCTCCAGCTTTCTCGATGATGCACTAAAATATTTACCTTTGGCTACAGACGTTACGTATTTCTTCCCCTGTGGCACAAGACTTGAAATACATCAAAGCAATATTCGTACATCAGTTGACACAATTAAACCCGTAATTTTGGTTTATCTGAATTGATCGTGCCTGATCTTCAAATTTAATGCATTTTAATGCAACACACACAGAAACAGCTGATACAAGGTACGCTTGGATGCATTTCTGTATTTTCATGCACCAGAAGTGCGACTTATGCACTTTTAGTGTGTTGCTGGTTCATCATTTGGCACATTTATGGGTTCTCTGTGTGGAAAAAGGCAGATAATTTTGTAAAGGAAAAGACTTCCAGGGAAATTCTTTTTCGGATTAACGGGTTCTGTATCGATATCGGCCGACATAGCCATATTGTCTGGCTAATTTTACCGATAATTTGGCAAATCCGATTGTCTAAATAGCGTGGAACTTGGTGTAAAAAATTGTAAACAAATGTAAAGTTTTGTAAAGTAGACATTGAAATGCGTAGTTTCATTTTCGGGTTAAGACACATTGCACACACTTAGTTGCAAGAATTAATTAAGCTGGTTAATGGACTATTTATGTTCTTCAAGGAACCTTCACCATTTTATATCAAATGGACATAATATCGGGGGGTTATTATTATTTATAACAGTTACCGATATCAGTAAAATATTTATTTCAGTCCATCCCAAAAATAATACTCCCTCTGTCCCATAATTATTGTCCGGTACACTTTTGTTTGTTGTCCCATAATAATTGTCCGATAGGCAAACTGTGACATTAGTGTATACAGAAGAAGAAAATTAAACACGGGAATGAACCATACAACGTTATTACTCAAGGATCAGTACAAATTTGCCGATCAAGTATCCAAAAGAACATAAATAAAAAGTCACCATTTTGGAATACCGGACTATAATTATTAGTGTTGCCCACGGGACGAGACGGGACAGGCTTTTAAAAATTCGAGACGAGACGAGATTGATCATGTGTCCCGAGACAAACGAATATTTTCGAGACGAGACAGCATTTCCACGAGACGAGACAGGCCAAAGTCTCGTCTCGTGGGCAACACTAATAATTATGGGACAGAGGGAGTAATTATTATTATTATTAAAAGGTAAAGGTAAAGTGTTCCCCTGTGCATAGCACCACGCCATGAAGGCGTATTATTATTATTACCAGGTGAAATTACGTTTGTTTCCTACCCAGCTGTTTTTTTTAATATTTCATATAAAAATACTCTTTTCTTTATTTTTGTATTTTCAATAATGGTGAGTAACCTTAATTCGTATGATTAACGTGCAAAGTTGATGACACAACGCCTACTTATTCGTATGTTAAATCATTATAGACTTATCTGGAAAGTTAATGTAAAACTACCAAGATAAGTCCGGGAAGTTGATTTTTCAAAATGAGGAGTAACTCTTATTAATCATTTTAAAGAGACGTATTTTTTCAGAAGTTCTCTGTCACAAAATGGATAGGTTAGGCAGGTTCGGTTATTTCATGTTAGCATTTTTCCAGTTCCCCCTCTTGTTTGCGTTTATGCATATTTAACATTTATAACATTTTTCAAACCTCCCCAAGATATACCAGTCACCTTCAAAAGTGCGTAAATGAGTAGGTTAGGTTAAATTGTCTCGGTTTTTACCGAGGTTTCTTCTTCATGCCACTTTTTTTATTATTTTTCTTAAAAGCAACAAATTTTACGTAGCAATCGTGCAACATAAATTAATACACAGCTTCTGCACAATTACTGCCTTACAAAACTTAAGAAAAAACGACCGATTCGCGTTCTACAAACTTCAGACATTAATTTATTCTTTCAAACTATTTCATCATGATCCTGTAACATCCCGCATATACGAAAGTCAACCTCGGATTTTTCTTGTATTTCAGGAACAGTCGTGAATCCTGCATGTTGGAGGTGGTACTTTACATATAACCGAACAATAAGGCAAATATATTTAAGCTATTTATGTGTTCTATGCTAACAACAACTCTCGAAGTGTGATTGGAGGGATTTAAGAACCGCAGAATTCTCTGAAAGTCACTAAATTTACGTTTTCCTGGGATAAAATACTTAATAATCCGAAATTTGACTATGAGTTTTGGCCTGCTCAAAAATTGGCTTCCATTTATCTGTAAACTGGATTCCATTTATTTGTATCCTGGGCTTGCTTTTCCAATTTAAAATCGCCATTCTAATGTAACTTCTAACATCATCTTCCCTGCAGGCCTACCCGATGGCGTAGTGGTAGCGTCGTCGCCTTGTAATCAAGGAGTCTCTGGTTCGATACCCGGTGGAGGCACTTTAAACTGTAGGTCCAATCCCGACGTAAAACAACAATTAAATCAATCATCTTTCCTGCAGGTTGGCGTCTTTGTAAGTGGTTTCCATTTGTAAGTCCTTTTTTGCAGTAGTTTGTGTTTAATCTTGTGTGTGATCAGTTTAATATCAATTATTCCTGTATTTTCAGAAGTAATGACAGTGTTAAAGACGGGAATTGTCATTTTGTTTTGTGATAAGAGAATTCAACGTTAAATGGTTTGTGTTCGTGAAAAACTCCGATAACACCACCACGCTTTGCTATCGTTCTAGAAATCGCGAAGACCAATTGAAATAAGAAATGTAGAAATTACAAATCGAAATTTCGATACTTGGCGTGTGCAGTGAGATACATAAGTATTACCAAGCAAATTATCAATCATGTTTATAGTATTTATTTGATGCAATCAAGGATTGAAACAAAATGCCAAATGACAACCTCAACACTAGCATACGCAAAAATCTAGCCCTGAAAAACACGTAGGACTTAAGAGATCATTTAAATTGCGGAGCAATACTTGTGCATCCCACTGTACGCCTACTTTTAATTAGTTTGTTGTTTCTGCTTTAAACTAAATTAACTCTTCTCTCGCGTGTTTGAAGGACTACTGCCTGCGTCGTTAAGGCAAATGCCACAGATGCATTAGACAAGTTGATGCATTTATGGCGCTATATATTTATTGAGGCTTTTAAAGGGAGTCGGAATAGATTTCCAACAACATTTTGCGCCCACGCTTGTTCTAGTGTACCAAGTTTTATGGATATGAGATGTAGATCTCATTAACAAAAATATTAAAGTTGCACAATTACCTAAACCATCGTCCAAGGTAAGACAGTTCAAAACATTGCTAAAAAAACAATCTGGTCAAATCAGTACAGTTGGTGTTAACATAATTCTCGGTATAAACATCCAATTGTAACATAGTAATTATCTTGAACAAATAGGAGTTAAACTGTTTCAGGGCGGATAAAAATAAGGATTTTTATTTTTTTTAGCTTGCATGGTTTTGTTTTTTATAGAAAGGTTTTTTCTAGTAAAGGCCCTGTAAAATATTTGAAAAGTTTGATTAAAGCAAATTTTTAAAAAAATACATGCAAATATAAATTTTTCGGTTTCTGATAATGTATGTATGAACCTACTATAGAAATATTTGTTGAGTGTGTTAATGAAACTATAATACATAGTTTCAGTAACTTTTCTTCCAGTGAAAATAAAACATTCTGGATGTACTCCATAATTGTAACTTAAAATATTTTTTCAAGTCTTTGTAGCTGAATTTTGGCATTTATATGATAGCATGTTTATTTACAGCTTAATGATAATGACTCTATTTACATGATTAGTATTTTGTATATTTTTCTACACAAAACGTTTGCTATTTTTGCCTATAAAAATTATTGAATTTTAAATCAAGATAAATGCAATTGTATATTTATAGTTTACATGTTACATTTCATTTCGTATATGAGCTTCACCCCATCAGTACATAGATGTTGTTTCCTTTATTATAACCTAATAAACACCATTAAATAATTACGAGATTAATGTACTTTCACTAAAAGTGATTCTAATATTAACAAAATCCTTATGCACGTTAATCCATGAATTATTTATTTGAAGTAATTTAAATCAATACACCTTACTCTGTTTATAAGTAATGTAGCACATTGCTTCTATTTATGGATAACTGCAAGACCCTTCTGAAATTAGTACTCAAATTTAATTCTGCAATTGTACCTTTCCCCCTGCACCCTAAAATAACATTACAGAATGAAAACCATACATTGAACGAAATCTTTGTCCTGTGTACGTCATGAGGTACGTATTAAAACAATACAAACGTAAGGTTTCGGATATTGAAATTTCTACAACTGCAGTTTGAAACATGATATTCGTGTTGTTTACTGGTGTGTACAAATATAGGTCCACCTCACCTAAATATTATGTCACACGCCTCCCGGACGTTGTCTGCAGTTATTTCCATACAAACACATGTCACAGGATTACTACTGCACTTTGTTTGCTGTTACCGTAAAGGTGTTATATTTACGGTGAATGTAGTGTGTGTGTGTGTGAAACAACAAAATACTAATTCGTAATTTGAAACAGCTTAATTTAATGAAGTGTAAGAACATATTTTTATTCAAATCGAATTGTTCAATATTAATGCCCTGGGGCAACATTGTTCACTTCCGAACTCTTGAAGCGATTATTAGAGGCGGACAAACCCAGAGAGGTTTAACAGAACTGGGCCTACAGTTTAAAGTGAAATCCGAACAAACCGCGTAATGTGTCTTCACAAGTACCTTGCTCAACTTTTCCCACTCACTAAATGTGGGATTCCCTAAATTAGAAACTGCATATCAGAGCAATTTATAAGAGAAGAATGCACATGTTAATAACAAAATTAATTAATATGGAAATTAATATTGTTTTTATTCCCATTAAGGTTTAGATGTTTGTGAATGCATATAATTTTCACATTTGAACAATAAAAGTTACTAACATCTGCAGCCTATATGCTTCACAGACAAATTAACTCAAAATTTGCTTCATTTTTAAAAGTGTCATCCAGATCACGTACTTTTGCTAATGCTTTTCATTCATTCAGCCTATGCCATTATTCTCAACTTGTTTTTTTATTTGTTAGCATACACCACAAAGTACTGCATAATTCTATGAATTCAGTTCATTATGAATATTTTAATTCAATCTCATGTCTAGAACTTTAAATTTTGTGTGTAAAATGCCACACACGTAACGCTGGAGTGCCCCCAAAACAAGTTTATTCATAGAATTTTATTAACATATAATAACACATAAGTAAAGTTGATCTTTTCACATTCATTCCATATATTTGAACTTTATCATTTCAAGACCATCGGAATTCATTACAATTACAAATCAAACCTTCATCGCATTAATTAAAATCTGTGCTTGTTTCAGTTAACGAAACAATTAGCCTATGATTATTTCAGTTAACGAAACAATTATGATTACACTGTTTTGACTCCATTAACAGTGAATTTCACCTTTGATTTCAATAAAATGTTCATTTCTCATATAAACGTACTGTATTTTTGTCGACACCCTAAAATTGTCGTCTAAATTATACTTAATTTATTACTACGCTTTAAAGTTGGAATGTTTATGCTGGAAACCGAGTTTATTTGTAGGCGTTATTCTGTCTCTAGAATAACCATTGTTTCGTAACAATTAGATGCACAACCATACCGCGCTCATTTATACGGCGCACGCTTTTAGAAGGAACATGAGTTCGGCCCATACCCAGCCAGTGCTACTGCGCTGTTGCCAAACTAACTGCTAGCGCAAGGGAAGGACAGAAGATTCGCGATGTGTCCATTATTTTGATAATGCATGCACAGTATATATGAGTACAGTGAAATAATATAGTGAATATTTCTACACAGGATTATAATATCATATCACTGTAGCATATATGAGAAACCCATACCTGAAAGAAGCTTGAAGGTATTTATTTATTCATCACCGCTCTCGTCGTCTTCCTCGGTCTCCGTGTCACTGATTTCACTCATTTCCGAGTCACTCTCCTGGAGGTTAATGATTAGATTTTGCACCCTTGTAGCCTGTACTACTGGTGCTAGGTTTCGAGAGTGACATTATTTAAAATAAAAAGAACACACGGAACACCACTATTGCTGTATTTAATCTTTTCACAAACTGTTCTTTGTGGCGCACGAGTGAACGCTGAACTCAAACTGACCCAGACTTTCAATGTTCGAAGATCGCCCAGAACAATGAAGGGTCATTGTTTATATCGAGGCGAATTTAACACCCACAGTTTTCCCTAGACACAACAACTCAGCTGCGTCAACACGGTGGCAACGAAAAAAACAGGCGGAAGGAAATGATAGGTGACGTTTCCATTGTTTCTTCAAGGAACGATAACTCCGGCTGTATGCGACGGAAATTCATGGGACTTGGACAGTCAGGTTCAAAATGTATTTCCCCATCTTATGATGAACCTTAACGTGGCGAATTTTATGAAAATTTCTTGCGCGCAAGAAAAATACAGAACACGGCTTTTAACTTCCGCGCCGCAGTCTCCTAACTGTACAACGTTGCACTCCTGCCATTGGCTGATCGCCACGCACACCCTCTGTGTGACCCCGTCCGATATCGCTTCTAAAAGCGTGCGTCGTATAGTAAATTATTACTATAAGTCAGAAAGAAATTAATAGGAGACACATACAGAGGTTGATTTCCATTAATGATAATTACCATATATTAACGAAAGGGTACAATGAACTCATAACATGCACCGAGGTACTGAGGAGAGTAATTTATCGAATAAAATAAGCCACCCATCAGAGGTTATTATTTTTAATAAAAGTACCTGTAATTATATATAATTTAATTGTAAATTCAAAAGTTATTGAAACATTGCGGTGCAATATTTTTCCTTTTTTATATAAACAATCCGTAACTTCAAAACAGGCACAGCAACGATACAAACTTATTTTATAAAGGTGTTTTTGTTTAATTTTTTGAAAACTATATTGAAGAAATTGGGAAAATTTGTGTCGCATATCTTTCTGGGCAAAGACGTTTTCCAAACCACTTAACCTCTAAAATCTATGTTGCTCGTGCCGGCCCCGTGGCGGAGTGGTTAGCACATCGCGCTACAACTCCAGGGTTCGAATCCTGGCCTGGACATGGATGTTTGTGAGTGTCCATTCATCAATTTCGTCATATCATCACTCATCCCCATCTTCGCAAATTAGCCAAAAGTGGCACAAGAAGCGAAAATAAACCAAATCAAAAAAATCTATGATGCTCGTTATGTTGTAAAGATTGATTGATTTAGTTTATTTTACTTCGCGTTTTGTGCCTCTTGGCTAATTTGCGAAGATGGGGATGAGTGATGAAATTTATGAATGGACATTCACAAACAACCAAGCCCGAGCGAGATTCGAACCCTGTTCCCTTGGCGTCGCAGCACGATGTGATAATAACCACTCGGCCACAGGGTCCGACTGTTATGTTGTAAAGAAACGTAATATTTTATATTTCTTCGTCTTGTGGAACTCACACTTTCTGACATCTTCAGCTGAAAATGTTATTGTGTATGTTCAAGTTTTCTTATTTTTCTCTTATCATTGTGCTTCTAAGGAGAAAATTAGAAAGCTGAAGGTACACAATCAAAAAATAATTCCAAAATTGTGAAATGGACTTCAAATCGTGAACGAACATCCAGGTGAAGATGTCAGAATGTTTCAACGTTCCTCGTAGGCCCCTAATCAATGCAGTAAAATAATAACCAATCATAATAATATGAATTAGCTTGTAAAATATGTATCTTAATCATTTTATTATCAGAAAATAATTTAATAATTAAAGTACCTGCAATTAATATAACTGCCTTAAATTTTAAAACATAAGGATATTTTAGTCCTTGGAGTCGGTATAGTATAAATGAGTGAATGAATTAGTTTTAAAATTTGAATAATGAAGTTTTCGTGACGGGCAAATATAGCCTATGTGCTGAAGTGTCCACGATATCAAAATCAATTAATCAATATAACGTTCACGTATTTTCGGTTACAATTTCTCTCACTCGGCTCACCAAAATGGATAGTGGTCTAACACGCCCCAAAAGTTCCAAATTTGTTGCAGAGACGAAAGCTCTTTTAAATAGAGAACCTTAGAAACTTTACCTCAAAATACTTAATATTTTTTACATAGTCAAAGCCTCATGTTCGTATTTAAATTTTCATAGAACGTTTTGCCATCTAGGAAAATTAACGCTCTGCTTAGTTACGGAGATTAAAATAATTCGTAAATATCTCTGTGCTGATTTATTTTATAAATTAAAATATGTTCCACTATTAAACATTGAGTACAGACCTTAGAAAATATATTCCTGCAAGGTACATGAATAATACACATAATTAATTTCAAAATGATAATTAATAAAGGTGTTCTAGCTCATTTCGACCAACACGCATAACTAAATACTTTATCTAATATACCTAACAGCTAATGTATCGTCAAGGAAACACTCGTAATGTTATTGGAATGTTAAGGGAATGGAATAAACCGCCTTTAGATTTTTCCCTCCTCAATAGACCATATATTCTGAAATATTTTCACAACCCTGTCATCTACAATGAAATTTGTGCACACACACACACACACACGAAAGTAACAGTTCTTCGGAAAATTTCGCGCCCTGGATTCCAAAATTATATTTATTTTTGTAGTTTGGCTCGTGTTTTTATGTTATGCATAAAAATCTAATTGAAATCACACTCAATTATATTTTACAATCACAATTACAACAAAAGCCTTTGCTCGCCCGAATTTGTTTATTAATGAATATAACGATATGATACATTCATTTTTCCGTGCATATTTAGTTGCAAAATGTAGCAAATATAATAATTTACGTGATATTTAGCATTTCTGGCAAATTTCAACATGTAAGCCTTCTGTAAGAATCAAGGCAAAAAATCATAAATTGTATTTTTCTCCAATTTGAATTTAATGCTTTCGGTGATATTTTAGCAAAAATACTGATTTTTATGAAAGGTTGGCCCCCTCCCAAAAATAAACACACACATATGCAGAAATATTGGTTACTTTACGATATGTGCAGAGTGTATTCTGTATGCTAAAATTTACTTCTGAAGCCACCATTCCTCTTTGTGACGAATTTTTAGCGTCATCTTAGAAAGAACTTTAAATAATATACTATATATCATCTATACATGCATAATTTTAAGCCATGCAATAAAAAATAAGGTCTTAACATTGCTTGACAATAACCATGTTTCATTTGTATAATATTGATAATGATTTCAGTAGAAATGAAACAAACGTGTATCACAGATATTACATTACTAATAAAACGTTTTTCTACTAAATATATGTGAGAAGCAATTATCAGTGTTGGCAATTGGCGATCGCGAGTCGCAAATGCGACAACTTATTTAGATTTGTCTCCTAACTTAATCTATCAGGTCGCAACTTTTGGCGACTACAAAGTTCTTATGTATAATGATAAGCATGATGAAAAGCCATATTTTGTTTTATCTGTTTTGTACATAAACATGGAATATTTAGTGACGCCACATAATTGGATATTTGAGAATTTCATTTATTAATACATTTCTTTGGACAATAAGTTTAATCAACCTTTATTTTATTTTGGTTATATTGTGATACGGACACACACACATTTTCGATATTGGACTTTTTTGCTGTTTAGTCATATTTTGGCGACTATGCTTGTACAGACTTGGCGGCTAAACGTTATACATTAGTCCCCAAATGGCGCCTAAATATTGATATCCTATTTCGAACCCTGGCTTATTTAGTACAAATGTAAATTTAAGCAATGTAATAGCACGTTTACCCAACAAAGAGTAGGCCTGTTTTGACTATATTGTCAGTATCGCATTTATCATCGTCATTATTGTTAGTAGTAGTAGGATAATGATGGTTCTGCCACGGTGACTGAGGAGTTGAGCTATCCATTCATGAGTTCCTAGTTCGAGTCCCGGTATGGGCATGGATATTCCGTTCTGATTGATTCGTTTTAACGATACTTTTCTTCGCTCTTCATTCTTTTTTGGATAATCGCGAAGATAGGGATGATGATGATATGAAATTCATGAGAACCCAATCACAAACACGCATGGACAGGACGCAACAGAGGTCCAACGGAGAATAACATCGACGGTGGGCCCGAAGGCCAGAGCCTCGCTAGCTCGCAAGAATGAAGCCTATGAGAGGATGACACTTGATTGCCTTGTCAGGTCACCCCTTTCTACGAGTCCCTTCATCAGCTTTATCTAATCGTCATCCATCCACATCGTCAAATTAGTCTGAAGTGATGTTTGATTTGTTGTTTTAAGTCCGCTCTGTGCACATATGGGCTAATCTGGACTGGACCTACAGTTTAAAGTGGCTAGCGAACGACGGCGCAATGTGCTTCCACAGGGTATCGAACCTGGGATTCCTCGTAGTCTGAAGTGAAAAATCGACACTCTGTATGAAACATATAATTGGGAGGTTGTTCGGAAAAAAGGCACGTAAGTCACAAATTGCGACTGTAATTAACGAAAATGTTGTAATTTTGTATTGGGAATGTGTTTAGATTTTAAGCAGTGACGATTCAACTTGTAGGAATTTGCAATGCTTGCTATGAAACGAGTGAAGCGAAATTATTGTCTGCTGTAAAACTGCATATTTTGACTTATGTGCTTTTTTCCGAACAGCATAGAATTAAACGTAAGGTAAACTTTGTAAATAATGGCTTGTTGCCCTAATTAGCGCAATAATAAAAGTAATAAATGTAGGTGAAGGAATAAAATACTTTTTATGTTTAATCCACATTCTGCGACAAAAAGTATTTGTTTCGGCAGATTGGCGGGTCAACGTTGTGTTTTTCTCAAAGGGGCAGCACATCTGATCGTCTCATATTCCATTGTGTCTCGTGTTTGTTTACAAACCTGTGAGGCCCGTGGCGTCTCGTGAGAAAAACCCAGAGATCATCTCACAACCTCAACTGCTTCGTACAAGTTCGCACAGGTAGGTCCGTCCAAAGATCTGCTATTGCTTTTGTGCACTGTTAGCACATTTCCGAAATAGCATTGTTTTTCTTTAATTGTGAATCCGTTCATCCCAAAACTACAGTAGGAGCTGAGAACTTTGTAGAGAATTCTGAAATTTCCCAATACCACATCCGTAGTAGCATAAGAGCCATCCCAATCCTTGGGAACTGGGTGTTTACTGGCCGGGAATTCCTGGAATTATGCGTGCATTCTATCTACATACAGTAACCCCCCGACTTACGTAATAACTGTACGTAGCTGTCACAAGACATTATTTGTTATTTGAAAGGTGTGGTTTCAGTTTGTTTTTATATTATTTTATATATTTTTTTTAAAATTTTTTAGTTTATATCCGAGTAAATACTGCTGCATGATGTTTCATTTATAAAATAATACTGTGTAAATAATATACATAATAATAATAAATATTGCAGTTTCTTACGAAGTTACACTTAAGCAATTTACAAATTCGACTTACGTAAAATTCAAGTTACGTAAGGGTTTACGGAACGCATTACTTTCGTAACTCGGGGGATTACTGCAATTCAAAATACACTCTTGCATTTTGGGGGGGGTCTTTGTTTTAAGCGTCATTGATTCTTTTACACTGCAAAAGAGAGGGTAAAATCGCTTTTTGCTATCCTCTTAATAAGCGATGCATAATTATTTCGATGTGTTAACGATATTTTGTTAAATCGATCTAGATTTAACAAAATATCGTCAACACATTGAAGTAATTATTAACACTTTTTTTGGGGCTAGTTTTACACGAGTGTGATCCCTTAATTTTTAGCGTAAAGTACTTAAATACCGGATGTCCCAGAAGTCTTTCCCTGATTACAAACTTTATTCATATCCGGTATATGCAATGTAGAGATGTGAAAGTGGTGCCAAAATGTTGGAAAACTAACCAAGTTTTTTTGTTGCAGGTTTGAGTAACGTGGCTGTAGTGTAGCAGTGTCAGTGCCCAGAAAACTGGAAATGTTCACAAATCAGGAAAAAGCTCAGCATGTCCTCTGGTATCACGAGACCCGGTCACCAATAACAGTGCAGAGGAACTTTCAAATGTACAGAATTCTTTCGTCTAGAATATCTGCCATCAATAAGTTGGTATTTAAAAAATGGAATGTATCTTCATTCCCAAATCCTGACAAGTCCAAGAAACATTGTATGGAAAGATGCCACCCGATGTCAAGAGCATTAATTCCGGATTCCTTGGCACCGACACTGCTACACTACAGCCACATTACTGAAACCTGCAACAAAGAAACTTGATTAGTTTTCCAACATTTTGGCACCACTTTCACATCTCTACATTGCATATAGCGGATATGAATAAAGTTTGTAATCAGGGAAAGACTTCTGGGACACCCGGTATTATTTATTAATGATTATTGTTCGTCTTGAAAACCTGGAATTGTACGATTGTGTTCTTCATATTTTCCTACTTCAAATGCTTCAGTCAGGAATTGGTGGAAACCCCAATGTATTTGACGTTGTTGCATCTTTTCCCACATTGTATTTTCTTATTATTTTCGTAGATGCTTCTGCCCAAAATTGGGGAAAACCCTTGGCCCTAGAGAAAGGGGGGGGTGCCCTTTGTGGAGTTTATCTGGGTTATAGAGTAGCCTCGACGGCAAAGTTTCTAAAGCATGAAGCAGACACGGATAAAATAAAATTGATCATCTTGTTAGCTCACAGAAATAGTACAAAATAAACATGATCATTTGGAGAGGTTGTAAAATGGGAAAATCGTGGTTAGGAGCAATAGTGCTTTAATTTTGAATTTTCCGCACTGTAAACACTATTTCAAATAGAGGAATAAGATATTTCTTTAGGAAGGCGATTTCAGAAAGGGATATGGGGAGGTGGGGTCCAAGCCTCAGCAATAGTGAAGCTAGTGTGATCAACACCATGCTCCGACCGACTTTACCCTTCTGCTCGCGTCCAGATACCAATTGATAAAAGGCTGGATCACGCCCGGAATTGCTTTAAGCAGAGCCAGCCAGATAAAATTTTTACCTGGGATCACCCACTCCAAGCATAGACCCCGGGTCTCCCGCCTGGCAGTCAAATGGTAAAATGGGGGGCGGGGGGGAAACTACATTAAAAACACTATAAATATATATATATATATATATATATATATATATATATACATATATATACATATAATATTATTATTTAGCGTCGATTTTCTTCTACTTTTGGCTAATCGCGGCGATGAGGATGAGTGATATTAAATTTTCGATGGGAACACTCACAAAGAGCACCATGCACAGGCCGTGATTCGAACCCTGGACCCTTGGCGTTGTAGCGCGCTGTGCTAACCACTCCGCCACAGAGATCGGTAGACAAGTCATTCAGAGTTTAAAGTAGGATACGGAGGAATCCAGGAATAGAACTCGTGACCTGTTCGAAAACAAAGCGTCAAAATTACCACTATAGGACCTTCCCGAAGGGGCACTGCTAACGTCGTCGCCTTGTTCGATACCCGGTGGATGCACAAATGGTTCTGATCCCACTTTAAACTCTAGGTCCAGTCCCGATTAGCCTTCCTGTGCATAAAGTGGATTTGAAACGAAACTGAAACAAACAAAATGTCCACTATACCATAGAGCCCGATTGTATTGGTGAATCGAAATATAGAGGAGAGGAGAAGATCTAAATATGGGCGAAGGTTTAAATATGGGTTTTGGAGTTATCAGCGTTCCCGGGTGCTGCAGCCTGGCAGAGGCTATTGGAACTGGTTATCTGTCAAGGACAAAGGTTGCGGCGCCAATTCGCAAGAGAAAGTGGTGGTTAGTTTCGTCCTTGGACGCTGTTACAGAATTGCGGCCTCCGAAAACTTCTTGCAGGTATGTTTTAACTCAGCGTTTTCTGAATTCTCATCTGCTTTGTATAGGTTATGATATTAGCGGCACATGAAACAAATGTGGGCTTTTATAATGCCATGATTTGTTTGTGAAATATGTACCACAGAGAGCGAAAAAAATGGAAGAAAAATAGCGTGATGGTCTAAATATGGGCTATGACATGAGGTCTAATGTTGAGATCACATTTTCAACAAATATTTGGATGTTTTTCTTAATTTCGATTTTTCCTATTCCGCGTGATTTTCAAAACAACAGATTATTCATAAATATGAATTTTATAATGTTTTAGCGATAAATGACTGTTTTTTACAATTGTAATTGCTTTTTGTGATATTGCCACTAGTAGCCCATATTTAGACCACAATTTTGAAATACATCATTTTACCATTTTTTGGAAATTGCCTTTTTTTTAATAGAAATGGAGACCTTCTATACTTTAACATGCTATTACATTTAAGTATATATTTCATAGATATGCATTTTGAAGGCAGGTGCTTGATATATTATTTTTTTCCCTCCGAAAATGACAACATAAAAAGGGGGGCCCATATTTAGACCTTTACCTCTATATAATAGAAAAATAAACATTTTTAAATAACGTAAAGTGATAATGCCTGAATTAGAGTTGGGAGTCAGAGGAGGGTGGGGGGACATTCAGAAACACAGACTGGATGTTTGAAACAGAAGTATGTTACACTAGAATTTAAAATTCCTTTCAGGCGATAATGCTCAGAAAGTTCCTCTTGTGCCACCATGTATCCCGACTTTGACTATCTGATGGAGGCCCTCCCTCTCCACCCCCTGCCGCCTTAGCGTTCGAATACCTCCCGTCAAAGAAGACTTTTGTCCGGCCGTGTTCCCAGTTTTATCGAGTCAATTAAGTGGCTTGTTGACGGAGATATAAAGGGAAGAGGAGCATAAATACACCGAAAGGGTTGTAAGAAAACACACGTTTGTGGACCGCTTGAACTGATTGGAGTAGTTTTTATGAGGAAGGTCCTCGCTCTGCGTTTCAAGCTGGTGTTTTACTACGTATGACCCTATTGGATTATACCAATCAGAATTTCTGAAATATATTGCTCCAAATTCCAGAATTTCCATCAATATTACCGTGCATTCAGAATCTATTCTCCATCCAGTGTAAGAAGGAAGTTGATGTAAACAAGAGCCATGCCCGTAGCCAGGCAGCTGCAAGTATTTAGAATATTCTCTAGACTTCAGAAAGTTCTTTCATAGGGGAGCTTCTTTATCTGTACCTTCACTGTCCCTGTTGCAACCTCCCGTTTAGACAAAAATCTGTGACTTTGATGTCATCATGCAAGTTTCCTCCGCATCTGCGTCAAAGGTCAACAACAGCTCCAAAGTTTTGGGAAGGAAGGGGAGTTGAATTGCTTCGGCCGGGGGTGAAATATACTGTAGGCACTGTGATTAAATATTGTGCGTTTTTTGTGTGTGATATACATATCTGTATCATCTAAAATAGTGTGGGGTGTGTAAGGGATAATTTCAGTATCTGTCAATTAACACTTCAAGAGATGTTTTAAAAGATGTACAAAAATGTAGTATTTGTGTAGTATATGATATTTATAAATGAATGAGCGCCCCCCCACACACAATTTACCTTCATTTAATATATATTTTTTTTAAACATGGATTTGGTTTACAAAGCCCCCCCTGATAACCCGTGAGCTCCCCCTGGAGATCAATTCTAGCTACGGGCCTGACAAAAGCACGTGATTACTGAGAAGTAATTCCTGTTCGATAACTCTTGCCTCAACTCGCCCATAGATAATGCATTGACCGTAGGTATATATTTTATAAATAAAGATTCCACAACTTGACTATAGTAGCTTAATTAAGGGATAGGTTCATCATACACACTGAGGAAGAGACGCAATCGGAATTGACCAATAGGATCTCTCACAGGACACGTGCATTTGTTTACATTTACTTCGTTTTTACCTGTGGACCAAGAGTAGGAGCAGTTATGCCGTAGCGGAATGATTAACAAAGCGCGCTATATCGCCAAGGGTCTCGGGTACGAATCCCGGAGTGGGCAGGTGTTTTTTCGCGAGTGTCCCTTCATCAATTTCATCATATCATTAATTCTCATCTTCGCGATTAGCCAAAAATAGCAGAGAAACGACGGTAAATATTTAAAAAATCTATCATATCTTGGAGCCATTTCACCCTATTCAGAAACGAACTGCTACACTAAAAATTATATTTATTTTTATTTTTGCACTTTAGCTAATCGCTACGATGATGGGCACTCGAAAAGGACCGAAGAGTTGTCCAAGTTTTCAAGTTCACTTTATGTGCACATAGGTTAATCGGGACTGGAATTTCTCCAGGAAAAACCTTGAAATGTTATTGAATTTTCATTATTGGTAGTATTCCATGGCAGTAAAGCGGAAGTAACCATGGTACCGAAGACAACAAACTATAAACATCCGGTGCTCGTGTAGCCTCGTGCTGTCCACATCCATGCATTGTGCGTGGATGTAAATACATGCATGTGACCTTCATGGTCTGACAGGTTCGATCACGCACTTCGCGGCTATTTTTTTCCCCTCTTTATTTTTTCCCTTCCCTGGTCCATAACTTGAAGTGTGTTTAAAAGCATTAGCTGCTCGGAGGAACCTATGATGGTCCTATGTTTTCATTGACTTCGAAACAAACGACGCTCACAGCCCGCAGGAGAAGTTGCGCAGTCATCACACGGACGCCATTTACCTCAAGGACCGGGAGATTTAATTGCAGAGGCACTTAGGACACTTAAGGTGTAAAATTGAGCGCCCGAACGTCCATTCTGAATGTTGATTTTCTCGCTGCGAGTTCCATTAGAGCCCCTGCTCCTGCGAAGCCACTTGTGCAAGTCTCTCTCTCTCTCTCTCTCTCTCTCTCTCGCTCGCTCACTCTCGTCACTATTTTTAAATAAACACCGACAATGAGGATGGAACTTGTCACACACGTACGCCCGTCGCAGTGCGTTCTGTTTGTCTTTGTTGCATCCTTGTCCACGTCGTATTTTCTTGATATTTTCGTGTTCCAAATGCTAGTTACTAATTCTGACAAACTGTAGTTCGGTTTAATGTTCTGCACATTGTATTTTCTTGCTATTTTCCTGTTCCAAATGCTTCAGCCAGGAATAGAGACAGCCGCAAATCAGTTTGACTTAACCGGTTTCTTCCCCCACATTGTATATTCTTGCTATTTTCCAGTTCCAAATGCTACTGTCAGTAATTCGGACAAACCCCAATTCAGTTTGAAATTGCTACTCCCTTCCACACATTGCATTTTCTTGATATTTTCCTGTTCCAAATGCTACAGTCAGAAATTCGGACAAACCTCAATCAGTTTGACTTAACCGGTTCCTTCCCTCACACTGTATTTTCTTGCTATTTTCCTGTTCCAAATGTTACAGTCAGGAATTCAGACAAACCCCAATTCAGTTTGACATTGCTATTCTCTTACACGCATTCTATTTTCTTGCTAATATCCTGTTCCAAATGCTACAGTCAAAAATTCGGACAAACTCCAATTCAGTTTGATTTAACTGGTTCCTTCCCCCACATTGTATTTCCTTGCTATTTTCCTGTTCCAAGTGTTACAGTCAGGAATTCAGACAAACCCCAATTCAATTTGACATTGCTACTCTCGTCCAAAGATTGTATTTTCTTGCTATTTTCATGTTTCAAATGCTTCAGCCAGGAATAGGAACAGCCCCAATTCAGTTTGACATAACCGGTTCCTTCCCCCACATTGTATTTTCTTGCTATTTTCCTGCGCTAAATGCTACAGTCAGAAATTCGGACAAAACCTCAATTGAGTTTGACATTGCTACTCTCTTCCACACATTGTAATTTCTTGCTATTTTTCTGTTCCAAATTCTTCAGGCAGGAATAGGGACAATCCCAATTCAATTTGACTTAACCGGTTCCTTCCACACATTGTATTTTCTTGATATTTTCCTGTTCCAAATGCTACAGTCAGGAATTCGGACAAACTTCACTTCAGTTTGAGGTTGTTGCTTCCTTCCCCACATTGTATTTTCTTGATATTTTTCCATTTTCAAGAGCTTCAGCCAGGAATAGGAACAAACCTCAATTCTATTTGGTATTGCTGCTACCTTCCCCACTTTGTATTTTCATGACATTTTCCTGTTCTAAATTCTTCAGCCAGGAATTCCGACAAACTCCAGTTCGGTTTGAAGTTGCTGCTTCATTCCCCCTCATTGTATTTTCTTGATGTTTTCCTGTGTCTAACACTTCAGCCAGGAATAGGGACAACCGCTTTTATTTTTGACGTTGCTGCTTCCTTCCTGTCATAATATTTTGTTGATATTATTCTGTTTTAAATTATTTAGCCAGAAATAGGTACAACCTGCAGTCCTGTTCTACGTTGCTGCTCCTTATATTTCCATGTTTTAAATTCTGTAGCCAGGAATAGAGACAACTTGCAGTTCTGTTTTACGTTGCTGCTTCCTTCTCCTTATTGTATTTTCCTGATATTTCCATGTTTTAAATTCTGCAGCCAGGAATAGGGACAACCTGCAGTTCTGTTTTACGTTGCTTCTTCCTTCTCCTCATTGTATTTTCCTGATATTTCCATGTTTTAAATTCTGCAGCCAGGAATAGGGACAACCTGCAGTTCTGTTTTACGTTGCTTCTTCCTTCTCCTCATTGTATTTTCTTGATATTTCCATGTTTTAAATTCTGCAGCCAGGAATAGAGACAACCTGCACTTCTGTTTTACGTTGCTTCTTCCTTCTCCTCATTGTATTTTCCTGTTATAAATTCTGCAGACAGGAATAGGGACAACTTGCAGTCCTGTTTTACATTGCTGCTTTCTTCTCCTCATTGTATTTTCCTGTTATAAATTATGCAGCCAGGCATAGAGACAAAATCCAATTCTGTTTGACGTTGCTGCCCTCTACCTCACATTATACTGGTGTTTTCTTGATACGCTACGCAATGGATAAAGTCCACTTAACATTCCATGCTAGTAAATAACCAGTGCGACCAACATTCAGATAATTATCTAAATGAGCCCGTGTCGTAAATATTACAGAGTTGTGATTTATTAATACATTTAACAAGGCCGCCTGCAGAATTTTTCTTCCGGGGTTGGGCAGAGTAAGATTTCATATCTTGCTCTTCAGTCATAGAAACTTATATTTTACTTTTATTGCTCTTATAATAATAATTATTATTATTATTATTTTACCTTACCAACTGGCTCTACAGCTCTGGGTGAGCTTTGGCCTCCTGTACTATCAGCCTCCAAGCATTTCGGTCCATTATCTTCTCCCTCCTTCCATGGACTCCCATTCTTTGTAGATCTTGTACGACACTGTCCCTCCATCTTGGTTTGGGTCTGCCTCCTCTTCTTGTGGAATACATTCTCTCATACATGATTCTCCGCGGCATTCGATCCTTATTCGTACGTTCTATGTGACCCATCCAACTAATTCTTCTGGCTTTAATAAATCTTAAATTCCCTTAAACCAAAAGGATATAGTATCTCTTCATTATTTCGGCTTCTCCAAAAATCTTCATCCTTGATTGGTCCATATTTTTTTCTGATTATTCTTCTTTCTGTTTTCCTTAATTGTTGTTCATCTTCTATACTCATTGTCCATACCTCAGCACTATAGGTTATTATCGGTCTTATAAGTGTTTTGTAAATCAATAGTTTTGTATATCTGCTAATTAACTTGCTTTTTAGTAATTTTATATTGGCATAATATGCTTTGTTCCCTGCGTTTATTCTTTCTCTGATTGTATCATGCATGATTGTATTATTATTTTACAAATCATAAAATTGAAATGGACTTAAAATGTATTTGTCGTTGTTGACAAGTTTATACTTGAGTGACTATTTAGATAGAAACTGATTATCTTTGCTTCTTCCCATAAATATAGTTTATCTCTTTGTTGATGAACAGTTCCCGACTTTTTACTCTTGCGCACACCCCGTAGTGACGACAGTCAACGTGATTTAAATGACTGGTGAAAACGTCTCTCCATAATTTGTTGGACACAGCCTGTAAATCACATAAAACAATATAATTTGTAATAAAATATCGCTAGAATTTCACCATTCAAATTACAAACTGTTTCCAGATATATCGGGGGTCAAGATCTCCCCTCCCCCTTCTGTAAGCGGCCTTGACGTTTAATGAAATAGTATTAGTAATTTTATTCTTGAATTGCTGTTTAAATTAAAAGAGCCACGCGGTAAATAAGATAACTTATTCTTTTAACAAAAATTAGTGAATATTTAATAAAAAAAGAGTTAATTATTATCTTCTCATCACCCCAATAAAATATTACCTAATAAGATGTATAATCACAACACCAATTAAAATAATATTAAAGCAAAATAAAGATCTATAGGGTCTTATCGTCCCCTTAAAAAAATGAAGCATTTTCACTTTAAAGTAAAAGCATATAATAATTAACCCGAAGACAGTCTATTCCTCGTCCAACCATTTGGCTCGGCAAAGATTTGTCGCTGTGCCGCGAGGCCACGCTGCCGGATTTGTAAGCGGGAACCAACGCTGCATCGGCCGAGGAACGACATGGGAGGGCCCGCTAACTTGCGCGCTAGCAAAATTATTTCTTTCTACACGGGGCAAAGGAGACATTTTTCCCCATAATAGTGATGCCTCTTCAAGAAACACTGCTTTAGTCCGAAATTATCATGTTCCTTGAACGCTACCGTGACTGAAGTGAAATTATTTGTGAAATACGTATATATTTTTTAGGTGGAGATTGATTTTCCGGGGGCTTGCCTGCACCGTTAGGAGTTACCGTAAAAATTACAGTATTCTACCGTTAAAATTTAACATTCTGCATGTTAATTTACAAAAAACGGGACGTAATCGTTTTCTATGTAAATTTGAGTATTTTGTCATGGATAAAGATAGATGAGTATAAACTGCCGTTGAGTGTTAACACAAATCTATATTTTAGAAAACTGAATCGTTAAAATTACATTAATTAAGTTAATAATCAAAGGCAACACGCACACACACTCGTATATCTTTTCTGATGAATAAATAACGCAGCACAGATTAGTATAGGGGTGAGCGGGATCCCGAAAAGTCGGGACCGGGTTAATGGAGGATAGGTCTATATACAATACAGAAGAAGATAGGAAAAACACTTGCAGCCTTTCGACATTTTCAGCATTGTAAGTGTCTGGAACTTATCGGAAATTGTTAGTTTTTTTATTTCAGAAATGCAAAAATAATCACTTAAAGTGAAAATGACGTGTAAAATTCGAGATTTCCAGAGGTTCGGGAAATTTCTAACTTAAGTCGGGAAATTGGAAATTTTTCCCGTCCCGACCAAAACAAATCTGTCCCGCACACCACTACAGATTAGCATTAAATTCCGCGAGATGCAACAACGATTTGAGGTCCTGGCGCTACAAAGCGACTTGACACCAAGTGACGCATGTGGTCAGCGCATCGTGTCTCATTGCCGCTTCTTATAAGGCTTTCCCGATCGAATACATGTGTAGGTTATGGCTGCACATAATATTTTATTGTCGTTCAAACCCTGAACTACCTGAAACCTAATCAGGCTGCTGGTTGGTTGTAAAAAAATCATCGCGGTGTGTATGAGCTATTGAGCTAATTGGCAAGACTTGTATGGCTCTAAGTAATTATTACAAATTACTATTCAAAAGTGCCATTTTAAACTGCTATTAACGTTATGTGTTTAGTTGCGTCAGTTGGAAACAATTTGCTGTAAAGGTCGAATTGTTATTGTTAGCGGTAATATACGACGGAGCTTTCGGCAGTACAATATCCAAAATATCTGGTCCTCACGACCAGAGATACAGGTAAACATGGGCGTCGCCATAAGGGGGAAAAGGCCATTCATAAAATGTGAATAGTAACGAAAATAGTAACAATAGTATTAAACAGTAATTATCTAATAAAAATAAACCAATTTTCCAAATTGATTATTATTACCTTGCAGAAATTTTTCAATTCGATTCATCAAATGAGTGAATATCAAGCAGAACTGTATTTTCATTATGTTCTTAACCACACAGTTAGTATACTCAAACGCTTAGTTATTCTGTGTTGTTATTAAGTTTACATCCTTAGTTCAAGAAAAAGCTTCAAGTTTTTAGGAAAATTTTAAGTCAAAAAATTTATGTTGCTTAACGTCTAACATAATTAGAACAAAAGTCTAGTTTTTTTTTTAATTTTGAAAACTGTGGAACCATTTATTCTTTGGATTAAATGATGGAATATGAAATCAAACGTTGCTACTGCAATTTATAAAGGAAGTGTACCAAATGCGGGCCCCGTCCTTAAAGCAGGCCCCCTGCATTTCTGCTCTGGATGATGCCGTAGCATGGTGGAAATACATGAACGTTATTGTCGCATGCAGTGCTTGCGCCCATATTGATTGCTGCGTCTGTTGTTCTCCAATCAGCTTGCGAGTGATTTTGTGCAAGTCGAAAGTTTTATTACTCCCACGTTCAATTGCTGTACTTCGGTCATCTGAGAGGCAAATGCGTCAACTACTTAATCCCAAGTATAGGAGCTATCATTGTATGAAATTGGTAAGTAATGGATGGGAATAGGTGAGAACTATTTATTATGAAAGAATGGTCCTTAATTGGACCCTCACGTCAACCTAAATTGGGCCCTTTGTTTTGTTGTGTAACAAACACGTTTTGCGTTTTCGCCTACATTCTAATCATGCAATTCTGGTACAGGTTCCAATAGATATGACGAGAACAGGAGAGAAACTAAGAACTGGAAACCAAGATAAGAGTGCCATATACGAGTACAGTAGATTATATACGAAAGAAAACCATTATCTTGAAAAAAGCTTATAATACTGTGTGTTTAACATTTCAGAAAAAGTTTTATTTTATTCCACAGCCTTTCATGTATCGTATTTCAGCTTATATCACTATAATGTATGCTGTTGCTGCTTTTTAATGTACTAAATATAAGGGGGCCCACTTTAGGACCGTTTTTTTCCAATCTTCAAAATTGCATCTCTTCAAAAAAAAATAAAAAAAATAGGATTTTCACAATGAAGCCATTTTTTTCTCGCTATTGAAAGTCTCATACTAAGTAACTACATAACATACTATTTCAGGCTTTAGTACCGTTAATTTTGGCTTCGTGCTTTCTTTGATACGCCAAAAACAAAATGGGGGCCTACATTTGGTACACTTCCTCTACTCAGTTTTTCAATCTATGACGGTTTTTACTTCTGTTATTCCGTTCGAATACAAACTAAGTTTTGTTTATGTCATTAACAATAAAAATATCATGCTTTCTTCTTTTTTGTAACTTGAAATATATTATATCAGTGTCCGGGGGGGATGGGGGGTGCCATTAATCTAATTAATGTAGTTTTAATGGTTCAGTTTTTAGAAATATATTTATGGTGCACACAAATATTCAAACGGACGAGCTTGTTTTTTTTTTATAAATTAACAAACATACTACTAAATTTTGACTGTAGAATATTGGAAATTTTACGAAAACTTCTAACTGTGTACTTGTCAGGATTTGAAAATGAAAGTAAATTCCACTTGTCATATCCGGATTTCTTGACAATCGCTACACGAGAGACTACCGCAAATAGCAGCATCAGATTTAATAGTCATGTACTGCAATTCACAAGGACAAGGTCCTGTCTAGGACACACTGTCGGATGAACGAGATTTTCCACGAACTACGTTTTCTTCAGAAGATGATGAATCACGCTGAGGTTGCGGAGAGATGGGTGACGGAAGAGACAAGAATTCCTTCATTTCATATTCGCTGCTATCCAAACAATTTCCACAAATGGATTTCTACACTGTACCTATTACTGTTGATATCAGTTCAACGTAGACAATTTCCAACAATTTTGTTGTGTTAATTTTTGTATTAAAATTTTCATTATTAAAAAATTGCTACACGCAGAAAAAATTGAAGATAAAATTTTACACTCGACTTTTACAAGGACGACATATAGGCCTATATATATCGATTTGTTCTCGCCTTGTAATCAAGGGGTCCCGGTTTCGATACTCGGTGGAGGATCATAGTGGTTCGGATCCCACTTTAAACTGTAGGTCCAGTCCCGATAGCCTTAATGTGCCTAAAGTGGACTTAAAACACAAATCCAATCAATCGATTGGTTCGAACGAGAAACTTAAACGTATACAATCCTTCATAGTGGACATGGTGGAAATCCTGCCACTGAATTTTTGGTGAATTTTCTTGTGCTAAATGAGGAAACACTGGACAGTATTCCGCACTGTTTCAGCCTTTTATTTCAAATTGCTAGGCCTACCACACGAAGATTTACATAAATGCTCTAGATGTAATAAATTAAAGATTTCCGTTTTGTGAAAACTTTCCAAAGTTATGTTTCAACACCAAGCAAGGTGTTTAACGATGGTACTTATGATATCTTCCAATACTCGTGAGCTATAGGGATGGACGATATTGGAAATTTGATATCGCGATATATCGTCACAGAGATACGGTACGATATTTTTTTCCGTATCTTGATATCGGCGATGTTTAATAATAATAATGCCTTTTATTACATTAGGTATAGCATTACATTACATATTAAATTTGCATTATAATATAATTATAGACACTTATCAACCATAAGCAACCAATATACATGTATTACAACTAATCAATACATGTAATAAGGGGGGGGGGAAACCCCGAAGTAAGCCCGCCTCCCGCATGCATTCGAGGGTATGCTCTTATTGTCCTGGTTCCTAAAAATATACCAGGACGTCAGTTGCTCCGAATTTGACGGTTCCCCCCACTTTATTTTCTCTATTTATTACAATTTGATTGCATTTTATAATAGATATAATAATAAATTGCAATGCTATACATAGGAATATATACATGATATAATTGGTGTATACAATACATTATGTGATATCTGTTCTGGGATCCAGAACAGAGGGCATGAACCCCGTGAGTGACATTACATTACATGTTTGTTTTTTTTTAAACCATTTGTGAATAGTGTAAATATAACATTTTCCATTTGTACGGTTTCTGATTTCGACTCTTATGTTTACATGGTAGGACAGTATTAATAACATTCTCAATAACGTTCCGCGAACAGTGAGACAGGCATACATATCTCGGAGTAACGATATATATCGCCAAATATCGTGACGATATATCGCCGATACGATATATATCGTCTAGTTGATATCGCCTGGACGATATTTTTTCAATATCGCGATATGTCGCCCAACACTGTTCTGAGCGATAGCAAGACCACACCGAAAAGAGGATAGTTGTGAGTTATCTGTAGGAAAAATCATTGTGCATTTTCAGGAATCCTCGTTTTAAGGGGAAAAAAATCCATGTAGGGGTACATTGCGATGAATCACGCTTGAGAATGAATAGTTGATCTCCTCAGTGGCGCTTGCATCAGAAATCCACCATCATCCTTTTAATTAAATAGGCGGGGGGAGTTTTCCGTTCGGAATGCCTCGTAAGCAGCGGCCTGTTCATATCTGCAGGGTGATCACTGCGCTTGCGATTCTGCTCAAACGAACACCAACAGGGCATCTCTGTGGGGATGTCAAATCTGTGGGGAAGATTACGCTGTTCGTGTTTACGCGCGCAATTAAGCAAAAAGGTGGGTTGAGTGCGTCTCTTGTGCGTTTTTTTCCATGGTCAGCAGATGTTTGTAGACCCACTGTGACCTTTCAAAGTTGCACAACTTGAGAGTAAATAGAAGTGTTGTAAGTTTCCTTTCATTTCTGTTGGAGATGCAGTACGATTCTCCATTGGAGTACAAACAGAATTCATAATGCATCAAATCCAGCTTTATGCATCAACTGACACGGTTAGAGTTGCAAATTTGGTTTCTTTCAATTGAATTCTGCAGCACTGGCGCCCATTAATGTAGCTTCAGCACTGGCCCCTAGTCTCACAGACCCATTTTTGTATTTGACAATATAATCTTGTATTTCTTTTGAAAAAATGAAATTTTTATGATTTTAATATTTCATGTAACAGTTTTTATTTCAGAAAGGTATGTTTCTTTCAAAAATCCTCTTCATCTTGGTCAGACTCATCGAGAATCAAAAACTCCTCATCCGGATTACTGCCGAAGCTTTCTTCTGGAAGAAGTCTAATTCGTTCACTTGCCATTGTAATCAACGTATTTGCTCAATATTATAGCTAATAACCTATAGTATATAACAACAACCAGCGAGTGCCACTGTTATTCGTCACCTGCAGAAACACGAAACAAAAGTCTGTTACAATACAATTAGTATCACATTTGTATAACACGATCACTAGCGCCTAGTCTGTCAGACCCGAACTGCCTTTTTCTCTGCCAACAATATCGTCTAGTGAATGGTCAAATTCACTATATTCCTTTTCCGGAATGTCTGGAGTAGCGACGCGCAGAGGAGAAAGCTTGTGGGCGGGGCCAGACTAGGTGGGAAAGGGTGCAGAATGCAGAATTCCCCTAGTAGGCTTGCGAGTTGTCATTTTACTACAGAACTACTGGACCAGCCAAGTCGCCCCCTCCCGCGCGGTGCCCTCCCCTGCGCGCGTTCATTGGACGAGGCACAAAACCGCAACGTGCGCCCAGAACGCGTTCGCTTAGTCCAGACATTCCGGAAAAAGGAATAAGATATATATATAACTATATATAGATAACTGGGAGGTGAAGGCAGGAAGCTACACGGAAGCACCTTTCTCTAAGCCACACCCACCAAAAAATATTTGCAAAAACATGTGGCTTGGGTCTGTAAGACTTGGCGCTAGTGCTCCAGGGTTAAGGGACAGTGTTGCGCCTGTAGCTGTTGTGCCACGAAAGCCCAACGGATACATGCTAAAAGACATACGCGAATATCAAATCAAATCAAATGAATGCGGTGTATTCATGACGGTATAGGCCTATTAGGGGAGGTTAGGTGGGTCCAACCTCCAATTGATTTAATAATCATTTTGCGTGAATAATCGCATCAACGCTTGATTAATATTTGAAATCATTTTGAAAATGTAACTTTTAGTTTTGAGGTTCTCCACAGAACATAATGAATGGTCAATATTTTTATTTGATCTCTATCGACAAAATAACTGTACCAGCGCTCATTATGTTAAAGATAAACTGTAAAATGGGAATAACTGGTATATTTTTTTTAAAAAAAGGAATAGAAACTCAAAAGATATTTTGTGATCTCATTCCATTTCGCCTAATGGCTTATCAGCACCTGTCAATCAGATCTGACAGCTGTCCGAATGGAATATCCTGTTTCGCCAAATCCCATTTCGCATATACCGGGTTTGAGGGAAATTTTGACTGTGATTAACGTGAACACCAAACAATTCGCAACATGTGCCGATGCTATTTACGAACAGTCACATGAGCCACATAGTCAGGTGTTGCTCCTAAGAAGGAACATTGTCACACAATCTAGCGGTTTGTCGTGCTTTCTATAAGATAAAATAAAATATGCACATAGTGTAAACCTATATATAACGTAACAACATAATCTACCCTAACAAAACAGAGCTTCTGTTGAGAGACCGTTAATTTCCCTCATTTGAAATATTTTCCTTCCAACCCCCGTTTCGCCTAACATATCGGTCAGGTCACATTATATTGTGCTGTTAGGCAATTAGGCGAAACGGGACTACACCTATATTGCGTGTATATATAATTTGAGAAATTTGAATACAAATTTTCAATTTAGATAATGCAAAATAATATTTTTAATAATATAATTCGTGTACGACAGAAAACTAAATGCATCATATCGATTGATGCACTAAAGTGTGTTTTATGACTTCTTCAGAGAGTCAGATTCACATTTGATGCATTTAGAAACACCATAGTGCATCATTTGATTCTGAGCTACATAAACTCTGTAGCTCAGACCAAACGTTTAAGTGCATCATCCAAAAAGATGCAGGAAGGTACATCAAGGAACATCAACTGATGCATTGAAGTGCATCTCGACTGTAATAAATCCTCACTTGAATCAAATGATGCACTTTGGTGTTTCTTTCACGACATACAAAAATGCACCCAAATGCATCAAATGTGAATCTGACTCTTTGAAGAAGCCACAAAACACACTTTAGTGCATCAATCGATGCATTCTGGTGCGTCAATCGATATGATGCATTTAGTTCTCTGTGTGAACAGTGATACATTTAGAAGTATTAATTTGAAACTGTTTAAAGGCAATAATAGTGTAATTATTAACAAGTTTCTCGTTAGTAACTAACATCCATAATTAATAATTATTGTTAATGTTACAGGTATTTAAATTTTACTGTCCTCGGACTAGTGATAGTTGAACGCCTTTCATTATTTAGGTATAAGTGCGCCCTTTGCTGTGCTGAAGAAAATACGGTTGTTTTTTCGTTTTTTGTAAATTAACAGGCGGACTATTGAATTTTAAAGGTAGAATATTGTAAATTTTTGGGTAACTCTTAACAGGATTCTCCCTATGCATTCATTGCTTCAACTTGTTCTCACTGTCATAAACCATCACAATTTCCATCCTAGCAGCCCTTAGATCCGATGTAGAACCTCAATTCGTCTTGAACCTGTCAACAGATCGATCAACGAACCTGTTAATATTCGATCGTCATTGTTGTGCGTTTATGAGCAGCTGCCATCGCTAATAATAGACCTGCGATAGGGGCCAGATAGTAGTAGGTTATCACGTTTCTTCTGATTGTTCCGCCGTGTCTGTCAGGAGCCTTCAACTTCTCTCGTACCATCCGGGGTGGTGCGTAACTAGTATTGGAACCCGATGCTTGTTACGTATAGGTGAAATCTGAATCCATCGCCGGCGGAATGAACGAACGACCTTCAGGGTCACACGAGCAGTAAGTAAATTGATACTGGAGCGAAATGCGCCCTACGAGAGTGCACCTGTAGCTCGGTGGGACTGGTGGAGCCATAGGAATGTTCTCGGTTGACTTCTCGCTATGTCAACACATTCAGATGTAGTTTTGTTTTGTCAGGGTAGTGCCACCATCTAATCTGTGCTTCTACAAACTTTTTTGATTTGGAGGGGGCATCTAGCTCACACTTACATAACCTACATAGATTATAGTTATTATTATTATTATTATTGCCGGTTCAAATCCGGGAACTTTTCTAACGTTGGAAGCGGCTCCGGCGCCCACCCAGCGTCGAATGACATGGGTACCTGGGCGAAACCCTGGGGGGTAAAGGCGGTCAGGGGCGTGATACTGATCACATCACCCCCACTCATGACCGGATCAAGAAAGTGTTGGGCGTTACCTCCACACCCCCTATACGCCTTCATGGCGTGGTGCTAAGCACAGGGGAGCACTTTACCTTTTTTTAAAAAATTAATTTTGTGTAATACCGGTACTTTCAAGTATACATGTAGCTTACTGCGCCATGTACATTGTGCGAATTAAGCTTTTCGCTTTGGGAGGGGGGGGGGTACCCACTCAGTGCCGTATTTTTATTTCATTTTCTGGGGGTAGTTTTTTTTAGCTGTGCAAATTTGTATATAGAATACCGTCAAACGGGGTAACTTCGTACAGATTTTGGCATATTCTAACGTGCCCTGCAAAATCCGTGGCGAGTGACAACACGAAAATTACACGCGAGGAACACTTTGTCCTTTATAAATGTACTGAAGGAATACTAAAGAAATTCCAAAATATTAGGGGGGGGGGGCAAATGCGTTAGCATTTTCGAAGTAACTTCGTCATCTCTGCTTACGTTCTTAGCAGGTCAAAATTACCCCCATGAAGAGGTAAGATCGTCACGCTTCCGCGACCATTTTTCCCTTTCCGATCAGTCGTAAAGCCTCCTGCATCTGATCGGAGGTATAGTTCTGATATTTCAGTTCCCACACATACTTCCCCCTTTGCACTTTTTCTCGGCCTGTCTTTCGCATTTCCATTCTCGCCTCTTCGTTATGTGATACGGGATGTTCACACTTTAGATTTCACTATAAAGATTGCTAGGTTGGAGCATGATCACTCATTTCGCTTTTCCCCACCGTTCTCTTAATTCCCACAGGTATTTCCCCACTTGTTGTCACGCTTCTTTTGTCTTTATCCTATCGTCATGGTTCAGACTAGGTGGATGGAAACAGTTAAGGAAGAGAAACGAAGAAGGGGAGAGGGGACGGACGGTAAAGAGTATCGGTGTCGGCTCAGCCGTAATATATAAAATAAAACTAAAAAAAAACAGTTTGCATAACTTTGTACTGTGAATTACAAAAAATATCGAATTTTAAAAAATATGGATATTTTCAATACAGGTTTTTAAAATATTTACAGTTAGGGAACAAGCTCTGGGCCTCGTTTTGCACTAATTTTAAACACTTTTTACTTCCTTGTAAAATTTTCCAAAACACAGATCAAGTGAGGTAATTTGTACCACAATGTAGTGTAATAGGCTCTACTTGATTCTTATAGATAGAGAGATAATGTGGACCAGAGAAACTTTTTGCATTTATCTAGTAAGAACTATAGTTTATTTGAAAGGTAGCATCTAGCGTCTGTCATAATTTCAAGTGGAACAGATGATTTAGGGTGTACTCTCCCCTTCCGAAAATATAAATAACCCATAGCTCTACAGCCCGTGAGGGCCTTGGCTTACCTACCGACTGCTGGTCTCCCTCCCACACTGTTCCTCCGTCACCTGTTGTAGCGTGGAGATCTTAGACCAGTATTGGAGTGTCGGGGGATCAGCCCGACGAGCCCCCAGCCGTTGCAGGTCTTCTCGATCGGGTTACGCTCACTCACTCGGAGCTTCCCAGAGCCGGATTCGAACCTACGCCGTCCCGCAGCGAACGATCTCAAGACGAGTGAACGCCTTAACCCGCTCGACTACGGAGGAGGACCTTCCGAAAATATGGGGGTTATAATGTACCCCTGAAGCCTCCGTTTCTGCACCAATATCTACAAAGATTATGGATATAGGCAGGGCTCGAAAAATCCCATTCGCCAGGTCGCCATGGCGACTAAAAATTTCAGCCTGGCGACTGTGATCTTTTGCTGTAATATTGTCGTTTTTTTTTTTTTTTTAAGTTTGCATGTACGAAATTTTGAAGATTCTAAGTTCAAATTGCAGTACAGCGTAAGTTAGCAAATGATTTTTTTATCAACGTTGTGAACATTTCATAGAATCAGTAACTATTCCTTACTCCTTGTCCCCCAACCCCTAATTTTCTGCTTTCTCACATGATTTAGCGATGTTTTGAATACGGTGATGTTCAACTTCTTACAGTACGCACAATTGCCAGTAGGTGGTCTGGCGCCTGAATTTCAGAGCTGGCGCCTAGCCCTGAAGAAGATTTTTCGAGCACTGGATATAGGTCTATCTATAATATATTTATATGTGTGTGTGTGTGTACATGTATATACACATATCCATAAAAATAATGATTTCTTTTTTTTTTAAGGATCTAGAAACACTGGAGTTTTTTTAACCAAAATTTTATGCATTTCTTTAAGTTATTCCTTTCCTTGTGTAGCGATTCTTACAGTAATAGCTACGACAATTTTATTACCTTCAAGGCAAACTGTGATTGGATACCCCAGGGTGCGAACATTGCCTGGAAATTCATAAAGTCGAGGAGAGTCTATTTGATAAGTAGCCGTGTATGGTCCTTGACACTCTATTCAAGGAACCTTCGAGATACTGATCGTGGAAGAGATTTGGCTCAAAAGCCCTTCTTGTTGGCTTCGATTCTGCTACCCCTAAAACCAGACAGTTCCTTCAGGAATCTAAGTGAACTGAATCAACCTATCGCCATGTTCTTGTCGAGTCTTTCCGCGCAGGTTTTTTTTCCCTGGAAGTGACCAAAAAAAGATGAAGTCTGCCATTATCTTCAATGCCATGTTACCGTATGAAAGAACCTAAGCTCTAAATTCTGTACAGTTTAAATATCTATTAAAGGAACCGTCTTTTGTTGAGGAAAATCTCTATTTTTTTCTCCTTTCTATTCTATTTCTTCCACGCAATCTATTTTCACCCTCTTTTCCTTTCTTGGTCGCACTGAATGGACTGGAAGCAAGAATGGACAGAGCATTGTACAAAGATGGAGACTGTCTTTGTTAAGGGAAAAAAGCAGCTTTGAAAACATTATTTTTTTGTGAATGGGGGATTTTTCTTAAAAGCCCCCCCCCCCCCTGCCTCTCAGGATTACTTTGTGGGGGCGTTTCATTCAGTGGTGGTAGGTAGAGGGAATTTTTCCCACGGCGTATGGAAAATTCTAGGGAACTTTGGGTTAAATTGAGGAGTGAGAATATTATTTTTCGAAATTCTGGAAAATGTTAAATAGAATTCGTGTGCCCTTAGATATGGTACTGGGATCCGGTCAGTTATTTGTAACGAGACCGAGACTTAACCAAAAGTCTCGTGTGGAAAGCCTGGACTCGGGTTCGATACCCGGTAGAGGTACACTCATCGGCAATAAAAATGGGACACCCAGGTCCTGGAATACTCAAGGCGTTATGTGTGTTGACTAACTCTACAGGCGATAAGTGGATTTTAATAGCAAATTTTGAGTGGCAACGTCTGCCACCGCCGTAAAGTTAGGCAACATACAGAACATCTTCCAGGGAAATTAGTATTTCAAGATCTTGGTGGCCCATTTTTATTTTCCGGTGACCGTACATCTATACACTATTAGAAACTAGGATAGGAGATAGGCTACAAGCATCAAAGGTCTGGACCCTGTACCTAGAATCCTTAGACCCGAAATCCCGGGATTATTCGATCTACTCGGGATTGCATTCCAGCTTGAGAACGAGTCACAACTCCCGAAGGCTCCAATCAACAAACCAGGCACTGACGACATCTCAACGACACATTTATCTCTAATCCCTTTGTTCGCCTCTACGCTGTTGGTAGGCTCGTTAACTACTGTCTCGGGAAGCAATGGATCAAAGCCGCGCATAATGGCAAAGAAGAGGAGAGAGCGAGTTGGCGGAGCAAAGCAGTAAGCGCTGCTGTAATCGACAGGTAGCCGCAGCCGCGTTTCCCCCACCATGCACTCACTTCTCCTCTCTCACGTTTATTGGTCGAGCCCTCTCGACTCGCTACTTGCGCAGAGGACTTGTTTTCGTTCGCTTGCTCCAGATAGTCCCGGGATAAATCGTAGACTCGCGCAATCATCTGGAGATGTTACGAAAATAACCTGACTCTACCACAGCTCCATTTTTTCTCGATCGTTTTCTGCATCTCCCCACCTTTCCCGTCTCCCACACTGCTACCCTGCCTCCTCTCTTTTTTCCACAAGAGCACTGCCTTTCCGTAGGGTTTATTTTGTGCGTGCGGTCTGTATTTTTCGTTGACATGTCGACAAAGCTCCCCTTTTGACAGCTGAGCTACGGTCAGAAAGGGAGGTCTTTTTGTACGGCCTCGGCTGACAAGAGCGCATCTCCTCCTTTAGCTGTCAGGATCCTGACTGAAGGGGAGAGGGGGCTCTGCATGATTTCCTATTTTGTTAAAACGTTAAGGGGGGGAGGAGATAAGTCCAGAAAGAGATGTCTTAAATCAATCTTATGATGTGTTAATTGCGTACGTTTTGGGGTAGGGGAAAAGTATCCTAATTCAACATTTTCGGGCGCCGCCAGTGGCCCACTCTTTCGTAATATAATTGGCAAATTTCGTTTAAATAAAATGAGAATGATAATGATGAATAAAACGCAATCTACTACAAAGTTACCGTAAAATTTACAGTATTTTACCGTTAAAATTTAACAGTCTGTCTGTTAATTTACAAAAAAAATGGGACTTTGCCTTTTTTAATTTGAATTTGAATGTTTTATCATGCATAAAGATTGACGGTGATTCAGTTGCGTGTATCATATTTTAAAAACTGAATCGTTAAAATTCCATTGATAAGGATAACTAATGGCCGTGGTAGCGGAAATTGACGGTCTTAGGCTGACATTTCTCCAGTCAAATTTTTACTATTAGAAGTGACCGTAAAATTTACTGAATTCTGCCGTGAAAATTTAACAATCTGGCTGTTAATTCATAAAAACGAGACGTTTGTTATTGAAATGTGAATATTTTATCGTGTATGAAGATTATAGCTTAAAGTACAGTTTCGTGCGCCGCAAACATTTTTCTGAAAACTGAATCATTAAAGTTACATAAATAACGGTAACTATATAATGGTAAGGGTAGAAAAAAAAAAAATTTCCTGCGCCAGCCTCTTGTTTCTCAGGAGACAGACATGTTTTTTTTTTTCTTGTTTGTTTTTTCCCCTCAAATACGCTCTAAGGAAGCTATGAATCCAAGTAAGGTAAAGCAACACATTTTGAAATACGATCTCAAAACATTTAATTCGTTAATTAACCCTCAGTTCAGACTCTGTATTTTTATAATGTAATTCAGATTGTGGGGTCAAATTTGACCCCTAAATGTTTTTTTTGTTAACTTTTGTATAATTTTTTCAGTATATGACACCAATTGATAACTGTTGCATTACAGTATATTTTTCATAACCTAAGGTACCTATATTAACATATTGAACCTTCAAAACATGCTTTCTTACATTAATCAGTACAAAACACTTTCCTCACACAAATCAGACACTGCGGTAAAATTCGACCCCACTAACAAAAACAGCCAAGAATTCACGGAAAACAAAAATAAATTCTTCACATTTCACACCAGCACATGACACCTAACACCCTTTTTGGCAAAGTCAATGGCTGTCGTATATGTTGTTGAAAAAATTTCGTAATGCGGCTGTTTTTTTTATATAAAAAAATGGTGTCAGAATTGACCCGACAATCTGATTCCAGTGTTAATACAAGATTGGGTTATAATTTATTAATTCTTGTGCCAGAGTGGCCTTCCTCAATAAGGCTCCGGTGACAGCATCAATAACTATGGAATACATTCTAATATATGGCCGACTCTACCATGTCGCTGTAGAGTCTAACATTCGACTATAGCAACAGTGCAAAACGTTATAATGGCGTGTTAATTATTCCGATTTGATTTTATTCCGCAACACTGCCCTTAAAAAAAAATACCAACTGAAATCGTTATTTAAAAGAAACAAAAAGTAATAGAAGTGTCCACAAACGAACTCGAAATGTTTAGAAATATATATATATATATGAGGCATTCCATGAGGAAGTGCCCCTGAACATCAATTTTGAAAATTAAATGCAGTGCTGTTACTTTATCCTATCTTGTGAGTAAACAATCTAAATTTGTCTTTTGGATAAAAATTCAAGCATTATATATAATTAAGTCAGATGGTAGAACGGATTTTATATATTATTCGTTTATTTTAACTTTTTGATTTAATTTTGTTTTGTATTGCGTACCACCCGTGGCACCAAAAAAAAAACAATTAATTTCTTCTTTAACTGTTGCATTTCCCCTTCAACTCCACTAGAATATTCAAAGGCCAGTTACCTTCTCTGTCTTCAATAATTTATTTTCCATCATTTGACAATTCACAGAAATTAAAATAAATTTGTTATCAAGTGTAGAGGCAGTTTTCGTCTGTCCCACCCGTGACACAAAATTGTTCACTTATAGCTACAAATCTGGGAAAATATTTTAAGGGTGATTATGTTTAATCAACAGTGTTAAGTTTCATATTTCATTGCTCACAAACTGTAAGAAAAATGTTGCTTAAGTATGAGTGGAATAGTTATTTCAATATCAAGAGATGTAGTCCGCGTGTTCCATCCGTGACAATGGATTGCTATTTGTCTATTTCATAATGGCAAACACAATTGGGCATTATCCATTGTCAAGTCATTTTTATTCTAACACCACGTTTCGAGAGAGCATCTCTAATCTCGTTTTCATGTGAACAGGCTACTTTTTGTTGGTGGTGGGAATCGAACCTACGACAGATCTTCGTATCTACTACAAATGTGCTGCGCTAACCAATTGTTCCTCCAATCGCGTACGACCAATGCTTTGAGCGTCCGCCATGTTCTTTGTTGCCTCCCAAATCGTAATATCGTCATCGACCACCAATATACAGCCAGGGTTGAAAAAGAAGTTCCGTGTAGAGTTGTGAAGTGTCCCTTGTTCATGGAGCTGGAATGCTGGGTTTTATTAGAGGTTGCATTGATCCCCGATGCTCTTGTGAACCCCACTTGACGCACTTGACCAGACGAGCCACGTGGTAGGAGGTTGAGGCTTGCCTTCGAGTACCCCGGTTGCATTGGAAGTTCGGGCTTTTCAACTCGGGGCGATTTTCATTTTGTGCGAGATGCTTCTGTGTAGGGAATTTATGCCTGAAGTGGCAATTTCGCTAATTAACCCTTCAGATCTTCCCGCTGTGTGTTGCTAGTTCTCAAGTGACATCTGACGTGGTGGACGTTCAGGGGTGTTCATTTGTTATACCTCCTTTTAGGTTTTAGGGTACTACTCAAGATTAGCTTTGGAGCACTTGCCCCTCCGAACCTTATACGAGCCCCACCAAATTTTTCCTCTGCTTTAGTAGGGAAAAGTAACCAAATTTCGCCTAGTAAGCTAATTCCGCCCACCAGAGATTTTTTCAGCTGTTGTGAGTTGTCAACAACTGCCATAGGTCTTAACGTTAGAATTAGTGTGAAAGCAGTCAACTGTGAGATATTGAAGAGTGAAGATTGCATTTTGCGTGTCCTTTGGGCTTTTGAAGTTGTTGTTTTTTTTATTTATTTTTATTTTTTTTTTATTTTTTATTAAGGTTCCGACGTTTTATAAGAGCTGCAGGAAATGGTCGGTTCTACACTGTAGGCTACCGATAAGTATGGTTAGTTAGTGAGAAATGTGGTGTAATATACATTTTTTTTGTTGGCGTTTGAGAGTTGTTCTCTGACGTCGGGAGAGTCTCATTACACGGTGTCAAGTAGACCCAAATTTCGCCTACCTGAAGGATCCAAATTTCGCCCACCCGTTTCAAGTGGGTTGGATGTACAAAATTCTATGTTTGGTTTCATGAGCATTGTGTTTGTGACGCAGCAAAAGATCAATTTTTCACCTGCCAAAATTGCTTCGGCAGCTAGGCAGGGTTCTTAAAAGAACACTTACGTAGACTATTTTCTGATTTCTTGTTTTCAGCTCAGAGTTAAGCCGCCTGCTTTTTGTCTTTCCAGTTGTTTTTTTTTCAGTTTAAACCAAATGCTTATGTTGTCATGAATTTCTAATTATTATATATTGTCTATTATTTTCTTTCATTACCTATGTAAACTGCGCAGTGGGCGAAATTTGGAGCCTTTTTTAAAAATTACTAATTTCGTATTGTTACATTTTCCTCATATTGTTTGGCTGACATTCCTGTTGATTTCTTGTGAATACTTAGTTTAATGTTTGTCAATGTGTAGTGCAGTACACTTTGTGTGAATACAGAGAAAGTGGGCGAAATTTGGGTACTTTTCCGTACATATTGGGCGTAGCCAAATGGTAAGTGTCCTCGCCTTTGGTGAGAGATGTCCCGGGTTCGATTCCCGCTAGGAGCCCACAATATTTCGCATTGACCCAGCTCCGTGAGGACATTTGGGAGCTACCTGAAAAGAAGAAGTAACATGTTTGGATCTCGAAAGGCAAACAGGCACTGGACTTATACTCTGTCCTAGCTAACTGTGGAGCAGCCAAACGAAATCAAGTCTCTGCACAAGTAGTGACGCAAGACGGCTCCACCAAGGAACGCATAAGAGGAACGCAATTACGTGGAGTGGGGGAAAGCGACTGCCTTCCCAGCAGCGTCTACTGCTTCGCTCTGGCCACTATTTCCCTCGCTTCTCTGACGCTATACGCGGCTTTCCTCCACAGTTAGCTGGGACAGGGTATAAGTGAAATCAAAATCAGTCTGTGGCCCCAACTGTTGATATATTGCGACAGAGTTGGGATGAGGGGCGTGCGAAAGGCCACAGAACATAAACTTTATAACTAAATTTTGTCCCTAACTTTCAGAACACTTTCTTAAACGAGATGTTTGATTGATTGATTGATTGATTTGTTGTTTTAAGTCTACTTTATGCTCTGTAAGGCTAATTGAGACTGGACCTACAGTTTCAAGTGGAATCCGAACCACTGTGTGCCTCCACCGGGTGAAGATCAGGACAGATCATTTCAAAGATAACAAAATTTCACTTTTTATACATTCAATTGACACAGCTGAATGTGTAATTTTGTTATCTTTGAAATGATCTTTTCTGATCTTCCCAGGTGATGTATTTCTATGCGTATTTTGACACACCAAAAAGTGCATCATGTGCAGTTTATGCACGTTAATGTGTTATTGGAGTCAACATGTATGTGTCAATTGACACGTTGTGGGTTCTGTGTGTAGATATTCACACATCTGGTGGATCGAGTAGAAGAGTTTTCCTTTGGATATGATATTAATAACGATAATAATAGTTAGAATAAAATACGTTTATATTAGCTACTTTACACGAGTTATTTTTTATGAAAGTAACGATAATTATTACTATCCCTACAAGAATTTCTGACGACGTTCATGTCTGTGTCAACTACCGCAAACAGATACCTAAAAATGGATTGATTGATTGGTTTTGTGTTTTATGTCCACTTTATACACAGTAAGGGTAATCGGGACTGAACCTACAGTTTGAAGTGGTATCCGAACCACTATCTGCCTCCACCGGGTATCGAACCCGGGATCCCCTTGATTACAAGGCGACGACGATACCATTCGGATTGGACATTGTCAAATTTCCCAGTGACCTGGAAGGTCAGTGAATTTAATTTGGCAGCGTAAGAACCATTATTGTGAAATATCCAGAAATAGAAATCTAGAGCGAGCAGAATATCTAATGATCATGTATCCATGGGCTTACTTGGCATTCGGGATAGTCCTTGGAGCAGGAGCGTATATTCTCGGCTAGCTAGGCTATCTGCGAAGCCTGAAGTCTAGAGAATAAAATACAGGAGAAAAATCGATCACAAATTGTAAATAATATTATTCATATCAGTGAGATGATTCTGGAGTTGGCAACCTGATTTCTTATGAGTTGGCAACCTGATTTCTTATGAGTTGGCAACCTGATTTCGTATGAGTTGGCAACCTGATTTCGTATGAGTTGGCAACATGATTTCCTATGAGTTGGCAACCTGATTTCCTATGAGTTGGCAACCTGATTTCCTATGAGTTGGCAACTTGATTTCCTATGAGTTGGCAACCTGATTTCCTATGAGTTGGCAACCTGATTTCCTATGAGTTGGCAACCTGATTTCCTATGAGTTAGCACAGATCGTGGACTCGGTATACGCCACTGCCTTGGAGATGTGTGTGCTCTATGTGTATGTGGTTGTTTACCGATAACTTATCTGCCGGACCATCCAAGTAAAACTTGCAATAATTTCCACATTCCTGGCAGCAGGTGCCCGGGCATCTTGGCTAAGCTTACGCTGCAAGGGCCTTTCGAGAAAGGGCCTCTCTCGCACATCCAAATATTGTCCATTTCCTGCACGTAAGCTGACAGTTGAAGGCTTCAAAAGCGCATTTACTCGCCGTTTGAATGGGGCCGCCCCGCTGGGCTCTTGCAGTGGCGTATTGATGAAGAGGAGGAATTGAAATTCATGGTTGTTGAAGGCCCTTTCTTCTTGTGCAGCAGCCTCCCTCACCCCCTCCTCTCAGCGAACCAATTCATTTCCCTGTTGCTCTCCCCCCCCCCGCCCTTTCTGGTCTTTTGACATCTCTAAGCTTCCGAGACCTCAGGCCCTTCTCAGGGCCAACAATACCCACTCGCACAGCCGACAATGCGAAGCGGTAATAGCCCGTACTGTCTGTTATCGCGGAGATTTGTGTAAAGTTGTGTTTGCTCATTTTGCGCCCTTCCGCCCCTGTCCCCCCACTTACCCTTCGCCCAATCGTTCTGCGTCCGTGTGTGCGTGCTTGCTTTTTGTATGCAAATGACCTATTCAATATGTTCGGACTTTTTTCTCTTTCTCTCAGTGACGAGCATTGTTAGATTAGGTTGGAGGATTGTCACGATTGTGTTGCCGGAAAGATGTCTTTTTTTTTTTTCGGTCTCTCCATACCAGATAAATGTATTTACCGATTATTTATTCGATGTTTATGTATGATCTGTTTACTTATACGATTTGATTTCATTGATATGTAAGGGAGCTCGCATACTTTATTGTAATGCTACGTCTTGGCTGGAACCTATTCATTTGTTGTAAGCCCAAACATGAAACGAAACCAATGTTAACGCAATAACAGTCCGCCGCAAAAAGTTGTCTGAGGAAATGATAGTCCAGGACTATACTCTTTTCCAATATTCGTTGCCCGATTTTCGTTTCCAGGATTCGTTTCCCGAATATTCGTTTCCAGGATTCGTTACCCGATACTCGTTTCCAGGATTCGTTACCCGATACTCGTTTCCAGGATTCATTTTCCGATTCTCGTTTTCAGGATTCGTTTCCAGAACTACTTTCCCAATACTCGTTTCCAGGATTACTTTACCAGTACTCGTTTCGAGGATTCGTTTCCCGATTCTCGTTTCCAGGATTACTTTCCAAATAGGCTTCTCGTTTCCAGGATTCGTTTCCCAATTTTCGTTTCCAGGATTCGTTTCCCGATACTCATTTCCAGGATTCGTTTCCCGATTCTCGTTTCCAGGATTACTTTCACAATACCCGTTTCCTGATTCTCGTTTCCAGGATTACTTTCCCAATACTCGTTTCCTGATTCTCGTTTCCAGGATCCGTTACCCGACCCTCGTTTCCAGGATTCTTCGTCCGATTCTCGAATCCATAATACATTTGAATTTGATATCTAATTTTTCAGATTCGAATCCCCCCGTCCCTAATTTGGACTATTTAAACCCTCCCTTCCATGGTCATGGGGAGAGCTACGTTTGAAACATGATTCTTAGGGGCACATTTCTTTCCTGTCCACCTGCAGGCAGCGCATTGTACTCGCGAAGGTGGAAAGGAAGTGAGTCAGTCGACTTGGAGAGCACAAGCAAGAGACAAAATGAGACAGACCTCTTCGTCGGTGGGGGCGAGAGTGTCATGTGTCGCTCTTAAACGCCTCGCATTTGTTTTATCAGTTCCGTGCCTGTAAGCACGTTGTCTTCAGCAGATAAGCAGAAGGGGCTGTCACCGAGTTTGCACCAGACAAGATACTCCTCGACTCGCAGCGACACCAGTGCTCCAAAAAAAAGAAGAAAAAAGGTTCAAGATAGAGTCCTCAATGGGCGGGGCATTTGTCATCGGATGTGTCCTCCTTCATCGACTCATCTGGCAAGTCGTTCATCTTCGGAGGTGACTGCAAGAGAAGGTGATCATAATAGATGAGCGTGATAGTTGCAAGGAGAGCAGTCGAGGAAAGAAAAAAGAGTGAGGAGTGGATGTGGATATCTTCCAGGGTTAAAAGGATGAGGCAGCCATTAAAGAAGTAGCAGGGGCGTGGCGTTATTAATCAGCCCCTCCCGCAAGAACCATCACCACATCGCCCTCGCCATCTAATTATCACAGTAAACGCCAGAAGGGAGGAGGAGTGTGTGCACTCCGTCAACATACTCTCCTTCACCAGGATGATGGAGAGTGTCCTCCGCTCCCAGGCTGTTTCTAATTTGAAAACGTTACGTCACGCGCGGTTCCTGATGGTTTACACACTCATAGGTATGCGCTAATGATTAGCCTATATGTAGATCTTCACGGATGGAGGCGATATTTGTGGAACCGCCACGGTCAATATTAGTGCTTCTCTTGGTGGACGTTTAATGTGATGGGAGATGCACAGGTACTCGCTTTACTTGCAGAACCTTGACACGGGTGTAACACTTTAGGTTCAAACTTCGGAGAAAGTAGTGAGATAAATGCAGATGGACCTATGGCCTACTTCTCTTCAATTATTTCGTTATTTTTCCGCTAAAATTTAACAGTCTCCGTGTTGATTGAAAAAACTGGACGCAGCAGTTCCCTATTTACATTTGAATATTTTTAATCATGCATAATGTTAGATAAAGATTATAAACTGCAGATACGTGCATCATTTTAAAAACTGAACCCTTAAAATTTCATAAACTAGGTTAACATTGTTATAGCCATTTATACTTTTTGCAGTCTAAATGTCACATTCGAGTTGTTTTTTTCATTATTCCTGAAACCGTTGTGACCACTTACTAGCTCTCTAGCCTTCTTAAACCCGAAGGTTTATGGCTGCAGCAACACAGGCCTTCCATCTGTCCTTACCCTGGACAAGATCTATCCAATCTTTTCCATCCTTGCCGATTTCCTTTAGGTCTATCTGAACGTTATCTTTCCATCTTCGCCTTGGCCTTCCTACAAGTCTCTTCCATCAGGTTTCCCAACAAGAATCCTGTAAACTCCTCTTTCCTCTTCCATTCGCATCACATGGCCTGCTCATCTAAGTCTTCTTAATGTAATTATTCTAATAATATCTGGACAGGAATACAAATTATGCAGTTCTAAATTATGTAACCACCTCCACTCACCTGTCTCCTCATCCCTTTTAGGTTCAAATATTTTTTTAAGGATATAATTTTCAAATACTCTTAATGTATTAGCGTCGTCGCCTTGTAATCAAGGGGTACCGGGTTCGATACCCGATGGGGCACAAGTGGTTCGGATCCCACTTTAAACTGTAGGTCGAGTCCCGATTAGCCTTACTGTGCATAAAGTGGGCTTAAAACAACAACACCAACAACTCTTAATGTATGTTCCTCTTTTAATGTAAGGGACCAAGTTGCACATCCTTGTGACCACTACACTGTAAGACGTTGACTGGAGAAATAACGGTATAGGACCGTCAGTATCCTATGCCATCCAACTAGTATACCGTAAAAAATACCATGACCATTTTTACGGTATCGACGGTGATTACAATGTTAACCTAATTAATATTATGGTGCATACAACTCTAATCTATAGTCATTACGGTATCTTTGTACATCTTAATGAAATCAAAGTTACGTATTCGTCCCGTTTCTGTAAATCAACTGTCAGATTGCCGTACTCCGTCGCGGAGTGGTTAGCATAGCGCGCTACGACGGCAGGTGTCCCGGGTTCGAATCCTGGCCTGGGCGTTCTTTGTGAGTGTCCCTTTACCAATTTCATCATATAACTCATCCTCATATTTGCGATTAGCCAATAGTGGCAGGTTGCAAACTCCAATGAATTCAGGTTGCCAACTCCAAAGAATTCCTGTTGCCAACTCCAAAGAATTCCGGTTGCCAACTCCAAAGAATTCCGGTTGCCAACTCCAAAGAATTCAGGTTGTCAACTCCAAAGAATTCAGGTAGCCAACTCCTAAGAATTCAGCTTGCCAACTTCAAAATCGCCAACTCCCCCAATTGCGTAGTGGTAACATCGTCGCCTTGTAATCAAGGGGTCCTGGGTTCGATACCCGGTAGAGGCACATTGCACAGCACTTCGGATCCCACTTTAAACTGTAGGTTCAGTCCCGATTAGCCTATCTGTGCTCATAGGCGGCAGCATAATTTTTTTTGGGGGGGCGGGCAAGATCGTCATAAACAATACTTTATATAGTATATATGTAAATATACATAAAATGTGTCCTTGTACGTGGATTTTGGGGGGCATGAAGTGCCTTGCCTCCCCCAAGTCTGCGCGTATGGCTGTGCCTAAAGTGCAGTTCAATTCCAACTAAATAACAAAAATAAGCAGAGAGATCGTTATATTTTAACGGTAGAATACTGTAATTTTTACGATAACAGCGAATGTACAAAGTGGCTACGGCAACTCTCTCTTGGCCTCCCATGGGAATTGGCAGAACAAATGCGATGATTCACACCTTCACCTTTCCTCTCCTAATTGAAACAAGCCGTTAATTGATGCAGACGCGCTTTAGATCGGGAGCAGGTGCGACGGACGTAGAAGTGGAATGCCACCAGAGCTCCGCTCAAGAGAATCGGCGTTCTACAACCTCTTCCTATTTTTAATCGCTATTATAAGCGACTTAGCACCTGCTATCTACCTTTGCGAATCAACATTCATCTTCGATCAGGGCGCTGATGGATTTTTTTTTTTTCGAATCCACATGTGAATCGCTCCCCTTTTTTATTAATATTATTTTTGAGAGGTTGAACAGTCACTAAAAAGACCCTACTCAGCTCTCTGGCACTCCTAAACCAGAAGGTTTATTGCCGCAGTCAACTCTTCTTGACCATCTATTATTATTATTTTTGTCTTGGTTTTTCCACGGTTCTCTTACCATCAGATTTCTCAACAAGAACTATGAACTTCTTTATTTACTTATTCTAGTAATATCATAGAATGAATATAGATTGCGTAGTGCGAACTATAACACCAGGGGTCCCTAATTCGAATCCAAGCCTGGGTTTGAATGTTCTTTGCGAGGGTCCCTTCATCATATCATACATCCTCATCGTCTCCATTAGCCAAAAGTAGCACAAACGCGACGTAAAAGAACCTAATCCATTCAGTATTGTGTACCTTCCTCCACTCTCTTGTTGTCTTAGGCCCAAATATCGTTCTTAAAAACCATTGTCAGTAATTAGTACAATAATTTTTATTATGTAATTATAATGAGGCCATCGTTTCTCCCGTCAGCGTTTTACGGTGTAGTCACCGTTGCGCCTTGTAATCATGGGGTCCCGGGTTCGATTCCCGTTGGAGGCACATTGCATAGTGGTTCGGATCATACTTTAAACTGTAGGTCCAGTCTCGATTAGCCTTTCTGTGCATAAAGTGGACTTTAAAACAACAACAATAATTCTTAGGTTCCAAATCTGGGGGGGAAAGAACAATTTACTTTCCCTTTATACATAAGATTTAGCCTAGTGCGTGAGTAAAATTAGCAAAAAGTGGCGGGGTGGCAACTGCCCCCCCCCCCTCTTCGCCTCCGCTGTATGTTAGTTGTTTTGGTTATGAGTGGAAGAGAGCTGCAGAATGTTGAGACCACAGTGTGGCAATTGTAAGACCAGAAGTTGAACGGTGGAAGCGATTGTACGCCCATTCGTCTGGCGAGCAAGAGACTAATTACTTAATCACAAAACTCCTCTCTGTTCGCGGGAGAGAAGGGGAACTCCCACTCTTTCATTTGGTCACTTTTGTTTCTTTGGACTTGCAATGCATATCAGGTAACTGGACATCGGTTTTGTTTTCTGTGGCGTGCAAGCTGTTCTCGGCAACCTCCTAAAGCCTTAACAAGGTATTATTTTCGCAACCACTTCATTCGGCATTATTGGACAATTGGAAATTGGTTATTGCCAATATATTCTTGCTCCTTATTCAATCCCTATCAACATTGACTGAATTTTAACGTATTAATGGCCATTACATACGTACTCTTATCATTTGAATGCAGGATCCTTGTAAGAGGGGCGAATGGGAGTGAGGGACCGAGGCGGGAGGCTTGGTCGGTCGCGTTCGAGCACTGTGCAAGCGAGAAGCTCGCACCACCGCACTAACCTCCACCACATCGGCCTTGTGGCCGGCAAGCTCGTTTTAATGATTCGGTTTTAAAAAATAGCTGTATTTATGCATAATAATATGTACAATTGTAAATAATAATTTGTGAATTAACAGGTTTTTTAAACATTTTTTTTCCTGAACCAATTCTCGGTGAGATATGTTGTATATAAATCTGTTTGTATGTTGTTGTTTTTTAATTTGTTTCAAAAGTGCTGAATAATAACACTTAAATTATAGGATCTTGTGGAAGAAGCTCTGTTATTTTCTGTTGCTGTCATTTGAGTCGCTCCAAATCAATTAAATAAATTATTATAAGTATTATTTTATGTTGGGCATGTGTAAATATTCTGATGTTGACCCAACATATATACCATGTCTGTAATGTTTGCTATTGAAAGAATTAACAAAAATAACTGCCTGTTATAAAAGTACATGTATTTAATTAAGTGCTTTTAACCGGAGAGCCTATAATTTTGACACCTAAATTTTCGTTATTAGTATGTTATAACAACATCAAATGGTTATGAGCAGGGAATGGATTTATATGTAAATACATATTTATATATGGAGTTGAAATCAGTTATATTTTGTATTATCTTTGCGCATCATGGTATGGAGACTCGAAAAATTCTGTTTTAATTTTCCATATTTGTACATATTTTAGTTATTTTTACATATTATTTCCATATTTGAGAACATTTCTCAACATCTACTCCATATTCGCGCAATAACTACATCTTCCCGTATGACCGAAAAAGTTGGGTGAATTTCTTGCGAATAACTGACAAATTTGAATTACACACACCCCCATTACTTCTTGCGATACTGAACGCAATTTTAGTCAATATAAATCCATTTTAGGAGACAACTGAAGGAAATTCACATTCAAACACTTATAACAAATCTTTGTTATTCATTGTCTTGGATGGAAACACATTTTTTGTTGTTTTACAATTAATGTCAATGTAAGCGTACTGTATTTTATGTAGCTCATGTAGTGTCTTATATCACTAAAAAGTTAAATATTTACAATTTTAAGTCCATATTTTAGTGAAAATAACTACCGTTCCCTCGTTATGAGATTTATTTTAAAATTGCCTGGAAACGTCAGGAAAGTTGTTATGCCAAAATGAGAGGGAACCCCAACAATTAAACTATGTCGGTCAACTATCACACTGTTCTTGCTGAAAGCCGGAAAGATTGCCGATTTGAAACTGTTAGTTACTGGATATAGAGGTGATATTGGAATTCAGAAGCCATTGAGTGGTGGGTGGTGTGACTTACAATACGAAAACCCAGTATTCTTTCTGAAGCACGTTGAAGTGATGACGGTCCTGAGTCAGACGCACTTGAAGCTCGCCAAGGTAGTCGAGGGTTGGGTGGTGTTTTTTGTGCGAGGGGCGCTTTGCCGACGCCGGAGGGCGGCTGGGATCTCCTCCACTTGAATGGGGTGAACGAGGGTCTGTCAAGAGGACGGCGGGCGATGTCGGATCTCTCGAGGCTAATGAATCTCTTCACACCCCGCACTCGAGTTGTTTCCTCCACCATTTCACAAGGCTTTCGTCCCGGAGAGGTTGGTTTTGAACGTTACCGAGCGATGCCTCTGCCACTGGGCACTGTGCTGTGCTGTGCTGTGCCGTGTCGTGCCGTGCTGTGCTGTGTCGTGCCGGGTTGTGCCATGTTGTGCAGCATGTCCACCAAAACATTCCGTGATTATAAACGACCACAAAACTTTAATTATGTATATTACGAAATTTATAATGATACCATTCGAAAGAACTGCTCAAAGAATTTTGGCGGATGTGTAATTGTTGGCGTTAACTACAGCAATAGATGGCATAACAATAAAAGAAAGAAAACATTAAAAAAAATAGCCAAAAGTAGCAGAAAAACACATTTTAGGATGTAAGAGAAAATTAATGAAATGAACAATTTGCACGGTAATACTCATGGATCCCACTGTACAAACCTAAGTAGTGTTGCCCACGAGACGAGACTTTGGCCTGTCTCGTCTCGTGAAAATGCTGTCTCGTCTCGAAAATATTCGTTTGTCTTATGACACATGGTCAATCTCGTCTCGTCTCGAATTTTTAAAAGCCTGTCCCGTCTCGTCCCGTGGGCAACACTAAACCTAAGTAAATATCAACAGTAACACAATTTGCTTCTAACAACAATGCCAAAGATCTTTTGGCGTGTTCTCTCTTGTCCACCATTACGTTTCTTCTTATTATTATTATTATTATTATTTGAAGTTTCTTTGCAACACACAGTCATACAGCATTGTACAGTGGGATCCACGAGTATTACCGTGAAAATTTTTCATGAATATTTAAATTAATTTTCTCTTACATCCTAAAATGTGTTTTCCTGCTACTTTTGGATAATTTTTTTCCCCTTCTTTTTCTTTTTTAATTGGTATGCCATCTATTGCTGTAGTTAACGCCAACAATTACACAGCCGCTAAAATTCTTTGAGCTGTTATTTCGAATGTTATCGGTATAAATTTCGCAATATACATGATTAAAGTTTGTGGTCGTTTATAATCACGGAAGGTTTTTGTGGACACGCTGTATATCTAGAAAAATAGTTAAATAGATAGAATAATTTTGATAGACCTTTAAAGGGTGGCAGAAAACTAGGATTTTTTTTTAGGACTTCCTGGCGATTCAGGAAATAGCTATAGGTTCCTGGAAAGGAAGATTTTGTAGTTGTGAATGTATTAGAGTTTGATGTATGGAGTAACGTGCGTTTGTTTAATCGCTTTCCTGGGAGCTCAGGGAATGCTCCTAGCGTCAACGAAGGATAAGGAAGGAGAGTCACGTATATTCAGTGGTTATAATTTCCTCTGCACTTATTGGAAGGCAAGGATTATATTGAGATCATTCGACTTTGAAGGACAATACCAAAGTTTTATATATGCCTGCCCCCGTGGCGGAGTGTTTAGCACATCGCGCTACGACGCCAGGGGTCCCGGATTGGAATCCCGGCCTGGGCATGGATGTTTGTGAGTGTCCATTCACTCATCCCCATCTTCGCAAATTAGCCAAAAGTGGCACAAAAAGCGAAGTAAAATAAAGTAAATGAATCAAAGTTTTTGCTTGCACATCACTATTTATGTTAATATGCATAAATATTAATCAGGAACTTTACTTTTCGCTAACTGGATCTAACATTCTTCTTTTATTAAGTAGCTATACATTCAATTATTCACCTACTTGACATTAATTTATTTGTCAGGAAACTTGTTTTTATACAAATTATGCCAATATTAATTACAGGTAAGCTCGATAATGAATACGTGCTATTATATCTCTATTCTTGTAGTGTCTTTTTACCTATTCATATACTAATAATAATATAATATTAATAAATTTTTATATTTTAATTAGTAATAAATGAATTTAATATAATTATTTTAACTGTTATTATTATTCCTGAGACACTTGGTTCGGACTCCCCCCCCTCGAAATATATTTCTGGATACGTACATGTGTCGAGGTGATTCTTGTTTTCCTCTAGCCACTCTTCATCTCGTTGACATTTTGTAGAGTTCTTTAGGAGATGTTTCTCAACGTTCCGTGTCCTTCGGGTACTCTGTAGCTGGTGATGTTGAGGTTTGGTCAGTGGTAAAGACTGGAGTCCTCGGTGGCAAGAATTAATTGCAATACGTATGTATATATATCGCTTACCATCAGTAGAATTCGAAGTGGAAATATATTTGCTTCATTGGTCCCACCACCGTATGTTCTTGCATGTGGTAGGTCCACACGTCGTATTCGACATTGAATATTTGACACAACCTGTCCGAGGTGTCTGTAAATAATTTACTCACTTGCGTGTCAATTCCGTCAGAACCGCATTCTCCTAATTAAAAAGTAGGGCCACTTTTTTTGTATGCTTGAGGGCCATGTGTATCGCATTATGCGGTTTCAAGATTCTTTTTTTCGCTCTCAACTTCTTTCTCTCATGGCCGGTACGACCCTCGACAGGCCCGAAGAGAGACGAAAGGCTCAAAACTATTGACAGCCTAAACAAACCAAAGCTCTGTCCGATTTTACGCCGCTTTGCCCTCCCAAAAGACCCCCAGAACCTTGAGGGGGATTGTGTTGAGTGGGGGCTTCAGACAAGAAGGGGAGGGAAGCCTTCGACTTGCACAAGAACCCGCTGACAGACTCCTTTTTTTGTCCTTCATTGCCGGTGAGGTGGAATCCAGTAGCTTTCGGGGGTGGATTTAGGGTGTACTTTATTAGACCTTCCTGCATTATTGCTCCTGGCACGGGGCCTCCCGATGCAGTTCCCCCGCTGGGGTCCCTGTTGTGGCCGGTGACGTCCGGCATAAAGGACACGGTGCCTAATTCCTCCGCAGGTTCTTGACTGCTCTTTTCTTTGTATTTTCCAGCTCGGTGAGTTTCCTTTTCTTTCCTGACCGCAATGTTGTTTTTGCTTGTGTCCCTCCCCCATCGTGCTGTCAAGAGAGATGGAGGAATTTTCGGGAGTTTTTGTGTTCCTTTCCCCCACCTTGGTTCATTTCTGTTTGTGTCTTCCGAACTTTTCCCACAAAAATAGAGGAATCGTGTTCTTCAGTGCTGTTTCGTTGGCACGACATGATCTTTAGTTCGGCTTCCCATCTCTATAAAATAGTTTGTTTGATTATTCAACAACCGCACCTAGGCTATTTGCACCGCACACCTGACATACGTTCTTTAGCAATAGCAGGGTGTTTGCTCACTGGGAATTTCTCAGAATAAGCATACATTTTCTGTACGAACGTGCAGCGATAAAGGGCAATTTGCTTGGCGTCGCGTGGAGTAAATCTGTGGGTGTCTTGCCTCCCCGGTGGCACAGTTGTAGCGTCGCCGTCTTGTAATCAAGGAGTCCCGGTTGAGGCATATGGTGGTTCAGATCCCACTTTAAACTGAAGGTCCAGTCCCGATTAGCCTTACTGTGCATAAAGTGGACTTAAAACACAAACTCAATCAATCTAACCCAGCCAAAAACCAGAGAAAATTGTTATCTCTAGATGGCAAATATGCCGTAAATAAATATCCATGGTGACACTAGGCGTAAGACACAAGATCTGAAAACCTGGATTGATTGTCTGATTTGGTATATTTTACTTCGCTTTTCTGCCACTTTGGTTAATCGCGAAGATGAGGATGAGTGAATGATGAAATTGAACACCCATGCCCAGGCTGGGATTCGAGCCCGGTACGCTGTATAACCATTCTGCCACGGAGGTTGGTTGAAAGCGGAGTTTGCAGCGAAAATGAATGAATGAAAACGTTTTCCAATTGAATGTTGACGTATAATGCTGTTCTGTAAGGCGGGATAGTTGCGCACATGATAAGTATGCAAATGCATATTTAAGGATTTTTAACTAAAAATGCATATTTGTATGAAAATAAGTTGATGCTGTGCATATTTTTTGTATCCACAGCCAACACCGAGCATATATTGTATTTATTTTTCTTCTCCTAACTTCAAACAAGCATCAAAATTATAGAAGACGTTAAAGAGGCCCTCGCCCAGGTTGAAGATCCTGTGTATGTACAGAAATTGGATGCAGTATTGAAAACGAACATTTTGTTTGCAACATTGGCGAATGTTTGCAAAATTCTGCATGCAAATGGACAACGTGTGGATGATCTGGAATTTGATGTGCCCTAAAATACAGTCCACTTGTATCTTGCGAAGTGGAAAGTGTGTTTTCTGAATATAAGGACTATTCTATCTGAAAACAGGAGGAGTTTGAAGTTCGAAAATTTGTTATCAAATGCAATCATGATCTTGATCTGTAATGTATTGTTTCATTTAACGCAGAACCATATTAATTGAAAAAAATCTGTGTAGCGAATGAGCATTCAGAATAATACATATTCATTGCCTGGCATGTAATCTTTCATAGTTTGTAATATACAGCATTTATAAATTAAACTGGTTTTTAAAGTGTATATTTTACACTTTTTTAGTGCATATTTTGCTGTTTTTTAGTGCATAACTATCCGAGCCCTAATGATAGAAGCATGACAACCTCTGTACCCTGCGACAGTTGCATGGGATGACAGGCTACTCTTGGGACACCGCCATTATAATTTACAAAGAGGACCAAGAATCTCCCGGAAACGTAGTCCCTAACAAGACAAGTCCTAAACTCCACGACAAAGACAGGCAGACATACAATGCTGTAATTCCATAAGATTAATATCCATTTATTTGAACTTCGTTGATTCGACGACGTAAACCACGCATGCGCAGTGTCCAAGACTGTCACCGAGCTCTGCAGATCGATCACCATTCTTTCTCTGGATAGCCGGAATCAATTATGCAGCATATCAGAGCGATTTCCGATAATTGGCGTACACGCTTCGTTTGCATAATCATATGTGCTTCAGTTTCGATTAGCATTAAGAAGTCCCTCGGGGGAGCTCGAAGGTTACGGGTGAGGGCCTGTCCCCCGGGAACCCACGAGGGGGAGTTGCTTAATGGACTTGATGATGAAATGAGCTGACGGTTATTGGCTTCATCTCTGATTGTTCCAAACGGAAGATTTGCCTCCGTCGCCCCGGTATGGCCACAGAGTCTGGTCCGCATTGCCACCCTGGCAGAGTTGCCAACTCAGCGGTCGAAGTTCTCTTCGTTGGGTGCAAGAACCGTTCTTGAGTCTATCCAATCTTCATGAACGTCCGCAGGATTTTTTCCAGGGATGGCCAAGGAAGGTATTTTTTCCAGGGGGGGCAAACAAGGCACATTTTCCCCCAAAAGAGTGTTGTTTCCTACAAAAAAACCTTGCTTAAATTTGAATGTATGTTGTTCATGCAATAATTAACACATTATTGTGGCTTAAATGAAATTATATGTGCGAAATAAATAATTTTTGGTTGACTTCCGGACGTCCATGCCAATCTCTATCCTTAAATCACTACTTGAATCGTAATTTCTGCAGGAGTCATGAACTAAATACCACTAAAATCTTACTGTACTATCACAATTACTAATGTGAGAAGTGGGAACTAGTCTCCGAAAGAACATAAGCGCAGTGTGATATTATGGACCTCCTGGGACCATTCTCTGTGTTCGGCTTTAGACGAAAGCATTTCCATTAATATTTTTACTTGCATAAATGCTCTGCAAATGCCTCCAAAAATCTTACAGCATATTGTACTTTACACGGAAACATTCCATGGCAGATAAAGTTACACCATCTATGGTGAGTGCGCGGTGATTACATTTGAAACAACTAAAATATTCTTCCATACGTGTACTGTAAACGTTATAAAGTATGTATTTAAGCAGCGCCATTGCTTTGTATGTAAAACAATTTAATATGAAACGTTATTCCTATCGGTTGAATAGTTATTGTCTTTGAAAAATGTGAAGTGATACATTGTTTACATTTTACGCGGGCGCCATTACAACTGCACTCGTGACCTAGAGCTCGCTTCTGATTGATTACGCTACGAAAATAGGATTGATCCTATCCTTGAGAAATGCCATGAAATATGCCATTAGATTTCTCACTACACGGTAGCATTTTGGTCATGGCATAAACGTTACGAGAAATGTTAAGGAAAATGCTTTCGACTTAGCGGGGCTAATACCAGTGTTTTTTCCGTGTGTGGACGTAGCCAGAAGTTTTTACAAATTGATAACTATAAAATTAATAATAATTTTAATAACATGGAACATATGTTATTAAAACATAAAACAGATTAACATATAAAAGCATTAGTTTTGTGTTCAACAAAAAAAATGTACGATTGTTGGTTATTTGCGCCATTTCACTACTTTTCATGGAGTTGTGCCATTCAAGCACAGGCCTCTCGATAATGCCTGGTCACCATAGGCTTGCTGTATCATGCTCCATTTTTCTTAGAAGTTAATGTTAACTCTACTTCAATTTTCTGTCCATCATGTCACTTGTACAATTCCCGCTTGCAGTTCATGTATGAAGCATCACACAGAATTCGGCATGGCATCAATGGGCACAGTTAAAACGCGTAATTTTGGTTTATTTGAAATGTTCCTGTCTTATCTCAATTGGATGCATTTTTAGAGCATCACTCGGAATAGCAACTGATGAGTGTACCCTTTAATGCCTTCCTGTGTGTATGATTAGCGGTGTATGCACTTTAATGTCCAACTAGAGTCGACAAGTTTGTGTCAGTTGACACGTTCTGGGTCCTGTGTGGTGATCTTATCCAGAGTAAAATAACTGAAGTACTTTTGACGCGACGTAACTAATTCACTGTTCAGGGCTCTGTTAGGTTCAACCAGTGGCACAACCGCAGGGAAGGGGGCATTGTCCCTCCCCAAAACCTTGGACAGAAAGCAATTCTAAGGGGTCAAACAGTGGCGACCAAGGGCACAGATGTACAATTGCCCCCCTCAATTTCAAATTGTGTGAAAATAAAATTACATTTCGTAAAATTTCCTTCGGGGGGAAGTCGTCCCTGCTTACCGAACAATCTAAATGGAAAACGTTGTTGCCCCGTGAAATTATTTTCGCTCTTTTAAATCAATAGGTTTTCAGTTTGCAAAAAATTGAATCTAAAAATATACTTCCTCGCTTCGCTCGCAATATATATTTGTTTTCTGTAATGCATTTTAAATTACCAGAGAGACAAGTAACTCTCTTAATTGATTTTGTCTTAAATGCATGAACAATTGTTTGGAGGAAAATGAGCGTGTACATTTGAGACTATTTATACAATTTTTGCTGTTGCTTTATTATATGGTGTATGAATTGATTATGTAATGTATTTATGTAATATATGTTGTATACGTATTGTATATAGACATATTATGTATTAAAGAATCTTTGATTACGTACACAATTTAGTGCTAGCTTGTTGCAAATGTATTTTCTTATTTTACGTCGCTCCATGTTGCGTATGTTTTAAAACATATGTTGTACATGAAAGTTATACATGTTATACGTAAAGAAAGAATTATATTCGGAATGAATTTATCAGCGTTTTCTGTCTTTCAAAAATACAATCTGGGTACTTGTTTTCCATAATTAATGTGAAATTGAACTTTTTGAAAAATATAAATATTATTATTATTATTATTATTGGTATGTTTATCCTGATACTTGCCCCCCCCCCCCCCTTCCCGAGACAAAAAATCGTGGTGGCGCCTCTTGAGTTCAACACAGCGAACCATCCACATCTGCTGCATTTGTGAAGAAGTTTGCAACCATGCGCCAAGCAGTAATTCCCGTCGAGACTAAACTGAAGGGGGTGAACTCTGGTGAACCAATAATTTCCTCCCTTTTTTTGCGTGATGCAACCCGTGGACCAACATGCTCGAAGGCTCCTGAACAATCGGGGGCAGCTGCTGCTACGGCGGGAAGGGGTGTTTGTAAGCTTACAATGGAATTAGGATCTGGAAGGGGCTGGTGAATCGAGTTGCCGTACGTTGTGCGTTAAAGGCCCTTGAATGGTCAGTTATTGACTGCTTGGATGTTGCACAACATCTGGACGTATGCGCGTTTGTTAATCTCAAGTTTCTCAAATATTGTTTATTTAAAAATTAATATTGTGTAAGATATTTATTTTTGTATACTACGTATTTATACCGTATAACAACGCATAACCGTCGCAGATTTTATGAGGTGTTTTTTTTTCCAAAGAAGTGGGGTGCGATCATTGTGTAAACGCAGTAGCGTATACTGAGTCCAAAATCTGGGCTAACTCCTAGGAAATCAGGTTGCCAACTCATAGAATATCGGGTTGCCAACTCATAGAATATCAGGTTGCCAACTCATAGGAAATCAGGTTGCCAACTCATAAGAAATTAGGTTGCCAACTCAAAAGAAATTAGGTTGCCAACTCAAAAGAAATTAGGTTGCCAACTCATAAGAAATTAGGTTGCCAACTCATAAGAAATTAGGTTGCCAGCTCATAAGAAATCAGGTTGCCAACTCCAGAATCAGCATCATCATCTCATTGATATCAATAATATTATTTACAATTTCTGATCTATATTTCTCCTGTATTTTATTCTCTAGACTTCAGGCTTCGCAGATAGCCTAACTAGCCTAAAATATACGCTTCAGGTGTAAAGCTTATTTTATTTTTTTAATGTGCCGGTATTTCCGACACTTTAAACTCATTTATTAATAAACTGTCTTTGGTGCAAGCAGGGTGGATAAAATTCATGATTTTTATTTAAAAAAATCATTTTTGTATTTCAATCGGATTTTTTTTTTATTTAAATCGATTTTTATTTAAGAAAACACCCTTAAAATTGCTTGCATGGTTTTTGGCACTATAGAAAGGCTTTTCCTGGTGAACGGCCCTGTAAAATATTATGAACAGTTTTCTGTTCCTAATACTGTACATTTGAAGCTACTATGAAAATGTTTGTTGGTTGTGTAATGATGAGACTATAATAATTTCAATAACTTTTCTTCCAGTGAAAATAAGACATTCTGGATGTACTATTTGTAACTTATATATTTTTTGTAATCTTTGTAGCTGAATTTTGGCATTTTTTAAAACACAATAATTTGCAAAATATCAGCTGCCATGTTTATTTACAGTTTAATGATAATAACACTATTTACGGTTTAACATTAGTATTGTATATTATTCTACAAAAAGTGTTTGCTATTTTTGCCCATAAAAATTACTCAATTTTAAATCAAGATAAATTTATGTGTTTTTTCAGTTTGCATATTAAGTTTTCTTTCGTACGGCTTCACCCCATCAGTACATAAATTTTGGTGAAAGTTTAGGATGCATGGAATACTCGTGAATGTTAAAATTTAATAATCCAAATTGATGCACTTCATTTGTTTGTAAATTTTTCCGGTCTGAAAAAGAAAGTTAACACATTGGTTGGTATTGTCTCGAACTCGAGACCCCTGGCGTCCTAACTCGATAGTCTAATCACTTCATAAAGGAGCCCGGCTGAAGATTGTTGGTGTTTGATTGCTGTGGATTGAAATGTTCTCTCGAACTATTTATGTGAGATTCCAATTTCCGATCGGTAGAACCGTTGACGACACCACGTCTGTCGTTAACGGTGTTTTTAGCATAAAGCTGTGTATGCTACAGATAAAATAAACTACAGTGCTGCGAATTACGGACTTTCAAAATTTAATCTTCTGTGCAATTAAGCTTTTTTGCTTTTGAGGGATGCCACTCAGAGGCTTATTTGTCAATTCACTTCAAAGGGTAGATTTTTTTGTGGGGGGGGGGACTTCCTGACCCGGCGCACTTATATCATTAGGCTTATGGAAGTCTCATTTTTATTTGTTCTTTTGGGAATATCGAACTTCCGATGGCGAAGAAAAACGTATGAATGTAAACAGAACAGGCTGAAGATTTCATTTGCGGTTGGAAACGTCGAAATGTCCATTTGATTAGACGTAACTTGAAGTTGTCTCTCCATAAGGAATACTTATTCATTATATTTTTCACAGATCATATCTAACATAATAAGCAACTTACAAAAACAGCTTCCATTCCCAACATGGGGATGCTCTCTTTTCACTGTCGTTTTTTTTCAGTAGCAGTTCACATTCTGACGTTATTGAAATGAATATTCACCTGGTGCGAAACTGTCCTTCCTATAATTGTAGTCTTTTTATTTTCTGTGGAAGATATATCCAGAGTTTTGGAAACGATTTGCCCTGTGGAGAATACCTCGTCCTACCTGGATCATCCTGTATTGACGTTGGCGTCATTTTACGCGTCTCGAGATGGTACGCGTGCAGCCTCCGACCGATGCACGGTGCGAGGGAGGTGGGCGTGTTATTATCATGTAAAAACCTGCCACACAAAGCCTGGGAAAAGGGGCGGGTGGACAGAGAAACGCTAATTTGGACAAGGAGGAGAACAAAGGCCGCCCCTGCAAACAGAGGGTTCGGCGTTGGCAAGACCATTGTTGCGGACCACGTACAGGATCCGGGCTGCCAACAATAATGGGAGGAGACTCATTGTCCGAGCCTCGTGACCTGTCGGTTTTCAAAACATCTCCCCCCGTCTTCCCGTCTCTCTCTTCCCGAGCTTTCATGCTGGTACGCTTCTTCGGGTGAATCTTCTTGTCTGTCGAATTCTGCATGGAACTATAGTCCGTGTGTAACCACAATTTGATGCACGATTTCCCTCTGTAAGCGGCAAAAATTTACCTTTTTCGACTAATTTTTCCCTTCAACTAAAAAATCAGGGTATAAGGGTTTATATTAAGTCCTGTTAATAAATAATAGTAATAATATAAATAGTACTTGCTAGTATTTTCGTTGGTCCATGTTCGTGACAGAATATGGAAGTAGAATCTAATATGATGTGTTTTGTTCTGCCTGGTGTCTTCAAATTTCCCTGAAATGTTGGTATTTTTCATCGAAATTCCCTTTTCACTTAAAATTCGGTCAGAATTTCCCTCCAAAAAGGGAAATTTCTCTTCATGTGCCAACACTTAGTCTCTTTGCAGGCACGTATCTAGGAATATATTTCGGCGAGGTCCGAACCAGTGTTTCAGTAATAATAATAATAATATAAATGTTTACATTAAATAATAATAATAATAATAATAAAATCGTCTCTACTTATAACATTAAGCTAAATTAGAATATTATTAATTAAAATATGTAAATTAATTAATATTTATTTTTAGTATTACATGAATACGTAAGAACACGGTATAACAATAGATACGTATATAAGCACATATTCATTATCTATGTAGTTTACGTGTAGCTAAGATCGCCAAAATTCGCATTAAAAAACTACCCTGGCAAGAAAATTAATGTCAAATAGATAAGGAATGGAATATTTATTGAATAGCAAAAAAGGATGTTAGATCCAGTTAACGAAAGTGCAGTTCCTGATTAATATTTTATGCATATTAATGTAAGTAGTAATATGCCATCAAAGCCCTATGATCCAAATCTAATCCTTGATTGCATTGATTGTACAACAAATGCGAAAACAATTATATTTTCATTATTTAATTTTAATACTAGGTAAGTATTTGGGGGGTGTCTGGACCCCTGGACACCCCCTTCCCACTAAATACGTCCGGTATAGGTGTAGTATGTCTTCACATTTTAATCACGTCAGTATGTCTCCACATTTTTCCTCGATACGTCATAGTGAACCACGATAGGTTAGGTTAGGTTATATGAGGTAAATAAACATCTACACATCTTGTTTTTTTGTATGTTTTCCTTACCTAATCTAATCTAATCTAAACTTACCTAACGTGGTTAACAAGAAAGTAAGTGGAGAAATTATACACAAATAAAGAGCTTGAAACATACATACATATCACACCTACATTCTTCCAATGTGGAGACGTACTATACCAATGTGGAGACATTCTTCCAATGTGCAGACACACTACACCTATACGAATACGTCCTTGTCCGTTTGAGCTGCGAGTTAATCTTTTCTCGCTGCTCGAAGCTATGTTTAAAAACAATCTAGCTCTTAATATAATTTAGATCCTATGCAACTACATCATTAAGAATAAAATATTTCAACAGTTCATCACATGGAAGTAGCAAAATCGATATAATTAATAAAATGAACAAAATATAGGGTATTCCAAACTCTGTTCTTATCTTTAGGCATTTAAACATTTGATTTTTATAAACTTCTTTGCACTAATTAGTGCGTGCGTGTGTTTTGCCTTAGCGCACCGAAATGAGACGTTTCGGTAGATGTACAGCATTCTGGAAAAGCAAACACATGTTCCGTCCTTTCTCTCTCTGCTGCATGGCCTGTCACCCTCGTCTGAAGAACTCCGAGCTGTCAGTTCTTTGGCTTAGCGTCTTAACTGGATCCATCTGCCTAAGAGGCACAAAGATCCGACGCCGAGAGGAGAGCCAACAAGTCATTCGTTCACGGATAAGGAACGCCGATGCCATATGGAAGTCGCAGACGGATAGGATTGGAAAAGGGACTTTTTCATTACATTTAACTTCAGCTCAAGAAGCGCCCGGCTACTTGAAGGGCAGTGCCATGAGCTGAAAGTTTGGTGTTAAATAGGGCTGTACCGATACCGATATTAGTGGTATCGGTTACCGATATCGGCCGATACTTTACGGGATTTTGGTGTTTCACAGGGTTCGCAGAAATGCCGCGCAAATTTTTTTTTGCAGCAGTTTTCTGTGCAACAAAAAAAGGAATTCTCGAATATTTTGAAGCAAAACTCTTAGTAAATTTCTGCAGATACATAATAATTACAGTGGAATACATACACCAATATTTTGATTGATTGAGTTTGTGTTTTAAGTCCACTTTATGCACAGTAAGGATAATCGGGACTGGATATACAATTTAAAGTGTGATCCGAACCACTATGTGCCTCAACTGGGTACCGAACCCTGGAGCCCTTGTTCCTAGTATTTTGACAACTAATAATTACAATTTGAAGCATCGATATCGGCGGGAATCGATTAGGGTATCAGCGTCGGTGTGGGTATCGGGTCAACCTTAGTATTGCGCTTCGACGCCAGGGGTTCGAATTCCGGCCTGGGTATGAGTGTCCTTTGTAAGTGTCCCTTCATCATGTGAGGATTCAGAGCACAAGTGACGTAACTCCACTTTTCGTGGAAATGGAGTTACATGTATTAGGACTGAAGTATCAACATTTCAGTGCTAGATGTATGTATCTCCTAAGTTTCAAATTCTTGCTCATAGAGGCACCACTATGTTTGTGCTTCAACAGCTGAACATAGTACTAAGTTATTTAAATGTTCCTTTTTCTCAAAACTGTATTGAATGGAGTTGCGCCACTTGTGCTCTGAACCCTTCATATCATCATTCATCCTCATCATCGCGATTAGCCAAAAGTGGCAGAAAGGTGACGTAAAGTAAACCAATGAATCAAAACCTTAGTATTAATATTATTTAGTGGCAGGCGCAGTGAGAATTAGAGGCAGCCGCTTTCCCCCCACCTTTTCTCCTGTTAGAGAGGCCACTGGTAATCGGAAACGGAAGGCAGTGCCAATCATAATAATCATAGTTTTTTTTACATATTGATGTAATAATAACAATCGAATATTAATTAATTGATGTGTTTAATTATTATTATTTATTATTTCCATAGGGTTACAATTAAGCCATACAACATTTCATTTTGAACAAAATTAATACAAATAATGACTTGATGCCCTATATAGTAAAAAAAAATATGCAAAAGCTACATCTAAGGAAAATGTGATGAATTTACATTAGTATATATAGTGTTCTATAGTAGCAATGAAATAAAGAAAGTTTGAGAGTTATACACATTTAGAAGAAAAGAAAGTGTAAAGGTGTGTGGGTTTGGATATGAGTGTGTAAGGAATTGCTGTTCGAAGTACAGGGATGAAAATTTTAAAATATATGTGTGTGGATGGGGATGGTGAGGAGGGGGGGGGTTAAGCACTGAAAATAATATTACTGGAGTTAGAATTTATAGACATGTGATTATTGATATACTTGGTCGGACTCCCTCCCCCCAAATGTATTTCTAGATATGTGCCTGCTTACTGCCTACAATGTGGCCGCAAGACTGCCAGAAGGAATCCGCCCCTTTTGTTTCCCGTCCTGTGTCCATCGTGGCGATAAGTCCCGGTGTGTTTGCAACCTGGAAGGGTTCCGTCCGCGCGACACATTAGGATAAGCTGCCAGGATGTGTTATGGCGGTCGGTCCCCTGTTTAGTCAGGTGCGTTGGCCGTGCCGGACGAGGAGGAAGGACACGCCTGTCGCCCCGCATCCACTCAGGTAGCTTTGGAAGTCGGCTTTCGGCGCCAGGGGTTGCCGTGCCGCAACTGGAGTGGAAGCGTTTTCCAGGTTCTCTTCTTGCTGCAAGACATTTGCTTTTTGTGTTGTGTTGATTTGTTGACGATGATAGCAACGCAGATATGAACCAGGGATGAGCTTCGAATCTGAGTTATCCAAGTTTCTTGTCATGATTCCCATAGCTGAATCCGATTTCTTAATACTGAATAATAAATTCGAATCCTGGATACTATATCCGCATACTGGATCATCATGTGATCCGAGTCCTGAATACGATATCCGCATCCCGAATGATGGTGCGATATCTTAATTCTGAACAATGGATCCGCATCCTGGATGCGATAGCCGCATACTGGATCATCTTGTGATATCTTCCCCCTGAACAATAGATCCGATCGTGGATGCGATATCTTAATCCAGAACATTAGATCCGAATCATCGATGCAATATCCGCATTCCGGATCATCATGTGATAGCTTCATCCTGAACAACGGATCCGAATTTTGGATGCGATAACCGCATACTGGATCATCTTGTGATATCTTCATCCTGAACAATAGATCCGGATCGTGGATGCGATATGCGAAACCCGAATCATGGGGCAATATCTTAATCCTGGACAATGAATGTGAATATGTGATCTGATATCCGCATCCAGATTAATGGTGCGATATCCTAATCCTGGACAATGGATTTGTTATCCGAAAGCCGAATACTCTTTGATACAAATCGCGATTCCTTGATCCGATGTACGAACTTCGGATCCGAATCCGGTATTCTGGATACGACATCCGAATCCACTACCTTTGACCTTAATCCATTACAATGCCATATCCAAACCTTCAGAGATTCGGATCCACCTAAAGGAATCTGATTTCTGTTGTAAGGTACCGTGCCGAGTTGAGCCAGAGACTAGATTCCGACTTACTGTCCGAGAAAAGATAAGCGTTGCTCCTAAACTCGGCAATAAAGATCTTCCCGAATGTGACAGGATATGATTCAGGACTTACAGATCTTGAATATGATCATAAACATTGCTGTAATTGATAATAGAGGTTGCAGTTGTGAAGAATATAGCGTCACATCCTGTCTTATCTCTTGCAAACGACATTCATTGCAATTACTGATTGCCAGGTGAATTCCGCGCGCACTTCGCTCGCGAGACGATGATCAGAAAGTATGCATTCCATTGTCCATTTCGACGCTGCTTTTTTCGATGTCATCTACAAGCCAATGATAGGTTTTGTGGTCTTGGATTGGGGATGTGGAGTGTGACGTAGTGCGTCCAGGTCATGCGGTCGTGTTTACTTGTGTCTTTGCTAGCGTGTGATACAGTGTGAGTTGCTTTTCGGAAAGTGGCTTATGTTAGTCACAAATGCACTACTCTCAGGTATGGTAGCTTTTTACTTCTTACCTAAATCACTCTCTGTTTCAGGGTGGTTACTCAGCGAGAATTCCTTGAATTCCGGGAATTATGCGTGAATTCTACTTGAATTTTTCTCCGTAGACGTGAAAAATTACAACTTTTTCTAATTCAAATCCTATTCACACTTTTCTTAGTCTTATTAAGTTTATAACCATAGCTAGGAGGCGGCGGGAGTCGGCCCTGGGCGCCGAACTATCTAAATAAAAAATGTTGTAAAATTGATTGTTTGATTTGCGGTTTTAACCACTTTATGCACAGAAATGCTAATCGGGACTGGACCTACAGTTTGAAGTTGGAACCGAACTGGTGTGCCGTGTGGAGAAAAAATAATTGAAATCGTTTGTTCGAACATAAATGCTTTAGCACCAACTTCTACCCCCGTTTTGTCAATTTACGAGGATAATACGTCTTTCATACTACTACTACTACTACTACTACTACTACTAATAATAATAATAATAACAATGTTGGTTCCGGCGGGTTCGAATCCCGGCTTGGGCATGGATGTTTGTGACTGTCCATTCATCAATTTCATCATATCACTCATCCCCATCTTCGCAAATTAGCCAAACGTGGCACAAGAAGCGAAGTAAAATAAAACAAATCAATAATAATAATAATAATGTTATAATAATATCATAATTAACGCTATTGTTATTAGTTTTATTACGTTTATCCTGACACCTTCTCCCAGCCCGCTCAGACAAAAATTCGTGGTTGCGCCTCTGATTGTAAATAAAAACTCAGCATCTTAAATTAAATATTTTAATTATATTACGTATACCGTTTAATTGAATTATAATTTTTGGATGTTGGAATCACATAGACCCTTTATATTATTAAGATATTTGTGTGTGGATGTTGAGAGGCGGTAATACGTAAAGTTGAAATAGAGAAAACATCTGCCTTGGAAACCGGGATTAATACTTGAATTTTATCATGGTCCTTGAGCAGCCACCCTGTGTTTGTCTTGGTGCTTATACCACGCAGCATTTTATCGCCGGTTGAGTGTTCGACTCGCCACCGAAGTTCCCGGGTTCGAATCCCGGCCTGGGCGTTCTTTGTGAGTGTCCATCAGTTTCATCCAGTCATCACTTATACTCATCGTCGCGATCAGAAAGCAATGGCAGAATAGCGACGCTAAATACCAAAAATACAAATACGATATTGTAGCAAACTTCATGATGATAAGAGTTTGTTGTAAGTCAACTGTATGCATAGATAGGCTAACAGGGTTACAAAATGTTAGAGTTAACCACACTAGAGATTAAAGTAAAATTTACATTATTGTAGCGTTTATTTACAAAAGAGGACGCAACAGATTTTTATTTAAAGTTGAATATTTTATCATGCAGTATTAATTATAAATTGTAGTTATGTGCACCATGAATATATGTTTAAAAACTGAATCATTAAAATTACAGTAATATGTTACGTAATGTTGATACGAAGACGGCCGGAGCGTGGTTCTGATCACAATCACGTCCATGCAATGGCAGAGATTGTGAATCTGTGAAATCCTACCATCATGGCATGTTGTAATTTGCGTGACGTAGAGAGACTTTTTTATTATTTATTGTTTTTATTATTTTTTATTAATTTTTTTCAAGGAATTGTGTCCACGGTGTATGTTGTCGAAAATGTACACTCCGAGAACTAAATGCATCATATCGATTGATGCACTAAAGTGCGTGTTACGGCTTCTTCAAAGAATCAGATTCACATTTGATGCATTTGGATGCATTTTTGTATGTCGTGAAAGAAACACAAAAGTGCATCATCTGATTCAAATGAGGACTTATTACAGTCGAGGTGCACTTCAATGCATCAGTTGATGCGTTTTGATGCAAAAGAATGCATCTTTTTCGATGATGCACTTAAACGTTTCGTCTGAGCTACATAAACTCTGTAGCTCAGACCAAACGTTTAAGTGCATCATCAAAAAAGATGCAGGAAAGTTCATCAACTAATGCATTAAAGTGCATCTCGACTTAAATAAATCCTCACTTGAATCAAATGATGCACTTTGGTGTTTCTTTCACGACATACAAAAATTCACCCAAATGCATCAAATGCGAATCTGATTCTTTGAAGAAGCCATAACACGCACTATAGTGCATCAATCGATGCATTCTGGTGCATCAATCCATATGATGCATTTAGCTTTCTGTGTGTACAATGAGTTTCTGACTTCGTAGAAATTATCTATCGCTTCAATCCCTGAAATTTCGCAGCGGAGGGAAAATTGGCTCCCTTCAAAATATTCGGCGAAACGGGAATTCCCTTTATGCCGAAAATCTTGCTTAGGTGAGATATTTGTCTTCGGGACATTCGGCGAAAGGGAGTAAATAGAATGGCAGCGAAAATTGACGTTATTAGAACATAATTTCTTTAGCAAACATTTTACAGTGCACCGTCCACTTGGAGAAAGAGTTCAGCAGATACACCTCCGCTGAACATTCGATACACTTCATATCCCGTGACATTTGATGAAGTGTGGGCCTGGACTATTAGAGGATAGCGTGAAAAGGAGAAATAGCATGGTGTTGAGCTGTGTGTAATAAGGTCTCTCCGAAATCCCTTCTTAAGCGTCCCGACCATTGTTGCGACTCGCATCCAGCCATTCATCCCCTGGCCCCCCTTTTTTTGTCCCCCCTCCTCCTCAGAGATTCCTTCCTGTGGAGCAAGCACCTGGGGTTCTTCCTTCAACCCGCACCTCCCAGCTTATGTGACAAGTGAGCGTTTTCCATCCAAAAAGACTGGTTTTTTCGCGATGGGCCTTCCTGATATGCTGCGAAATGGGGGGAGAGGAGCTTGTGTGTTTTCTCCTGCTCAGATCTAACTTTTTTGTGGAATGAATAGCATTCCTTCGTCACCCACTCATTCAGGACAATGCCCAAGATGACATTTTGGATAACCTGTGGATTCAGAAGAGTGTTCCGAGGCAGTTATCCATGAAGAATTATACTTGCTGTCGAAAATCTAGAAAAAGATAATCTCCCTTCCGTTTCTGAATTTCTTCATCCTCCCACGCTTATCACTTCGTTCAAATTTTCTTATCGACCTCCGTGGCAGAGTGGTTAGCACATCGCTCTCGACGCCACGGGTCTCGGGTTCGAATCTCAGTCTGGGCATAGGTGTTCTTTGCGAGTGTCCGTTCATCAATTTCCATCATATCATTATCATTCATCACCCGATGGAGGCACGTAGTGGTTCGGATTCCACTTTAAACTGTAGTTCCAGTCTTGATTAGCCTTTCTGTGCATAAAGTGGACTTAAACCCCAAATCAATTCAATTCATTATCATTCATCAAAGCAAATCAATTTTTCTAGCCATTGTCTATAGATGTGATTCAAAGAATTTTTCGTTCGTATTCTGTGTGACGATTCTTTCATTTGCACCATCGACACGAGAACGAGACAGACTTTCCCATTTACAAAACGAGTCGAGACTGTGCCAAGAATCGGCTTGTCTCGTCTCATCTCCGTAGATTCCGTACAGAACATTGCGCAGTAGTAGTAGGGACGTTACCACCAGTAGAAATCTCGGTCTCGTTGCGTCCTCCTAAAAATCGAGAACCACACCAGACTCCGTCGAGACGATGCCGAGAACGAGACTTAGTCTCCAAGACGGTCGATCTCGTTCCCTACTTCCGTGCCGATGTGGTTAGCACAACACACTCCGACGCCAGGGAATGGTCGATTGTGTGTGTCCGAACATCAACTTCTTCACATCAATACCCTTCTCATTTTCGCGATTAGCTAAAAGTCGCAGAAAATCGCAGTAAAGTAAACCCGTTTACAAATTGTCGAAACCAGTGGCGCCTATACTGAGTCCAAGATCTGGGGTATCTCACTATGTCACGTGGTCCCATTCTATGAATAGAAATAAATTTACCAACTCCTAGGCAATCAGGTTGCCAACTCGTAAGATATCAGGTTGCCAACTCATAAGAAATCAGGTTGCCAACTCATAGGAAATCAGGTTGCCAACTCATAGGAAATCAGGTTGCCAACTCAAAGGAAATCAGGTTACCAACTCATAAGAAATCGCGTTGCCAACTCCAGAATCAGCATCATCGTCTCACTGAATAATATTATTTACAATTTATGATCGATTTTTCTCCTGTATTTTATTCTATAGACATCAGGCTTTGCAGATAGCCTAGCTAGCCCAGAATATACGCCCCTGGTCCAAACCTAATTTACCTTACCGTACGAATTATTCAGGCATACAAAACAAGTAAATAATAGTAGGTATAATAGTAATAACCAGTGGCGCAACAGCTCTTGAGTGACATTCAGCCTCATTCTCAGCGAGGTGGGTGATCATCCAACGTGACGTGTGGTCAGCTACATTGTAGTCGCAAAAGCTAACCAAAATGTTCCATGAAATGTTCCCGCGTAAAGTATCATCTGCTATAATATTTTTGGACGCATTTTTGTAGCATTTATGCTAGCAAAAATGTTAAAAGAAAATGTTTCCGTCTAAAACGGGCCCTTACACAGAAAAAACTAAATGCATCATATCGATTGATGCACCAGAATGCATCGATTGATGCACTAAACTGTGTTTTGTAGCTTCTTCAAAGAACCCGATTCACATTTGATGCATTTTTGTATGTCGTGAAATAAACACCAAAGTGCATCATTTGATTCAACTGAGGAGTTTTTTTCAGTTGAGATGCACTTTAATGCATTAGTTGATGCATCTTTTTGGATGATGCACTTAACTGTTTGGTCTGAGCTAATGACTTTATGTATCTGAGGCGAAACGTTTAAGTGCATCATCATAGAAGATGCATTCTGGTGCATCAAAACGTATCAGCTGATGCATTAAAGTGCATCTCGACTGAAAGAAATCCTCACTTCAATCATATGACGGACGCATTGTGGTGTTTCTTTCACGACATACAAAAATGCATCAAATGTGAACCTGATTCTTTGAAGAAGCTAGAAAACACACTTTAGTGCATCAATCGATGCATTCTGGTGCATCAATCGATATGATGCATTTAGTTCTCCGAGTGTAGGCCCGCTTTAGGCGAAAGCATTTTCCTTAACATTTGTGCCATGGCATATTTCATGGCATTTCTCAAGGATAGGCTCGGTCCGTAGCATTTTTCGTAGCGTAACCAATCAGAAGCGACCTCTAAGTCACGAGTGCAAATGTAATGGCGGTCGCGTGAGATGTAAACAATGTATCACTTCACACTTTTAAACGACGATAACTATTGAACCGAGAGGAATGTCGCTTCGTATTACATGGTTTTAGATAGAGAAGAATGGCACTGATTAAATACATGCTTCACAACGTTTACTGTACACGTATGGAAAAATATTTTAGCTTTTTCAATGGTAAACACCGTGCACGCAGCATTGACGGTGTAACACGACGTGCCTTTCGTGCTGCATGTATTGTACATTGTAATTGAAACAGCTAACGGAAATGTTCCATAAAATGCTTTCGTGGAAAGTACTATCTGCTATAAGATTTTTGGAAGCATTTACGTAGCATTTATGCTATCAAAAATGTTAAAAGAAATTACTTCCGTCTAAAACGAGCCCTTAGACCGAACTGCCACGGTAAGGGACCTCTCGTCTCCAAACCATCCCGTAAACTTGGCCACTCTGACGCACAAGCATTCTCCTCCGTCGTGACCCAATGTTTTCCTTGTCCCTTGTGGACCTCCAAAAGCTCCTCTGCCCAGCGGGTCAACGGATTCCCTACCTGGAAGACCTCCACGGCGAGGAATAACCAGCCAATAAACGTCACCTTTAGCTAAATAACTTATAATAATGTGTCCAGCAGGACAAAGATCGCTCTTTTTTACGAGCCTATTTTTTTTTCTCTTCACGTGGGACTCCCAGAGTTTGGTGTGTTCCATGTGGATGGGTTGTTGAGTCGCAGCTTTCGACTCCCGTTTCTCTTGCCCTTTTCAGGATTTTCTTGTGAACGAAGTGTTGTAGGATTTGTGACCCTTTAAGATGTGGAACTAGAAATCTGACTCGTTGATAAATGAGCTGAGAATTGTTGAAAATGCGGTCCACAGCGGTGCTGAAATTTTTTTCATCGCGTAGAATACAGTAGAGTGCTTTTTTTTTTAAAAAAAAAAAAATCAAATCTTGCGATATCCGTGCATATGCCTGTTCTGCATATATGTTACTGCTTTCCCATTTTAATAATTTTGTGTGTGTATTTTCATGGCATACCCTTTGAGAACCGGCGGTATAAGACTTCCATTTGCACTGTTATTTACTGTAAAAGTTACAATATCCTACCGTCTACGGGACGCAATCTTTTTTTTTTATTATTTATATTGGAATATTTTATCATGCACAAAGATGTACAATAATTATAAATTGAACTTGCGTGCACCGTAATCGATTTTTTTAAAAAAAAAACTGAATTAAAATTACGTTAATTAGGTTAACTACGTAATGCCGTCATGGTAATTTTTTACAATAGTTGTATGGAAACTTTTTTTTATCACGCAATGAAGTTCGAATTACTCCAAACCGTAACGTACAGTGTAAAAAAAATATAGAATTCTGTTTCGGTGGTTTCATTTAATGAGTATTTGAAATTTGCTATTAATATTCTTAAACAAATTACAAATGAATGTAAAGAATTGTTTAAACTGTACATTGAATTGTGGGATTATACTTGTATTTTGTTCAAGACTGTACACATGGCAGGAAGAGTGGGATGCGGTAACGGCGAACAAGCTTCGAGCTATCAAGCCTATACCATTCACACATGGCGTTTCTCAAACTGTCCCTCCGTTGAGAAGTGGTCATCATTGGACACAGCTGTCGTTCACATCGTCATTTTCTTGAATGTAGTTTTTTTTAAATATATTATTATGCCTAATATTTTTGAATACTCGAATGTTATTTCATTTATCACAAAGTTTAACAGGCTCGAGAATATTTTTTTAAAAGTTTAATTGAAGTCCAGTTTATGCTCATGATAGGATGAGCATAAGTTGACCTCAATTTTAAATTTGCATTTAAACCACTGTGGAATATGCCCCAAAGGGGGATCGAACCCGCCACCCCTTGAAAGAATAGGTTTTTGTTTGCTTTGTTTATTCACTTTACTACTCATCTGATCGTTCAGTTTACTGTAGCAATGAAAGGAATTGTGATAACCTCCAATAAGGACCATCCATTTCAACCCTGAAACATGGAAGTCAGCTTGGTTCTTGTTTGCTCTACAATATATGTTGTTTTTTTTTTACATAAAACAGTGTAGGTTAGAATTTATTCTCGGCGAGTTGAGGTGCGTGACTGAAATTCGGCCTATTTTTGTCAAATGTGCCGATTTTACTATCGTCAGACAAACTTTTAATCTTTGCAACTGTTGTTTATCTTCCATGTTGGGAGATGATAATGACCAATGTGTTTACCTTTTGAGAAGTACAGGCGTTTTACAATGTATATGAGGAAGTTTTTAGTGCCTGCCTTTTTGATGTGTTGTGTGCAGGTCCCGTTACAACCTCACATTTCTAACGCTTCTCAAGGCGCTCTTTACACCCCTTTTTTAACACTAAGGTAAGTTTTGTAGATAAGGGAATTTTCCCCGTATATTGTCAAGGGTGCAAAATGGCCAAGTGTGCCGACGTACACAAAAATTTTAATTCACTTATTCCTGCAATTGTGTGAAAGAAATGATTTTTCTGTAATAGCAACGGCTTCGGTACCTGTTTTCTTTCGGTCTTAGCACACCTTCCGACAAGGTTTTTTTTACTTGTCCGCAGAAGAATAGCAGATTTGGAGAATCTAACGTTCAGTGAATTTACTTCCCGATTCGTTATTGTTACGCATCGAAGGCGACATCTGCAGCCTCCGGAGAATTGTTCAAAGCGAACGGTTCCACAAAAAGACGAATGAATCATTTAATATTTATTTATGTCCCCCCGGATAGCTGCATCTTTCGCTCTCTCACATCTGCCCGCCTGTGCTCTAACCCTTTCCGCACGGTTTTTGGGAAGGGGAGGGAATGGTTTGAAAGGGTTGGTCTCCGAAAAACCAGAGATTGGTCCCATTTTCATCAATAGCCTTCGATCATAGCGCACCTTGACCTGCCAGAAATCTTCCTCGCAACCCTTTCGCGATGCGCATTTTTGGACCCAAAACGCTCCGATCGACCCAAATGCAAGGCCTTTTTTGTGCCACCCTTGCCCGACAATAAAGGGTTGCTGTGCGCGTCTTGGGGAACCCCTCAACCCGTTTACCTGGTCGTCAACCCGTTTTCGGCAAGGGTTGAGCGAAAACCTGAAGAGATTATGAATTATGGACCTCAACTCTTTATGGCCTGTCGGAAAATTTGTTGCTCAGGTGAGAAAAATCATTGATTTTTCTCCTTTCTTCCGCAAGGGCGTGAGGCAAGACAGAAAGGGGTATGTATAGAGGACAGGTTGCGCATTCAACTCTCTTGGGACATTGGTATAGAACAATGCTAACCTAACCCTTGCCCGAATTGATCAGCGCTGGGAACATTCCCATGAGGCTTGTTTTGGGAAGGAAAGGAGTAAATTTCTGGAAAAAAAGGGGTTTCGGGAAAGGGTTGATGCTCACCCCTTCGGACCAAGAATTCAACAAACTGTACATCCGCAGAAAAGGAAATCGAATTTATTATCAGAGTTTCCGTGGAAACCCCTTTCGTTCCCTGTATTGAAAAGATGATGATTTATTCCCAGGAGGATGGCGGAAGAGGTAGAACGTCTACTCTCGTTATGAAAGAGATTTTTAAGGATTTATTGTCGAGGCTTGGAAGACTGAAGGAGTACGGTCTGTCGGAATTCGTTGAGGGACATTCCCACAGAACGTTTGGTTAATTCTTGAGTTGTATTGTGCGATTGAAGAACGCACGTTCCTCAATACACTGTAACGGCTGCAAGAGGACAAACAGATGAATTAGAATATTTCAACTTGACTTTGTGGACAAGATTTTCCTTCAAGATGATCTTTGGGATTGCAGTTTTTGTTGTGATGTTTCACTCCTTGCCCAAACATGCACGAAGCCTTACAGGGAAACAAATTGACAAATGGAAATATTCTAATCAGATTCAGAATTCAACTGTGTTAACCGCCTCGGTGGCCAACCAAGTTTTTCACGACCTCGTTTCGAAGGTACTGGTATTGTGAATCATTCATTTCATGTATGGTTGCGAATTTATTTATTTTTAACTATGTAATTAACCTTGAAACATAGACTGTAAAAGTTGACTGGAAAAAAGAAAAACGACACTCTAAGCCCCTATCATCTAACCCCTGCCATATAATCGCAATTGCCTTGTAATCAAAGTGTTCCTGGTTCAATACCCGATGGAGACAGAAAGCTTCGGTTCCCACTTTACACTGAAGTTCCAGTTCCAATTAGCTTCACTGTGATGGTGGTGGTAGTACTAGTTTGCTGATAGTTCATGCTTATAACGTTTTTTCTTTTTGGTTTTGCTTTTATTCGAGCAATTTTTATTCTGCCGTCGAACAACGTCAATCACACAAAAGGAGACCAGCAGTGAATTTTTATATTTAACTATCTAAGTATTTATACACCACAAAATACAGTATTAATATTTATTAAAGGCCCAGGCACCTGGCGTCTGCGGTTTACAAACGATTCCGGAATACACAGATTAGTCAGCTTCCGGTGTGAATTTGTTGAGATAGACCAAACTTAGTTCTTAGAGGTTATTTCGCAGAGTACTTACGTCTTCAATGTAACTACTTAGATATTTACTTCACTTGGCGATAAACACGCTGAAAAACACTAACGTTGAACACTTAGTTGGGGGGAAAGCACAAATCTTGCTGATTACGAGTTCGACGTCTTCAATCTTCTAATCCTCCTGTCGTTGGTTCATAATAAACATGTAGCCTCTCTTCTTTAGTAACGTTTTCTCAGGTTCTGGTAGAGATACTGCACAGGCCGATAGTTAACTCACAGTTCGTTCTTTAGACACTATCTCTCTTTCCGGCTGAGATCATGCCCGTTAGTTCACTTACAGTTCGTTCTTTAGATACTATATCTCTTTCCGGCAGAGATCATGGCCGTTAGTTCAATTACAGTTTTTCACAGCCCGCGAAACCAATAACCAACGTAACACGGATCCTAACCGTATCAATGCTTGACTCGGACTGTCTTCTCTGCAACGCACATCACCGTTCCCCAGAAAAGACGTTAGCTTATCTTGCCGCCCTTTTCTCGCCAGCGAGGGCGGGTCAACTTTTATAAGGGGTGCTTTAAGATCGGTTACATGCTAAGCACAGCAATGACCAACCACACCAACACGTCAATTCTTTTACAGCACATCATCATTTAAAATTATATATTTTAGTATTTATCAGTCCACCACCATTGTTACACTTTACTAATAGCAGGGAATTTTGTGCAGCTGTATATATGGGCGTCGAACCTTTCTGTCAGAACTGTAGCTCATTGTTAATAACAGAAACAAAGTTCAGTTACTTAGTGTTGAAATATAACAACTAGGGCTAGGAAGTTGAAGACCTATAAATTGCCAAAAAAAAGACATATAAAAAGACCTAAAAATATAAAAAATAGACCTAAAATCTGAAAAAAGGACGTATAAATGTGATTCAAATTAATAATAAACTTCAGTTTTAATTACATATTTGAATATACACCGTGCTGAAAGCTTCAAAACAAGAGAATGTTGCCACTTACAGCGCGATGTTTTAAGAGGTGATGAAGTGATGATGATTCGAATTGAGAATGGGCAGTAAAAACGTAGTCGAAAGAAGGTTAAGTTGCAAGATAAAGCAGTTAAGGCCTAAAAAAAGGCTTAAAAAAGACCAATACGCCGAAAAAGGCAAAAAAAAGACAAATAAAACCCACCTTTTTCTGGCCTACAATGACCCAAAATGAACATATATTATGTTGGGCCTTGTCTTCGGACACAGGGGAAAAAAATGATTTTTCCTCAACTTCCTAGCCCTAATAATAACCAAAGGAAGTACTGCGTTAGATGAGTATAACATAGAGGAACCAGCCTATATATTTTCATATTCTACCGTTTAAACCAAAGAATAAATGGTTTTACAGTACAGTTTTAAAATTCCTAAAGAAATAGAGGTATTTTTAAAGGTAAAACAACAAAACCTTATTACTAACATTTTGCTTAACTATTAAAGCTTTTTTTGGACAAAGTATGTAAAAGTTAATAACAAAATAAAATAACTACGTTTTTCAGCACACTAAGTAGTTGTCTTTGTTAAGTCCGTTTTGTGCACAGATAGGCTAATCGGAACTGGACCTACAGTTTAAAGTGGGATCCGAACCACTATGAAACTGCACCGTGTTTCGAAACCGGGAACAGGGCACTAAGTGTATAAAGTATAAAAATATAATGTGTAGATTCATATGTGCTGGATTTTGCTGGATTTTAACTCATTTGGTCCATCAATTAGAAAGAAACCTCTTCCCAAAGATATAATAATATTGATAATAGTAATAATTTATGTTCTTCATTAAATTAAGAGTATTTGAAAATAGAATCCTTAGAAAAATATTTGGACCTAGAAGGGATGAAGTGACAGGTGAGTGGAGAAGGGTTCGTAATTTAGAACTGCACAATTTGTATTCATGTCCAGGTATTATTAGAACGATTAAATCAAGAAGACTTAGATGGGCAGGCCATGTGGCACAAACGGGAGAGGAAACAAGAGTATCCAGAATTCTTATTAGGAAACATGATGGTAAGAGACCTTTGGGAAGGCCATAACGTTGAGAAGGACCTAAAGGAAATCGGTAAGGATGGAAAAGATTGGATTGATCTTGCCCAGGATAGGGACAGGGAAGGCTTTTGTTGCTGCAGCCATAACCCTCGGGTTTAAGAGGGCTAGAGAGTTAGTTAATAATTATAGTAATTTGTAACAAAGTTGCTTTATTTTTATTAGTTTATGATAGTTATTATTGAACAGTAATAAACACACCCATACTAATACATCATATTAAAAATTAAATAATAATTATTATTATTTCTGCTACTCAAGTTTTATCAATAGCCTGACCGCCCCTACAATATTTCTGGCGACTCCCATGAGCTTCAGAAAATGTAACCCTTCTTCATTCATATGACAGCCAAGGTTTGGATACTGCGGTCAAGAATGTGCACTCCCAAGGCTTGCACATCGTAATAATCTGTCAGAGTCCATCCGCTAACCATGCTCTCGATTAATTAGCGCAGAAAGTTCATAACGTCCACCGGAAGAGAAATTTACCCGACCCTTTTACTACGAGCAGGAACTTGGGACGCTCGCAGCGTGCGTACCGCAGCCAGCGTGATGCCTGGCATACGCGTCCATGGCGTATTGATTGGGTGCGCTTCCCCCCTGCGTTGACACCTGATACCTGCTTCCCTGGGAACGACGAGGGGGTTGCAAAGGGGGTGAAGGGGAGGGGGGTTTCAAGTAGAAGAGTGAACTACGGGGGCGCAGGCTTAAAGCTGCGAGATTAGTTTGTGGAAATCGCAAGTTTATATCTTGGAGATGTGTATGTTGTATCCATTCATGGAATCAAATGTCATTATATTCGCCAAAAGTGCTACCCTCACGTGCCTTGCATAAGGAAGATGGATTAGAGCCTTCATCTCGGTAATACTGTAAATGATTACTGGGTTTTATTATTGGAAATACTAAGAAATTCAGAATAAACTGTCTCACAATCATACACAACAGTCTTGTAAGAATAGGCTTCAGTATGCTTACATTATATGGCCACCAATGTACAAATCGCATGAAAATGCTATGGAGAACATTCGGAAGAAATTCTTGAGATATTTATATTAGGCTATATAAAATATAATAAGCCACTGCAACAAAATGTGGCATGTAAAAATTCGTTGCAAGAATTTTAAATTTAAGACCCTTTGTAGGCGGGATATTCTATATCAACTACATAAAACTGTAAACTGTATATTGGACAATAGTTACTTCCTCAGCCAATGGCAATCCGAATAATTTTCGTTGGCGAAACTTATTGATTCCCAAAATTCCTAAAATTTGGCCAGAGCTTAGATTTCTCATTGCCTTTCAAACTTTATATAAAATTGATTGAGTGGCTAGTATAATGACAAATACATTGTAATCATTTCGGTACCACTATTTGATCTTCTAGTATATTCTACAATTATATTTATACGTGTGTGTGTGTATAATAGGAGGTATCAATAAGTATAATTTGTTTAATAATGGAAAGATTGGAACAATGAACATACATATAGTTTGCCTGTAGTGTCCTCTACTTAGAGTTACCCTTACACACAGTTCCCATCACGTTCGATGCATTTGTGACAGCGTTTTATCCAGCCCTCAAAACCAGTTTGGAAAAACTCTACAGAACACTCCCTGCCTCACCGTTTCAAAGCTGTTTCAACCCCTGTAGGTCATCGAATTTCATGCCACGAAACACTGACTTAGCTGAGACTTTATTGTATCCCAAACTCTCAATCATTGCATGTGCTGACCCATAGGACATGTGCACTGCATCAGAAATTTCCTGGATGGTGATGCGTCTATCCTCGCGAATGAGCTCATCATCTCTGTGGCGGTTGTCGTCGGTCAACGACGTTGATGGCCTGCCACTCCTTGTCATGTCCACACTTTCGGTTTTTCCCACCTTGAACTTAACTACTTAAGTCTGAGCTAAGTCTGTGCTTCGTGGCATGAGATTCGAGGACCTACAGGAGGTTAAAACAGCTCTAAACGGTGGTGCAGGGAGTGTTCTGTGGGATTTTTCCGAACTGGTTTTGAGGGCAGGGTAAAATGCTGGCACAAATGCATCGAACGTGATGGGAACTATGTGTAAGGGTAGAGGACACTACAGGCAAACTATATGTATGTTCATTGTTTCAATCTTTCCACTATTAAACAAATTATACCTCAACAGGCAAAACTTTTTGATATACACGAGGGTTACGGCAAAAGTCATGGCAACCATTTATCTCTACGATAATGCGGGTCAGGCAAGACATTTTAAAATATACAGTGGAGACCCCGTCGCATGCAATGTATTGTGGCTCCACTAAATTACAGTGGCTGCCCAGACACTGAACTGAGGGAAGTGTCTTTAACAGTCGTGCAGGATGAATGTGACGCAGCGTGAACAGCGTTCTTATGTGAAAATAGCAGTTCTCCGTGGAAGGAATGCGAGAGAATGTCACACTTAGCTTGTGCAAGCTTTAGGAAATGGTGCTCTACCATACCGAACTGTTGCGAGGTGGGCAGCAGCATTCGGGCGTGGAAGAGAAGCAATTGCCGACATGCAACGTTCAGGACGACCTTTGACTGCGCGTATTTTGTCTTTTTCTCTATCCTGATACATATCTCTATGTTGTTCAAAGTTCATACATTAAACGTTAGCATATATCGTAACCTTCCAATTGTATACTTTAAAATTTCTTGCTTGACCCGCATTATCGTGAAAAAAAAAAATAGTTGCCATGAATTTTGCTGTAACCCTCGTATGTATATATATAGGTGTGTGTATATCATTATTACACAACTCTTTGTTCTTGTATGGTGAAAGACAAGTGAAAATTGAATTTGATTATGTGTGGCTCTTGGCCTGTGTCATGTATTGTCTATACCAACTGTGCTCAGTGTCTTTATGCAATGTATTTTTCTCATCTAAACTTAATTCGGTTTTCTTCTTTTGCAGGTAAGGATTGACCGAGAACCTTGCAGCGGGATTGGTCATTTTGGTATGTAATGATTTACCTATTTATTACCCAATTGTATTAAAATCTATTTTTTTTTTCTGTATCCTAATCCATCTTTTGTGTTTTGCTTTGTTATAAATTTCGGATTAAAGGAAGAGGGCATTCAACTCCTACGCTGTTAAAAGTTATACTTCCATTTTATACAATATTCAACCATTAAAATTTAACAGTCTTGCCTGTCAAGAACAAGAGAACTTTTTTTTTTTTTAAAAAAAATCAACTTAAATATTTTATCGCGCATAAAGATTGCTAATGATTATAAATTCCAGTCGGTTGCACCGTAAATTTATTTTAGAAAATTCAATCATTAAAAGTACACTAATTTCATAACTATGAAATAGCCGTGAATATACTTTAAAATCGGTCGTGGTCATTTTTTAATTGTGCACTTTTAGTAACTACAATATTCTACCGTTAATGTTTGTCTGCCTCTTAATTTATAAAAACGTTAGGCCTAAGTAAATTATGACAGTATTGTAAATTTTACAATAACTTCTAACCAGATGGGTGCGCATAGGTCACTCGGTTGGAATAAAAATGTTTTTTTTTAGTACTTGACTCGCCCTTCCCTCTGGTCGTTGGGAGGTGTGGCGTGACCAAGGGGGGTTGGTGGGGGTCATACCCTCCCTTCAGACCCAGTGTTCCAGAAAAAAATAACTTAAAGGCAGGAATAGTTGACAAAATGTGGACAGACTACTAGAAAAAAGGATACAATCTCGCAGTAGCTTAGGTATCGGAGCGCGCTTGCTTGCTTTGTTATTCATGATGTGGACCCCTCAGCGGAAAGTGCTTTGGCTAGCGGAATTGAATTCTACGATTATGAAAAGTTCATACATAGTTTCCTTTCGTTATTTGTAACTTGTAACGTGAAAATCATTTCATTCATAACATGGCTGCTTAAGAAATTCTGCTCTTTTCATTTGTATGCCTAACGATTTTGCGATTTCCAATCATGCAGCGCGCAGCGTGGCAGTTGCAGTGTTACCATGTTGACTATAAAATCTTCAAGATATTTCCTATCGAATGAGTATTTGCTTGCACATTTCTATGAATTCGTTCGAAAGTTATAGCATGTTCTTTTTGTTTACCTGAAGCCCCGACACCCTGTATGTAGTTCTGAGAGAGAATGCTCCAAATATCCAAAGTGAAGTTTTTATTCGAGCCGTCCCAAAACATGAACTTCGTGACTAAGAAATTTCCCTTTTCAAAGCTTCTTCGTGATTGAGGTGGGTTAAGAGTTATGACCCTCCCCCCCCCAAAAAAAAAGAAGAAGAAGAAGAGAATGTCTGTGCATATCAAAGATTCAAAGGCTTGACATCTGAGAAGATAAAAAAAAGTTGTGCCAGGTCGAGTGTGTCGTGCCACCCCGATGGCGTAGTAGTAAATTCGTCCCCTTGTAATCAGAGTCCCGAGTTCGATACCCGGTGGACGTGTAAGGGGTGAAAGTTAACATCACTTACACGTAGTATCCTACACCCCAGTATCTGCAATGCTGAAGGCCAACGAGGCTGTAGTGTCTGGACCTTCACTCAGAGAACAAAATGCATCAAATCGATTGATGCACCGGAATGCATCGATTGATGCATTTGTGTGCATTTTTGTATGTCGTGAAAGAAACACCAAAGTGAGGATTTATTTCAGTCGAAATGCACTCCAATGCATCAGTTGATGCGTTTTAATGCACCTTGATGCGGTTTGATGCACCAGAATGCACCTTTTTGGTTGATGCACTTAAACGTTCCGTCTGAGTTACATAAACTCTGTAGCTCAGGCCAAACGTTTAAGTGCATCATCCAAAAAGATGCAGGAAGGTGCATCAAGGAGCATCAACTGATGCATTAAAGTGCATCTTGACTGAAAGGAATCCTCACTTGAGTCAAATGATGATGCACTTTGGTGTTTCTTTCACGACATAAAAAATGCATCCAAATGCTTCAAATGTGAATCTGATTCTTTGAAGAAGCCATAAAACACACTTTAGTGCATCAATCGATGCATTCTGGTGCATCAATCCATATGATGCATTTAGTTTTCTGTGTGTCAGTAGCTGTAATCTTCTTTTAGGCTATGTGTTGTTATGTACCCTTTCCTCAGCTTTTAATTAGGTAAGGAGATTTTATTCATCAAAGCCAGATGTTAATTTGATCTATGTTAAGGGGCTGGGTGCAAATAGCCTGAGTGCTGACGTAGCCACAACTTTTGTTTCAATCATTCATTCATTCGATACCTGGTGGAGCCACATACTGGTTCGAGCCTGTAGATCCAGTCCCGATTAGCCTATCTGTACATTAAGTGATTTTTTTTAAAAATAAGAATCCGAAATGCTCTCCAAGAATACAACATTAATAATACTAATTTAGTGGCAATACTAGTATTAATAATAATATTATTGTTACTGCTGCTATTAAGTACGTAATGCTTAGTTTGTATTAAAAAATTCCTGTTATCTCTATGCTCCCTCGTTTAGTGTTTTCCTGGGTGCTCGTTTAGAGTAAAACCCGATGATTGAATCCCTTTCACTGTTGTCAATGGCGTGCCCAAGATTTTGAAGGGGCCGGTGGGGGGGGGGGTTACGTCTACTTATTTGAAGAGTGAGACCTCATTTCGCCATATTTGCCTTCCTTTGGCGTGCTTTTTTTTGTTTGAAATAATGGGCCAAAAGGGGGGGGGGGGTATGATCCCGACTACCTCTCCTGGGCACGCCACTGACTATTGTGACAATTAAGTCTGCGTAATCCGTAATTATAGCATTATGGCCGTCGCATGGGAGAGGCAGTTCGACCACGTAGTTCTCGGTTTCACCGCCACGCGGCGCTACCGTCAAAAGCAAATCTTTTCCTTTCGTGCGTCTCTCTCTCCCCGTTGCCCCAAACTGACATTTCTGCGCTGTAGGTTACACAGTATGGATTTTCTGATTGGCCGGATGCCACCCGTCCCCACGCCCCCACGGAGTTCCTGTGCTGTTTCGTGGCGGGTTTGATTGGTTGGGGCGTGGTCCAATTTAACCTTCCTCTTCGACGAACCGCACGGTCGAAAGAGACTTGTTCAGTTTGGAAATTGCCGAGTCGGTCGGAAGATGTCCTCGTAGTAGCATGCACGATGCCGTGATGTCGTGAAACATGTTTAAGTAGATCTATTTATGTAAGTTGCATGCTATCTGAACAGTTAGATTAACCTTGATGGGACAAATATGAGATGACGATGAATGTAGACAAAGAAATGTGTAAAAGCGACAAGGACCTTCGTTAAATGTACCATCCAGTGGCGTTAAGTACACTTTTCTGGTAGTCAGCTAACATTTTGTCATCTTTTCCTACCTTTGACGTTCTCTTTTTAGGAATACTGAGCCAAAGGGGGGTTATAACCCCCCACCAACCCCCCTTGGGCACGCCACTGGTACCATCCCATCGTTTGCCTGGTGTGATCAAGGGAAATTAGAGCCTTGGCTACTTGCCGCGGGGTTTGAACTCGCAGTCCCTGTCAAAATGTTCTTTTTTTTCCCCCTCTCGCACGTAAAGTCACCCTTAGCTCGCTTCCAGTTTTCCTTCTCTCCTCAATTTTATATTCTGCTCTCGTCTTTTATTTTTCCTCCCCATTTCTTATCTGCTCTACTGTCTACCCTACTCTTGTATTTTTCTCTTTTGTTCTGCCCTTCTACATTCTCTTCTCATCTTCTACTCTATTATTTTGTCTTCCCATCTCCACCTTTTCATTCCTTTCTGTTCCCCACGCTTCCTTCTCTTCTTCTCTATTTCTCTTCTATTTCAATCCAATGGCTTCTCTTCTTCTCTATTTCTCTTCTATTTCAATCCAATGGCTTCATTTCTTTTCCATTCCATCTAATATCTTCCCTTTCCTTGCGTTCCCTTCCCTTGCTTTATGTTTCCGCCCCTGCCTTTCATTTTCCTTCCCGTTTTTTCATTTTCCTTTTTTTCCTTGCCTTCGTTTTTCTCTCCCCTTTGCCTTCCATTTCCTTATCTTTCTTTCCCTTTCCTTTGCTCTCCTTTTCTTCCCACTTCTTTCTTTTTCTTTATTTAATTTTCTTTTCTTCCCTTCCGTTTCCTTTCCATTTCTTCCCTTTTAGTTCCCTTTGTTTTCTTCCCTTTTCGTTTCTTTTCTTTCCTTTCTCTTCCCTTTCTTGTCTTATTTTACTTTTCTTCCCTTTCCTTTCCTTGCCGTCCCTTTTCTTTATCTTTATTTCCTCTTATTTTCCTTTCCTTTTCTTTCCATTCCTTTTCTTCCCTTTTCGTTCCTTTTGTTTTCTTCCCTTTTCGTTTCTTTTTTTCCTTTCTCTTCCTTTTCTTGTCTTATCTTACTTTTCTTCCCTTGTTTTGCCGTCCCTTTTCTTTGTTTTCATTTCCTTCCCTTTTGTTTCTTTTCTTCCCTTCCATTTCCTACACTTTTTAATGTGTTGCATTTCTCCTTTTGTTCTTGCGTTCTGCAAAGTCTCCCTTTCTGTGTAGATCTGTGGGTTGTTTTACGTATTCATTCTACACCTACAAATTCTTTCATCACGCACAGAGAACTAAATGCATCATATCGATTGATGCACCATAATGCATAGATTGATGCACTAAAGTGTGTTTGGTAGCTTCTTCGAATCAGATTCACATTTGATGCATTTTTGTATGTGAAAGAAACACCAAAGTGCATCATTTGATTCAAGTGAGGATTTCTTTCAGTCGAGATGTACTTTAATGCATAAGTTGATGTTCCTTGATGCAATTTCCTGCATCTTTTTGGATGATGCACTTAAACGTTTGGTCTGAGCTACAGACTTTATGTAGCTCGGACGAAACGTTTAAGTGCATCATCAAAAAATATTCATTCTGGTGCATCAAAACGCATCAAGGTGCATCAAAACGCATCAGCTGATGCATTAAAGTGCATCTCGACTGAAAGAAATCCTCAATTGAATCAAATGATGCTCTTTGGTGTTTCTTTCACAACATACAACAATGCATCAAAATGCATCAAATTTGAATCTGATTCTTCGAAGAAGCCACAAAACACACTTTAGTGCATCAATCGATGCATTCTGGTGCATCAATCGATATGATGCATTTAGTTCTCTGTGTGCAGTTATGATCTTCATTTTTCCCTCATGCCTCAAGATCTGTCCTATCATCCTGAATCCTGAGACTATCAATTTCCACAGGTTTAATCACAGAGAAAAAGTTTGTTTGGAATAAACAAAAAAAAAAACTTTCTATTAACAAACATTTGTTTGAATAGACCACAGACAAATGATTCCTCACCAGAAGTAAATTCTACTACTGGTTGGTTGTGCATATTTGTGAAGAGTTACCAAATAATTTGGTTCAAAATTACCAACTTTTTTTTTATTATTATTTAATTACCAAGAATCTTTATCAAATGTGTTTTGTTAGCTCAAACAAATTAATTTTACTTTGTAGCTTCCCAAGAACACAGTTCCTTCCCACAAGTAATACAGTTCTGTAATTATTAAAACTATTTCATAACAGATATCAAATCCATATTCATATGAACATCTCTGTGGCAAATGTTAATCAGGTTTTACATAAAGGTAAGCCGATTTCCATATGAAGTACATTTATTGGCTTACTTACAATATTCCGCTGGCAAACCAATAATATACACACAACCTGTAGATTACCAAAGTGTAAGAATTTATAAACTATATGACAACAACATTTCAGAAAACTTGTCGAAAATCATAGCTACCATGTACTTTTACAGATCGTTACACACTTATGTGAAACTAACTTATCTGTAGGGACCTTGATTCTTTTTCAGAAGTGGTGTTATTTCGCCCAAGATTCGCGTTTTCATTTTTGGACACTTTTCTAACATGTGTAATAAAATTATACCTTCATTGTCTTTTTAAAGGAGCATTTTTAAATTGTTCGTTACAGTTTCATACCTTATTTGGATTTGCTTCACCGATCCTAGGACTTGGCCACACTAGAACTGCCACATCACTCCTTGCTCAAGATAGGGACAAATGGAAGGCCTGTTTTGCTGCAGCCATGAACCTTCGGGTTTAAGAAGGCCATTATACAGATCTCCAACCTCAACACTTGGCCCAGTAATGCAAAAACGTTTCTCTCACGACCAGTTCCGATATTACGGCTCTCTTGTGACTGTAACTTCGCATTCGATCTCCGTCAAACTGTTCGCTCAGTAACGCGAAAGCTTTCTCCCGCGACAAGTACCGATGTTACGGCCCCTGTTTGACGGTAGGTGCGGGTTCTGTTTCCGCCAGAACTGCGCCACTTTGCTCGGTGATGCAAAAAATTTCCAATAGAAGGTGAGAAATCGTGGGAGATATCCATTTACACATGGTTTCATGTAGTTGTCGGAATTGTTCATGACATAACATAACAGAGGTCCCGGATGTGTCTGGAGCAAGCGAACGAAAACAATTCTCTGCGCAAGTAGTAACGCGAGACGGCTCGATCAGGGAACACGTGCGACGGAAAAGGATTGCATCAGCGTGTACTGATTCAGCTCCGCACATTCTCTGCCCTTGTGCGCGGTCTTGCTCCAGAGATCTCCGACAAGGAAATTTTTCTTTTCAATTAAATTTTGGAAAGCATTCACGTTATACATGCGACAATAGGGTACATTTAATTTTTTTTCGCCAAAAGCACAAGAAATCGCTGTATTTGTCGTTACTTAAGGCGAGGAGATAGAGTTACGCACCATGTGTGCATTTATTTAGAATCGTCGTAATGGGCAATGCTAATGAAGAAAATTGATTGATTTAGTTTATTTTACTAGCGTTTTGTGCCTCTTGGCTAATTTGCGAAGATGGGGATGAGTGATGAAATGATGGTATTGATGAATGGACATTCACAAACAACCAAGCCCGAGCGGGATTCGAATCCGGGACCCTTGGCGTCACTAATGAAGAAAAACCTGGGGGTACAAGAGAGTATGAATTTCTCCACATGTGGCAGGTCGAAGCGTTTTTCAAAGTTTATTATTAAGTTAGATGCGACCTGTAAAATATAATAAATAGGTATTTACAGAATCCCATGTATTCCTTACGGGGAATGAACTTCCAACATCAAGTTACGGCTAATCAAATGGAAGTTTCGACTTTTCTGCTGAAGAATCACTTCTTCAAACTGCCCTCTTCCTGTTGATATCATTTCCTATTCCATCGGAAGTTTGATATTCCCAAAAGAATAAATCAGAAAATACTCCCATATGCCCAATGCATTCTTCCTTGCCTCCTGGTAGTGTTGCCAAACCTGGTGCGCATAAAAGAGCTAAATTTCACCTTAAATGGAGTTAAAACTCTTTCAAGGAGCTAGATTTACGAAGTGCTTCCTAGAATAATGTTAGTTGTCAAAGGGGTGGGCGCTGCTATTACCGTTATCTCTAAATTGATGACAATTTATTCTTAGTTTTCACCATCTAGATCCGGCGGCATCACCCATCTCATGGTCATACGAAATCAAAAATATAGAATTCCCTGATAACAATATTATGGCCATTTCACGTCAACACGGCGCTATATAAAAAAGTAGCTGGGGATGTATGAGGGGTTGGGCCGACGCAGCCAATATAGCAATATCACGTGACGTACAAAATGTATAATCGTAGGAAAAGTTGGTGTACTGTATGTGGGCCGGAACCAGTGATGGGTATCATTCTGGGGCAAGAGGGCGGGCGCCTCAGTTCAAGGCAAACGAGTGCACGAAAGAGCCAGATCTGGCTCCAAGAGAGCTAAGTTGGCAACACTGACTCTAAGGGAAGAGCCGAGCGGAGACTGTCTCGCATGACCTTAAGGATGAAATGTGTTGAAATTCGCGAACAATAGACCACAATTCGCATTTTATGCTAAATATGTGCACAATTTTTTGCATGAATTAACGTTTTCGGGTGTTATCGCGTTTGCGAAATATCAAGGTTCCTACTTATATCTTAAGCCCGCATCACACGGAACTGGATTTCCAGTAGGTATGCCCTAGTTGGCGCTGGACTGGCTACCAATTTTGCTAGTTTTTCGCCTCACACGATACTTATCAACGTACTTGTCGATAGACTTTGTTCCCATACGAGGGAAGTTGTAATGGCGGCCGCGTGAGATGTAAACAATGTATCACTTCACATTTTTAAAAGCCGATAACTATTCAACCGAGAGGAATAACGTTTCGTATAAAACGTTATTAGGTACAAAACAATGGCGCAGCTTAAATACATACTTTACAACGTTTACTGTACACGTATGGAAGAACATTTTAGTTGTTTCAAATGTAAACACCGTGCACTCAGCATAGATGGTGTAACTCAACGCGCCTTTCATGCTGTATACGTTATACATTGCTGGAGTAACACTCGGAAACCACAGACAAAAGCGCTCCTTTGCACACTCACAGATTATCTTCACATGGCGAAACTTTGCTCTGATTGGCTGTTCCACAGAATCCAGTCGAGGAAAGCAAGTAGCAATTAGAACATGTCCTATTCCTCCAAACCAGTCAAGCAGTCAGCCAGGCGGCCATGATTGCTACCTAGAAAGTTAGTTCAGCGCCAACTAGGGCATTCCTACTAGAAATCCAGTTCCGTGTGATAGGGGCTTTAGTAAAGTTAAGTAAGGGGGAAAGAATCGTATGATACGTGCAAAGTAATACACTTCTAATCAAGTTTCTTCCTCTGCGTTGAGAGACATGTTTAGATGCGAAGCAGGACGGCGAGGAAGATATGGCAAGAAACTAGAGAGGAATCGACCCGATAGCTTTTTTCCCCGATGTTTGGCAAGCCGCGGTTGAGCGGACCCTCTCTCTCTCTCGCGTCACTTGTTAGTATTCCCTCCGCCAGAAGGCGTTGGCGTTCCCTCGCCTCTTGGATAATCACATTTGCTCAACCTAATGGATTGGCACAGCGCTGGGCAAACATTGTCACTAGACTTTGGGCTGGATGGTTGGGAGTTCGGTCGATCGTTGCAGGAAGGAATGAAATGGGGTGCATCCACTGTGGATTCTCGAGCGATGTGTGTGCGTGTGAAGGCGGGGCCACGACGTTCTTGTAATGGAATCTTCAAGATTGGTGATAGAGGAGGAGCGACGGCTCGCACTGAAAACAGATAAAAATTAATTGCTTTCGACTTGACATTTGATTTCGTGCCAACCAACTGTGCATTTTCCCCGAAGCTGCGTTTATTCCTGTTCTCAAGTTCTGTACTCTATCGCGAAGATATCTGTGCGAACTCCAGATTTCACTTTGATTCGTCGTTTTTGTGCCACTTTTGGCTAATTTGCGAAGATGGGGATGAGTGATGACATCATGAAATTAATGAATGGACACTCGCAAACATCCATGTTTAGGCTGGGATTCGAACTCGGGACTCCTGGCCTCAGGGCCGGCGATTAGGGGAGTGACATGCCCAGGATTTTCGAAAGGGGTTACGTGTAATTTTATTAGCAGTCCTCATTTTGTCATCCTTTCCGCCTTCGATTTTCGTTTTTTTAGGAATACTGGGCCAAAGGGGGGGTCATGACCCCCACCCTCCTTTGATCACGCCACTGGAGGATTGTGTTTAGGAGCGTGCAAGAATATATCTACAGAGCCAAAATAACCATAATTCGACCTTTCTGAAAAAAAAAATCTCAACTCAACGGATCATTTGTGGCTTTCTTTCCCACGAGCCAAAACGTTCACCTGAAAACTAGAAAACATAATATTGCTTCAAAACTTGCCTTGGAGTAGTTTTTTGTATTTTTTTGTTATTTATCATAGCATTTTTTTCTCTAAATGTTGCCAAATTACCTAGAAATATTGATCAATGCATTGTAAATGTTTTCAAAATACTTTGTGTCTCGTCTCGATACAATTCTTATTAGAATAATGCATGGGAGCATTTTCGCTCGCTCATAACAGCTCGAGTCACCCACCCTCGAGCGTATACAATGGAATATCATTTTAATGTGACAATAATCGTATAGCCCTACCCCTATGTAAAATATCCGTCCTGGCAATTTCAGCCCACAATCATTTCATTTTTCATGTATCACTGTACACTGAGAGAACTAGATGCATCATATCGATTGATGCATCAGAATGCATCGATTGATGAACTAAAGTGTGTTTTATGGCTTCTTCAAAGAATCAGATTCACATTTGATGCATTTGGGTGCATTTTTGTATGATAAACCAAAGTGCATTATTTGATTCAAGTGAGGATTTCTTTCAGTCGAGATGCACTTCAATGCATCAGTTGATGTTCCTTGATGCATCTTCCTGCATCTTTTTGGATGATGCACTCAAACGTTTGGCCTGAGCTACAGAGTTTATGTAGCTGACGAAACGTTTAAGTGCATCATCAAAAAAGATGCATTCTGGTGCATCAAAACGCATCAACTGATTGATGTGCATCTCGACTGAAAGAAATCCTCACTTGAATCAAATGATGCACTCTCGTGTTTCTTTCACGACGTACAAAAATGCACCCAAATGCATTAAATGGGAATCTGATTTTTTGAAGAAGCCATAAAACACACTTTAGTTCATCAAGCGATATGATGCATTTAGTTTTCTGTGTGTGTTGGAAATATAGACTAAACTACATTGTAACGTGGAGATGATGACTATGTTTACCTCAGTTTTAATTTCACTGCATCTTTCACCCCACGGTCCATATTTGAGGTCGCACTACCACAAGTAAATTATGGTTATACGTGTAATACAGGGCTTCCCTGTGTATACCGCTCGTTTTGCCTGTTCGCTCGAGCGTGGAGGCTCTCTATTCCGTACGCTATCTATACCACTTTTCCGGATTCTCTGGAGTAGCTACGCGCAGAGGGGAAAGCTTGTGGGCGGGCCCAGACTGGGTGGGGAAGGGTGCGGGATGAAAGCAACAAAGTGCTGCGCGGTGTAACGGCCGTAAAGCAGAACGCTTTCTGCTGCCAATTTCTTATTTTATTCTTAACAATGGCCAGTGTATTGTTTTACACAAATAACAAATAATATTGCACGTTACCCCCACACCCCCTATACGCCTTCATGACGTGGTGCTATGCACAGGGGATCACTTTACTTTTTTTATTTGTCTTTTGATGCTACGAATAACAGAAAAAATTAAAGCAAATTTAAACATACATTTTCAAAAAACATGCAAGCACCACAAACTATGAAACATCATGTATCAAAATGTGTTTTAAACAAGTCTGAGAAACATGTTTAAAACGCTTTATTTTAAACGTTTTAAACATTTGTATAAAAACAAAGCCATGTGTTTTAAACTTTTCAAACAAGTTGTTCTCGAACACGTTCGACACTATGCGGCGCTCTCCTGAATACAGAGTTCCTCTAGACTTGCGAGCTGACATGTGTACTACGGAAGTACTGGACCGCGAATGAGCAGTCGAGTCGCCCCCTCCCGTGGATGCCTCTCCCCTCCGCGCGTTCATTGGACGAGGCGCACACCCTTCAACATGCGCCCAGAACGCGTTCGCGTTCTCTTACTCCAGAGAATCCGGGAAAGGAGTATAGCGTCGTACGTGCGAACTATTTAACTCTCGGACGAAATCCTCTTCCTGCAGCACTTTAATCCCTATGCTTCACAAAGTCTTTCGGGGGTCCTAAATACGTTCTTGCTGAATCCATACTTACTGTTTCCAAGAATCCACCAGTTGCGACGCATCATCGGAAACGGGAGTAATCGAATCGGACTATACCGCGGCAGACACGAGCCATCAAGCCCCGCCGGAGAACAACACGCGAATTGTGTCCATGATTTTTTCTCCCTTTTACAAAATTCCACGCATTCTGCTTCCCTCTAAAGATGCACGATACGACAGACATCGTTCAGATCCGAGATATGCATTTACTGCCACATCACACGATGCACGTGGGTGGGGTAAGATGGGAGGGAGGATAGAATGGGAAACGGTCCAAGGCGGACGAGAAGAGGGAGCGATGCGGATCGCTAACCGTAAAGAGTCTTCGGAGAAGATAGCATCGAAGCAGGAGGCTTCAGCACCAACAAACACTCTATATTTAGACGGGCCTCGTTTTTTTTATCTCTTCGTTGGGTCAGGCCTCCCCCTCTAACCAGGGTGCTCATATTAATTTGTAGCCCTTTCATGCCAGTTTGGAATATTAATTTTTAAAAGTAAGTTAGTTACTTTGTTCAAAAAGTAATTTTGAAAATTACTTTGCTCAAGAAGAAACTCTGCTCAAAAAATAATTAAGTTATAGTTTGTTCAAAAAGTAACTCTTACAGCTTCTTTGGTCACAAGTAATTACTGTTACTTTGCTAAAAAAGTAACTCAGTTACAGTTGCTTTGCTCCAAAAGTAACTGAGGTACAGTTAATTTGCTCAAAAAGTTCAGTTAGAGTTACTGTGCTGAAAAAGTAACCCAGTTTTAGTTAAATTGCTGAAAAGTAACTGGTTACAAGCCTACTTTGTTTAAAAAGTAACTCTGTTACAGTTACTTTGCTCAAAAAGTAACTCTGTTACAGTTATATTGCTCAAGATGTAACTCGGTTACCGTTTATTTGTTGAAAAAGTAACTCTGTTACAGTTACTTTACAAAAATTAACTCTGTTTTACTTTACAAAAAGTAACTCTGTTACATTTGGTTTGTTCAAATGCTGTGTGGTTTAAAATAATACCAAGTGCGGTCTTACCCAGTTTGATATTTGAAATTTCCCCGTTTCCAGTGGGAAGGAAATTCTAGTAACTACCTTGAAGCACAGAGTAGTATATAAATTAGTACATATATACGAGGGTTACAGCAAAAGTCACGGCAACAATTTTCCCCACGATAAAACGGGTCAGGCAAGACATTTGAAAATACACAGTGGAGACCCCGTCACATGCAATGTATTGTGACGCCACTAGATGGCAGTGGCTGCAATGACATTGAACTGAGGGAAGTGGGAAGTTAGTGCGTTTAACAGTCGTGCAGGATGAATGTGACCCGGCGTGAAGAACGTTCTTATGTGAAAATAGCAAGTTCTCCGTGAAAAGAATGCGAGAGAATGTCATACTCAGCTTGTGGAAGCTTTAGGAAATGATGCTCTACCATACCGAAGTGTTGCGAGGTGGGCAGCAGCATTCGGGCGTGGAAGGGAAGCAACTGCCGACATGCAACGTTCAGGACGACCTTTGACTGCGCGTATTTTGTCTTTTTCTCTATCCTGATACAGATCTCTACGTTGTTCAAAATTCATGCATTAAACGTTAGCGTATATCGTGACCTTCCAATTGAATATTTTATAATTTCTTGCCTGCCCCGCATTATCGTGAAAAAAAAATAGTTGCCATGACTTTTGGCGGCTTGTAATCACACATTTGCGATTATCTCGAAAACGGCTCTTTTGCGGACCAATGTTTACTGAGACTTTTTTGCTTCTATTATCGTGTACTTTCACCTGTATCAGTTAGCGCTATTACTTATGAGACACCCTGTATATATTTCTCGCAGAGCCAAAAACACGATGTGACAAGCGGCATTTCCTGGCAAATGTGGATAATGATCTATAGTATTGTATTTCTAATGTAGGCTTTTGTGAAATTCATGATTTTTTAACTGGTTCGGTAGTTAAAAAGTTGCGGATCAGGCATACGTAGAATTGTTTACAGTTTTAAATAATCACGCCACACCATTGAACTTATTCAAGTTACATTCTTCTTGATCAAGCAGCCTGTCATCCATGGGCGAAGTTTGAGCTTTTGCTTTGGGGGGGGGGGGCAGACTCTTGGAGAAGCATGTGATGTACATGAGGGTTATTGAATATCCCCTAGTTTATAAGGGGTCCGGAGGCCTTCCCCCGGAAATTTAAAAAAACAACAAGAAAAAACTTAAAAACACTGAGTTCTAGGTCTTTTAGATTTGAAAATGTTAAATTTCCTGGCTTAAGTAAACAAATATTAATTAGTATATTGGTTGTCAGTTTTAAAAGAAGCAAAACAGTACGATTATTGTATTTTGCATTTCATTAATTTTTTATTGATACAATACTCGTATTACCTTTCTAAAAAGTTACGGTACAATAGTAAGCCTCAGAAATTTTAGAAAAATTAAATTGAAAAGTTCCTGTGATGCCTCAGCAGTGACTGTTGACTCAACACAAAGTCATTTTAAGTTTTTCTTTCTTCAAACTGTACACATCAATCAAATCGTCTAAGACACGCTATTGCGGTGCAATTACCGCACATGCCATCATGCCAAATGTCAAGATTTGCGGTATGGCTTCATAACAAAAATGTAGTAACTGAACTTAATCATGTGTCTGGCCCCTCCAGAACTCCGCCTATGCTGTCATCTTCATAATGCTGAGTCAGCATTGTAAGATATGGTTAACGAGATTCAAACCCGGGACCTTGGACTCAAGTATAAGAAGGCTATCCACCCTAATGCCTACTTCGTCAAACTTCAATCTCCAAAACCAGTTTCGTGACCATATAGGAACAGCTCGTTCTCGTCATCGCTTCTTCATGTATGAACATTTTTTTTGTCCCGTTTCCGGTCTTCCTAGACGGTGGGACAGACGGAAGAGGGTGGGGGAGAGGTAAAATAAAATTAAGAAGGGGACAAACTCACAAAAAAAAAGAGAAAAAGATGATGCGATGGAAGTAATTAATGCATAGGGGCCACTGGGATCCTTGCTCTCGACCATTTATCTTGCCTCCGAAGCGCCGTTCACCATCATTTACAAAGTCATCCTTCACCGGTCGGTGCCAGAGCCCTCTCTTGACATTTGCACCAACTTACTTGTCGGTGAACCTCTCAAGATGAGCCCATCATTTTCTCCGAACGGTAGAGAGAAGGGATTGAGGGGTGAAATGTCCTCGCAGAGTATTTTGCGGGGTTGGTATTATTGGTGTTGGGGCTAAGCCATTATAAACTGATGAATTTGTTGATGTCAGTTCCAGGCAGGCTTGTTAATGGTCTAAGATTTTAAATAAATTCAATTCCGTTCCAGAAGAGAAAATCAACAAGCGTAAATGGGTTCTGAACCGTAAAAAACTTTTTTACCTGTAAAGTAGGGATGTGCCGAAGCCGATTACAGATGTATGAAAATCGGCCGAAATTGACACATCGGCATCGGTATCGGAATCGGCAAAAATCCGATATTTAAACCGGTACAGATTATACTAGAGTTTTGCCTTCTAATAAGTTTTATATTCTAGTTTTGTAAGATTTATTGACAATTAGGTTATGATTCATCATTATTATAGAGTTTTTGTAATAAAATTATTGCAAACTCTCATTCAGAGGATCAACCTATCTCAAAATCGGGAATAAAACAGTACATTGCTGAACCAGGATCTGCTGTTGTATTTGAAATTCAAAAATGAGTATTCAAACCTAAAGCAAGTTCTGAGAAAATACTTGGGCATACCTGCTGCATCAGTATTCAGTGATTGAGTGTTCAGTGTTCCTGAACAGATTTGCGATAAGAGAAGAAGTAGGTTACTCAGGCCCGTAGCCAGGAATTCTTTGTAGGGGGGGCGAAGTGAATCCTAGAGGGGGCAAATTTTTAATATATTGTGTCGCATTGGCAGATATAGCAGGGTACACAGAGGCACTTGCCCCCTCCCCCAAAAGAGATAAGTAACAGAAAACGGATGATATCTTGAAACTGCAACGAACAAAAGAACTTCGAGCAACATCAAATAGCAATATTTCGATAATGACCTTTCCAGATTGCCAAAGAATATGAAGTTTAACATAAATACCTAGGTAGGCTAATAGGGACTGTATCTACTTGATATTTACACGTCGATAATGTTAATAGATGATTAATATACACCAACAACTTTGGGCCTCTCTGCAGAACTGATTAACGGAGCCCTTTATAAATCATGCTTCATAATGATTCCCTCTAGTTTCCAGTACGCAAGATTTTACGCACAAAGGAATCTAACGAGAATCCAACAACACCATTGTGTTGTGTTATGCAAGAAAAATAGAATTAATTAAATAATAATGGTTACATATTACCTACACTTTGATGAATTGTGTAAAAATTTGTAGCTAATACACTTTTTTTGTACTTGCTAAAACATTAAAACATGGGTCCCTTAGTCCACCACGGACTCTATTTCTTTCAAAGGGGAGACTCTTGCATCACTACAGACAACGTTTACCTACTGGTTACGTTAATCATTTTGCAAAATATTGTGTGAATTGTATTATATTATAGTTGAAATACATGTGTTTGACACCTGACAAACAAATAGGAATCCCTTGATTGATCAATGACTTTTTGGATGACAGTGTCATCATTAATATTTCATATTAAGTTTCATAGAAATAAATTGTTTTAATAGGGTGCAATAATTTCACGGGGCACCATGGCATTAACATTTTTTTTTTCATATAGATCGTTTGGCTCCCAGGGCCGACTCCTGCTGCTCCATAGCTATGAATCTGAACTTGGACTATAAGAACAGCAGACATTGCGAGCGAAGCGAGCAAGAAAATTTTACGATTTTTTTTTTATTTGTATAAAATTTAAAATCGAGGGGGCAATTGCCCCTCTGTGCCCCTTGTAAGTGCCCTTGGACGTCTGGGAGAAAAATGCAAGGAACACGTAAAAACTAATTCCATCATGAGTATCCAATTGTCCTGCTATTCTTAGATTCTCCTAGTCTTGTTTTTTTACTTAAATGTTTGCTTCCCCTAGAATGGACCTCTGTCCAAGGTCAGGGGGAGGGGACAATGCCCCCTGTAGTTGGGGCACTGTTTATGAGTGTATCTTCATCAATTTCACGTCATCCTTCATTGTTGCGATTAGCTATAAGTGGCAGAAAAGTAACGCAAAGTAACAAAAATCAAATATCCACTCCCTCTCTCTACCACACTATTACCAAAAGATGGACTTGGGAACAAAAATTTAATCAATTCAAAGTTCATAGCAACATATCCAAGAAAAACATCCGAACACATTAGGCACCTGTAATACAAGACTAGTCAAAATGTCACAACTGTTCTAGATACTAAAAATTGTGAAATCATTTCCCGAAGTCTAATCTGGAAGGGAATTTTTCCCCCCAATCCTGATACGACATTATACGGAATCCCATACACCCTAATAAATCACAAAATCAATAAGTGTCTTTGTAATGTTGCTAGAGTAACACATGATATAATTGTAAAGATTAGTGAGAATTCTAGGTAAGAATGTGTTCTGTATTTTTCACAGAGGGGGCAGAGCAGGCTCTCAGGGGGGGCAGTTGCCCCCCTGCCCCCCCTCTAGCTACGGGCCTGAGGTTACTTCCTGAAGTGCTTCCAAAACTCATGTTTCTGAAGTTGAATCTGGCAGAACAGGAATTCATTTTGCATTTCAAGGAACTGCTTGTGTACTAATGTAAAATCTCTTGAGAATCGAAGTTCTTCTTAAAGGTTCACATAACCACCTTTTGTAGATGCAAATGTACATTCGCATCTCTTGAGAATATATAGCCATATGATATGCAATAGAAATGTACATAGCAAATTTATTTTTGTCATACAGAAAATAACATCCCATTTCTGTTTAATAAACTTATGTATCGGAATCGGTTCCAAAAATTATCGGTGAGTACATCGGCATCGGTAAATTTTCAGCTTCGTCACATCCCTACTGTAAAGTATTTCAATTCGGTCCAGGAACCTTTTTATCCGGATGAATTTAAATACAGCCCAGGAATACAGGTCTATTTTACACTGATTATCTGACTATAAGGAACAGCTTTTTGTCCTGCATGAATAAATATTAAGTAGACAGTTATGCAAATTGTATATAGATAAACAGAATATGGAAATTACAAATGTATATAATTTAAAAAAGATAACTAGTAATAGTAATGTAATAATAATAATAATAACAACAACAAAATAATGAACAATAATAGCAATATAGTTATTATTATTAATAATAATAATAAGTGACTCTGCCTACCCTGGGAAAGAATCCTGCGTGCGCCCTTGGTCATCGTGAGTGTAAAATTTCTTATCTGTCTATTCCCAAATGTAAGGCAATGTCGATGTCCCTCTATGCTCTCAAAAAAATTTGCAAAACATCTCGGAGAAAATGCAGAGAGCGTGATGTGAAATGCGAGACACAAGAATGGCGCTTACAGCCATTCGTTAACGTGACAGCGGGGTTCGAATCCTCTAAAAATGTAGCCCAAATCGTGACAACGTGAACGATATTCGGGTCACGTGAAACTTAACAACGGTGCTTCTCTTCTTGCACATAATCCTATGTGGCATTTCTCCTCAATGAACGACGTAAGATCAGTACTTCGAAATTTGTTTTTTGTACTTTTTATGTATGAATACACTCAGTAGCGTGCACAGGAATTTTTTATGGGAGTGTTTGTGCATTTTTTTAGCAGCCACTTCTAACACACACAACCCGAAATGTGTCAATTGACCCTGACTAGTAACATATTAAAATGCATAAACTTCTGATAAACTTTTGGTGCAGAGAAATGCATCAAACGCCACTTTTATCACCTGTCGTCCCATGTGATGCACGAAAAGTTCATTTTTATACACCGTAAAATTTACAGTATTACACCGTTAAAATTTACAGTGCACATTTGTTTAGTTACCAGAATGTGGTTCTCAAACCCCCCCAATAATAATACCAGTGAACGACAATTTTTGAATAATAATAACAATAATTACTACACAATAGTTATTTACCGTAGGAAATAATGATGAACATTTCCGTCAACTGTGGAATCATCACTGTTGGCAACGCTGTGGGTAGATAGTGTGGCTGTGAGATTGTGAACATTTTCTTTGCTATCAGACCTCATAGTTGCCAACCTAGTGTCTTTGCAGCTGGACCAAGATATTTTTTCTGCTTTATTAAGGACTAGCTGATTGTCCGGCGTTTCCCGTGTATTTATTTATCCCAATCTTCTATTAAACCGGAATATAATGAATTCTAAGTATAGTGTAAAATGAACTTGGAGTTGAACGGCATTGGGAGTCTCACTATTCATCTTAGCGACCCCGAAAACTATTTATTCCACACTAATATCGGTCGTTTTCGATTATTTTTACATGTCACCCCCTCCTACCCCCACCCCTAGGGGTGGCTTACCCCCACAGTATTTCTTTCCAGATTGCAAGTGATATGTGTACCAAGTTTGGTAGAAATCGCTCCAGGCGTTCGAGAGTTATGCCGGAACAACAAACACACACATATACACACATACATCCATTTTTTATATATCAAGAAGATGATGATGATCATTGGTTAACCAAAATGAGAGAGAGCAATTGATACAAGACTTACGTTGGTCTCACAAACAACGCGCATTAGTTAGTTTAGCGGTTAATGTTTTTTATACCTTGTAATGAAGGGTTTCCGTGATCGATTCGTGGTCTGTTCGTTCCAAGACAGCGCCGTGTTCCTTTATGGGTGGATTTCCTGGTTACGATAAAAGTTTGTAATTATTTGTAATTACTCATTCACCCACTTAGCGACAGCCCAACGTCTCGGTGAACCTATCATTGTAAAATTTCGATACAAAAACCAAGACAACGGGAACATCTCATGTTCACAAACGAGGGAATTTTAGTTGCAGTTTGGTTGCAAATAGATCTATGAGCATGGCAACACTGTTTCATCTTGGAGGTTCCCACACGCAACTGTGATGAGAATGCATTTTTTTTTACTACCCTTTAAGCATCTGTCATCACAGTGGCGTCCCCATGGTATCGAAGGTAGCATCTTCATTGTCAGCCCACGGTAAAGTTTTTAAACCTTTTCATTTCACACATTATTTTTATCTTGTAATGAGACATTGCATACTGATTATTACCTTCATCTTCGATTGCTAATTAGCGTCCACGAAACTGATATTTTTTCCCCACATTTTACAGTTGGGTAAAGATGGCAACACCTAACGTAAATTCATACTTTTGAGCAAAGGAATTCGTTTTTCTTCGGAAATTTTGATGCGTTGCCGTCTCTCTCTTACCAATCAGGATCTACCATTTTGTCTCGTTTGCTGTCACCAGTTTCTTACAGACCGTTACTCGTACCAGATTCACTCTTCGATGAGAGCGATTTGTGGGATTACTGCAATGTAAACACTGATTGGTAGCTGCCACGAACATGCACGAGCGTTACGAATTTGTCCGAAGTGTTCTGTTTAAAAGTGTGTTTGGATAATAGAACGGCTGGGAGAACCTGATGCCCAGAAAAATTAATGGTAAAACGGTTAATGAAACGACGATGATTGTATTCATGATTTGAGGGTTATGATTAGAAGTTTGGGAAGTATTACATGGAGCGGAGCGGTGGTAATCACTTTTTAAAATTATATAGTTAATAATATAAACATATACAGTAATCGTAATGTTTTCTTTAATCATTCAATTTTTAAATATAGCTATATGTATATTGCACAAAACGAATTTGAATTTGTTTGAATTAATTTGATTAAGCTTTTTTTGAACAGCAAACAAAAAAATTATTAGCGTTTACTAACCCGTGATGCAACAGCCTTTGAGGGTCAAGGCCTACCTGCCGACTGCATCAATATTTTCTTGAATACAACAAGCCTACCAGATGTATTGAATCTGCAATATTGACTATTGGATTAATGGATTGTAACGTTCACGTGAGCAAATATACATCAATTGCAAGAGAATTAATGTAGTCCCATTGCAATTTCCATCAATCTCCACCAAGATATACAGCGTTGCTGTATAAATGTTGGAGTTCCGACACCGTCATTTGCGACACTAAGGCAAAAACTGTTTTTTTTTCGTCATAAGCGACACTGCTTGGATTTTCCCGTACGATTTCTAATTTGTTTACCAGAATTAGCGACATTTGCGTACGTGCAGCAGCAATAGTGTCTCTGAAGAAAGTATTTCCCGAGGCTGAGATGAGTGGTTGTAATTATCACTTTAACCAATGTTAATGTGTGATGAAAGATGCGCCAAACCACGACATATTGAGAAAATTTTTGGATTATTTCGTTGAACAGTGGATGAACAACTCTGTTTTCGACATTTCCATGTGGAACTGCTCCCAACAGCAGCACAGGACTATAACGTTGCAGTAGGGATGGAACCATACAGTTAATGTATTGACGGAAAAGTCAAGTTCTAACGTGTACCAATTAGTGAAGACTTTAATATTAGAAGCTGTGTACAACGATTACTTATGTGAGAGGAGGGCCTTGAATCTTAAAGGGAAACGTAGACGACGTCAGTACATTACATTAGATGAGAGAATACAAAGAGCGTTTGCCGACTATGAAATGCATAGAGATCTTAAGCGCTTTTTGAGGAGAATGGCGTACGTTCAGAAATTAGAATGAAAATAGTAAGATGTTGGTTCAACTAGAAGAGAAACGACGCATTCTACATTTCTACATTGACAAGGGATTGCAGTCTGCTCCTATACTAACAAGGGCTCTAAACAATCCGTCCTTGACAAAGGATAAATACATACAGCTTTTAAACACCCAGCTTCCATGATGCCAGTGTGAAGGAAAACTAATAAAGGTTTTCAAAAAGAACACAAGCTGCCAGTCCTAAGACTGGATAAAGTGTGACGGGAAGCTACAACTATTTACACTTTGTGTCGCATCTGACGGTGTCGCAACTGTCATGGAATATATTTTCCATACAATGTCGCATATGACGGTAGAAATGCTAGTGACGCATACGACGGTGTCGCAAAAGTCGTGGATTCATAAATGTTGTCCATAATAGAACTTTCTATGCAAGTGGAGATACAGATACATGCCTCCACAGATACATGCCTCCAACATATCAAAAACGCTCCACCAATCAGGCAGCCAAAAAAAATCCCAAAACTATTCGGAGAAAACCTATGGGGGGTGGTACATTTGATGTTTTGTTACGACTAAAGGGGGTACAATGAGGAAGAAGTTTGATAACCGCTGGTATACAGCAAGAAAGTTACCGACTTGGTGAAATTCAAGTCCAGGATCGTGGAGGCTGTGGCATCAATCACCGTGGATATGATTTCTTATGAGTTGGCAACCTGATTTCTCATGAGTTGGCAACCTGATTTCCTATGAGTTGCTAACCTGATTTCTTATCAGTTGTTAACCTGATTTCTTATGAATTGACAACCTGATTTCCTATGAGTTGGCAACCTAATTTCCTATGAGTTGGCAACCTGATTTCCTATGAGTTGGCAACCTGATTTCCTATGAGTTGGCAACCTGATTTCCTATGAGTTGCTAACCTGATTTCTTATGAGTTGCTAACCTGATTTCTTATGAGTTGCTAACCTGATTTCTTATGAGTTGGCAACCTGATTTCTTATGAGTTCGCAACCTGATTTCTTAGCATTTGGTAAATTTATTTATATGCGTAGCCTAGGACCACGTGACATTGTGAGATAGCCGAGATCTTGGTCTCAGAATACGCCACTGCTTGATATTGTTAAAGCCACACAGGGTGTCCATGCAGAGGTTTATTAATGACAACTATGTTCACTATAAATTATTTGAGTCAATGCAATGTCTGTTGTTTCCGAAAAACTTGATTCAGTAAAGATATTGGGATCTGTTAACGGATGAATAATTTATGGACACCCTGTATAATGATCTCCAAAAATCTCCACTGGCAGCAATATTAAAAGTCACAAATAGCAAAATTAATCTCCTTAGATACGTGCCTCTGCAAGTGAGTGTGTCAGTGCGGTGGTCCGAAGTCAATTCACAGTCTGAATGCTCTACTCACATTAGATCTTCGAAGAACTGTTCGCACATGGCGGGAAGTGGTGGGAATTTTGGAAGAAGGAAGAGTGCGAGGGATGCTGTTGTGTTAGCAACGGCACGGATTGGAGGGGGACGAATTCTCCTCCACAGGCCTTTCAGTTCTTTGTATCTTGACATGATGGGGTCTTGAAAGGAAATGGTGAAAGTAGTCAAGCTTTTCTGCCCATTTCTCTTGTACGTAATTTATATTAAGACACTCAGTCAGATCCTTTTTTCTTCTTATACCTCTCCCTTCTCTCTCTACCTCTTTTTCTTTTATATGCGTTTCCCCCTCTCTCTTTCTCTGATCGTTTTTCCTCTATATCTCTTGCACACTCCATTTTGTTTATTTTCCTATTTTTTCATTATTTTCTGTCTCTCTCATTCTTTCTTTTCTACCTGTTCTCCTTCATTCATCCTTCAGTCCTCCCTCTATCTCCCCCTTTGTATCTCCATCTATTTCTCTTTTACACTCCCTTTCTTTTCTTTACCTTCTATTTTTTTCTTTTATACACCGCGTCTCTCTTTTGTATCACTTTGATCTTTACCTCTTTCACTTCCCACCTCATTTTCTTCCTTTCGATTTTTCGCTGTGAATGTCTCCTTATTCCTTATTTTAATGTTTGACTTTTAAAGTCTACTTTATGCACACATAGGCTAATCGGGACTGGACGTACAGTTTAAAGTGGGATGCGAACTACTATGTGCTACCACCGGGTATCGAACCCGTGACCTCTTAACTACAAGGCGACGACGTTACCACTCCATATGTCACTCTTTCTCCATGTTTTTTTCTCTTGGTCCACCTCTATCTCGCTCGGTCTACTATTTTGCGAAGAAAAGCACAAAGATTGAAATTTATTAAGGGCTCTTTCCAAGCTCTTCCCCTGTGGCAGTGTTGCAAACTTAGCTCTCTTGGAGCCAGATCTGGCTCTTTCGTGCACTCGTTTGCCTGTGAACTGGGGTGCCCGCTTCCGTGGCCTACTATGATACCATCACTGGTTCCGGCCCACATACAGTAGACCAACTTTGACCATGTTTATACATTTTGCACGTAACGTGATATTGTTATATTGGCTGCGTCGCCCAACCCCCTCTTATATCACCAGGTACTTTTTTTATATCGCCGTGTTGACGTGAAATTGGCATAATATTGTTATCAGGGAATCCTTTATTGTCGACTTCATACGACCATGAGATGGGTGATGCCGCAGGATCTAGATGGTGAAAACTAAGAATAAATTGTCATCAATTTAGAGTTAACGGTAATAGCAGCGCCCCACCCCTTTGACAACTAACATTACTCTAGGAAGCACTTCGTAAATCTAGCTCCTTGAAAGTCAGTTTTAACTCCATTTAAGATGAAATTTAACTCTTTTATGCGCAGCAGGTTTGGCAATACTGCCAGGAGGCAAGGACGAATGCATTGGGCTTATGGGAGTATCATTTGATTTGTTATGTTGGGAATATCAAACTTCCGATGGAATAGAAAAATATATCAACGGGAAGAGGGCAGTTTGAAGACGTGATTGCCCAGCAGAAAAGTCGAAACTCCCATTTGATTAGCCGTAACTTGATGTTGAAGTTGATTCCTCGTAAGGAAAACATGGGATTCGAAAATTCTTATTCATCATATTTTTAAAATATCGTGTCCACTTGCAACATGGAGAGAAAGCAATACTCTTGATACACTCAGGTTTTTTCTTTAGTAGCAGTACCCATTCGGGCGATATTGAAATAAATGTACAATTGGTTCGAATTATTCCTACCTGCACCTTGAAACGCAAGCAAAATCATTTCATTGCTTATTCCAAACCCGCGCTGCTTGTCTAATGGGGTCCAATCTGGGTGTTGACGTTTGACGGAGCGTTGAGCACGATATGTTCATTTGTAGCAAGTGTTTGATTTGCAAGGCGGCAACCTTCACGAACCCAGCGTTTCTGTCTTTCGTCGGCGCGTACATCGCCGCGGCTGACCGTTGCGTCGATTCATCTCCCGGCGTAATGGCATTGTAGGACGCGTCATGCGTGACTGCGGAGCGTATGTGAGGCTGGTTGCGACGTAATGAATTGTTGCGCGCGACCTTCTTCAGCCAAGACAGGAACAGATAGTCCAGCGCGGAGGGTCGCGTCTGGGAGAAGGCAAGGAGGATAACGTCACGCGCTACTTTTGCGAAAGGGGAGTTGCGTATGTGTCTCTGTCATTTCTTGTTGTTCGTTTTGATTTACCGAGGAGAACGTGCGGCCTAGTGAGATATGTGGTACTACCCTTTCCCAATTTCCCTCAACTGGTGTCTACAGGGTAGGCACAAAGTACCTGTACAACATATTTTAACCTTAACGCGGTATCAATTTCAAATTGAATGATAGACATCATGGCTGATTCAAGTGTCTGATTATGGCTTGGAAGTTGAGGGAAAATTCTTTTTTTTCCCCTTAGATTCCGAAGACGAGGCCAAACATAATATATGTTCATTTTGGGTGATTGTAGGCCAGAAAAAGGTGGGTTTTATTTGTCCTTTTTTTGCCTTTTTCGGCGTTTTTTGGCTTATTGGTCCTTTTTTAGCCTTTTTTAGGTCTTAACGGCTTTTTTTGCAACTTAACCTTCTTTCGACTACGTTTTTACTGCCCATTCTTAATTCGAATCATCATCAGTTCATCACCTCTTAAACATCCTAAAGAAATAAGAAAAAGAAAGAAAGAAATATATTTGAACCATCCCTGAAACGAGAGAAAAAACATTTTTGGATGACTGAAGCAGGTACGGTACAGTGGGATCCATGAGTATTACCGTGCAAATTGTCCATCACCATGTTCGTGCACTTTATTTGACCCAATAAGAGCTTCAATAATTAAAAGAAAACTCAAAACAAGCTGTTGACAACTTCTGCAGCAGCATACATAAAAATCCATCGCTTAAAAACACACAGAATGTAAGAGAAAAATTAAAGAAAATAGTCATGGACAATTTGCACGATAATACTCATGGATCCCACTGTACAAGATCCTTTAACCGTAACTTGTCTGGAAGGTTGCGCTGTAAGTGACAACTTTCTCTTGTTTTGAAGCTTTCAGTTTTTTCGCGGTGTGTGTTCCATACCACCAGAACTTTGTATTTTTTTATTCATTAAATATGTAATTAAAGCTGAAGTCATTAATTAATTTGGATCACATTTATACATCCTTTTTTCCGTTTTTAGTCCTTTTTTGATATTTTTAGGTCTTTTTTTGGCAATTTATACGTCTTCTTATGATTTTATTTTTTACTTTTCCTTCTCGTGGCCCCCGGGTTCGATCCCCGGCCGGTTCAAATCCGGGAAATTTTCTAACGTTGAAAGCGGCCCCGGCGCCCACCCAGCGTCAATGACATGGGTACCTGGGGGAAACCCAGGGGCGTGATGCTGATCACATCACCCCCACTCACGACCGGATCAAGGAAGAGTGGTGCGTTACCCCCACACCCCCTATACGCCTTATACGTGCCGATCTTCGTGGCGTAGTGGTTATCACATCTACGACGCCATGGGTCTCGGGTTCGAATCCCGGCCTTGGCATGTGTGCTCTTTGTGAGTGTCCTTTCATCGATTTCATCATTCAACCTCACCTTCGCGAGTAGCCATAAATGGCAGAAAAGCGATGTAAAATATACCAAATCAATCAAAATTCGCGTTTTAAATTTAGCACAGTTTTCTACCAGATATACCTTCATTGCGCTTTTAAATTAGTATTTTGATTGGTAGATCACATGGCCTACAACTGTTCCCGACAGGTTCATACATTGGAAACTATTTTTGAGAAAGTTATTTCCCATTACTTCTCGCTCGAGACTTGCCGATGTTACAGCTCCGGTTTGACGGCACGTGTGCACTCGATCTCGCGCCAGAAGACAACCACTTTTTCGATGATGCAATACGTTGTCGTATTAGAAGATGAAAAATCGAGGGAAATGTCTATCCATCCGTGGTTTCATATACGGTAGTTCTAGGAATTATTCAATGTGGATACGCACCAAAATTTGGGGGGGTAACGTTTTTTGAAAACCAACACGTTTATACACGCATTAATATGGTACAGTTTATTTTTAGTCCTAAAACACAAGAAAAGTGTTAAATTTGGCGGTAGTTTTCGTTTTTAAGAACGAAATATGTTGAAATAGTCGAAAATGGCCACAATTCCCATTATTTCGCCATATCAAACGCATCAGAAGTGTGTTAAGAGCAAGGGGGAACCCCCCGAAACAGCCTGCCTCCACCCGCATACATTCGAGAGTATGCGCTTAATACCCTGGTGCCTTTAAATAAACCAGGGCGTCATTTGCTCCGAATTTTACCGGTTTCCCCGCTTTTTTATTATTATTTTCTTTATTTACCTCTTGTTTACATTATCTATACAGAATTACATACATCATAAAAAAAAGAAAAATAATGTCATTATGTCATACAATATGATTAACATTAAAGATTAGACCCGCTCTGTCACCCACAGCAGGTCGCACCTGTCACCGATGATTTTTTTCTATGATTAAATGTAAGGAGTAATATCATTGGGGCGAGGTATGAAATTAAATATGACATAATGTATTATATTAAAGTTGATATGTTTATATACTTGTTTATATTATTTTTATAACAACTAGGATTATATATTTTATTTATAATGAGAACATGTCACTGCACATTCAAACATATCTTTGCAACAATCAACATATTTCCCTGAAAAATCCAAGGCGCTACATAGCCAGTGTGCGGGTGCATGATCACGGGAAGGTGTTAAGTTCAGAAGATACACGAAGCACGATTTTCGCAGAGTTCAATCACCCTGCTTCCTGCATTCTTATAAGAAAGCTTTTAATATTGGAAGTGTACTTGACACGAAACTTTTTGTATTTCCCAACTTTGCTCACTGGCGGTTGACGGTCGGGATAGTGTTTCATCAAGATGCAGCCATCATCATGGAAGATAATGTCCAAAAGAGCGTTGAAAATTCTAATCTGTGCTGATAAGGAACTACAGCATGCAGAGTTAGTTGTAGACAGCCGCGTCGCATGATAATGTTTGCATGAGCACGTGAACACTCATGTATATGTCTTAAATTACGTACATATTAGAACACACACACACATACATGTATATTTATTCGAAGAAATACTATGTTTGTGTGTTGAGTATTTACACACAATTTACTCTGACAAGACTTCTTACTTTTACTTTTCTAGATAGTTGGTAACACTGACTCCCACGGTGTTCCACGGAGGGCGTTGAACACAATTGCTGTGCGTGTTGCATAGAGCTGACAGCTAAGGGGCTGTTGGCCACTATACCCCGAAAATGTTCACTTCGCTGTGCGAACACGGTAAAACTTCTTACGGCACCAGAATGCAGCATATGCAACGCATGTCTAGGGTGACTCGAAAAGGTCTGCGCTACATAGTTGCAAACTTTGCCGAGAATTCGCTAAACCTGGCGGATTTTAAGGGAGAGAGGGACAATTTCCCCTCCTTCTTGTATTACTTCAAATATAGCGTGATTTTGGGGGGAAATTGTTGAAAATAAATTGAACTGTCATTCTCACTTTTTCAATTGAATATGAAGTTACAAGGGAGAGGAGTAAATCTGCATTCAGTACAAAAACATTATTGTGAACACCCGTATGCGACGCCACTGGTTGTAGAAGCGGATTGTTAAAACCTAAATAACAACAATACAGTCTCAGAGCATTTTTCACGAAAGATTCATCACGGAGCACTATTGTCTCGGCCGCCCCCCGTGGCGGAGTGGTTAGGACACCACGGTACGGTGCCGGGGATCCAGGTTTGAATTCCGGCCTGGACAGGGATCGTGGGGGTGCCTTCAACTTCATGTCATCACTAATCCTCATCGTCGCGATTAGCCAAAAGTGGCAGAAAAGCGACTCTGAGTACCAAAAATCAGACCAAATCAACGGGATCAAATTGTTGGGCTACTTTTGAGCCACCCTGTATAACCGATGCCGTAATTTCAAACACCTGCAAGTGCTTCTATTTTATTGATACTCAGAGCGCACTGGTGTTGCTTAATGGCGCGGATAAGCATAGAAAAAATATAGTAATCCTGAGTCACGACGTTCGGAATCCGTTCCCCAAAACCTACCCAACGCAAATCAAAAGCACATGAAATTATTCTACATCAAAGCTGCGATGCCACACAGTGCGTTTATTAAATCAAATCCCCCCTCCCTCCCCCTTTCGTGTTACCTGAGTTCCCTCCAAAGACGAGAAAGTTTAAAAGCGCGTGTGAGAGCAGTTAACCAACTGATTTATCGCCGGTATGCTTTACATGAGAGGGGGCGTAATGTTCACACAAATTGTGGCAGAGTCAGCGAGGGAATGTGTTAATTTATTACAATGGCATTTAGCGGACCCGGCATATGGGATACCATGCGTCACCGCTTGACGGGACGGTGGGTGTGACTTGCTTCGGAGGAGTCCTAACGCCCCCTCCTAGGTGCCGCATCCGCCCACTTACAGACCCGGGTGGAAATTATCCATCAAGCGCCCCGGCAGGTCCGCCAGGGAGGATTGGATGACGCTCCAGGGGCGGGCCGGGCGGGTAAGCGACCTTGCGTCCGCTGGAAGGGAACGGCCATCAGAGGCTCTCGGTGGGCTGCGTTTCGTCTTCTGGGAGTTGCTGTCGCAAGAGTGATGAACTGTTGGATCTCAATGCTGTCTCGTGTAAATACGGCGTGAGCTGTGGTTCAGGCAGGAATATGATAAGAGAGCTGTGCGGTCTCCGTCAGCCAATTATAAACTGTTTCGTTCTTGTTACGTCAGTTCGTCTTCCGACATTATCAGGCTTTTCCCTAGGCACGGTAATGGGACGAGACTACAGTTTGGTCCAAAAAAAATATCCCCACCCAAAGGTTTTATTGAAAGCACGTGAGAATGGAAACTAACCTAATTTAACCAATACTTTTGAAGTTTACTAATGGAGAACTACCTATACTTTGTCTTGGGAATCCCTTGAGGAAGGCCATGTGGTAGTGAAGGGGAGAAAGCGAGTGGGCAGAGCAAAGCAGTGCGCGCTGATGCAAGCGGATGGTAGCTGCAGCCGCATTTTCCCCTCCACGCCCTCGCTTCCACTCTCGTGCGTTAATTGGTCGAGTCAGTACTTGTCCAGATGCATGTACACATGCAAGAAAATTACTCTGGGGTGTTGAAATAAAATCGTTTAGCAGAAATGAAAAGAAGCATAACCATCTACAACATTGCCATTAAACGTAATAAAACACAATTCAATCCTTGTGTATGTATGATGTAATTCACGTCGATTATCTGTGTGAAAGGATGTCAATAATAGGCATTCTTATCTACAGTCGCCAGTTAATTGATACTTGTTTATAAAATAAATAATATAATTATAATTATTGAATGAATGGATGAACCCCTGCTTGGTAAGTATATTTTGGGGCACCCTGTAGGTAGACGCAAGAAGTGACAAAAACGTCGAGTTGCATCCATTCCCGTGTTACAATCAATTTCCATCAGTTTGCAAGCATGTAATCTGAGACGACATGAAACTCCGAGGTCTAAGGACTAGGCTGTATGAAAATATTGACTTTTCGGCGTCGAAAGGTTAACAGCCTCCAAGATAGAAAGTGGATACCACAAGCGGGAACAACAATGCATCCCTCCCAGAATGCATTTCGAAGGCTCCAAGAATGCGGACGCTGGAGTTTTTCGGACGTGGAGGTCTTGAAGTATTTCTGAGGTCGCTGGCGAGCCGTCACCTTTCTCACATCACCCCCAACAACTTCAAGAGCGCTCTTTCTGTAACCTTTTTTGCAGTGTTGCCAGATTTTTTTGAGTGGAAATTTCCCTTTTTGGACCAAAATTCCCGTTTAGCTCGCAAAATATCCCTTTTTCATCATACAATTTCCCGTTTTCGTCTGGAAATTCCCGCAAGTCACCAATGGTTGTCACAGCGCGCTAAGACTCTAGGGTTCCCAAGTTCGAATCCCGGCCTGTCCATGGCTGTCCTTTGGTGAGTGTCCCTTTATCAGTTTTATCATATCATCACCTTCGCATCTTCCAAAAGTGGTAGAAAAGCGAAGTAATATAAACTAAATCAATGAATCAGACGTCGCCTGTCGTGTGTCGCTTCGGTCTGAATGTTCTCTTAGACGAGAACCAGGATCAAGGTGCGAAATCATTTAAGACTGGTGAGGGGGGAGAAAGATCTTAATCTACAAACCCCCCTCCCCCCACAAACATAAATATAAATTATACGATATACATATTTATAATGTTATTAAAAGTAAAAATAAATTACTAAATTAAAAATATATTATTATTTACACAAAAAGAAATACATTTGTTAGTTTTATATAGTTAAAGATGTTAATAAATTATGAAATAGTTGAAGTGGTTTTATTATGTTTAAGTTTTTATTAAGTTTTTGCTTTATGTTAATGTAAATCAAGTATATTTCATAGTTATTATTGTTTTGCAGTATTGTTTTACTTTTATTGTGCGTATTGATTTGTTAATGATCTCTTGAGAGAGAGAAATCATGCACAACTACACTAATTTGTGTGTTTTTCGATATTATTCTTAGTACAGTATATTTGAAATTAAAACTAATTCAGGGTGGCGACAGACCTGGAAAACCTGGAAAACCGGGAAAAGTCAGGGAATTTGAGGTGTCAAAAAAAGTCAGGGAAATGTCAGGGAATTTCGTCTTCATTGACTTTTTTAATTTTTTTATTTAAAGATATCGTTATGGAATTCTGCACGGGAACAGAAAATTGTTATATCTCTGGCACTATGGGAGCAATCTACTTCGGATAAGTTTTGTTTCGCAGCTAAAACATAAGCGCATGCAACCGTGTACAATTCAGAACGCCGGACTGAGGAAGGGGGTTTGGGGGGCTCGACCCCCGAATTTAAATAGAGAAAACAAAAATCTGAAGTTTGCCCCCTCTTCTCCTACTATTTTGGGAACAAGGCGCGAACTTTAGTATTCTTTTCAAGGAATGGACATTTCTCAAGGGAATGAAACATGTTTCATGTTGTTGGGTGCCATACAAGTAGAATAATAAGCCAAAATGTGATTTTTTTTACGAAAAATATGTAACTTGCATTTTTGGAGGAAAATTGTTATAACTCGGGCACTATAGGAACAATCTACTTCAGATAAGTTTTGTTTTTCATATAAAACACCAGAGCATGCAACCGTGTACAATTCAGAACGCCGAACCGAGGAAGAGGGGCTGGGGGGCACGACCCCCAATTTTCAATGGGAAAAAAAAGGAGTTTGCCCCTACTTCCCCCGCTATTTTGCGTAGAGGGCGCGAACTTTATTATTATTTTCAAAGAATGGACATTTCTCAAGAGAACGTAACATGTTTCATGTTCTTGGGTGCCATAGAAGTTGAATAATAAGCCAAAATGTGATTTTTTTTTACGAAAAATATGTAATTTGCATTTTTGGAGGTAAATTGTTATAACTCGGGCACTATGGGAGCAATCTACTTTAGATAAGTTTTGTTTTTCAGATAGAACATCACAGCATACAACCGTGTACAATTCAGAACGCCTGACCGAGGAAGGGGGTTTGGGGGAGCCCGACCCCGAATTTCAATGAAGAAAACATAAAAATCTGAAGTTTGCCCCCTCTTCTCCCGCTTTTTTGGGGATAGGGCGCAAAGCTTAGTATTCTCTTCAAAGAATGGACGTTTTCAAAGAGAATGAAACATGTTTCATGTTCTTGGGTGTCATAAGCCAAAATGTGAACACTGTTTTTTTTTACTAAAAATAGGTAATTAGCATATTGCTCAGACAATTGTTATAACTCGGGCACTATGGGAGCAATCTACTTCGGATAAGTTTTGTTTTGCAGCTAAAACATCAGAGCATGCAACCGTGTACAATTCAGAACGCCGAACTGAGGAAGGGGGGTTTGGGTGGCGCGACCCCCGAATTTTAATGGAAAAAACATAAATATCTGAAGTTTGCCCCCTCTTCTCCCGCTATTTTAGGGAGAAGGCGCAAATCTTAGTATTCTTTTCAAAGAATGGACATTTCCAAAGAGATTGAAACATATTTCATGTTTCTGGGTGCCATACAAATTGAATAATGAGCCAAAATGTGAAACTCTGTTCGGAAATGTAGCATGGATATGTTGCAGAGGGGAGGAGAAGGTGGAGGTTGATAATCAATATGAATTTCCTAAGCTTGCTCCAGACCTGTGTCAAGAGTTTCCACCCAAACAGAGTATGAACATCCAAAAAGCACATCCATTTCGTAATCAGCACAATTATACCATGTGGTATCATCAGGCCAGTACGACCTTACTCTGATGATACCATATGGTATTATTGGGGTAGTAAAGGTTAAGCCTCTAAATATTACGTGGAAAATGCATTGAATTATATTTTTTTCTTGTCCATATGGGAGTAGTAAGGGGACTTGTCACGTAGTAAGGCATTTTGTTGGGCAAACTGAAGGAACGTGGAAACAAATAGGTTCCATTGGTACATACGATTTTTGTTGAATATCGCCACCTGACAAGGTATCTCACTACAACATGCGACAGAAATTGCATGGACTGCAACATCCAACAAAAATCGCATGCATAAACAAGAATAGCTTTAGGCTGCAAATATGCTGCTGGAATTTTATTACTCTTCTGGCTCACTTCACCTTATTTAATGTAGCAGTGCTTACGAAGGTCTTCTTTCATCATCCTGACGTTACTGGTTTCGCACAAATTAACATACGTTTACAATGACATTGCAATATTCTTAGATATCAAGAAGAATTCAACCAAACGGGATATATATTGAATACTATCACGAAAAAGTTAAACATAAATCTGCAATGGTGAACGTTTTAAAAATTGGCAAGAGCATGCTCCCAACCTCAAATTTACTGTAACACTAGTATTGCATTGAAATTAACGCCACTCTTTGTCCTGTCTGTTTAAACTCGTGAGAGATGGTCATTAATGTCTCACAGGATAAGGTTAATGTCCAATATTATGAAACAAAATACTAATAATAAATACGTAAATATTTTAATATCATATTTACTAGATTCATTCAATCATAAAAGCAAATCACTTTCTTCAAGGATTGACTTTTCTCTGCCAGCCCTGCTAAATTTTCACTTTCCATCTACTATTTATATGAGGGGTGGCCAGAAAGTAATTTCCAATTAGTAGGGACATTAATTTTTCGCAAACGCCAAAACCGTGAAAAATGGTAATTGCTGGGAAGTTATGTTTAGGAATGTGTAGTGATGAAAATGTAAATGAAGTCCACACAGCAGAACCTAACTTGACGGAAGTTAAAGATGCTATTAAAAGGCTAAAGAATAACAAAGCACCTGGCATTGATTTAATACCAGCTGAGTTAATTAAATATGGTGGAAATTCATTAATATGTCAAATTCATAAATTAATTTGTTTAATATGGAATAAAGAAGAAATCCCTCATAAGTGGAAAGAATCCATAATTGTTCCTGTGTTTAAAAAAGGTGATAAAATGAACAGCAATAATTACCGTGGAATTTCTCTACTCTCAACAACATATAAAATATTATCTAACATTCTTTTAACAAGACTAACCCCATATGCTAATGAAATTATAGGTGATTATCAATGTGAATTTAAACGTAACAGATCAACTACAGATCAAATTTTTCACATCAGACAGACACTTGGAAAATAAGTGGGAATATAATCAAAATGTCCATCAGCTATTCATTGATTTCAAAAAAGCATATGATTCGGTCAAAAGACATAAATTATATAATATATTAGTAGAGTTTGGAATACCTAAGAAGCTTGTTAGTATGATAAAAATATGCACCAGTGAAACAGAAAGTAAAATTCGTGTGGGTATTAATATGTCTGACAAATTTACAATTCATGATGGGTTAAAACAAGGAGATGCATTATCTCCATTGCTCTTTAATTTTGCCTTAGAATATGCTGTTAGGAAGGTAAACGAAACTAAAGAAGGACTAAAATTAAATGGTGTGACTCAGTTGTTAGCATATGCAGATGATGTAGACTTACTGGGGAATGATGTGAATACAATTAAGAATAATGCTAAAATATTTTTCAAAACTGCCAAAGAGATAGGTTTGGAAGTTAACAAAGAGAAAACTAAATATATGCTTACAGGCCGAAACCAAGTGTTAGGTAATAATAAAAATCTAATTATTGATAACAACTCGTTTGAACCAGTTTCCAAATTCAAATACTTAGGAGTAATATTAACAAATGAAAATTATATTAAAGAGGAAATAAAAAGTAGGCTTAATTCAGGAAATGCATGTTACTTCTCTCTTCATAAACTTTTGTCTTCTCGTTTAATATCTAAGAAACAAAAAGTTAAAATATACAAAACAGTAATTTTGCCTGTAGTATTATATGGATGTGAAACTTGGTCTCTTACATTGAAAGAGGAACTTAAATTTAGAATTTTTTAAAATAAGATCCTTAGGAAAATATTTGTACCTAAAAGGGATGAGGAGACAGGTGAGTGCAGAAGGTTACATAATTTAGAACTACATAATTTGTATTCATGTCCAGATATTATTAGAATAATTAAATCAAGAAGACTTAGGTGGGCAGGCCATGTGGCACGAATGGGAGAGGAAAGAGGAGTTTACAGGATTGTTGTTGGGAAACCTGATGGTAAGAGACCTGTAGGAAGGCCAAGACGAAGATGGAGGGACAACGTTGATATGGACCTAAGGGAAATAGGTAGGAATGGAAAAGAGTATATAGATCTTGCTCAAGATAGGGACAGTTGGAAGGCCTGTGTTGCGGCAGACATGACTTTCGGGTTTAAGAAGGCTAGGGAGTTAGTTAGTTAGTTATGTGTAGTGATGTCTGGACACATTTTTCGCCCATTCGAAATATCGAAATAATGCGAATTTGGCATAAAATGCGAATTGTTGACGTTTTTAACGATTTTTTTTAAAGAAATGTCCTAAAACAGCGTAAAATTCCATGAAATCCAACATTCTTGTCTTTTCTAGGCCATGTTTGTGTACATAGAACATGCAAGTTTTCCAACATTTTACTCAAGAGTAAATTGTAGAGTTAAACGAACATGGAATATTTCCGACAGACACATTAAATCATGTATTTCCCACGATTTTTTCAACTTTTATCAAAACCATTTGCATCACAGAGCAAAGTGGCAGGGTTCTAACAGGAGATCGAGTGGGTATCTACCGTCACACGGGAGCCACATCTTCGTATTTGTCACACGAGATATGTTTTGAATTACCAAGCTAAGTGCGCGCCATCGGCATTTGTCGAGCGAGTAATAATGGAGTTCACTCTTTAGGGCGTCTGACTACTATGCGAGAGACCCGGGGTCGTTCCCTTGCGGGGGAGAACCGGGATGTTTTCCACCTATTCAAACTGCTCCGGCGACCGCCCAGCATCATATGAAGCTGGTACCTTGAGGAAACTTTGAGGGATAAAGGTAGCCAGGAGCGTGGTGCTGATCACATCACCCCCACCTTCAGCCGTGATCAAGAAAGTGTGGGACCCTAAATCTACACCCCTATACACCTTCATGGAAAAGTGCAGGGAAGCACTTTACTTTTACTTCCTCAAAAATCTGTTCCAACATATCAAACTGTCACGAAAATACGTAGACCATGTGACCTACAATTTAAAATAATAGTTTAAAAGCACAATGAAGTATTAAGTTTCGGTATATTTGGCAGATAAATGTTCTAAAACAAAAACGCGAATTTTGGGAAACGTAACAGTAACAAGTCAAAAAAGATAATGCCAATTTTTGGTGCTATAATATATCGGTATCTGTCACGTGAGATTGATTGATTTTAATTTTTTGGTGCGTCGCCACTTATGGTCATTATGCACCCTTCAGTATATACGGGGAAAATTCCATTATCTAAAATCCTTACCTTAAAATTTTAAAAAAGGGGTATGGAAAATAACTTTCAATATATCAAACTCTCACGAAGAGGCGTAAGCCATGTGACTTACAATTTGAAACAGTAGTTTAAAAACACCATGAAGGTATAATTTCAGCTATTTTCCAGAAAATGCGCTAAAGTGAAAATGTGAATTTTGGGAAAAATAACACCGTATAGTAAAAAATAAAAAATAAGAAAATACACCAATTTAAAAAAATAACAAAATATTAAGGTCCCTACCGATTAGGCATAAATAAAACAATAATATCAGTAGTAATTTATTGCATTAGTAACAGTGAGTCCTAACTTAATTTTCGGCATAATCACCACCATTGTTCTCGCATTTGTCGTAGCATGGCACTAAATTTTGTATGCCCATGGTATATGTGTCTGACAAACAAAGACTGGAACTATCTCTACCGCAGTGTAGCTGTCAAATCCTTGCCCTGCCAGAAACCTATTCAGTTAAACCAGGAGATGAAAGTCGGTACATAAAGGGCAGGGCTGTACAGGGAGTGGTCCAAGATCTCTCACCTGAAGTTATGCAAAGGGCCCGTGTATACTCAGCTGTATGGGGTTGTGCACATTCGATTGGCCTTCCGTGAATTGTCTGCACCATCGTCTGACCATACTATCATTCACGACATCCGATCTGCACACCTCACACAATTGCTGGTGGCTCTGAGCCAAATTCTGAGCATGCAATATAGGCTACATCGCAGTCTGTGGGAGACTGTATGATAGCTGCAATCTTTAACCTAGAACTGTCCTAAAACGGCTGCATTGCAACTGTACCAGATTACAGCTACATGCCACTTCTTCCTCCGAAAACTAGTACTGCGTATAGGCACCATTGGATGCCCCTCGTATATGAACTTTCAGAAGCTTTTATTATTAGTGTGTTCCTGTTTTAATGTGTGGTTAGCTAAATCATGTACCTATACAATGCAATTCTATAAATTCCTTGCGTTAAATTTCTAATACCTACATACCCTTTTCGTCAGCATTAAAGGTATAACTGCATGTTGTCAATTTCACAGTACTTCACTTGAATATACTGTACTGAAGCAGAAATCCCATTGATGAAGTAAGGAAATATGACACTTTATTTTGTTCGATTCAATTGTTTCACTTATATGAAAGAGTTAAGTTGTTTGCTTTACAGAGAAGAGAGAAGTAGCTTTATGCATTGAAAAATGAGTCCGCACTCATGGTTCTTGCAAGCAGAGGGTTCCAAACTTCAGTGGAAATATCAACATATAATACCGAGAATGGATAAGGAGACTGATAAATTACAAATTGTATTTCTTAATAATTCACTCTTCCCTCTTATCTCATTTAGTCGTAACTTTAAAAATAATCAAGTATTTTATTTTAAACGTACTGCGTATGACAAAATTCCGTAATCAATCCTTCCCTAGCTTGTGAATTGTAATAATTTTCCAAATTCACTATTTTGCAGTTTGAATTCAAATCATAGAGAATAGAGGAATTAAGTCAATTTCATAGAAGATAATATTGGTGCTTAACAAATCCATGCCTGGATCTGTATGAGTTTATTATTTCAATTTACAAAAACATCGATTTAGTTTAGTTTGTAATTGTCAGGGAAAAATGTAAATTTTGTCCTGGAAAACCTGGAAAAGTCAGGGAATTTCATTTTTGCTTGTTTGTAGCCACCCTGTAATTGCTTATCTTTTGTTTGATGTAACAAAACTCTCCCCCCGGAAAGTTTTAGTGCGGGCGGATTTTTGAGGGCAAGATTGTTGGTGGGGGAGAAATCCCCCCCCCCAAGATTTCGCATCCTGGTCAGCATATCCTGATTTCAAATTATCCGATAGGCTATCCGTTTCGGTTGCAACGAATAGTCCTGATAATTCGGATAGAACAGATTTGGTGAAGGGTTTGCAGAGAATTCATACAGTGAAATGTTAACATGACGAATATGTGTATAGCCTGTAAAACGGATAAGCGATAAAACTGACCGGATAAAGCAAACATTCGCATATCAGTACATTTCGAATAATTAGGATAATACGAATATCCGTATATTATCGGGATTTGGCCATCCCTACTACCCGGCTGTACTCTTTTTGGAGTTTCAATAAAATTCCCTCAAATTTCCCTCCTTATTGTAACACTGCCCATTTCCCGCCGCAAACCAACCCAGCAGAACCTTCAAAACCCTGCCCCTTCCCTCCCCCCACAACTCCCTCTGAAAATCTCCACCTCGGCTGATGGATCCCGTCATCTCATCAAGAGCGGTCAATCATCGAACCGCCTGATGGATGGCTGATTAATGCCTGGTCACGCCTCGCCTTGGACCCCGGCCAGTTGTCCTCTGACCCCCGCGGTGAGGTGGTTGTTTTCCGAGGAGTCGGTGTCTAATTGAGCGAGTTTCAAGCGAGCCTCGGCGACAGATTAATAATCGAGAGGTCCTGGGAAGATTCGTATCCAGCGGACTACGATGCCTTATCTTGATGCCGAGAGCGTCCGCGTCGGTGAAGATTAGAACGAAGTTGATGTAAACAAAATCACGTGACTTGTTTTCAGATCCTACTGAGCCGCGGTAGCTCCGTTGTCGGCCTCCGTGGCTGCGAAACCAGGGGTCCCGGGTTCGAATCCCGGCTAGAACATGGATGTTTGTGTTTGTCCGTAATGGGTAAAAACGAGAATACAGTAAAAATTGACATGTGTGAAAGTTTAGAAAGTGTAAATGACGGGGGATATTGCGCATAGGGGTATTCCTTTATGGATAAAAAAAAAAAGTCGTTAGGGCGTGTGACTACCATGCGAGAGACCCGGGTTTGATCCCCGGCGGGGTGAAACTGGATTTTCCACCTGTCCAAGCGGCTCCGGCGACCACTCAGCGTCGTATAAAGTGGGTACCTGGAGGAAACTCTAGGGAGTAAAGGCGGCCAGGGGCGTGGTGCTGATCACATCACCCCCGCCTTCGGCCGTGATCAAGAAAGTGATCACCCCCCTTGACACCTTCATGGCGTGGTGCAATGCACAGGGGAGCACTTTACTTTTTTCGTCCCAGGTCGCCCATAAGCGTATAAAGTCCACGCATTGAAAGAAGAGAGCTACTTGTCGTCTCAAACTACACTTCGGCCTGTTGACTTAAAAATAGAAGCTAGAGCGTGACATTTTCATAATAGATGAAGGTGGTGTGATCATCACCACGTTCTGACTGCCTTTAACACTCTCCGGTTGCCCCCAGGAACTTATTTACTGGATCCACTCCATGCAGGGGCATTGCTAGAAAATAAGTTCCCGGGTTCGAATCCCAACGTGCTCATGGTTGTTCTTTGTAACACATCAACTTCAGCCGGTCCCCGTGGCGGAGTGATTAGCACATCGCGCTACGACGCCAGGGAACCCGGGGTTCGAATCCCGGCTTGGGCGTGGATAAAATAAAGCAAATCAATCAATCACATCAACTTCAGCCTGTCGTCAATCATTCTCATCGTCGCGATTGGCAGAAGAGCGGAGTAAAATAAAACAAAATCAATCGACTGTACTGGAAAAAGTTCCTCCTGAACTCACTCATCCCGGGAATCGAACCAGGGTCTCTCGCATGGCAGTCAAATGGCCTGGATCAACGCAGTTTAAATTGAAGAGCGAGAAGACACATTTTGAGTCGGTTTAAAGATTCACTTACAACCCATAAACTAGAAAACTTTTTTTTTTTTTCAATATTCTGAAATCTTTTGACAGAATTAAAATAAATTTGCGAAACTACGTCCTGTTCGGCTTGACCTTATACCGTCCTGCATGTTGCCATTTAGAATTGAAACAAACATACAATAAACCCTCTTGTTCAGCCTGCGAGAGCGATTTCTTTTACCGTGCCGACAACACCAGTCTCTTCCCCAACAGCACTGACCAGTCTTTCGTAGAATGATCTGATAAGATGCGTAGTAGTTCCAAGAGACACGTGCTGCTCCCTGGCGGTGTGAGCGAGTCTTTCCACTGGCGCTAAGTTCCGAGTGCTGCGTCACTTGGGTAATGACTGCAGAGAGTGATTCATTAACTCTCGAGTCTGCGACCATCGGGCTCTTGCGAGTCAGCCTCGAAGATGAGTTATTATCTCGGGAGACACGCCCCCCGCATCCTCCTTGTAATGAGTTCGATTTCCAGAACAGACCACCTCTGCGCTCCCTTCTAGAGATGCTTCTTCTAGGTTTCTTCATCTAGGGAACCCCAGTAGGAAGCTCCAATCTAGGATTTGAAAGCATCAGCTAACAAGTGTATGTATTTAGTGGAATCTAGGAATTCAGGCCAACATATGCTAATATTGAATGATTTCTTTAAGTTTTATACTAGTAACAGAGTTTCTACCAGCTGGATATCCTGGAAAAGTCAGGGAAATTTACTGTTTCTGGAAAAATCAGCAAAGAAAAAAGACAATCAAGTAATTTTAAATTTGTTGTGGACAAACTACGAATATTTCAGTTTGGTATACTGGCAGTTGCAATAGAAATTGCATATTGAATGCTCTTGGAAATGGGGTCATGTTTTGAACTATTTTCAATCGGAAATTACTCCAGTAAGTGGTTATTGCATTTACCACTGTTTTGTTGCAGTTTGCGGGTTGTGTTTCGCTGATATTTATTATAAAATATTACCATAATTATGTATTATTTATGCTATAATTGTTGTCACTGGCCTTCTATGCTAAACTTCAGTGGCGTCGCTTTCGGTTCGCATACGAGTGTTCACAATAATGTTTTTGTACTGAATGCAGATTTATTCTTCTCCCTTGTACCTTCATCTTCAATTGAAAAAGTGAGAATAACAGTTCAATTTATTTTCAACAATTTCCCCTCCAAATCACGCTATATTTGAAGTATTACAAGAAGGACCTAGGGGAAAGTGTCCCTCTCCCCCTTAAAATCCTCCAGGTTTAGCGAATTACCGCTAAAGATTGCAGCTATGTAGCACAGACCTTTTCGAGTCCCCCTAGACATGCCTTGTATATGCTGCACTCTGGTGCCGAATGTAAGAAGTATTTCCGCTTGCATCAGTGTTCGCACAGCGAAGTGAACATTTTCTGGGTATAGCGGCCAACAGCCCCTTAGCTGTAAGCTCACGCACAGCAAGTGTGTTCAACGCCCTCCGTGGAACACCGTGAGAGTCAGTGTTACCAACTATCTAGAGAAATTGTGTGTAGGCGACGCGCCTGCTAAACTTTATGTATCAAGGGAAAGTAGACTGTTTCTCCCCCCCCCCCCTCAGTTTTTGAACCCAATCGCCGTCACTGATTGTTATGATATTTTATATAAAAATAGTTATTTGTTACCATTAGCCAATATGTGGCAATTATTACGTAAAATCTTTCCCCTGATACACATCCAATACTCAACTTTTAACTTGGTTAATTGGATTCTAAGTGTCGTGTTTAGCTTTAATGTACCGGTAGTAACCTTACACACATGTTTAAATAATGAATTATCGTAATGGCTTGGGCTAGAAATGTCCAGGAAATTTGATTTTACGAAATTGTAGACACCTGCAAACGACCGTGCAAGTAAGTTTAAAGCTTTGAGAAATCAATTATCACAATCAAAAGCTTCACCAGTTCTTATTTACGGGAAAAGTTTTGATTTGAAATATGTTATAAAAATGGAAAAATATGTCAGAAAAATTCAGTATCCCCAGTAAAGCCAAAAATATGCACAACAGTACTTTCGAATGTCTCATTATACAGGATGTCAGTATCTTCCAGGGATGATCGACTATGAAGGGGGTGGGGTATTAAATGAGGTCAGAATCCCTTTAACCATATAATGTAGTGGGAAAATACTGACAATATATTGTGAGGTTCACTGCAATTATCCAAAATGTTATTTGCTATTATGTCAGATATACACCTTTGTGGAAAGTAAAGCATAATTGGCAGCTCGCTATAAAAAAAGGGGGTATTTTTGTTCTGTACTAGTTGGTAAGAAGATGACATCTGCTTTAATTTCTTCGTTCGTAATTTCCTTATCCTGCCATCTATAATATGAACTATCCGTTGTGCTAAAGGTACGAATTATAAAATGAAAATTAATAAATTATAAAATAACCGATTGATTATATGTAAGACAATTATATACAGATATATGTCTTATTACGAGAAAATTGAAGAAATATATTGTAAAAGCACGACATTGGTAAAATATGTCAAAATATGCCTTATCAAGTTTGTCTATTTCGACTGATTTTCATCAGATATGTAAAGATTTCACCCCAGTATCCGATCTGATGCCAAATGAAAAATATGTTATTACATAAAGTCCAGGGCCATAGTGATCAGGTGTTACAAGCAATTAAGGAAAGAACTCTCAAAAGACGTGGCCCAATTTTACTTGTCTAATTTTTCTGTGGTCATTTCGATCCACTCGTCGCTTCATCTTTGGTTCGACTGCGCCGAAATGAAGATCGGGAGGGATGCAGAGCTCTATCCGATCGGCAAGAAAGGGTAGAAGGAGTCGATAGGGAAAAGAAGCAAACAGGAGTGCCAGGGAAAGAGAAAACGGAAGAAAAGACGAAAAGGGAAAAAGTGAAAGGAGGCAGAGCAAGGTGAGAAAAAAAGATACCATTAGAGAGAAACAGAATAGACAGAGGGAGAAAGAGTTTAGAAAGGAAGAGGTAGACAAATTGAGAGAGAGAAAAGGGAGATGTATAGAAAACAAATTCAAATTCTTTATTTGCGTGGGCGAGGTTCAGCCTGAGGCTGTTCTGCCACCTAACCCGTATCATGGATTACATTTAAATTTACATTTCTTATACATATGTTATTATAGTATTAATACAGTGTACAATAAACTGTATGATTTAGTTACAAAACCTATTGATAAAGTAATTGCAATAAATGTGTGAATAAAATGATGGAAAAATTGTGAAAAAACGACAACAACAACATAAAAATAAATTTATAAAAAAAGATGTAGACAAAATACATAACATAAACATAGAAGTTACATCATAGTATTTGAACACAATCTCTGCTCTGCCAAAAGAAAATTCTTCACTTCATTTCGGAAAGATTCTATTTTAGATATGCTCGACATGGTCTTAGGTAGGGCACTCCATATTTTTTGCAGCAAAATATGAAAACGACGGCTGATATGCCTGTGTGTTGCAGAGTGGAAGGTTAAATTATTTCTTGTATGGTGGCTGTGAATACTGGTGCGAGGGATCAACATGTCTGCCAGATACGACAGCTTACCAGATGTAATAATTTTATGTATAAGGCAATATGTATGCAGTAGTCACCTACGGTACATATTGAGGATATTCTTATTATTTATGGAATGCAAAATATGTTCACGCCTCGGGATGCAAAATATGAACCGCATGCACGCATTTGGGCATTTTTGAATTTTTGCTTGTAAAGTTTTATTTATTCTACCAGAGTACACTACGTTACAATAGACGAAGGAAGGGAGAGATTGGTGAGAAAGGATTGGACGGGAAGGTCGAGAATAGGAGAAACAGTTAGAGGAGAGCCCGACCCTGTGGCCGAGTGGTTAGCACATCGCGCTGCAACGCCAAGGGTCCCGGGTTCGAATCCTGGTCGTGCTTGGTTGTTTGTGAATGTCCATTCATCAATTTCATCATTTCATCACTCATCCCCATCTTCGCAAATTAGCCAAGAAGCACAAAACGCGAAGTAAAATAAACTAAATCAATCAATCAATCAGTTAGAGGAGAGAGCTTGATGATGGAGAGAATAGACAGAGAAAAGGAGAAAGAATTAGAGGAGAGAGAGAGAATAGTCAGACAAATCGAGAAGATAGGAAAATGGAGAATTGTAAAAGACAGAATAGAGCAAAAAAGGGGAGAAGAATGAAAGAAAATATTCAGATAAATCGATGAAAAGGGAGAAAGAGTACATAAAAGGGACGAGAAAGAAAAATTGGAGAGAGATAGAAAGAAAGACGATATAGAGAGAATAGACAGAAAAATAGAGAAAAAGTGAGTGCGAGAGAGAGAGAGAAAAACGATATAGAGAGCATAGGCAGAAAAAAGAGAAAAAGTGTGTGTGTGAGAGAGAAAGACGATGTAGAGAGAATAGACAGAAAAAATGGATAAAAAGTAAGTGAGAGAGAAAGAGAGAGAGAAAGAAAGACGATATAGAGAGAATAGACAGAAAAAATTGAGAGAAAGTAAGAGAGAGAGAGAGAGAGAGAGAAAGATGATATAGAGAGAATAGGCAGAAAAATGGACAAAAAGTGAGAGAGAGAGAGAGAGAGATAGAAAGACGATATAGAGAGAATAGACACAAAAATGGAGAAAAAGTAAGTGAGAGAGAGAGAGAGAAAGAAAGACGATATAGAGAGAATAGACAGAAAAAAATGAGAAAAGTAAGTAAGAGAGAGAGAGAGAGAGAGAGAGAGAGAGAGAGAGAGAGAGAAAGATGATATAGAGAGAATAGGCAGAAAAATGGAGAAAAGGTGAGAGAGAGAGAGAAAGACGATATAGAGAGAATAGACAGAAAAAATTGAGAAAAGTAAGTAAGAGAGAGAGACAGAGAGAAAAAAACGATATAGACAGAATAGGCAGAAAGAAAGAGAAAAAGTGTGTGTGTGTGAGAGAGAGAAAGACGATATAGAGACAATAGACAGAAAAAATTGAGAAAAAGTAAGTAAGAGAGAGAGAGAAAGATGATATAGAGAGAATAGGCACAAAAATGGAGAAAAAGTGAGAGAGAGAGAGAGAGAGAGAAAGACGATATAGAGAGAATAGACACAAAAATGGAGAAAAAGTAAGTGAGAGAGAGAGAGAGAAAGAAAGACGATATAGAGACAATAGACAGAAAAAAGATGAAAAGTGAGAGAGAGATAGAGAGAAATACGATGTAGAGAGAATAGACAGAAAAATGGAGAAAAAGTAAGTGAGAGAGAGAGAGAGAGAAAGAAAGACGATATAGAGAGAATAGACAGAAAAAATTGAGAAAAAGTAAGTAACAGAGAGAGAGAAAGACGATATAGAGAGAATAGACAGAAAAATGGAGAAAAAGTGTGTGTGAGAGAGAGAGAAAGACGATATAGAGAGAATAGACAGAAAAATGGAGAAAAAGTAAGTAAGAGAGAGAGAAAGATGATATAGAGACAATAGGCAGAAAAATGGAGAAAAAGCGAGAGAGAGAGATAAAGACGATATAGAGAGAATAGACAGAAAAATGGAGAAAAAGAGAGAGAGAGAGAGAGAGAAAGACGATATAGAGAAAATAGACAGAAAAATGGAGAAAAAGTAAGTGAGAGAGAGATACGATATAGAGAGAATAGGCAGAAAAAAGAGAAAAAGTGTGTGTGTGAGAGAGAAAGACGATATAGAGAGAATAGACAGAAAAAATTGAGAAAAAGTAAGTAAGAGAGAGAAAGATGATATAGAGAGAATAGACAGAAAAATGGAGAAAAAGTGAGAGAGAGAGAGAGAGAGAGAGAGAAAGACGATATAGAGAGAATAGACAGAAAAATGGAGAAAAAGTAAGTGAGAGAGAGAGAGAAAGAAAGACGATATAGAGAGAATAGACAGAAAAAATTGAGAAAAAGTAAGTAAGAGAGAGAGAGAAAAAACGATATAAAGAGAATAGGCAGAAAAAAAGAGAAAAAGTGTGTGTGTGAGAGAGAGAGAGACAGAGAAAGATGATATAGCTCTCTATAGAGAGAGAAAGACGATATAGAGAAAATAGACAGAAAAATGGAGAAAAAGTAAGTGAGAGAGAGATACGATATAGAGAGAATAGGCAGAAAAAAGAGAAAAAGTGTGTGTGTGAGAGAGAAAGACGATATAGAGAGAATAGGCAGAAAAATGGAGAAAAAGTGTGTGTGTGAGAGAGAGAAAGACGATAGAGAGAGAATAGACACAAAAATGGAGAAAAAGTAAATGAGAGAGAGAGAGAGAGAGATGATATAGAGAGAATAGACAGAAAAATGGAGAAAAAGTAAGCGAGAGAGAGAGAGAAAAACGATATAGAGAGAATAGGCAGAAAAGAAGAGAAAAAGTGTGTGTGTGAGAGAGAGAGAAAGACGATATAGAGAGAATAGACAGAAAAAAATTGAGAAAAAGTAAGTAATAGAGAGAGAGAGAGAAAGACGATATAGAGAGAATAGACAGAAAAATGTTGAAAAAGTAAGTAAAAGAGGGAAAGAGAGAGAGAAAGATGATATAGAGAGAATAGGCAGAAAAATGGAGAAAAAGTAAGTGAGAGAGAGAGAGAAAAAAACGATATAAAGAGAATAGGCAGAAAAAAAGAGAAAAAATGTGTGTGTGTGAGAGAGAGAAAGACGATATAGAGAGAATAGACAGAAAAAATTGAGAAAAAGTAAGTAAGAGAGAGAGAGAGAGAGAGAGAAAGATGATATAGAGAGAATAGGCAGAAAAATGGAGAAAAAGTGTGTGTGAGAGAGAGAGAGAAAGACGATATAGAGAGAATAAACACAAAAATGGAGAAAAAGTAAATGAGAGAGAGAGAGAGAGAGAAAGAAAGACGATATAGAGAATAGACAGAAAAAATTGAGAAAAAGTAAGTAAGAGAGAGAGAGAGAGAGAGAGAGAGAGAGAGAGAGAGAGAAAGATGATATAGAGAGAATAGGCAGAAAAATCGAGAAAAAGTGAGAGAGAGAGAAAGACGATATAGAGAGAATAGACAGAAAAATGGAGAAAAAGTAAGTGAGAGAGAGAGAGAAAAAGACGATAGAGACAATAGACAGAAAAAATTGAGAAAAAGTAAGTAAGAGAGAGAGAGAGAGAGAGAGAGAGAGAGAGAGAGAGAGAGAGAGAGAGAGAGAAAGATGATATAGAAAGAATAGGCAGAAAAATGGAGAAAAAGAGAGAGAGATAGAGAGAAAGACGATATATAGAGAATAGAGAGAAAAATGGAGAAAAAGTGTGTGTGTGAGAGAGAGAGAAAGACGATATAGAGAGAATAGACAGAAAAATGGAGAAAAAGTAAGAGAGAGAGAGAGAGAGACGATATAGAGAGAATAGACAGAAAAATGGAGAAAGAAAGACGATATAGAGAGAATAGACAGAAAAAATTGAGAAAAAGTAAGTAAGAGAGAGAGAGAGAGAGAGAGAGAGAGAGAGAGAGAGAGAGAGAAAGATGGTATAGAGAGAATAGGCAGAAAAATGGAGAGAAAATGAGAGAGAAAGAAAGACGATATAGAGAGAATAGACAGAAAAATGGAGAATAAGTAAGTGAGAGAGAGAGAGAGAGGAAGAAAGACGATATAGAGAGAATAGACAGAAAAAAGAGAAAAAGTGAGAAAGAGAGAGAGAAAGACGATATAGAGAGAATAGACAGAATAATGGAGAAAAAGTGTGTGTGTGAGAGAGAGAGAGAAAGACGATATAGAGAGAATAGACAGAAAAATGGAGAAAAAGTAAGTGAGAGAGAGAGAGAAAGAAAGACGATATAGAGAGAATAGACAGAAAAAAGAGAAATAGAGAGAGAGAGAGAAAGAAAAACGATATAGAGAGAATAGGCAGAAAAAAAGAGAAAAAGTGTGTGAGAGAGAGAGAGAGAGAGAGAAGGACGATATAGAGAGAATAAACAGAAAAATGGATAAAAAGTAAGAGAGAGAGGAGAGAGAGAGAGAGAGAGACGATATAGAGAGAATAGACAGCAAAAGTGTGTGTGAGAGAGAGAGAAAGACGATATAGAGAGAATAGACAAAAATGGAGAAAAAGTAAGAGAGAGAGAGAGAGAGAGAGAAACGATATAGAGAGAATAGGCAGAAAAGAAGAGAAAAAGTGTGTGTAAGAGAGAGAGAGAGAGAGAGAGAAAAACGATATAGAGAGAATAGGCAGAAAAGAAGAGAAAAAGTGTGTGTGTGAGAGAGAGAGAAAGACGATATAGAGAGAATAGACAGAAAAAAATGAGAAAAAGTAAGTAAGAGAGAGAGAGAGAGAGAAAGATGATATAGAGAGAATAGACAGAAAAATGGAGAAAAAGTAAGAGAGAGAGAGAGAGAGAGAGAGAAAGAAAGGCGATATAGGGAGAATAGACAGAAAAAAGAGAAAAAGAGAGAGAGAAAAACGATATAGAGAGAATAGGCAGAAAAAAAGAGAAAAAGTGTGTGTGTGAGAGAGAGAAAGACGATATAGAGAGAATAGACAGAAAAATGGAGAAAAAGTAAGTGAGAGAGAGAGAGAGAGAAATAAAGACGATATAGAGAGAATAGACAGAAAAAGAGAGAGAGAGAGAAAAACAATATAGAGAGAATAGGCAGAGAAAAAGTGTGTGTGTGAGAGAGAGAAAGACGATATAGAGAGAATAGACAGAAAAAATTGAGAAAAAGTAAGTAAGAGGGAGAGAGAAAGACGATATAGTGAGAATAGACAGAAAAATGGAGAAAAAGTAAGTGAGAGAGAAAGAAAGACGATATAGAGAGAATAGACAGAAAAAAGAGAAAAGTGAGAGAGATAGAGAGAGAAAGACGATATAGAGAGAATAGACAGAAAAATGGAGATAAGGTAAGTGAGAGAGAGAGAAAAAAAAGAAAGACGATATAGAGAGAATAGACAGAAAAATGGAGGAAAAGTAAGTGAGAGAGGGAGAGAGAGAGAAAGAAAGACGATATAGAGAGAATAGACAGACAAAAATGGAGAAAAAGTAAGTAAAAGAGAGAGAGAGAAAGATGATATAGAGAGAATAGGCAGAAAAATGGAGATAAAGTAAGTGAGAGAGAGAGACAGAAAAAGAAAGACGATATAGAGAGAATAGACAGAAAAATGGAGAAAAAGTAAGTGAGAGAGAGAAAAAAACGATATAGAGGGAATAGGCAGAAAAAAAGGGAAAAAGTGTGTGTGTGTGTGTGAGAGAGAAAGACGATATGGAGAGAATAGACAAAAAAATTGAGAAAAAGTAAGTAAGAGAGAGAGAGAGAGAGAAAGATGATATAGAGAGAATAGGCAAAAAATGGAGAAAAAGTGTGTGTGAGAGAGAGAGAGAGAAAGACGATATAGAGAGAATAGACAGAAAAATTGAGAAAAAGTAAGTGAGAGAGAGAGAGAGCGAGAAAGAAAGACGATATAGAGAGAATAGACAGAAAAATGGAGAAAAAGTGTGAGAGAGAGAGAGAAAGAAAGACGATATAGAGAGAATAGACAGAAAAAATTGAGAAAAAGTAAGTAAGAGGGAGAGAGAGAGAGAGAGAGAAAGATGATATAGAGAGAATAGGCAGAAAAATTGAGAAAAGTGAGAGAGAGGGAGAGAGAGAGAAAGACGATATAGAGAGAATAGACCGAAAAATGGAGAAAAAGTAAGTTAAAGAGAGAGAGAGAGAGAGAAAGATGATATAGAGAGAATAGGCAGAAAAAAGAGAAAAAGTGTGTGTGTGTGAGAGAGAGAGAAAGACGATATAGAGAGAATAGACAGACAAAAATGGAGAAAAAGTAAGTAAAAGAGAGAGAGAGAAAGATGATATAGAGAGAATAGGCAGAAAAGAAGAGGAAAAGTGTGTGTAAGAGAGAGAGAGAGAGAGAGAAAAACGAGATAGAGAGAATAGGCAGAAAAGAAGAGAAAAAGTGTGTGTGTGAGAGAGAGAGAAAGACGATATAGAGAGAATAGACAGAAAAAAATGAGAAAAAGTAAGTAATAGAGAGAAAGATGATATAGAGAGAATAGGCAGAAAAATGGAGAAAAAGTGAGAGAGAGAGAGAAAAACGATATAGAGAGAATAGGCAGAAAAGAAGAGGAAAAGTGTGTGTAAGAGAGAGAGAGAGAGAGAGAAAAACGAGATAGAGAGAATAGGCAGAAAAGAAGAGAAAAAGTGTGTGTGTGAGAGAGAGAGAAAGACGATATAGAGAGAATAGACAGAAAAAAATTAGAAAAAGTAAGTAATAGAGAGAGAGAGAAAGATGATATAGAGAGAATAGGCAGAAAAATGGAGAGAGAGAGAGAGAGAGATAAAGAAAGACGATATAGAGAGAATAGACAGAAAAAATTGGGAAAAAGTAAGTAAGAGGGAGAGAGAGAGAGAGAGAAAGATGATATGGAGAGAATAGACAGAAGAATGGAGAAAAAGTGAGAGAGAGAGAGAGATAAAGAAAGACGATATAGAGAGAATAGACCGAAAAATGGAGAAAAAGTAAGTTAAAGAGAGAGAGAGAGAGAGAAAGATGATATAGAGAGAATAGGCAGAAAAATGGAGAAAAAGTGAGAGAGAGAGAGAGAGAAAGACGATATAGAGAGAATAGACCGAAAAATGTAGAAAAAGTAAGTTAAAGAGAGAGAGAGAGAGAAAGATGATATATAGAGAATAGGCAGAAAAATGGTGAAAAAGTGAGAGAGAGAGAGAGAGAAAGACGATATAGAGAGAATAGACCGAAAAATGGAGAAAAAGTAAGTAAAAGAGAGAGAGAGAGAGAGAGTAGACAGAAAAAATGGAGAAAAATGAGAGAGAGAGAGAGAGATTGATCATCAAGAAAACGAATAGACCGAGAGAAATAGTGAAATAAAAGGGAAGAGGTGATTAAGTATACAGACAGGCCGATAGAAAGAGACTAAGTTTGAAAGAATAAAATACAGGAAAGAGGAAAGGGGAGCGGAGAGTCGATCAGTGCCCCAACCAATCAGAACATCTCGATGCATTAGCAAAACGTCAATATGACAAGTTCCTTCCGTTCTCCGCTTTCCCATCTTTTGTAAGTTCTCTCTGTTTCCCACCCGTTCCCTTCCTGCAAACTCTGGCAGAAACGAACGAAATTTCTGAATCGCTCTCTGCCGCTACGGAGAAATTGAGAAGCTGACTTTGACGAATTGGTTTTCGCGCCATAATCTCCAACTCCCCCGGGGTCTTGTCGATTTCGTGAACGACATCGCATGGAGATGCCGGAGCTAGTGAAGTTTGCTGCGTAGAATGTAACGCGATATATTTTTCCTTTTACTTCAAAAGATAGCGTTGCTTTCTTCAGTAACTAGTTTGAGTATTGTACAGTAATATATGTCACTAACTTTTTTGTTCTTGTAATATTCAAGAGACATTTCTATGTGAAATGTCTACATTGTAGTTCTCAACATAATATATTTTGTGAATCATTTTGTCAGTAAATTAGAATTTTGAGCAAGATACATATTCTGTAATGAAGAAAAACTTAGTATTTACCTCACAACTAATCAAAATGAACTGTAACTAAATATTTTTAATTATACTTGGTTTAAACAAAAAAACTGGTTTAAACAAAAAAAACTTTTTTTTACGGATTTTTTCCAACCCTGATATTAAGGCTAGTTTTCATTTACCACCCGAGTTCCTCACTGCTTTTATTTGAAAATGATGATTTTCTCAAAATTTCGGAAGGGGTATAGCCCCTTCAGCCCCTCCTCTGCGTGCGCAAGTGTCTATAGTCAATCCAAAGCTACCAACCTCCTAAAAGAGTATTTTTGTCAGGAATAAAAGACGTTAACATTCGAACAGAAGAGCACATGGCACAGTGGTTCGGATCCCACTGTAAACTGTAGATCCAGTCCCGATTAGCCTTCCTTTGCATAAAATGGACTTAAAACAACAAATCAATCAATCGAAGAGAAGGGAATGCGTATACACGAAGTATAGAGTATGTAATGCTATTATTAGGGCTAGGTTTTTTATGACCTAAAATAGTACAAAATATGCACTATAATTTGAAAAATATGCCCTTATAACTGGACTGTTTCGAACCTCAATATCTAAATGCTGAGATATTTTCACATACGTACTCCACTTGGAAAATGACTGTATATTTCTTGGAAAAGCGAAAATATGCTGAATATGACCGAAAATCCATCAAAATATGCTCTATCACGCAGAAATGGCTAAATATGCCAAAATATGCCCTTAAGAAGCACCTTAATTTAATTAGTTTTTTCATAATACGAATTTCTACATATTTAGGGAACACATCACCCTTATCAAAAAAAAAAAATATGCTAAGTCATGAAAATCCTAGACCTAGTTGTTATTGTGTTATTGTGTTATTCTATCTTATCATCGAGATCATTTTACAAGAGACATGTTCGTTTATTGTGTTTCTGCAACATTGGGACTGTCAGCCACGTTTCCAGAAATATATTTCTGGGGGGGAGGGGTTAATCCGTAATAAGAAATAGTGATGATAATAATAATATAAATGTTTAAATTAATACGTTAATATAACTTAGGGTGATATTTTCTGCAATGTTTTTCTCTCATTTGAACACATTCCGGGTAAGTGTCCATGGACGTCCGCAGGATTTTTTCCAGGGAGGGGCAAGGAAACAATGCACATTTTCCCCAATAATAGTGTTGTTCCCTCAGAAAACATTGCATAAATTTGAATTTACCATATGCATGTAATAATTAACACATATTATTGTGGCTGAAATGAAATTATATGTGAAAAATATAAAATTTTTGGTTGACTTTCATTTTCCAGGGGGGTGCACAGCCTCCCTTGCCCTCCTTCCGGACGCCCATGGCGTTCATTTTTCTGCAAGAATGTAACCTTTTCTGCAATTTTTGCACTGGTTTTGATTCGATTACGAGCCTTTTTCATTCATTTTTCAGCGAAAACATGAGCATTTCTGCAATATAGGTCTATTTATAATATGTGAATTAATTAGTATTGTATAAGACGGTATGAGAATGGAGCACACATGTATTATTTAGCCAACGTGTAGTTAAGATGGAGAAAATTTTGTTTTAAAACAACTGAGTTGCAAGGAAATTAATGTCACAAAGATAATGAATTGAATATTTACAGCAAAAATTGATTTTGGATCTAGTTGGCGAAAAGTAAAGTTCCGGATTAAAATTTTGTGCATATTAATATGAGTAGCAGTGTACATAGTCTAAATCTTCTTTGGTAATTGTTGTGCGATGGAAAACACATATATTAACAAGATTAACTGAATTTATTAAGAAACTCACAAAACAACGTAACACTTTACATTATAACGAAACTTCGTTCACCATTCCAGGATCTGTTTGCACAGACTCTTGTCTAGCAACAGTAGCTTGCTTCTTCTCCCTCTAGGAGGCAGCACTACAGTAATATCATTCAAAACTGCATGATCCCATTCTAACCCTTGCCTTCCGGTAGGTTAAATAACCCTTGATTGCACAAAGAAAAGCTAAACAAGTTTATTTTCATTATTTTTTGTACTTGCTGTGCCTTTCAGGGGGTCCGAGCCCCCTTTTAACCCCTAAATACGTTCTTTGGTGCCTTGCTAGCAAAATAGAGTAAATATACCACCAACAAAGAAAATGAAGTAATCAAGGGGTCCCGGGTTCGATACATAGTGGTTCGGATCTCACTTTAAACTGTAAGTCCAGTCCCGATTAGCCTTACTGTGCACAAAGTGGACTTAAAACACCAATCCAATCAAGCAAATATGAAGAGAACCCTTTTTATCAAAAGAAAATAGCTAAAGGGTTAATTCTACTGGATTAAAGAAAAGGCCACTTGTGCTTTTAACTCGGATACACTCTAAAAAAAAAAGCATAGGCCTTATTTCCATTCAGCGATGGTGTAACAAGCACGTGGGCAGCTTCACTTTTTTACAGCGGACGTGTTGTGCGTGATAAGCACCTCGTGTTTGCGTTCTATATGAATAGACTCAGTATGGCTGAAAAGCTACAGAGCATGAAGATTCAAGATATTTCTTTCTTTTACATTTTTTTTTATTGAATCCTGTTCTAGTACCTGAGAGTGATCGTGGAGGCAAAGTAATGAACACTTGTCCTCTCAGACGTCAACTTCGAGGCTCTTCAAACACAAGGTGAAGATTGTAATTGGGAAGTGGTCGATCAAATTGTCCATCAGCGCAACAAAGATACGGGGATAGCTGTAGTGATTGTTTAATATCACCTCTGCTTGAGCGAGACTGGACAGAACGAGGAAGAAAAGAGACTTTATGGGTTAAGTTAAATAATTACATTTTTAGCGCCATGCAACCATGGTTGGCAACACTCGCAGTTCAAAATTACTGATTCACCAGCATATATGTAGCTCTGGCCTGGAAGTAGTGGCGCTAGTGTCTAATACGTAAGTCATGGTTAAGCTTGCGGATATCTTGACGTCCTGTCTGTCAACAAAATTGTAGACTGCTAGTGTTGCTAACCCACATTATATGACACCACCTTCACTTTGTTCATAAGATATGTAATTATGAATCAAGTAAGAGCTGCAGGTGCCCCCTGTTGGGCACAGAGTACACTGGCGTCAGTCACAAAAATTCGAATTATTCCATTTTCTTCCCCGAAATTAGAAAGAAAATTCACTCTGAATTGAGACTAATTAATTGTGGAGCTCCCTGAGTGGAGCATTTAATAATGTCTTGAGTGAATGAGGTTTCCTAATGTAGAACACCTGATGTAAATATCACTCCCAGTTTTCATATTATAAGCGGCGCCAATTTTGAAACACACTGTACAGCCATCGTCGTATTTTCGTGTTTGTACGCAGCATGCTTCATTTAGAAGTAATTCGGTTGCCTATGTGTCAAGGCGTCGGAACATTATGGAAGTTCTGCACATGATTTACGATTATAAACGCGTTTGTTAGGACCTGTCCCGTTTCCCGCGCTAGCAATAGCTCGACAGTGTTTCTGCCAATGAGAAACGATGAAAAAGTCGTCTGCTGGGTAACGAGGAGCGAATGGGAGCCAGAAGAGAGGCGCTTACGTAGACGCTGTTGCCACGTTGAGGTTTAACTCACGTGTTTTGTTTGTGTGTTGTTGAAGAAGCTTGTATTATGAGCGTGGTGATGATTAGTGTGTGTTTTAAAATATCCAGAACGTAATTTATTCTGGTGATATTTGCTTGTGTCCTTTTTGTGTTTAGTGTCATCTTAGCTGGAACACCTTGTGGTTTCTGCTAGAAATGCCAGCGGTCAGCAAGCGCGGGAAGCGGGATAGGTTGTAACAAACGCGGTATACTTGTAACGCTTGTAATACAGACAACCCAACGTGCTTCTGTGCGAGTCGTGGTTGCATACACATCAGGATAAACCGAAGAGAATATCTGCCAGTCATTTAAAAACCTTCCTCTATACAAAGCCTGCCCAGACTGTTTTCATGCAACGTCATCAATGGTAGGTCGTTCACGACAACACGATAAGGGCTTCCCGAACAGGTGTTGTGGTAACATCGTCGACTTGCAATCAAGGGATCCCGGGCTCGATACCTGATGGAGGTAAATAATGATCGGATACTACACTAAACTGTATGCCCAGTTCCCATTAGTGCTTTTGTGCATACAGTCGATTCTACATTCGTGGAAGAGTGGTTAGTACTGCCCGCTATAACTCCAGGGGTCTCTGGTTCAAATCCCGGCTTGGTGTTCTTTGTGAATGTCCATCAATTGCATCTTATCGTCACTCATCCTCATCTTCGCGATAGCTAAACGTGACAGAAAAGCGAAGTAGGCTAATATAAGATAATCAAGCACAAAGTCGACTTAAAAACTGACTCGAACGAACACAACACGATAAAAGCGTTAAGGTTGCAAATGTGTTTTAAACAGGTGAATAATTTACTGCCATGAAATTCGTCCTTCATGTTTTTTCCCATGTCTTCGCGTCGCGGGCCACAATTTAGCGAATGTTCTTTCTCCGTCTTGAGGCAATAGCAATACTAATGAATGAACAGTTGAAAACTGCCACTGAATGGAGTTGTTTACAGGCAATTACGTTTTAATAACCGAGGGTAACCTTTGCCTGCTAATCGATAAATGCGCAAGAAATCAGATGGCAGCTTCGGTGCACCAAATGATACAGCAACACGTTGTGTTGGGGAAAACATGCGTAGGAGAGAAAGAGATTGCGTATTCCCCCCACCTGTTTCTTCCTGACTACGCGCTTGTCCCCCGTTCACGGATTGGCGTCAATGAATCAGAGGAGCGCCGTGATTCGTCCGCAGGTCCCCGGCGGCCATTACAGCATCTGCATCTGCGAGCAGGCTGTCGAACGGGCGTCAGTGTTGCCGAACGACGGAAATTTTTCCCTCCTCGCAGTGTTGCCATCCGTGGCCGACAATCGTGCACAGCGCGATACAAGAAAGCCGCAGAAAAGCCAAGTAAAATAAATCAAATCAAGATATTTGTAATGATTTTGTGGTGTTACGAACCCCATCACAAGCGTAGTAAACATGGCGGAAAGGGGGGGGGGGACGTGAAAATGTAGTATGCATATGTAAGATATTACCTCAAGAGGAAAATGCCGTTGCTACGAAATGACTAAAACAAAAGTAAAAGTAAAAAGTATTCCCCTGTGCATAGCACCACGCCATGAAGGCGTATAGGGGGTGTAAAAACACGTTCTTAAATTTCTAAAATATGTTCTCCTTCGCAGAAAATCAAATAGAGTAGAGTCCAAGATGTGGTGTTATTTTGTAGGAATTTCAGTGTATTTTTCCGTATGTACTTGTCAACGGTTGTTTTACAGCATCCACCTCAGTATAACTCAATGATATTAATCTTGCGCTTCCAATATCTGGACAACAGCTAAATGCATTCAATATAAAACAAATTGCCTTAATACTCTGCGATGAATTCTAAACAAATCTAAATCTCGAGAATTCTGATTCTTTGAAAAGTGATGAAGGCTCGGGTTCGATTCACGATGGGGGGGGGGGGGCAGATGTCAGAGGTAAATCCAATCACGAAGGGCTTCCTTGAAATCAATCAACAATCTCGCTGCTATTATTTTCTTTATATATATATATATATTTAAATGCCAGTTTCCTAAATACCTGTATCCAGTTTTCTGTATCGGAGTGGTCATCGCAACGCGCTATGAATACAGAACGTCGTTGGTCCGAACCTTGGACATGGTAAGGGTGTATCATTGTGTTAGTTACCTGGTCCATTTCACTAGTTCATCGTTCCCATCGTCGCGATTAACCAACTCTGTATATAAACGGTCTCTTTACTATAGACTCCTATTAACCTGCCTGCAAATGTTGATATTTTCTTGTCAGAACTCAGTTTGCAACAATCCCTAAGAATGTATGTGTAACTGTTTTTTCTCTGTCATCTTGTATTGTCTTGTTTTGTTGTTGTTTTTGCTTTTTATTGCATAGTTTCAGTGTAAAATGGTCTTTTAGCACTGTATCTGAAACTTGAAGTAAATAAATAAATAAATAAATAAAAATAGAAGGAAAGTAAACACGAAGCTGATGAACTGTTTGTATTTGTTTGTTATACGTCTCTTTTTTACCTCTTGGGGTAATCGCGAGGTTGAATGATATAGTGATTAAATATTACATGGGAAAAGCACAGTGATACATCCACGCAGCCCCGGATTTAGGCGGCGCTTGTAGGGGTTACAGCCTCATGAACCAACACCTGCAAAGTGGACTCCAATGGGGAAGAATTGTTTTCAAAATTGCCACAAGATTGGGGGAACAATTGAAATGTGGTAATAGCCATGTCATAACTCGGCTTATAACGAAAATATAAGGGAGGGGGAAGCTTCACATAGCACGGGTTGTGTGCATCCATTCCTCGCCCAGGATTCGAACCTGCGACATCTTCTTTCGTAGCGCATTACGCTAACCACTCCGCCACGGAGGCTGGATTCAGACTTCAGAATTTTGACCGTAACCAACGATTGTCTGTGACGGAGGGATAAAATCGTTCCGAAAGGGAATTTTTTTAGCCTTCATAGGGTGGCAACACTTATGCGGGTTGCACAAGAGAAAGACACATGCAGTGCGATGTTTTGGCGGCCAGGCTGAAGTGGGTGGAAGTGAACTTCTGTACGGCGCCGGACAGGATATTAGCTTGCTCTACAGTGTTTTGTCTGTGCGCATTTCTGCACCAGTAAATGGATATCGGTTGTAGATCATAACACGCTTTGTGATCAGCTTGTAGTAATCGGTTCGTGTGCTCGTTTCGTACTTCTGTCAGCAATGTCTTACCAATGGTTCTTGTAACCAAAATTACATTTAACATGCAGTGAGGGATTATCGTGCACAAACTAGTCCGTACGTGGTCGTGTCGAGACTTGTCAATGCAACTTGAAAGATGGTTTTGCCTTGCACCGAGTCTGGTTTATTTGTTTCATGGATGTAGCACCCACGTGTTGAAGTGAGGACGAGGCGACACCTGTTCCTTGCCGTACCGTCGTTGTGACTGACGCTCGTTGAATGCTTTCTTTGATGCCTTGTCTAGAGAATGGAATACGATCGTCCTCCACTATGGTCGAATTCGAGGAAAGATTGTGGAGGCTTCAGGTCTGTAGAATTTTTTTTTCTTTTACCTCTCTCGCTTTGCAAGGTTTTTGCATATTCTCAAATTTCAGAAAACTAAAAATAGTCATCTTGAAATCACGTTCATTCCATATGTTTAAGTAATTATGTACTAAAAAAAAGTGTTGTTTATGCAGATATGTATTTAGTAATTTTAATAAAAATACTGCCAATCTCCGTGGCGAAGCGGTACGACGCCAGAGGTACCGGGTTCGAATCCCGGCCTGGACATGGATGTTCTTTGTAATTATCCCGTCAACAATTTCATCCTCATGTTCACGACTAGCCCAAGAAAAGTGGCAGAAAAAGGGAAGTAAAATAAACCAAATCAATCAAAATATGGACTTATAATTTTTAAGGAAATCAATTCCAAGGTGGTTGGTTACTCATCGGGAATTCCGGGAATTATGCGTGGTTTCTGCCTGAATTTTTCTCCGTAGACGTGAAAAATTGGAACTTTTATTATTCCAAACCCCATTGAATTTATACATATTTATAAATGCCGAGCCAATTTTTTCACAGTTTATTTTTTATTTTTATCGAGGAAGAAAAATATAGCTGCGTGAAAAATAACACAATACTCTCAATTATTTTACTTTGTGAGTGTCCTTTGCAGAAGAATCTATCTGACAGATGGAACATAACAACATATCTAGAAGTTGATTAGGTAAATTGAAATTGAAATTATATATTCTTATTATATAATTAACAATTTTTCGTAGATGTAGGCTATATATCCTGTAACATTTGTGACTTGTGCTTGTAGATATAAAGTGACACCTTAAATGAAATATTTTAAATGCATATACCGTTTGATTGAATTAAATTACAATTTTTGGATTCATTGGAATCACACAGACCCTTTGTATTGTTAATATATTGTGTGTGTGTCGTGAGAAGTACTAAATGTAAGGTTGGAATACAGAAAACATCTGCTTGTACCCTTGAATGTTTGGAAAGTACGCCTTGAAACCCGGGAATTTACTTGAATTTTATCATGGTCCAAGAGTGGCAACCCTGAATTCTCATTAAGCAAATAACTCACCTAGAAAATACACCTAGGTAAATACAATCCATTAAGCTCATATGACATTAATTGAAATACAAAATATGCTTTATTTTCTGTTAACAAAACAATAGGTTACCAAACTAGGTTTACATGACACTAATTGTAATGCAAGATTCAAATACAAAATGTGCTTTATTTTTTTGTTACCATAACAAGTATTACCAAACTTTCTGAAACGTGAAACTCCTCCTGTTATCCCTAAAGACAGATTTCTATTGACTGAAACTTAAGTATCGCATGAAGTAACAGGAGTATATTTAAAATATGCAAATGCAGTGGGTATCACCGCGAAAGCTTGCATTCTCTATTGTTGACATTGTTAGAATAGGTTCATAATCTATTGTCAAGCTTTAAAATAAACAAACAGAATGCAGATGAACTGAAAACCTTGGGGAAAATGTAGTAATAGCAAGAATATGGAAAATATGTCGGAATATGTTTGAAAAAATGAAAATTCTATGTAAAAATAACACAAATGCCGATGCCTGTAAAAATATCGGAAACTGAATTAGCGTACATACCTCAATTTGCAAAGATAATACTAAATTGCATCATTTGAAGGTCATATAAACTATTTCCTGATAATTATCTTGCATCAAATTTCTACCTCCATGAAGACTGGGATTTGACTGAAATGTTATGGAAAAATCAGTGAATTCTGTAAAAGGTTGATCAGGAATATTTAGCTCGCCAGGACTGAAAACACATTCGACTTTTACCTCACAAGTATGTTCTTTTTGGGGAATATTTCTCATGAAAATTCTAATTATTATGTTATTTATTATTCAAGAGTTCTGAATAAACTTTATTGGTTTGATCCCTATTTGTAAGGATGTCAAGCGGTTATATAATGGTCTTGAAAGTTATTTAAAAGTCCCTGAAAACGTCAGGGAAATTGTCTGTAAATTCACTGCCAGATAAAAATTTGACGTTGTAGGAAAATAGAATGGACGGAGTTAGAATTTGAAATATAGGGATGCGGACTTAATATTTCTTTACACACTAAGTTTTCACTTACTCTTGGGAGATATATTTTGCACCATTTATAATTATATGGATTACCTTTTGCCGTACTTCCTGCATGCATTAAAATACATGTTATAATGTCACCTATATTATTTACTAATACTGCATATGCAAAATATAGATAATGAAAAGTGGAGTAATATAATTGGGAAAATATATTTTCAGCAACTAACTATATAAAACAGTAAGGGAAATTTAAAAAAACAATTATTATGTTACATATAGGGTAATGGAGACAGTTTTACACTTTGGACATGAGTATCGCCACCGAAAATGTAAGAGCAGACCGCTTTATTGCGATATGTACACCCAACGGCGGAAGAAACAGTAGGCGAATTGTCCACCACCATTTTCATTCGGCCTGTATTACACAATGTGATGACAATGAATTTAAACAATGACTTCAATAAGCAGAGAACAATGGCTGCTTCGAACCAACATAGTTTCACTCCTTAAAACAACACAGGATGTAGAATAAGAAAAGTATTGAAAACAGCTGTGTACAATTTGCTTACCATTTCCTTTGCCGTTGACTGTACCACAATCAACTTTTCATATACATTCGTTTATCATCTTCGTTGTTATTACTGTAAAATTGTGGTGCGGAAGGGGATAGATGCTGACCTGATCTCAAAGGATGTGAAGATAATCATTTATAGTGTCCTACTATTGACATCAAGTAAAATATGAAAGTGGTAATACAAGAGTACAATGCACTAAAACTACAAACAAATTACATAACATTCATTTCCTTACCATTCATATTGTGAAGACTATCATTTTTCACTTATTATTTCATGAACATCCTAACTGTCCTTTTTACAATTAACAATGGAGTAAAGATCTAAACTAAACACGACATCTCTAAACCATATAAAGAAATAACGATAGTAAAGGCAAAACAATAGTAATATTCACAAATAAAATTTACATGAACTTCCACTCTCCCTCACGAGAGTTACTAATCATAATTTAATGTGATACATATATATTTCGACAACACATATATTTTATCTTTGTGATGGCAGCAGTTATATAAAATGAGCATAAAGTACTTTGCTAAAAAAAATACCTTCGTGATGAAATAGAACTTCGGACACTATACCATCTGTGATTAATATATTTATGAAAAACTACTTTTGCAGAATGTTTTGGAACACACAAATCTCACGTGACAGAAAGTTTACTATTTTTGCGATATTATTCAATCAATAGCCGTAAAATGTGTCGAAATCCGCGTGAAATCATGTAAATTACCAAATATGCATTATTTTACGATTGTGAAAATTAGTCCCCCTACAAGTAGGTTGGATGATAAGGTTGGGGTTCCATTTCACCAGTCGACAAATGTTAATCTCTATGTCGAATTCGTCGTCCCAAAATCTATAAGGAACGTTTATTTTTCTTTCTGCAAACATTTCATTATTTGACAATGATTTTCACCCAATAGAAGGGAAAATGACCGGAATCGTGTGTGATTTTAAAATTTATTTTATTATTATTATTATTACGTGAAACTAAAATATATTTTTTAATATTTTGAATAGATTGTGTTCGGGTGAGAGAGACCCAAAAGTGAAGAACTCTCCCTCTATTTCTTTCATGACGCACAATAAATTGTTTATTTACACAGGTCGCGGTACATTTCGCTGAGTTGGTGGAAAGAGATTGACGTACGTATTTAAGGGGTCCAGGGGGTCTGGACCCTCCCCCCGAAAGACTTACTAGTAGCAAAATAAAATAATAAAATAACTACAATTAAATAATGAAAATATACTTGTTGTTTAATCGAGGGTTACTAATTTCAGCCGAACTTATTGGAAGGCAAGGAATTATATTGGGATCATAAGACTTTGAATGACAGCATCAAAGATGATTTATACAAGATTTATTATTATTACTACTTATAATAATATGCATAAAATATTACCAGGAACTTTACTGTTTGTCAACTGGATGTAACGTCCTTTTTGATATTCAATAAATATTCAATTCTTTACCTAATTTAAATTAATTTCGTTGAGATGTAATAAAAATATATTAATTAATTTGAATATTTCAATTAATTTCATATAATTATTTTAATTTACACATTATTATTATTGTTATTATTAGACACTTGGTTTAGACCCCCCGAAATATATTTCTAGATACGTTCCTCATAATTACATATTTGTTCTGAAAATTTAAGTCTGGTACCTAACGTTGTAATCTTCATTATTGATAGACTGGTGTAGGGTAACCGGAAGTTGGCCTACAGTTTAAAGGGTTCCGAACCACTATGTGCCTCCACCGGGTACGGACGTTACCACTACGCCATCGGGGAGGCCCTAATCTACGTCATTCTTATATATATAAAATTTTCAATTACTGAAATATATTTCAATGTCCTGTCTTGCTTCTGGTGAAGTCAAGATTATTCGATAGTGGACCAGATACCGGTTTTTGTCCCAAAAATGCTGATGGCTTTCTGGGACTGTGTTGCACATATAAATATAAGCATTGTGCTTCATCGTATAATCACCCTTAGCCGTTCATCGTCATAACAAACCCATGTTTTTCAGAAACTCCCGTATGTACATATTGACTGAAAAAATTGCCAGTAATCTGGTATAATTGAGGAGTAACGATTTACCGTAACGCTGTAAATGTTATTTACCGTAATTTTACGAACCGGTCACTATAAATATATGTCTCACGGTAACGTAAATTGTGGAACACAAATAGTTTTTATAATATGAAGAAACTGACTTATAGTTTTGATGTAAACTATTATTTGTATTCGTGCTTATTACATTTGAAATAGAAAAACACAAATAACACTTGGAACACTAAACACTTTATAAAACAATAGAAAATCACAAGAACACTTGTAATACGTAAACACTTTAAAGATACGACTGAACTGAAATCGCGAAGTTACTGAAATGGAATGGGGTTAGGAAATACACAAGTTATGCGAAAATCCATGTGTTTCAGTTGGCGCTCTGGTGCCGCCTGTTAGGAAACTAAAGTAGCCCTTTTAGCGTGTTTTGTTACCAAAGCTCCGCGAAATTTCGTAAAACCATGCCAGAAATGTGTGAGGACAACATTTCTAACATCCCCGGCACAATTAACGTGCTTATTTTGAATGTAATTGTAACTGTAATTCTGAGACCTCTGAAGTCATTTCGAAGCCAGCGTTTTCCATAGCGCGAGATATTACACGCGATTTGCCGGGGGTTGCCGTCTGACTGGTTGGCAGCACCAGCGACGGCGAAACGCACTGTATATATACATATACAGTAAAAACTGCATATCCCGGAACCTCTATAAGAAGGAAACCTGTAAATACGGAAAGAAAAGTCCCCCCAGAACGGACCGATTTTATACCTGAAAATGGCCTGCTTAAGGCGGAAACGGAACACCATTTAAAGACCAACTAGATGTTTTTATTCTCAGTAAGACGGAAATTTCTTCCTTTATTTTTTTTCGCTCGCAAGAAAACAATGCAATACTGTAATTGGAACACGCCTCTGTTGCCACTCGCTTATCGGTAACATTGTCGATACTACAATACTCATAGCTGTTACGATTCCGTTTCTTTCTTTCATCTCTTACCCTCTTTCTCCACCTTTCTTTGTCTATTTCTCCTCTGTTCTTTCGTCATCTTTCTATTTTTCTTGTTATCTCTCTTTGTTTTTTTCTTCACTTTTATCTCAATCTTTCTTCACCTCTCTTATCCATCTTTCGATCTTTCTCTTTCCCTCTATGCACATCGCGCTACGACGCCAGGGGTCCCGGGTGCGAAGAGATACGTGCGTACTGTACTACGTTCTTACAATACTGTAAAAAGTGTACCAACATGTTGTGTAGTTACATAATTGTAATCTCTGCTATACTTATTGCGACTGTTTCGCATTTTTATTCATGTATTCATTCGGAAGTTGAATATCTAGAAAAAAGACGTATAAATGTGTTCCAAATTAATTAATAACTTCAGTTTTAATTACATATTCAATGAATAAAAATAATACAAAATTCTGGTGGTATGGAACACACAGTGCGAAAAAACTATATGAATGAAATGCATCCTCTTTCAGTCCAAAAATGTTTTTCTCTCGTTTCAGGGATGGTTCAAATGTATTTCTTTCTCTTTTTTTTATTTCTTTACAACGGAAAGGGTGTTTAAGAGGTGATGAACTGATGATCATTCAAATTGAGAATGGGCAGTAAAAACGTAGTCGAAAGAAGGTGAAGTTGCAAAAAAAAGCCGTTAAGACCTAAAAAAAGGCTAAAAAAGGACCAATAAGCCAAAAAACGCCGAAAAAGGCAAAAAAAGGACAAAACCCACCTTTTTCTGGCCTACAATGACCCAAAATGAACATATATTATGTTGGGCCTCGTCTTCGGACACTAGGAAAAAAAGTATTTTTCCTCAACTTCCAAGCCCTAATTATAAGTAATGCAAAATGTAAATCTGTCTTTCCATTATTTTCTACAGCGCTCTATACTGTACTTAAAGTCAACCCTGTATAAGAAGGAAAACTGTTAAGACGGAAAATTTTGCTCAGAACTATCATGTTCCGGGATAGACAGGTTTTACTGTAGTAAAAAATAATAAAAGACTGCATAAAGTATGTAGCTCAGATCAAAACACATCAATTGATACAATAAAGTAGCGGCACAGCTCGACGTAATACTTTGGCTTTACCTTTACGTAGAAAAATGCTACAAACTGCAAACCTGATTCTTAGCAAAGATCAACAAATACGTTTCAGTGCATTACTTTTCTGTGCGTGTGTGGATGCGAATAAGCCTCTGGTATGCCGGAGTAGAAACACTTTTCGCTATCGCCGGTCGCTTCCCAGGTACCGAAGGCAAAACATTCACACGACTCGGGGTCTTTCTGCACGTGCAGCAATTATTGTTATCCTCCATGACGACTCAGGGAGTGCGTATTCAGCACGCATCGCGGCCTGGAAAATAAATGCAGGGCAGTGTTGCCAACTTGGAGGATTTTTTAGAACCATGTTTTTCAGGTTAAGGCTTACGGATCTAAAATGTTGTGAACTTCTCATGTTAATATTTCGTGAAGTTTGTTATAAAAGAACACTACTGTATTTTGGGAGGACTCCAGTGCCATCCCCTTCGAGACTCCCAAGCTCGTATGCCTGTTGCCCCACGTATATTTCGATCCAACACACTAATACATCCAAAAGTTGCACATCAACTTTTGGATCCCATTTCTTATAAGTTCCATAAAGATGTAACAGTAACTGAAATAAAGTTAAATTCAAATTAGAGTAAAAGTAAGTGTAATTAACAGTGTTTGGAAGTAACTAGTTACTTGTGGTGACAAGTGACAGTTAATTTTTGGAGCAATTTAACTGTAACTAGTTGATTTTAAAGTTAAATGAGTGTAATATAGCACCTCTTTGCAGAAGAAGTTACGTTACCAACACTTACGTCACGACACTTATTTTGGTAACGTGTTGGAAGAGCCAAATTTTGGATCTCGTTCTCAACCATGTCTCTTCTCTGGATGCTAAGGTGAAAGGAGCAACGTGCTAAATGTATAACATTTTTTTCTCGCAAAATATAAATTTGGTATTGTTTCATTTCGGTACGGAACGTGGACCGGATTTAAATTGATCCGGAGAAAAAGAGTTCCTGAACCGTATTTAAACTCATCCGAAAAAAAATGGTTCCTGGACCGAATTTAAATACTTTACAGATAGAAAGCTTATTTGCGGTCCAGAACCCATTTACGCTTGCTGATTTTCTCTCCTGGACCGGAATTGAATTTATTTAAAATTCCTGGAACTTGAACAACCCGGACTCTACAACTGCTGGAAAGTGAACGCAATATGTTTACCGCGCAGCCGATTTCGCTAAACGGCGCGTCTTTGTATTCATTAAGTGCCTAATCAGCTGGAAGCGTGACAAGTATATTAGAAGGATGATATTATCAAATGAGTGTTGGTAAAAAAGAATAAACACACGCAAGGGGACATATGTGGCGATTTGTTTGATGAATAAAACCTGCTCTGTTACATCATGCCGGCTGAATAGAGTTGAAATACTACGAACTGACGCAAGGTCCAGATGCCTTAGTATCATATCTAGGAGTAGCTTCTGTGATCTTTGAACTTTGATGTTTTGAAGAAGTGTTTACTCGTCGTTTTGATTCCCGCAGGAAATGATACTCGGTCGGATGCTGCAAAGCTAGAGATACGAGATGTTTTATATACGCAAAAAAGTTCAGTTGCATCATCATCTCGAGGTTTTAAACTTCGCATATTTTTTTTTGATCAGCAGAGCTGAAAGAACGTATTCTCAATGGTTGTATTAATTGGCGATATCTCGGAAGATGCATAAGCTGTAGGGATTATATTTGGTGGACTGAATTGACTGTTTTTACGTCTTGTTTTCTGCCACTTTTGGCTAACCGCGACTATCAGTGATGATATTGACAAAGAACCCATGCTAACCACTCCCCTACTGAGGTCGGCTCTTGCCGTGGATACGGTGAGAAAGATCCGGTTTAGCATTTCATATAATTTCGTTTCTTTCAGGTATATCTGAAAGTGTTGGTGCTACTCTGTTTTGTATGGTTGGGTTCAGGTCTCTAAGAAGGTTTTGCAATTCCTCCTTTGAAAATATTTTTTACACGGTATATTTTTATATATCGTTGCATCAATACCAGAACCACGAATGTGCTAAATCTTCATTTCAGATAAAAGCATTTTATTATTCAACGTCCTGGCGTGAAAAAGCAGGGTTTGATATTTGTATGAGTGTTGTCATCGGTAAAACGAGCGGGCCATTGCATAAAAATCGGTTTTGCAATGCCAATTGATAATGATAATCAGTTTTATAAGCAACTGCAAAGAGCTTCAGAACAAGATGAAGATGGTATTTTGAAGGACAACCCAATACTAAGAGAAAGTTGTTTCACAAAAATGTGAAACTTTTTTTTTTGGCTAATTAAGAAAATCTGAAAATTAAGAATTGTATTTAAAACCTTTCCACCTTCACTGTGTTTAAATTTCATCACGATTGGACAAAGTTTTTTGTTTATATAATTTCAAAGAGAGCGGTCGTTTGGAAGAAGACACCATAGAACAGGCACGGTCAAAAATCGAATACGTACTGTAGGAAAATTTGGTTGCCGTAGCTTAATGAAGAATTCAATTGGCTAAATTTCGATGTAGCTTGTTTTTATGTAGGTCTATTGGTTAGTTTTTAATTGGAGTCCAAACTCGATTAATCCGATAGTAGAAGTGCTCAGAGGTCTAGGAGCACAAAAGACTTCAACCCCAGAAAACTTATTTCCCAATATCCCTTCGAATGAATTTTCTATCGAAAAGTTGTAAATATGCAACCGAAACCTTTCCATAGCGAAATGTTTCATCGCCAGATCTTCACACTCCAGCATAGGGACGTGAAACCATCCCAAAAAAAGTATATATAATTTCCAAAACAAGTTATACTTGTCGTTAGGGCGTCTGACTACCATGCGAGAGACCCGAGTTCGATCCCCGGCTGGTGAGAACCGTGATTTTTTCCCCACATGTTCAAGCGGATCCGGCGCCCACAAGACGTTGTATAATGTGGGCGCCAGGGGCGTGGTGCTGATCACATCATCCCCACCTTCGGCCGTGATCAAGAAAGTGCGGGGCACCCCCTATACGCCTCCATGGAGTGGTGCAAAGCACAGGGGAGCACTTTACTTTTTTACTTGTAGATGCCATAAACACAGCTCCAAATCCTGGTGCTGTTTTTCACTTCCTCCTTCTTCGAGTGGACCTATTTCGGTGCAATTAAGAAGCCATTGGCTGTTTGCTTTCCTTCGTATTCGCGTATGGGCGATGTCTTGGGCAAGCAATGAGACCTGTTTCAAGAACTTTGGACCACTTCTCAAGAATAACATCTCTAAGGTCAATACACCTTGTGAACTTGTTTTGCTTTAGCAGCGATCTTTCCGGTCCTCGTCCTTCCATCCCCACGGTAGCCGATTTGTAAAAGTTCCCTAAGCCTTTTTTACATCGATATCCACCGCTGGGTACTCTCATTCATGCTACGTCACCAAATCCCTGCTTTGGAAACATCTGTTCATGCACTTATAATTTTGTTCCTTGTGCCATGCAATGCAAAGCTAATCAATTTCCATGCAAAATATTTTCTTAAATAAATTGCAGTTCTTATTTATCTATCGCTAGAACAGATACATACATATTAGAGATGGACAAATCCGGATCCGATATTCGGATTATCCAAAATGATTGAATATCCGAATGAGTGCATTATCCGGACAGCTTTATAGTTTATCCGCTTTACGGGCTATCCACATATTCTTCTATTCGTCATTTTCGTATTTCACTGTACATATTTTCCACAAACCCTTCATCAAATCTCTTCTATCCGGACATTGGAATTATCCGCATGTTCAGATTCGTATATCTGAATATTAGGATCATATCGGATAATTTTAAATCCAAATATCCGTTATCCGGATATTGTGGCCATCCCTAATACGCATGTACCAACTTTGCTAAGTCCTCAAGCAGGGTGTTTACCAGTTAAGAATGTCTAAAAAGAGTCAAGAAGTTATCCTTGTGGTCAAGAATTTTTCATTTTTTTTTACTGTATATTGAATTTACATTGTTATATACCAGTACTAGAAGACTTAGGTGGACAGGCCATGTGGCACGAATGGGAGAGGAAAGAAGAGTTTACAGGATTCTTGTTGGGAGACCTGATGGGAAGAGACCTGTAGGAAGGCCAAGACGAATATGGAGGTATAACGTTGAGATGGACCTGAAGGAAATCGGTAGGGATGGAAAAGAGTATATAGATCTTGCTCACGATAGGGACAGATGGAAGGCCTGTGTTGCTGCAGCCATGAATCTTCGGGTTTAAGAAGGCTAGAGAGTTAGTTAGTTAGTTATATACCAGTACTGGGAATTGATAAATTTGAATATTTTGAAATCAAAAATTTTGTTGAGTGTGAAGTTTTGTAAAAGTATTAAATAAAGTAATGTAGCCATTCCCCATCCAGGATGAAGTGTGAAGCATTAATAATTAAAGCAAGTCAAGTCTAAATCTATTGTTAAAGTACAGCTTCAGTTTTCATTCGGCCTTGTGGTAGAGGTTTTTCATTGAATAAAAATATATGTTTTCTTAATTAAGTAGGGGGCGATAAAATAAATGTTAAGAAAAAAGGGAGTGATGTCAAGAAGTAAGAAAGAAAGATTAATAAAAAGCCATAAAAGAGTCAAGAATTTTGGATCTGTTATTTTGGTAGACTCCCTGCGGAGTTATTTTCTGTTGTGGAAAAACAAGAACTAACTCCAGTAGGAAGTGACATATCAGGAGGGTGTGCGAACTCTGTATAGACACTCGTATGTACATGGAGGCATATCAAAGATCATTCAATGCGTAGAATAATAATTGTTGATATGGAAAATGTAAAGCAGTAGTTGTCATATTGCATTTTATACATGTTTTGAATCAGTGGCGTATGCTGACTCCAAAACCTGGACTAGCTCACTATGACACGTGGTCCTAGACTGTGGAGGAAGAGAGAAGAAGTGGTTAGGCACACACATTTTGCTTTCTTTTGACTTCTTCGGGTAAGCTACGTTGTCATCCCAACAGCAGTCAGGTTGCAAACTTCTAAGAATTAGGTTGCCAACTCCTACGAATTCAGGTTGCCAACTCCTACGAATTCAGGTTGCCAACTCCTACGAATTAAGGTTGCCAACTCTTAAGAATTAAGGTTGCCAACTCATAAGAATTCAGGTTGCCAACTCATAAGAATTCAGGTTGCCAACTTCAGAATCGCCAATGTTTTCTTAATGAAATGAGTAAATTTTTTCACAGTTTCTAATCGATTTCTTCTGTATTTCACTCTATAGGCTTCTGGCTTCGCAGTTAGCCTAGAATGTAAGCTCCAGGTTTTGATGGTTCTACTTTTACTGTAGATTGGTGTAATTTACGTCGGTTATTGTACTTTTATCATGTTTTATTTCACTCATATGAGATTATGTAGGAAAAACTACAAAACTGTTTGCGAAATACATTCATTAACTTTTAAGAAATTTACCCTTTTTCTCCCGTTCGTGGCTTTAAAATTTCCTTCCAGTTACCATTATTGGCCCAGACCCACTGATGCTCCTTTCAGGCGAGTAGGGTGCCGTTTGCCTTCGGGGGTTGCTGACCATTCGGCGTTTTTTTCTTTGTCTTTGAGCAAGGGGATGGGTAGCCGAGAGGGGTGGACTTCCGCTCCGTCATGCAAAACAAGTGCTCCTCTTTGACCTCAAGGACTTGTCCTTTCTTGGATCAGTGTTGCAATATGACGAAAAATTAACCTTTTGGGGTATATAATTAGCCCAGAGAGGTAGAAATGGAAATCTGGGGATTTATTCGCAATTTGGGATGTGAGGCCAAGTGATTTATCCGGACACCACCAAACATTTCACAAAGGCCCATTTTGTGGTCATATTGGCACTAAATGTATCTTTACATCACCCAAACCGTGCCTCTATACCTCCAAGAGGTACATTTCTGCTTAAATCCTGGAAAGGCCCGTGCAATGTAATATAAACAATCCTTTTCCTTGCCCAAATTCGTTCTTCCCATCGAAAAATGAGAACAAACAGGGAAAATTTGGTGTTGGAGGGGAAATTATGTTTCCATAAGATGGCAACATTGCTGTGGACGGTCAGCATGGAAGGGCATACCCCACAAGCTGTGGTCTTGTCACCATCAATGCTCAAGACAGTTCCACATCTGGTTCCGAGTCCAGTTCATCTTCTGGAGCTCGTTAACTCCAGAATGAACAAAAGATTTTCAATTTCCTTTCGACTTTCGTTACGAGAATACTGTCACCCATGCTTGTACAGTGTCTTTAGCATGACATGTCGGCTATATTTTACGTTTTATTCGAACGAATTTTACTGTGCATCGATTTTGCACTCATCTGAGCACTGCATGTGACTTGAGCCCAGCTTCATTTACTTACTGGGGAAACAAAATATTTCACGTCATCACACCAAATATTACGTTTGTGCCTCGTACACAATGAGAACGATCACGATGTTGAAAATTAAAGAAAACATGAAACAGCAACATGCATGCTTTAGCCACTTCATCAAATAGGCTACCAACCAACTTTTAGTAGGTTTCTATGCCAATCAAAGTGAAGACTACTATTGTCAGGGTAGTATCAAGGTTTGTGGAAGGCACCTGGGCAAAATATTTTGTGCCCCCCCCCATTTTTTATTATTGTTTACTAGGAGCTTTATTAGCTCAATATGTTAACCACCAATTTTCAGCAGTTGAAATGGTAGACCTGATTTTAGACTCAATAGTCATTCACAATCGAACATATCGCAGATAGGTTTGCAGGGAGAATAGCACAGTAAAATAAAGTTACAGCACGAAAATTGTAGCGCTATAGCAGCAGTAAATTCTGCGTCTAAATGTCTACAGTACCCATATTATGAGGAGTGAACACCGTAACTACAATATATAGTAAATACTATAAGGGGGTTCAGACGGAAACAGAGAACTGAGCAGTAGACTGTACTTACGTATATAAATGATATTATTTACAATTAAGAGTAAATATGTCACTACATATGCACGGTCCATCTACTGGACAATTACCGACAGGTTCATTGTTGAAATTGTAGTAACTACACTTTCTTCAAGAAAATTCCCAAAGGCTTAACAGTAGACACACTTTTCTTGTCTTTTTCGCCGAAAATTCATCTACTATATCATCGAAGTTCAATTCACGAAGAAGTTCATGTTCAATGCTTATTAAGCAAAGATTGGATAAGCGATTCTGGCCCATGGTAGCACGAAGCCTGTTTTTTACTAATTTCATTTTTGAGAAAGATCTTTCTCCGCTGCAGTTTCTTACCATTAAAACCAAATATATTCTAAAGAGAATTTCAGCATTGGGAAATGTACTGCGGAATGGGTCCTTGCATACAATATTATATGTACATAGACAGTTCCATTGGGATGTCTTCCTGATGTTTAACATTGCTACTGCTTAGAACTCTCTCTCAGTTCTAATATGATGTCAATGTCATTAACGAAAGAAAGTTATGTGTTTCGTAGGGTTATTTATTATCTTAATCGCATCTGAGAATTGATTGTTTGAATAAGTGTGCGTTATTTCCACACCACAGCCAAATCAATCCATGGTATAAAGTATACTGAGCTTCAGATATCTACAAACAGATCCACTGAGAGCTGTTCTACAATTGGGTCCAGAAGAGTGTAGACATACGACAATATTGAAGTTTTTTTGATCTTTCAAATACAACTTCGTATGTAATTTTTCACAAGTATAGCCAGCTGGTTAAAAGCTTCCATTTGGTGGGGGCCCGTGGGCAAATGCCCCAGTTGCCCATAAGTTAATCCGCCCCTGACTATAGTACTATAGTAAGTGGCTAATGTTTGCTTATTTGTGTTATTTAGCATCGCTTTTATGATCAAGAACGTCTCTCACTTTGGGCTCCGACTACGGGACGCAGGTTCGAGTCTCCTGAGGGAAGCGGAACAACTTTTCTCCTGAGATTTCTGCCTGTGTATGGGACCGGTGGCCCTCCATCATCGTGAGGAATTTGGGGAGCTACGAATGAGTAGCATAAGCCGGTCACGGAAATCTACAACAATGACTTCGTCTTGCTGACCACACGTCATCCCGTAACTGGTTGGAGTGAGTTCGCAGTTGGGAGCGAGGCCGGCAGTCCAGTGTTGTCACATGAAGGGAAATTAACTTTTCCCTTTTGCAGGGAAATTTTGACAGAATTTTTAGCCAAAAGGGAAAAGTTAATTTCGATTAAAAATACCACAGTTTCAGGGAAATTTTAAGGACATCTGACTCTATATTATTACAGTTTATGTTAATTTCCAATTTCATATCCACATTTTTATTTTTTCCCGTTCCTTTTTATTTCTGTTCCTGTGAATACAAGCCTGTATATAATATTTCTGTTAAGTTTATTGTACGTCGATTTCATGCACCTTCGGATAATAGTAACGGAGGATTACGGATTTAATGGATTTCTGACCAGGATTCAAACCTGTGACATCTAGCCAGGAAGCGATGAGATTGACATGTATGTGAAATATTTGTTTAACATTTTTTTATTCATACGAACATGGACCAATGGAAATAGACCACCACCACTTATAATAATAATAATAATAATTACAGCTGGTTCGGATGCTACTACTACCAGTAGTTATGATTATCATTATTATTATTGACATAGTGATGCACCTGGTTGTATGATAGTGCTCATCACTGAAATAAATGATTTTCTTAGGTGAAAAGAAAAATTGGTCCCTTTGGAAAGGGAAATTGTGCCCTCATATTGTGGCAACACTGCAGCAGTCTGTAGGTAGGCCCTGGCCCTCACGGGTTGTTTATGCTCAGAAAGGCTAATGGGCACTGGAGGTCCAGGGGTGTGTGGAGGAGAGGCAAGGTGAAGCTCCAAAAGCGCGTGACCTTGACTGGTCTATATTCATGTTTAGTGGAGTACTTTGTTTAGCTCATCGGATTTGTAGTGAAATTGGACTGGCGTGCCAGGATTCAAAACCGAGACAGCACGTGCCAGATGCCGCAAACTTCCTCTGCCGCCAGTCCTATTACTCGGATCTGGCAGAGGCAAAAAGGGATTCTTGATGTTCAGTGAGGAGTTGTGCTCATCCATTGCCCAGAAGAGCATGGTTGGAATACCGTTGGGGGATGGTTGAAAGTGCGATGGAGTTGTTTGGATGCCGCAGCCTGAACGATTGTCTTTGGGGAAATTCCTGAACTTCCTGTTGACTTTTGTCGTCATCACTCGTGTGAACATTTCTTTAGAATTTATATAATTTATTTATCTCGATGTTTTCATGGCGAAATTCAAGTTGTACCTCCTGTTCTTCCACTTAAATCAAGTACACATTTTTTGCCCTATACAACAGCCCCCCCCCCCACACAAACACCGACAGATGGATAAATACATATAAATGTAGCTATTGACTGATTGTACATAATCATTATTCTGTTTGCAAGACTGGGGTGACCTTGAGACACCCAAATTTCAACCTTCTTTCCACGTTTTATATACACCCTAGACCATTAACCTAGGTCACCTATTTCTAGGGGTGTGCGGGACAGAATTTTTTGGGTCGGGACGGGAAATGTTCGAAATTTCCCGAAGCTCTTGAAATCTCGAATTCTGCACGTCATTTTTCACCTACGTGATTGTTTTTGCATTTCTGGAATAAAAACTAGCAATTGTTTTTGCATTTCTGGAATAAAAACTAACAATTTACGATAATTTCCACACACTCACAATGCAGAAAACGTCCAGAATTAACGACTTTTCAAAATGTCCATTCGGTATTTCCCGACTGCTCGGGATCCCCAAAAGTCGGGAAATCATTTCCCGAAGTCGGGATCGGGACGGGAAATTTTCGGGATCCCGCACACCCCTAGATATTTCCCATGCTTGTGACAATTTCACCTGAGAACATGAATCCTCAAGTTTATCTGTTTAAAAAATCTACTAATGTTTCACGGTGGAGGTACATGTCACCGGTAATAAAATCGGGACACCCAGAGCTTTGAATACCTGTTTCCCTACAAGGCGTCATGTGTCATGCCTATCTCTACGGCGGTTGAAGGAGTTGCCATTGAAAATTTGCTATTAAAATCCACTAATCGGCGTTCAGTTAGGTTGATTGATTGATTTGCTTTATTTTACTTCGCTTTTTGTGCCACTTTTGGCTAATTTGCGAAGATGGGAATGACATGATGAAATTGATGAATACGTGTAGACACTCAAAAACATCCATGTCCAGGACAGGATTCGAACCCAGGACTCCTGGCGTCGTAGCGCGATGTGCTAACCAGTTAGGCAACACACAACGACTTACAGGGAAGCGAGAATTTCAGGACCTAGGCACAGATAAATGTATATAAGCAGATCTTCATGTAAGGCAGGAAAACCGGTGCACGTACCTCCCACTGGGAACCGCCATTCTCAAGAAGTTTTGTAATAATCCGCTAGGAGGCCGCTCTGTGACGTAGGTGTCTCATTTTTATTGCCGGTGACCGTACATTGTACAGTGGTTCAAATTTCACTTTGAAGGTCCAGTTTGTCTGGCCAGAAAATGGACCTAAAACATCTCCTGTTTACAGCATATTATACAGGGTGTCTCATAAGTAATAGCGCAAACTGACACAGGTGAAAGTACACGATAATAGAAGCAAAAAACAGTTTTCGAGATAATCGCGAATGGCGAATGTGTGGTTACAAGCCGTCATTGATTGCATTTTGTAAACACCGAGTGCTTTACTCCTTGCGCGGTCCGAGGTTTGCTCTTTTTACAAAACAGAACATTTCCGAGAGGTGGCGGCGTTGTAATCAAAGAGAACATTTCCGAGAGGTGGCGTTGCAATCAAACAGAACATTTCCGAGAGGTGGTACGGCGTGTACCCACACATTCGCACTGTAATCACACATTCGCGATTATCACGAAAACGGCTCGTTTGCAGACCCATGTTTACTGAGACTTTTGTGCTTCTATTATCGTGTACTTTCACCTGTGTCAGTTTCCGCTATTACTTTTGAGACACCCTGTATGCCCCACCCAGGAAATAAATTCTAGATTCGCCTTTATTGCCTTGGCTTATTTGGTTCAGTGGTGAGGGGGGGGGGGTTGTAAGCCCCAGCAACCCTCCTGTTGTTTCGCACCCCATGCCCGGTAAGGAAAGGTCCTCATCGTCGTCTTTGAGTCAAACAGACATGAGCGCAGAAGCTAGATCCTTGGATTCAATGAACCTAAACAGGTTCTCCAAGAGACGGAAGAGTGTAAATATTGGATAGAGTAGCTCGGGTACTTGATGGCTTGCCAGCATTGACTGAAGTGATCTGGATGTGTCTGTCGTGAGGTGGAAGTGATGAAAGCTACTTCTACCGGGTCCGTGTTTTCAATGCCTTTGTTCAAATTTATCAAGAAATGTCGTTCACATTGGTGTCCTCTTCATGCTGTGAAAGGAATGGCCTTAAGATCAGGATAATGGATATCTGGATTTCAAATTATCCGATATCTGTTTCCAGGCTGTCTACCAGTCAAGAAATTATGCTTTTGATCAAGAAACTCGAGCGTCTTTGGGGGAAAAAGTATGGAGTGCTGCGAATACTTTGGTGGGTGTTGGAAGTATGTAGACAAATCTCTATTTTGAAGGGAAGGGTGACGTCACACTTCAAGGGTGAGATGTCGCAACTTACTAAATGACGTCAACATCGCTTCCCGGCAGGTTGATGGCTCTCTGAATGCAACATTTCTTCGTTTTGTGTTCCGTTTACTGAGGAGGATTTGTTTTTGCGTCTCAATCGAAGCCGAACACCGAGGCAGTGTTGCCACATGAGGGGAAATTTCACATTTTCAGGGAAATTTGGACAAATTCAAGCAAAGAGGGGATTTCAATGACCTCAGGGAAGACATCAGACTCGGAGCAGATTTTTTTTTATGCTCCTTCTTGTTTCAGTATGAGCCTATACCTATTTCTATTTTTTTTTTGTTTTGTTTTACGTCGTGCTGATCTCCGTGACGGAGTGGTTAGCACATCGCGCTACGACGCCCGGAGTCCCTGGTTCGAATCCCGGCCTGAGCATGGATGTTTTCGACTGTCCATGAATTTCATCGTGTCATCACTCATCCCCATCTTCGCAAATTAGCCAAAAAGTTGCAAGCAATCAGGCAATGTATTTTACGTCGCATTTCTGTGCCTTTGGATAATAGAAACGATGAAGATGGGCAATTACTGGATGCCTAACCAGGGTTCAAATCTTGGATATCTGACCAGGAACTCAAGGAAGCGATGGGGCTCACATGTATGTGAATACATTGTTTAACAATTTCCATTCATCTGAACATGGGCGAACGGAAATACTACTACTACTACTACCACCAGTGGCGGCGATTGGCTGGGCACAATCAAGAAACAGGTTGCCAACTCCTAAGAAATCAGGTTGCCAACTCACAAGCAATCAGGTTGCCAACTCATAAGAAATCAGGTTGCCAACTCCAGAATCAGCATCATCATCTCACTGATCTGAATATTTACAATTTCTGATCAATTTTTCTCCTGTATTTTATTCTCTAGACTTCAGGCTTCGCAGATAGCCTAGAATATACGCTCCTGATTGTTATTATTTATTATTATATAAAGGGGGAAATTTAGTCCAAAGAGGGAAATTTTATCCCTTGGGAAGGGAAATTTTACCCCAAGATTGTGGCAACACTGCACCGACCAGAGAGGGCTCGAAGGAAGAGGGAGTAGGGAGAGAAGGAAGATGACGAAAATGAGGGGCAGGAGAGCCAAAGCAAAAACCGCCTGTTTCCCCTTTTTATTGGGTTCTCAGGCGCTGAGTGGTCGGGGGGAGAGAGACAGTTGGTGCTTTTCCTGAAGTAGCGCTGGAGGTCGTAAAAACGAAGGTTGTTATCAAGAAGAGAGCCTACTCTCCGGGCCGCTTTGGAGGAAACACAGGGGAGCTACCGAGATGATGCCTCGAGATAAAAGTCCCGATTTAGGATCAGCTGGTGCAGCGTATGGTCTGTTTTCCTGTGATGGTAAGATTCCCCCGACTTTCTTACCGAGCTTGGGAGGTCTTGGGTTTGTTTCCCCCGTCCTTCAGAGGATTTCCATCAGCTTTCTTGTCGGTCGCTCCAGGCAAGTGCTACTTCTCTGTCATTTTCTACACTTCCCCTCTCGAGTCCCTTTATCATAATTGATTGATTTGGTCAGTGACGTATACTGACTCCAAGATCTGGGCTATCTCACTATGTCACGTGGTCCTAGGCTATATCACCACCCTCGGTTCCTTCGAGAAAACCAAACTCCCGTGAGGAAACGAGGCTGATGTGACCGCGCAGTGGAGCATTCTATAGATAGTCCTATGCGTCTCGAGAATGTTCATTGAAAAATACAGATGTTACAATTAAAACCAGCATGCTTCTAAGAAACCAGATGAAGTTATATATTAACATGAGTTTTATTGCACGTATTGAAAACAAATTGAAAAATATAATAAGGTTAACAAAATCTTTTGGAACCATTCTCTCGTTCCATTAATTCATCTAAGTTAAATTAAAGACACATACCAAACACCAATTAGACTTAACGAACTCTACCTTACATGAATAACGCTAGTGTACGGACAGTGTATCAGATCGGCGTGCTACCCAGAACTCGAGTGCTTCAGCCTTCCTGGTAGCTCTTGAACACTCGAGCTCGTCTTGTGCAGCACCAATCAGATCACGCCTAACGTCATCTCTACTTCTTATATTTAACCCTAGAGTTCGTTAGTGTACACATCATCTTGAAAGACCCGTTTATATAACAAAGTGGTCTTAGCTATGAATAGAAATATATTTACCAACTCCTAAGAAATCAGGTTTCCAACTCCAAAGAAATCAGGTTGCCAACTCATAAGAAATCAGGTTTCCAACTCATAAGAAATCAGGTTGCCAACTCATAAGAAATCTGGTTGCCAACTCATAAGAAATCTGGTTGCCAACTCATAAGAAATCAGGTTGCCAACTCATAGGAAATCAGGTTGCCAACCCATAGGAAATCAGGTTGCCAACTCCTAAGGAATCAGGTTGCCAACTCATAGGAAATCAGGTTGCCAAATCATAGGAAATCAGGTTGCCAACTCATAGGAAATCAGGTTGCCAACTCATAGGAATTCAGGTTGCCAACCCATAGGAAATCAGGTTGCCAACCCATAGGAAATCACGTCGCCAACTCATAGGAAATCAGGTTGCCAACTCATAGGAAATCTGGTTGTCAACTCCTAAGAAATCAGGTTGCCAACTCCTAAGAAATCAGGTTGCCAACTCATAGGAAATCAGGTTGCCAACTCATAGGAAATCTGGTTGCCAACTCCAGAATCACCATCATCTCACTGATATGAATAATATTATTTACAATTTCTGATCGATTTTTCTCCTGTATTTTATTCTCTAGGCGTCAGGCTTCGCAGATAGCCTAGCTAGCCTAGAATATACACTCCTGGATTTGGTAACACTGTTAGGCCTTGCTTCCATGTTAATAAAAATAATCGAATGCTGACCAAGGCAAAATTTATTGTAGAAAAAATTATACACTAAAACGTAACGTTTCCACCCTCTAACAGGGTATTCTTCAAAGATGTTTTAGTGTATATTTTTTTTCTATACAACACATTTTGCCTTGGTCGTTTGATTGATGTGCCACTTTTGACTAACAGCGCGGTACGACGCCAGTGGTCTCGAGTTCGAATCCCGGCATGGGTATTTGTGTGCCCCGTAATAATTTTCATTCCATCAACACTCATTCTCATCTTCGCGATTAGCCAAGAAGTGGCAGAAAGGCGATGTAAAATAAACCAAATCAACTACAACCACTTTTGACTAACCGCGAAGATGAACATGAGTGGTGATGATGACATGATAAAATTGATGAAGGGACACTCAACAAAGAACAACCAGGCCGACATTCGAACCCGTGGCCTCTGGCGTCGTTGTGCGCTGTTCTATCCATTGGCGTAATTTAAGGGGGGCACTTGTCCCGTCCCTCCCCCCAAAAAATCAGGTTTGTTGATGAAAATTTACAAGTTAGGAGACCCGAGGAGGAAAGTAATAAAGAATAATATTTGTGATTTCGCAAACGTCACAGTTATTTAGCAAATAATCCTGGACGCTGTTTTTATTGGGTGGAAAACTTTTCGAGTCTCTTCCCCAAAAGTTAAGACACAGGTTTGATTCTACCCCCAAAATTAGGCCCAGTGTGATTCTGCCCACTCACAATTAGGCCCAGTGTGATTCTGCCCACTCACAATTGGGCCCAGTGTGATTCTACCCCCTCAAAATTAGGCCCAGTTTGATTCTGCCCACTCACAATTGGGCCCAGTGTGATTCTACCCCCTCAAAATTAGGCCCAGTTTGATTCTGCCCACTCACAATTGGGCCCAGTGTGATTCTACCCACTCACAATTGGGCCCAGTGTGATTCTACCCATTCACAATTAGGCCCAGTGTGATTCTACCCCCTCAAAATTAGGCCCAGTTTGATTCTGCCCACTCACAATTGGGCCCAGTGTGATTCTACCCCCTCAAAATTAGGCCCAGTTCGATTCTGCTCACTCACAATTAGGCCCAGTTTGATTCTGCCCACACACAATTGGGCCCAGTGTGATTCTACCCCCTCAAAATTAGGCCCAGTTTGATTCTGCCCACTCACAATTAGGCCCAGTGTGATTCTGCCCACTGACAATTGGGCCCAGTCTGATTCTACCCATTCACAATTAGGCCCAGTTCGATTCTGCTCACTCACAATTAGGCCCAGTTTGATTCTGCCCACACACAATTGGGCCCAGTGTGATTCTACCCCCTCAAAATTAGGCCCAGTTTGATTCTGCCCACTCACAATTAGGCCCATTGTGATTCTGCCCACTGACAATTGGGCCCAGTCTGATTCTACCCATTCACAATTAGGCCCAGTATGATTCTACCCCCTCAAAATTAGGCCCAGTTTGATTCTGCCCACTCACAATTAGGCCCAGTGTGATTCTACCCCCTCAAAATTAGGCCCAGATTGATTCTGCCCACTCACAATTGGGCCCAGTGTGATTCTACCCACTCACAATTTGGCCCAGTCTGATTCTACCCATTCACAATTAGGCCCAGTTTGATTCTACCCCCTCAAAATTAGGCCCAGTTTGATTCTGCCCACTCACAATTAGGCCCAGTTTGATTCTGCCCACTCACAATTGGGCCCAGTCTGATTCTACCCATTCACAATTAGGCCCAGTATGATTCTACCCCCTCAAAATTAGGCCCAGTATGATTCTACCCCCTCAAAATTAGGCCCAGTATGATTCTACCCCCTCAAAATTAGGCCCAGTTTGATTCTGCCCACTCACAATTAGGCCCAGTGTGATTCTGCCCACTGACAATTGGGCCCAGTCTGATTCTACCCATTCACAATTAGGCCCAGTATGATTCTACCCCCTCAAAATTAGGCCCAGTTTGATTCTGCCCCCTCAAAATTAGGCCCAGTCTAATTCTGCCCACACAAAATGAGGCCCAGTTTGACTCTGCCCGTCAAAATTAGGCCCAGATTCATTATACCCCCTCAAATATAGGCCCCAAGTCTGATTCTGCCCCCCTCAAAATTAGGTCCCAAGTTACGCCCATGGTTCTAACCACTCCGCCACGGAAGTCGCCACGAGAGGAAGAGAGAGAGAGAAGGAAGCGACATTCATATTATGAGCTCGATATGGCATTTGGCCGACGACAGAGAATCTTTTTTTCGAAATTTGCTCTTCTTTCGAAAAACCGTTATGATATTCCAAAATCTGTAAACTTACATATGCTTAGAATTCCATCTAGAGCATGCACTTGAATTTTCGCGTGGTTCGTTCTCTGTGTTGTGTAGATATTCGCATTAGTTTAATAGCCTTACGTAGCCACGAAAGTGGTCCGAATTCAACTGCAGGTCCAGTGGGCGTAAATGAAAAAACTCAAGACTGAAGCTGTTGTGTAGATATGCAAGTTTACAGCACATGTAGACTATGATAAATATTTAGACACAAAAGTTTCTTGAATGTTCTGGGAGGATCTATCTTCCGTATTTGCCGGCGTATAAGACAACTTTTTCCTTTAAAAATAGGTCTCAAAAACATGGGTACGATATCGGTATACCTTCAATTCAGATTTAGATGAGGTTTCAAGTGACTTTTAATTTATCTCTGGAGATGAATAATATGTGGGTTTTGACTAAGATTAAAATTTATTCTTTCCTAGTTAGATTACGTAAGTTATTTGTTGAAAGTAGATGTACCAGGAGCGTATATTCTAGGCTAGCTAGGCTATCTGCGAATCCTGCAGTCTAGAGAATAAAATACAGGAGGAAAATCGATCAGAAATTATAAATAAAATTATTCATATCAGTGAAATGATGATTGTGATTTTGGAGTTGGCAACCTGATTTCTTATGATTTGGCAACCTGATTTCCTATGCGTTGGCAACCTGACTTCTTATGAGTTGGCAACCTGACTTCATATGAGTTGGCAACCTGATTTCCTATGAGTTGGCAACCTGATTTCCTATGAGTTGGCAACCTGACTTCATATGAGTTGGCAACCTGATTTCCTATGAGTTGGCAACCTGATTTCTTAGGAGTTGGTAAACTTATTTCTATTCGTAGCCTAGGACCACGTGACAGTGAGATAGCCCAGATTTTGAACTCAGTATACGCCACTGAGATGTACATATTACTTTATATTTTAAATACTGATAATTAATTATAACATTCAGTGATAAAGCTTTTTTTTTTTTTTTTTGGAGTTGGCAACCTGATTTCTTATGATTTGGCAACCTGATTTCCTATGCGTTGGCAACCTGACTTCATATGAGTTGGCAACCTGATTTCCTATGAGTTGGCAACCTGATTTCCTATGAGTTGGCAACCTGACTTCATATGAGTTGGCAACCTGACTTCATATGAGTTGGCAACCTGATTTCTTATGAGTTGGCAACCTGATTTCCTATGAGTTGGCAACCTGATTTCCTATGAGTTGGCAACCTGACTTCATATGAGTTGGCAACCTGATTTCCTATGAGTTGGCAACCTGATTTCCTATGAGTTGGCAACCTGATTTCCTATGAGTTGGCAACCTGATTTCTTAGGAGTTGGTAAACTTATTTCTATTCGTAGCCTAGGACCACGTGACAGTGAGATAGCCCAGATTTTGAACTCAGTATACGCCACTGAGATGTACATATTACTTTATATTTTAAATACTGATAATTAATTATAACATTCAGTGATAAAGCTTTTTCCGCAAAAAAAATGGATAAAAAAGCTTAAACGCCGGGAATACTCCAATTTTTTTTAAATTGGAGCGATTTTTGGAAACTGCTAACATTCTTGAACAAGTCGGACAGGAATGAACGTCCGGCCGCGATCGTTCTTCTCTGCATTTCTGCAAAACAGGGTCAAGTGCAAGCCCTCATTCAACTCGCCGCTGCATAGCTGCAAGTGCACTTCTCACGGCAATTCCAAAGACCGTCTCCCACATCAACGCTTGTCTCGCTCTGCTCTCTCCGCGCCTGATGAATTTATGGGCGACGACACTTGCCATCCGACAGACGCATTGCATTTAACAAAATTGCCCAACCTTGCTCCTCTCCCCATGCCCCCAAGTTGAACGATCCCAGAGGGAATAAGAGTTGGCTGTCTCGGATGGTTTCTGTATAGATGCTGACGGGACTATATAGGAGTGGTTTTGAGACCGAAGCGGCCTTTGAACAATCCAGTCGAAAACTAGAAAACCTTTATAAAAATCGAGGCCAGCCTTGCCGCGCTTTTCAGAACCAAAAATGACGGACGTCAAATTTGGTGAAATCTGGAAGGCATCTTGCTGATACAAACTAAGAATAGATTTCGAAAGTGTGTGTAGGGTAAGTTGGTACATTTTCGATCACAAAAAATTAAATTCAATATAACTTTAAAAAAATAGGCAGCAAAATTACAGTTTTTGTACCAATGAAATGCTTACCTTTTACTAAAGACTCTCACATAATATGACATTTTTAGTTCTGCTACTGTAGACAGCAGAACAAAATTTGGGTCGGATAAAATTAGAATTGTACCTAGGTACAAATCTGATCACCGTGCGGTACAATTTGGATCAACATTTAGTGACGAAAGAGGATCCGTAATATATACTACAGAGCATCCCTACAGAGCATTCCCGCTACGAGACTTGGCGGCAAGCGGCCCGGCGTCAGGGCTTGTCTTTCCCGGCGAACGGTGTCCGCGACAGTCGCACGCTACAGTCTGTTTTTTTTTCTTTCGCTCTCCCTGCCTTCGCTCTCTTTCACTTTCTGTTGACGTTGCAGACTGACGCCAGTATAATCCTCCCTCGGAAGTTGTGTTGTGTCCGTGTGTTCAAGATTGTGGCTTAATATGGCACCACAAAAGTTTACATTACAACAAAGGATTTATCTTGTCGAGTGTTACTTCGGAAAGATGAATTGTGGAGAAGTGCGACGACGTTTTGCAACGAAATTTCCTGGTGTTCCTGTTTCACATAGGACCACTATATTAAACCTCGTAAAAAAGTTTAGAGTAACAGGGTCAGTTCTGAATAAAAGTGGCAAGAAAGACCCACGTGTACTTACTGAGGAAAAACTCGATGAGGACAAAGGTTAGAACAGTCTTCTCGGAAATCTATCCGCCGCCTCTCACAAGAAACGGATGTTTCAAAAACCCTCTAGGTCCCCCGATTTGTCAGCCTGCGATTTTTAATTATGGGGAAATCTAAAAAATATAGTATACGAAGACAATTCGCACACCATCCGTGAGTTAAGAGAGAGTATTGTACGAGAAATCGGGAGAATTACAGTAGACGAACTTGCACGTGTAAATCCCAATTTCCTTCAGAGATGCCAGGAATGTGTTGCAGCAGAGGGACATCATTTTCAACACCTTGTGTAGTCAAGGTTAGTACAGAATATGAAAACTGTAATTTTTAATAGCCGCCTCTACCGATTGTCGCGGATCCCGTTCGCCGGGAAAGATAAGCGCTGACGCCGCGCCGCTTGCCGCCGAGTCTCGTAGCGAGTGTCAGGGAATTCTCTGTACAAGTGCAACTGCTTCTATGGCGTAGGCCTACAGGAGCGTAGGCCTACAGGAGCAAAATAAAAACAAACTGCATGTTCTGTTAGTTTAATAACTCTGTTTGAGTACTCTTCGTTACATAATTCAAAATATAGGAAAAGTATGTATAGCTATGCGTAAAGTATGTAGCACTCCACTCTCTTCCATAACATTGTAAAGTAATGTGAAATATCGTTCAGTGTCTGTTCTGTCTAATCCCTGAGCACAGATCTTGATAAGCCTTGCAGTTTTCTTAACGTCAGTGTGGGATGTCTTCTCATGAATGCCCGAAATAAATCTATTCCAGCAATATTGTTCTCACCCCAAGGGTAGTCACATTATTTTCTACTGCAAAACGGTACGCAACTACCCGCACTTCCTTCGGTGTCAATCCCCATCCTCGCCCTTCCAAATATATCAGTCTCTCCACAATTGCGTCTTCCATCTGCTTGGAGGAAACTATTGGATGGCCAACATCAATCCTGGAAGGGGAAGAAACACCCGCTGCTTCTTGATGTGCCATCGTTACTTTGTTTTGGAGGGCGGCAAATGAATCATGATAAAGTTGCGATGCTCCGCGTATAGATAAGTGTCCCTCTAGATTAATCTGTACGGCATTTTCGAGAACTCGGGACGAATACTGTTGATGTACCCTCTTCGGTATTCGTTTGCGAGGTATCTGTAACAATACATTGAACAACGAATTTACTTTGTGAAGTAATGTGTTGCACGCGTTACGGTAATGGAACTCAAACTGTAAAACTCGCTGATCGAAATTGTACCATTTCCGCCGATCGAATATGTACCACTTTGTGCATGGAAACAAATATTTCTGTAGTTCCCTTATCTCTCACCATATAGCTACACATGTTACATGCTACAGCCACCACATGCTTGTCCACGTTTGACGTGACTTTCACTGTCCTACGTTCACGCATAAACACGGGCACGCAAAATGACAGGCAGACGTTTATATACAAAGCACCTTTTCTATCCACAACGTACTCACCTTGCCATACAAAATTACGTCTGGTTCTCCAGGTTTTCCGTAGAATTTCTCGATGTTTCTGCACAACACACCTGACACCCCACGCAACAACCCTCACTCCTCAAATCAGCGTTGTCAATAACAAGAAGCAAAATATTCGACTTTTTAGAACGGGTGATCGAAATAGTACCTATATCGAAAATGTACCACCCTACCCTATTTTCGCGTTTTATTAGAAATAAGTCGGTGATAATGACGAAATTTTAAAAAGATACTTCATGAAAATCCGGTCCAACAGCATGTTGACAAATCTAAATAAATCACATTGTGAAGCAATTTCTGATTCAGTGGAAAATTTCAAATACCTTGCATTTCCAGTTTACTGAAATTCAGAACGAGACGACCGGGATTTATACAAAATTTTCAATTTGGGAGAGGAGTAAGTTCATATTTATGGGATGCAGACTAAGTGACCATAAGTTGGGTTCTTTTTAAACATTTTAGGGGTGTTTAGGAAATTTTGGAGAGGTGTCGTGCATAAGGCACTGCGAGATGAGACGCTCGTCTCGAGTTTTAAGTAGGACTGGGCCGTTACCACTTTGAACTGATACCCATACTTGAAAATTATAATAATTAAAAGTTATTGATTGCAATAGTGTGTAAGTATCCCACTCTTAATTATATGCATCAATTTACCAAGATTTTTGCTTTAAAATACGAGGATAAATAAAAAAGTAAAGGTAATTTCCACACAAGAAGAAGAACTACACATATCACTTTTCCACATATGCCCCCTTCATGGCGAAGAAGGTTTTTGGTTGCTCACGAAGCCACGTCTGCAACGCCTCTAGTCCTGAACCAACGACCACGCAGCGCCTCCTTCAAAGGGCCGAAGATGTGGTAGAACGGTTCACCCACTCGTACACCTCCTTGAGTCATGCGCTAACAGCCGACGGTGGATGTCTGCCTGTTTGACTCCCTTCGACCACAGAAAGCGCACTACGGTGCGCTGTTCTTCGATGATCCATTTGACCTTTTTGCTCCGCGATACCCGATGAATGGGGCAGTGATGCAGTGTTGCCACAATATGAGGGCACAATTTCCCTTTCCAAGGGGCTAACTTCAGGCCGAAACACACCCGCTCTAATAAAGATCATTACGACTATTACAAATGAAGATTTTGGTTGAAGAGGTGTGAGACGCTAAAATTTTAAATTATTGCTACAATTGTTAGCATATACGTGATCAATTTCATAAGTTTCATCTGAAACAATTGCTTTTATATTTTATTTTCAATCCCAAAATGTTCTGTAAACAGAATTCACGGAAGTTGCGACCTTTCATTACAGATTGGTCTGGAAACTTGTTTGATAATACCTGGAAAGGAATCTGGGAATTTGCTTTGGAACAACGAGTGTTGAGATAACACGCAAACTTGCTCAGGAGCCACAATCGAGGTGCAAGTAGCTACGTGGGTAACGAACGTCATTCAAGTGTCATGAGAGAGTTCTAGCAAGTTCGGAAGCTGATGCTGAAGAGACATTGCAACGCCGGATGTGTCAACCGCGTGAGGAAACTGTTCCTGCGGGATTTGCCTGGAGGGAAAGAGGAGACCCTTCCCCCCTCCCCGATGCCCGCAGGGGTTGCGCAGCCACTTTGCTAGGTAAACACCCCGTTAATTGACAGTGGACGAGAAGTTCAGCGGGCGGGCCCTTCCATGCTCCACATTCACTCCCGACGAGTCTGGGAGGAGTAAGGGCCTTGTCCAGGGGGGTCCACAACTGCATTTGCAGTGTTCCTGTCTAGCGATTGACTGCACAGTATCACAGCAATATGAAAGCCACACGAGTTAATAAAATTTCACTGAGCATAAAAAAATCCTTCAAATTGGTAAAATGTCCGTGCGTTTTAAAAGCAAGTATTGAGATTGGTGGAATTTCTGTGCATTTTTTAAAAAAAATTCTTCAGATTGGTAAAATTTTGGTCCATTTTAAAAACAACATTGTTTAAACTGGTAAAATTTCAGTGCACGATGAAAAAAAGTTTTCAGGTTGGTAAAATTTCAGTTCACAATAAAAACTTTTTTTTTCTTCTCTCAAAGTCAAAAGCAAGAGTTTTTAAAATACATGTAGAGGAAGAATTTTTTTTTGTTCCTTTCTGGTTCTAATGAGAGACGGTACAATAGAACCTTTACAGCGGTAGTAGATAAAACTTGTTATGATTAGCTTCGACGGCATTTCCATAATTGCCTTGGAGTTCCAATGCGAGAAAGGACAGACGCTTACACGTGTCCAATCCACGGCCTTGCTTATTAAAATACGTTAAGAAACACAAGGAGCGGTGAAATAAAATACAATAATGGGGGAACAAACTCGGGGAAAGATGCCGATCTCGAATTTCCTCGCTAAAAGCCAGTGCATTTGCATTTGGTAAAACAATTTTTGGTTTGGATGACTACCTCGGCGCCCAAATGCGAACAAGAGGTCTGAAATCTTTAAGAAATAGGAGGTGGGGATGATTCTCCCATCTTTTACCTTAATATATCTTAAGTGCTGTGTTGGAAATAACTGGAAAGAATTGGTCCTGCAGTCCCCATGGCGACAACAGTGAGAAGGTTGTTGTCTTGTCTTTTCAGGGCTTCCAGAATATATTTCTCATTGGCTTAACGGCGTTTCTTTCACCGCTGCTGTCGTCATTAAGAGCACATCTCCTATGCAAATTCTTTGCAGAACCTTTTTAGATGTCCGATCCTTTGAAACGTAGAAAACATGTCCAGTGAGTGCGCTTTCTTACCCCACTGTGCTTTCACATGTCCCAAGAGGCTGATGATAACTCCGGAGTACCGTCGTTAACCGATTTATTATTAATACTAGTATCACTGTAAACAAATTGGCATTTATTTTACTAATTATAAACCCCGATACCGCATACTAACCGAAACATTTGCATATCCCCAGTTTGAACGGTTTGAAATCCAGTTTATGCACAGATTGGCTAATCGGGACTGGACCTACAGTTTAAGCTGGTTGCACCGTGTATCGAACACGGGATCCCTTGCTTACAAGGCGACGACGTTACCACTACACCATCGGGGGAGGCCCCGCATATCCGCAGTTTATTTGTTCCTACAATTTTTTTTAGCGAACTGCCAATGAAGATTTAATAAATAATAGAATTTAAATCTGATTTATTTGCAAAAAAATGTCCCTTTCTAGCTCTCAGGTTTCCTAAATGGACTAATCGTTACAATTACAGTTTTTTTAATTATTATTTTAACGGATTTTCTTTGCTAGATAAAGATCGCTAGAGTAGTGACTGTTGTCAATTTTTTGACTTCGACATGTTAGAATTTATCGTGAAGTTCACAATATTCTATCATAAAATTTAACAGTGTCCGTGTTAATTCACGAAAACAGGTCGCAACCGTTTTTAAAAAAATTAAATTCGAATATTTTATCATGAATAAAGACTAACAATGATTGTGAATTGCATGCACCACCGGAAAATAAACCTTTTCGAGCAAGGCCTCATCTCCAGGAAGCTATCAACTCGCGGCAAGCCACGGCACCTATTCATTTTTTAAAACTTTTTGACACTAATTTCCGTTTAGGACAGTTGTTTGTATGCAAACGTTAGCGATCTTAACTGTACGTAAGCTAGATAATGAATATCTGTATTCTTATTGCTTATTTTTACTCTTTATGTAATAATAATAATAATATCAATTTACCTATTATCATGAATAAACCTATAATTTATATAAGGTATTAATTATAAATATGCGTGTATATTATTATTTCTGATCCTTGGCTCGAATCCAGGCCTGGTTGTTTGTGAGTGTCTATTCATCAATTTCATCATATCATCACTCATCCCCATCTTCGTGATTAGCCAAAAGTGGCAGAAAAGCGAAGTTTAATAAACAAAATCAATCAATCGATCATTTATTTCTGAGACACTTGGTTCGAACCTTACCCATGCGAAATATATTTCTTGATACGTACCTGCTGTAGAAGGAACTTACAGTTTATTTTCAAGTGCAAGTAACTAGGATCAGTTGACTCATTTTGGGTTCAAGATTAAATTTTTCTGAATTGTGATCAGTAATGCTGGCAAGTTAGCAACATTGTAGAAGCCACGATGGGAAGATTTAGAACCACTTGCATCGGATTTTCATGGGCCATTTTTACCGTTCATCCACGCTCGTGGGGCTCATCTCATATCGTGATGCAAGATGGATGAGGACCACACATAGGCATTCCCGACGGAGCGGTACGGAAATAGCAGAACGGGCGAGGAGAGACGCTCAGATTGTCAGAGGCGAGACGTCAAAACGAGCTCTCGATGGAATGGAGTTCGGATCATGAGCCATGCGGCAGGTGTGGTATTTGTTATTGGTTTTATTATTATTATTTTTTCTGTTTTGGCCCAAACTTCAATTAGGGCTTTATGTATCGTTCGAGGCGTGTGCCAGTCTGGAAATCATGGAAAATTAATTTTGTTTTAACTTCACTTTACGCACAGTAATGCTAATCGTGATTGGACCTACAGTTTAATGTGAGATCCGAACCACTATGAGCCTCCATCTGTGACCGGAAAAATCATGGAAATGTCAGGGAAACTTATTGTGTATCTGGAAATATACGTGGTCTGTTAGGAAAGTAATGAGACTGATTTTCTGTAAACGATGAATTTTATTATTTTTACAAATCAAGGTTATCCCCTTCAAAACAGTTCCCTTGGGCAGCTACACAGCGATGGAGCCGTTGTTTCCATTCTTCGTAGCAGTGCTGGAATGCTTCTGCTGGAACACCTTTTAGCTCGTCGGTTACGCTCTTCTGGATATTATCCAAAGTATCAAAATGGCGCCTTTCAAGTGGTTTTTGAGCAACGGGAATAAAAAAAGGTCACAGGGACTGAGATCCAGCGAATAGGGGGCTGAGGAACCACAGGAATGCTTTTTTTTGCCAATAATTCATTGATGGAGATTGTCGTGTGACATGGTGCATTGAAACAATCTTTGCGCACACTTTTCTCATGTCCAAATCTTGTGTTAAAATTTCATGGACGGTACACACGTTCAAATTTAACTCACTACTGATCATTTGTCACGGGCAGCTAATTTAATAACTAATTAACTCAACTGACTCAACTGAACTGAGCTTAGCAACGCAACATCGAAGAATCTCTCGCCTCACCTGCTGGGCGAATTAAACATGACATGAATTATAATACGGTCAGGATAAATGCCTAACAGTCGGAGTTACCGATAATAAACCTAGGAGGATTTGATTTTAAATACCTGAAATGACGTTACATAATACTACGGTGTTTCTGAATATACACATATATTAAAGCACAGATAAATACACATTACATCTTGCCCTCTTTCACTCGATCTCACATTCATACTCTCATTCCATGGCATATGGCGACAATATGACAATTACAAAGGTTAGATTAATTACTACTTTGACCATACTCTTGCTATGTCTTGGCTACATTGCCTTTTACAATTTACCGTTTAGGATTTTAAGTATAAAGTGAATAATTGTTCCTTGTGCGAACCCCTTCTATCTTTTCTGAAGGTATAAATATATTCAATGAACTATTGTTTGCCGTTAACATTAACTCTGATCTTTAACATTGTTTGTCCGTCGGAATACCGATGTCTAGGGATGCCATAGCACTGATTTAAGTTAAGCAATGATTTGATTTACGCAGATTCGCGGTAGATTGACGTCATCTCTCTCACACACGCACATGGTTGGATCTTACCTTCGCTGCATTCCCTCTGACCTGGGTTGGGTGAAAGTGGTCCTACAGTTCTGGAAGACATCCGCACTCCAGTGTTGCACTTCACGGTTATCCTGGTTGGCGAAAGTGGATCAGTCGGCAGCTCCATCTGGCATCATCGGATCCTGGCTTCACTCGTTCACTTCGCAGGGACGTCCAGGACGGTACACCTACACTGTCGACTCCATACGACAACTTGCGCAATAATAGGTCAGTTCTTCGCGGTCACTCGTAAGTACAGATACGTGACTTGGGCGATGAGACGAACATACGCGATGAGCCATTCGCGGTTTCACATGGATATCAAATGTTATTAACTTTCACTGCTTTGGACGTTGTTTCGGACGATTGACACGGGTGGACGTGTCTGGCGTTATTCTCACATAACCACACGTATGTGCACGGATGCGTTGACGGCGAAGGGGAGAACGACCCCCTGGTTCTATTCTGCTCTACTCCATGGCTCTGAAACACTCACTCGAGGAAAAACAAATCCAGACCACGAGTCTGATTGCGGCTCGCAGCTTGGTCGCGCGTAGCTCACACTCCGATGGCGATTGTAGGCAAACTGTGGCAAGACTGTGTCTCGCTACTACAATTGCTTTCTTTCATGATTGATTGATTTGCTTTATTTAACTTCGCTTTTTGTGCCACTTTTGGCTAATTTCTGAAGATGGGGATGTGTGATGACATCCATGCCCAGGCCAGGATTCGAACCCAGGACCCCTGCTGTCGTAGCGCGCTATGCTAACCACTCCGCCACGGGGAGGGGGGCCAACTGCTTTCTTGTTGCAAACTGTTAGTTGTGTTTCGTAGATATTAGGATTAATACGTATATTACTAAATTTTATAAAATTATTTTATTTATGCTATATTTGTTATGATGTTTTACATAAAAAATCTTTGTTATCCATTAGTCAATACTTCAAAAATACCTTTTACGTAAAAGTTCACTTACCCTTTTCAAAAGTTAGTTCCTGTTCGGTTTCCTTTTTCCTTATTATTTTAAAATGTGAAGTGAATATTCTAAAAACATGGTTCAGTGGGGTTCTCGTAAGTGTGGAATTTAGCTAAATTATGGTGACGTTTTACACGCATGTTTAAATACATGAATTGCCATAATGATACATCAATTGCAATAATGACTTGGTGTGGAAAACCTGTACAAGTCGGGGAATTTGGTTTTTACGAAATTGTAGTCACCCTGAGTGGTTGTTAGTGGAAAATAATATTGTGTATATGTGTCACAATGTAGCCTATATCAGTTATCACTATAATGTTGATAAAATATACTTTCGACAGATGTTATGGAATTCCCCATGGCTTTAACGTCATTTCCACAAAATCCGGATAGCGGATATCCGTATTTCAAATTATCCAATATCTCTTTCGGATGCACCTACGGCAGTGGCGTATGCTGACTCTAAGACCTGGACTAGCTGTGGAGGAAGGGAGAAGACTAGGCTCATTCTCGACGTCTTCAAAGAAGCCACGTTGCCATCCCAACGGTAGTAAGGTTGCCAACTCTTAAGAATTCAGGTTGCCAACTTAAGAATTCAGGTTGCCAACTTAAGAATTCATGTTGCCAACTCCTAAGAAATTCAGTTTGCCAACTCCTAAGAAATTCAGTTTGCCAACTCCTAAGAAATTCAGTTTGCCAACTCCTAAGAAATTCAGCTTGCCAACTCCTAAGAATTTAGGTTGCCAACTCCTAAGAATTTAGGTTGGCAACTCCAAAAAAATTAAGGTTGCCAACTCGTAAGAGTTAAGGTTGCCAACTCCTAAGAATTCAGGTTGCCAACTCTTAAGAATTCAGGTTGCCAACTCTTTAAGAATTCAGGTTGCCAACTCTTAAGAATTCAGGTTGCCAACTCTTTAAGAATTCAGGTTGCCAACTCTTAAGAATTCAGGTTGCCAACTCTTTAAGAATTCAGGTTGCCAACTCTTAAGAATTCAGGTTGCCATTATCTTCAGTATTTTCCTTTCTAGGCTTCAGGCTTCGCAGAGAGCCTAGATAGCCTGGAATATACGCTTCTGACCTACGGATAATCTAATCGGAATATCCGAATAATACCGATATCGTTCGTGACATCCAGATATGCGTCTACATTTTTCAACTTCAGCAAGTTATTCTGATAAGCTTTTCAGTAAGGAATTACCAAGTAAATGATCGGGACACACATTCTGAACGGTATGTCATTGACGTACGACAGAAAACTTCGTGCATTTCTACTGAACTTAGTAATGCGGAGATCCGTTTAAGGCCAAGAAGATAATTATTTTTAAAACTGTGCAGGAAATCCGTAAAACGGATAAACGGCAGGTTGGATGAAGGATTTGTATATTCCTTTTCCGGAATGTCAGAGAAAGAGAGAGAAAGAGAGAGAGAGAGATGGAGTAGCTACGCGCAGAGGCGAAAGCTTGTGGTCGGGGCCAGACTAGGTGGGAAAGGGTGCAGAATTCCCCTAGTAGGCTTGCGAGCTGTCATGTCTACTACAGAACTACTGGACCGGTCGAGTCGCTCCCTCCCGCGAGGTCCCCTCCCCTTCGTGCGTTCATTGGACGAGGCACACAGCCGCAACGTGCGCTAAGGACGCGTTCGCGTTCTCTTACTCCAGACATTCCGGAAAAGGAATATAGAGATTCCGGACAGTAGAAATATCATGACAAATAAAATAAAATGTGAAGAGTCCGTGAAACGGATAAAAGGTAAAACTGTCCTGATATTTAACACATTATAGGTCCGGTTAATACATATATCCCGGTTAATACATATATCCATATGAGAATATCCGATGTACGGATATTTTAAATCCAGATAGAAAATTATCCGCGGATAAAATTTTATTCAGGCAGTGTTACTTAACGGAATGTCGAGAAATACGCTCAAACCAAAAAAATAGCATTTTTATTATTACATATTTTAATGTGTGCGTACATATTTTTAAATATTCCAGTGATTTTTTAAACATATTTAGATAACATATTTTGTATATTATGGCTATAAAAATATGGATGTTTTGCTCCGCCTTCCAAGTGTCCACACACGCCATTATAATTTAGTACCGAGGTAAGTAAAGCCTCAACAGAATTTGTTCTAACAGGTTGCAGTTTTTCTTTTTTCGTCATTAAAAAAAGGAGGCTAATCCATGGCTGAGTTACAGTAAGTTCCCTGGCTTCTTCAAATACTGGTTTCATGTGGTTTCAAATGGCAGGGCACTGTTGACAGGTAACCTGGTTTTTGCTCTTTTTTCTTCCCTTCGAAGGGAGCTCCCTAGGGAGTCGTTTCCCGTCTCTTTCCTACAAGACACTTGTTCGGCGCCTGCCATGTGCTCGAGAGGGAAATTCCCTCGGAGAAAGGGAATTTTTGAAACCACTGTTAAATTCCGTCAGATTCTGCAAATGACATAACTCTTTGTTCAAAGTATAGTAGCTAAAAATGAATTTAAGTTACTTCTGATTCTATAATTTGTGTTCTTTTTTAGCGTTGTCTTGCTCCAGCGATTCCCAACCGGTGTCCCGCGGCACTGCAATTATTACTGTATTGAAGACGAGTCGAGGGGAATGACTACCACAAGAATTAAATTATTCCTAAGTAGTATGTCAATAATTTCACCCTCTTACACACAGAAAACTAAATGCATCATATCGATTGATGCACTAAAGTGTGTTTTGTAGCTTCTTCAAAGAATCAGATTCACATTTGATGCATTTTGGGTGCATTTTTGTATGTCGTGAAAGAAGCACCAAAGTGCATCATTTGATTCAAGTGAGGATTTTTTTTCAGTTGAGATGCACTTTAATGCATCAGTTGATGCACCTTCCTGCATCTTGTTGGATGATGTACTTAAACGTTTGGTCTGAGCTAATGACTTTATGTAGCTCAGACGAAACGTTTAAGTGCATCATCAAAAAAGATGCATTCTGGTGCATCAAAACGCGTCAAAGTGCGTGAAAACGCATCAGCTGATGTGAATCTGATTCTTTGAAGAAGGTACAAAACACACTTTAGTGAATCAATCGATGCATTCTGGTGCATCAATCGATATGATGCATTTAGTTCTCTGAGTGTACGTCACTAAAATCTTCATGACAAATTTATTATTTTACTTGTGATTGCTTACAAGATTCCTTAATGAAGGCGATACCCTTATTTCAATAGTAACAATGGCGGTGGACTGATAAAAACCCACAGATCACTTAAAGGACGATGTATTGTGAACTGTACTCTGAAATATGGCCGTGGTGTATTTTATTTCGCAATCGAAAGGATACATGTTTGAATACTTGGCCTTCGTCGATGGTACCAGCTCAGCATCCGTCTGCAGTTTCTGAGGGAGAAGCGGTTAGGATCGAGAAACTGTGGCGGAGGGGTTAGCACAGCGTACTTGGACGGCTTGAGTCCCGGTTTCGAATCCGGCTTCTCGGTGGGTGTTTTGTGAGTTTCCATGCATGAATTTCATCATCACTCAACTCATACTCATCTTCGCGATTGCTGAAAGAGGCAGATTGGCGAAGTAAAATAAACTAAATCAAAACTTTTGAATCGCCGCGTCGCTTGAATTACTGCAAAATTTATATTCCCTCCCGCGATGGCGAAATTGAATGACGCCATATCCTGATAATCCAGTGGTTCCCAGGCTCGATTCCCGGTCAGATGCGCATTGCACAGTGGTTCAGTTCCCGCTTTGAACTGATACAGTGTTGCCACAATATGAGGGCACAATTTCCCTTTGCAAGGGGCAAAATTTCCCTTTTAGGACAATTTTTTCCCTTTATGTAAGTAAATTATATAATAATAATAATTAGTAGTAGTAGTAGCATTTTTAGTGGTGGTGGTGGAAGCAGTAGTAGTACGTAGTTAAGTATTCCGTTGAATACGTTATTCGTTATTAGTTTGAATAAAAAATATTTTAAGAAATTTCACATTTCACTTCATCACTTCCTGGCCAGATGCTCCAGGTTTGTATCCTGGTCAGGAATCCATTTAATCGTTAATCTTCATCGTTACTATTTATCCAAAGATGCATAAAAGCAACGTACAATAAACTTAAAGGAGCAGGAACAAGTAGGAATAGCAAAATTAATAAATAACATGAAAATGTGGATATGAAATTCGAAATTAGCATAAACTGTAATAATGTAAAGTCAGATGACCTTAAAATTTCCCTGAAATTGTGTTTCTTTTCATAGAAATTCCCTTTTCCCTTTTGGCTAAAATTTCGGTCCGAATTTCCCTGCAAAAGGGAAATTTCCCTACATGTGGCAACACTGCTTTGAACTGATAGTCTACCCGGAACCTACAAACCAAGGTCCGTCGACGGCTCTTCCTACAAACAATGTTTTTCGCTTATTTTCCCCATTGACAACCTCTGCCGCAGTGTTGCCAACTGTCTCGTTGATAACAGCACTCCCCTCCACATCTCTTGCGCAAGAACTGAAGCCGGAGCAGCGAAAGATACGGTTTAGCGTGGAAGTGTGTGATTTTCCTAGTAAGCTGATCCTCTCGTGACCCTAGACTCGTTTTTCACTTTAATCGACTTCACTTGTTGAAAGGCGTGTTGTTCTAGAGTTCTTCATTGTTTTTCTTTCTCCTGGGATCCCTTGTTCAGAAACCCACACTGTTATCTACTATGTAGCCTTCATAGAGTGTGCATTTCAGTTTGTTTACGTTAGTTCTAGCGATCGCGAGACCTCCTTGTACTCAAGAGTTGCCGGGTTCGATATCCGGTGCAGGCTCATAGTGGTTCGGATCCTACTTTAAACCGTAGGTCCAGTCCCAATTAGCTTATTTGTGCATAAAGTGGACTAAAACAATAACTCGAACATAGAGGGATCGCACATTGGCAGGGGCCATGGGGCTGAGCCCCTCCTGGCACTGCCGTCAGCTCCCTTTACAATAGGTAAAACTATTTTGTATAATTTGTTTGCAGTGAAGAGTGAAAATTTAGACAGCTCACAACTTTACGGATAAATCCACAGAACATGAACAGTATCTATTACATTATTTATCTGTACCTTCGCTGCCCCTGTTGCTACCGGCCGTTTAGACAAAAATCTGTGACTCTGATGTCATCTGCGTCAAAGGTCAACAGATTGCAATTTTTGGAAATGAACGGGAGTTTCATTGCTTTGGCGGGGGTGGAATGTAGGTTACCGTAGGCGCTATGATTGAATATTGTGCATTTTTCTTGTGTGATATAAATATCTGTATGAGAAGTACACTATCTACCAAAAAGTAATTGGGCACGTGTACAAAATGGTTGTCTGGTGGTGCGAACCCTGTTAGAACCTCGTGGAGACACCTGTTGCTGCTATAACAGCAGCCACTCTGTCAGGCATGCTCTCGACTAGTTTGTGGAGGACGTCCATTGGAATGTGTCGCCATTCCTCTTGCAAGATCTCACTCAGTTGGACAATGGAATTTGGCCGCATCTCCCGAGACTTCACCCGCCAGTCCAATGCCTCCCAAAGGTGTTCTGTGGGATAGAGATGAGGACTCTGTGCAAGCCAGACCAATTGGTGAACATTGTTGTCGGCATACCACTGCATAGTAGCCTCCGAAACATGCCACCTAACATTGTCATCCTGGAAGTAACAGGGGTCCATTCCGTAAAAACGCCACAAGGTTGGGAGCATTTCATTGTCTAGTATTGTACAGTATGCCTGTGAATTCATTGTGCCACGAACAAACACCAGTGGTCACACTAAATGATACTAAATGATTCAAATTAGATACTAAATTAACCACCATCATAGGTGCCCAATTACCTTTTGGTAGATAGTGTAGTATGGAGTGTGTAGTAAGGGATGATGTTTTAAAAGATATAGAAAAATGTAGTTTTTGTATGTTTCCAAATTGTATGTAATTTAATGCCCCCCTACACACATGATTTAGCTTCATTTAACACTGTTAAACTTTTAAAAAATGGACTTGGTTTACAAAGCCCCCCTCCCCTCCCTGGATCTACATGGAGCAGCGAGCCACTTCTGTAGGAATATCATCGTTGTTTGTGCTTGTATTTTGGGGAGAAGTACACCACATGCTTCATGCACATGTGTTGCATTTTTGTTTCCTCCCGAAGCACGCTTGTAAGCATCGTCTTGTTTCTTTGTTCTTGTTTTCGCGAGGCAAGTGCCATGTCCCGGCCAGCTGCACCGCGGACCCATGACAGGGCGATGGGTGTGGCCGTCAAGTTGACCAGGAGCTTTCCCAGCTGCTGCCGCCAGGGACATTTCGGTTCCTCAAACAAGAAGCACCGGCGGTTCCTCTGTTGATGATGGCCTTTCCCTCCCCTAAATCATCCTCTTGGTTCTTTTGTGCGGGAGTTGTCCACCGGAAGAATCGGTCCTCGGCGTCCATTTCCAAGAAGTCCCAAATGATGACCTCCGTCCCCTAAGTACTGTTCAATATGGCGACAGGCAGAGGGCGTTGCTCCCAGTACTGTTCTGTCGTTTGTTTCTGCTGGGGAAGAGTTTCGGTCCATTTGAACGTGCTGGATAATTGAAAAGTGCATCCAGTGTTGCCACATTAAGGAACAAAATGTCTCATTTCAGGAAATTTATGGAAGGAAATAAAATTTATGAAAAGTATCGTAATTGCAAGAGGATCTGAGATCACACTACATTCAGTCTCTTCCGAAGATTTCGTGGTGTAAATGGTTTCACTTACTTGAAGTGACGGTAATTTGACACCTAGCTTATCTGTGCATAAATAAGGTACTTAAAAATGTGCTCAATCATTGTCACCAAAATAACAACAATGTTGATAATTTTAATTCATTGATTTTGTTTATTTGACTTCGCTTTTCTGCCACTTTGTCTAATCGCGAAGATGAGATTAGTGATATGATGAGATTTATGAAGGGGCGCTCACAAAGAGCACCCATGGCCAGGGCTGGATTCGAACTCGGGACCTCTGGCGTCGTAGCACGCTGTGTATTAACCACTCCGTCACGGAAGCCGGCATTTTGTGCATAAGGTGGATTTAGAAACAAATTTAGACAAACATGACACGAAGTACGTGAGACATTTTTAATTGGTTTGATGTGAATATTATCTTATATATTTTTGGTTATAATTAAAACTCATGAAACATATAATGATAGAAAGCGAGAGAAGAGATAGAGAAGGGCACATTACGCAATTATAATTTACCCAAAACGTTTGGTTCTGTATCAAAAATACAGAACTAAAAGACATTTTAACTAAATTATTACGTAATTTTAAACAAATTAGAGCCTTCCCAGTGGCCTTGTGGTGACGTCATCGCCTTGCAGTCCCGTGTTCGATACATGATAGAAACACACAATGGTTCGGATCTCACTTTAAACTGTAGGTCTAGTCCCGAATACCTCCCGGGTTCGAATCCCGGCCTGGGCATAGATGTTTGTGAGTATCCCTTCATGAATTTCATTGTAAAGCTGAAGTCTTGAACGTAGTGCCAGTTCGGCATCTTTGACACAACCCCAGAGGAAGCTGACCGGAACCGTATCTGGTTTCGAGCCACCACCCGTTTTTCTGTAAAGCGATGTTGTCACTTTTGCCTGCAGTGTTTAGACATCAATTCATTCACTGCCAGGTTATGCTCCCAAGGTATTTATATTGCATAAAATAGTAGCACAACCTAGCAAAGATAACGCAACAGCAACTTCGCGTTCAAAAATCTCTAAAGAAACTGAATTAGCAATATCTCACTTAGTACACGTGGACTTGACGAGAGCTGTAATTTCTTGGACGGACGCTATTGGTGGAAAAGGTTTCAGGGGAGGATTCACTGGACTCCACGTGGACCTGACATGTGGTTTTTAGGGGGAAAACTGATCTTTCGGAACTTTCTTTGAAGTAAAGTGAGGTTGGAATCGGGACGACAAGTATACACTCCTGTTCAGATAAAGTGGCACATACTTTAACTGTCCAACCTTATAAATAGAGCCCGGAAGTTCAGGCATTTATTTTCGTTAAAATAGGCAGGCAAAAAGGAATTTATAATGTGGAAAATAGGCACTAAAATGAAAAAAAGGCAAATAAAAAAAAGGCACATTTGGAAGTCGCTTACTTTTATCTATAACTTCTGGCAAAATGTTAAAATCTACATTGGGAAGAGCATTTCAATTTTCACCAAATTCACGCACGTAACCATGTAACTTACCACTTAATGGCACACTAAATTTCGGCATGATGACAAATACACGATCGTTTCCCTCCAAGGTGCAGAACTAAACTAAAGATAGAGAACTTGATTTTGGAATCCATGCAATGGCCCTTGGGCATTAGTGCTGTTTCTTGTCAATAACGTCCTGACACGGACGCTGGACGTGATGACGTAATTGTGCAGACGTTCTGCAACAGGTTTTCAGCAGTCAGTCATGCACAAGGAAATGTTAACCGAATGCAATATCCTGACTCAGCATGAAATACTTCTTTCTCACACTTTTCTCCTTCAGCAATGTTGAAACATGCGTGAGTTCAGTATTACTTAAATAAAGCGAAATTTATTCACATAATAAACGGAAGAAAAATAAATGCCAACAACGTTTTTTGAGAGAAAAATAATTTATATACACACTTTTTTTTTTTAAAAAAATGGTCTAATTTCATTGAAAAAGGCAAAAAAGGCATTATAATTAAAAATAGGCAGTGGGGTCCCAAATAGGCAAAATAGGCAAAATGAAAAGACTTCTAAAACATTCGAAACAACATTTTTTATGTATTTTTTATATCCGGAAAAATTTTTATCAATATATCCAGTAGATAAAAAGAGGCATTTTGCCAAACTTCCGGGCTCTACTTATAAAATGTGCCACTTTTTGTGAGCAGGGGTGTACCTACTCATTCTCTATTTTGCGATCAGCGAAAAACGAAGTAAAATATACCAAATCAATAATCAGTCCCGAGTAGCCTATATGTGCATAAAGAGTACTTTAAAACACAAAATGGCTGAATTTGGTCAGAATTATTATGAAAAGTGGATAATAGTTTATTTGTGGCCTATTTAAACTAATATTATTCACCACTGTCTCCCCTATACCTTTTCATGTGTCTTATCTTGTTAAGTGGTGTCGTCAGTGGAATTTAGAACTAAACCCTCAGAAATGCTCTTTCCTTACTTATTCCCTAAAAAAGAACAAAGTTGTGTCTACTTATACTATTGAAAACAATCCAATCCAAAACGTTTCAACCCAAAAGGACCTAGGTATTATCATGGATGAAAAACTCACTTTTAATTATCATATTATAGCTACCACTAAAAAAGCCATGCGCCTTCTCGGTCTTCTATACAGATTTAGCGAAATTCAAAACTCATCATCTCTTGCTTTATTCTTTAAATCTTTCATCTCGTACATCCTTGAATACTGTTCCCCAATTTGGGCAATGGCCTCAAAATCCAATCTCACCAGAATAGATTCTGTTGTCAGTTTCTTTCTTGCAATTGTTCGCCATTGAATACGTTCCTTTCGACATGTATCCAAATCAGACACCATGGCTGCTCTGAATATTCACACTCCATCCTTTCGTCGTGATCTAGCTGACATGAAATTTTTATAGAAGATAATAAATGGCAAAATCAGAACAGATCTACGAATCAGTGAATTCACACTTAGGGTTCCCCAAAAGCAAACGCGCAACCTGCAACTCTTCCACAACCCAACGACTAAGCTATCCCTTCTACAGGCTCCCAGAAATCTACAACAAACTTCCCCTGAATGTAGATATTTTCCTTCCAGAACGTAATTTTTGTATATTACTGACCAAGAACATGTAAATCTATCCCATCTTGTTATTTTTTGTTTCTACTTTATGTTGTTTCAGTGTAAAATGGCCAAATAAGACTGTATCTGAAACTCTGAGTAAATGAATAAATAAATAAATGAATAGTTTGATCTGTGGTCCGAACAAATCATGTTTTGGTTTGCTGCAATCGGGAAACTTTGCCTTCTAGTCGGTTAGTTAGACGTGTAGGTATTTTGGCCGCACTCTACCGGCACGTTTCGAAAGAATATGCTTGTGTAAGCGTGCATACTCTCTGGTCTACAATATATGCATAAGCGTGCTTACATGTGTGTGCGTGTGTGTGTGTCTGCGCGGTGGGTCGGCTCAAACGAGTGATTGACGCTTTTATAAATTGCTCGTCCTGTTTCGGTACTTTGCCTGGGCGTTGGGTGGTTCCGAGTAGAGAGAGAGAGATGAAAAGATGGAGAGAAGAATCTGGTCCAGGGAAGAGGAAGATGCGACTATGGTGGCCTCTGGCTGCTGCTCGAGGAACTAAAGAAGTTTTTGGAAAGAGATCAGTACCTGATTCCTCTTCTCCCTCCCTCCCTCTCTCTCATGGTTCTCCATCAGTGTTGCCACAATTTGAGGGTAAAATTTCCCTTTCCAAGGGGTAAGATTTTTCCCTTCATATATTGGTGATGGTGGTGGTGTTAGTAGTAGTAATATTAGTATTATTTCCGTTTCTCCATGTTTGGATGAGTGTACATTGTTAACATATTAATCACACATGTCCTAAGTTTGAACCCTCGTCGGGCATCCAGTAAATGTCCAACCTCATGTTACTACAACCGAAGATACGGAAAAGCGTCGTACAATAAATAAAACAGAAATATAAATTAATATAGGCTCATACTCAAACAAGAAGGAACAGCAAAAAAAAAATCTGTCTTCAAATTTTCCTGAGATTGTGCAATTTTTCATTGAAATTCCCGCCGGCCTCCGTGGCGGTTAGCACAACGCGCTATAACGCGACTGGTCCCGAGTTCGATTTGATTTATTTTACTTCGCTTTTGTGGTACTTTTGACTAATCGCGAAGATGGGGATGGATGATGATGTGATGATATTGATGAATGGACACTCACAAACACCCATGCCCAGGCGGGATTCGCCCCCCGGGACCCCTGGCTTCATAGCGCGATGTGCTAACCACTCCGCCACGGCTATCCCGGGTTCGAATCCCGGCCAGCCCATGGTTGTTCTCTATGAGTGTTTCTTCGTCAAAATCATCATGTCATGACGCATCCTCATCTTCGCGATTAGCCAAAGTGACATAAATGTGAAGTAAAATAAACCAAATCAATCATTGAAATTCCCTTTTTGCTTTTATTTTGGTTCATATTTCCCGTCACGTGGCAACACTGTTCTCCTCTACTTTGTGCGTAACCAACAGGTTTCTTTTTTAATGTGTGTGGGTCGTTACGTCCCTGCTAAGAATTGCTAGTGACAACCTCCCAAGCTGCCATTTGGAGCAGCAGTTGCTGTAATCGCATGGAGAGCAGGGACGCAAGAGTTATCCTTCACCCGCTGACCCCCCCAGCGTAGAGAATTTTCTGATTCAATCTACCGGTCTTATTTCGCGATGGAAACGATTCGGCCTATAGTGAGGATTTGTGCGTCCCTGGTGACGGGTCAGTGTTCGCGTGTTTTTTTGCGTGTGTTCCGGTGTTTAGTGTTCTTGGACCGTTGGAACAGGTGAGTTGATCCCATGGGCGTAACCCTTTTGGGCAGAATCGTGAAACTTTCCATAAAAATAGTAGCATCCTGAGGTCTGAGCCGAGGTATCGGTGTCGGAAAGTACCGATTGGAATTCATGTACCGATACCAGCCGATATTTTCCCGGCATTTCACGAGATTCGCAAGAAATGACGTGCGACACTTTTGCGGAGTCAAATTATCCTGAAAATTATACAAAATTCGAAGTTTCTTTTTATTTTGCTCCGAGTTTTGTGGGAAAAACTGAATTTTGTGATAACATAACCTGTAATTTAATATTCTGATGTAATTATTGAATATTTTGAAGCAAAAACTATTGGTAAATTGATGCGTATAATTACTAATAGTAACCAATATTTTGAACAACTTTTCATTATTACAATTTTCAAGTGTTGGTATCGGTTGGAATCGTGAAAATATCGGTATCATTATCGGTTCAAAGTGGTATGTATCGGCTCAGCCCTATAAATAACCCTTACATTTGCGAAATTATATATATATATATATATATATATAAATATTATTACTTTCCTTCTCGAGTCCCAGGAGGTTCATAAAAATACACATAACGTGTAAATTTTAATAAATGTTGATTTTATGGGGAAACGCCCCCTTGCCCCTTCCAAGTTACGCCTACGGTTTATCACCCCAATTTTTTCCATAATCTTCACGATCTTCCCGTAGTGGTATTCTAGCACTTGGGAGAATATGTAATGCAATTTTTTATGTAAGGGTGACATTGTTCATATACAGAATGTGCATAATAACTGAGTTTATGCTGTTCGTAAAGTAACTGCAGGTATTTGTACACCCAACGGCGGAAGAAACAGTAGGCGAATTGTCCACCACCATTTTCATTCGGTCTGAATTACACAGTGAGATGACAATGCATTGAAATGAAGACGTCAATAAGCAGAGAACAATGCCTGCTTCGAACCAACATAGTTTCATTCCTTAAAACAACACAGTATGTAGAATAAGGAAGTATTGAAAATAGCTGTGGACAATTTGCTTACCATTATCTTTGCCGTTGATTGTACCTGCATGTGTGTAAAGAGCAGCCGTGGAAATTTTGAATTCTATCCGCAAAACTTTATTTCCCACCGCCATTGCTAAAAGAATGGGACGACGACTAGCATCGTGCTGTACCCAGAGTGTGGCAAGAATTCGAGTACCAGTTGGATGTGTGCCATGTAAGGAATAGTCCCCACATTGAGCATGCGTCGTGAGTCTTGTGAAGTTCTGGCCCTCTCTCTTCCATCCCATGTATAGTTTATCATTTTATACCGCAGGTAAAATAAATAGAGAAATCGGATATTATTTTATGTACACCCTGTACAGGGAAAAAAGTTTGGAATAACCCCAAAAAATAATTTCTGTTTAAATAGGCGACAAACAAACGATTGTTCATCAGAAACGAATTTGGTAAACACTACCATTTTTTTTGTTTAGGATAACCAAATATCTTACCCAAATGTGCTTTATTTTTTTTTCTGTGCACACTTGTTAATCTCCCCTTCCTTTTTTGCCTTCATAATTTCATTTCAATACGAGATTACAGCAAAACCAAGAGAACTGATGTGTGCACAGGAAGAAACTGATTTGTTTTGAATTAATAAATCATGTTTGGTGAAAACATTTTTTAACAATAAACAAAAATGTTGTTAACCCTTATTAAATATATTAATTTTGAACATTTTTTTGATAACTAAACAAATATGCATGATTACAAAAAGAGGAGATTGTGGTGAACAAATTTGTTGGTTGCGAGAAACATTTTTTTTTTGGTTATTCCAAACAAACCTTTTTCTATACCGAGTACCTAAACTCGTAATACCATAATGGATTCCTATATTTTTATAGTGGTCCAGAACCAGTTGCTGATAACTTATTAGAATTCTTACGTTGTCATTGTAATTGTTGTTCAGTTATTATGTTTTAGTTGTGTTCATAAATGTCTATATGGTTGTATTCATTTTGCCCTTTCCCCTTTTCTTGCCAGGTGAAACGTCCCCGAACGGACCCTGACCTGGACACTCCGACGAGAGATAGGTAAGTACGTCAGCATCATAGTTTAGTCAGTGGCGTAGTCATAAATTTTGTAGGGGGGGTGTTATGCCCGGTTTTGTTAATAGTCCTATATTTTTGTCCTGTTTTCCTGCATACATTTTTAAAAATTGAAATTAGATGAAAGAGTTGGGGCATATTGCCCCTTCCAACCCCTGGACACGCCACTGTGTTTAATAGTTACTATTATTCTAAGTAGCTAAATAGTTTTTTCTTATTATTTTCATATGGGCATGGTTGCTAGAGCGTAGGTCGGAGTGCCACGTTTTATTTCACACAAAACACGCAGTTTCCAATTTTTCTTATGTAATTAACATAATTCTTAGCATTCGTCCATATGTGCGTAAAACGCCACAGATGTTTCTTCTGCAATCTTACATTGTAAACAAACGTCTAGTTGTACCACAATCATAGAGAGTTTATCAATTTCTTTTACGTGTGTGTCTCCAAATATTTAAATATCAGCGACTATATTCTACTAAACAATATCCTGGTTATATATAACAATATCCTCGGAACAGTGCCGAGACAGAGATCAAAATTAGAGATGAAACAGAGGCTTACTCGCCGGGAATTCCGTCTCGTTAGAGACTTTGGTAAATTTAGAATATAAGCTACCTGGATAAAAATTCCATCTAAATCAATATTGCTTAGCTGCGCGACTTATTCATACATAAATCAGAATGTAAGGTGTACATGGAAATTTCACCCAAATCAAAATTGCTTAGCTGCGTGACTTATTCATACATAAATCAGAATGTAAGGTGTACATGGAAATTTCACCCAAATCAAAATTGCTTTGCTGCGTGACTTATTCATTCATAAATCAGAATGTAAGGTGTACATGAAAATTTCACCCAAATCAAACTTGCTTTGCTCCGTGACTTATTCATAAATCAGAATGTAAGGTGTACATGGAAATTTCACCCAATTCAAAATTGCTTTGCTCCGTGACTTATTCATACAGAAATCAGAATGTAAGGTGTACATGGAAATTTCACCCAAATCAAAATTGCTTTGCTGCGTGACTTATTCATGCATAAATCAGAGTGTAAGGTGTACATGAAAATTTCACCCAAATCAAAATTGCTTTGCTGCGTGACTTATTCATACATAAATCAGAATTTAAGCTGTACATGAAAATTTCACCCAAATCAAAATCGCTTTGCTGCGTGACTTGTTCATGCATAAATCAGAATGTAAGGTGTACATGAAAATTTCGCCTTAATTAAAATTACTCTACTATGGGACTTCTTCAAGCATACCAAGATTGTGCATGTTGCTATTTGCAAGTTTTTGTTGGTTTTACGAATTTTTTGATGGCGGCGGCATTTTTGCATGAATTATTTCAAGACGAGAACGAGATTGTTTCATCTGTCTTCGTACCGTCTCTGGTGTGTATATTTTAACTTTTGAAACTAAATATTTCCCACCTTCGTTGCTTACTAATTTCGTTAGAATATCTCCGTGAAGATGGTGTGCAGCATCATGTATGGCTTCGAGATTTTCCACGGAGCTGAATGGTTAGGTGTGTCGCATTTATGCAGGTGGTACCTGGTTCGATTCCTCTGTGGGAGCCCAAAAATTTCGATGTTGTGACTTCATCAGGTGGACAATAAGAAGTATCGGTGTCCGGTCCAGAAAGCCCGATAACAGCAGCGATGGGACTCGGACGTGTCGACGATTGAAAATCTCGCGTGTTGGCAGTTCTCGGTTCACAGAGGGGTGTTGCGCCAAGGAGCGATGGGCTCCGTAATGGCGAAGAAGTAACTGCCGGTTCCCGGGTTCGATTCCCGTTGTACACACATTGCGTAACAGCCCATGAGGGCCAGTGCCTTACTTACAGACTTCACTTCCACCAGAGGTGGGCGATCAACCAATCAGTTTTGGGGTGACGTGTAGTCAGCATTTTTCCATGACTGAAATCTCAGGAGAAGTGGATACACTTTCCCAAGGAGACTCGAACCTGCGCACTTTCCATGATGCCTTAGATGGGTGATCCCCCCCCCCCCCGCCCCGCAAGTAACAATAGTTGAGGAAGATTAAACCGATTTCTATCTACTGTCAAAGTTTTATAAATAAATAATTTGGATAACTTTTTAAGTACAGTAAAACCTTGTTAATCCGAACACCGATAAGCCGGACTTCGCTTAATCCGGACAGGCAAAAGACAATTAAAGAAACATAGTACAAGGTTTTAAATGTGTCTAGAAGTCAACAAGAGAACTTCCGATATTAAAGGCAGTCAACCACTGATGAAATTCAGTTTCCCGCAGGCTTTGTACTGTACTGTATAGTGTATTTAGGCCTATGCCCTTTAAATACACCATAATAAACGTGTTTTGTTGCTATAAACGGAGTTTTAATACACTTTCTACTGTTCTTTTAGGTTATCTCAGTTAATCCAGATTTTCTTTAAACCGGTCAACTTATCCCCCCATTAGTCCGGATTAACGAGGTTTTACTGTATTAAAGAAAATTTTCCTCCAAGCTACGGAAAATGTTGGGGAGGCGGTGAAAGTTACGGAGTGGCCAGTACCCCTGACACCCCCATAACACCTAGTCTTCAGATGTGATAGTGCAACTGGGCTGGTTTTTGATCTTTCAAATCGCAACAACTTCTTCAAAGTTGCACATCCGTTTTTTGCCTCTGACATAACTTGCGTAATTGAAGGAGGAAGATATAAGTGAGATGCACAAACTGAAGGAGCCTTTTGTAGGACCACCAGAAGAAAGAAGAAGCGGGAAGAAAATTCAACATTTCTCCGATGAGTTTCGGTGTGAGGCAGTGAGTTTGTTATCTTCTCTTTAAAAAGTTGACCTGAACTCTCAGGCTCATCATCTATCAGGGAGGATAATTAATCACAGCACGGATGTAAAAACAACTGTACGCATCTTAACCTCCGTTAACGACCATCCCTCTTCGGCTCACATGTGAGGGCTTCTCCTCTTCTCTGTTTTTGCTGGTCTGGGCTACGGACGCCGAGAGTAGGAAAGGCAAACACCAAGCTCCTTGCTTGAAGATCTCTGCGCTCGACAATTACACAGATAGTAAAGCGACTGCCACTGGAATGGTTACTGTTGGTGCTAACTGGAGAGCTTTGTCCGCGAAAGAGTTGCCTTCATCGTTCAGGTACACTAGGGTGGAGCGAAAAAAAAAAATTTTTAAAAAAAATCTAATAGTGCGGAAAAGTTGTCTTTTGATGTAAAAACGTCAAAAATAAAATTTGATGGTGATCGGAGAATGTCTTGAGGTGCAGCGAGTACGATAAAGTTTCATAAATTTGAAATTTATTTGCTTTATTTAAACCTTTTTCTCAAGTTTATTTACGCTATAAAAACCCAAATCAAAAAGTTCGTACTTTTTATGCCTTTTTATTAATAGAACAAACGTTTTTTTTGGGGGGGTTACATTTAATATTTTAATGATTATTTTTTTATCCTCTCCATAAATTTAAACCACCCCCCAAGACGTTTGTTCTATTAATAAAAAGGCATACAAAGTACTAACTTTTTGATTTTGGCTTTTCTACCGCAAATAAACTAGAGAAAAAGGTTGAAATAAAGGAAATAAATTTCAAATTTATGAAACTTTATCGTACTTGCGGCACCTCAAGACATGCTCCGATCACCATCAAATTTTATTTTGGTCGTTTTTACATCAAAAGGCAACTTTTCCACACTATTAGAATTTTTTTAAAAATATATTTTTTTTTCGTTCCACTGTACACGTTTCATCTAGGTGGTGGAATCTAGGATTCAGGGAACGAGAATCCTGGGTTCGGTGGAGGCACGTCTTGCTCGGATTACACTTTAAAACTGTAGGTCCAGGCCCAGTTTGCCTCTCTCTACATGAAATGGATTTGGGAACGAACTTCGAGAATCAGTTTGATTGATTTGGTTCATTTTACTTCGTTTTTCTGCATCTTTTGGCTCTCACTTAGATGAGGATGAGTAATGATTGGTGGGAACACCCATGCCCAGGCCGGAACTTGGGCCTCCCAGATGGCGCAGTGGTAGCGTTGTTGCCTTGTAATCAAGGGGTCCCTGGTTCGATACCCGGTGGAGGCACTTAGTGGTTCGGATCCCACTTTAAACTGTAGGTCCAGTCCCGATTAGCCTTACTGTGCATAAAGTGGACTTAAAACACCAATTCATTCGAACACGGAACCCCTGGCGACGTAGCGTGCTGTGCTAACCACTCCGCCACGGAAGTCGGTTAAGGAGTCCGAAGATTCGAGAATCGGATGACGAATTCAAGATTTTCCAATCAGATTACGAATACGACTTTCGGGAGTCGGGGTATTTATTCTATTGACCACTTTCCTTCGCTAAATTGAATGAGACGAATCAAGAATCTGCAATCTGATAACGAATCCAGGATTCTCCAATCAGATTTCGAATCCTATATTTTACAATCAGTTGATAAATCCAAGTTTCGAGAATCAGATAACGAATCCAAGATCCTGCAATCTGATAACGAATCCAGGATTCTCCAATCAGATTTCGAATCCTATATTTTACAATCAGTTGATAAATCCAAGTTTCGAGAATCAGATAACGAATCCAAGATTCTGCAATCAGATAACGAATCCAGGATTCTCCAATCAGATTTCGAATTCTAGATTCTACAATCAGATGACGAATCCAACTTTCGAGAATCATATGACGAATTCAAGATTCTCAAATCACATTACGAATCCAAGATTAGAGAATCGGGGTATTCAATTGCTCACTTTCCTTTTCTAAATTGAATGAGATAATAATAAGCATTAGACAGGCGTATGAAGCTGTTTATCGTCTTTATTCAATACAATTTATTCGCCATATGAGTTTTAATATTTTCAATGCGTCCTATCATTTTTTTCAAATAGAAGGAAGTCAGAAAGAAGTATTGTTTTTCGGGCTTCAGTTCCGAAGAAAAAGTCGAAGAGAGAGATAAAGTTGTGAGAGAATGGTTACACCAATTGAACACCTTTTAATTCCAATATTGTAGGTCTAAAAGTTTTCACCTGCCCTAAAGAGTTTATGAGCTGCTTGGAAACGCCATGTGTCCACGTCATGCAAGTGCGGTTGAACAAGGAAAGACCAGGAAAGAAATAAGACGCTTAGGACTCAGCTGTATTCTTGGTGCCCTCAGTATCAGGATAATTTGTTTTATTGCGAACAGAGCGCCACAACACATCCTTGCCCAATTCATTTCCGACGTGGTTCGTAATCAGCGTTGCCATAACCAGAAAGCAAAATTTCCCTTTTCATTCAGTTTTCCCTTCATCCTAGCAAAATTGAAATCGCGATTATAAACCGTCAATAATGATTATTGTGCTATTGATTGTAGCACTTGTCGAATTATTACTAGTATTAATATGCGTCCACTGCCTTACATTGGGTGCGTTCCGAAAGTCATAACGAAACGAACAAATCGAACGAGAGTAACTGGACTCGTGAACCTGGTGAAACCAGTTATTTTACAGACTTATGGGACACTCTAGACGAAAGCGCAACGCAGTGTTTTGTTTAGAGAAAGTTTCCACATGGCGTCCAGCAGAAGGCATTTCCTTCTGACAGAAATAAACTCTACTGCGGATACTGTTACTCATTTTAATCACATTGTAAGAACAGTTGAGGCACACTCATCTTGTGCATGTTGCTTCATAACGCTCTCTTGTTAAAATTATAATACAATTCCCGAACTAGTGCGGTTTGAAGCCATCATGCACCCGCGGTGTCTGCAGGCAGCATACGATTCTCACCGAACAAACCAGCCTCCTGGCCGTGCGTTTGGCGAATCTCGTTCTTGCACGAGACGCACGGAATGCGACTTCTGGGACAGCATAATGAACCTCACGAAACGCACGGAAGCACTTATGGGACAGCCAGTTACCATAACTCGTTTAACGCGTTAAACTCGTGCGAATTTCGGAACGGGCCCTTTATTTCTCGGAAATGTAGGATTTATTGACTGAATGAGAAATAGGAAGCAATGCTGAAGATTAGTTTTGCAAATTGCCCTACCTCTGCAGGAGAGCGACTAGCACGTCTCGCTACGACGCCAGGGGTCTCGGGTTAGAATCCTGGTCTGGGCATGAATGTTCTTTGTGAGTGTCCACTTATAAATTTTATCATGACACCACTCATCTTGAAATCAAATGTAATGAAAATATTCATAAAAATGAAGTTTATATTTGATATTTTAATTAAGAAATTTTAATTGGAAGGTATTAATTGTGGTTGATTTTACTTCGCTTTTCTGCCACTTTTGGCTAATCGCGACGATGAGGGTGAGTGATGATATGATGAAATTAATGTAGGGACACTCACAAGGAACATCCATGGGCAGGCCGTTATTCGAACTCGGTACCACCTGGCGTGGAAGCTCTTGTGTTAACCACTCCGCCAGGTAAGTCGGCTATTTTGGTTTGTTTTGGGAAGATAATTACACAGCCTACTCCACAATTCAATCAGCTTGATACGGATATGTTCAAAGTTCCCTACAATTTTGTTTATATTTCATGAAATTTTCCCTTCGTCGAGGGAAATTTCCCTCATGTAGCAACACTGTTCTTATTCATCCAAAGTCCTGAGTGACCGTGCACGTTTGCGACACGAATTGCCAGGGAAAGAAGAAGAAAAAGGGGGGACCAGGGTTCCGGCGTGTGTAATTGCCCATTGTCCACGCATGCAGGTCCAGACTGCACTTGCAGACGTGTGGGGTGAGAGATCCCCATATGTTGACGAACTCGGCTCCTGCGGTACGTGCTCACAGCCTTCCTCAACTCATAACACGACTATCGCTCCGCAGTCGAAGATAACCTATTTGCTTTTGCAAGGACAGCCTCCCACGCTTGACCACGGGTTATCGGAGCGTTGCAAAGATCCGAGAGGGATTTTTTTTGTTCCGCGTATCGCAGACTGGCAAGTTCCTTCCTTACAGGTTGCGAAAATATGGGGTTGCCACTACTGCATTGTTTTTTGTGAGCCTTCATAATTATCATCACTCGTGATTAGCCAAAAGTGGCAGGGAAGTGACGCTAGGTAAGAAGAATGAAATCAGTAGTAATTATCAGTGTGTGAATTAAGGGGAGGGGGCGATTCCAGGGGTCCGGACCCCCCCGAAAGTACTAAAATAATCAAAATATAATTGTTTAGCATATGTTATGAAATCGATGTTTAATTCCGCTGAACTTATTGGAAGGCAAGGAATTTGGCTCATACGGCTTTCAAGGACACTTCCAAAGATTTATGCACACCACTACTTATGATAATATGCATATAAAATATCAATCAACAACTTTACTTTTAACCAGTTGTAATAGGCAATTATAAGTGATCACCGTGCAATGATTCTTGCCTGATACAATTGGATATAACTCATTTTTTGTTATTCAATAAATATTCAATTCTTTATCAATATAACATTTATTTCCTTGCCAGGCCAGTTGTGTTTATACAAACTTTGGCGGTCTTAATTACATGTAAGGTAATGTTAATGAATACATGCTGTTATCTATATTTTCTTTTACCATCTTTTTACTCATTCATGTAATAATAACAATACAAAATTAATTAATTTACATATTTAATATTAATTTGATATGATTATTCTAATCCCCAAAGAAAATATCCCCTACGTGTAGTTTATCTCTCTCTTTTTAGGAATACTGGGCCCAAAAGGGGGGAGGGGGCGTTGACCCCCACGAACTCCCCGTGGGCACGCGACTGTCATTGATAATTGTGTCCATTAATGGACCAGTCATCTATTTTTGTGTACGAGTTTGGGGTTTCTTATACACAGACTGTTTCAAAATTACGTGTAAATGTTGCGAGATTTAATGACGTGGGTTAGAAATCAATGTTGTAAGGTGTTTAATAGAACCGGAGGGTAATAGTTTAGTGTGCTGACTGGTAAGATGTACAAATTTGCATACGCAAAAATAAAAAATAGAAACCACCCTGGAAAGAAATCACAACTACGCCACTGAGTGAACATCATCTCCCCCCTCCCCAAAGTAAAGAGCTTAATTCGTACAGTGGTTATTATCATAGTCGTAACTTTGCGGGGTCAACAGGGCACTTCCTCTCCACAATTTTCAGGTTCACTATTTTTTTAAATCCTCCTTCGGCCTAAGGAACAAATTTTATGATTTCCGAAATGTATTTAGCAAAATAGTTCTGGACGCTATTTTTATGCGATGGGCATTTTTCGATTCTGCCCCCCCCCCCCCTAAAGTTACGCCCATGGTTATTATTGATAATATTGCTGGTATTTGAAGTACGGATGGAGTATCGGACATTCTGATATCCAGATACAAGGATTATCCGGATATTCTGCTATTGTGATACACGGATTATCCGGAAGTCCGAGTTTGGATTATCCGAAATGCCCGGATATCCCAATGTGTACCTTATCCCGACAGTATTATCTTTTATCAGTTTTACAGCCTATCCACATACCAGGAGCATATATTGCAGGCTAGCTAGGCTATCTGCGAAGCCTGAAGCTTAGAAAGTAAAATACTGAAGATAATGGCAATTCTTAGGAGTTGGCAACCTGGATTCTTAGGAGTTTGCAACCTGGATTCTTAGGAGTTGGCAACCTGGATTCTTAGGAATTGAAAACCTGGATTCTTAGGAGTTGGCAACTTGGATTCTTAGGAGTTGCCAACCTGGATTCTTAGGAGTTGGCAACCTGAATTCTTATTAGTTGGCAACCTGGATTCTTAGGATTTGGCAATCTGGATTCTTAGGAGTTGGCAACCTGAATACTTAGGAGTTGGCATCCTGGATTCTTAGGAGTTGGCAACCTGAATTCTTATTAGTTGGCAACCTGAATACTTAGGAGTTGGCAGCCTGGATTCTTAGGAGTTAGCAACCTGAATTCTTATTAGTTGGCAACCTGGATTCTTAGGATTTGGCAATCTGGATTCTTAGGAGTTGGCAACCTGAATACTTAGGAGTTGCCAACCTGGATTCTTAGGAGTTGGCAACCTGAATTCTTATTAGTTGGCAACCTGGATTCTTAGGATTTGGCAATCTGAATTCTTATTAGTTGGCAACCTGAATACTTAGGAGTTGGCAGCCTGGATTCTTAGGAGTTGGCAACCTGAATTCTTATTAGTTGGCAACCTGGATTCTTAGGATTTGGCAATCTGAATTCTTAGGAGTTGGCAACCTGAATTCTTAGGAGTTGGCAACCTGAATTCTTAGGAGTTGGCAACCTGAATTCTTATTAGTTGGCAACCTGGATTCTTAGGATTTGGCAATCTGAATTCTTAGGAGTTGGCAACCTGAATTCTTAGGAGTTGCCAACCTGGATTCTTAGGGGTTGGCAACCTGAATTCTTAGGAGTTGGCAACCTGAATTCTTAGGAGTTGCCAACCTGAATTCTTAGAAGTTGGCAACCTGAATATTTATAAGTTTGCAACCTGACTACCGTTGGGATGGCAACGTGGCTTCCTTGAAGACGTCAAGAATGAGCCTAGTCTTCTCCCTTCCTCCATAGCCTAGAACCAGGTGTCATAGTGAGATAGCCGAGGTCTTAGACTCAGCATACGCCACTGCCACATACTATTCTTGTATTCGTCGTTTTCGTATTTCAATGTACGGATTTTCTACAAATCTTTCATCAGATCTATTCTATCCGAATAATCCGGATTCTACGGATGTTCGGATATCTGGATTATCTGTCGCGTCCGAAACGAATATCGGATAATTTGACCATCACTAATTTGAAGTGTACAATCCTGGGGACTGCTGGCAGTCGAACCCATCTCTGCCAAGCCTAGATCTCTGTGCAATTGTTATTCATACCGTGGGACCTTAACACGAACTTGCGGACCAGAAAAACTATTTCGGCGCCCCCATTGAGCAGGAAAGAATGAACCGAGAATCCCTTTCGATTTAGATTCTCCACATCGCGGCGTGCAGGCACGACTCCTCTTGAATTCCCCCCCGCATGTGTTTCCGCAGCCTTCACATGAGAAGCATTTTTCCCGAGTCGCGAAGCCAAAGCACTCTTTGAAGCCATCACTCCGGCGTTCGCGGCATCCGCCCGCCTCGCTCGGGAGAGAAATATCACTCAGCCCATCACCCAGGTACAAAGCTTTCTGTTAACACCTTTCTCTGCGGCCCGTACTAAAACCAATAATAAAACTTCTCTTTTGCTCCTGTACTCGACATTCTCCCAGCTCCGGGGACATACATCAGAGGCGAGAGCCCATCGGATTCGTGGCAGTGTTTCAAACTGCGTGTTTTCTCTTTTCGCCATATGGTGTCTGCTGTTAGGAAATTCATTGGGTTCAAGGATATAGAATATTTATAATCTAACAACTAAATCAGGCTTATACACTATCTTCCACACCCAAATAGAACATATAACGGTCAAATATTGAGTGACAAGTAATTAATCTAATTGCCCGTTAGTAGGAATTAATTGCAATTGGTAATATTAAAATCCGTCGCGAATACAGGTGTCTAGCGAACTGCCTTACCCAACACTAGATTGCTCAACCACCGTTTTTCGCCCGAATTCGGATTTACATGCATTCTTATGGGAATAACAAGAAAAATGCAACTTCTAAACCAATGGACCGAATTTGATGAGATTTCAACCAGCGGAAGACCACATCATGAAAGTACTGATTCCAAGATTTGAGCCTAATCAGAACAGAACTACGGGAGTTATGAATTATTAAAGATTCATCGCTGAATTGAAAGGGAGAAGCTACCCTACTGAGATGCCTTTGCTTTTCGTGACTGACTACAATGGAGGAAGAGTTAGCCTAATCTCTGCGCGAGGGGCTGCTACCAAAGGTTAAGGACCGGAGTGAGCATTGACCAGGATAGGAGGACAACGGTCAAAGCACCAGAAACAATAAACAAGCACCTGATCATAGAGGGTAGCGCGTCACTACGTTCAAATCTGGAATAAAAGGGATGATTTGAAACAGTTTTGCACAGTTTTGCCTACAATCGCCACCGGAGTGTGAGCTACGCGCGACCGAGCTGCGAGTTGCAAGCAGACTCGAGGTCTGGATTTGTTTTTCCTCGAGTGAGTGTTTCAGAGCCATGGAGTAGAGCAGAATAGAACCAGGGGGTCGTCCTCCCCTTGCCGTCAACGCATCCGTGCACATACGGGTGGTTATGTGAGAATAACGCCAGACACGTCCACCCGTGTCAATCGTCCGAAACAACGTCCTAAGTAGTGAAAGTTAATACCATTTGATATCCATGTGAAACCGCGAATGGCTCATCGCGTATGTTCGTCTCATCGCCCAAGTCACGTATCTGTACTTACGAGTGACCGCGAAGAACTGACCTATTATTGCGCAAGTTGTCGTATGGAGTCGACAGTGAACGAGTGAAGCCAGGATCCGATGAGGCCAGATGGAGCTGCCGACTGATCCACTTTCGCCAACCAGGATAACCGCGAGGTGCAACAATGGAGCGTGGAGGCCTTCCAAATCTGTAGGACCACTTTCACCCAACCCAGGTCAGAGGGAATGCAGCGAAGGTAAGATCCAACCATGTGCGTGTGTGAGAAAGATGACGACTATCTACCGCGAATCTGCGTAAATCAAATCATTGCTTAACTTAAATCAGCGCTATGGCATCCCTAGACATCTGTTTTCCGGCGGAGTAATCAAATGTTAAAGATGAGAGTTTATGTTAACAGCAAACAATAGTTTATTGAATATATTTATACCTTCAGAAAAGATAGAAGGGGTTCGCACAAGGAACAATTATTCACTTTATGCTTAAAATCCTAAACGATAAATTGTAAAAGGCAATGTAGCCAGACATAACAAGAGTATGGTCAAAGTAGTAATTAATCTAACCTTTGTAATTGTCATATTGTCGCCATATGCCATGGAATGAGAGTATGAATGTGAGATCGAGTCAAAGAGGGCAAGATGTACTGTGTTTTTATCTGTGCTTTAATATATGTGTATATTCAGAAACACCGTAGTATTATGTAACGTCATTTCAGGTATTTAAAATCAAATCCTCCTAGGTTTATTCTCGGTAACTCCGACTGTTAGGCACTTATCCTGACCGTATTATATTTCATGTAATGTTTAATTCGCCCAGCAGGTGAGGCGAGAGATTCTTCGATGTTGCGTTGCTAAGCTCAGCTCAGTTGAGTTAGTTGAGTTAATTAGTTTATTTATTAAATTAGCAGCCCGTGACGAACATAAACATTAAGCCTTGTTACTGTGAAGGACTTTTAATTCAATGGAAGCGTCACACTGTAAATTGTTCCCGACAACCATTCATAATGCGCAGCTCTTCGTGGATGTATCCGATTAAAATCGTTTGCAATGGCATGCGAACTTCTCTCCCTAGACATCACTTTGATCTCGACGCGTTGCCGATGCGCTAAACAAATTTTAAGGCATTTTTCTAACACCTCGAAAAGGAGCAAATTGGTACAAGAATTCAGTCATAACTTTTTACTGGTTAAAGATACGTCGAAAAAACCTTGACCATTGCATTTCTCGTGAAATTCTAGCCTGATTTGATATATCACCCCTTTCCCATTTAAAATTCTAAAGTTGAATTCAAGATGGCGGACATCAAGATGGCCGCCGACCACGTGGGTAGCGTCAATGTGGTTCCCCCTTGGCCTGTTAACGATTCGTCATCACCATTTCCATGTTGCGCGCTACAGTGGCCTTGTACCAGGGGTGTTAAGTGACTTTTTGAGCCACCCTGTATAATGTAAGGGGATAATTTGTTAAGCTTCTTGTAAGAGTATTTTAGCGCCTGTAATATACTTTGCGAGTCTAACGCTACTCACATTTGGCTATGTAAACCAGTGTCTATTCTGGATACCAAATAACCATTGGTCCTCGTTCTGGTATGATATTAAATCATATCATCATGTAATACGAAATGACATAGAAGAAAGGAAAACGATGGAATCAGTAAACATTCCGCGTAACTTAATGGCCTGTATAATTAAAGGTATCGGGAAAATAAGCGCATACCTCCGAAAGTATGGGGTTGGAGGAGGGCTTTTTCCATCCCTTTTTTTTAAAGTTCAAGGACGTATTTAGGAGATTGGGCTGGAGAAATAGCTACTGCAATCCATGCTGAAAGTATCATTCCGAAACCAATAAAAAAAGTATATATCCTAGAGTCCCTACTCGTCCGAAACTACAGTGAATTAGAATGCAAAATTATTTAAGAAGCCTATTTTGTGAGACATACTCAGGCAGTCTCTTAGTTCTTGATAGATAGCATGTAATGCACTGCTCATTGATCATAAGCGTGTTTTTAGTATTGATGCAGGGTGACTACTCACCGGGAATTCATTGAATTCCGGGAATTCTACGTGAATTATTGGGTTCGGGCATTCTGCGTGAATTCTACGTAAATTTTTCTCCGTAGACGTGAAAATTTTGCAACCTTTATTAATCCAAGTCCCATTGAATTTATACATATTTATAAATACCCCCGAGGCAAGTTTTTATCGAGGGAGGAAACTATAGCTGCGCGGAAAATGAAACAGAATTCTCTCAATCCATTTACTTTTTTAGTGTATGTTGCAGAACAGTCTATCTAACAGACGAAAGATTATTGCAAGATAAGATATCCTAAAGTAGAGTAGAGAAATTTGAGTTTGAAGTTCTTGTACAGTTTTTGTACAATTAATACATTTTCGTAAGATTAGTGTATCCCGTAACATCCGTCACTTATGTTTGAAGGTGTATGTCGAGTCTGAATGTGTGGAATTGTACATATAAACTCCGTACCTTAAATTAAGTATTTTAAATATATGTACCATTTAATTGAATTGATTTAGCATGTGTGTTAATGGTGAGATTCGTATTACGTTGATGCAGATAAAACATCGGCATGTATAACCTTGAAGTTTTGGAAGGTTCACCTTGAAAACCGGTAATTATACTTGAATTTTATCATGGTCCTAGAGTGGCTACCCCGTGATGTTAAAACTATTTGTTAACATTTTTCCATGTATTATTTCGTGGTGTAAGAAGAGGCACCCAAAAAGCAACCTCACTTCCCGTAACAGGCACCGCTAACAGCTTTGTGCAGGCTAACGAGTCTGGCTCCTAGACCAATGGTCAGTATAATCCTTTGTGGGGGTCGCGTTATCCTGTGCTTGTACTGTGTGTCCCTTTGTAGCCTCAGCTGTACACAAAAAATCTCATGAGTTCAGAAGTTAACACAGAATGTTAATATTAGAGGAGAAGGTCTAAATATGGGCGAAGGTTTAAATATGGGTTTTGGAGTTATCAGCGATACCGGGTGCTGCAGCCTGACGCAGGCTATTGGAACTGGTTATCTGTCAAGGACAAACGTTGCGGCGCCAATTCGCAAGAGAAATTGGTGGTTAGTTTCGGCCTTGGACGCTGTTATAGAATTGTGACCTCCGAAAACTTTTTGCAGATATGTTTTAACTCAACGTTATCTGAATTCTCGTCTGCTTTGTATAGGTTATGATATTAGCGGTACATAAAACAAATGTGGGCTTTTATAATGCCATGATTTGTTTGTGAAATATGTACCACAGAGAGCGAAAATAAATTGAAGAAGAAAAATAGCGTGATGGTCTAAATATGGGCTATGAGATGAGGTCTTATGTTGAGATCACATTTTCAACAAATAGCTATTTGGATGTTTTTCTTAATTTCGATTTTTCCCATTCCGCTTGATTTTGCGATAAATGACTGTTTTTTTAAAAAAAAATTAATTGCTTTTTGTGATATTACCACTAGTAGCCCATATTTAGACCACAATTCTGAAATACATCATTTTACCATTTTTTGGAAATTGCTTTTTTATAAAAAGAAATGGAGACCTTCTATGCTTTAACATGCTATTAAATTTAAGTATATATTTCATAGATATGCATTTTAAAGGCAGGTGCTTGATATATTATTTTTTCCCCTTCGAAAATGGCAACATAAAAAGGGGGGTCCATATTTAGACCTTTTCCTCTAATGATGACACAACAAATAAATTGGTCAGTGTTCGAAAGTTGTTGTTTTTTCATTCCACTTTATGCACATATAGGCTAATCGGGGCTTGGCCTACAGTTTAAAATAGGATCCGAACCACTGTTCAATGTGCCTCCACCGGGTATCAAACCCGGGACCCCCTGATTACAAGGCGGCGACATTTCGAAACTAGCATCACCAATGTATGAGTGATCACCACTGCTGATGTCAAAATATTTCTTTTTTCTACAAGCTGCGAGGCAGTATTTCTTGTGGAGCTCACCCTAGCATGTACGTTTTCGAAAAACACTTCGGGTACTCCAAAGGATCGAGAGAGAATTAAAAATTGAAATAAAGATTTTTTTTGTTCCACCTAGTGATTTTTGTTGCCAGCTGGCAACGCTGATCTTGACGGAAGCTGGTGTTTCATCGTCACCATTAGTCTGAACACGAGTCTGATAGGCGGCTAAGTGGAAGCGCTTGAAAGATGGCTTGGAAGAAAACACGAGGCTCTAAATTAAAACCTGGTTGGCTGCGAGCCCGGGACCGGGAGAAAGGCCGCTTCCAAAATGTCTAGTAGCGCCAAACGCACTGTTCAAAAGAAATACAAGATCTCTCTCTCAATCTTCTCTCCCAGACCCCTCGTTCTTCATCAACAGACTTAATCTTCATTTCTCGTTGGATCCGGAGCAGCAGTAAATCTTGATCCACAGCAGGACTTTTCAAAAGTCAGCTTTACGCAGTGTTTTACCACGTGATACATGCATTAACAAGAAGTAGGGTTGGTATCGATACGAGACGAGAACGAGACATACGTGTGTGATGTTAAAACGAGACCGAAACCGAGACTTTACGTCAACAAGTCTAGTCTTGGAGACTGCAGAACCAGGCACGTATCTAGAAATATGTTTCTGGAGGGTCCAAACCAAGGAATAGTAATAATAATAAAAATAATAATGTTTAATTTAAAATAAATTAAATCAAATTAATACTAATTACAATACATAAATTAATATATTATTATTACGCAATTTGGTAAACATACTGTATAAGAATATACAGAGCATTCCCTGACATTCGCTACAAAACTCGGCAGCAAGCGGCCCGGCATCAGCGTTTGTCTTTCCGGGTGAACGGGTCCGCGACAGTTACATTACAGTTTTCATATTGTGTACTAACCTTGACTACAGAAGGTGTTGAAAATTATGTTCCTCTGCTGCAACACATTCGTGGCATCTCCGAAGGATGGCATTTACACGTGCAAGTTCGTCTACTGTAATTCTCCCGATTTCTCGTACAATACTCTCTTTTAACTCACGGATGGTGTGCGGATTGTCTTTGTATACTTTATTTTTTAGATTTCCCCATTTTTCTTTCCACTTTTATTCGGAACTGACCCTGTTACTCTAAACTTTTTTACGAGGTTTAATATAGTGGTCCTATGTGGAACGGGAACACTAGGAAATTTCGTTGCAAAACGTCGTCGCACTTCTCCACAATTCCTCTTTCCGAAGTAACACTCGACAAGATAAATCCTTTGTTGTAATGTAAACTTTTGTGGTGCCATATTAAGCCACAATCTTCAACACATGGACACGACACAACATAACTTCCGAGGGAAGATTATAATGGCGTCAGTCTGCAACGCCGACAGAAAGGGAAAGAGAGCGAAGGCAGGGAGAGCAAAAGAAACAGACTGTAGCGTGCAACTGTCACGGACCCGTTCACCGGGAAAGACAAGCCCTGATGCCGGGCAGCTTGCTGCCGAGTCTCGTAGCGAATGTCAGGAAATGCTCTGTAGATGTAACAGCGCATATTCATTACGTAGCTTAACATGCAGTTAAGATCGGAATAACTTACATAAAAACAAGTGTCCTGGCAATGAAATTAATGTCAAATGAATAATTGAAAATTTATCGAATAACAAAAATGATATTGCGTGTAGTTGGAAAAAAGTAAGTTTCTGATTAATATTTTATACATATTATTGTCAGTAGTAGTGTACATAAATCTTCTTTGTAATGCCATTCAAAGCCGTATGATTCCAATATAATTCTTGCCTTCTAAAAAGTTCAGATGAAATTAATAGCCATAGATTATGCAACAAATGTTAATATTTTCGTTACTTAATTTTAGTGCCTGGTCAGTCTTTCGGGTGAGGGGGATCCGGATCCCTGGACCCCCCCTAAATATGTCCTTCCTGTCCTTCAATGAGTTCAGAGGAAATTAAGCAACAAATGCTAAACGAGTATATTTAATTTTCTTACTTATTGAGTCTTTCGGGAGGGGAAGGGGGGGATGTTCCGGACCCCCAAAATACGTCCTTCCGGTTCGTCAAAGCTGTATGATCCAAATATAATCCTTGGTTCGGTCCTCGCCCCTCCCCCCAAACCTTTTTCTAGATACCTGCCTGTTTGTTTATATACCTGGGACGTTTCAAGGGGCGAGCGAACGTCACTTTAGTGCCAAAATACCCGTAAATTGTGCTTTTTGAAAAACTGCAAGAAGCACATTGCAAAAGATTTTGGGATGTGTATAAATAGGGAGATAAAGGAAGGAAGATAGTTCTGCGTGTGAGAGAATAAGTGGAGAAAAAGCAATTTCATGAATCGTGTAGATCCGTTCATCACCCATAATGAGTCTCCATCCCGGAGGAAACAATGGGCATGCAGCGAATTCTCTCTCATCCGGCGACGCAGAAACGAACGGCTGCCTGTCACCTGTTTGGCTGAGGAATGCGACCACCAGGCTTTGCCTGGGGGACAGAGACTAATAACCCTTGGGGGGGAACGGAATAAGCTGGCAATCGCATGCTTTTTGTTTTTTCCCTTTCTGGCTGCCGATATTTATCAACTTCACGTCCGATGTATAACCGCGCCTTTCCTTCGCTGATGTTTCGGCGGTCTTCCGCGTGTGATGCGAGTGGAAAGAGTAACGGTGGGCAGGCACGTATTTAAAAATATATTTACCGGGGGGGGGGGGGTCCGAACCAAATGTCTCAATAAAAATAATATGTAAATTAAAATATATATATTAATTAATATTGTATTCTTATTATTGCATGAATTGGTAAAAATAAGGTATTCGCGATTAAAATTACCACCTGAGCGCTAGTGTCGCTTCCTATATGCCCGCTCTATGTAGGATAAATCTTTGTTTACATTCTGTAGTAGTACGTAATAGCAACGTGTTGTCATTGCTGGTATGGAAGAAACGTTTAAATTACGCGATATTTTTAAATATTGCGAATGCGATGTGAATTCCAGGAACTATAACGAAGGTGAAGCTGTGCTGAGAGCGAAGCATTTAATTATGATAGGCAAAAATAACACGGGAAACGCACACGAAACTAATGTATACGCACTGGTTTTTCAAAGCGGTGCTGTTTCATCTGCACTTTACCTCGGTTGTAACTGCCTAACTGGGGCTCTCAGAAATGATTTGAAAGTAAAGCAATTCACCTGTATTGCAAAGCTTGGGAGGAAATAAATGTAAACATGCTGTTCCAGTTTTTTTTTTCCCCCAAAGAGGCAAGCTGGTTTAATAACAACACCGGATAATGATAATAATAATAACAATAACAACAATTTCATTGAGGCTATTTTCAGTCTTCACTGAAAATTGACAAACTGAATGAAACCGCAACATTAGCATGTCAGTTATTTTTTTCTGACTTACCTTTATGATTACGGACATTAATTAATTCTCAAACTACTTTCATCTTTGCACTTAATCGACTTGCACCGGTTCCAAATTACATACATAATACATTGTTTTCGAAAAAAAAAATGTTATATTCATAAAGAACAATTTAAAACTTACTTTCATGGCAATAAAAATCATCTTTCCGAAAGATTATTTCGGAAGATAGAGTGTACAGACTCGTACATTCTTCGTAATTTCCTTGCCGCATTTCAGTTATGCCAATCTTGTCAATCAGTTCTGATTTCCCTGATTTATTTAAACATTTCATTTTGTTGATTCCACGGCGGGGGGGGGGGGGGGGCACATATAAGCTTTTCACTTGTCCTGAACCAAGAGCAAAAAACTGAACAGTATACGCTACTTCAACACGGCGAAGCGCAGCGAGGTGTCCTACGTGGAGAGGTTCCTGAAAATCTCACCAGATGGCATGTCGGATAATTTTAATCGCGAATAAGAATATAGCTAGATATAACAGCACGTGTTCATTATCTAGCTTACGTGTAGTTAAGATCATCAAAATTAGTATAAAAACAGTGCCCCGACAAGGAAAGTAATGTCAAATAGATAAAGAATTTAAATGTTTATTGAATAACAAAAAAGGACATTAAATCCGGTTGACGAATAGTAAAGTTCATGATTAATATGTAATGCCTGTTATTTTAAGTAGCGTGCATAAATCTTTGGTACTGTCCTTCAGGGCTGATTGACTTGTTATTGATTTTTAGTTATGATTATTATGTACAATTTTTCTACCTAGCTGTGGGTGATCGCGGCATTGGGGTTCATATAAAACACTACCTCTTATGCCTTTAGAATCTGTTTGGAAAGGGGGTGGAGTGCAGTTTCCATTAATACAAGCTTAGTCAAGCAGACTAAAGTGTTAAGAATAAGGTTCAGTACACAATGGCAGTGAGCCTGAGCAGTTTTGTACGTTCTGTGTTAGCAAACCTGAAAGCGCCAACGTTTAAACGTACAATAAGTGTCTTTTGTGTATTTATTTATTTATTTCGAACACACAGGCACATGCCCAATTACAGTGTTCACAGAGTAAACAAGAAGGTAATACAAAATACAAAAATAATATCACATCAAGTGAGACATTTCAATCTACAACATACTTATAAACATGACTGATTTCATATATTGCTTGATTTGATAGAGTTTATGTAATATTTGTATACAAGTTATTCAGAGGTAATCAGCTTATATACATGTAAATATTGAGTAATAAGTTGCACATATAAGAGACACAATGATAAACATACGACAGTGAAATTGAAACAGTATTTTATATTAAATAAGGTTAAACAAAAATATAGGTAATGTCTAATTTAAGGTGAGATTATGAACATAACAATCTTAATTGTATGTTTGTATAGGCTACAGTGTTCAGAAAATACAACGACTTTTAAATCTGAAAAGATCGATACTATGGTTATTACTAGACTCTGAGTTGAACAACTTGCACATTCTCCTCAGGGGTTCCATTTCAACCATGTTGGTTCTTCCATGCGAGATTTTAAAGAGATTATTTCGGGGTCTTAAGATAGCCTTTGGAACATAAAGTTTAATTGTGAGAGTAGAGCTGGAGAATCTATTTTGCCGTTGACAAGTTTGGATAAGAAAGTTGATGCATTTGTCTTCTTTTTTCGAGCGACGGAACATTCAACATTTCACGCAACGTGTTACCCGAGGTGAACTTCGGATATTCTCCACCGAGTTTAAATAACAGGTACCTCAAAAATATTTTTTCAAGTTTCTCTATTTTGTCAATTTCTTTCTTGACTAGAGGGTCCCAAACAACCGAGGCATATTCTAGTTTCGATCTCACAAACGCATAGTACAGCAACAAGAAAGTTTCCCTCTTTCTGAATTGGCTGCGTTTTCTCATTATGAATCCTAAATTTCTATAGGTTTCCCTGAGGATACGCGCAATGTGTGATTGAAAGCTTAGTGATTGGTCGAAAGTGACTCCCAAGATCGGTAAAGGCATTCACTCTTAGAATTTCCACACCAGAGATGTTATATGACTATTGTATGGGACACCTTTTACGCGTGTCTACCCATCCTGAGAGTCCGATATTTTAAGAGTGGAGCCAATTGAGGAAATTATCAATAAGTTAGCTGCATTAACTTTGCAATGTCAGAAGTTATTATGATTTATGTGAAATGTTATTTAAATCAATGTCAATGTAATATAAATATACATGTAAATGTATATACCTAAAGTAAAGTATATTGCTTAAATATGTCTGTTTTGTATTGTTCCGCAAATTTTGTCTGACCAAAATAATTGAGTAAATATAAATGGGCGGGCGGGGGGAATGTTCTGCCTTTCGGGGGAGTGCATCATAAGCATTGGGGGGGATAGGCACCCCTGCTCTCCTTCAAACCCGTATGAGCCGAATATAATCCTCGCCTTCCAATAAGTTCAGAGTAAATTAATAACTCGATTATACAACAAAATGCTGAAGAAGTATATTTTCATTACTTAATTTGAGTAATTGGCAAATCTTTTAGTGGGGAAGGAGGGGGGGTGGTCTGGATCCCGCCCTAAATACGTCCTTGGTGCAGGGACTTTTATGTTTGTTGACTTTTTCTTTCAAGTCCACTTTATGCACAGATAGACTAATCGAGACTGAACCTAAAGTTTTAAAGTGAAGAACCACTACGTGCCTCCACCAGGTATCGTAACTCCTTGATTACAAATAGCGTTACAAGTACGCTATGGGGTGTGTGGACGCTGTGCAAACTAGGGATGCCCACAAAATCCGAATATCCGGATTTCAAATTATCCGATATCCGTTTCGGATGCAACGAATAATTCGGATATCCCGGATAGAACAGATTTGATGAATGATTTGTAGAAAATCCGAGGACATGGCGAATAAATGAATATGCGGATAGCCCGTAAAACTGCCCGGATAATGCACACATTCGGATATTATCCGCACATTTAGGATAATCCTGACGATTCGGATATCAGAATATCCGATGTTCGGATATTTGAAATTCGGATAAAACTTTATCCGGATTTGGTCCTCCCTAATCCGAATCACTGCGTCATGTGAACCCGAGACAGGCAGTATTGAATCACGAAGAGAAAAGGAAGCTGCTTTCCTCAAGATGATATCGAACGGACTGGGTGGGCTTCATTTACACGTAATTGCAATACAACCTTTTTGTAATGCTCTTTTGCGCTTATGGAAATGTAGAGTTATCTAACCCGCAAGCAAAGTTATTATCTCTTTACAAGTTTATTTACGAAGCTTCAACTGAAGAAGACAAACTTTAGTGATTTTTTTTTGCGAGAATTTTTACGTTAAAAGAGCGATTGTAACTGGCGGCTCGAACGTTTCAAGACTATTGAAGCCTCCGTGTTCTGCAATGTTGATAATGCACCTGAAGAACTTCAGCTTGAATTAATGAACTCTCGGTGTGATTCATACAAGTTAAATTCAACAGCTGCATTCTGACGGTTTTTTTTTTTTTACAAGTCTGTTTCAAAGCACAAGTGCGTCAACATCCATACCCTAGCTGGATGTATTCTGTGTTCGGAACAACATACGCATGTCAAGAATGAACCAAGTAAAATTTCTTGACAGGAATATGTCGAGCATGTCGCTTTTAAAAGTAGCGTGTTCAGAGGACCTTATTCCAAATATCGACAAGTTAGTGATAGAAGAGCGAGCCTATATTTCTGGTTGTAATATTCAGCTGTGTCGTGTCCAGTTGGTAAAAATGTGATTCTTTTAAGATGTGACAGAAATTGTTACATAAAAGTGATAGGGCGAAACTAATTGATGAAGCTTTTTTATTACATGCAACTGCGATTATTATAAATCATTATATATTTATGGATACATATCAGACGCGGATCCACGGCGGAAGCTATAGGGGCGATTGCCTCTCCCCACCGGCCAGCCATTTGAATATATTAATGTGCCTAATACTTTTGAAGATTCTAATATTCTGTCTAATATTTATCACCCACGTTTTAACAGGTTCGAGAAGATGTTTTTTTTAAAGTTCGATTAAAGCCCACATTATGCTCATGATAGGCTGATTGGAACTGGACCTACAGTTTAAATTTGGAACCGAACCACTGTTTTCTAGTCGGTAGGGCGCCTGACTGCCACACGAGAGACCCTGGTTCGATTCCCTGGTAGGTGATCTAAGGTTGGAATTTTTCCGGACTTGTCCCCGCATGAAGCGGATCAAATCAATGGGCACCTTGGGAGAGGCGGGGTAAAGGCGGCAGAGCGTGGTGCTGATCACATCACCTCCAAAATGGACGAGATTGAGAATGTGTGGGACTCTCTCTCTCTCCCTCCCTCCCTCCCTCTCTCTCTCCCTCCCTCCCTCCCTCCCTGAGAGATGGAGAGGGCGAGCGAGGGAGATGGAGAGGGAAAGAGGGGGAAAGCGAGAGAGATGGAGAGGGAGAGCGAGAGCTTTTTTTTTAGAGAGAGAGAGGGAGAGAGAGACCCTCTCTCTCTCTCTCTCTCTCTCTCCCTCTCCCTCTCCCTCCCCCCCCTCTCTCTCTCTCTCTCTCTCTCTCTCTCTCTCTCTCTCTCTCTCTCTCTCTCTCTCTCTCTCTCTCTCTCTCTCTCTCTCTCTCTCTGGAAAGAAAGGAAGGAGAAGAAGAAGAAGAAGAAGTCTCCTTCCTCTCTTTCTCTCCCTCTTTCGAGAGGGCATACCCCCACATCTTCTAAATGTGCCTTCATGGCCCGGTTGCGATATGCACGGAGAACTTTACCTTTACCTGCATGCTACACCTCACTTGCAAATTTACTCAAGTCTGGAAGGGAGCCGCGAGGAAAAGTCTCGAGTTTCGAGACTAATCTCGTTCTCGTCTCTTTGCCATTCCTAGGATAAATTACGAAATTTTATTCGTTCTGTTCTCACACACACACAAAAACACTTTTAGCTACGCTTCCGATGGCATAAAATGACAAAGTAGAGTCTTTTCAACAGGTAAGATCTTAAGAAAGATCTCCACAGCCTATGTGAATGGCATTAACAGCATCATTATCGCTGAACAGAGCAAGAAAACACGCTGTATGCTTGAGTGTTGTCTCCCTCCGTGCCAGTACATCAACAGGGTCGTAATACGCAAGATGTGTGACGTGTCAACTCCCCAGCGCTTAACATTGGAATTTTTGGCTTCCCTGTGATCCTCCGTTGCGTGGAGGGGCATAGGTGGCGCTTGCCAAGGCGTCGGGAGGGAGAAATAAATTTGTTTGACAAGACAGCATTGCCAGGTACTTGGGATTGAAATGTCTTTACCTTGGCGAAAGCTCCGGATTTTCCAGACCAAATACTGACTGCGAAGTAGATTCAGTGCGGTTTGTGTGGCGGCACGAAACTCCTTCAAAACATGAAATAAAACAAATTTCACGGCTAAGTGTGAATAAGGCGATATCCTTTGGAAAACACGAAATAAAACTAAATTTTTTGCTGTGTGATGCGTGGCGATATTCTTGTCAGAATGTGAAATAGATTAAAAAAAAAAAAAAGCCGACTTCCCTAGCGAATTCCGGGTTCGAATCTCGGCCTAGGCATGAGTGAGTGTCCCCTTGTGAATGACCCGTCATCAATTTCATGAAATCATCCCCCATCTCCAATTGCAATTGGTATAAAGGCAATGTTGAAAAACCCAAACCCAGAATCACAACAGCTTTCTTTTTTTTTCTTCTTTTTTTATGACAAAGAGGGTTGGAAAACTCCATCAATGAGCCATTGCCCGTATTGTCGTTTGAAGTTCTACATTTCTGGAACATCAACCTCTAGGTCAATGGCAACGATGAGGATGAGTGATGAACTCATGGACTAGATCAGAGGTCTCCAAACTCACCGAGCTTTTTGAGCTTTGACCTACATTTGAAAATGCATGGCGAGCTACCAAGTGTGGATTAAATTTTTGACGATTCTTTGTTGGTTTATACATACTTTTAAGATATTATATAATCATTTTTTACAGCCAAAACAGCCGACGCTAAATAACAAGAATCGAAACAAATTACATGAAATTTTTATTTTTAATTTTTCTGAAACATACAGAGGCTGTCATTTCTTAAAGAGAGTTCAAATCATGTAAATACTTTTCTTACAAACAGAGTAAAGTTTAAAAACTTGCCCCTAATCATTATCATTCTTACCATATTAATGAGAACTACGACATCCATTTTCATCCACAATATTTGTTAGGGTTGGTGGGTGAATAGGTTGTCACATATATTGGAACGAGTTGTCCAGATGTCAATCTATCGGCAAAAGCAGATCCTTCTGCCAAAGCTTCACTTAAATACTGCCGCTCTTACAATATTATCTAATTAGGTAAATCCCTCACGAGCTACTCGAAATGACCTCGGTAGCTCGCGATCTACGGTTTGGCGATCCTGGACTAGACAATGGGACACCAAGGATTTGAACCTATTGTCCCCATGGTCGCAGAGCACTGTGTTGCACAGATCGACTTGGTATTTCTTATTTGTTTTGTATTATCATCGTCGTCATTCACAAGGCTCAGGCTGAGGGTTCTATCCAGAAATCTATGGGGTGTATATTTAGAGCAAAAAATGGTATTGGGCCTTTATGGAAAAATTTAGCCGTGTGTTGAGTTAATTTTGGGGTGTGTGTTGAGAAATCGCTGCTCTGGCTAGGTCTTAATGGAAGTCTCCATCTTCTGAAGAGTCACACTCTTCAGTGCCTGATTTTCCCACCCGCATCTTTGGCGCTTCGGTGTATGCTCTCACAGGGAATTTTCTTGGCCCCAAAATTTTTCCCATGTCCAGACTATTCCCGGGACGGCCTAGGATCCTGCGCGAAATGCCTTTATGGCAGTGACCCTCAGTTGCCGCGTTTACCTACGATGGAACTCGCGGTCCAACAACTAATTGGGCTTACTGCTTGGGCAAGAAGCGGCAACATTAAAAATATCTCTCCCCGAATCAGCCAACAGGGAAACAGGATTTTGTCATAACCGTTCTACGCTGTGAATGGAGACCGGTTGGTACGGCGGCCGGACGCTACATGATCCGTTCCCGATCTATTCTGCCTTGCAACTTCAAGAAACCACATCTAAATGGCTCTAAAACATGCCAAGTCTGCACCGTCAAGCTATGAAAGACATTGCTTTACTAGGTCGCGATTCGATACGGTCAGAAATTGTCTCAACATCACTCGTGCGTGAACGCGAGAGTACACTTGGCTGGCTCGCCTGCGAGACGGCAAAACATGTACGTCGCGCCTGTTGCATACTCTCATAGGATGAACGACGCTCGTAGAACATGTTTCCTTCGAGGCGCACGGTGTATACTCTGCCCCAGCTAACTGTAGAGCAGGCGAACGAAATCAAGTCTCTGCGCAAGTAGTGACGCGAGACGGTTCCACCAATGAACACGTGAGAGGAACGGAATTGCGTTGAGGGGGGAAAGCGACTGCCTTCCCAGTTGCGTGCACTCTTTCGCTCTGGCCACTCAATTTCCCTCTCTTCTCTGACGTTATGCGCAGCCTTGCTCCACAGTTAGCTGGTACAGGGTATAGACCAGACTTGAAAAACTAGCTTGCACTGCAGAGAACAGATGTGGTACTTGTGCAGTGGCGTGCCTAGGATTTTCGAAAGGTGTGCGAACTACGTCTACTTTTTGTAGTATGTCAGCCCTCATTTTGTCATCTATTCCTTCCTCTGACTTTTCTTTTAATGTATTCTGTGCCAAAGGGGCAGGGGGGAGGGTTATGACCCCACCCCTGTTGGTACTTATTGTATGAAAAATTAACGGTAACACGTGACTTTTGGAAGCAAAGTGACTGTAACAAAGTGTTACCTTTTTTCTGAATAATGTACCCAGCCCTGCAGTTACAATTAGTTACTTTATCCTACAAATAATATAACTTGTAGCGTATAGGAACTGCAAGCGAGTTCATTTTGTCAGTGATTCATCTAAAATTAGTATTAGTTTTAATGAAAGTGTAGTAAACAATATATATTTACATATGTAGTTTATAAATTAATTGTTTTAAGTCCCACTTTACGCTCAAACAGTCTAATCGGGATTGGGCCTACAGTTTAAAGTGGAATCAAAATCACTATATCGTGTATCGAACTCGAGTCCCCCTGATTACGTTACCACTACGCCATCTGGGAGACCCAGATTTACGTATACATGTAAGATAAGTTGACGTCAGACCTTACGTCATGCTGGCAACAAAAGTAACATTGTTTTATTCCTAGCAAATCTTAATTTTAACATCCAGATGAGTGTTAATTTCATTACTCGTTACCTGAAAAGTTACTTAGCTACTCATTTCAAGAAGTAATTAAAAAGTAACTAGTTACACCGTTACTCGTAAAATATAACTGTCACTTCAAACACTGACAGAAATTTTTTTTAGTCCCCCAATAAAATTGACGCCACTGGCAACCCTGCCTCGGGCACAGGGCCAGAAATTGCTCTCTTCGCCGCAGAGTCCTTAGACACGGATGAGGGATTTCTACACGGCCTTCCATATATCTCGCTTGCTTAAATGGGGTGCCCCTCTTGGCAAAACAAGTAATGATTTTCTTAGTCTCTCTCCTCTAGGAAACGTCGGGACCTCGTAGCGAATAAATTTATACAATGTGCCTAATCACCGAGGTTCAATAGACCCAACCTCACAGACGTTCCTTCAAGTCTAGGGGTATTTTGTGCCCTTTTTTTGGGACGTGCCTTCATAGGGAGCTCTTCGTGCCGCAAGAATTGCATCATGCTCGTTCTTGAATGGTTCTTGTTAGGTAACGGGTGATTCAAAAGTCGCGGACCTTCTTCTATACGTTGTACACTGTTAGTAGACTTGCGCAGTTGCATTTTGGAGGAAACTAGACGATCATGCAGCCTTTTCAATTCATTTTAAGGTAACGCATTCTTTATATATTGTTCCTAACCAGTCTTTTCGTGAGCATTAACTCCCCAGAATTACTAAAGAAAATATACATATATTCTGGTTTCAAAGAAATGTTTTCTTCTTCGTATCTTATTTACTTTGTTACCAAGTTTACAGTCCATTAACTTTTTGATTTTTTAAAATTTTCGTTATTTAAAGTCGCTTTTCTTCCAATTTTGGCTAATCGCGACGATAAGGATGAAATTGATGAAGGGACACTCACAAAGATCACCCAGCCGGGATTCGAACCCGATACCTCTGACGTCGTAGCGTTCTGTGATAGCCACTCCGCCACGGAAGTCAGCCATTAACTTTTTAGTACGAAATGAAAACATGCTATAAACGCACGGCCATGAAAATAGGCGGCTGGGCAGAATTGCGTTGGTGACGTCAACCGGGCTGCGGTGCCTAGTTCGAGCGTCAGACCGACCTCTCTCCGGGACACTTTTAGGTCATCCCTGGCCTTTCCAGCAACTACTGTCAGTTTGAATCACATGGATTACAAAGACCAACTCTACAACGAGATCTCCCAACACACAAACGTCCGAAAGACTTCATAGATATGCCACATAATGTGCTCAATGTGCTGGCCTTCGGCAGCCGGGCACAGGTCAATGCGACGCACAGGCTGCAATATTCCGGCGTCAGATAACAAGCGTCGATAATTCGGGCCTGCAGATGGTCCAAGTCCTGCACTTTCTCCTGTCAGACCAGCGACTTGAGGTAACCCCGGTGGTGGTAAATATCAAGGGGTGTGAGGTCTGGGGAGTGTAGTAGACATTCTGCGATACCATGTCGGCTGATCCATGGGGAAACTTTTGAGACACCCTGTATTGTATACGACGGTGTTCATGTTGACCAGTTAAAGTTCAGTCTGCCTCCACACTTGAGTTATTTGTTGTTCGTTTCTTTATGTTCACATCGCACAGCGTTCAATTGTCCGTTCAGTGAGCGTCCGAACAGATCCGAGTGGCTGATTTTATTTTTTTCGCCTATTTGACGCTTCTGGCTAATCGCGACTATGAGGATGAGTGATGATATGATGACATTGATGAAGGTACACTCACAAAGAACACCCATTCCGAGGTCGGGATTCCAACCCGAGACCCTTGACGACGTAATTCGCTGTGTCACTCCGCCACCGAGGTTGATCAAGATATTTGGATGTTAAGTCGACACCTGCTGGAAATGGTGAGCCGGTAAGAAATCGTGAGTCGCAGTTGGAAACCCCGCTCGCATTCCACACGGGCAATTTATTTCCGTTACATGTATCGTATATGTAACTATGCCCTTAGCTTAAATTGGCTTCGGAAAAGGAGGGATCTCAAATTGCCGACAATTTCCGGTTATTTTAACATGTTCGAGAAGGCAAGGCAAAGAAAGCTTGGAAGCTGGAAGAAATAGGAGGAAGCGATGTTCCGAAGTTGTTATAGTGATTTTTTGGCATCCCACGAAGGAGTAAGAAACATGCTATCCTTTCGACACTCAATCTTTCAAGGTTGTGTAATGTTTTGGCTTCCGCGAAGAGTCTCGATCTTCTCTCTCTCTCTCCCTATCTCTCTCCTCTCTCCTTCTTCTTCTTCTTCCTCCTCCTCACACGAGAACTTTCTTTATTTTTGGAGCTTCGACTCGAGAGGGAAATGCACTGTCGGTCCATTGATACTGTTTGACGCGACGACGGCGCCCTCTGTTTAAAGTGCAGGATGCTGTTCGTGCTTCGTCACTACTGCCGTTGTTTCAGAAGGGGACAAATGAACAATCAGAAGCAAGTGATTGCGACGAAACCGGAGACACACGGCAGTGACGGAGCCAGAAAAAAAATGAGTTGGGAGGCAGGAACGGGAATGTTTTCGGGAAGGGGCATTTTATGTCACCAAATACCATACGAAAAGTGTAAAAGCATTTATTTGTCATTTTTTTTTCTTGTGTGCTGGGTGGGGCGTTCGTCCCGCCTGCCTCCCCCTCTGACGCCGCCACTGGTGCAGAGCTTTACGATTTATTGTAAATCGCATTCCTTCCTAAATTTGTTAGAGATAGGGTTGGGAGCTTTCCGAAAGGACACTGCTTACACTTTATGAAGAGGGGAGTAAAAATGTTTACAGCGTTGTCCCTTATTTTTTACTAGCGACTTTTTTTATCACTTATTTTCAACCTGTGATTGCGATTGTGTCCCTTATTCCCAACCCGCGATTGTGATTTTATCCTTTATTTTCAACCTGTGATTGTGATCTTGATCTTGTTCCTTATTCCCAACCCGCGATTGTGATTTTATCCATTATTTTCAACCTGTGATGGCGATTTTGTCCCTTATTCCCAACCTGCGATTGTGATTTTATACTTTATTTTCAACCTGTGATGGCGATTTTGTCCCTTATTCCCAACCCGCCTTGTGATTTTATATTTTATTTTCAACCTGTGATTGCGATCTTGTCCCTTATTCCCAACCCGCGATTGTGATTTTATCCTTTATTTTCAACCTGTGATTGTGATTTTGTCCCTTTTTCCCAACCCGCGATTGTGATTTTATACTTTATTTTCAACCTGTGATTGTGATTTTGTCCCTTATTCCCAACCCGCAATTGTGATTTTATACTTTATTTTCAACCTGTGATGGCGATTTTGTCCCTTATTCCCAACCCGCGATTGTGATTTTATCCTATATTTGCAACCTGTGATTGCGATTTTGTCTCTTATTCCCAACCCACGATTGTGATTATATCTTTTATTTTCAACCTGTGATTGTGATCTTGTCTCTTATTCCCAACCCGCGATTGTGATTTTATCCTTTATTTTCAACCTGTCATGGCGATTTTGTCCCTTATTCCCAACCCGCAATTGTGATTTTATACTTTATTTTCAACCTGTGATTGTGATTTTGTCCCTTATTCCCAACCCGCGATTGTGATTTTATCTTTTATTTTCAACCTGTGATTGTGATCTTGATCTTGTTCCTTATTCCCATCCCGCGATTGTGATTTTATCCTTTATTTTCATCCTGTGATTGTGATCTTGTTCCTTATTCCCAACCCGCGATTGTGATTTTATACTTTATTTTCAACCTGTGATGGCGATTTTGTCCCTTATTCCCAACCCGTGATTGTGATTTTATCTTTTATTTTCAACCTGTGATTGTGATCTTGTTCCTTATTCCCAACCCGCGATTGTGATTTTATCCTTTTCAACCTGTGATTGTGATTTTATCCCTTATTCCCAACCTGCGATTGTGATTTTATCCTTTATTTTCAACCTGTGATTGTGATCTTGATCTTGTTCCTTATTCCCAACCCGCGATTGTGATTTTATCCTTTTATTTTCATCCTGTGATTGTGATCTTGTTCCTTATTCCCAACCCGCGATTGTGATTTTATACTTTATTTTCAACCTGTGATGGCGATTTTGTCCCTTATTCCCAACCCGTGATTGTGATTTTATATTTATTTTTCAACCTGTGATTGCGATCTTGTCCTTTATTCCCAACCCGCGATTGTGATTTTATCCTTTATTTTCAACCTGTGATTGCGATCTTGTCCTTTATTCCCAACCCACGATTGTGATTATATCTTTTATTTTCAACCAGTGATTGTGATCTTGTCTCTTATTCCCAACCCGCGATTGTGATTTTATCCTTTATTTTCAACCTGTCATGGCGATTTTGTCCCTTATTCCCAACCCGCAATTGTGATTTTATACTTTATTTTCAACCTGTGATTGTGATTTTGTCCCTTATTCCCAACCCGCGATTGTGATTTTATCTTTTATTTTCAACCTGTGATTGTGATCTTGTCCTTTATTCCCAACCCGCGATTGTGATTTTATCCTTTATTTTCAACCTGTGATTGCGATCTTGTCCTTTATTCCCAACCCGCGATTGTGATTTTATCCTTTATTTTCAACCTGTGATTGCGATCTTGTCCTTTATTCCCAACCCACGATTGTGATTATATCTTTTATTTTCAACCAGTGATTGTGATCTTGTCTCTTATTCCCAACCCGCGATTGTGATTTTATCCTTTATTTTCAACCTGTCATGGCGATTTTGTCCCTTATTCCCAACCGGCAATTGTGATTTTATACTTTATTTTCAACCTGTGATTGTGATTTTGTCCCTTATTCCCAACCCGCGATTGTGATTTTATCTTTTATTTTCAACCTGTGATTGTGATCTTGATCTTGTTCCTTATTCCCATCCCGCGATTGTGATTTTATCCTTTATTTTCATCCTGTGATTGTGATCTTGTTCCTTATTCCCAACCCGCGATTGTGATTTTATACTTTATTTTCAACCTGTGATGCCGATTTTGTCCCTTATTCCCAACCCGTGATTGTGATTTTATCCTTTATTTTCAACCTGTGATTGTGATCTTGATCTTGTTCCTTATTCCCAACCCGCGATTGTGATTTTATCCTTTATTTTCATCCTGTGATTGTGATCTTGTTCCTTATTCCCAACCCGCGATTGTGATTTTATACTTTATTTTCAACCTGTGATGGCGATTTTGTCCCTTATTCCCAACCCGTGATTGTGATTTTATATTTTATTTTCAACCTGTGATTGCGATCTTGTCCCTTATTCCCAACCCGCGATTGTGATTTTATCCTTTATTTTCAACCTGTGATTGTGATTTTGTCCCTTATTCCCAACCCGCGATTGTGATTTTATCCTTTATTTTCAACCTGTGATTGTGATCTTGTCCCTTATTCCCAACCCGCAATTGTGATTTTATACTTTATTTTCAACCTGTGATTGTGATTTTGTCCCTTATTCCCAACCCGCAATTGTGATTTTATACTTTATTTTCAACCTGTGATGGCTATTTTGTCCCTTATTCCCAACCCGTGATTGTGATTTTATATTTTATTTTCAACCTGTGATTGCGATTTTGTCTCTTATTCCCAACCCGCAATTGTGATTTTATCCTTTATTTTCAACCTGTGATTGTGATTTTGTCCCTTATTCCCAACCCGCGATTGTGATTTTATCTTTTATTTTCAACCTGTGATTGTGATCTTGATCTTGTTCCTTATTCCCATCCCGCGATTGTGATTTTATCCTTTATTTTCATCCTGTGATTGTGATCTTGTTCCTTATTCCCAACCCGCGATTGTGATTTTATACTTTATTATCAACCTGTGATGGCGATTTTGTCCCTTATTCCCAACCCGTGATTGTGATTTTATCTTTTATTTTCAACCTGTGATTGTGATCTTGTTCCTTATTCCCAACCCGCGATTGTGATTTTATCCTTTTCAACCTGTGATTGTGATTTTATCCCTTATTCCCAACCTGCGATTGTGATTTTATCCTTTATTTTCAACCTGTGATTGTGATCTTGATCTTGTTCCTTATTCCCAACCCGCGATTGTGATTTTATCCTTTATTTTCATCCTGTGATTGTGATCTTGTTCCTTATTCCCAACCCGCGATTGTGATTTTATCCTTTATTTTCATCCTGTGATTGTGATCTTGTTCCTTATTCCCAACCCGCGATTGTGATTTTATACTTTATTTTCAACCTGTGATGGCGATTTTGTCCCTTATTCCCAACCCGTGATTGTGATTTTATCTTTTATTTTCAACCTGTGATTGTGATCTTGTTCCTTATTCCCAACCCGCGATTGTGATTTTATCCTTTTCAACCTGTGATTGTGATTTTGTCCCTTATTCCCAACCTGCGATTGTGATTTTATCCTTTATTTTCAACCTGTGATTGTGATCTTGTCCCTTATTCCGAAACCGCGATTGTGATTTTGTCCTTTATTTTCAACTTGCTATTAGCGATGCAGTACACCCAAATGTCAACCTTACTTCCACCTAGCTGTACTGGATTTTGCAGACTAGCGAGGCTCTGGCGTCAGGACTCTCGGCCAGTATAATCCTCCGTGGGACTCGTGTTGTGTGCTGTCTTCCTGTGTTTGTCCCCCTTCACCCATCTCATCTTATAACCATTCATCCTTATCTTCCCGATTAGCCAAAACTGCCAGAAAAGGGAAGTAAAATACACTAAATCAATCAATCAATCAACGTGCGATTATAATTTTGGCCCTTATTTTTAACTTGTGATTTTGTCCCTTATTTTCATTTTTAATGCCTGGCAACCGTATCTAAGAATATATTATGTAGTGTAGGATATATTTCTCCAAAGCGTTTCGGGAGGATTGGATCATATAGCCCGTTCCAGATTGAGGGCGGCGACATCATCATCGTGATGAACATCTGCCGATGACTTCATTTGAAGGAGCCCAATTTTACAGCCATTACAGAGACAGGGATGGGGTTTATTAGGCGAGTGTTTGTTTTACCCGATGAAACGGCGGAAGGAGACTCCCGTACTCCTTTGGCAAATACTGGCCGCGCTGAAACTAGTTCTCCCCGCCCCTCGTCACTCCTCCACCCCCCAGTCGCATGTCTTTTTGGTAGGATAGGGACTCCGGCCTCCCTTTCATTTTGTCTTCCGTTTCTGAGCGCGTGAAAATTAAGAGTTGGTGAACTCTTTCGGCGGCGTAGAGTAAGTTACTCTTGCGTTCCTCCCATTTCTATTTGATGGGTAAATTACCGAGAAATGGGTTTGCGAACAATCCTCATTGTCGTCAAATTGAGTGCAATGACAAGTTTGTTTTTTTCCTCAGTCCCCCTACCTTTTTTTGTGCTTGGTTCGGTGGCGGTGGAAACAAAACTGGTTAGGGGGCGCTCTTTTCCTCGCCACAGTGTTGCCAACGTGCAAAACATTGTTTCCACTGAGAAAGATTATTTTTATTTTTTCCCCTGCATGGCTGTTTTGTTGTTTTTTTGTATGCAGCCAACAGAAATGACAAATACCGGTGCAAAACGGAGTTAGGAACGATAACATGTCTTCCATTTGCATATTTTTACATATTTCGAGGTATATTTACAGTACAAAATGCTGCAATTTCCCCATTTATTTGTGGGTTCGGAATAAGGGACACAATCGCAATCATAGGTTGAAAATGAAGGATAAAATCACAATCGCGAGTTGGGAATAAGGGACAAAATCACAATCACAGGTTGAAAATAAAGGATAAAATCACAATCACAGGTTGAAAATAAAGGATGAAATCACAGTCGCGGGTTGAGAATAAGGGACAAAATCACAATCACAGGTTGAAAATAAAGGATAAAAAATCAATCACAGGTTGAAAATAAAGGATAAAATCACAATCTCGGGTTGGAAATGGACAAAATCACAATCACAGGTTGAAAATAAAGGATAAAATTACAATCGCGGGGTGGGAATAAGGGACAAAATCACAATCGCGGGTTGAAAATAAAGGATAAAATCACAATCGCGGGTTGAGAATAAGGGACAAAATCACAATCACAGGTTGAAAATAAAGGATAAAATCACAATCGCGGGTTGGGAATAAGGAACAAAATCACAATCGCTGGTTGGGAATAAGGGCCAAAATCGCAATCACAGGTTGAAAATAAAGGATAAAATCACAATCGCGGGTTGAGAATAAGGGACAAAATCACAATCACAGGTTGAAAATAAAGGATAAAATCACAATCTGGACATATTAAGGGACTCTTGACCATGCCTTTAGATTGGGGTGGGCTAGGGGGGTTGAAGCCTAGCATCCCTTTCAAAGCTCTAATTTAAAAAAAAAAAAAAAAAAAAAATACAACAAAATCAGAATATGTGACGGAGAAATTTACACTTGGCAGAGGTTAGGGAATAAGACACAACTGAAATATTCTTAAATATTGATAAACTTTGAAGGAAAGAAATCAGAAATGCAAACTATGAATCTTTAAATATAACCTATATTATTTTGCATTAGTTTTTCTTTTTTTCCTCGTTTCAAAATTTGTAGGATGTAAATATCACAAACCATGACATAAAGAAGAAAGAACAGTTTGAAGTTTTTGCAACGATATATTTTGATACTTATAAATAGGGCTTGGAAGTTAATGACCTAAAAATCTTTAAAAATGACAAAAAAAAATTTCACTCTGAAAATGAGAGCTTATTTTTTTAAAATTACAACAAAGTAGTTGAATAATTAGACAAACCCTGTTGTTTGCTGTTTAAAACTAGTGAAGCAAAAAGAGAAAACCAATTAAGTACGAATGTACTTTTCCTTATTTTTACTTCAACCTCAAAGGTTTTCTTTGTAAGTCATTCACCTCCTTTCAGGCAGGCCTTGCACGATACAGTCGCTCTTCTGAAGATACACTTGTGTTTCGCGTACATCAGTTTATATATTTTATATATATTTTATATATATATATTTAACATTGACTAAAACCCAAGATTAAAGTGATTGTAGTGGCCGGCAAGGAAACCTCAAAAGTTTATTATTTAACCCATTGCCAATTACTAGAAAATGCATTTAAAATTCACGAAACAACAGAGGAGAAGAAAATAAACCTAAAAAAAAAATGCAAAATAAGAACAAAGTTTTCTGGCTCTAACTTACGGGAAATTGGCTGATATCAGGTTTAGCATTGTTTTCAAGACTTAGGAACAAAAAAAAACATTTTTCATCAAATTTTCACAGAAATAGATTATATTGCTCTGGCATTTCCATGACGTTTTCAGAATTTCCAGACTGCAGGGATGAAAACTAGTCAAGTGGTCAAAATTACTCATTTTACTGATCAAAATTACAAAAAGAAAACTCACCAAATACTGACAAATTATAGACCTATTTATTTACAACATACCAATGAATCGTCACCTTGCTACACTGAGTATTCTGGTAGTTACAGTAGAAACTGTGTATTAAATACTCTAGGAAAAGGTGTCATGTTTTTTAAAGTATTTTTGTTAAGAAATCCACTACAGTAAGTGGCAGTTGAAATTTATCACTTGTTGCAATTTTGGGGTTGTGGATGTTAGCATTAATTTATATTAATAATTTTTACTACAATTACTTTGTGCTATAATTATGATTTTTCGATAAAAAAATATTCTTGGTCACTTAAACGACAGTATAGGATTCTCGCGTAGGGACATTACGTAAGCTACGGCTAACATATTCATAGTCAATAAGAATAGAAACTATTTGTCAGAACTTTGTTCTTACAGCGGACAGAGAATAGGTCTAAATCGAATAAAGATTTCAGATTAGGATTTATTGCCGATTCTTATGTGCGAGCCATCGGCTGTGCACACTACATCAACTTTAGTATATAACAGTGTACCCATATGTTCTCCCCTTCACTACATTTTCACGCCCATTCCGTATGTGTGTTATCAATAGGGAAAGAAATGCCTTTATTCAGTGCTCTTTCTTTCTGCGCCTTCTGTATATAATGCGCGCGGACCGCACAGAGAACTGTGGTTGCGCGCGGACCTCATAGAGAACGGTTGTTCTGCCGAATAGGTTTTGTTGAAGTTTGTGTTTTCGCTCGCGGGTTTTGCTACATTATCTTGGGAAGTATTGGGGCTGCAATGATTATATTATACCATTTTATATCTCTCGTTCTGCTCTACAAAATGAGACTATAGGATATTATATAGCTGCTCAAGAAGAGTGAAAATCATTTATTTTTCTGTCCATTTGTTTTAACAAAACATGAAAGAAAGGAAGGAAAAAGGTGCTGAATCATCAAGAAGATATTAACAATGGAATAAATGTGCTAATCTCACGAAACGGTGCAACAAAGTGTGTTCATTTTACTTGATTTCATGTCCTAAAATACATATCTCACAACGATCAGTATGAAAACAGCTATATTTTTGGAAAGGTTCTGCAATCAAATTAGTTCTGGTTTGGTGTACCTTTTTTCACTTCAGTTTCCACACTTCATTCTCTATTTTCCCCAGTGTTTTCGTGTTTCTTTGTCCTTGAATTGTTTCGAGCACACTTTCCCAGCGTTGCCTATCATCCAAGAAAGGTTCGGTGTGATGGTAAGGTTACGTTACAATTTTCTCCTCATTTTGGCGGAAATCGCGCTAGGTTTGATACACTTGCGAGACCGGGGGACAAAGTGCAGAAGGAGCATGCATGCAAGTGGTGGGAGGACGGTCATCCAGAAAGCCACATCTGTGTGCCAAATGGTGAGATGAGAGAGAGAGAGACGCAAGGGTGTTTTGAAGGCGATGTTGCCACATTCGTAAGATGCACCAAGTGAGGTTTTGTTGTCCCTGAACTTCGCTTCCGGACCAAGGTTGGCGTTGCAAAATGTTTATTATTGGTTGTCGGCACTGCCGCAGGAATGAGGAGTACGGTACCCCCTACTGAATTCTTTGATACGGAATACACCCCTTGTAACTCCCTTTAAATAACTTGGGATTCGCATGATCCTGCCGTTCAAAGAAACTAGTATTTAGCACAACGCAGAAAGTTTATTTTATTCATTATCCTCCATATTCAAAAGAATCATAACTATTGTGAACCTACAGGGTGTCCATAAATTATATTTACAACTTCAAATCTAAATAACTAAATAATGGAACGATGTATCTCAGTTCTGTTGCCTTCATGTAATAGAGAAACTCTCAAAGTTTTGTTTGCCGTTTTCTCAAGTACATTGAGTAAGTGTGGAAGATGTGAGGTCAAATTTCCACAAGATGACTACTCCACTGGAGAAGGCACAGTGTGTTTCCTTTTCTCATAAATGATTGAATAGGCATGACTGTCGAATTTGGGGGGGGGTCTGAAAAGCCTCACGAGGTTCGAGAAATCGACCGCCAAAGCCCAAAGGTTCATGTGTGGTGTGGTCTTATGCACAATCAAATCATTGGCCCCTTTTTGATATCCTACGGGCAACAAGGGGGCGGGCACACGTAGAGATGCATTGAGTTGGTAAAAAAAAAAAAACTTTGAGAGTTTCTCTCTTAAATGAAAGAAACAGAACTGAGATACCTTGTTCCAGTATTTAGTTATGAAATTGTAAAGGTAATTTGTGGACACCCTGTATTACACTGATTTATTCCTGATTCAGGATTTCCCAAATCAGAAACTATGGGAATTCCAATGAAGACAGTGCCATTGCAGGAAGTGGTCTACACCAGTTGGATATTTCAGTGAAATGTGTTCCCAACTCAGGACGTCCTACTAATTGCCTCAGGGGATGGAAGAATCGGCGTTTGAAATAGGTAGCTGGTAACTAACATGCAAACAAAAGATCTGCAATATGCTGAAAATATATTAGAGGAAAGAAGAAATCCGCGTAAAGCACAGTACTTTTTCTGCATTGACTTTTCAGGCAACTTGCGGTAAATATAATAATTTCTCAAAAACCTGACCTTCTCTCCCGATTCAATTACCAGCGTGAACATTCCACGTGAAAATAACAGTTCCTGAATTGAGACGTCCTGAGTTGGGACATCACCATTACACTATCACTTACCCAGGCAGGGGGAGATGAACCCCCCACGAAATCCTACAAATATCTAATTAAATCTTATTTTCATTGTTAATAACAGAAATGAAGTTATAACCACAGTAAGAACTGCATTACATCGAAAAACGTTTGGTGTATAGAGAGTAACCAGGTTATAATTTTATATTCTACCATTTAATCCAAAGAATAAATGGATCCACAACTTCAAAAACTTATAGTTTTCTTTGTGAGAGGTCACAGAATATAAACTTTGAGTAAAATTTACCACTAACTGTTAAAGCCTTTTTTTGAATGATTGTGTAAAAGTTAATAACAAAATTGAATAACTATGATTTTCAGTACACTAATTGTACAAAATATAAGAATAATAACTGACAACAATTGTGTTAGATATTCACTGATACGGTGGGTCGAGTAGCAAAATCTCCCTATTTATGTAATAATTACAATAAATTTGGATTGAAATTGGTATATATTTAATAACTTATAATAGTAAAAAAAGTAAAGTAAAGTGTTCCCCTGTGCTCAGCACCACGCCATGAAAGCGTATAGGGGGTGCGGGTGTAACGCCCCACACTTTCTTGATCCGGTCGTGAGTGGAGGTGATGGGATCAGCACCACGTCCCTGACCGCCTTTACCCCCCAGGGTTTCCCCCAGGTACCCATGTTATTCGACGCTGGGTGGGCGCCAGGCCCGCTTCCAACGTTAGAAAAGTTCCCGGATTTGAACCGGCCGGGGATCGAACCCGGAACCTTTAGCATGGTAGTCAGACGCGTTACCAACTGAGCCACCGCGGTCAATTACTTATAATAGTTATTATTGTAAAATAACAATAATTATTATTATTATTATTTGTAGTAGTCAAGTTTTATCTATGGCCTGACCCCATCTACAAATATTTCTGGCGACGCCCGTGCTGATGAGGAATGAGCCCCCCCCCCCAAAAAAAAATAATATTCTGGCCACGGACCTGCACTTACCTCACTTGATCTGTCCTCTTGAAAAACTTTTTCAGAAAATGTACTGTTTAAAATGTGTGCAGAAAGGTGGAATTAAACATAGAGCTTATTTAGTATGGGGCGACAGTCTGTAGTTGAGCTCTGGCCCTCAAGGGCTGTTGCGCCACGGGTGATGTAAAATTCAAATTATTTTGTGAATATTGCTTTTTAATATTTTTATTGAAACAATCGGGAGCTGTGCAGTTGTTCTTATATGGAATGATCCGTCTCCAAGCCAAATTAGAAATTTTCATTCAAGTCCATTTTGAGAAATAAATCACGTGACGAAAGAAAAGAAAAAAATGTGTTTCACATTTGATTGTAATATACATGCGCCAAGGCAAATTTCCCTTCATTTGGCAACACTGCTTCCCCGTCCCCACATTTTTTATTTAGTTAGTTACTTAACTTCACACGTGCGAGCACTATTTTGTATGTACGCTCCTGTTCGGATAAAGTGGCACATACTTCAACTGTTCAAACTTACAAAATGTACCTGTTTATGCGAACAGAAGTGTACAAAACACAAATCCAATGATAATGACTCCAGTAGAACTGCTGATATACGTCACTAGAACCATTTTAAAGCTCGGGAGATTAATTTAAAACTCCCGTTCCCAGTTGAGAGGTCCTTTCATCCTGCGGGCATAAGGTTGATGTTGACGAGTTCTAGAGAGCGCTCGACATCTGAATAATAAGATATCACCGAAATACACGTGTAATAGATTTTTATCGCTTTTTGCAGTGACCATACGCAGTCGGTGCTTTCCCCCCCGCGGCGAGATCGTTCCGAAAATGGGGGAATGGCCCCCTAATAAGGCGTGATGTGGTGTGGGTGGTTGGGTGATAATTGGACGCGACCCCGGTTAACCTCACGTCAAGTGTTGGTGGCCGGTTGTTGCCTGTGATTGGCAGGTGTGTGTGAGCATGTGTGTTTGCGCGCGCGGTGTTGGTTTGGCAGCTGCTTAGCCTCTCTCTCGCGCTCGCTCTTTCTCTCTCTCTCTACGTCGTAGCCTTATTCAGTTTCGTCCGTTTCGTCATTTTGAAGAACGTAGCATGTTCTGAATGTTTTCGTATGTTCCCCCTCAGTGCATGCATTTTGAAAGGTATGTTGTTGAGTGCACAATGTCGTTGAACCCGTTCCGTTTCATCAAAGGTCGCAGGATCTGGAAAACATGGAAATCCTGGAAAAGTCAGGGAATTTACTTTTTCTGGAAAAGTCAGGTAATTTATTTTTTTCTGGAAAAGTCAGGGAATTTACCTTTTTCTGGAAAAGTCAGGAAATTTGCTTTTCTGGAAATGTCAGGGAATTTACTTTTTCTGGAAATGTCAGGGAATTTACTTTTTCGGGAAATGTCAGGGAATTTACTTTTTCGGGAAATGTCAGGGAATTTACTTTTTCGGGAAATGTCAGGGAATTTACTTTTTCGGGAAATGTCAGGGAATTTACTTTTATGGAAAAGTCAGGAAGTTTACTTTTTCTGGGAAAGTCATGGAAATGTCAGGAAATTTTCTTTTTCTGGAAAAGTCAGGGAATTTACTTTTTCTGGAAAAGTCATGGAAATGTCAGGGAATTTACTTTTATGGAAAAGTCAGGAAATTTACTTTTTCTGGAAAAGTCATGGAAATGTCAGGGAATTTACTTTCTTGTTAAAGTCGTTGAAATGTCAGGGAAATTTACTGTTTTACTGGAAAAAATCAACATTTCGTGTGGTAGTGCACTGGAAGTTGGTTTTTGAACAATCAAGAAAGAAAAGGACAAGCAAGAAATGTTATATTTGTTGTGGACACACTATACTTCAGCTTGCTACACTGAAAATGCTGGTAGTTACAGTAGAAACTGTATATGAAATACTGGAGAAGGCAGTGTAGGAATTTACGGAGGGGGTACCGGGACCCCCTCACACAAAACTGTTTTCTCCACTAACTAACTAACTCTATAGCCTTCTTAAACCCGAAGGTTTATGGCTCCAGCAATATAAGCCTTCCATCTGTAACTATCCTAGGCAAGATCAAGGGTAGTCATACCAGAAACGAAGATAACCGAATTTGCAGTTTTGTAACTAATTTATGTAGGAGTCCATTTAAAACGAAACGAAATGATTTGCGTGCGACTGCTTTAAAAAAATCGTCTTGTGATAACCAGAGGGACGTAACTCCCAATCAGAGGCGGCGATTGTGTTCTAAAACCGGAGGGCAAAGACAGTATATTTTCCTTTGTAGATAATGTTTAACATAGTGCGGGACAATGGGGGGCAACTGTCCCCCCTCGCCCACCTAATCGCCGCCACTGCTCCGAATTTATAAAATGTACAGCAGAGAGGGAACAATGTATTCTTAGGAATATGTCTGACTCTTAAAAAGAGTCAGTAGATTCGAGATATGTGACTCCACCTTACTGCTAAAGATTCGAAGTGGAGATATGTTCATCTGGTTCCAAAGCTCTTCACAGGACTATATTTCAATAAAACTGAAACAGGCATTTTTGAGTTAGGTTCCTTGAGTTCTGATAGGACGAAATTATAGTTAAATAACTTAAAATTACCCACAGTACCTCGCATACTTTCAATTTTCGCCACTGGAGCGTGGCACCATCATGCTATAAACTTCTGAAACGATCCTCGTATATTCCTGACAGTCGCAAATTAATTTAACCGAGTGATGGAGTTACTATCCATCCCACAGCCGCTCCCATGTGCTTTGTAACCTTTCTGCTCAGATTTGAACGAACTATCACGGCCCTTAGTATTGTTTATGGGCCGAAGATATTTTTTACTGCTCCTGCCACCATGCTGTAAGAAGAATGGAATTCGGCAGATATAGACACGGTTCCCCCTCCCATTCCTGTCTCGGGCTTGTTCATTAAAAGGCGAAGGAAGCGAAGGATGGAAAAGAAATAAATAAAAATGGGGGCCAGTTTTCGCGGCACGAGAAAAATGGAAATATTTGCGTTCGCCATGACGAATGATCTGTCAAAGTTCCCGTCTCGTGAAAGGTTGCCTTCAACATAACGAAATCACGATGTGGGGGTGAGACTTTGTTTGAGGGAGAGAAAAAAGTGGGGTCCAGCTGCTCGCTGAGAGCGTGGGGGAACCATTATCACCCTCTTAATGTTCTCATTAAACGTTCAATAGATGGCACTGCTTACGCCGAACGGGAGGAAACACACGACCTCGGTTTGTTTTCCCAATGTGGCGCCATCTGATCGTCCACCGTAAGAACTAAGATTTTTGTGTAAACTGCCGGAGTGTATAAGAAGTGGCAAAATGCCGCCGCGTTGCATTTGTTTTCGTTTGTGGCTCGTGGGGGCTGTTTTGCCTCGTGTGTGTATACACATGCTCTAGCACGCATCTCTTTGTGTATTGCACTTTCCTTCCCATATTGTTGCTGGTGCGTGGGGGGGGGACAAAAACCTGGATTATAGCCGAGGAATGAAGACAGACGAACGTAAACCAGACGGTGAGTCAAAAGAACAGAAGAACGTTTTCATGGCGCTCGCTTCCAATTGTTATGTGGCGCTTTTATTGGGGCTACAGAACATCCCTCCACACTTTACAGTTCTATATTTACGAATAGACTTGAGTAGGCCAAAAAATTCTTTCTCGTAGGAATGTTTGTCGTTTCTAAGAATAATGTCGTTGGCGAATAGATGGAAAAACCGATCTGCTTAGAAACCGTTCCGGAACAACCAGAACAGTCACGTGGTTAGTCAGAAACGGTTTAACGTTGCTGATTCTTAACCGTTAGGTTAACCGCAACTGGGAAAATGGAAGGAACGGTGTTTGAAGAACGGAACTAAATTAAAGTATTTTGTTGGCCCATGTTTTTTTCTATTTCTACATGTTTTAACCATTTTCGCTGATTCACAGGTTGAAAAGACCTACATACAGGGAGGTTATTTCAGTCGTTCACCGCCAGAGTGACGGCCGTTCCGCGGACTCTTCATGCAACAGGTCCCGGCAAATTGCGTTCAGGAAGTCCGTAACAGAAACCGCTTGTTTTGTAATGTTTCCACTTTTCACAATTACAGTTACAATTACAATTGAAATAAGCACGTACCTTGTCGCACGGATGCAGGAAAAGGTGTCCTCCCAAATACAAATATTTCCGGCACCTTATTTCTGACATCTAATCTTAGATTAGACATCGCTACTTTATCCTCAGTTGACAGAAAGGGAAGACAGCATCCCGGCGCATAAAGCAAACCGAAAGCGTAAAATGATATTTAAAAGTAATAATAATGATGATCACTAACCTCCTGTGTTATAAGAGATGTTGAAAATGACTTCCTTCAACAGCAATACAACACGTTTCTTAGGTTCAAGAGATCCTGTCTATCGTAATCCCTGACCACTTTTCTGCAAGAATTCGTTTTCACGTAATTATCGTACATAAAAACTCTATGTTCAAGACTATATTTGTTTAACGACATAAGTAATGAATGAATAACAATTAACACACAATAAAGCACTGGCCATGAGTAGCACATTACAATAACACAGTATAAGCAACACGCGTACTGTTGAACGCAAACAGAATTGAACATGAACGAACACTGACGTCTGGTAGCCGACAGTGTTGCTAACCATTTTTCGGCAATGTCCCTACAGACGTAGTCAAAATGTCCCTACAACTGACCAAATGTCCCTACGCCAAGTAAAGTGACTAAAAAAAAACACCTCATGAGCATGCAAACAGAAGATAAAATATACACATTTACTTACCAAATCTTTCTGCTCTGTGCTTCCACAATTAATGAAGGAGCGAATTTACAATACAGGACCTCTCCCCGATTTTTTGTAATATTTCGCATACTCACTAATTGAGGCCTCCTAATCACGAATTTGAAGTTAAAATTTGGGGGATCACGTGTAGAAATTGCAAAATAAGTGACATTGAGTGGTCCGCGATCGGCACGATTGCTTATTATTTACCGGAAGATTTTGTGTTTCCAATACTTAAAAAACGAAATATACATTCCTGATATTACTACGACCCCAAATTTTAACTATGTTTGCCTATCCTAACCTAACCTAACCGTACCTGAATGGTTCGTGGGGCTATCCGTCAATGGTTTGTTGGGCTACCCGTGCATGTTTTTTTCGAGCCCAAATTTTAACTATGTTTGCCTAACCTAACTTAACCTAAACTTACCGAGAATGGTCAGTGGGGCTATTCCTGAATGGTTTTGCGGTAATTGTGATTACGAACCGATAAAAAATATTATTTTCGTAGCACTTTAACGGCAAACGTTCATCATCGAAGACGCCATTTTCGTATCCTGCAATTTTATGATTGATGTACTGTTGCCAAATTTACCTGTAATCAAATCAGTTCTTCTACATCGTGATTGTCGCTGTCACATGTAAGCACGTTCTTTGGGCAATATACTGAAATCCATAAGTTTATTAATTAGCCCACAGCCATCCTCCTGCACACTCCACCTAACAATCTGTACAACATTAACAACTTTTTTACTGTTCTCTTCCGCCATTCTTACACGATCCATGCTCTCCAAGTATGAAATCAACAGTGTGGCAACGCTGTAGACAGCGTAACTAATTTTAATTTGTTCATATCAACAAATATGGCTACCATACTTGTATACGGAGAATCATTGCGAGAATTGAAAAGCTTATTTTACAACTTCTACACGTTAATGAACATTTTTTCCCCCTCACCCCAACATGTTAACTTGAGATAAATAATCACGAATAATTATTTCGTGAGTATAAGACGTAGCATAGAAATTACAGAAGGGTCCGGTATTGTAAATTCTTGCCTTAATGAATAATAGGGGTGTGCTGGACAGAATTTTTTGGGTCGGGACGGGATCGGGACGGTAATTTTTTTAAATCCCGACATTCGGGACTGAAAAATTTGCAATTTCCCGACCAAGTCGGAAAATTTTCTGGACGGGAAATGTTCGAAATTTCCCGAAGCACTGGAAATCTCGAATTTTACAAGTCATTTTCACTTTAAGTGATTGTTTTTGCATTTCTAGAATAAAAACTTACAACTTTCGATAAGTTCCAGAAACTTACAAGGCAGAAAACGTCGAGAATTAACGACTTTTTAAAGTAAAGAATCCAGCACACCCCTAATGAATAACGTTGAGTCGTTTACTGTTGATTATGTTATTTGAAGTCATACATGCTGCTGCTGTGAAGAGATAGATGTTGGTTGGTGATGCTGTATTTCCTGCATTCTTTAACAATTTTGGTCCCATTTTATTTCCCTTTTTTGTTTTTGTATCACTTAACATTGAAAATATTCTTTCCGTTTCCGCGTTAGAATGCGGCAATGTTAGCACTATTTTCGCGAGAGTGGAAATGTTTTCAAAAAGGAACTTGCCTTGAAAGTTTTTGGTAACCGATAACATGTTCCAAAATTCTGATGGAGATCTGTTAGTTAGTTCTTTTTTCTCCTCCTCGCTAAAGTATCCAGATAAACTAATTCATAAAATGTAATTTACCAAGATTGAAAAAAGTACCTACGTTTTCCCTCATTTGGCAAAATCTGTCCCTACGTTCCTACGCGGGCGAAATTTAGTGAAAAGTCCCTATGCGTAGGGACATGTCCCTACGGTTGGCATCACTGCCGACACGTGCAGTATGAAGCGCCCTCTCGCGGCTGACAACTCACCCAACCCCCGATAAGCTGCAGGCGCTGTCGCGACAACTGAGAATAAAGTAGCGATGACTAATCTAAGATTAGATGTCAGAAATAAGGTGCCAGAAATATTTGTATTTGGGAGGACACCTTTTCCTGCATCCGTGCGACAAGGTACGTGCTTATTTCAATTGTAATTGTAACTGTAATTGTGAAAAGTGGAAACATTACAAAACAAGCGGTTTCTGTTACGGACTTCCTGAACGCAATTTGCCGGGACCTGTTGCATGAAGAGACCGCGGAACGGCCGTCACTCTGGCGGTGAACGACTGAAATAACCTCCCTGTATAATTTGTTAATGTCCAACAGTGACCACGATTTGTGCCAATTTTGCCCCCGCACTAGAGCACTGTTGCCAACTTAGCTCTTTTTGAGTCAGGTCTGGCTCTTTCGTGCCAGTGGCTGTGAACTGGGGCGCACGCTTCCTTGTCCCACGATGGTACCATCACTGGCTCCGGCTTATGTAGACAACTTTTGCCATAAGTATACATTTTGCACGTGATATTGTTATATTTGCTGCGTCGCCCCCCCCCCTCTTACCTTCCCAGCTACTTTTCTTGATAGAGCCTTGGCTGACGTGAAGAAGGCGTTATATTGTTATCCGGCAATGCTTTATTTTCGATTTCATACGACCATCGGTGGATTATTGAGATGGATGATCCCGCCGGATCTAGACAGATCTAACCTAACAGCGCCCTTCCTCCCCACCCACACCCCCACTCATTTGACACCTAAAATCACCCTAGGAGGCCATCTATCCACTTTCGTAAATCTAGCTCCTTGAAAGTTTTTACTCCGTTTATGGTGAAATTCAGCTTTTTTTTAATGCGCATCAGGTTTGGCAACATTGCCAGGATTGCCGTAGGAGGCAAGGTGAAATACCTCGAGCCCCCTGATTCCCACCTTGGATACGCGCTATTAATAATAAGCGGGTTATAGAACATTCTTTGTCTTGTCTCGACAATAATTTCTCCTTAAATTATCGTCATATTATTCAAGAAGACAAATACCTAATTTTATCTAGTGTAAACTGAAACATTTCCTGGGGGGGGGGGTCGAGACACCTGATCCCCACCTTGGATACGAGCTACTAACAATAACAGGGTTATAGAACATTCTTCGTCTTGCCTCGATAATTGTATCTCCTTAAATTATCGTCACATTATTCAAGAAGACAATAACCTAATTTTATCTAGTGCAAACTGAAAATTTTCCTTTCCTGGGGAGGGGGGCTCGAGCCACCTGATTCCCACCTTGGATACGTGCTAGTAACAATAACAGGGTTACAGGACATTCTCCGTATTTTTTCGATAATTATTTCTCTCAAATTATCATCACATTATTCAAGAAGCCTAAGTCCTAAGTTTATGTAGTGTAAACAGTAAAGTTTCCTAAAGGGGGGGGGGGCTCGATCCCCTGATTTCCACCTTGGATACGCACTATTCACAATAACAAGGGTACAGAACATTCTCCGTATTGCCTCGATAATTATATCTCCTCTTAAATTATCGTCACATTATCTTATTTCACACCACAAGAAACAAAAAACCTCATTTTATCTAGTGTAAACCGAAAACTTTCGGGGGGGCTCGAGCCCCCTCCTTGGATATGTGCCTGGCACTGGGCCATAGGCAGCGCTTGCTGTTAGCGATCCTGGGCTATTCCCCTTTTGGTCGTTACATAGGAGGTGGCGCTATTGTCAGTTTAGTCGCCCCTAATCTTTCTATAAGTATAGCTTGTGTCGTTTGTATAATGCCAAAGAAGGGGGGAAAACGAGCGCATACATATAGTAAATGAGATTGCACTTTAAAGGCAAGGACAATAAATTAGAAGAAAGGAAAGAAGAATAAGCCTTCTCAAAAAATAGAAAGAAGAAAAGAAGAAGCCTTTTACCAAAATAGAAGGAATAAAAGAAGAAGAAGCCTTTTTCCCAAAATTGTGAGAAGAAAAGAAGATTTCCTTTCAATTATACATATATTTATAAGAAGAATATAACCGACGTAAAATTTGGAATCAGCATATATATATATATATATATATATATATATATATATATATATATATATATATTGCAATGTATATACAAGCTTCGCTATATATTTTCTCTGTATTGTGTACAGTTTTCAGAATATAGATCCGCATTTAACTATATCCTCTTGGCTATAAAACGCTTTCTTATTTGAAATTCTCGAATAAAGAACCTATCCCCTGAGATTAAGAGATTTATAGCCGTGGTAAATAACATTTAAGTACGTACCCCCAGGGTCGAAGCAAAATACAGTACGTTTACATTTACCTCAATTGTAAAATAATGCAAAATGTGTTTTCATTTCTGTTTCTAAAACAATGAATAACAAAAGTTTGTTGTAAGTCTTCGAACGTGAATTTCCTTCTGTTGTCTCTTAACGGATTTGTATTGACTAGAACTGTCTTCATCGCAAGAAGTAATTGGAGTTTATTTCAAATTTGTCAGTTATTCACAAGAATTCACTCAACTCTTTGGGTCACACGGAGACGTAGTTATTGCGCGAATATGGAGTATATGTTGAGAAATATGGAAAATAAAGACTGAATTTTCCGAGTGTACAGTCACGGACACTTCTGGGTTGTAATAGTCCCATTGAAAGTCAATGGATTTGTTACAACCCAGAAGTGTCCGTGACTGTACATGCTATGAGGCGCAAAGATAATACAAAATATAACTGATTTCAGCTTCATATTTACATATAAGATTCCTGTACACTAAATTTCTAAGTGAGGGTATTAGTGCCCTCTCTTGCCCCCATGTGCGCACGCCTAAGCATGTTGATGTGATCCAGGCCAAATAAATTGATTGCTCCTGTCGTCGTTTGACTTTGAAGCAGTCCAGCCTATGTCGTACGCCCACCGACTCGGCCACGGTGTCAGGTCAAGGGTCGAGGGGCGGCGACCGTGCCCTCCGTGCAGCCTCCAAGAAGCAGGCCCCGGGGCAACTTGTCCCGTGGGAGCCGCTACCGGATTCCGCCCACTGTACCGAAGTGCAAAAAAAGACGAGTGTAGTCTTGGGGGTTTCGTAATGAAGACAGATCGCCTCTCTTGCAGTGCGTAATGCACTTGCTGCTTACATTCTGGGGACGTTTTTACATGCCTGCGCAGTAGCACCCTTGTGTGGGGACTGTTCATTAGTGTATACTAATTGCTTGCATGTGTGTGTGTGTGTGTGTGTTAGCGCGCACACTAGCGTACGCATTATATTTTTCCGGACGGGCCTGGAATTCTAAAAGTTTGCTTGAATTTTTGTTACAAGTACACTTTTGTGAAGAGAGAGGCCAAGTAGGACTGGACCTACAGTTTCAAGTGGGACCCAACCCACTTTGCAGTGTGCCTCTTCTTGATGCACTGTAAAAGTCCCCTATTACATAGCTGCGTTCTCAGGGGCGCCAAGCCCGACCCTGTGGCCGAGTTGTTAGCACATCGCGCTGCGACGCCAAGGGTCCCGGGTTCGAATCCCGGTCGGGCTTGGTTGTTTGTGAATGTCCATTCATCAATTTCATCACTCATCCCCATCTTCGCAAATTAGCCAAGAGGCACAAAACGCGAAGTAAAATAAACTAAATCAATCAATCAATCAATCAGGGGCGCCAAACCCTTTGATTAACTCCAAAACCTTATTTCCTATTACATAAGCGTCTCTGTTTGTTTAAGTAAAAAAATAAACAACCTACCCAGACTTTTCGTCTCCGGATGTGGGAGTTTCGAAGTGTACAAAGGCGGTGTCGCCACACACCTGATTTTTTGTCGGGTCGTAAATGACACCTTCTGCTGTCAACATGCACCCTTCGCTCGCAGTTTGGGGGAAAACGTAAGCTTGACAATGCATTATTCCACATGAATTTCTCGTCACCATGGCAACTGGACCAATCTGATTGGTTCAAGGGTTCACGTGACCCTCCCTGCCTTCTAACGCAAAAGACAAAAAATAGAATTCGAAGTTGGTCCTTTCGTCGTGCGGTCTTTAGCTAACTGAAAGCTCTGTCCAACATATGTACAGTCAACATCAATAAAAATGGTACGCCTAGACCCTGAAATATTCACTTCCTTACAAGGCGTTATGTTTGTTGCCTAAATCTACGGCGAAAAGTGAATTTTATTAGCAAACTTTCAGTGGCAACTTCTACCACCGCCGGTTGCAATTTGTTTTGCAGGGGACTGTACAAACCAATAATGTTAATAAAGTGGACTCTTTTCTGCAACATTTTCGTTTCTTTTTTGTGATATTCAAAACAAATCACCCTGTATATTGGAGATTAATTCATAGAAAAAGCAGGATATTATATTTCCAATGTTAGAGCATATACATACACACACACACACAACGTTTTCGTTTCTTTTTGTGACATCCCAAACGGATCACCCTGTATATTGGAGATTAATATGTAAAAAAAAAGCTGCATATTTTTATTTCCAATATTACAACATATACATATACTGTACACATACAAGTTTTCGTTTCCTTTTGTGACATCCTAAACATATCACCCTGTATATTCGAGATTAATACAACGTTGAAAAAGCTGCATATTATATTTTCATTGTTACAACGTATTCTGTGCTACAGCAATTTATGTTATTTATTAGTATAAGGGCGTACGTCCTAATAATAATTTTTTTTTCTGAACACTTTGCATCAGGTGATAAATAATTTGATCGTGACATCAATTTTTATTCTTGCAGGTCCCTGGACCCATCCACAGGGAACTTATCCAGCCCAGCCAGCCAATCGGATTCGACGTGCGGGTCCCCTTGCACCAACCCGGACACTTCTCATCCCGGCTTGACCAATGGCGTCCTCCATGACTCGATGACCAGCTCGGGAGCTTCGGCCTTCCCGACGAGCAACTCGTGGTCCATGGGAGGAAACGGAGGCAGCGACTCCAACGGTGCGTGCGATAACTACTCTAGGCGGGAAACGGTGTGGAGTACGTCACTTGTAAAAGTTTTTGCAAGGAACCAAAATTTCTCATGCTTGCTTCATCCAAACTGAATGCTCTCAACTTTAGTAAAATAGTAAAATGTCACTAATATTAACCATTGTTCACAAAGTTGCATTTAAAAAGTAACTCAGTTTCAGTTTCCGTTAGAGTTACTCATTTGGAAATCATACGTTAACTGCAAGCAACCTGTTTTTATTTTAACTGATGACTACATAAAATTTAAAGAATTTGCATTAAATTATAGTAAGCTTTATGTGTTGGAATATGAAAGTTCAAAGGAAACCTTAGTTTTAAAGAATTGGGGCTATTCGGGCAAAGCTAATTGCAGATGGCAGCACTATAGCTGAATGATTGTGACAGGCAACTGTTCTCCCATTTAAGTAAATAGAAAGTGCATTTTCAAGGTAGTTTTACACATATACGAGAAACAAAATAGTTAAAATGCAAAATAGGAACATGCCATAAAATAACCAAAAATTCAAATACATACAGGGTGATTCTTTATGTAGTTTACAACTTCAATAAATTATAATTATTTATTGGAACCACATACAGACTTGGCTTATTTGTCATTATGCAGCAAAACACTTCAAGTTTTGACTTACATAGTGTGTCATAGTGTGTAGTTGCGGAGTTGATCACATGCGGCGCCACCGGTCTGTACGGTATGTAACATTGTTATTCGTACACATAGAATTTCCGAGGAAAAAATGTCATATCTACTAGTAAATATAGTCATTTTTATATGTACCTGGAAATTAATGTTAATGAAGGTTTCACCAACAAATGCCAATAAAAACGTATGTTCAAAGTGTATAAACAGAGCATATAACTTGTGTGAAAAGAGAAAAACACGTTGTTTCATGCAACATTGTTATTCGTACAGGCAAAAGTTTCAATCTTCCTCGCATACAGCGCCACTGCTATTCGGGCGATTTCGTGCAGTTTGCAACTTCGTAACAAGTTTGAACATGCAGGTGCGCTCCCCGTCAAGCGGAATGCTGGCGTAGGTATTGTTGTAGGCCTATCGTCTATCTATCAGCGTGTTTGAAATGGGCAAGGTGAAGGAACTTAGTTCTCATCTGAAGGATGTTATTATAAATTTTGCCCTTAGAGGTTATTCGTTAAGAAAAATTGGACAAACAGTCAATAAATCACACTCCACAGTTCAATACATAGTAAACAAATTTAGAGAGGAAGGTTCAACACAGAATGTGCCGAGAAAACCAAAAGAGAGACGGTTGAATAAACATGATGAACGCTTTATTTTAAAAAGAGTGCGAGAAAACCCCCGACTAAGTGTTCCTCAGTTACGACTGTTAGTAGAAAATGTTGCTGACAAGATGATGTCCTATCAAACTGTCCGACGTGCCTTGTGGAAGCATGGATATCATGGCAGAAAGAGGCCATATGTAAATAAGGTGAATCGCAGGAATAGACTTTCAATCGCGAAAGAGCAGGAATTTTGGGATAGTGTCATATGGTCAGACGAGTCCAAGATTAATATATACGGGTCAGATTGGATAAATAGGGTCTGGTGAAAATCAAATAAAGACAATGATCACGTTAACACAGTTCCAACAGTTAAACACGGTGGTGGGTCATTAATGATTTGGGACTGTATATCGTCCAAAGGTGTTGGTACCATCCAGTTCATTCATGGTATCATGGATGCATATGTCTATTTGGACATATTGAAGAACAATGTAAAGCAGAGTGCCCAAAAAATGGACATGCCGCCTATGTACAGATTCCAACAAGACAATGACAGTAAGCATAAGGCGCAAGTTAACATGAATTGGCTAATATGGAATGTGCCCAAACTACTACAAACACCAGCTCAAAGTCCAGACTTAAATCCCATTGAGCATTTATGGGTAATTTTGAAGAGGCGAGTCCATAAAGCAGGTGTCAAGTCCAAACAAGAGTTGAAAGCTGTTGTGCAAGCGGAGTGGAATAAAATAAGCTCTGAAGCATGTAGGAAACTGGTTAATTCTATGAAGAACAGGTGTCAAGCTGTAATTAATGCCAAAGGATACGCATCAAAGTATTAGAACTGTCAGTCAATTTGCTCTGAATATACTTTTTTCTTTTCTATTATTAAGTGTACGAATAGAAAAGTTGTACAAAAAATGGCACGTTTCTCTTTGTTTCATTTAATTTATTATTGTCATTGGTTATACAGAATTTGGGTAATCCTAATGATATTAGTTATTGAATTGTAAAGAAACAATTTCAAAAGAGTGTATTTCCTTTCAGATATTAAAGCATTTTCTTTGAAAATCCATGTGTATGAATAAGAATGTTACATACTGTATATGAAAGTCCTACTTTCTAAGTACCCTCAGGCAACATAATAGATCTCCCACTTCTATGTCTCTTTTTGCTTCGTTAAGGCGAAGGGAATTCTACATCTTGTGGTTAATTGTTTCCTGTTAATAACTTTCTGTTTTATTAACTTCATCCCTGTCAGTTTCATTTTCATAGTACTTAAATGTTCAGACAGTGAAAACTAAATTAAAATCAAACGTGTGTTGTAATTCTTTACTACAATCATCAGTTCGCCAAAAATAGAAGTAGTTTTATTAAATATTTTGGCCTGGCTTGATTTCTAAATAACAGAATAGGTGTAGTTAGTTTAGAAGGCTTATTTTCCAAATTTGTACATAGTACTAACACCAGTAATATGAAGTTTGTGTTGCATGTTGGCATAGGCGTAACTTAGCGGGGGCAAGGGGGCATTTGCCCTCCCCCCTCCAAGATTTTCAGGCTACCAAATTTAAGAGTTAATGATACTTTTGTTAAGCTCTTGGGACCTGAGAAGAAAAATGTAAACTATTTTTATGGGATGGAAAACTTATTAATTCTGCCCCCCCCCCCAAGTTACGTGCTAAGCTTGATCCCCCCCTGTCCATCGCACCTCAAGAGTCAAGTCTCTAGTTCGATTTTGCCGCCCCCCCCAAAGTTAGGTCCCAAGTTACGCCCATGCATGTTGGAATGGGAATAACAAGTATTTGAAAAGTATGGTGTGTATTATGTATGATGATAAGTTATTCTGTATTTGTAGTGAATGGATTCTTGCTGTAATACTTTCATAAGTTTACAGTGCCATTTTAATTTCAAGTGAACCTGTGTGTATGTTTTTTGGTGTGCAATCAAGCTTTGTTCAACTTATAAAAATCATGAGCCAGTAGAGTACAGTTATGTACAACTTGTAATCAATCAAAGATTTTGTGATCATTTAAAATAAGTGTGGGCCTGAGTTCTTACCACATTTTCTACACATATGTAATTTTCAGTATATATAATTTTGATTGAGCTATATTGTAATGAAATCCATAAGTCTCTACATAACACACACCACCTGCGAACAAATCAATTGTAACATTTTGGTGGTTGCGTCAGGTAGCATTTGATTTGTTTGTGGTCAATATAGTCACAATTTTTTTAAAAATCAAAATAGCACACCTAATGCGTTCAGCTGAAATCATTATAAAGTAACATCAATGTACATTTTTTTATAGTGCTAAGCAAAGAAACTATGACTATCTACTTAGATTCATTAATAGACATTAAGTTAAAAACTCTGAGATATTTAACATCAAAATATCATACATAAATGCATGTTTCTATGTTGAGGCATTGTACTTCTCAAGTGACAATATGTATCTGAGCATTGATTGAGATTTGATTTTACGAAATTATGAAGTTTGACACAAGTTTGGTGAAATATATTTTGGTCGTCATAATAGCTTTCGGGATATCCAGTGACATATAATTGTTGTACAGCATCAACTGATTACTCAGATGAAACCAGTTATTAAAGATACACCTCCCTCTTTTCATGGTAGAATATGCAACAAGAAATAGGAAATGGATATGGAAGGAATTGGCAGTGTTAAGTGAAATCATACTGATGATCAAATGTCATTTCTGCTGTTCGTGACCAATGATAACCTACAACAACCACTGAATGCTTCTACTAGTAGCACAGTTTGAAAGTGGGGCAATTCTGCACCCCCTATACTCATTCAATGAGTCTTATAGTAGTTGTGTGAGACAGAGGGACATTTGTACTAAAAGTGCTACTGTCCCATTGAAAGTGGGACATCTGGTCACTTTATTCTTCGAGAACACCCAACATGTGTCATTTGTCATTTCAGTGTGAATCCATGTTAAGTTTCTTCTACATTTTAATCATGTGTTTTTTTTTTTTGTTATAGCATATCAATTTACTGTCTTGTAATTGTGTAATTATTTACCCAATTTCTTTTTCAGTTAAAAGCGAAGTAAAGAGCCCTGCTGATGGTTCCTCTCTCAGCCAATCAGATGCATTGTTTTCTTCTGGTGGTGACTCTATTGGTTCATATGAAAAGGGGGCTGAGTACCAGTCTGGTTCATCGTCATATCAATCTCAGTACTACAACAGGCAAGTTATTTTCTTTCATTGCTTTTCAAACATTCCAACCATATTTGTACAGTCACGGGCACTTCTGGGTTGCAATGATCCTATTGGAAGTCAATGGAATCATTACAACCCGGAAGTGTCCGTGACTGTACAATCTGTCCTGAGAATCTCGGAAGCTGGAAAACGAGGACAAATCCTCTGCGCAAGCAGTGAGTGGTTTTGATAACCAATGAACGCATGGGAGGGGAAGTGAGTGCATGGAGGGGAAAATGTGGCTGCAGCTACCAGCCCTTTGCAGCTGTGTTCACGGCTTTGTTCAGTCTACTTGCTTTCTCCCCTTCTCTACCGTTATGCATGGTGCTGCTCTACACGTTCCTGAGACAGAGCTTACATTAAATTTTTCCACCATGACCTTTGACTTCTTGTATAAATCGATTAGAGTTTTGCATTAGTATCTAAATGGAATTTTTTTTCAGTTTTCATTGAAGACTGGATTTTACCTAAACATTTGACGAAATGCAAGTTTATATATATATAAACTACTCTCAAACTACATTTTTGACATTCTACTAACTGTTAAAGGTAAAAGGTAAAGTTCACCATGCTATGAAGGCCCATTTTTTTTTAGGGGATTTGGGGGTAGAACCTCACACATTCTCGATCGCTGCCATTTTGGAAGTGATGTGATCAGCACCATGCTCTGGCTGCCTACTAACTGTTAAGCAACAATTTTCTTACAGTTTCTGTTCAATAAATTATGAAACTAAACACTGTTGATTAAACATAACTACCCTTAATTGTATAGATGAATAATTTTGTGTCCCAGGTGGGACAGATAAAACACTGCCTCTTTACGTAACAAGAACTCTATTTTAATTTCTGTAAATTTTCAAATGATGGAAAATAAATTATTTAAGACAAGCAGAGAAGGTAATTTACTTTTGAATATTCTAGTGGATTTTGTCCTCTTCCGCGGTCTAAGGCACTGTGCTTTGGGCTCCAACTGCGGGTCGGCATGGGTTTGAGTCCACCTGGGTTTTCGGGCTGTGTATAGGACAGGTGGCAACCTACCATCGTGAGAAAAATTGGGGAGCTTCGAGCGAGTAGCGTAATCCAGTCTCTGAAATTTCCTATAACAACTGGGGGTTTGATGTGCTGACCCCACGTCACCCCATTACCGGTTGAAGATCTCAACACCTCTAGGTAGGATTGTGGGAGGGAGACTGGCAGTCGGAGATGGGCCAAGGCCCTTCCAGGGCTGTCGAGCCACGGATTATTATTTATTATCTTGTGGATTTAAAGGGGAAATGTAATTCTTAAGGGGAGGGGAAACAGTTACTCACCAATTGTGCATTTATTTCAATATCGCCCGAATGGGTGCTGCTACTAAAAGAAAACTTGGGCGTATCCAAGAGTATGAATTTCTCTCCATTTTTTTATGTTGATTATTAAGCTGGACATGATATTTGAAAAATATGATGAAGAATTTTCGGAATTCCATGTATTCCTTATGAGGAATCAAGTTACGGCTAATCAAATGGAAGGTTCGACTTTTCCACTGGTGAAATGCATCTTCAAACTGCCCTCTTCCCGTTGACATCTTTTTCTATTCCATCGGAAGTTTTATATTCTCAAGAGAATGAATCAAATCATACTTCCATATGATCAATGCTTTTCTCCTTGCCTCCTGACAGTGTTTCCAAACCTGATGCACATAAAAGTACTAAATTTCACCTTAAATGGAGTTAAAACTGACTTTCAAGGAGCTAGATTTACGAAGTCTGGATAAAGTGCCTCCTTGGGTAATGTTAGTTGTCAAGACGTGTGGGCACTGCTATTATCGTTAACTCTAAATTGAAGACAATTTAGTCTTAGTTTTCAACATCTAGATCCAGCGGTATCGCCCATCTCAATAATCCACTGATGGTCATATGAAATCGAAAATAAAGAATTCCCTGATAACAATATTATGTCAATTTCACTTCAAACACGGCACTATAAAGAAGTAGTTGGGGAGATAGAAGGGAGTGGGGTGATGCAGCCAATATAACAATATGTGCAAAATGTATAATTATGACAAAAGTTGGTCTATGTGGGCCGGAGCCAGTGATGGCAGGCATCATAGTGGAGCACGGGGGTTGGCATCCCAGTTCACAGCACCAAAGAGCCAAATCTGGCTCCAAGAGAGGTAAGTTGGCACACTGCTATGGACGGAAGAGCTTGAGAAGTCGCATGCCCTTAATAGAGAAATTAATTGTTTTTTCGTCTCATTGGTGGGACACAAGACAAAGCAAAAGTAAATCAAAAGGTAAAAATAAACAAACAATATGTAAGATACCTTCTACTATTTACTAAATTATGTATAATACTTGAGTTGCTATTTCGAAGAAAGTTAGTAGCAGCTCCAAGACAGAGAACCTCAAGGTTTTCTAGTCATTTAGAAATTACAAAAGAGGGACGGAACTGAACGTTCTGTATAATACTAGCAGTGATATTTCCATGTATAATTTGTTGCTTAAATTTCAATTCTTCTCTCCCAGCATGCAGGCGTATAGTGGCCAAGGTGCTTACATGCAAGGGTCCAGTTTCTACAACAGCCAAGTGGGTCAGGCAGCAGCAGCGGCAGCATACGGAATGTTGCCTCAAGGTTATGGGGCTGCCAGTGAGTATTTTTTCAGTACGTATTCTGCTTCTGTATTTTCTTCCTTAGTTTTTCCCAGCACCTTGACTTCCGGCCACTCTTCTTGCATAAGTATGGTACCTGAACCCAAAGGTGTGTGATTGTTTCTAGCGGTGTGTGATTGTTTCTAGTGGTGTGTGATTGTTTCTAGTGGTGTGTGATTGTTTCTAGCAGTGTGTGATTGTTTCTAGCGGTGTGTGATTGTTTCTAGTGGTGTACAAAGTCAAGTGTGTGATTGTTTCTACTGGTGTGTGATTGTTTCTAGAGGTGTACAAAGTCAGAAAGGTAAAACTAGTGGCAAGATTCAAAAAGGGGAACATTTCTGGACGTTTACTGAAAATGGAGCCGGTTCTAAATAATAACATGGGCGCAGGGAAGATATTATTATTTTGTTCTTTCACATCAAAAAAATGCAACAGAAATTGTAAAGGAAGTACCACAATGATGTTTTTGTAGGTAGATAAGTATATTGGTACACTTATGTTTTATTTACATAATGACATATAAGATTTGCACAAAGAAATAACATTGTTTACAAACCAATAAACAAGGGAGTGTCATGTCACAATTTGTTATCAGAAGACTATGGATTACGCATCATACTCTGGGCAAATGAAAGGTCCTTCATCATCCTTACTGAGTCCCCCACACTGTACGTGAACATAAGAGTAACAAATGTCACATTTGCGCATGTTCTTCATGACATATGGAGTCTACCTTACATGACCTTCGTTATAAACAGTACTTTAGATTAAAGTCTAAACTAAGTATATTGTTGTCAAGTACAAATTATGAGGTATCATAATATGTACTAGAGATACTTGGAGTGGCCATGTGAAGGCCATATGCAAAAAATCCTACACAGCATTACACTCGCTGTACCACCTTAAAAACATTTTACCACAAGAGGTAAAGAAAACACTCGTGGAGTCATTAGTTGTCACAAATAGACTACTGTGACTTGACGTATATTGGCCTCAACGGTGAACTTTACTCCATGAGGCCTTAAAAAGATCACTTCGTGGACTTGCAGCAGACGACAATATGGGGGTGTGTCTGCAAGAACCAATCAGGTCCACGAATGAGCGAGCCCGGTTGCCACAGCTAGCTTACTGCACCCTTCTGGAAGGGTGAGTGACCTCTGCCTCTTGCTACCTCGGCCTGTTTGTTCGGCTGAGGAGCAGACAACACGAGAGTATCGGCAATAGTGTGCGAGCGACGGCTGCTGTTAGCCCGGGAAATGCTCTTTCTAAGGCCTCCTGCAGTATAGCAAGAAGTCTACAGCGAATACAAAATGCATGTGTGCGCTATATTTATAATATCAAATATTTTGACCACCTTACCCTGGCTTTCAAGGAACTAGGGTAGTTCGACCTTTCCACTCACCCCTGCTTCCACGCTCTTACAGCGCTCTACAAAATAGTAAACTCACGAGAGCCCTCCTACCTACTTTCTCGATTTCAGCCCCTAAGAGTTTTGCCACCCGTTCGTGGGACAACTCTCTGCTGAATCTTAATGTTTATAGTCTTTATACAGGGCTAGCATAAATGATTCATTCGTTTTGAAAAGGCTATATTTTCAAAAGTATTACACGTACACACATGAAAGATATATGAAACGAACCACAAACTCATCAAGTTTATACACCCTCTACAAATGTTCGATATGTACCCCTTTGGTTACACGACACACGTCCAGACGATACTCGAGCTCATTCCATATATTTTGTAGCATAGTCCTGTCAATGATCTGCACTGCAGCACTAATGCGTTCTTCGAGCTCGACTAAGGATTGCGGTAGTGGGGGTATGTAAACAAGGTCCTTAACGTACCCCCACAGGAAGAAGTCGCAGGGCGTTAAATCAGGAGATCTGGGAGGCCAGGGGAACAAAGCTAGGTCATCCTCACAAATATGCCCAATCCAGCGATGTGGAAGTTCATTGTTTAGGTAGTCATGAACTGGGATGTTCCAATGAGGGGGTGCCCCATCTTGTTGGAAGACAAAATCCCTGAAGTCAGCAACTGCAACATATCCAGGTAACATTTACCGGTCACAGTTTGCTCAGCGAAGAAAAACGGCCCATACATCTTTGTTTGTGACACTGCACAGAAAACATTCACCTTTGGCGAATCTCTTTCAACTGTCACGACTGCATGTGGATTTTCTGTGCCCCAGAATCGCACATTATGACGATTCACGTTCCCGGATAAGTGGAACGTTGCTTCATCGCTGAATATCAACATGGAGGCGAAATCCTCGTCCTCCAATGCTTCCTGCATGTTGACGCAAAATTCTAGTCGACGGACGAATACACAATACAAACTTGGTGAGTTTGTGGTTCTTTTCATACATCTTTCATGTGTGTACGTGTAATACTTTTGAAAATATAGCCTTTTCAAAATGAATGAATCATTTATGCTAGCCCTGTATATTTCACAAACATTTAGCTATAAAAATCAATTTATAAAATATAAAGTAGAGATGGTTAAGTGGAAGAAAAGGCTTGTGCCTTAACTTTGCCATCCAAAATAAGGGATAAATAAATAAAAAAATAAATAAATAAAACCCTACAACTTGGAAGATGTAGCAAGTAATAACTTCCATGTGCAATATTAGATCACGTAAAAAACAATCACGAGGTCCAGCTATTTTGCTTCTTTGTATTCAAGTTACTGCACTAAAGGTACAGCCAGCAGGTTCAATCACATCATTAAGACAGTCTAAATGACATACTAACGTCATCTGTTGAATTTACCATGTAACTACATGGAAACAGCAAATAGGCCATATTGGGTACTAGGTCATATTGCATTCAGGCATTTCTCAGCTTTGTTGTGATGTATGTTCAGATCAGGCAACATTGGGTCATGAATAAAATTGGTGAGAACATTTCACAGAGTGAGCACACGCTAACATGAATGAAATGGAGTATATTCTAATAAATGCATACACACCTGTGCATGAGCACAAGGGTATGTATTTATGTCACTTTATTTAATTTGATTTTTGTTATTTAGAGTCATTTTTATGCCACTCTTGGCTAATCGTGGCGAGTGATGATATGATAAAATTGATGAAGTGACACTCACAAAACACTAGGGCTGAGCCGATACCGATTTCCACCAATACTGATACCGATACTTGAAAATTTCAATAATTAAAATTTGTTCAAAATATTGGTGTGTAAATTTTCTTCTCCAATTATATCCATCAACTTACCAAGTAATTTGCTTTAGAATGTTCAAGATTTGTATCAGAATATTAAAACAGCTATTATGTTATCACAAAAAAAAAAAAAACAGTTTGTCGTACGAAATTGATGCAAAATAAAGTGAAACACTGAATTTTGCATAATTTCTAGGATAATGAGACTCCGCAATAGTGTCGTGCAGCATTTTTGCGTACTCCGTGAAAGTCCAAAATGCCAGAAAAGTATCGGCTGGTATCAGTAGGTGAATTACAACTGATACCGATATCACTGTCGGTATTGGCTCAGCCCTACAAAAATCCATAGGCTGGGATTGATACCCAGGATTAGTTCTTGAATAAAATTATTTCCACATATTTTCAAACTGAAGATTGATCTTAGAAGTCAAATGAATCGCAGAAGTAATGTGTCCATAGTTCCACATAACAATAATTTTCATGGCTTCCTATTCATCTGTTCTACTGAACTACATTTTAAGAATACACATCCACAGAAGGACAATAAAAATTCAGATGTAATGTACACCGACGAGCCATTACATTATGATCACCTACCTAATGAGCTATCACATTATGTTCGCAGCCCCATGCGCAGCAGTGTTCGATGAACCGTGTGCTGTGAAACATTGTCTTGGTCAACGCTGTTGAACCTGTGGACGATTTCTCGAACTAGGGCCCTGCGGTTGCTTCGAACAATGAGCGACAGCCTCTGCTGGCCTCTTGGCATCAATGAGCCGCTGTTGACACACGGGTGGACGACGTGTCATTGTTTGCCTATCGTTGCACCACTTTCTATACGTGCTCACAACAGCAGCACGAGAGCAACCAACAAGCCATGCCATTTCAGAGATGCTGGTACCAAGGTGCCATGCCATCACAATCTGACCTCTATCAAACTGGGAGAGATCGGCTGCTTTTCCCATTCTGACGCCAGAGACACTACTAACAGCGAGCCTGTAGACCTGCCCAATATATACCATGCTGCCAGCGTGTCACGTGTTACTCTCCCCTCTCGAAGCAAGCTAAATGTTCCCGGGTGGGGTGTCATAATGTAATGGCTCATCAGTGTATAATTACCTAAGCACATTATTATCTTTTTTTCTTTTGCTTGACATGAATTTTTTGTTACAATGTTTCCTACTCTTGGCATTTGGTGTTCATTTCTTTTTATGTTTGTAGATTTTGAAGGCATAAATATAAATGTTATTAAAATAGAATATTAATCATAAACTGGTGAACTTTGAAATTCTATGCTAGTTTTCTTGTCTTCCCAATGCTACAGGTGCACGAGGTCTGAATCAACAATGTAAATCTGGATCGAACCTTAGCCAGGCAGCTGCGAGTTATCTGAATCCCTACAGTGGTGCATTCAGTGGCTCCCAAAGTAGCCAGAATCCTTACGTCGCGTACAGTGCAGGTTACAACGCCACAGGGTTCTCGTCTGGTTCCGGGAGCTCCCAAAGTTTTTCTTCCTCACAGCAGGTAATATTATTATTTCGCTTATGTAAATGTATTATAAATTATAACATTATTTCTGTATGTGTACAACGTCACAATGTTCTTTGCTTCATCATAACGTGCATTTATGACAGTAGGGGACAGAGGCGTGGCCTGGATTTCTTTCTCAAGTTGAGCCCAACTGTGAATAAAAATAAGCTCTGAGTTCGGAAATTTGTTAGGCGAAAATACTACTGAAGTAACAACTTCCAATGTACACTCCTGTTCACATAAAGTACCACACTTTATAAGTTTGGACAGTTGAAGTATGTGCCACTTTATCTGAACAGGAATGTACCTGCCATTATGTATGTTAGTTGTGACGACTGTATTCATAAATCACTACTGTTGCCAGAACGTTGTCGAATTCATTAAACTCGCACAGTAGAACTAGTTTGAGTATTCTAGTTTTTCACAGAACACATGTGGTGAAATTCACGTCAAACATTAGGAATTTAAATTCATTATTAGTGTGGAATTTTCCCACTTAGAAGCAATTGTGTGCAACAAATCATTGTGTGAAAGCAATGTAAGTCCAAAAATACAGTGTTTGGTTTTTTAAGGAATCTACTCAGTTTTAAGAGCTGTATTTGGAGTCAGATCAACATATCCCCTCCCTTAAAATATTGGTAAATTGGAGATACGTGACTCCACTTTACCACTAACGAAAAGAGATGGAGATACATCGATATGACCTCAAATAAAGTGAGCAGATACGTAAAAAAAAAAAAGAATTTTTGTAGTTAAGTTGCTCTGGTTTTCACATGACGAAATAATGTTTGTACCGGTGTTATTACGAGTGTTAAGAAATATGTTACATACATACGATACAGGTGGTTTCAGTTATAATTTCTTACGTAACATGAAAACGAGTGCCAATGAACAAAACTTAATATAATTTTGGAATTCAGCACCTCAAAATGTACAAATTACAGGTACGTGTCTAAAAATTTCAGTCTAGTAATATTTCTGTAAATTAATTTGATTTGTGAAAACTTTAAGAAGTTGAAAAGCATTTTCATTTCCCAGAAATACATAGAAGTCAAACACATTTATTTATGAAATTTTTAATAAGCTTCATAATTGAGTTAAAGATCCGCTTAGAACTGGATCATGAGGAGATATTTATAAATTAGTTATCACCATTATTCTCTTTTTTATAATACTTGTACACATTCTGAAATATTAAAAATAAATATGCACTTTATGAAAAAATATACCTCATCCCCGTAAAGATCTATTGTTACTTTCAGATGTGCACCGGGGTGATCACTTAAGTATTAGATATCTTGGTGTTGTGATGATTGCTTAATTTAGATATCAGAGTGAATGACCATCTAATTTTGTCTGTCAAAGGGGATCACCATCAAAGCGACTGCTGCTGTCCCCCTTTTTAGACATCCTGAGGGGCGATTGTTTAATTTCATATGTCAAGGAGAGGAAAGGGGCTGGATTGCAAGTTACTCTTTGTTTAATTGACGACTTATTGTTACTTTTGTCTGTGGGGAGGACATAATCTCTTCTGTCCTCCAATTATTTTGCAAATGGCCTTCAATTCAGTACATAATTCTATTCTTTTGTTACGGTTTTTGTTTTCATATACCCAAAATTTTGCGAAGTAAATTTCTAAATGTAATTTTAATTTTCTAATCTGAAACCCATTTCAGACCCTGTTACATATTTCAATTAAATAAATTAATGAACCATCCATGTTCTTCACAGAATATTTGCTATTTAATATTGAGTAGTAGAATTCAATTATTGGTAAATTTTTGTACCTGCATTTTATCAATATATGCTATGTCTGTCTAATTCATTGTTCTCAATAATGTAAGACTCATAGCAGTGCTTTCATATCCAAATGAGAAAAATTCGCTACAATTTCAACATCTCACTATGGAAGATTCCAGTTTTGAGTTCTTGCCTGGACATAGTTGTTACTTATGGTACCACGAAACTGTAACAAATATATAGATAAAGACAAAAGCAAACCAAATGAAGATTCACTTGAATGTTCTAGACGGAGTTCTAAACATGTAATTTTCCATAATTTGAAATATCATAGCAGCTTTTCGAAACGATGCATTTTTTTAAAATGACCTTGCTGGTTCCGATCAGAAGTCGAGCGTGACATTGTTTCATTTCATTACATCTCCTTAATAGAATGATTTTACGCAGTGTCCAGTGTAACATTGTAAATGTGTTGTAAAAATTTTTTAGCTGCGTGAAAGGAAACAACTAGAGATGGCCAGAGTTAGATTTTTTACTATCCAGAATGTGGATAGTAAAACTGGAGAATTAGGATTTTGGAGGCAATCTGGATTTCAAAGGCAATGCACATTTTGGAGGCAATCCAGATTTCAGAGGAATCCAAATTTTGAAGGCAAAGTAGATTCATCCAAAATCTGGATAGTAAAATTTCCGAATATGAATTTTAAATGTTCCTGATTCCGGACATGATTTCCTGATGCATTTTCAACTCCCTGTGTATTTCCTACCCCCTGTTAATTTCCTATCCCCTGTGCATTTCCAACACCCTGTTCATATCCTACCCCCTGTGTATTTCCTACTCCCTGTGCCATCTCACCAAACGTCTGTGTGACTATATATGCCACTGTAAATCGAATATAGTTGAAACAAGACTAAAGCATATATATACACACCTTCCGCACTACAGCAGCACAATGCGGATGGCGTATATACACGCCATCCACACTTAAGGGGTTAAATTTTCAACGAACAACAGAGTTGTAGATAGATGTACATATGCTCTTTGTTTTTCAGGGTTTAGACTACAGCTCATATAATTCCTATGGACAACCAGGTTCCTATGCTTACTATGGCCAAAGCTACTCTCCTTACATGTCCAGTTCGAGTAGCAATGGCAGTGGTCTCAGTTCGTCTACTGCTTCCTCTACGTCAGCCACATACCAGCTCGCTAATATACCATCGACAACTTCACTAGCAGGTAGGCGGTCATATTAATTCACAAATAGTAGTGGAGTAGTTTGTTAGTGTGCTGGATTTATAGTAAATTTGAGGTTCATCCTCACTACCGGCAATTCTTTTTTTTTCGCATGAAAACAAAAGAACATTGTGTTAGAATTGGTATAACATGAACAATGCAATTGATAATGTTCAATTAACATTACTAATATCTATCCAGTGGAAGAATATAGTTCATGTAAACAAAACTACATGAATTATGAGAAATGGTTGTGTTTGTTAAATTTTGTGTTATATTGATTAAGTGTACAGTTCATTAATACAGAAGTGTTTCAAAAGTCACGGAATCTAAACTTTGGTGGCTTGAATGATTTTTCATAATACTTAGGCACATATTGCCTGCATCTATTGACAAACTTTCAAGCTAATCGCCAGTCCCAAACCCATCAAATGCTGCAGATGATCTATGTTGGTCACAATGGATTAACATTGCATCAGTCATCAGACGTTTAATTGTGACCCTTCGATAATTTCTTGCATGCATTTCTCACCCAAAAATGGTATTCTGGGAAAATATTGATGCTGACTTTCACCATTGATTAATTTATAGAATTTCATGTATGGAGTAAGCTGATATTGTTTAGCATAGAAAAATATCTTAGTGGATGAGTCTTTATAATGCAGTAAAGAAAGTAAAGTAAAGTGCTCCCCTGTGCTTAGCACCATGCCATGAAGGCGTATAGTGGGTGTGGGGGTAACGCCCCACACTTTCTTGATTCGGTCGTGAGTGGGGGTGATGTGATCAGCATCATGCCCCTGACTGCCTTTACCCCCCAGGGTTTCCCCCAGGTGCCCATATCATTTGACCCTGGCACTGTGCCAGGGCCGCTTCCAATGTTAGAAAATTTCCCGAATTTGAACCGGTCGGGGATCGAACCCAGGACCTTTAGCATGGTAGTCAGACAGGTTACCGACTGAGCCACCGCAGCTACTATAATACAGAAAACCGGATGTAAATATCTTTTATGGTTTTGATGTTACAAGCCTTCAAAATTTGGGTTACGTTACTTTTGAAACATTCTGTATAAGGTCCCACAACTTCAATATAAGAGCTGTATTAAGTAGTGTCACTTTTTTATGTGCACTATATTCCTACACAGCATCTATTGGAGCAACCAATACAATTTGTCTGAAGTCATATGTACTTGCTTACACTAACTTCACACTCTTAAAGTCATTGTCTCATGTCTAAAGGTGTCTTTATTTATAATGATATATATAAAGATCCTTCAACCTGTTAGAATATATTTAAAAGTGTGCATCGTGAAATATTTTCATTCACCACGTTCTCTTTTTATTTCCCACAGAAAGTTCCAATTTCTCAGTGTCTGAGAACAGCCCGTCATCCCCTCTAAAAGCGGAGGCAAACGGGCTGAGCCGAAGAGGTAGGGAGGGCGGCGCAGGAGAGGGTAGGCTTATACATATAAAAATAATTACAAGTATTTTGATAATTATTGAAACTTCCTCAAAGCATTTAATCATTACTTTCAATTTCTTTACATGAATAGTCTAATTGCCCATCATTCCCCAAGTAACCAAAAGTGGTTGGCCCAACCGTACTGAAAAATAAAGTATACATAGGCTTGTGTTTTGAATATGCTGTGTATATATAATATATTGTGAGGCCAAATATATACTCTAGTAAAAATTTAGTTGTGTAAAATTACAAAAAATACGCACCACTGTCTCAGTCATATGGTATCATTGTTTTCATGGTACCTTCTTGTGATTGATTGATTGATTTTCTGCTTTGAGTCCACTTTATGCACAGAAAGGCTAATCGGGACTGGACCTACTGTTTAAAGTGGGATCCGAACCACTATGTGCCTCCACCGGGTATCGAACCTGAGATCCCGTACCTTCTAGTGGTAGCATAAATGATTTTCTATAGAGTTTTCTTAGTTTTCCACCTTACACGGAATTTAATCTGCTCATAACATTGTTTATTTTACATATATGGATCTTGAACCACCTTCACAAGAATACCTGCAAGAATGTTCCTTTTCTTTGCTACAGGCCTCCCTGATGGCGTAGTGGTAGCGACGTCACCTTGTAATCAAGGTGTCCTGGGTTCGATACCTGGTGGAGGCACATAGTGGTTCGGATCCCACTTTGAACTGTAGGTCCAGTCCCGATTAGCCTTTCTGTGCATAAAGTGGACTTAAAAACACCAAGTCAATCAATGTTTCTGCTACAGCTAAACAGTCTCAATGAGCAATTCCCAACACAGAGATAGCTTTCATCCATGACAGCTGACAAAATACTCGTGAGTATCAAGTTAGAAATATAGCTTCTACTTTCATTATTAATTAATATATTTCCAGTATGTGCTGTGACAGAAATATTTGAAAAGAAACACTGTTACATGGCACTTATTTTACACTCTAGAATTTACAGCGTACCCTTGAAAGTTGTCTTAACAGGAGAAAGTAGTTTTTAAAACTGATTTTGACTCACCTTTTCCATGGTTGCGCAAGTGTTAACGTAACCAACTTGAATTTGCCAAGCAACGTAAACCCAACCTTTCCCACGTAGAAACCATATTTGGCTCAACGCTTGCGGTTACTTGGGCCAATACCAATCACCATGTTAGTTTTTTTAACTTTTTTCGATGTGGTTTTATATTTCCTTCAATACTGATGTATTGGTACCAGAAAATTTTGGTTCAAATTTAATCACCAATGCAGTTCATCGAAGTTCATTTTAATTTAGTTTGCACTGGTTCACGTAAAACAATTGATTTTGTGATTAAATGACAGCTAATTTAATGTTTCATTGTAATTCTTTGAATAATTTAAAGGAAGACTGGCATGCTGTTATGTATTAATATTAACAACTTTAAATTGTTACAATGTTAAATCATTAGTATTCATATAGCTTGTCTGCGTTAGTTGCTGCCATCAATGTAAGTGTACATGTGCTAACTAGACAAAGAGTCCAGTGGCAAAATATCGGCAAGGGCTGCAAGTGGAGCAAGGATCGAAAAGAATTATATTCGTTCCACGTGAAAGGATTTATTACAAGTTGAAACATTTCTTAATATTAGTAATTTATCAAAATTGCCAACAGTTACATGGATAATGTACTGCTAAGCAGTCGTAACTGGGGCATTCCACGAAAAGTGGTTATCTCCATGTAAATAAGAAATGTATCAATCTGAAAATTATTATTGTTTTTAATTGGATTAAATTTAAATGTTTGTGATTGCATGTAATTTGCATATTTCACCAACATAAAATTCTAGCATCTCTAGCCTATATGCTTCACAGACAAATCAAGTCAAACTTCGCTACATTTTTAAATCATCACACACGTAAAGCATCTTCGCCAATAATTTTCATACATTTAGGCTGTCATCATACTCAAGTTTTTTTTAAATTTGTTAGCAGACATCCCAAAGTATTTCATAATTCTATAAAATCAGTTCATTATGAGTACTTTAACCCAATCTCATGTCTAGAACCTTATATTTTATGTGTAAAATGGAATGCCCCAACTTTTCAGAAATCGACATTTTTTAAAATTTTTTCGAATGATTCTTTGATTGATTTATTTATTCTTTGATTCTCTGAAATTCAAAATGCAACTAACTGAGCGTGAATTGAATATAGTTCCAGTACATGTCTTGTTTGTATCTACTCGTTCTATCTGATTCTTTTCCAACCTTTCTGTTTTTTCTTGTTTCAGAGCTAAGCCACTAAACATGTATCTTCCATACGTAGCTTGGTTGTGTGTGTTACCCCACCCCAATCTTTATTTTCAAGTGTAATCGCTTGCATCGAAGCAGTTGGATTGTTGTTCCACAGCGCAATTATCCTCGGTTTCACTTGTCAGAAACAAAAAGCCTCTGTAAAGAAAATTGTCTGTTAATTACGAACATTCACCAGCTCAGCTTTTCCTCATTAGTTTCCCAGTTCTTAATTAATCTTTTTCCAATGCTTGTAGCCTGGCGCAAAGAATAATTGAATAATTGAACTAATTAATAGTAATTAAACATCACTGAAGAATTTTACATGAAGACTAATCGCTTAATAGCATTTACGTTTCGTTAGTCTTCAGCAATTAGTTGCTTGTTGGAGAAAAAGAGCTCTGGTTTCTGTTTCTACCCCCCATTGTACATCGGTATGTAATCTTGCAAGTTGCGTAATAGCTGGCTGCATGGCTTGCAAGTCAACAAGATATTTCTTTGTAAAGTTACGTTCTGTTTTTCACCTAAGCGAGTGAGATTGGATAATTGACTGATCTATTCCAAGAACTTGTAATTAGCAGATTTAATTTCTAGTGTGTCTGTACCTCCATGTTTTTGTAAGTACATAGTGTCTTCTGATACTGTTGCAGTGTTGCAACGTTTTCACGAACTTTATGGCATTGATACTAGGGATGGTCACAAAATCCGGACAACAGATACCCAGATTTCAAATTATCCGATATCCATTGCGGATGCAACTTATAATCTGGATATCAGAATATCCCAAGAATTTGAATTTCCAGATAGAACAGATCTGATGAATGATTTGTAGAAAATTCATAAAGTGAATTACAAATGAATAAAAGAATATGTGGATAACCCATAAAACAAAATTATAACTGTCCAAATAATGCACACATTCGGATATCTGGATAATTCAGATAATCCAAATATCGGATATTCAAATAATTTGAATAAATAGAATACAAAAAGGGGAATAAAGCATACTTCTCGTTATTACCATGGAGTAAACCATAGAGCCAATGTTACTTTGTACAAAACCTTAATTCGCAGCGTAATGATATACGGGAGTGAAACATGGACTTTTAAATCAAAGAGCAGCTGAAATGATGGACTTGTTTGAATGGAAAATATTGAGGAAAATATTTGGACCAATGAAAGGTCAAGATATTTGGAGAATAAGAACCAATCAGATATTATTTGAACTTTACAAAGATGTCTCCATCTCAATTTATATAAAAGCTAAGAGGATAGAGTGGGTAGGACATGTAATCAGGATGGATGAAAGTCGAATTCCCAAGAAGGTGATGCAAGGAAGTGTTGGTGTTAAAAAGTCAGTGGGGCGAAACAGATGAGAAGGAGCAGTTGGAGCAGACGCAGTACAACTGCTGAGAACTAGGAACTGGAAGAGAACAACCTTGGATAGGATGGGATGGAAGAGGAAGATTGAAGAGGCAATGGACCAAATACGGACCGGAGTGCCATAGAAGAAAAAAGAAGAAGAAATACTTCAAATACCCAGGCAATTCATATATCCAGATAATTCAGACAATATTGATATCCAATATCCAGATATTTGAAATCTGGGTACAAAATTATCCGAAATCCTGATAAAATTTTGTCTGAATTCTCAACTCACCATCAATATCCCTTTCATGTGGGCGTCCCTACAATACACCAATCCACATGCCTCTGTGCCTTTTAATTTTTTTTTTATTTTTTTTTTTTATTTTTTTTTTGCAAATGCTGTGTATTTCTGATATGAATTTTCTATGTATGTTTATTTTTCTTCTATTGTTCCAGTATCTCGGTCAAGCCGGGGTCGAGGGAGGCGGCAGAATAACCCATCTCCGAACCCTGAGAGCAACCTAGAAAGGGTGTTCATTTGGGACCTAGACGAGACCATCATCATCTTTCATTCCTTGCTTACAAGCTCCTATGCCACTCGCTACGGCAAGGTAAGTTGACTTGATTTATTCACTCTTTAATGTAGGGATAGGCCAATATGAAAATTTGACCAATACCAATAAAGTATGGATATGAAATATGGCGATACAGATAACTAGAGGCACATATTTTTGGTAAATAAAAAACCAAAATTTCGGTACAAAAGCAGTCTTATTTTGGGTTCAAAAGCGGTAAATATAATAAAATTTCGGTGTTATAGCGGTGAATAATCACATCAAAAGTGCTATATAAAATGACATTTTGGTTTTAAAATTGTGAATATAATGCTAAATTTGATTTAAAAACTGCACTTATTACACAAAATAAACTTATCTAATAGCACATTCATGTAGTTACCAGAGTATTAAGTTTATTCCTGTGTAAAGGGGTCCATTTTTGCTTCTCAAATATTTACAGCAGAATTAATCAATTCTCTGTAAATTGCATAACTCACAGGATACTTTAGACTTCAGAAAGTGTCGCGTCGGTATATAAACGGTAAATTTCATGTTTAAGAGTCAATTTCGCATTTTGCAGTTTATTTCGCATTATTTCGTGACAAACAGGGTAGAAAAATGCAATGCAGACCTTTCAGAAACTGAAAAATGAACATTACAGCATGTTATTTCATATTTCGTGTTTTCGTCCAAAAACGAAATTTGCATGCCTCTACCGATAACTGATGTTCCACCGATCCGATATAAAATTCCATATGGTCCTTGAAGAATTTTATTGGCTCATTGACCTTAATAAATGTATGCTACTAGATTACTGCAACAAAAAAGAAGGTGCATATGTTAAGTATTGAGTTTACAGTGGAACCTCGATTTTACATGGACCAAGCTGGAAATACTTAAAATGCAGGTAAATGTAAAAATTTTGGCATGTTTGGACCATGTGGATTGAATGTATAATGCGGGAAATTGTAAAATGTGGGAACGTAAAATCAGAATTCCACTGTATATGTTTATACAACAAAATGGCAGAATATTCCACTGAATTGTAACATATTTGTAGATATATCGGATCGTTAAAACTATCGCTACTTTAATGTAAATATGAGAAACATATTTATGACATATGTTGATTGTAAAAATATCCCGTGTTATTTGCGTTTTTTTTACATTTTGCATTTTTTTTAAAATCCTGTGTACAGGTACAGTACCAAAAGTTCTGGATGCTAATCTTATTCATCCGCCCAATCACAATTAACTCAGAAAGTTATAATGGTGGGTCTTCTTTATAGTCCCTGACGTGTAATCAAGGGTTTCTGGATTCAATTCTCAGTTAAGGTACCTTGCACAGTGGTCTAGATCTCACTTTACAGTTCAGTCGCGATTATACGTATCTGAATGCATGCTTTGGTCTCCGGCTACAGAACGTGCACATGTTCGAGTCTGCTGGGGGAAACTAACAACCTTTTTCCTGAGATTTCGGCCTGCATATGGGACTGGTAGCAACCCACAATCATGAGGAATTTGGGTAGTTATGAATGAGTAGCGGAACCTGGTCATAGAAAACTACAACAACGATTGGGGGGTTTGTCGTGTCGACCACATGTCACCCCTTAACTTTTTGGATGATCTCCCACCTTGGCAGACTGGCAGTTGGTTGGTACTGGCTCTCACGGGCTGTTGCAACACAGGTTATCATACATGATTGTAAGAGAAGAAGGGAAATATATATTGGTATAGTGCCATTCCAATTAAATATAAAAGAAAAGCCTTGGTAATAAATCACCAAGCAAAAATAAGCTACTGAAGTTCAAAATAAGATAGCAAAACTTCCAAATTCCTAAGACACACAAGAATTGTGTCTTTAAACACAGGCAAAAGTTCAAACTGCCATTTTTAGTAGTTCCGAAATGAGAATAGGAACTCTACCTGGGTTTCATCAGTTGATCGACAATAAAGCCAAGTAACCCAGATTTCCCCACACTCCCCCCTATCCTAAGACAAGTCTTGGCCATGCCAATCAGACATGTATTTCAGCAGATTCGCTGGAGTGCATCACTAAGGTTGAGTAGCGACGTCAAAGTGCCTCGTTTCACTTCTTGCTTCTCCTTCACCACGCCAAGCGTCACTACAACTCCAGACATTTATTTATGCACCCTTCTTGTCATGCTCTTATCTAACTTGCAGGCGACAGTGTTTCCAACTCTTTCGCCCCCAAAATATGTACCTACAATTGACTAAATGTCCTTACAGTCAAACATATGCCATGTTTGATCCAGACAATAATTGTGAATTTCTATGATTTTTGTTTAAATTTTACGTGCTTCGACATATTTTAGTCACTAAAATATTTCATATGTAGTTTTTTGTTATTATGAACCATGAAATATAGCAGGGAGATAGTATAGCATTAATATCTGTGTTTACAATATTTTTAAAACAACAATTACTTTATTTTCATAATGCACATCACATTAAAGGTAACATTTAGTACCTGAAATAAATCTGTAAATAGTGTCCTCACAGAAACAATATTAATTTTAAAAAATGCAGTATGTTAAAAGTAATCTGTACTTGGCTATTGCAGAAAAGGTTTGTGTTCCATAAAAACTCTTGTAAGTGGAGTTTTTATATTGCAGTAGCAACACACTTTTAAAAATATTTTAGAAAGAAATGTCGCTAGTTTTTTCAGTAACATTGTACACATGTAAAAATAATAAGACCAAGGATCCCTGTATGTAGGGGAATTTTGGTAGGTTGGCAACACTGGTCACCAGTGGCATGCTGCCAAACCTGTCAAAACATGGAGTCCACCTTTTTCTCTCTCTAGACAGGAGTGATGTGGAAGAATAGAACCCACTGCTGATTGTTATCTGCTTTCAAAGTGACTTGTAGGTGCAACATATGTTCTGCTAGGCTGTTAAGTTTGGGAGAATGGCAGATCGAAATACCCTAACAATGAACTCTTCGACTCCCTTTTAAAATTAAACAGGCCCAATTGGCAAGGGTACAGATACCTTGGTCCCCCTTCACTTCTTTCCTTTCTTGCTTGAAAAGAAAACTTCTGTAACAGTCACTGGCATGCTCATAGGGTTACATCAATTATTATATTCCTCACAATCTTAAGGCTTGGCTGAACCTTTGGTCGAAGCAAGGGCAGCTGTTGTTACGTTTTTCTCCCCCCCCTCTCTCTCTCTCCCTCCCTCTCTCCTCTCTCTTCCCCTCTCTCTCCTCTCTCTCTCCCCCCCTCTCTCTCTACTTCTCTCTCTCCTCCCTCTCTCTCTCCTCCCTCTCTCTCTCCTCTCTCCCCTCTCTCCCCTCTCTCCCCTCTCCCTCTCTCCTCTCTCCCCCTCTCTCTCTCCCCCCTCTCTCTCTCCTTCTCTCTCTCCCCTCTCTCTCTCCTTCTCCCCCTCTCTCTCCTCTCTCTCTCCCCCTCTCTCTCTCTACTTCTCTCTCTCCCCTCTCTCTCTCCCCTCTCCCTCTCTCTCCCCTCTCTCTCTCTCTTTTTATTTTCCTCTCCTTTCGAAAAACCCTAAGGTTTAAAATATATATTTAAATATAAAAAATTACAATATTCACGTGAATTTCCGTGTGTTTTGCTTTCACTGTTGCCTAGATATTGTTCATGCTTTAATAGAAATGGAACTACAGTAAAACCTCGTTAATCCGGACCCCGAAAAGCTGGACTTTGCTTAATCCACACAGTCAGCAGCAGCAGCAGGGAAAAAAAAAAAAAAAAAAAGCATCGGTTTTAAATATGGCTAGAAGCCAACAATCACATTCATCATCTTGCTCTGTAACGGACTCCCCTTGCTTTAAGCCAACACACAAATTTTTGAAGTCGAACAACATTCAGCATCAAGTTTGTATAAAAACACAGCCCCTATACTGTACTGTGTAGTGTATTTAGGCCTATGCCCTTTAAATACACCATAATAAACGTGTTTTGTTGCTATTAACGGAGTTTTAATGCACTTTCTACTGTTCTTTTATGTTATTTCAGTTAATCCAGACTTTCATAAAAAACTTATCCCCCCCCATTAGTCTGGATGAATGAGGTTTTACTGTATTGATAATATCTATACCTGCCGCAAAATTAGTTTGGTATTGAGAGCTGAAGGAACATGCATCACAGTGTTGCCATATCATGCGGTACGGTACGCGCAGTGCAGCCATCTGACGCTCTGTCGAGGAAAACGTCTTATGAAAAGTATCAACAATGATGAAATATCTTATTGTTTTTCGAGGAGAATGGGATAACAATGATGACAAAAGCAATGATGAAATGTGTTATTGTTTTCTCTCTTCATTTCCATTTCCCTTACAACATGAACGAATTAACGAAACGAGCATTGTTTACAGGTTACCTTTTCAATCCATTCTGAAAATACTGAATATATACACTTTCAATAATCATTTCTTTCCGAAGTCGCCCTTAAAGTCTGCCCATCTTTCAATTATACTGCAAATGAATTGCACAAAGTCCAGTTGGTGGGGTGTCTGACTTCCACGCGGGAGACCCGCGGTGGTTTTTGGAACTTTTTCAAATATCCCGAGTGGCTCCGGGCTCGACTCAGCCCAGGTGAGTACCTGGGGCAAACCTGGGGTAAAGGTGGTTGGTGAACCACATCACCGCATCAACTCCATAACATGGCCTAGATCAAGGTCGAGAACGTGTGGAGCCCTACCTCCACATCCCCATATGCCTCCATACTTTACTTTATTTTGCTTTATTTTGCATCCATTATTTTTTTGTATGAGAATCCCAGAGATTTTATAACTGTCATTAAAGATGTTTCCCCACTTGAAAAAGTCCTGAATCTTTCAACGAAGCATGCCGTTTCCTCCTATAATAAGAGTAAATATGGCAACGAATAGCATTTTGGTGAAAGGTATCTAAATTTGTCGCGCTTTTACTGATATTACTCTTCTTTCCTGGGGATTCCAGTTTTGAAGCCTCGCATTTATTTATTTATTTATTTCTACCACATTATATATTTATTTCCCTATGGTTGTTCTTAGACACGCCGGCAGCAGCAGCAGTCCTGTCCAGAACTTTATTTACAGAAATGATTAGACCCCCATTGTTTTTCTCTTGCTCAAATTATTTGCACTCAGAACAAACCATCTCCCGCGTTTGGCCTTTGAGAGGAATTCCTTTTTCTTTTAGTACATGGCCTCTTTGGTACATTGTCATCTCGAGTATTGCCTCCTGGGCTTGACATTCTTCACATAAGCACATGACACACTCAAGCAGAACACAGAAAATTATGTACAAAAATAACACTAAAACAACACACTATATACAACAAAGAATACTCTAAATAAACACTAAACAAACGGACCGGTTAAAATATCACAGCAACGCAACGCAACAAACAAACAACACATCCTCTCCCAACAACATGAAAACTGATTGCAGGAAGAATCGCCCGATAAGCGGCAACACCGAGATAAACATTTTCTGTTGCTAGGTAACCAGGGCTTGAGTGAACCACTGGGAAGATTTTGATTGGCTTGCATGCCAGCAACCCACCCTCCCGCAGTGACGTAGACCCGCTTTCTCCACATGCTTCACAAGCGTCAATACCAAACTAATTTTGCGGCAGGTATAAACAACAGCAAAAGCAAACCATATGAAGATTCATGTGAATGCTCTAGAAGGAATTCTCTGCATATGTAATTTATCAGATTTCATAACGGCTTTTCAAACGGAGAGGAAAATTCAAAAGCAGCTGCCTTGGCATCGACCAAAATTCTAGCCAAGCCTTAAAAAGAGAATATTATTATCCTGAAATTTGTGTATACTTGTTATGAATTTTCAGCTTGGCAGAGTATTGCGTGCAAACTCGTTGCTGCTCCTTGTTCTGGTAGAATAAACTTGTATCGTAAATCACTTACACCCACTTTAGACGAAAAGAATTTTCCTTAGCATTTTTCTTAACATTTATGCCATGACCAAAATGTTATCGTGTAAAGCGAGAAATCTTTTGGCATTCCCGAAAATGCCATGGCATTTCTCAAGGGTAGGATCCATCCTATTTCCATAGCATTTTTCGTAGCATAACCAATCAGAAGCGACCTCTAGATCACGAGTGCAGTTGTAATGGCGGCCGCGTGAGATGTAAACAACGTATCACTTCACTTTTTTAAAACACGATAATTGTTCAACCGAGAGGAATAACGTTTCATATAAAACTGTATTAGGTACAAACCAATTGCGCTGCTTAAATACACGCTTTATAACGTATACAGTACACGAATGGAAGAATTAATTAATTGTTTCAATTGTAAACACCGTGCACTCAACATAGATGGTGTAACTCGACGTGCCTTTCATGCTGTATCTATATGTTATGCATTGTAATCGCAAAAGCTAGCCGAAAAGTTACATGAAATGCTTCCGTGTAAAGTACTATCTTATCTGCTATAAGATTTTTGGAAGCTTTTACATAGCATTTATGCTAGCAAAAATGCTAAAGGAAATGCTTTCGTCTAAAGCCGGCCTTATACTGTAATCACTAGAAGAATATTAAATACCAGGTGGTTATAATTAAAGCGAGGGTGTTCAGAGTGGTACAGCACGGGCTGTAATGGGAGTAGCAGTCTGAAACTTCGTAGATATGCTAATGAAGCAATGCGCTCACGAATTACGCAGAAAGAAATTAGTTCCAATTCTCGCCACCAGGGTAAAAAATGGCGCATACCATCGGTTTGGTAACCATCAGAACAGCTGAATTCTGCTGCCATGTCCTGGCAGATCTTTTTCTGAGATATTCTGGCATCACGTCCTATCAGCATCAGAGAGTTCAATAAGTGTGGTATGACTTGCACTTTAAATCAAGTTTCCATGGTCGAACAATTGCAAATCAACAACAATTAAACATACTTTCCAACAAAAAATCAGGGGTACGCCCACTTTGTGGCCACCCTGTACAATGAAACCTCAATTTTATGTTGATCAGGGGATCAACTTAACCCATCCACATACCATTTAAATGCCAAATTTTTTGCCATGAAATACCATTTAAATTTGGCTATTTCCCGTGAAGGTTGCACAGCAAGACAAGATGTCAAATATTGTGAAAACTATCCAAGCAATTTACGTGAAAATTTTATATATTGAAGTGGAAGTATAGTAATAAGTATGCACATATGCAGTTTACTTGAAAGATAATTAGAAACTCACCAAATAATTTTGATCACAACACATCCTTTCCTTAACCTTTTATTTTTTTTCCTGCCACTGCCACCTTTTCATCACTTTCACTACATTCTTCAATTTCACTAACACAAAATGAACCCCCGTGTTAATCTCCACTTCCAAAATCCACATTTTCCTCTTCATCGCTATCGAAAATCAACCTTTCAATCGCAGAATCTTCTACAACAATCTTACGCAACATGTTTGCAAGACGTAACAAATGAAGGTTTGTTTACATGAGAAATTACTGAACAAAACACGCTTGAAATGGTATGAAAAACTTAGCAGCACAAACATACACGTCATAGATTCGAAAGATCATACAACCTCTGCCATCTATTGAATGCAAAAGAAACTACGTGATGAAAATTGGGAACCCATCGATTCGACGACTAGGTACGGCAAGCGAACGTCCAGACAGGCCGTCGATTCGACGACTAGGTAAGCGGATGGGTTATAAAAACAACTTGAAATGCAGGAAAATATGAGAACTGGGAATGTAAAATCAGGGTATTCATGTAAAAAAAAAAGGCAGAATTTTAATATTAGAGGTTAATTTTATAAATTATTAAGGTAATAATAATAACACAAAATAAATAATAAAATGTGGGTTATTATGACCTGCCTTGACCTCTTTAAAATGCTTCAAGGCACGGCACTTGCTGCATTAAACACCTTCTAATTTATATAAATAAATTAGAAATAGTTTACTGTGTATGTGAAGGGTGTGTAGATTCAGTTCCATTAAGTTCATCATGCACACATGTTTTCAACACTTTGTCATATCTTGATTTTAGGATGTGCAGAACGTGTACCAGTTGGGCTTGAGGATGGAAGAGATGGTGTTTAATCTAGCCGACACACACTTCTTCTTCAACGATGTGGAAGTAAGTTGTTCTTCTGTTGATTTATTATTGTTGTCTTCATATGTATGTATGTGTGTGTGTGTGTGTGTGTGTAAAATAGGAAGCACGAGACACTGGAAAAATTTAAATTTTCACAACTGTATTTTCAATCTTAGGAAAAAGAGATGACGGAAACGGAAGTGAGCGTTGTGATAGCGGCCCCCGCTTCCCTTGTTTATATCCGGCCCTCTGGATTAATCCCCTTCCTTAATCCTTTCAATCTCTCTCCTTCCACACCTCACCCTGGGTGTTTCGCAAGCAGATTATATTACGAAAGGAGGGTTTCACATAACATTTATATTTTTAGTCGCTAGGTTCGTTAACAAGTACAGAAAGTGAATAAATATCTGGTAAAATATCAGTTCTTGGAGTTAATTTGTTAAATCAGAACATTTCTTGTAGGATTACATTAGTTTATTATATACTGTTTTTATATACATATTTACATAGCGTTTCCACATGTGTCATGCATGGACCAAATCAACATAACTCTAAATCAATAAAATGTATACCTATGGCTTACACCATTCGTACTTTCTTTACCACAGGGTTAGCAAAACTATCTCTGCGGTCCTATCGTAGACTTAACGATATTCCGTTCCTTTCTTTGATTTTCCTTATGCCTTTACATTCTCTCATTTTGTGCACTACCTTTCAATATGGAAATATCCAAATATTCAAAGCTTTTCTAAAAGGGAATTTGGGACAGGAAAACAGGAGTTGGCTTACACCAAATGCTGCATTCTTATTATCAGTGTAGCCACCATAAGTGGACTAAACTAGAGGAAAAAGTTCCTCGTTGTCGTGAAGGTGGGAAATAAGTTTTTTTTTTTTATTAAGCCCAACTGGCTTCTTTTATAGTACGTGGATGTTCACCCTTGGAATTTTTCACAGCAATGGTCTTTTGAAAGACAGCTAGGAAGCTAAGAACAGGGGAATTTAATATCCAGTAAAAAGCACAAGCACATATTCTTACAAGCAATAACATATAAAAGTACAGACGTAGAAACATATTAATTAACCCTACACCTTGTAGCTGGCCAGCAATTAATTAATACAATACCACAAACCAATAATGGTCAACCTGACCATTACAGCATTCACCCTGCCAAGTGACCAGATGGTTCTCTAGCCAGACTTCTTCAAAATCTGTGAGTGATAGGGTGTAGGGTTTTGACCTATCGTGGTCTCGTTTATGTCTGTCTTCAATGTGTCTCTTTTCTGCTATAGCTGTGTTCCCATCTTATTAGTTTCCATTACCTTATTTGTATATTTCTATTTCATTTGTTACTGTCAGATTTCTATTTTTCCCTTTCGTACAGGTGTGTTCATATATTTCAGTTTCTTATTGTACTAATTGTACTAGCCCTTCTATTTTCCATAGCTTTTTTTTCCTACTTTCCGTGGTTGTGTGTTAACATCTTATTTTCATTTTTTCTTCATACAGGACTGCGACCAGGTTCACATTGATGATGTCTCTTCAGATGACAATGGACAAGATCTCAGGTAGGTGGAAATCAAAGGTTCTACGAGGGGGCGTTCAAGTCAATCCGGCCTTTTGAGTTTATAAAATAAAAGAACAAATTCAAGGGGTGGAAACTGCTTTTATTTTTTGACGTTCTCCCCTGCTACATTTATACACTTATTCCATCGTTTAACTAATGCCTGGAAAGCTTTGGCATAGAAAGATTTGTCAGTACGTTTGAACCATTCTAGGACAGTGTGCTTCACTTCGTCCTTACTGCTGAAATGTTGACCTCCAAGGAATTCTTTTAGGGGTTAAAACAGGTAGAAATCACTTGGCGCTAAGTCTGGACTGTAAGGGTAATGTGGCAGTAATTCCCAGCTGATTTCCTGGAATGTTTGAGGAGTATGAGGTCTTGCATTGTCATGCAGAAACAGAATCCCCTTTGTGATCAAACCAGGCCATTTCTTCCTCAGATTCTTATGCACAACATGCAGAACATGACAGTAATATTCACCATTGATAGTGACTCCACGGGGTAAAAATTCCACGTGAATAATCCCAGGTTTGTCATAGAAAACACTTGCCATCACTTTATCTGCTGACGTAATTGTTTGAAATTTCTTTGCTGGCAGTGAGTCCTCATGCCGTACGGCCCTCTTTGAAGTGCTTGCACCATTCAAATGTCTTACTGCGCCTGAGTGTTTCATCACCGTAGTGTGCTTGCAGTCTTCTGTAAATTTCAGCAGGTTTTATACCCTCCTTCACTAAAGACTTAATCACCACACGTTCACACTGTTGTCAAGATCTTGAATACTGGTCTCTGGACTGGCGTGTGCAATGAGCACCGCCTACCAGTAACAGGACACAGTTGCCAGTTCCTACTGCATGCGCTACCTCCAGCCTGGGATTTGTTTTTAAACCTGTAAAACGGTTGACTTGAATGCCCCTCGTAGATTTGAGTCAATAGAAGATATTGTGGTGTTTCTATCCTGTAAAATAATAAATAGGTAGAAAACACCATAATCAAAATATAATATACTACAAATTATTCTGGATAACCTTAAGAAAACCATACCATACACACAAATATTCTCCCCACCAAAAAGGAAGCTACAGTTTTAACTACCCTAACTCGAATACCTTCTGGAGTCTGGGCATATCTCGCAGTCTCCCCCAAAATCTCATGAAATTATGAGTATTTTTAAAGGAAAACTCTGTTTGATTGAAATGGTTGGGTTCCAATGGAAAGTTACATGTTAAAATTTATAAATAATCTGAAGTGTTACAGTTGAATTGATTGAATTGTTACAGTTGTACATTATCAGTTCGAATCAGTAAGAGGAGAGGCTCACTGTATAGTAGTGTTAAGACCAGGAGTCGATAAATACAGGGTGCCCAGCTGCCATGGTGCCTGGAAATTTTCACTTGCCACCTGAATTTTAAATTGTTCTAATTTTTTTCCCTCAATATTTCAAGTTTGCTTTCGGAAATTTTCATTACCTTTCTTTTTTTTTTAATAATGAGCAAAATAAGTGTTTTTTAATGTTTGTGTATCTTGTGTATCATTAAATCAGAATAATAAACATGCCATTATAATTTTTTACACTGTTGCTAGCCGAACTTTAAAATCTGCAGCGATATGGTACAGTCAGCCACATATTTGAATGAATTGCATAGTAATTTCTGAGTTGTCAAATGGTTAATGCATAAGAAAGCTATGTTGCTAGTTCAGCTTGTGCTACTCACACAAGCAGAAATAGAATAAGTAATAAGTTCTGTTTCCTTTTGCTTAATGCAACCCACTTTTACTTCCAACTGTACAGTGTTGCATTACCCAAGAATGTACGTGAAACCTTCTTTATATTCAAATGGTAAAATGTTATTGCTTTGTAATAAAAGAATACAAGATTTGTTGTTCTAGAGCAGGGGTTCCCAAACTTTTTTATTTTACGGTGGCCTTACTGTTTCAAGATTTTTCCGTGTCACCCAAACCAGAATGTAGGTCGTCTATGTAACACTTGCAACGTTCAGTTAGTGTGCTTGCCTTAAGTTAAAAAATAAACACATATTTCAAATTCAGAAACCTTATATATGTAGAAAGTACTAAAACCGTGTAGACTAACAAGTAAGTGTCATTTCAGTGAAAATGTTGAACATTTCGCAGTAAGCAAGCCATGGCACCGTTTGGGAGCCACTGTGCTAGAGAATAAAGGGAACATTGAAGATTAGAGAGCAATTATAGGTATGAAAGAGATTCTAAGTTGTTGAAGAATTGTTTAAACTTTACATGTCTTCTATTCCAGCACGTACAACTTCCAGACTGATGGATTCCATGCGGCAGCAACGAATGGTAATCTTTGCCTGGCCACAGCATCCGGCGTCCGTGGTGGAGTCGACTGGATGCGAAAGCTGGCCTTTAGGTATAGAAAGATCAAGGAGATCTACAACAACTACCGAAACAGCGTTGGAGGTAAGTGTTCTCGTACTTTCTAAATTCAAGATTTTTGTTTCCCCTCCTTGCCAGTATTTGGAAATGAAAATGAGTTCCACTTTTTCTCACAAATAACTTCCTGGTTCGAGATATTCTAGGCACATTAAAAAATTAGTATGCTCCCTGCTGAAAATTTTGTCTACCATTTTCAATGGGTCTATAGGTGTTTTGAAACATCTACTGTGTTTAGATTTTCAAATAGATATAAAAACAAATTGTAAATCGGGAGGAATGAAAAGTTATATTTACAGCCAACATGTTGAGTTACATTCACTGTATACAATATTACATGCAATACTGAAGAGAATATTTCACTTGTATTTCTTCTACTGTATATGCACAGTAGAGTTTTAGTAGATTTCCGAGAGACACAGTAGAGTTCTACTGAAAACAGTAGAAATTTCCAGCAGGGTAAATTTAGAACATCCACGCTTTGTTGCAATTCGTCATTTATAGTTGTGTGTGAAATTGTTTTGTTTATACAAAAACTTATATTATGTACAAGAGACATAAATAAAGCACATGTAAGTCTTCATGTGGTCCCGCACCAAGGCATCAGGCTTTGGACTTGGGCTATGGGATACGTGCTGGTTCGAGTGCACTTAGAGGAAGCGTAAGAACTTTTCTCCTGAGATTTCGTCCAGCGTATAAGACTGCTAGCCCACCGTCGTGAGGAAACTGGAGAACTAGGAATGATTAGCATTACCCTGTCATGGAAACCTACAATATTTGGGGGTTCACTGTATTTACCCTGTAACCAGTTGGATAATAGTCCACCTCTACTAAGGGAGTGAGACTGGCAGCCAGCGGGAGGCTCTGAACCTCAATTGCACCAGGGGGTTATATTATGTGCCAGAGACATAAATAAAATACATTTAAGTCTTCATATATGTATTTTATTAAAATTAATGATTATTGATTGTGCAGAATTTGTTTGCAAGAAAATACCAACAGAAGGCAGATTCTTTTTGTTTAAAAATTACTAACCATTGTTATAACTGTATCTTTAGTCAAAATGAAAATAAATGTCTGATGAAAGGAGCGTGTGTTCTCCTGAAACGTCACAAAGAAAAAACTGTTTTCTTATGCTTGTAATAACCGTAAACTACAGGAAAATAAGAAGGCAACTGTAAAAGTAACTTACAATTACTTATCAAGTAACTGAGTTACTTTTTAAAGTGAGTAACTTACTGAACACTGGTTTTTAATTTTATGAGAGTTTCCTTAATAATGTTTTCCATGAATACGGAGAAAACTAGTACTCACTTTTATCCGCGAAGCTGTTTTTTCTTTTTCGATTAATTTCAGTGGCCACTGCCACCATCCTCGTTGGAACTTGCTGTACTGTTGCTTGGCGTGCATATTTTGTTTGTAGTTCTCTAGCTGCTGCTAGGTGCGCTGTTGTTAACTGTGCGTCTGGGTCTGTGTCATCTGCTATTTCCGGGCGATAACTGTTGTAGTAGGGGAATCCAAGTTTGGTGCGCTTGCCCGCTATCGATGTTTAGTTCGTGCCGGAAGTGCATTATGGCGTGCGTTTCCTTGATTTTGGTGTCTACGAGCGTGTGGGCAGTGTGTTTGACTTGAACCTTTTGAATTTTATGACTATTGTATTTGATATGTTTAGCAAGACCAGTAGTTAACAACAGCGCACCTAGTGGCAGCCAGAGAACTACAAACAAAAGACGCATGCCAAGCAACAGTACAGCAAGTTCCAATGAGGATGGTGTCAGTGGCCACTGAAATTAATCAAAAAAGAGAAAACAGCTTCACGGATAAAAGTAAGAACTAGTCTCTTCGTATTTATATACTACCGCGTCTCTATTTTCCCAATTATTAATGTTCTCCAATTCAAAATTTCACATTACGCCAATTACTCCTAGAATTATTAGGTTTGCGCTGTTATGCAAAAGTCAACATTGTCAGTATTTTAATTCTGTTTAATTCTTTTTCTCTTCCAGGTCTCCTAGGCCCAGGAAAAAGGGACCAGTGGCTCCAGCTGAGGTCCGAGATAGAAGCTGTGACTGACAACTGGCTCACCCTAGCCATGAAATGCTTGACTCTTATAAATTCAAGGTAAAAGTTCTTAAAGTCATACAATTTCCTCCAAATTTGTTTGATATGCCCTGTTTGTATTCATTAGTAGATCTTGTGATCCTTAGATGTTTATGGCATATTTGCTTGTGTAGTGTGGTACCATGCACCTGTCTCGTAACTGATTAACTCAAAAACGCTCTCACTACATGGTTAAATACATTGGCGGCAAACGAGTACAATGACTGTATCAACAAACTGGTGTCATGCTATGATTAATACTTGAATGGGTATGGCAAATAAAGGGTCTTTCATTAAGAGTGATACTTTTTAAAATTTGAAAAAAAAAAATAAAGCACTCAACGTATTAATGTAAATTGTGCTTTATTTTGAAGCTTAGACATTGCAGTTATGTTCTGAACAAACTATCGTTCAAATGTCCACCACGGCTTTGAACACACTGACGCACACGAAGCTCTAATTGTTAATCACACTGTCCAACATTAGTGGCGTTATGTCTGCGATAGCCTGACGAATGTTCGCCTCCAAATGTTCCAAAGTTCGTGGCTTGTCAGCATAGACGTGGGCTTTGATGTAGCCCCAAAGAAAAAAATCCATGGGTGTTAAATCACACGACCGTGGCGGCCAATTCACACATCCACATCTTGAGATGATCTGGTCGCCAAACTTCTCCCTCAGCAAATCGAGCGTAGCATCAGCTGTGTGGCACGTAGCGCCATCCTGCTGGAACCACAATATCTATGGTGTCAAGTTCTGGCCACAGAAATTCGCGTAACGTGGATCTGTAGCGGTTGCCATTGACGGTAACGCTTCTCTCATCATCTCGAGAGAAATAAGGTCCAATGACGCCGCCACGCCACAAACCGCACCACACAGTGAGTTTTTCTGAATGCAATGGCACCTCATGGCCCACTTGTGGGTTCTTCTCGCTCCAATAACGACAATTTTGCATATTGACGAATCCACTAAGACAACAATGCACCTCGTCTGAGAAGATGATTTTTCCACTGAAATCAGGATCAGTGGAGCCATCGTGTGCGTCAGTGTGTTCAAAGCCGTGGTGGACATTTGAACGATATTTTGTTCAGGACATAACTGCAATGTCTAAGCTTCAAGAAGAAGCACAATTTACTTTGATACGTTGAGTGGTTTATTTTTTTTTTCAAATTTTAAAAAGTATCACTCTTAATGAAAGACCCTTTACTTGGAAAAGTAGAGTAAGGTATGTAATTTCTGTACCATAAGTTTTTACACACATCATATGTCTTTGTGTTTGACACCAAAATATTCCTTATTTTCTTAATGACCCTCATATTTTATTGCATGACTATATGGTATATTTTAGGAATGGCCAGATATGAAAATTTTGCCAATACCAATAAAAATATTATTGATGCTGATAACTTTTATTCTACCAATCTAGTATAAAATTCCAACATTCCTTGACGAACCTGAATGGTTCGTTAACCTTAGTAACTGATGTGTTTAACTAGCTGCCTGCAATGAATGTTGCCTTTGAAAAAAGAAATTGAGTATTTAGATACAACAGACTCTTTTTCATTAGAACATGGATAATTTGAAGTTCTTGTCAATTTGAGTTTTGGATAATTCAATGTTTTTTCCTGTCCCCATTGGAGTTTGAATTAATAGGAGTCCACAGTATTTCCTTTACAAAACCATGACACATGAATTATATGTTTTACGGGACTTTAGGATGCAGTTAGATATTCATGTACCCACGAAATGTGTGAACATATTTGTGAACCTGTATATTTTGCTCGATTAATTTCATTGACTGCTGTATATGCATAAAAATAATAAAATGACAGAGATTTGCACTAAATTGCAGGCTAGTTATAGAAATGATGAAGGTTCAAGAATTATTTTCAGAAATATTGGACCAATGTGCCTTTACTGGTTGATACTAACAGTGTTAATTGGATGTTATCATTGTTATGGAAGTCTGCAGAATTTTTTTCAGGGAGGGTCGAGGAAGGTTTTTTTTTCTTCTAGTGATTGGGGGTGGGAAACAAGGCGCATTTTAATTAATAGAGTTTTCCCCTCCCAAAAACATTGCTACAGTTTGAAGTTATTATGTTTCTGCAATGCTCGTGCCATAATTAACATATATTTCTGTCAATGAAATTAGATTATGTGTAATTATAACACCATTAAGCCTTGTTTCCATGATAACCAAAAACTCAATATCCTGATCAAGGCAGAATTTATTTTATTTTAAAACATAAACTAAACATTACTTTTCAACCTTATGTTTTACGTTTACGTTCAAGTTTTTGGAAATTGTGTGAAATATGTAATTTTTGGTTGACTTCTTTCATTTTCGGGGGGGTTCATGGCCCCACTCCCAGACGTCTATATCCATTGTCTAGTAGTTCTACTACTTACGCTTGTCTCGTTTTCAGGTAGAAAACTTATTGTAGCCTGTGTTGGAGATTGAACTTACAGCAGACTTTTGATATTAATACAAATCCAGTGCTCCAGCCAGCTACTCCATGGCGTGGCATTCCCTTCCTCAGTGTTCACTCGAAACATAGTGTTAGAATAGTAGGAGCACTAGATAATGGATAATGTCCAATTAACATAGCATGCTAATGAAGATCCATTGCCACTAACATTCAAAGAATTACCTGTAAGAGATCTGATTAATCTGATCCATTTCTGGTTTATTTACCCTTTTTTTCAAAGTGTCTGTGAGCATGTGTGTGCATCAGGGTGCAAACTCCCAGGAGGTGGCAGGAATACTCCCCCCCCCCACACACCAATGATCTTGTTGTAAAATTTCCCCCCACTAAACTTTTCAAGGAGGAAGAGTTTTTGTTTTAACAACAGAAGATAAACAATTAGTTTTGAACAGGCCTGTAGTGAGGATTATATTTCAGGCAGGGCTCATCCCTTATCAGCACAGGCATCGCCAGAAATATTTGTAGGGGGGGGGGGGTGCAGGCCGTAAATAAAACTCAATTAGTAGAAATAATAATTACAGTATTACTACAGTTATAATTGTCATTTTACGATAACTATTATAGGTTATTAAAAATAAACCAATTTTAATTCCAAATTTATTATTATTATTATATAAATGCAGAGATCTTTCTACTCAATCCACTGTATGAGTGAATATCCAAGAATCCAACACTGTTGTTCATTATTTTTTCTTACATTTTATACAGTTAGTTATTGTATTTTGTTATTAACTTTTACACATTCTGTTAACAAAAAGGCTTTATAAGTCAGGGCCAAGTTTTACTCAAAAGTTTATATTGTGTGACCTCTCACAAAGAAAACTATGCATTTTGAGAGCTGTGGATCCATTTATTCTTTGGATTAAATGGTAGAATAAAAAATATAACCTGGTTTCTCTGGTATACACTGAACTTTTTTCGATCTAATATTTATTTTCTGCTAAGGAAGTAAAATTAATTACTATACACTATTTAAATTAGATATTTGTAGGATTTCGGGGTTCTTCAGCCCCGTTAGTTCTCCCCCTGGTTTTGAAGTTGAAAATACTTTATGGGAATAATATTGAAAACACACACAAAAAACGAACAATAGAGAACCTCATCTGTAAGGACACTCAAACCAGCAATCCCCAGAACACAGAAATTTGTCTGACTTGTTGCTTCTCTATTTCTCACTGTCTTTCGTCAGCTACCACAAAGTATATAAATAAAACACTTATTGGCTTTTAGATGTGAATTTTATACAAGAAACTATTATCTTCTTAATGTCTCTTCATGTTTGCCACTCCCCCTAGTCATGCAAATCATTGTTCATAGTATTAGTAGTATATTAAAATCTTCAATTTGCAATCAAATTTGTAATGAAGGACAGTTAATGTAATATATTGTGTTTTTATAATATAATTTAATTATTTAATAATTGACACATATTTAATGGCATTATATATATACATAGTGGCCGCGGTGGCTCAGTCGGTAACGCATCTGACTACCATGCTAAAGGTCCCGGGTTCGATCCCCGGCCGGTTCAAATCCGGGAACTTTTCTAACGATGGAAGCGGCCCCGGCGCCCACCCAGCGTCGAATAACATGGGTACCTGGGGGAAACCCTGGGGGGCAAAGGCGGTCAGGTGCATGATGCTGATCACATCACCCCCACTCACGACCGGATCAAGAAAGTGTGCGGCGTTATCCCCATACCCCCTATACGCCTTCATGGCGTGGTGCTATGCACAGGGTAGCACTTTACTTTTATGTATACATATGTATGTACCGTATATATAAATTGTGTCTGTCTGCTCCTTCCCCCCCATCAATCTGCAGTGATTTTGCACCCTGGTGTGCGTGTACGAGGGGAGAGTGAAAAGTTTTCAGGCTCACAGGGAAGGGGTACCAATAAGTTGCTGACCAAGGCAGTTTATTAAGGTAAAAACACTTAACACGTAACGTTTCGACCCTGTATCAGGGTCTTCCTCAGACGAAGAACTAAACTAAAATGATGAAATAAACTACACACAGAAAGATTTCATACACATAGCAGGGTCACAAGCCACACAACAACAAATCAAATTGACAGTCCTTATCTAGGAAGATTTCTACAAAGGAATTAAACATATCACCTCCTGACAGTTGTTGACTAATGGGTCTACTACACTGACAGGTGATTGGCAGGTCAAGATCAGCAAGAGTCTAAGAACCACCTGCTCACCACTCCCCCACCCCTCCTGCCTTTCTGGTTATGGGTGAATACCTCCTCCTCTGGTCTTCTTCTTTTCTCTTCTTTCTTCCTTCTTCATACTTCTTTTTTCTTCATTCCTTTTCTTCATCCTTTCAACTTTCTCTAACACACTCTTCCATTCCTTGTTTATCTTGAGCCCTCCATTCCAATTCATGATGTCTTCTCCTTTCTTTTCTATTTCTTTGGCCTCCTTCCATTTTCTCACTAGTTCTCTCTTCTCTTTTCCTATTCGCCTAGCCGAATCCCATTCAACTTCATGTCCTGTTTCTCTAGTGTGTTTGAATATGGCATTCCTGTCTCTCTTCAATCTCACATCATCCATGTGTTGCTTTAACCTGTCTTTAAGTCTCTTCTTCGTTTCCCCTATATATACACTTTCACATCCTCTGCACTTCACCTCGTAGATAACCCCTTCCTCTTCCTCCTCTCTCTTTTCTTCATTCTTCTTGCTGGCTATACTTAAAATAGTGCGTCCTCCCTTCCTGTAAGTTCTTATACCCACTTTCCTCAGCACTTTGCATATCTTCTCTGTGGCATCGCCCATACTTCTTATACCAAACCATCTCTCTTTTTCTTTTTCTTCCTTCTCTTCCAGTCCTCTCTCTTTTATCTCTTTCCTTCTTCTGTTGATGTTGTGTCTGTCTTTCTTTTCATAGCCATTCTCTTCTAGTTGTTCCCACAGGCTATTAATCTTGGTTTCTTCTTCCCCTTGCTCTGTGCATATCTTCTTTATTCGGTCTTCCATATTCCTTATAAAATTACGTTTAGTTCCATCACCCACATCACTTCTTTTGTGGCAGAACACTCCTGCCGAACACTTCTTTTGATACCATGTAGCCACTATCCCCATTCCTCTCTTCTTTTTCATCTCAATATCCAAGAAATTTAATGTTCCTTCCTGTTCCGTTTCGAGCTCAAGGAATATCCCTGCTTTCTCATCTTCTACATCTTTAACAAGCTTACTCAGCTGCCTTTTTGTTCCTTTCCATATCCCAAAACAATCATCCACATATCTACAAAATAGACTTAACTTATCTCCTCCTTTCACTATCACTTCCTTCTCCCATTCATTCATAACTAATTCCGCCAGCACAGGGCTCAAGCAAGAGCCTATATTTAGACCTTCACTAATCTTGATGATTTTACTCCCCACTCTGCTGTAGCTATTGTCCCAAATGGTTTCCAGCGCTTGTACCACTCTCTCACTATCCCATTCTCCTATAATGCTTTTCCCAACTTTTTTCCTCACTATATCCACTACGTGTCCCCTTTTGATGCTCGGGAACATGCTTCTCACGTCTAGGCTAAACATTGTGATTTTATCCCCAGACTCCTTCAGACCTTTTATAAGGTCCACCACCTGCTCACTGTTTTTCACGGCTCTGCTTTCTTGTTCTCTCACTAACACTTCAATTACCTTTTTTAACTTCTTCTCCAAAGGTTCCAAAATATTGTCCCTGCAATTCATCACTGGTCTCAACTTTATCTCTTCTTTATGTATTTTGGGAAAGCCTTTTAAACAGGGCAGTCTTCCTGCCTCCTTCGTGAGCTTTTTAAACCCCATCCTTCCACAATCTTTTATGATCTTTTCTCTAATATTGCGTTCCTCTTCCATTCCACAAATCTCCTCATACGTGTCCCCTTTCAGGTCTTCAAACTTCTTCTCGTACCATTCTTTTTCCATCACGACTGTGGCCCCTCCCTTATCTGCCTGTTCCACCACCACATCGTTCCTTGTCTTGATTCTTTTCATACCCTCCCTTTCCTTCTGGCTCAAATTATCTAATCTTCTCTGTTTATCCATTTCTTTCTTCAAAATGGCTGCTGTTCTTCTTCTAATCTTATCCCTTTCTGCCTCTTCTTCAATATGTAGCACCGCTTCCTCAATATCATATACAATCTCTTCATAGTTCACATGAAGTATGAAGAAGGAAGAAAGAAGAGAAAAGAAGAAGACCAGAGGAGGAGGTATTCACCCATAACCAGAAAGGCAGGAGGGGTGGGGGAGTGGTGAGCAGGTGGTTCTTAGACTCTTGCTGATCTTGACCTGCCAATCACCTGTCAGTGTAGTAGACCCATTAGTCAACAACTGTCAGGAGGTGATATGTTTAATTCCTTTGTAGAAATCTTCCTAGATAAGGACTGTCAATTTGATTTGTTGTTGTGTGGCTTGTGACCCTGCTATGTGTATGAAATCTTTCTGTGTGTAGTTTATTTCATCATTTTAGTTTAGTTCTTCGTCTGAGGAAGACCCTGATACAGGGTCGAAACGTTACGTGTTAAGTGTTTTTACCTTAATAAACTGCCTTGGTCAGCAACTTATTGGTTTCAATATGGAAACAAGGCTTAATTATATTACAAAGGGAAGGGGTGTTTGAGCTACAGTTTCACATTATGATTTCTCTACATAATCACACCCCCCAGATCAATGCACTTATGCATTCTGTGCTGCAATTTGTTTACAGTTATCTGGTAGAATGATTTGTCCCGAGTCTCACACCTCTGAATGACCACCTTCGTCCGTGTGGAAGCGACGTCCTCGAAGTGAATTCTTCATAGCAGGGAAAAGATGAAATCTGATGGGGCAGGTCGGGGGAATAAGATGGATGGGGAAGTGCGGAGAGCCACAGTCGAGCAAAGCAGCTTGTGCAGTGAGGCCTTGCCGACAGAGGTACCGAATCACGGCCCTGTCGGTCACTCTCTTCTCTGACAGTTCATTCATTTTCAACCTGACAAAAAAAAGAAGAAAACATTTAATTTCATAAAAGTTTGCACAGTGTCCTAAAACTCAAACCTTACATCCTCGAAAATTTTAACTATCTAGCATCACTCCTTCCATGTGAGGCTCAAAACTTTGCACTCTCGCCTCGTATGTTAAGTCAGGCTAATAAATCTATGCATGTGTCTCAGGACCTAATGAATAACCTTATTGAAGAGTTACACTAATACAAGAAATTTTCTTTTTTAGATCCAACTGTGTGAACGTGCTGGTCACAACAACACAGCTTGTTCCTGCCCTTGCCAAGGTATTACTGTTTGGGATCGGAGGCATCTTCCCCATTGAAAATATATACTCCGCTACTAAGATAGGTGAGTGTTTTCAGCCTTTCAAGTGCAAATCCTTAGGTAGGTGAAGAAAGGAGGCACCTTATGCAGCCTTTCTAGCTGAGGGATATAGCAAGGTTTTGTACTATATTCAACAGAGGCGAGGGATCCGGTCATCGGGAGACGTGGCGATGACAAAGCAAAATAGTAGAAATATTCCATTTTAAGGGGAGGGGATACAGTTATGCACCAATTGTGTATTTATTTCAATATCCCCCAACTGCTACTAAAAAAACTGGGTTTATCCAAGAGTATGAATTTCTCTCCATGTTGCAAGTGAAAGCATCTTTTAATGTTGATTATTACGCTAGACACGATGTTTGAAAAATATGATTAATAAGAATTTTCGGAATTCCATGTATTCCTTACGGGAATCAACTTAAACATCAAGTTACAGCTAATCAAATAGAAGTTTCGACTTTTCCACTGGTAAAATCCATCTTCAAGCTGACCTTTTCCCGTTGATATATATTTTTATTTCATCGCAAAAAATACTCCCATATGACCAATGCATCTCTCCTTACCTCCTGGCAGTGTTGCCAAACCTGGTGCACATAAAAGAGCTAAATGTCACCTTAAATGGAGTTAAAACTGACTTTCAAGGAGCTAGATTTACGAAGTGATTCCTAGAGCAATGTTAGTTGTCAAAGGGGTGGGGTGCTACCGTTAACTCTAAATTGATGACAATTTATTCTTAGTTTTCACCATCTAGATCCGGCGGCATCACCCATCTCATGGTCGTACGAAATCGAAAATAAAGGATTCCCTGATAACAATATTATGCCAATTTCACGTCAACACTGCGCTATAAAGAAAGTAGCTGGGGATATAAGAGGGGATGGGGCGACGCAGCCAATATAACAATATCACGTCACGTGTAAAATGTATAATTTGACAAATGTTTGTCTGTACGCCGGAACGAGTGATGTCATCATAGTGGGGCACGGGTGTGGGTGTCCAGTTCAGAGCCGATGAAGTGCACGAAAAACCAGATCTGGCTCCAAGAGAGCTAAGTTGGCACACTGCCACGGACGGAAGAGCTTGGACGGAGTCCCGTGGAAACTGTATTGCATGCCCTTAATTATTTTAGAGGTAAATGTAAAGTTTCCCATGCATATAGCACCATGCGATGAAGGCACATGGAAGAAGTAAAAAATAAGTCAGAATATTCGCATAGTTCTGCGAAATAAGCCAAGTGACAGCATGAAAAAGCTAAGTTTAGCGCATCAAAATGAGAACCCAATACTACTCCCCACTCCGAACCCTACTGCCGAGTTTCCTATTGAGTGAGATGGTGTTACATGACCCAGATCAGAGCAGAATTGTGAGAATCTCTTACCTGTTCGGAAGCGTTCAGCTGTTCTCTGCAGACACCTTACAGCAAGAAAGACGAGAGAGTTTGCCCTACTCTTGAAACAGGCCTTTTTTTTTTTCAGCCCCTATTGTTAAAACCATGCCAAGGTTTCTCTGATGTCATCAAAATTAAACTTCTTCTGAGTGTTCCAGCTGTGAAGCATGCAATGCTCTTGTTTTTAAACGGAGAAATATATGAAATCTGATTTTCATTATCAAGACCAACGTAGAAGCTTGACTTAACATGAATTGGATTTTGATTTTTGAAGTGTCGAGTAAGCCCTGTGCGAAAGCCTTAATATTATTATTTCTCTTTCTTGCAATAATTGGCACTTATCTTTGTACGTGTTTGCATTTCTGTTTGAAACACAGAGAGAAAAGGAAAAAGTAGAATTGTTGTTTTTTCTTTTACTCAATTCAAATAGTGTGGTCTCCAAAGCATTTTCTTCCAAGTTTATAACTTTTAGTGTTATTAGGAGTATTATTAAAGTTATTAACACTGTATGAACTGACAATTCATGAAAACAATATCAACAAGAAAATAAAATACAATAACATACTGTACTGTAGCCTTTATGTGAACTTTGTAATTCGTAAATGTCAATTTGTTATATTTCATTACAAGAGAAATACAAATTAATTAGATTTCAAAATTCTCATCATATGGGATAGCATAATTTGTCTTTTGTAGTTGTAAAGTCTATGGTACTGCAGTGAGCTTTTACATCCCAAGTTACCAAAAGTGGTTGGCTAAACGTTGGACCAACCGTACTGAAAATAGTTGGTCAACGGTTGGCCCAATGCAAAAACATACCATTGGCCAACGGTAATTTTGTCCGTGGTTCCAACGTTGGGCCAACGTATGGTTTTACTACGTTGGCCCAACGTACTGAAAACTAAAGAATGGATAGGTTTGTTTTCTGATATGTACATAATTTATTGTGAGGCCAAATGTAAACAATAGTTCAAGTTATTTATGAAAATTAAAAAAATACACAGCACTTTCTCAGTCACATGGTATCATTGTTTTCAAGGTACCATACCTTCAAGTGGTAGCACAACAACCTTCTAGAGTTTACTAATTTTTCCATCTTTCATGGAATTTAGTCTGCACATAACATTGCTTAACCACCTTCACAATAATACCTGTAAGAATGTTCTTGTTCTACTACAGCAAAAGAGACAAACAATAAGCAAATTACCCACACATCTTTCATCCATGGGGGCTGACAAAGGACTGATGAGTGACTGCAAGTTAAAAAGAGCTTCTACTTTGATTAAAAATATATATATATTTCCAGTGTGTGCTGTGACTGTAAAATTCGAAAAGAAACACTGTTACATGTCACTTATTTTACAGTCTAGAATTTTCAGCATTCTCCTGAAAGTTGTCTTAGCATTAAAAAGTTGTTTATAAAACTGATTTTGACTCACGTTCCCATGGTTCGGCAAACGTTGGCAACCAACGTAAGACCAATGTCAATTTGCCAACCAACGTAAACCCAACCTTTCCCACGTAAAAACTGACGTTGGCCCAATGGTGGTGGTTACTTGGGATTGAATAGACAATTAATTACCTTAGCGTTTCCTGCAGAGAAATACCGTGCCCACTCCCTTCTCTGTTGAAAGATCGGCCCTGACATTTGAGAAGTCTTGTGATGACTTCATAAAAATATCATGCTTCGCCACCGATATTCAAGCGTAGAAATTAATGCTTCATTCATTGCTTCACATCTGTCTTTGTGTTATCATCATTTATCTCTCTATTCGCAGGAAAAGAAAGCTGTTTCGAAAGGATCGTTTCCAGGTTTGGACGAAAATGCACGTATGTTGTGATTGGCGACGGAGAGGATGAAGAAGCAGCTGCGAAACAGGTTAGTAAATATGTTACTACCTTATCTTATTCACTCTTGTGAAGATCGGAATACTTTTTATTTTCATTAGGTGATGTTGTACACTTTTCTCTTGAATTTTCTTTTCTTTCTTTCAATTTACGAGGGGCGATCAGGTTGCTCTGACCCTAACATAGAAAGAGCGGAAATAGGGTTCCAATTTTTTTTTATTTTTCAACATACTCCCCTGCAACTCCAATGCACTTTTCCCATTGGTGCTCTAACGCCTGGATACCTTGCAAAAAAAAATTCTTCCAACTGGTCCTCCAACCATGAGTCCACAGCCCTTATCACCTCAGAATCATCAGAAAATTCTTGCCCACGAATATCATTCTTCAAATGTTTGAACAAATGAAAATCACTGGGGACCAAATCTGGGGAATAGGGTGGGTGGGGCAACAATTCAAACGATGAATCTGCAATAGCGGCCCTCGCAATGCGTGAGGTGTGGACAGGTGCATTGTCCTGGTGAAGGAGCACACCCACGCCTCTTTTTCTTGATGGAATCACGTAATTTCTTGATTAGATCACTGTAGTATGTGCCAGTGATGGTTTGGCCTCTTTGTAGATAGTCCACAAGCAGGACACCCTTGCAGTCCTAGAAAATTGAGGCCATCACATTCTTGGCTGACGTTTGCACCTTGAACTTCTTCGTTGGTGGAGAATGTGGGTGTTTCCACTCCATGCTTTGTGATTTTGTTTCTGAGTTGAAGTGACGGACCCATGTTTCAACCATAGTTACAAATCGGGCAAGGAAATCGTCTATATCAGCACGAAACTTGTCAAGAAGTTCTTGACTGATGAGCACTCGAGTTCGCTTCTGATCTGGAGTGAGGTTTCGAGTGACCCATCTTGCAGCAATTTCTTTCATTTGCAATTCCAGGGTAATTATGTTTTGCAGTGCCATATGACAGGCCACACATCTCAGCAACATGACGGATAGTGACTCGACGATCCTTCAGCACAATATCGTGGACTTTGCTAATGTTTTCGGTCGTCATGACAGTTTTTGGTGCTCCACCTGCATGTTCATCCTTACACGACTCTCTCCCACAATTAAACTCACGACACCATCTCTTCACCATACTGTATGAAGGACCAGTGTCCCCTAGTGTATTCACCAAGTCCTCATGAATTTTGGATACCGTCCACTTCTTCTTCACAAAATATTTGATCACCGCTCTCACCTCAGTTTTCTCCATTCTGGCACATTGACACAACTTCACTCAGTTATACCCCTGTACAAAGAAAACTGTACACTACTCAGACTTGCAATTCAGAATGAAAGCATACAAAGGATCATTAAACAATAACAAAATAAAAAATCAATCATAACGTCATTCCTTCTATGTTAGGGTCGGAGCAACCTGATCGCCCCTCGTAGGTCATTTTGCATTGCTCGTCTACCTCTTGGGTTAGTCACGACAAGAATGAAGTGATGATGTGGCAAGTGTAATGATTCAACCATCTCAGAGATGAGATTTTTATGTAACATGTCGAACAATATAAACTTTATCTAAGATCTAATAACACCAATAGTATCCAAGTACCAACATATAATAAGGCAAGATACGGATCAAAATCCATATCATCACTTTCAAGTAAGGCGTGGAACCAACTGCCTGTAGCGTGGAAAAAGGAAATTTGCCAAATTTAAACAACAAATTAAGATGTTAATCTATAAATACTTACACCGTGCCTCATTTACCTCATTGCCTTCTTCACATATACTTACTTAATTACTATTTCTTATGTGTTTTTATTGCTTGTGTGTTTCACTCATATACACACACTTATATTTTTCCATATTTTAAACATTTATAAACATTTAGCAGAATTATATAGCTTAACAAATTTATCCATGTAGGGCAAAAAGCTGTTTGTATAGTAAGATAATCTGTGTAAAAATACTGTAAGCTTATGTGTAACCCTACTTCAAAAAATAAATAATAATAATAATAATGACTAAATTTTGTTAACTTTGAAAGACTTCTCTTGAATGAGGTGTGTAACAGTTAGTTACAAAATCAAGTAAATATTAATTTTAATATATTAACTACATGAAATATAAATTATAATAAACGTAGGGATGTGCCGAAGCCGATTACAGATGTATGAAAATCGGCAGAAATTGACATATCGGCATCGGTATCGGAATCGGCAAAAATCCGATATTTAAACCGGTACAGATTATACTAGTTTTATATTCTAGTTTTGTAAGATTTATTGAAAATTTGGTTATGATTCGTCATTATTGTAGAGTTTTTGTAATAAAATTATTTCAAACTCTCATTTAGAGTATCAACCTAACTATAAATCGGATATAAAACAGTACATTGCTGAACCAGGATTTGCTGTTTTATTGGAAATTCAAAAGTGAGTATTCAAACCTGAAGCAAGTGCTGAGAAAATACTTGGACATACCTGCTGCATCAGTATTCAGTGATCGAGTGTTCAGTGTTGCTGAACAGATTTGAGATAAGAGAAGAAGTAGGTTACTTCCTGAAGTGCTTCGAAATCTCGTGTTTCTGAAGTTGAATCTGGCAGAACAGGAATTCATTAGTTTCAAAGAACTGCTTTTGTACTAATGCTAAATCTCTAGGTTCACATAACCTTTTGTAGATGCAAATGTACATTCGCATCTCTTGAGAATATATATGTATATACATATGATATGCAATAGAAATGTACATACCAAATTTATTTTTGTCATGCAGAAAATAACATCCCATTTCTGTTTAATAATCTTATGTATTGGAATCAGTTAAATATCGGCATTGGTATCGGTTCCAAAAATTATCGGTGAGTACATCGGCATTGGTAAATTTTCAGCTTCGTCACATCTCTATAATAAAGAAAAGCAGTCATGTTGGAGAAACACTCATCTGATGGATCAAGTATAACTCTATCCCCAAGGATTTAATAATAATTGTTTGTTATAATTTTCACACTATATTAATGGCTTCTTGTGTGGCAATGCCCTAATTTTTTGGATTGTATTTTCCTGCTTCTTGATTTTTCTTAATTCCTGTTTTTAAGTTAATGTTATTGGTAATGTAGCTTCTGTCGATATTTTATGCCTTTTATTTTTTTTCTCTAGCTCAATTTTCCATTTTGGAGGATCTCCAGTCACAGTGACACTGCTGCCCTCTACAATGCACTGGAAATGGGTTTCTTGTGATGTGATTGTGATTTCCTCAGTGATCTGTGATTCAGTTGGCACGGACGCAAAGTTCAGTTGAAAACGGAAAACAGGAAGCATTCCGTGAAGATAAAACTACACAGTGCGACCAAGAGATTTTGCAGCACAAGATTAACATGCGAAAGGTGCATCTCGACAAATGATCGTGTGTACATAGAGTGGAAGTCAGCAGTATTTAAAACGACTACAGTGTTCTTGGTTTACGAATCTGATGTATAGTAGCACAAAGTACCAGGAAATTACGTGACAAGAATAGTTGTTTTATTGTGAAACGTACGGAGGTGTGTGTCAAACTCTAGAAAGACATGTTACCGTTGTCAGGTGTAATAATCATGCAAACTTGAAAGAAGGAAGTTAAATGTTGAAGTAGCAGAAGAGAAAAATAATTTGAAGTAAAAATGAGTTTTGTTTTGCACTCTGTCCTTTCTCAAATGGGACCACAAGGATCGAAGGACAAAACATACATATACGATAAGTGTGAAAGACTATTCTATAAAGTATATATATAAAGTAACTTTTATGTAAAGAGCTTACACACCAGAAAGTTGTCACAAATAAACAAAGGCAATGTATGTGTTCTTTTCCCTTCTTAAACTGCTAAGAAAATATTGCCCTTTTCGTTTCCATATTAAGGAGAGGTTTTTGATGCATTCTTAAACATCCTAAATGATTTGTATTTTTAAGTTGGCCAATATTGATTTTTTTTTAAGTTCTTTTCTTCTTGTTTTCTTGTTTTTGCTTGCTTGGATCAAGAGTGTTAAATTCCTACTACACATGTAACAGTAACTCGAAACCAGCTATCTTATTGCCGTTATGACTAGTTTAGTTTTATGCCAAAGAATACATTGTAACCAAAATTGGTTCAATGTTTTGATCTTCCGAACTGAACACAAATTAGTGTTAGGTAAGTGGCATAGGAGTCTTTTTAGCTAGCACTCTTTCACACTGGGCAATAGCAACTGAATTAGTAAAATCCTTTCAAGTTTGTAACAGGTTTTTATCACCTTCAGCCTGTTGCTTCTACAAAATTTGGAAAAAAATTGGAAACTTGTGAGGGAAAACTGTTTTTGGGGACGGAACATTATCCACATACGTATCTCCCATTCCATCTGATGTCATGGAGCCTGAGAACTTGGTCAGACTTCTGGTGCTGCAAGCTGTCACTTGTTACCAAAGTTTCTGTACGTTGCCCGGATCGGTCGACTGCTTATTATCTAGGGGTTTCTAATAACCAATTCATTCATAAACTACCAACACGTTTTGCACTCCTTCGTGGCTAGTATGAAGTTGCACCTTATGAGGCTCACACAATGATGCCTCACAGAGATAATTTTATATTCAATTTACAAAGTTTCTCCCTTTCTCCGTATATACAAGTTTCCAGTACAAATCTGTATAATGTTCTAGGTTGACAAGAAATGGACCTTAACCCACTCCCGCTGTTTATCATGCATGAGTCCCTACACACGGCACTCATAAGTCAAAACTAGCAACACAGCCCTCTCCCAACTATTTGCAGAACAGAACCTCCTGTTCTTGGTCAGAATTAGGTATTTATACATCCATGAAAACTGGCCTGCCCCCAATGTACTTGCAAAGACCCTTTTGTTAGCTGTGAGAAAGAAAGCTGTTGCGGAAAAAATAACCAGAATTCTCAGCTATGGAGCCAGAAGCAACCTTGGCCAGAGAATTTTACAAACGTCTAAGTTTTATACGTAGATTGTTCAATTTTCTTGAACAATTTCTGGGGCTTGAATCTAACAGTGTGAAGAAGGCCAGTTCACAGTGCTGTACTTTTCATTAGGATTTCATGTCGACCAATCCTGATAGGGAGATTTCACACCAAAAGTCACGAGCAACATGCAACACATGTCACATTGGAATGAACCAATCAACAGCAATGTTCTGCCCAGTAGCAGCAGCATGACATGTTGCACAAGCCTGCATTCAATTGGTGAAATTTTCAAGTGGTGTATTGTGAAAGAGGGCTTAGGCTTTTAACATATTGTTTACAAGGTGCTAACTGTGCACAACAATAACGTTGAGGTCTCTATGCACAAAATAATTGGAAAGGAAACCTAATATTTAATATAACAACTAGCAACATTACAAACTTTAAACTTTTTGTTTAACCTAACAAAATTAATGAAAATGAATCGTGTTAAAACAAATTTGATATTGAATAATTTAATACAGTGTCATTTGCTGGCCAGCATTAACATGCTACATCCTAAACACAGTTTTATTTTCCAATCACCCTGTTCCATACTGTACAGAACACTTTTATTTCTTGTAGTCCATTTACTCATCAAATTTCTGTACAGATATGTTTTGCTTTGTACAATGTAATTGTGTAGTTCCATTAGACATGGTAGACAGTGTATGTTTATAATAGAATTAGATCTCATAAGAAGAAGCCGAGTATATAACACTTTACGTACCATTCCTACGGCAAAGCATAAATATGTAAATACATGAAGTTGATGGGTTATGTAAGAATTTCATTTGATACTGCAGCTAAAGGTCGGTTATTTAATACATAATAACAGATCGGTAGCAGTTATGCAACTTTTTAATAATTATTGCAAATTTTGAGTATTTCCGTTTCATGTGAAAAATATATGTATGTACATTGTGGGCAAAATGTGAGTGGTGGCATGATTTTTATCATGCGTAAAGAGTGCAAAGAATTTAAGCATCTTTACATAAAATGTTATGAGAAATATTTTGAGCTTGATGTCAATCTCAGGGGTGGAACATGACCGGTAAAGTGGGAAAAAATCAGTATTTTCATCCTGGTTTGTAATTTGTCAGTAAAGTAATTACTTTTTCGATTTTTGTTCCTGCATTTTTGGGGATACAGGATGACTTATTGTTTAAAACTGAGCATTTGATGTACGCTGCTGACATAAATAACATTATGGAAGTCAGCATTACACAATTCATGCTAGAACAAGTTGAGGTATGGTGGGACCACAAGCAAAGGAACCGCCGCAGAATTTCGGTGCCCTGTGCATCTTGGAGGTAAGGGGTTGAGCTGAATGGATGGAGGATACGTTGCATTACGGCATTTGATCGAAGGTTCTTTTGTTTGTGGGAGCTCTATAGTAGCAGAAGAAGAAGTCAACGTGACACAACATGTGCTAGAAGGAGAAGAGATGGCAATGGAAGAAGAGGATGAGAAAATACATGCAGAAACAGTGCAGAAAACTATTGAGAAAAGGAAGAGTTTGGTAATAACTTCTTATTTTTACAAAACCCAAAGTAAAATAGACAAATTTTACCTTACAGCAATTATATTTTGTTCCCATAATTATTATTTTTAAAGGGTATGTATTTTTACCATAAATGTTTTTTACACAAATGAAATCATATTTTAATGTTAATTGTGATCATTAAAAATGTGCAAAATCTAGCTATGGGGTTGTGGAGGTTGGAAAATACAGTTTTAATGAACTTCCATTTTTCCTTTCAAAATGCTAATTTATCGATGGCTGTAATCAAATTGGTCGGTAATTAGTCAGTTTTTTTTTCATATTTCAGTCAGTAGTGTCGGTAACTTTGACCAGATCAGCAAATGTAGGAATCAAATAGTGGAATTTGTCTGGAAGTATCATGTATATTAACTATAGATGGGCCGATATGAAATTCTAACCAATTCTGAGAAAGTACTAATGAAAAATTACGGAAGTAGCTAGATCAGAGGTTTTCAAACTGTGTTGCGATGTCCTCGGGCTTCAGGGTTGGTGTGGAAGATCGCAGGTATAATAGAAAACAGAACTGAATATACCAGGAAACAGATATTACTTCAAATTTTCAATAAATACAGTTATACATTATTATTCATAAAAGCTATGAAAATGCAAGAATTGTGAGTACAGGTAATTGATTAAATTATCAGCAATATCACCAATACCTGTACTGCCCATTACCAATAGGATATTGATTAATCTGTTCCATTCATAATGTTTACAATAAGCACTTTTTTCTTTTATCACACTTGTAAGGAAAACATTCAGAAAAAATCTCAACATATTTATCAGTCGATGCTATGGTAAAGCTACATCCATCAGTTTCCAAGGATTTTTTTTCTTGTAAAAACGAAAAAATATTAATTATGCTTTGCAATAATTAAGAAGAATCATACATTGCCTGTAATGTGTATATATATATTTGTATCATGAAGTGGATTCATATTGAAATAACCTGATATTAGCCACAAAGGGACTGATAAAATTAATTTGATTACTTTTTTCATTATTTGGTCATAATATGAATGTAAACACATATTAGTGCAGCTGAAATTTTTGTTAATGATACATGAAAGTTTTTATCTAAATATTGTTTTTTTGTGTGTTTTAATGGTTGCTGACAACTATACCCTTCTTATAGTAAGATTTTGCTATTTCTTATTGTTGTTTTTTATATTATGTGCATAACTGCTACACTGTAATAGTGATATGGTGTTGGCTTTACAGAAAGCTAAACCAAAGACATGATAGTTTTATATTTGTTGTGAGTTGTCAAGCACAATTTTTTTTTATTTTATTTTATCTGTTTAAAAGTGCTTATGCAGACTAATATCATATTAAATAAGCTGCAAATCTAGTAGTGGTATTCTTACAGCAAAAATGAAGTGATTGAAATTTTAAAAAATCAGCAATGCTTCTATCCATTTTCCTCAATCATGCTTTAAAAAATAGCCATATTGTATACTGCTCTATGTACCTCTTTGTCAGTTGTTTTTTTCCCCACCAGGGGTCGAATGGATTGGAGCAGACTCGAACGGCATTCTGGTTCGTGAATATCTGGAACCTTCGTGCTCCATCTCGTCACTGTCATAATCAGACAAGAAACAGACAACGACATGTTAACGAAGGAAAGGCTTTCATTTCGTGAAAATTGCCATTTCAAGCCCTGCTTTCCACATTCTAACATTTTTGATGTTGTCACATATTATTTCCAACTTTGTAATAATAACACACTTTCTTTTGTTGAGCCAAATACTGTCATTGAACAATATTACAATCAACAGTTAAACCAAGTAACAATATTTTGTAGCAACAATGCTTGTTACGTAAAATTAGCCTTATAAACAGCTAAACAGATAAAATTTATTGTGTCTTTTTCGTGATACTTCAGTTTCAGTTTTTGGAAATCATTTTTTAAGTTCCTCTTGTACATATGTGTTATTTCCATTGCAGAACTTTGTTTAAAATTTACAACTGTTACAAGCACAGTTAAAATGTTTCAGGGGAACACAAGCTTCCTTGATCATTGTCATTTGAGTGAAACATTTTGTCAAAGATGGTGTTTATATGATTGTAAGAACTGTAAACTAAAAATAAAATATATATATACAGGGTGTTTTCAAATTGTGTCCGGGATCTTGGAAGTCGATTACTCAGAGGCCAACTCACCCACAGGGAAGAGACTAATATACAAGTTTTAACCCACCTTACAAATGTGTGATATGTCCTCCCTTGGTGACTCAACAGATGTCAATTCTGTAATATTGCTCATATGCGGTCCACAGTCTCAGGTGATCTGTTAGTTTTACATCTATGTAGTCCCCAAGGGAGGACACATCAAACATTTGTAAGGTGGGCTAAAACTAGGATATTTACTCTCTTCATTGATATGCTATCATTCCTGTGGGTGAGTTGGCCTCTGAACAACAGACGTCTGAAATCTTGGAGGAAAATCTGAAAAACACTCTACATATATAAACATACATAATTTGTTGAATGACACCATAAGTAACAAAAAAATGAAAGGATGACAAAAATAGAAAAAGCTTCCAAAAAAAACTTCCAAAATTGCTTCAATATATGTAGACAGGTGATAAAATGCTCCATATTTGTAAGTACTTCCAGTTCAAAAAACAAAATGTTCCATTTCTATTTTTAAAAAATTATAACATTTATTTATCACATTTGCACTCCACTATTCTGTGAAATGTTAATGTATTTTTCTTTAATGCAGTCATAATGTAATTTCTTCCATAACAAAAGAATGTTGCTAAAAACTGAATTTGTGTATGCTGTGGAGGTTAATGGGGTGTTAATTATAATGGTTACAATTAAAAACAAAGAATGCAAAAGTGAAAACAGTAACTTTGTGGCTAAGAACTTAATTTTATTTCTATTTTTCTCTCCTTGTTTTAATTTTTGTGTTCTTGAATCATCAGCTGTAACCTCTCCTAATGTACAATTTGTAAATGCCAGATGTGAGTGCTTGGATGATTGGTATGACTGAATGAAAAAGTGTAATGTATCTTGAAATTACAGAAATTAAAGAAATATGGTTGATTAAGTTCCACGATTTGGTTCTTTTTCTCTTCCCTTTGTGTGGCAATTGTACCTTATTTCTACCAGTTTTTATGGAAGTCTGGTAACACTAAATAATTTCTATCAATATCGCCGCTGAATATTATTTTATTGTATATTCATTTTCCGTTGATTTTATCACATTCTGTACATTCCGTACATGTTAATGCATCACTTTCCGAAGTGAATCTTTTAGTGCATTCAAAATCCACATACGTTAACCAGCTCTCGTGAACAGTTAGTCCACATGGACATATGATAGGGCTACCATACGTCCTGGTTTTCCCGAACATGTCCTTTTTTCGGACCCTGAAATTCGCGTCCGGGCGGGTTTTTACTTTCTGTTAAAATGTCCGGGTTTTTACTTTTATCCAATCATCATAGGTCGGAGATCATGAAGTTACAACTTTTCGAATCATTAAACGTCTGATGTTGGCAGTACTGGACGATGCACTAAGCGTTAGTCGTTTGTTGTTACAGTTTTAAGTTCCGGTCGATGTGATTTCCGCGTCATTCCTTTGTTCGTGTTTGGAAGTGGTAGTTAGAGTTTGCGAACACGGTGTAAGCTACTAATATGCCTAAAAGAAAGTGAAAGTTTACTAATGAGTTACAAGAAAAGTATTAATGTTTTAGACGTGGTAGAGACGATTTTGAAGGCGAGTGTATGGTTTGTAAACCCGGTACATATGGGTCTGTGGCAACCAAAGGAGGGCTAGACTTGCAAGCACACATGGAGTGCGAAAAGCACAAAACAGCCATCAGAGGTGAAGCTTCATCTACAAAACTGACAGTTTTTCACGAAACCTGGCAGTGAACATGAAGATAAAGTAATTGCTGCAGAAGGTTATTTCGCGTTTCATACTGTTAAGAGGGAGGTGGAATTTGGCGAAGGTCGCCGTGGAAAGTGCTTAAATTTAACATGGGCTTTTTTGCATTTTGTTGAATATAACGTTTTAGGACAAAAATTTGCCGGAAAACACGCAGTAGATGTGAACTTACTTTATGAAACTTTGAGTACATGACACATTTATGCAATTTCAGTCCAATAAATGTGCACAAATTCCATTATTGTTTTTCAATTTCCCATAAGGAAATACGTAAATAAGCACAGAATGGTTATAGGATTTGTGGGTAGCACCAAGGAAAATGGCCATTATGATGCATACTAACGTAATGCTCAATCCTTTTATGACTAAGCTAGGGAGGGCTTTTCTTTTAAAAATCACTTGCACAGCCCAAAATGATTGTTTAAAAATGTCATGTATTATCGACGGCGAAAGATACGGCCGCTTCAGCCGAATTTCATTCATCATAGTTCGACACTTGGCCACTAGATGCCTCTGTTGCAAAATTGCCCCAGGCTGACGGTGAGGGCTAGTACGCGCGGGTGTTTGAATCCTCTGCACAGCTGGGTTCCGTCCCCTCGTCAGAAGGTCCCGTAGCTGTCACAGCTTGATTTATTGCCTCTTCCCAGGCAAGAAACCAAGAAAGCAGGAAGGCCATGAGTTTGTGTATGTTTGATTGTAGAGAAGCAGAGCATATTTACCATGAATTGGAACCAGTGACACAGTAACTTTATCTCGATCTTACCGCGAAGGACGTATTTAGGGGGGTCCAGGTGTCCCAACGTCCCCCCGAAAGACTTACCAAGTACAAAAAAATTAAATAATGAGATCATAAAACTTCAATTAAGTAATGAAAATAAGGTGGTTGTTTAATCGCAAATTGTTTATTTCCGCAAAAATATTGGAAAGTAATACGACTTTGAATGACAGTACCAAAGAAGATTTATGCAAGAATTATTACTACTTATAATAACATGCAAAATATTACCAGGAATTTTACTTTCGTCAACTGATTCTAACATCATTTTTTCATACTCAATAAATATTATATTCTTTATCTATTTGACATTAATTTCCTTGCCAGGGCAGTTTCTATTTTTTTTTAAATTTTGCCGACCTTAACTACACGTAAGCTAGATAATGAATACGTGATGTTATACTGTATCACTGTTGTGCGAAACGAAACTTTAATTGCACACAAACAGTTACAATTGTAACCAATTTATACTCGAAAGTAACATGTAAAATACTATAACCATGAAAAAATATGGGGGGAGGTCTATATAATTTACATATCGATGCTGCAATAATAATCACTGGAATCCCCCCCTCCCCGACCCCATTGGGTCGAACCACTTAGTTCTGGATTTTAAGGTGTTGGGATTCTAGATATGTGGCCCGGATAGTTTTGACATTATCGTTATGCGGCCCTACTCACGAATTGAGTTTGACATTGCTGGTCTATAGTACCTGTTGAGGAGATATATGCATGTGTGTGTGTGTGTCATAGAACATCACTACTTCCAAACAAACTTGATGTAGCTCTTACAGAAACATCTGTTTTGGAGTGGAACAATGACGAAAAGTTTACACTGGCCTCCCCGATGGTGCAGTGGTAGTGTCGTAGCCTTGTTATCAAGGGGTTCCAGGTTCGATACCCGGTGGAGGCACATAGTGGTTCGGATTCAACTTTAAACTGTAGGTCCAGTCCCGCTTAGCCTTACTGTGCATAAAGTGGGCTTAAAACACTAAATCAATCAACCAACAAAACGGTTTACCGTTTCTTTGCAAATCTTCAATTAATGTAAAATTTAGTATAAAAACATAATTTTTGCTGACTTTCTAACTTGAGATTTAAAGACAAATTATTACTTCGAATTCTTCATTAAAAATAACAAAAGTGATATAAAATATTGGATAAAATTCTTGCCTTCGCTGATAATCAAATTAGAGATGTACAGGTTAGGAAAGTGGAGGGAGGATTTCCAGGCGTCTTCCCCTTCAATGTGAACGGTGCCGCCTCCGTTCTACATTGCATTCAAAATTTCTTCTTAGTTTCAGATATATTTTGCATCCCCTATAGCATAATGGTAAAGGTGACCCTTGTAATTTAAAATATCCTGAGTTTGGTATCCGGTGGACACCTAATAGTTAGTTCAATCCCACTATAAATATAGATCCAGTCCCGATTAGTCTATCTGTATATAAAGTAGACTTAAAACAGAAACTCAAGATACTCACGATTATCATAGGGTTGGCGGCGATTGGTGCAGTTAGAGAGCCCCCTCTGCTCAATCAAAATTATGAAACATAAACTTTTCAGTCAGTAAAACCATCGTGGTACGAACATTAAAATTTTTGTTTCAATTACATATTCGACGTTGATCTTGTCCAGCAGATTACCAATTGTGATAACTTTTCTCTTCTTTAAAAACTACACAAGGAAACAAGTTGAAAACGTAAATTGGACAAGGTTTCTTCTCTAGAACTGATTTTTAAAAGACCATGTCTTAGAGAAGCTCTGAAGGATATTCTATTCTTAAAACGCCAATCAGAATAAGGGATCAGCACTTATGTATATTTTCTCCCGCAGGCACGTGACCGGGGGGGGGGGGGGGAGGGTGAAGCTGAAGACCGTTCCTAAATCCTACAAATATGTAATTAAAATAGGGTATAGCGGTGATTAATTTTACTTACATTAAACATCCTGTACAATAACTTGTAATATACTGAGAAATTCATTTTCAGGGGTTCTATTCCCCACTTTTTCGCCCTTAGATGGCAGCTGCTGATAAGGGATGAGCCTTCCCCCCGAAATAAAATTCTGGCTACGGCCCTGCTGTTCTGCATCATGACTGTATGGTCCGATGCATCATGGTTTGAGCTCCGTCTACGGGACGCGCGCAGGTTCGAGTCTCTTAGGGGAAACGTATCAACTTTTCTCCTGAGATTTCGGCCTGTGTATAGGGCCGGTTGCCACCCACCATCGTGAGGAGATTGGGAAGCTATGAATGAGTCACGGAAACCTACAACAAAGATTAGGGGTTCGTCGTGCTGACCGCACATAACTGGTTGGACTGGAAGTGAGGCCTACAGTCGGTAGGTGGGCTCTGGCCCTCAGGGGCTGTAGCACCACGGGTTTACTTACGTATATTGGCGTAACCAAGTGTGGGTCCACAGAGGCTCGGCCTCTCCTCGAAATTCTGTCACTTTATTTTGGCCAATTCACTGGGATTTTTTTAAGAGTACTTTGTAACACGTATAGTGCTGATCTTGAAGATCATACTATAATTAGTTGGACTGAAATTTCACTTGGCAAGCAATCAATTAACATTGGGAAAAATCACAATAGGAGAGAGCAACTAATGTGATGCAGGAACTGGTCATATGTTTCCACAGGGGATTCCCATCATCACTGAGAGTTTGTCCCCACCCTTGGCCGATTAGCCGGCCCCGTGGCGGAGTATTTATCTCATTTCGCTACGACGCCAGTGGTCCCGGGTTCGAATCCGGTCTGGGCATACGTGTCCTTCGTGAGCGTCTCTTCATCGATTACATCATATCATCATTAGCCAAGAGTGGCAGAAAGGCGAAGTAAAATAAACAAAATCAATCAATCTTGGCCGATTAAAGCTGCTGTGAACTCCAACGATGAGAACTGTGCAAAGGGACTTAATTCAGATCATAACAAAGAAAACTACTTCATCAAAGTGTATGTTCAATATTATACTATTGTTTCCTGACATCTTTGTTACTACTGTACATTTTGTTACATTGTTTTGTCAGTCTTTCTCCTTTTTAGTTTTTCCATATGTTATTACGCATGTCCACGTTTCCCCTTTTTAAATTCCAGGTAGTTTCGCTCCTGCCCATCTCTAATAGGGACTCGATTCGTTAATAGTTGAAATAATAATTGTTACTAATTCTTGCCTTATTATTATTATTATATTGATTTTGTATAAAAAAACACCCCCTTCAAAGGAAAATACTTTCTTTCAGCTGATATTCTCTACCGCCTTCTTTACTCTCAATTGATAAAATTCCAACCTCAACAAGAAAATTCAACATAATTATAGTAGCCACTGTAATCAACCAAATTTATTCAATCAAAACTTTAGTCATGAATGTTCTGTCTCTGGAGCCTGCCACTAGTCTCGCTCCATGCAAGAGTCAGCCAGCAAGCAGAGAAATGCGAATTGCTTTGCCAGTGGAGAAATTTTAGCCTCCGAAACCAGAATTAAAAGAAACAGGTGGGTGTCCTTTTCCTGGAAACCTCGCTGCGGGAGTCACGCGGAGGGGAGGGCGTGGTGAAGGAAGGAAGGTTCTCTGGCCTCAGGCTTAGGACAGCCGAAAAGAATTCCTAGTCCTCTGATATGTCGCTAGGTGTCTCTGTATCGCATCGGGCCAGGAAACTACTTTCATGCCAACCTCCAGCCCACTCTTAAGCATCACAATAGTTATAAAGTGATGGACTGCACATCAAGCTTGATAAAATCATTATTTCCTGATTCCAATGTAGCTAGAAAGTTCTCAACTGCAAGAACGAAAACAGAAGCAATTGTAAACTCTGTGCTAGGTCCTCATTCTATTGATAGTGCCATGAAGAGAATTGAAGATAATGAGATTGCTTATTGTGGTGTTTCTACTGATGGCAGTAATCATGGTTCAGTAAAAATCTTCCCAATCATTATTCAGTATTTTGATTGGAAAACTGGTGGCTTGCAATCCAAATTAATTGAACTAGATCAGCAACCTAATGAGACTGCAGACACTATTTCTTCCTTTTTAAGGAATGCACTTGAGGGTAAAGGGGCTGCTTGATAAGTGCATAGCATTTACTGGAGACAATTGCAATACCATGTTTGGAGGACTACGCAGGGATGCAGGAGGGAAAAATGTTTTCTCAAAACTGAAGAAATTGTTAGGAAACAAGACATTAATTGGTGTGGGGTGTCCTGCACACATCTTGAATAATTGTGTACATCAAGCTGTACACACATTGGATTTTGATATTGAAGGCATCATCTTCAAATTGTATCAGCATTTTAACATCTACACAGTCCGGACTGAGCAACTTAAGAGTTCTCAGAATTTGTTGATGTTGAATATAAGAAGTTGTTGTCACATAGCAAGACAAGATGGTTGTCACTGAGTAATGACATAACCAGACTCATTCATATGTTACCAGCTCTCAAATCTTTCTTTCTTTCGCAACCTAAGCCACCTACAGTGATCAAGAAATTCTTTGCAAATGAATTCAGTGAAATTTATTTGTAACACCTAAAAACACTGGTGGGTATGTTTCATTCACGTACAGAAGAACTTGAGAGAGAAACAAATTCACTTGTGGAAGTTCTTGGAATCTTGTTGTCCATTAAGCACATGCTCACTGAACGTAAAGCCAGTGAATTCATGTCAATAAAGGTGAAAATTCTGCTGGAAGAAAGGCGTAAAAATGGACTGGATGCTGAATGTGACGAATTCATGACAGCAGCAGTTGGACTGTATGACAGCTGCATAGAATAGCTGGAAAAATGGATGGCACCCATGCAAGAGTTTACTGGTTTCATGTGGATGTCTCTTGAAAAATCACCTGAGTGGAAGGATGTGGAATCAACTATTAAGTATCTTTTGGATAGAGGTGTACCTATAGATGATGAAAAATGTTTTGATCAAGTATGCAACCTCAAGAAATTTGTGAGCGAAGAACTTGAACATGGCCATGATTTTCTTAACCTTCAAGCTCATAAAAAGTGGACTGTGTATTTTGAGAAGTCCAAATATTCTTCCTGCCATTCGGAACTGCTGAAAATTGCTGTTTTTCTTTGCCATTCCATCCTACAATGCAAATGTAGAAAGACTCTTCTCCCTAATACAGAGTCCGTGGACAAAATAGAAACAGTTTGTCTGTGGAGTCACTTTGAGGAATTTTGCAAGTGCAGTACAATTACAAGGACATCAGCTCTAAAGAATTCCATGCCTACCTGATGAATGAAAAAGAATTGTTGAAAAAGATAAGTTCTACAGAAAAGTATGCTTGGGCTAATGTAAACAAGGAGCAGTTGGAAGGAAACAAATAACGAGGTACTGTGTTTCTATATATAAAAAGACTAATCCAGAATACACAATCATAAGAATAGGTTAGTTCAATATAACAGGGTGGACGTCAATACTATAAAGTCAGGTTAGGTTAGTGGCAGTATAATATCATGGAGAATAATATTTTATTTAATGCTGACAAATTGTGTGATTTAGGTAATGTTTTCGTGTTTGTGAATAAATTGATGGTGTGTGTGTGTGCCTTTCGAAGAAAATGTCCTCTTTTTAGCATTTCAAAATATGGTAGCCGTAACATATGACAACATAGTCTTCAGCCAGCGATATGGAACTTTCGCATGGTGACCTTCTTCAGAAAACTTCATAAGAGGAGGACAGGCGCGTATATTCTAGGCTACCTAGGCTATCGCCGAAGCCCAGATTAAATACAGAAAATAATCGACTATCAAATGTGACTGATGCTTCACTCTCAAACAACGACCGTGGGAAAAAGTGATAGTATAAAACCCACGACTCCTGTGCACCGTACTCCCCGCTTCCATGGCCCGAGCTGAAGGGAAGAAAAGGCTCCGGGGGATTTTTCGTCCAAGGTTTGTTTTCCTTGTGCTCGCTCTATACATGCAGATGGACTCCTTTCCTTTAAAACTACCACCAGGCTCCAGCGGTTAAATTCTTCCCCGACCAGCGCCTGGAGGCGGTCGGTGACGTATTTGTAGTGGCTTCTTAGACAGGGAACTCTTTGTTTTACAACGGCGGTAAAACCTTACAGCGATGCCAATGCGCTAACCAGCATTGGATTTTCCCAGGTAAGGGAAATTTTGAAACTAAACTACTATTACAGGAACGGGAAAAGAGTGGATGGCATGTGATAGGGAATTTCTTAGTGTGTGGATTTTCTTAAGTGTATTGAGTGAGTGAATTACGTATATATGTTTTGAATGATCTGTGCTGCATCGTGTAGTGAACGAAAATGAATGACATAATTAACGAACTATTGCCGAAAAAATTTACTCTGCTTTTGTATGAGGATAAACTTCAAATCCTGAAGATATGCAGGCCTCTGGCATCGCAAAGAAGAGAATAATGGATTTGATTTGTTATTTTGCGTTGCTCTTCTGCCACTTTAGCTAATCGCGACGATGACGATACAATGAAATTCATGAAGGGTCATTCACAAAGAATACCCATGTCCATGCCTGGATTTCAGCCCGGGACCCCGGCATCATAGTGCGCTGTTCTAATAACCATTTTACCACAGAGGTTGCCAAGAGAAGAATGAAGTTCCTGTCCAAAAGTTTATTATATGCGTATATTTTATTCTCACATGTAGGCCTACATAAATATTTCGCAATATGGGCCTCTATATTTTATAAACATGAAATATTTTTAATGTTTTCCTTATTGTTTTTATATTAATGAAACAGTGATATTTTTATAATTATTAGTAAATTGTAATGTATGTATTTTAATCGCCATGTAACATCACCTTAAAATTCAAGAAATTGAACGAAAAAGAGTCTCCCATTTGAACATTACGATGAAAAGAGATAGCCCAGGTTTTAAACCCAGCATACGCCACTGAGTGAGGGTTTAAAACAAAAGTGTGTGCATACATATACAGTAAACACTCGGTTAACATGAACAAAATGTTGGTCCCGGCAGAAATGTATTACATCTCATAAAAAAAAGGTAAAGTGCTCCCCTGTGCATAGCTCCACGCCATGAAGGCGTATAGGGGGTGTGGGGGTAACGCCCCACACTTTCTTGATCCGGTCGTGAGTGGGGGTGATGTGATCAGCATCACGCCCCTGACCGCCTTTACCCCCCAGGGTTTCCCCCAGGTACCCATGTTATTCGACGCTGGGTTGGCGCCGGGGCCGCTTCCATCGTTAGAAAAGTTCCCGGATTTGAACCGGCCGGGGACCTTTAGCATGGTAGTCAGACGCGTTACCGACTGAGCCACCGCGGCCATATCTCATAGAAAGTTTTATCGGTTAATGCGAATTTCGGTTACCACGAATTACGAACTGTTTTTTAGTCCATTGCGTCGTTAGATCTCATTTAAGACGAACTTTCAAAGTTTTTCATTTTTTTTCCTGTCGTTCCTCTGCTAGTTATGTAAGAAATCACTCAACAATCTCTATCATCTTGTCAACAATCAACTTATACAGTATTGTAACCAACAGATTCAGATCAACAATGTGTTCAAATGTGTTTTTCTATTCTTTAAAACATAGCCAGTACGAGCAGTGACGTGCACTGAGGAGTAGCTAGTCTAGCAGAGATAGATCAATCAATCTCAAATCTCTAATTATTTTCAAATCAAAATATTTATTGTTTTGTTGAAGCCACAGTTCATATGCAACACTTTTTTTCACGTGCTTCTCGTCCCTCGGTGCGTTCAGCGGCCTAGCTCGCTCTTTCTCCGCCTCACAGTTCCAGGTAGAAACGGGTTTTCGAAGGGAAAGGGAAGATTTCTGCCTCTACCTCCCTTGCCCCCGCGTCCCCGCTCCAATGGTTGAAAGCCTGTGCTTTCAGGTCCTCCAGTCTATCTCCTATAGGACAGATAGGGGATTGGATTCCCTTCGCTTCCTTTGTAAATCCTCTAAAGAACTAAGGGGAAATTTTTCTGCAGTACTTCTGTCCTCTGTATTTACACTACTTTTTACACGTTGTACAATATGTATGTATAATATGGGATGTACTTTTATTATTTATGCATTTGGAACGTCTTATGTGCAGACAAAAATGTTAGGCTATGCTTTTTTTTAAATATGGAATGTATAATGATTCATTAACAAATATTTGCTCACGCTCTCTCTTGTTCTCGTTTTAGTAGTGTTTTATTTAAATATACTAATCTCTTGGCCTCCAATAAAAAAATGGATAAGTTAAACAATCATAAATACGGATGTACTTATTTGGGCAAGTGAACGCGCGTTCTAATTCTTGTTGTTGGTTTAGTTTATTTTACTTCGCTTTTCTGCCACATTTGGTTATCGCGAAAATGAGGATGAGTGATGATATGATGAAAGTAATGAAGGGACCTCACAATGAACAATTCAGGCCGGAATTCGTGACGAGCGTGCATTCTTGTTCTTATGTGTTGTACTCTGCCTGCAGTGAATAATGAAAAAAATAGAAATGAAAAATGTATCCCAGAACTCAAAAAGCCAATTGAATATAATTGAAGAAAGTAGAAAAAAGGTTTGTTTAAAGGTGTGTTTTGTTACCCATCGCTTTTTCTAGCTGTATAGATTTAATCGGAATAAGTAGCTAAGAGCTTGGAAAGTCGTAAGGGACAATCATAAACAGAGAATTCTAGGCTCCTGATTTCACAGTGCCCTGCAGATGCACTGGGAGGAAATTATTTGTATTTTCTTCTCTCTTCCATCGCTTTACCTAATTTCTGCCACGACGATGAACGTTGATTAAATTAAACGGGTGAAGATTGGTTGCAAAGGAACACTCATGCAAAGGCCAGGGCTTGAGCCCGGATCCTTCAGTAACGAGATCGTGAGATGGGGAAATTAGGGAAATCAAGCAATGCAAAATTTTTGAAAAAAAAAACCGTTAATCATATATAAAGATGGTATTTCAAAAATTCCATTGAAAATTACTACTCAGGAAAAATGCAGTTTGCTTTACCGATACCCACGTATCCGAATGGTTAGCACCTACCTCACATGTTTGTTGTCGGCCGACCTCCGTGGGGGAGTGCAAGTGGTCCCGGATCTGTACCCGATGGAGGTATATAGTGGTTCGGATCCCACATTAAACTACAGGTCTAGTCCCGATTAGACTTTCTGTGTATAACATGGACTTAAGAGTGGGCTGGAGGTTGGCATGAAAGTAGTTTCCTGGCTCGATGCGATACAGAGACACCTAGCGACATATCAGAGGACTAGGAATTCTTTTCGGCTGTCCTAAACCTGAGGCCAGAGAACCTTCCTTCCTTCACCACCCCCTCCCCTCCGCGTGACTCCCGCAGCGAGGTTTCCAGGAAAAGGACACCCACCTGTTTCTTTTAATTCTGGTTTCGGAGGCTAAAATTTCTCCACTGGCAAAGCAATTCGCATTTCTCTGCTTGCTGGCTGACTCTTGCATGGAGCGAGACGAGTGGCAGGCTCCAGAGACAGAACATTCATGACTAAAGTTTTGATTGAATAAATTTGGTTGATTACAGTGGCTACTATAATTATGTTGAATTTTCTTGTTGAGGTTAGAATTATCAATTGAGAGTAAAGAAGGAAAGAAGGAGGTAGAGAATATCAGTTGAAAGAAAGTATTTTTTTTAAGGGGGTGTTCTTTTATACAAAATCAATATAATAATAATAATAAGGCAAAAATTAGTAACAATTATTATTTCAACTATTAACGAATCGAGTCCCTATTAGAGATGGGCAGGAGCGAAACTACCTGGAATTTAAAAAGGGGAAACGTGGACATGCGTAATAACATATGGAAAAACTGAAAAGGAGAAAGACGGACAAAACAATGTAACAAAATGTACAGTAGTAACAAAGATGTCAGGAAACAATAGTATAATATTGAACATACACTTTGATGAAGTAGTTTTCTTTGTTATGATCTGAATTAAGTCCCTTTGCACAGTTCTCATCGTTGGAGTTCACAGCAGCTTTAATCGGCCAAGATTGATTGATTTTGTTTATTTTACTTCGCCTTTCTGCCACTCTTGGCTAATGATGATATGATGTAATCGATGAAGAGACGCTCACGAAGGACACGTATGCCCAGACCGGATTCGAACCCGGGACCACTGGCGTCGTAGCGAAATGAGATAAATACTCCGCCACGGGGCCGGCTAATCGGCCAAGGGTGGGGACAAACTCTCAGTGATGATGGGAATCCCCTGTGGAAACATATGACCAGTTTCTGCATCACATTAGTTGCTCTCTCCTATTGTGATTTTTCCCAATGTTAATTGATTTCTTGCCAAGTGAAATTTCAGTCCAACTAATTATAGTATGATCTTCAAGATCAGCACTATACGTGTTACAAAGTACTCTTAAAAAATCCCAGTGAATTGGCCAAAATAAAGTGACAGAATTTCGAGGAGAGGAGCCTCTGTGGACCCACACTTGGTTACGCCAATATACGTAAGTAAACCCGTGGTGCTACAGCCCCTGAGGGCCAGAGCCCACCTACCGACTGTAGGCCTCACTTCCAGTCCAACCAGTTATGTGCGGTCAGCACGACGAACCCCTAATCTTTGTTGTAGGTTTCCGTGACTCATTCATAGCTTCCCAATCTCCTCACGATGGTGGGTGGCAACCGGCCCTATACACAGGCCGAAATCTCAGGAGAAAAGTTGATACGTTTCCCCTAAGAGACTCGAACCTGCGCGCGTCCCGTAGACGGAGCTCAAACCATGATGCATCGGACCATACAGTCACGATGCAAAACAGCAGGGCCGTAGCCAGAATTTTATTTCGGGGGGAAGGCTCATCCCTTATCAGCAGCTGCCATCTAAGGGCGAAAAAGTGAGGAATAGAACCCCTGAAAATGAATTTCTCAGTATATTACAAGTTATTGTACAGGATGTTTAATGTAAGTAAAATTAATCACCGCTATACCCTAAGTAGATGTATTTAGACAGTTCTGCGCCCTCTTGTGGTGAGCTGAAGTGGTGAGCAGTGTTGCCAGCTTCTTACTCGAAAAAATCACCAAGGTTTTTGTTTTTGGGTCTAACCTAACCTAAAGCAAGGAGCTGGCAATCTTGCTTGAGGTATTTTCTCGCAGTGTTGCCAACTCCTCACTCGAAAAAATCACCAAGGTTTTTTTTTGGGTCTAACCTAACCTAAAGCAAGGAGCTGGCAACTTTGCTTGAGGCTTGGTTGACAGTGCATAAAGCAAGGTTGCCAACCCACTGGTACTTTGCCATAGCTTTTTACAAGAAAAGAAAAGAGAAAGGGAAGAGTTAAACAACCGACGGCTTACCCACAGCTTTTTTTGCTCTAACCTAACCTAAAGCAAGGAGCTGGCAACTTTGCTTGTGCAATCAACCCGGTTGACCGCCCCTCAAGTAAAAATCAGCGTTGCCAACTCCTCACTCGAAAAAAAAATCACCAAGGTTTTTGTTTTTGGGTCTAAACTAACCTAAAGCAAGGAGTTGGCAATTTTGCTTGTGCAATCAACCCGGTTGACCCCCCCCCTCAAGTAAAAATCAACGTTGCCAACTTCTCACTCGAAAATAAATTACCAAGATTTTTGTTTTTGGGTCTAAACTAACCTAAAGCAAGGAGCTGGCAACCTTGCTTGAGGCTTGGTTGACAGTGCATAAAGCAAGGTTGCCAACCCACTGGTACTTTGCCATAGCCTTTTACAAGAAAAGAAAAGAGAAAGGGAAGAGTTAAACAACCGACGGCTTACCCACAGCTTTTTTGTCTAACCTAACCTAAAGCAAGGAGCTGGCAATTTTGCTTGTGCAATCAACCGGGTTGACCCCCCTCAAGTAAAAATCAGCGTTGCCAACTCCTCACTCGAAAAAAAATCACCAAGATTTTTGTTTTTTTGGGTCTAAACTAACCTAAAGCAAGGAGCTGGCAATTTTGCTTGTGCAATCAACCCGGTTGACCGCCCCTCAAGTAAAAATCAGCGTTGCCAACTTCTCACTCGAAAATAAATTACCAAGATTTTTGTTTTTGGGTCTAACCTAACCTAAAGCAAGGAGGCGGCAACTTGCTCGAGGCTTGCGTTACAGCGCATAAAGCAATTTTTGCCAACCTGCATATACTAAACAAGGAGAGCCGGCACTGCCGTAAAAGAGAGAGAGAGATGCGTGGACGGCAACGCAGTATGTGCGTGCGTGTGTGCGTATAATATGTAGCGTTATTAACTAGAGTGTGTTGGCAATTTACTTACAACTAAAAGAAAATAGAGATGCCAACGTTGGTGTAAGATGAAGAGAGAGAGAGAGAGAGACCCGTGGCTGGCAACGGTAATGAGCGAATGCGCCACATCGTAATTTTCCAACTCCCGGGGGGGCCAACGTTTGTATATCGCGATTTTTGTAAACCTCTCTCTCTCTCGGGGGAACGACGTGCCGCGCACACGCACGCACACGCACGCACGCACGCACGCACGCGCACGCGCGGGGGCCAAAATTTTTGAATTTACGGTTGGAAAAATGTTTTTCTATGACATGTTTTTGTTCGAGGCAAATTCGTAGGTAGATGTTGTTAAATAAATATTAATATTGTAAATATATATATACTTATTGTATTTAGTTTTTCGGTATTGAAAAGCGACTGTCATATTGTATTTGAAAAAATATTATGCTTTTGCCTGTGGATATCTAGAAAAACGACAATTTTGTTCCCTCTCTCTGTATATGCTATCAACGTTGGCACAATGACACAAATTCAACAAATACGTAGTCAACCGTATATTTTTTTTTCCTGACAATTTTGTTATCTGACTAGGGCGGAAATGGGTTTTTCGGTGACAGAAAATATGTTGCTCTATTTCTATACAAATAACTAGAAATCACCACATGCATTTCGCAACTATGCTTGGCGGCAGAGAAAAAATACAGTTCCTGTTTAAATTTAATTTCAATGAGCATCTATTGAAGATAGATTCAAAACAGTATTCAACCGGCGAAATGAAAACACGAAGTAGCGTCCGCTACATAACATAAATAATGCTTATGGTTTGATTTTAAAAATGGCGAGCGGAAAATAACTATGTTTTCTGAAATTATGATTTATACTTCATACGCCAAGAGGGCTGAGGGTTAGAAAAAAAAGATTGTTTGGTAGAATTATGCACACATAATATTTTTTGTGTTTTCTATACACAAGCTTAATTATTTTTTTTCAATTATTTACAGGATTTATTAAGACGCAAGAAATAGCATAAATAACACACTCCCATCAAACCCAACACTATTGTGAATTATTGCACAGTATTTATTTTGTGGCACTCCACTATATATATATAATAACATACCCACAAATATTTTCAACAAGATGCAATCTGAGAAAAATTGCCCTGTGTGCAAGATAACCATATCAAGCGCACATTTTGCAAGACATTGTCGTACCTGTGCACCTGGTAAGCGTGTAACCGCTAAAAAACCATGTCCCAGGTGCGGTATACCTATTACCATTAATAATTTGAAGAGGCATATAACATCATGCAAAGTTGTCGTCGGAGCACCTGTTCCACAACCGTCGACCAGCTCGACCAAGAGGAAAGCGGAAGCCGACTCGCCACCATCCGCCAAACGCGTCAAGCCTGTGGCGAAAGCTAACCAGTCTGCTTTCGAGCGGTTGTTAGAGGATTTTGTCATCACTTCGGAGGGCTCATGCGACGTGCGTAGCTTTTTGGAGAACGTGCGAGCAGAGATAGTTTCCATCCTCGACGATGCGCTTGCAATACACTCCACCAAATTCTACGCATCGTTACGTTGTCAGTACAAGAAGCCGTCCGATGAAATTTACAGCTTCTGCCACAACACCAAGGCGAAGACGCTGCATCCGGCGGATGTCGGCAACCTCGAGGCCATCTACAACCAGTTTGCCGAAGAGCTGGTGGCAAAACAGGAGGAACATCAAGCTAAAGGCTCGGGGGGTTCGCTGTGTGGCGAGCCTCACGAACTGTGCGTCAAATTTTGTAAGTTCATACCTCTCTCCGCCTCCAGCTACGTCCTCTTACCATCTTCCATTGTGAAAAAGAAGGCTGTCCTGAACATTCAAAACAGCGACGCCAAGTGCTTTCTCTGGTCGGTGCTTGCAGCGTTGCACCCAGTTGAGCGAAAAAACCATCCACACCGAGTTAACCACTACCTACCCTACGAGGCAGAGCTGGAAGATGCGATGGTTGGGATCAACTACCCGGTGGAGGTCCCGGACATTCGAAAGTTTGAGGCCCGTACACACAACCCTCGGTTGGCTATCAACGTTTATGGTCTCACTGACGAAAATGCGGTGTACCCCATCCGGGTGAGCGACGTAAAGGACGATGGTGCGCAGGAAATTCACCTTCTGCTTATCAAGGACGAGACCCATCACCACTACACCCTCATCCGTTCCCTCTCCCGGTTGGTGTCGAGCCAAAAAAGCAAGCATGATGGTAGCATAGAAGTTTGTCGAAGATGCCTGTCAACTTTTGACAATCAAAAACAGCAGGATTATCAGCACATCAGAGGTCCCAACATCGCTGCAGAGAAGCTTGCCAGCCACAAGATCTACTGCAATGCCAACGAGCCGGGTGTGGCAGTCTTGCCCGAACCTGGCACCGTGGAGCGTTTCCGCATGCACGGTGCTATGGTGGAGCACCCCGCTATCATCATCGCGGATTTCGAGGCCTTCCTCAAACCACTGTCCACTTGCGATCCCGATCCCGAAGTTTCCTCCACCACCCCTTACCAACTCCACGAGGCTTCGAGTTTCGCATACGTTGTGGTGCGACGTGACCAGCATATCGCCCCCGAGCCCTACGTATACCGTGGTCCCGACGCAGCCAAACACTTCCTCGAGAGGATGGTTGTCGAGGCCAACGAGATAACAAAAGTACTGTTGGCCCCCAAGTCTATGCTCCCACTGTCTCCCGACGATCAGCGTAGACACGACGAGGCCATCGCTTGCCCTGTCTGCGTCAAGGAGTACACCACCAACAACCGTAAAGTTCAACACCATGATCACTTTAACGGTAGGTATGTTGGTCCATGGTGCAACAGATGCAACCTCAATGCCCGGGACCCGCGCTTCATCCCTGTGTTTTTTCACAATGGCTCGGGATACGACTTCCACCACCTCGTCAAGCATCTTGGGTACGACAACGAGAGAATCAGCGTCCTGGCGCAGAACGAGGAGCGTTACATCAGTGTGAGCAAGTGGGTGCGAATCTCAGGATCACGCTCTACCGTCGAGCTTCGCTTCCTCGACTCCCTGAGGTTCCTCCCGGCAAGCCTCGATGCTCTCGCAGGGAAGCTTAGCGACGAGCAAATGCTTATTACCTCCGGAAACTTTCCGAACTTGGACGCCGGTCTCTTCAAGCGTAAGGGGGTCTACCCCTACGAATACGTCACAGACCCTTCCAAGTTCGCAGAGACGTCGCTACCTCCTCGAGCAAACTTCTACAGCAAGCTGCGAGGCTCGAACATCACCGACGAGGAATATCACCACGCCCAGTCCATGTGGCGCGAGCTGGGCTGTCGAACTCTCGGGGACTACCACGACGCCTACCTCAGACTTGACGTGACGCTCCTCGCCGACGTGTTCCAGACGTTCCGTGCGACCGCAATGAAGATCTACAAGCTGGACCCCGCCTACTTCTACAGTCTCCCCGGACTGGCGTGGTCAGCCATGTTTCTGGTGACGAAGATCAAGCTGGAGCTTCTTTCGAACGTGGACATGATGCTGTTTGTGGAACGCGCCGTGCGGGGTGGAATGGTCCAGGTGTCGCAGCGACACTCGCGCGCCAACAATCACCACATGGCCACCGGCTACGACTCCTCACGACCGTCCAGCTACATCATGTACACGGACGTCAATAACCTCTACGGACACTCCATGATGCAGCCACTCCCTTTTAGAGGCTTCGAGTGGGCTGACCCTTCCAACTTCGACGTCGAAAGCTTCGACGATTCGGAACATGGGTTCTTCGCCGAGGTGGATCTTGAGTTCTCCGAGAAGCTGCAGGATTTGTTCTGCGATCTTCCCCCTGCACCCGAGTTCAAGTGTCCACCCGATTCCAACCAGAAGAAGCTCGTCATGGATTTCGAGTCCAAAGAGCGTTATGTCCTGCACTACCAGAATCTCCGGTGGTTGATGAAGCAAGGGGTTACCGTCCACGCAGTTCACCGCATCCTCAAGTTCGAGCATTCTCCGTGGTTGCGTCTATATATTGAAGTCAACACCAAACACCGCACCGCAGCCACGTCCGAGCTTGATAAGGATTTCTTCAAGCTTATGAACAATGCGGTGTTCGGGAAAACCATGGAGAATGTGCGGAATCGTGTAGATGTGAGGCTAATATCAAACAAAGCACAATGTCGCAGGCTCGTAGCAAACCCGTTATTCAAATCGAGGACGATTTATAACGAACAGCTTGCTCTGGTGCATATGAGGAAGAGCGAGGTGAAGCTCAACAAGCCAATTTATGTTGGCGCCTCAGTATTAGACCTGAGCAAGCTGCACATGTTTCAAACATATTATGGGATACTACGCCAGCACTATAACGACAATATTAGCCTACTCTACACGGACACGGACAGCTTGGTGTACCACGTCCACTCAGCCGATGCATACGGGGATATAGTCACGGCACCAGCTTTGGTTAACCTCTTCGACACCTCGGGCTATCCCCAGCCGAACCAGTACGGCATCCTGCCCCGAAACAAAAAAGTGCCTGGCAAACTCAAAGACGAGAAGGACGGTGATGTAATTCTCGAGTTTGCAGGTCTTCGCGCCAAGGCCTATGCCATCAAAGCCGAGGGCAGCGTTACCAAGAAGGCCAAGAGTGTCGGCAGACAGGTGGTTCGGGAGCATCTCGCATTCGAGGATTTTGTCGATTGCCTCAAGACCAGGTCGTCGGTTCTAAGAGAAGAACAGCGCATCCAGAGCGTTGACCATGTGTTGACCACAAACAAAGTTAGAAAAATTGCCCTGGATCCCAACGACGACAAGAGGTGCGTCCTCGAGTGTGGTATTCACACATTGCCGTGGGGGCACTATCGCTTAGCAGAAAGCAAAACCTGCAACATATGTCCATCTTCAACAGAAGATTCATAAAAACAAAACAAAACAAAAAAAAAACACTTTGACTGTCATTACAAGAAACTTTGACTGTATTCTTAAATAACCAGCATGCCTATGAATTTGTTCGGTTTCAAAAAACAGATCATTATGGAAACCATACCAGATCATGAAGTCTTACCTTCCGTGTTACCTAAACTCAACGGTCTGCTGATTATTCACCTCAACAGCATTTGGACGAAACTGAATGACGATGTGGGCAAGATGTTTTATGTTTTTAATAACAATTTACATTTCTACGAAATTCCGATCGACGGGAAACTTCAAATCACCGTGAATCCGGAAAACGCAGGCGAAATCAAAATTTCTACCGGCAAGAATATTTTTCGAATCAAGCACGACAAGATGCTTTCTAACATTACGTACGATGTTTCTGCAGGAGATTATTTTTACGTGGAACTCCTCGGAGATTACGACAAACTTATTCCTCTCTTCGTAGAATTACGAATCGTCTATCCTATTATAAATAACCGTTAACCAAAAATGCCTAACGACATTTTCGGCAACACCAAGCGTGTAGACCACGCAGAAGAGATTCTCATGTTGGACATTCGAGTTAAGAAGTTGAGGACCGATTTGATCGCTTTGCAGGAAACCTTAAACAAAAGTTTAGAGTCGGAAATCGCTACGCTCCAAACGCAATGTCTCGACCCCATTCTGAAAATCGATTCCGAACTAAAAACGCTGATAAAAAATTATGTCGACGTACCTTCTTACGACAACGTTCAAAATATACAGTTGAGCGTGGATTCGCTTCAAAATGATTTGGCCAAATTACAGCAATTTCAAGCGAAAAATGAAGATTTGGAAAAATTGAAACTCGAAATCGAAGAACGAACTTCCGCAATAGAAAAGAATTTCTCTGAACTTCAAACCGTCGTGAACGATATTGATGTAGAACGCTTGCACGTCGTCGTTTCCAAATTACAAGAAGAATTCACCAGCACGTTGGAAGAAATTAAATCCAAATTGCAGACTTTGGAAGATACAATGACGAACCTACCATCGTCGGACGAACTGCAGGTCATCGGTAAAAGCGTCGCGAACATAAAAATTCAATTGGAGGCCTATCGAGATTTCGAACACATTCAAACCACCATCGCTACGCTTCAGGCGTCCTTGGAATTGATCAACGAAGAAATTAAAAATATTCACGCTGAAGCGAGAGCGCTGACGAGCATTCAGGACACGTTAAGCACGGTTCAGCAGAAGATCGAATATTTAGAAAATTTGAACGTCGAAACGAATCTCGCTCATTTTCATCACGTACTCGACAACATACAGGGTGACTTGGAATCGTTACGGACGAGCGTGCCTTCGAGCGAAGATTTGGAAAAATTGAAAACGGCGGTGACGGCACTATCCGAATCGAGCGACATCAAAAGTTCGTTGAGCGATCTCGAGAGTAAAGTGGCCAATCTCCCCACCTCCAAAGAATTACATGCTTTGAAAAGGAACATATCACGTATGCTGAAACGACTGGAAACGGAAACGGCGAACGTGGAACAGATTCGAGACGAACTTGCTTCCCTGGTGTCGACGCTGCCCACTTCGCAGAGCGTCGCCGACCTTCACATGCAGTTTACAGAGATGCGAAGCATCGTGAACGATCTTACCGAGAAGAGCTCGAAATTGAATCAAGTCGAGAACCTTCAGAACATCGTCGTCAACATCAGAGATCAAGTTGGAGTGCTGGAATCCACGCAGGAATCGACGCTGACCTCTTTCGGTGCCAAGTTGCAAGAACTCAACGAAAACTACAAGCAGTTGAACGTGGAAGTGAAAATCAAACCGTCGTTTTCTGCCGTAACGGATACCATAATCGAGCATTTGCTGCCCATCGAAAATAAACTCGGACAAGTTCACAGTAATCTGCTCGGCGTCGACACTAAATTCGCTAAACTGCATTCTCTGCAAGCCATCGAAATCAACAGCGTACCCAATCAACAGAGAATCTCCACGTTCGTCGAAGGTAACAAACTGTACATGTTGCATCCTTATCATCCGTACTACAAGTTTCTCCTCGATGGCACGATTCAGATAAACGAATTTTCGTACTGGTCTCACGGTAGAAAAGCTAGCGTTCCCACCATGACTTTGATATCGAATCGTGGTGTCCAAAAAGCAGGAAACATTCCTCTGGCACGTTGGAACGAAACGCGCAACATATATGAAATACATGAAGACGAAGATCTCACCGTTTTCGACGTGAGTGCCGGCGATAAGCTGATCGTTCAAAACACGAGCGAAGTGCCACCCTCTTTGAATCCCATCACGCTTGTGCTTCTCTTGAAACGTAATCTCTAAAAAATGTCTAGGCAAGCCATCGTCGAAGAATTGCATAAACCTGCACGCCGTAACTACGAACGTTTGGCTGTGGTAACCAAGGGCATCGACGACCTCTGGCAAAGCGACCTCGTGGAGATGAGTAGCGGCAATTTGAAAAACGTGCATAAATTGAACAAGGGCAACAAGTACCTTCTCACCGTCATAGACACGTTTTCGAAATTCGCATGGGCTCTGCCTTTGAAGGCGAAAACGGGAACGTGCGTCACGGAAGCATTCAAATTAATTTTTCGCGAAAGCGGCGGCAGACGACCACGGTTTCTGCAAACGGACAACGGTAAAGAATTTTACAACTCCGTATTCCAAAAGTTTATTCAAAAACATGGCATTCAACATTATTCGAGCTTCAGTCACATCAAAGCCAGCATCGTGGAAAGATTCAATCAAACCTTGAAAACACACATGTGGAAACGATTCACGCTTCGGGGAAATTACAAATGGGTCGACATCCTGCCGGAACTCGTCGACACCTATAATCACACGGTACACAGAACAATAGGCATGAAGCCAGTTGACGTTACCAAGTCCGACGAGCAGCGTTTAATTTCTACAGTTTACTGTCCAAAGTACACACCCACAACAAAAAAAGCTAAATACAAAATTGGAGACCAGGTGAGGATCAGCAAATTCAAACGCACCTTCGAGAAGGGATTCACAAAAAATTGGAGCACGGAACTCTTTACGGTGGTTCGAGTTCTACCCGGAAACCGACACACGTATATAATAAAAGATAGTAGCGGCGAGATTTTGAAAGGAAGATTTTACGAAGAGGAACTCTCTAAAACGAAACACCCCGACACGTACCTCATCGAGAAAGTATTGCGTAGGAAAGGTGACAAACTGTTTGTCAAATGGCTGGGACTTCCGGAAAAGAGTTGGATCGACGCGAACGAAGTGATCTTGTGAGTACGTGGAACGTGGTGAAGCGTCTACCGGATCCGGAAAGTCAAAAAAAGAAAAAGAACGGTGAGTTGCTTCCCGACAGCATCCGCTGTCTGATCGTAGGTCCTTCGGGGTGTGGGAAAACAACACTGCTCGTGGACAATTTTCTCCTCGCACCAAATTGGTTAGATTGGAAGAACAGACACCTGTACGTGTTCTCGAAAAGTTTGGAGCAATCCAAATACCAGCAACTGATAAAACTGTACGATGGTCTGGACATTGCAACGTTCGCCTCGGAAATAAAACCACTCGACAATTGTCGTGAAAATTCAGTAGTTGTGTTCGACGACGCCATCCTGGAAAATCAAAATGAAATTCGCAACTTTTTCACGCAAGGTCGTCACAAAGGAATGGATTGTTTTTACCTAGCTCAAACGTTTTCCAAAATTCCAAAACAGTTAGTACGTGACAACGCTAATTTCATATGTTTGTTTCGTCAAGATCACACCAACCTCAAGCATGCGTACGATGACTACGTAGGCGGAGACATGAACTACAATCAATTTTCGGAACGCTGCTGCTCTACTTGCTGGAACGGTGACGATTTCGGATTCGCGACGATCGACATGACGAGGAAACCCAACGACGGAAAATACAGAAACAAAATCAACGACTTTCTAAACGTTGCAACGTTGTGAGAAACGACGTATATAAATAACGTCATGACGAAACGAAAAATCGAAGACGAAAATCTCAAGTTGCGAGAATACCTCGCGAAACGCTTCAAAGGTTGGAAATCCGAGAATCGCGGATTCTACGAAGAGAAGAAACGACAGGATCAACCCGTGATCGATGCCATCAGCAGTCTAGGTAAAGAAATTAAAAGTGTCACGGAACAAAATAAAAATTTGATTAATGAACTCGTACCGCTCGCAGCTAAAAGTTACGCCGTACCCACGCCCATTTCGAGCATTCCTTCGACGCCGTTCGAACTGAAGGATGCACCTGCACGACGTCGAGCCATTGGTAGCACGTCGTCGTCTTCGGATAAAATCGAGTTGGGGCCTTTGGCACGAGACTACCTGAGCACGGGGAAATTCGACAAGGATGAAGTGTTCGGATTGTATCCCAGCATGGAAACCAGCGAAGGCGGCGGTGTGGTGTGGAAGATTGGGAAATCGAAGGTGACCTTCGAAGGCAACGACATTAAAGTCAATTTAGGCGACAAGGATAGTTGGAACAGGTATCCAGGTACGGTGGGACTGTGGGAACTCGTCGCCAAAAAGCAACCGAAAGATTACACCGACGAAGATTACCAGAGTTACAAGGAAATTCTGATCATGACGGATGCCTTGTACCAGAACAACGACGCCTCGCAGAATAGGGTGAAATCGAGCAGCGGCGAGAAGTACAGGAATCTCATCAAACCGATTTGGAACCAGGTCAAAACGGGCAGCGGCGTCAAACGCTACAACACGTTACCCAAAGAATTTGTTTGGGTGGACGACGTTAGGAAGCTCGTGGACCGATTGTTGGTGATAGCCGGCGAAGAGAATGCAGGCAACCGTAATTTCTACAACGAGAAGGTTGGCATCGTGGACATGATCAGCACGAAACTTTCCAACTTCATCGTGAACGACGACAAGGGTATAGGTTACCTGATCAAAATCATCAACACGCTGCCTCCGAAATTTTGGAACGTGGCCGAAGGAAAGGGACTTGTGAACGACATCATCAACAAGTTACCTTTCGAGATGCATCTACCTGGCTACCAGTACTGTGGACCGGGTACCAAACTCGAGAAAAGATTGGAGAGAGGAGACAAGGGTGTGAATCCGTTGGACGCCGCATGCAAAGATCACGACATCGCCTACAACGCCACGCAGATGGGTCTGGATGCACGTCACGAAGCAGATAGAAAGTTAGAGCACGCAGCTTTCGAAAGGTTCGTGAGTAGAGACGCATCGTTGGGTGAACGGGTCGCCGCACTGGGTACCACCATCGCCATGAACACAAAACAAAAATTGGGGTGGGGTATATAAATAACATACAGTAAAAAAAAACAACATGGCTTGCATAACCGATTTGCCACCCGAGCTACTATCTAAAATATTCAAAAAGGTAGTTAACGGAGATGTTAATAAACTTGTAATCATGGCAAAAACAATGCCGGAATTTCGCATCCCTTGTGAAATGGTTCTCAAGGACCATCTTCGGGAGATCAGCGGCCTGAGGTGCGGTGATCTCAACATTCTGCTTTCGGCTGCAGGGGAAAAATTAAACGATAGGTCGGACGAACTGTACGAGGCGATGCAGGGAAGAAGACGGTAGACTGATGATTGGTACAAGTCTATGCAGGAGAAGGAAGATATCACTACGCACATCCTCGCGTTTTCCGAAGCACGGACTTTCTTTCTTGTTAAAAAATAATAATATATATACGTGTCAAAAAAACTTGATATATAAATAAATAATCTTCGGTATATATAAATAACACACATCGTGAAAAAACAATTAAATTTCTCTCTAACACTTTGAAATTTTTTTTGATATGACGACTGAAAAAATAAGTGATCTCCAAGCATTAAAACAAATGCTAAATTTGTCAGTCGAGTATGTAAAAATTCAGGAATTGGAAGTCGACAAACCTTACACGATAACTTCAGGTTCAATCGTTTCTACCCAGTATGGTCCCAAGGTACGCCTGTTGCTCAACGCACAATACAGTCTATTTTTACCAGATCGATACGCTAACATGTTATCCGACGAGAAGCTATCTATTTTAATCGAGAACAAAACTCGAATTGTGTACAAGGGGACAAAGGAACTTCTTGGCAAGAAAACAAAGCATGTAATAGAATTTGTGTAACGACTGCGAGGCCTTGAAAATATATAAATAACATACCGTAAAAAACTACACAAGAAAAAATCTCAGAATATATATATAAATAACATACCGTGAAAATAACACATAGAGCATCAACATGAAGCCCAAGGGTGTCGTGTACCAGATACCATACTCCAATCTAAAAAATCTAGGTGCCCTCGATGGGTTACTCACCAAGAAACAACGCGAGAAGAAACGTTCTTGCTTGTCGAAAGGACATGGAATGAAATTGCTGCTCAGCACACCTCAATTGTAAAGATTGCAGCGTTCGCGGAAACAGCAAAAAATCGGAGGTTTCATATTCAGCATCCCGGCCATCCTGGCAGCATTGGGGGCCGTTGGAAGTTTGGCCGGCGGAAGTGCCGCCATCGCGAAAACCGTCATCGACTCGAAGAAGAACAAGGCGGAATTGGAAGAACAGAAACGTCACAACCTGGCCATGGAGAAGAAGGGGAAGGGCGTAATGAAAAAGTTTAAAAAAAAGAAACAGAAGCACTCACCAACCGAGACATTGAATCTCTGATCGGACCGTTACAAATCAAACACTTCAGAGGAGTTTTCATGTCCGACTCGCTACCTTCAAGCGTCAAAAGAAGAGAATGCGGAGTAGTCAACTTGGACGGTCAAGAAAATCCAGGCACGCATTGGATATGTTACCACAAAAACGACAATGATAAAGCATTCGTTTTCGATTCTTTCGGAGGTGTTCCACCTACAAATTTAGTTTATTATCTAAAAACGAACAAAACCTCCATATACTACAACGACGAACGCATTCAAAATTTCGGAGACGTGAACTGTGGTCATCTCTGCCTCTCCGTGCTCGCGTTTCTCTCTAAAATAAATAACCCTACGATCGAAGATTTCCAGAAAGCATTGTGGAACCTCAAACAGCATCACTAGGATGGGCGTGTTCCATCTCACGAGCGAATCTTCAATCTTGAAACTCACGCTGCACGACGACATCGTCTATCCTAAATCCGTGGCTCTGCGTGCATTCTACAGCATGTACCTCATACCCAATGTTACGCATCACAACAACAAAATTAGCGTCGGAAGCGAACACATCGTCGTCACGCCAGGACAATACAATCTTTCCACTTTGCAAGCTCAATTACCCAAAGGCACATACCTTTCTCAAAATTCGGTCACGCACAGAGTGGAAATCCTATCCGCGACGGAGACCGTGGACCTGGGCACCATGGGAGAACTTTTAGGTTTCGAGAACAACACCAAACTCGAAGCTGGCATCAAGCACGTAGCAACCAACATTCCTAAATTCTTGGCCATAGAGACTCTGAACGTACACTGCAACGTGGCGGAAGGTATGATCACGAAATCCTCGGACGGATTACTGGGAAGTCACAAGCAGACGGGAATCATCGCCACGTTCAAACCCAGTTCCGAGTTCATGGAACCGATCATCTACACGCCCTCTTCGCCGATCTATTTTCCAGTATGTCGCAACCGCATAGACGACATAGAGTTGGTGGTGACGAACGAGAAAGGAGAGGTGGTGGATTTCGCAGGTGCCACTACGACGGCCATCGTGGAGATCAACGTGTAATAAATAACCATACATGTAAAATGGAGCAAATCGAAAGTTACGAATTGCAATCTTTCCCTCCCAACCGTCGCACGTTCGCCAATCTGAACGAAGCGAACAGGGAGATCGAATACGACGTGGACGTAGGGGATGGGTTCGTTCATCCTCACAGAGCGGACCTCTACCTTCAATTCGACGTGGTGAAGAAAGAAAGCGGAGACGCGTTTCCCGCAGCAGCAAACTTGATACTCGTGGACAACTTCGTGCCTCACCTGTTCTCGCAGGTGGAGGTGAGGAAACACAACACCGTCATCGACAGAATAGATTATCCAGGCATCACGTCGACGGCAGTGGGAACGTTGAAATTATCCAAAACGGACGCAGCGTACTACCAGGCCGGGGGATTCGAAGCCGGGACCAAAATATCGACGAGAAGTCACACGGTGCTCTTCCCCATGCGTCTGCTGCCTGGTTTCTTCTCGGACTACAAGGAGATCATGTGGAAGGGGGGACTGCGCGTCACGTTTCGAAGAGCGGCCAACGACAACGACGCACTGATGCGATACTCTACTTTGGGTCCGGACGGCACCACGCCGATAGCCAACACTTTACCCGAAGCAGCCAAGTGCGTCATCCGGAGCATGGAATTGAGAATGCCGGTGGTGGAATACGAAACGAACTACGCCCTCAAGTACAAAGCGGAGATCTTGAAAAATCCGCAAGTGCCGATTCACTTTCACGGTTACCAGTGCGTGCAGAAGATGGCGTCGGGAAGTCACATGGAATTCGACGTGACGACGCAGTTCAACAACATACAGTTCGACATGCCAGATTTCGTCGTAGTGCTTTTTCAGACCGGGAGGGACAACAACCAGGAAAAAGATTCCAGCAAATTCGACGACTGCAAGATCAAGAACATTTATCTGAAGAACGGTAGGAACGAAGTGTTCCCGCGCGAGAATTACAACCTCGACGTGATCAAAAACGATTACCTCAAACTTTACGAAGCGTACACAGCTTACAAACGCGTGACCGAGGGAAGTGTGGACATGTACTACACCCCCAGCGAATTCAAAATCCACAGGCCGATGTTCGTCATCAACACATCTAAAAGAAAAAAGGTTGTGGTCAACGATCGAACCAACATCAAGGTCGTCTGCGAGTTCCACGATGCCTTGCCCGAGGATACCCTATGCAGTGTCATCCTGATTGCAGAGAAGTCCTTCGCCTACGACGTGAAGAACGAGAGGGTCACAGAGCAGTTTTAACAAGTTTTTTAACATCTTTTCTCGCACAATAAGAAATTTTCTGCACTAGCACAATCAGTTACAATGGCACAATACGAATTTCACTAGTTCAGATCAGTTACAAATGTCAATTTCATTAGTTATCAGTTACAATATCTTTTTGCACTATAGCACAAGAGACAATCAGAAAATTTGCACAAAAAAAAATTTGTTGTTGTTTTTACACGTGAAAATTAACAATAAATTTTTTTTTTTTTGTCGTTTCAGATGCTGTCGAAACATCAAAAACACATACACACACACTAGAAAAAAGCATGCAACTTTATTTGTAACACATACACATACATTCTCCATCTTCATCAAGAAAATATTAATAATAAACATAATTATTTTTATCTATATCTCACAATAAAACTCTATATCCAAAAATATCACAACATCAAATAACACTAGAGTTGTTAGTACACGTTGCATGCATTACGGAGGTCCTCCGTAGGGTTTCATGGAAGTTTGGGGAAAAAAAAAAAAAAAAAAAAAAACACGTGAAACTCTACAGAGGTGCGGTAATCTATAACCGCAGCCGTTAGAAAACCTTTACATTTTTGGTTGGGCACCACGCACCCTGGCGAGGTTATAGGGGCCAGGCATCCTAAAAACAACAATTATTATTTTGTTTGTTTGTTTGCGTCACAATACATACGCGCGCGCGCGTGCGTGCGTGCGTGCGTGCGTGTGCGTGCGTGTGCGCGGCACGTCGTTCCCCCGAGAGAGAGAGAGGTTTACAAAAATCGCGATATACAAACGTTGGCCCCCCCCCGGGAGTTGGAAAATTACGATGTGGCGCATTCGCTCATTACCGTTGCCAGCCACGGGTCTCTCTCTCTCTCTCTCTTCATCTTACACCAACGTTGGCATCTCTATTTTCTTTTAGTTGTAAGTAAATTGCCAACACACTCTAGTTAATAACGCTACATATTATACGCACACACGCACGCACATACTGCGTTGCCGTCCACGCATCTCTCTCTCTCTTTTACAGCAGTGCCGGCTCTCCTTGTTTAGTATATGCAGGTTGGCAAAAATTGCTTTATGCGCTGTAACGCAAGCCTCGAGCAAGTTGCCGCCTCCTTGCTTTAGGTTAGGTTAGACCCAAAAACAAAAATCTTGGTAATTTATTTTCGAGTGAGAAGTTGGCAACGCTGATTTTTACTTGAGGGGCGGTCAACCGGGTTGATTGCACAAGCAAAATTGCCAGCTCCTTGCTTTAGGTTAGTTTAGACCCAAAAAAACAAAAATCTTGGTGATTTTTTTTCGAGTGAGGAGTTGGCAACGCTGATTTTTACTTGAGGGGGGTCAACCCGGTTGATTGCACAAGCAAAATTGCCAGCTCCTTGCTTTAGGTTAGGTTAGACAAAAAAGCTGTGGGTAAGCCGTCGGTTGTTTAACTCTTCCCTTTCTCTTTTCTTTTCTTGTAAAAGGCTATGGCAAAGTACCAGTGGGTTGGCAACCTTGCTTTATGCACTGTCAACCAAGCCTCAAGCAAGGTTGCCAGCTCCTTGCTTTAGGTTAGTTTAGACCCAAAAACAAAAATCTTGGTAATTTATTTTCGAGTGAGAAGTTGGCAACGTTGATTTTTACTTGAGGGGGGGGGTCAACCGGGTTGATTGCACAAGCAAAATTGCCAACTCCTTGCTTTAGGTTAGTTTAGACCCAAAAACAAAAACCTTGGTGATTTTTTTTTCGAGTGAGGAGTTGGCAACGCTGATTTTTACTTGAGGGGCGGTCAACCGGGTTGATTGCACAAGCAAAGTTGCCAGCTCCTTGCTTTAGGTTAGGTTAGAGCAAAAAAAGCTGTGGGTAAGCCGTCGGTTGTTTAACTCTTCCCTTTCTCTTTTCTTTTCTTGTAAAAAGCTATGGCAAAGTACCAGTGGGTTGGCAACCTTGCTTTATGCACTGTCAACCAAGCCTCAAGCAAAGTTGCCAGCTCCTTGCTTTAGGTTAGGTTAGACCCAAAAAAAAACCTTGGTGATTTTTTCGAGTGAGGAGTTGGCAACACTGCGAGAAAATACCTCAAGCAAGATTGCCAGCTCCTTGCTTTAGGTTAGGTTAGACCCAAAAACAAAAACCTTGGTGATTTTTTCGAGTAAGAAGCTGGCAACACTGCTCACCACTTCAGCTCACCACAAGAGGGCGCAGAACTGTCTAAATACATCTACTACCCTATTTTAATTACATATTTGTAGGATTTCGGAACGGTCTTCAGCTTCACCCTCCCCCCCCCCCGGTCACGTGCCTGCGGGAGAAAATATACATAAGTGCTGATCCCTTATTCTGATTGGCGTTTTAAGAATAGAATATCCTTCAGAGCTTCTCTAACACATGGTCTTTTAAAAATCAGTTCTAGAGAAGAAACCTTGTCCAATTTACGTTTTCAACTTGTTTCCTTGTGTAGTTTTTAAAGAAGAGAAAAGTTATCACAATTGGTAATCTGCTGGACAAGATCAACGTCGAATATGTAATTGAAACAAAAATTTTAATGTTCGTACCACGATGGTTTTACTGACTGAAAAGTTTATGTTTCATAATTTTGATTGAGCAGAGGGGGCTCTCTAACTGCACCAATCGCCGCCAACCCTATGATAATCGTTTGAGTATCTTGAGTTTCTGTTTTAAGTCTACTTTATATACAGATAGACTAATCGGGACTGGATCTATATTTATAGTGGGATTGAACTAACTATTAGGCGTCCACCGGATACCAAACTCAGGATATTTTAAATTACAAGGGTCACCTTTACCATTATGCTATAGGGGATGCAAAATATATCTGAAACTAAGAAGAAATTTTGAATGCAATGTAGAACGAAGGAGGCACCATTCACATTGAAGGGGAAGACGCCAGGAAATCCTCCCTCCACTTTCCTAACCTGTACATCTCTAATTTGATTCTCAGCGAAGGCAAGAATTTTATCCAATATTTTATATCACTTTTGTTATTTTTAATGAAGAATTCGAAGTAATAATTTGTCTTTAAATCTCAAGTTAGAAAGTCAGCAAAAATTATGTTTTTATACTAAATTTTACATTAATTGAAGATTTGCAAAGAAACGGTAAACCGTTTTGTTGGTTGATTGATTTAGTGTTTTAAGCCCACTTTATGCACAGTAAGGCTAAGCGGGACTGGACCTACAGTTTAAAGTTGAATCCGAACCACTATGTGCCTCCACCGGGTATCGAACCTGGAACCCCTTGATAACAAGGCTACGACGCTACCACTGCACCATCGGGGAGGCCAGTGTAAACTTTTCGTCATTGTTCCACTCCAAAACAGATGTTTCTGTAAGAGCCACATCAAGTTTGTTTGGAAGTAGTGATGTTCTATGACACACACACACACACGCATATATCTCCTCAACAGGTACTATAGACCAGCAATGTCAAACTCGATTCGTGAGTTGGGCCGCATAACGATAATGTCAAAACTATCCGGGCCACATATCTAGAACCCCAACACCTTAAAATCCAGAACTAAGTGGTTCGACCCAATGGGGTTGGGGAGGGGGGGATTCCAGTGATTATTATTGCAGCATCGATATGTAAATTATATAGACCTCCACCCATATTTTTTCATGGTTATAGTATTTTACATGTTAGTTTCGAGTATAAATTGGTTACAATTGTAACTGTTTGTGTGCAATTAAAGTTTCGTTTCGCACAGATTTCACTGTTTTTTTTTAACAAGCTTCTCATAAGTCTGCAATAAGTTTTTTGTTAGCATGAAACTCTTAATGCAGACAACAAATGTTTTGTCAGTCATTATTGATCATTCGGCTGTTTCATTAATCTTCATTATGGAAAACAACTTTTCACCAAGGCAAGTGCAACCAAAATTAATAAAATTTCTACAGCAAAATAGCTTATTCGAGGGTACTGCTATTGGAGATATAAGAAAAATCAAGGATAGCCCACCTCGCAATATTTATTTTTCAATACGAGTTGCACTGCAATTAAATAAGTTCCATTCGAAGTCAGGACTTTCACACGCACCATCTTAAAGAAAAGGGAGCAGAGCAGAACAAGATTATTGCCCTTCGCACCCTATGAAGTCTTGAAACCTGTTTCCAACTTCATCACGTAGTATTTTTACTTTGGACAAATTATAACTTTATTAAAAAGTTTTAATATAACGGAAGACTGTAACTTTGCAAAATGGCCTCCACTTCCTTCAAAATATCAGCTCTTGTGTCACGGGGAGGAATCATTCAAGTAGTTTTACTGTCATATCGAGATAAGAATCGCATCCACGAGTGAAGGGAGCAAACCGAGCTAGCTCACAGACGTCCGTAATATCGCATATTGTGAGCGAAAAGGCAACAACACGAACAATTTTCGCTTTCAATCGTTCGTTGACTAAGTAATAAATCCTCTCCTCTGATTTTTTTATTAGCGTTTCTTTTCTGCAACGTTTGGCTAATGGCGACGATGAGGATGAGTAATGATATGATGAAATTGATGAAGGGACACATACAAAGAAAACCCATGCTCAGGCCAGGATTCGAACCCGCAACCTCTGGTGTCGCGACGGGTTGTGCTAACCACTCCGCCACAGATTATGGCAAATTTATTTCGTGATAAAGAAATATTTCTGAATGAATTTACTTTATCAGGGTACAAAATTTCTACGCTTTTCAGTATTCACTTCACAACAAAAGTAAGCATTTCACTTGAAAAATCTGCATTCCTCTTCTATAGTCCTTTTCTTACTCCCACGAAGTTTGGGCAGCGATATGGTTCTCTGAAACTTTTACAGAAACTGGCTTTTCTTCCAGGTAAATCCTTAAAAATCAAGAAACAGACTCATAGGCGACAGAAAGTATGCACGCTGCCCTCCCCCAGCTGGCAAGATATTTTCGTACTTCAGAAGTAACCTGTCAATCAGCTTGCTTAGTTGACACAACACCTACTCTATAAGGGAATGTATACCTGTGTAGGGAAAATTGGTCAATGTGTTGAAGTTTGGATGAGTCTGGTCTTTTATCACAAGAAAAGAGAAAACGGGATAACTACAAATGTATAGATAATTTCAAGCATGAAGTGTTAAGTGGAGCCAAGGCGGGCCGCATTAACGAATGCTGGGGCTCACATGCGGCCCGCGAGTTTGACTGCCGAAATATCAGGAGAAAAGTTGTCACGCTCATCCACGAGACTCGAACCTGCGCGCGTCCCACCGTTGACTCACAAAGTACTACATGTGAGGTAAAACTATCGAAATGTAAAAAGAAGAAGCGTCACCACCCTCCCCGCCTTTTCTACATTTTATTCAAATCGAACACGAGGCACGTATCTAGATATATATTTCGGAGCGGCGTCCTAACGTAATGTCTCAAAATAATAATATTAATAATGTTAAATTAAAATAAGTATAATTATATTAAATTAATTAATATATTTTTATAAGATGAATAGGTAAGAAGGCGGTATAACAACAGTGATACAGTATAACATCACGTATTCATTATCTAGCTTACGTGTAGTTAAGGTCGGCAAAATTTTAAAAAAATAGAAACTGCCCTGGCAAGGAAATTAATGTCAAATAGATAAAGAATATAATATTTATTGAGTATGAAAAAATGATGTTAGAATCAGTTGACGAAAGTAAAATTCCTGGTAATATTTTGCATGTTATTATAAGTAGTAATAATTCTTGCATAAATCTTCTTTGGTACTGTCATTCAAAGTCGTATTACTTTCCAATATTTTTGCGGAAATAAACAATTTGCGATTAAACAACCACCTTATTTTCATTACTTAATTGAAGTTTTATGATCTCATTATTTAATTTTTTTGTACTTGGTAAGTCTTTCGGGGGGACGTTGGGACACCTGGACCCCCCTAAATACGTCCTTCGCGGTAAGATCGAGATAAAGTTACTGTGTCACTGGTTCCAATTCATGGTAAATATGCTCTGCTTCTCTACAATCAAACATACACAAACTCATGGCCTTCCTGCTTTCTTGGTTTCTTGCCTGGGAAGAGGCAATAAATCAAGCTGTGACAGCTACGGGACCTTCTGACGAGGGGACGGAACCCAGCTGTGCAGAGGATTCAAACACCCGCGCGTACTAGCCCTCACCGTCAGCCTGGGGCAATTTTGCAACAGAGGCATCTAGTGGCCAAGTGTCGAACTATGATGAATGAAATTCGGCTGAAGCGGCCGTATCTTTCGCCGTCGATAATACATGACATTTTTAAACAATCATTTTGGGCTGTGCAAGTGATTTTTAAAAGAAAAGCCCTCCCTAGCTTAGTCATAAAAGGATTGAGCATTACGTTAGTATGCATCATAATGGCCATTTTCCTTGGTGCTACCCACAAATCCTATAACCATTCTGTGCTTATTTACGTATTTCCTTATGGGAAATTGAAAAACAATAATGGAATTTGTGCACATTTATCGGACTGAAATTGCATAAATGTGTCATGTACTCAAAGTTTCATAAAGTAAGTTCACATCTACTGCGTGTTTTCCGGCAAATTTTTGTCCTAAAACGTTATATTCAACAAAATGCAAAAAAGCCCATGTTAAATTTAAGCACTTTCCACGGCGACCTTCGCCAAACTCCACCTCCCTCTTAAAACGTCAAATCAACCATCAAATCAACCAACCATGGGGAGTGGTTACCACGGCGCGCTACAACACCAGGAGTTCTTGGTTCGAACCTCTACCTGGACATGGGTGTTCTTTGTGTTTGTCCCTTCATTGATTTTGTCGTATCATCTTCGCGATTAACCAAATGTGTCAAAAAAAGCGAATCAAATCAAATCATTCATTGATTGATTGTTTCATTTGGTTTATTTTACTTCGCTTTCCGCTATTTTGGCTAATCGCGAAGACGATACGATAGAATTGATGAAGGGAAACACAAAGATCACCCATTGCCAAGCCGAGATTTAAATCCGGCATCTCTGGCTCTTTTTGATTTTCGAAAGTGGGTGGAAGTTATGTGTACAATTTTTTGTACTCATTCCTAACTTTGCAATTTTTCCTGTATTTGACGTTCTTCTTTTAGGAATACTGGGCCCTAAAGTGAAGGGGGGATTATGACCCGTTGGGCACGCCACTCATTGCTACCCCAAGTATTGACGTCACCGCACGTCACTGAGTACGAGTAACATCAAGAATAAAACTTGGGTGCAATTGCTCGACAATCGCAATCATCGCGTCAACAATGAGCGTATACGTATTTAACCAACAAATTCAGTTGTGTGTTCAGATGTGTTTCTCTATTCTTTAGAAGTTACTAAGCATTTGCGTTCCCGTCTGCGACAGCGCAATATACAGGAATTTTTCATCAGAAAATGATGTGTGACTACTTTTTTAAAAGTTAATTACTGTAGTAGTGTTTTCTATGATGATATACTAGGGCTACCATATTCTGAAATGCTAAAAAGAGGACATTTCTTCGAAAGCCACACACACCATCAATTTATTCACAAACACGAAAACATTACATAAATTATTCTCCATGATATTATACTGCCACTAACCTAACCTGACTTTATAGTATTGACGTCCACCCTGTTTTATTGAACTAACCTATTCTTATGATTGTGTATTCTGGATTAGTCTTTTTATACCGCGTGAGGCACCTAAAAGTACCACCTGAAATAGCGAAGAAACCAGAAACAGTAGCGATGTGAGGTTTGCGGGAAACAATCATATCAAATGGGGCTCGTAAATCGGAGGTATGGGGTGGGTCGAAAAATATCGACAAATGGGGCATCTGGAGCAAAGTCATATTTTTTTAAATGGAACGATATACAATAACATGCAAATATAAAAGAGCACACGCAGAGAAACACAACGCCGTTGGTCTCATGCATCTACTGCACATAGAAACGAAGATATGGCCATGTGAAAATATGTAAACAAACTAACAAGTGGCCCACTTGACCGTCAGTACCACGGCATGTAAGACTTCTCAGGTGCCTGACAGAACTGCCTTTACGCAGAGCAAGTTTTGATAGCAGGTCCACGAGATCGTGTTAGTTCATAGCAAGCAGTCGTAGTGGTAAGAGCGAAGATTATGATGTTCACAAACATAGAAAAAGCGGACATGATCCTGATTTATGGGGAATGCCGAAAGAATGCCTCAGAAGCCTACCGTGTGTACGCAGAGAGATATCCGGACAGACGACAGCCATCTCGACGTCTGTTTGGTAAGTTATTTATTAAATTAAGAGACACCGGACGTGTAACACCACGAGCACGTGTGCGGAACAAGCCAACTACAGGTGAGGCAGGTGCAACAAATGTTCTCGCTGCTGTTGCTGTGAATCCGCACGTTAGCTGCCGTGAAATTGCCAGGGATGCTGGGATGAGTCAACGAAGTGTATTGCGCATTCTGCACACACACAAGTTTCACCCATATCATATCTCCCTCCATCAGGAACTTCACGGGAATGATTTTGTGGACCGTGTTCGGTTTTGCACATGGATGTTACGACACGACACACCCGATTTGTCACGTATCCTCTTCACTGACGAGGCAACTTTTACCAATCATGGAAATGTCAACCTAAGGAACATGCACTATTGGTCGGTGACAAATCCACATTGGCTTCGCCAAGTGGAACGCCAGCGCCCATGGAGTGTGAACGTGTGGTGTGGTATAGTGGGTGAACATCTCATTGGCCCTTTTTTTATACAAGGGACACTGAATGCTGACCGATACATACAGTTTTTCCAACATGAACTGTCTGTACTATTGGAGGACATACCACTTCAGACAAGGAGGGAAATGTGGTACCAACATGACGGGTGCCCAGCTCACAGTGCAAGACGCGCTACAGCATGTGTGGAAAATACATTTCCAAATCGTTGGATTGGACGTGGAGGGCCTGTCAAATGGCCGGCTCGTTCCCCAGATTTGACACCGTTAGACTTTTTCCTGTGGGGAAAGCTGATGGACATTGTCTACCGGGATGTGCCAACAACTCCAGAGGATATGCAACACCGCATTACTGCGGCCTGTAGGGACATTCCCTACGAGATGCTACATTCTGTGCAACGATCTTTGCGTGGGCGCCTCGTTGCCTGTATCGCAGCTGACGGCCACCACTTTGAACACACACTTTGACAGGTTTTCGCTTCTTACGCAGTGGTTCTTCGACATACTGTCATGGTCATTTTCATTATGCTGTAACACTGTCAAATACATGGTGCTGACGATGTCTACTGTATTTTTTCTTTAACACGTTCTGTCTTCATCTTGTCCAATGGCTTCCGACATCTCATACTTGTACATGCCGTTGTACTGACGGTCAAGTGGGCCACTTGTTAGTTTGTTTACATATTTTCACATGGCCATATCTTCGTTTCTATGTGCAGTAGATGCATGAGACCAACGGCGTTGTGTTTCTCTGCGTGTGCTCTTTTATATTATGCATGTTATTGTATATAGTTCCATTTAAAAAAATATGACTTTGCTCCAGATGCCCCATTTGTCGATATTTTTCGACCCACCCCATACCTCCGATTTACGAGCCCCATTTGATATTATTGTTTCCCGCAAACCTCACATCGCTACTGTTTCTGGTTTGTTCGCTATTTCAGGTGGTACTTTTAGGTGCCTCACACGGTATATAGAAACACAGTCACAGTACCTCGTTATTTGTTTCCTTCCAACTGCTCCTTGTTCACAGTAGCCCAAGCATACTTTTCTGTAGAACTTATCTTTTTCAATTCTTTTTCATTCATCACGTAGGCATGGAATTCTTTACAGCTGATGTCCTTGTAATTGTACCGCACTTGCAAAATTCCTCGAAGTAACTCCACAGACAAACTGTTTCTTTCTTTTGTTCACTGACTGCATTAGGGAGAAGAATCTTTCTACATTTGCATTGTGGAATGGAATGGCGAAGAAAAACTGAGCAATTTTCAGCAGGTCCGAATGGCAGGAAGAATGTTTGGACTTCTCAAAATACACAGTCCACTTTTTATAAGCTTGAAGGTTAAGAAAATCATGGCCATGATTGGATAAAAGTAAAAACCCGGACATTTTAACAGAAAGTAAAAACCCGCCCGGACGCAAATTTCAGGGTCCGAAAAGAGGACATGTCCGGGAAAATCAGGACGTATGGTAGGTAGCCCTATGATATACATAATACGTATTGTAAATGGTTAATGTGTAGAAAGAACTGTATTGCAACAATAAAATCTGAGTCCCCGGTTAGCACATTTTTTTTTAACACGAACTCTTGATTTTTCGTTCTTGGGATTCGTGTTAACGAGGGTTTACTGGATTGGGAGAAAATTATCCGAATAATGTTCCTCCATGAAGCTGGCGCCTCTGGAATTTATACAACCGCCAAGTCCGAACCTGATGTGGATAAAGGCAGCAAAAGCACAGTGCTGATCACAAATTGCAGAGATTGTGATTGTGCGGATCCCTGTCATAAATACAAGGATGTCATCGTGCAACGCGGACAAACTTTCATGGCATTTAGAAAACATGGAGGCGAACAATTTTTCTTAGTAATACTTAGTTCATTGAGGCTCGTTTCAATGCCTTGAAGCTCAAAAAGTGGCATTTATTATCCCATATGTACACAACCCAGTTGAACAGCTTCGTAGCTGTCACTGGCATTTCTTTTTCCTGTGAGATGAGATTTTAAAGGAGATAATATGGTGTGGAAACAATATCATGCCAGCAGATACACTGTCAGGGTGAAGTGTCTGATTTTACTGTTTTCAAAGAAATAATGCATTTATCACCGTACACTCATGTTGTCTCTCATAAAGAAAATATTTGTAAGTCTTTGTGAAACATATTCACATTCTGGAGATGGGTCTTGTTTAGTCTATTCATATCGTACTGCAAATTTAGTTAAATTTCTACAGAAATAATAAATGTCTCTGTTGTGTCATTTCGTACGACTTACAGCATATAAAATGCCGATCTTTGAGGATTTGTAGCATCGACGAATTATTCCCCTCCACATGCTGTGAAAGTTTATAGTTTAAGTATGGCAACACCCCCATCCCCCTCCCCCCATCACGCACATATTTGAGTTTTTGAATCCACTTTATGCAGAGTATGACTAATTGTGACTGGATCTATAGTCACAGTGACTGCAATCCGAACCACTGTGTGCTTCCAATGGGAAGGCCTCACTCACACGTGTGCGTTTGTGTACATGCTTGGAAAATGTTCTGTGCCCCCAGAAAAAAAATATATAAAGATTCCCCTATGTTATCAAGTAATGTGAAATTGACACATTTTTAATGCAGAAATAATGATTTTTAAAGAATGGTTTCAATGATTACATTATTGGTCACTGCATTTTGCATCATCAATTAAATAATAAAAAGAATATTTCCCTGTGCTTTTCTGTTTGTCCAAGTTAGAAGAGACATTTCTTAATGCAAACTGTCATGGACGTCTGCAGGATATTTCCCCAGGGAGGGGCAAGGAAGGAATTTTTTTCAGGGGGCAAACATGGCATATTTTCCTCAAAAAACATTGCTTAAATTTGAATTTACCATATTCATGCAATAATTAACTCCTATTATTGTGGCTGAAATGAAATTATATGTGTGAAATATATAATTTTTGGTTGACTTTCATTTTCCAGTGGGGGGACACAGCCCCTTCTTCCGGGTGCCCATACAAACTGTGTAATGTTCAAAATGTAGGACATGTCTGGAGACATGGGGAGGGCGTCTGGTAACCCTACCTTAGCCTCACCAGTTTAGAGTGTCAAATTAGTTCCTTATTCTTACTGCCAGCTCTCCTTAATCTGCTTACAATGAATGTTTACCTTCAAGGTCGTAGAACTCTGATCACTCTTGTTTGGAAAGCCACACACACCTTCAGAGTTAACTGGACAGTTTCTTGCAACCTCAGACCTGAAGGTCTGTGTGGTCAGGGTCAAACTAGGAAGAAGATCCGGGAAACAAGTGAGCGTCTTCATTGTGAAGTTCAGTGCATATAGGAAGATGCGTGTGTAGCTTATTTACGATCTTCGTGAAATGTTTTCCCTGTACAGAGATTAAGATAGCAAGGCAATTGCTTACTTTTTATTCTACATTGACGCCACAGATAAACTGTCAGGAAAGGACGCGAGAAACATGTCAAAACTTGTTTCTTATGTTACGTAATATCTTTCTCTAGCAAATATGATCAAGTGTCTTGCTAAATGTACACCTTAAGGTTAAGAATGATTATATTATTCACGGCATGCCGAATTTATGTTATCATTCACATTTCTTAACTGTATTGAGTTCAGAGTTGCCAACTTAAGTAAATATACATAGAATGTGTCCTACGAGAATTTTAGGGGGGCAGAAAGTGCCTTTACCCCCCTCCCCCCAAAAAGTCTGCTCCTATGATTGAGTTACTTATTAAAGGAAATTTGTTGAAAATATTAGCAGAGCAGTCCTTGTGACGTCATTGTTACCGTTGTTTTATCAGCTCGTCATTCATCTTCAAAGACGATGACGGCACCAGATTAATGGGGCAGCAGGGGAGAGACTGAATATTTTCTCGGGAGGCGGTCACATTTAATATACCATACAAAATGTGGCTTTAAAAGCATTTATTTTTGTAGCTTTTTCTTGTTCGCTTTGGGGCGCGCAAAGCTTGACAGACTGGGGTGTCCGCCCCCTTGTCCCGCGCTAGCGCCTTCACTGATTGTGATTAATCCGGAAATATAGGAATGCGATGCAAAAATATAAGTAAAGCTGAATAGAATTGTTCCGTGTTCTTCCACTGTGGCAGCCAGTGGCGGATTAAGGACGTTCTCTCGGAGGCGGCGGACACCCATTTCGGCGCCCAGCACACTACCCTCACAAACTACGGTCCTGTCGTAACTAAAACGTTGGAGGCCCAGCCGTGTCATGTCTCCCCCCCCCCCATCCAGCCAGCCATAGTGTTTCTTGCGCTATGAGGCCAGTTACAATTATGAATTGCATGCTTGTAATGTTTTTAAGTCAGAAAATCCACATCGTGTGGCTGATGTTTATTGAGAAAAGTTTGCATTTTACAGCAAAACAAGTAATGAATGTGTAGTTAACACATATCGAACAAACAAAATTCAGGAAGTATGTATCGATATTAAATTCAGCGTAAAAAAATTAGACTATTCAAAAAACTAAAACATTCGCTTGCGTGCTTTGGCATGAACAATGTGTTTCACAGTGTGTTCGTTTAGCTGCTCCGTTCGACTGTGCTCATTGTTCAAAACGTATATGCTTGTTTATCTTTGCTGAGGAGCACTATTCCACAGATAACATTTTATTGGCTGAAGTTTGGAAAGTCACGGGTAAAGTGAGGAAAATCACACAATCACAATCCGGATAAGAAGTGTAATAGTCGTGTTCCAGGATGAAAGTAGTGACGTCGCGAATAATCTCGAGTTTTGTTATCAGAGACGTGCCAAGGGTGGTTGATGGGAGTCATAACACCCTTTTGACCCAGTATTTCTGAAAAAGTACATACACCCCCTTTCGAAAATCCAGGGCACGACACTGTTGTGATATCTTCCATTGTATAGTGTCTGAATGTATTAGATATACAAGATTAGAACTAACGTCGCTGGCAGTGGCGGTGATTGGGTTCCGAAACTAGGGGGGGGGGCATGGTGCTAAAATTTGGGGGCAAGGATAGTACCGCAGGACAAAGAAACGATTTTGTTAAATACCCGCAAAATCTCTACTCTATCTTGCGGCGTCCTGCTGCGCGTACGTTTAGTACAAGCCTGTGTTACTTAATAAGTGATATACCTAGTCTGGCCATAAATACTGTTACAAAGTTTCAGAAGCTGCAACACTGTCCGTTGTGAGGCGAATGAACGAACCTGATGGTGGAATGTGATTTGGAAAACCAGCGAGTGAAATTTTCAACACGCTTAAAAATCAGTCGCATGTTTGTGTACCGCACAATCCAGCGGTTCCTTGATACTGGGTCCATTCAGGATCGTCCAAGAGAAGGCCGTCCACGAAGTGCAAGAACTCCAGAAGCTGTGAAAAGGGTGGCGGCGCGTGTGAGGAGAAATCCCGTACGGAAACAGGCAGTGATGGCCCGTGATATGAACATCTCCGAGTAAACGATGTCCAGGCTACTCAGGGGCGATCTTGGTCCGCGAGCTTACCTACGGTCAACGGGACACTTTCTGACATCGCGTCTGAAGGCGCAAAGGAAGGATAAATGTGCACGCCTGCTTCAGCGGTACGCGAACAATGGGCACAGACAGATTCTCTTCACCGATGAGAGGTTCAATCGGCAAAATGATAAGGTGTATGCCTCATCATCTCAGGAAGCTAGGGACAAGGTTCCGAAAATCCAGAGAGGCCATCATCCCGTGTCAGTCATGGTGTGGTGGGAAGTGAGCTATGCTGGCACCACACGTCTTCATTTTTCTGAGAAAGGCGTGAAAATCGGTGTTCGGGTGCACCAAAACACTGTGTTGGAGCCTATAGTGAAGGACTTGACCACAACCCTGTTCAGAACGCCCCAATGGACTTTCCAGCAAGATTCTGTTCCTGCCCACAAGGCGAAATCAACCCAGGAGTTGCTGGAGCACAATGTGTCCGGCTTCATAGCCACTGCTGACTGGCCCTCTAGCAGCCCTGACCTTAATCCCCTGGATTACAAGCAGTGCTTGAGGGTATTGCCTGCAAGAAGAGTCACCACACAGATTGAAGCGATCTTTACTGGCTGCAGTGGCGACATTTCCTCTGGAGACGGTGCGTGCTGACATAGACGAGTGGCGCGCCAGGCTCCGAACCTGTGTGCTTGAAGCACCGCTTGAACCTTCGGTTTTTATTACATTGTATAAAATAATACAACGTTTGCTGAGCACACCAATTATTTTAAGTTGTTTAACTTAAACAAAATAAAGACTGTAATAAATTTCTCAAAAATCACAATAAATTGATTTTTGATTACAATAGATGTGACTATCGAGTGTCAGTGGGAACAGTGGAGCAGCTTAGCCTATGTCTTGTCCCAACAGGCAAGAAAAGCAGTGCGCCGTGTCACCTCCCATGGTTGTTAATTTTTAGCTCTTGGGTATGCCATAAAATGCCACAATGTTTGATTTATTTCACTCCAACTTTGCAAATTTATCAATAATTTTAAAAAAGCCCTTGTGAGGGGCGCAGGAGAAGAATGATTGCTCTCTCTCTTTTTCTCTCTCTCTTTCTTTCTCTCTCTCTCTCTCTCTCTCTTTCTCTCTCTCTTTCTCTCTCTCTCTCTCTCTTTCTCTCTCTCTCTCTCCCTAGCTACGGTCTTTCCACAGTGACTGCGCATGAAACAAATAAGTGTGGAGGCGCAGGTGGCGCTAGTCTTTCATCTTCAGTTCATTTCGTGCTTATCTGTTGTCGCCCGTCCGCCTTCCTTCGTCTTCCTTACCTTTGTTTGCCCCTTGTCTCTCGTCGCCCCCTTATCATTCGTTGCATCCTGTTTTCTTTTTTCCTACGTATATTTCGTTATTCTTATCTTTGTTCGCTTCCTGTCTCTCGTTCACGCACGCTTATCATTCGTCACCTCCTATCTTTCGTCGCCCGCATCCCTCGTCATACTTATCTTTCTTCGCTCCCGTATCGTTCGTCGCGTCCTGTCCTTCGTCGCCCCTATATCTTTCGTCACTATTTTTATTCGCTCCCTGTCTCTCGTCGCCTCATATCTTTCGTCGCCCCCATCCTTCTTCATTCTCATTTTTCTTTACTCCCTGTCTCTCGTCGCCCCTATCCTTCGTTATTCTTATCTTCCTCCACCCCTGTCTCTCGTCCCCTCCTATCTTTCGTCGCCCCTATCCTTCGTCATTCTTGACTTTGTTGGCCGCTATTTTAGCCACTCGCTGCACTTGCCGTTAAGCTTCCTGCTCCCCCATAACGGTAGTTATTCGTAAAATACTACAATATTTGCTTTACTGCATTTCAACCGTGCATATTATTGAAGAAATGAAATAAGGCCATTAAGGGTCTGTCGCCCTTCGACTAGTGAGGCGTCCTCTCCGCCCCACTTTGTTCAATTCTTGTATGTCTCTTAATTGACACTATGTGTGTTATATTTCATTCCAACTGTCTAAATTATTTATCAAATGTGAGAAAATAAAATAGGTCCTAAGTGGAAGTCGCCCACGACGCCCCCTCAAGGGCCTGGCCCCTTTTAATCCGCCCTTGGTGGCAGCGCTAGAAAGAAAATAGTGTAGAAATTGAGGGCGGGAATATTTTCTGAGGGTCAGTCCACTTAGCATACATCTAAATACAGTACAAAAAATACGTATTTGCGATAAAAGTTCATCTATTTATCTAATTTTCTTGCTTGCTTGGGGACGATGAAGTGGAAGGAGTGGTCAACCGATGGGCGATCATAAATTCTGATAACAGAGTATCTGTGACAGAGTTGCGTCAAAAGTATTGGATATTTGTCAGTGTTTCAAACGCTTTTGGTAAAATTGTATTGTCAGGATCTGACAACATTGTGTTCATTCATTCTCCGAAACCGTAACATTTGAATGTAGTCATGTCGTGAATAAGGTATGTCTTAATTAATACAGACTGTTTAGCGTTGTTTGATCAATTTCACATATTTATTTTCGATCGGTAATAAGTGAATGTGTTGTGCTGATGTCTTTTTTTTTTGCCAAGGCTCTTACGCAGACAAGATTCGTTTGTGCACAAGCTCCGCGTCATGTACTTGGTGTGTGTGTCTCAGAAGGAACATTGCCAGAAACATCTGCAGCTTGTGAACATTGATAACAAGATTCTGGCGTCAGATTGGGTCGAACTTCATCGACGTGAAAGTAAGTGTGTTGCTGAGCTTCTGTTGTTCTTGTTCCGTGTTTCGGCGAGGTGTCTCGGCTGCAGAATATGTATGTATTCATATTAACATTATATTGCCTAGCATGCCGCTATGTTTCGTAATGTCACGCAAAACTCATTAAACAGTCAAGTACGTATTTCGGTGGGCAAGGTTGCGGACTGTCCCGAAAGATTAACCAAAATCTAAAATTAAATAATAAAAATATACTTGTTTAGCATTTGTTGTCAAGGGTTATTTTCGCCGAACTTACTGGAAGGCAATGCTTAGATTGGGATCATACGGCTTTCAATGACAGAACAAAATAACATTTATGCACACTACTAATTATAATAATATGAATGAAACAAAATATTACTCCGACCTCCGTGGCAGAGTGGTTAGCACAGCGTGCTACGAAGTCAGGGTTCGAATCCCAGCCTGGGTATTGTATGTGAGTGTCTCTTCATTAATTTCATCACATCATTCATCCTCATCTTCACGATTAGCCAAAGATTAGGAAATAACGAAAGCGAAGTAAAATAACCAATTGATTGATTGATTTAATTTATTTTACTTCGCCTTTGGTGCCTCTTGGCTAATTTGCGAAGATGGGGATGAGTGATGAAATTGATGAATGGACATTCACAAACAACCAAGCCCGAGCGGGATTCGAACCCGGGACCCTTGGCGTCGCAGCGCGATGTGTTAACCACTTTTTTTTTATATATATAAATATTTATTTACAATTTTTCTTTCATACAGTAATTTTTACATTTTTTTGGATAACAATAGTTCTTTGTACTTTAACATTCCATCAGCACCTTTAAAAAATGTGCAAATAATATTTTTCTTTTATATTGAGGCACTTTATGATATTCCTGTTTAACATATATTAAAAATTGATCATGAAAATCTATACCTTTATATATGCAGACAAACAATATATAATGTCCAACCAACCATTGTACACTACGCAATTTAGTACATGGAAAATACGAAAACGTAGGTACCATTATGTTATGCACAGTAAACGCATTGGGATGGGTGCGACAAATTTTACCTAATAACACATAGATATTTCCATGTTTCACGTGTCCGTATGCATTCACTTAGCCAGTGTGAAATCGAACCATTTTGTTTACACCTACCACATAGTGGGTCTTGTAACAGTTTTAATTTATGTAATTTGTCTTCCGTCACCACTATATCCTGTACCACACAGTACCACGCAGAGTTTACCAAGGACGATAAATGTGGTGCTTGAACATTGTTCCATATCTTGTGCCAGGGATGGGTTGGTTGTTTAATCATTATCTTGCAGCTAGGCAATGTTGCCAAACAACGTGACTTGTATAATTGAGATACTTTTGGTATTTCAAGAGGTTTCGCTGAAAGTAGGATATAACAAATTTCTAGCAGTGATTCTTGTATATATTTATAATGCAGTGGCACCGTTGCTATAGCGATTGGAGACTGCAATGGTATGGTGTCCAAAATCTCCTTAAGTATTACACCCGTTAAACTGTCTGGGAAGTTTACTAACATTGACATATCTGCTTGTACGCGGAGAGCTTGGCTCTTTAACTCGACGTGCGTCAGGCCAAGTCCACCGCACAGTACTGGTAGACACACATTCTCGTGACTCACCCGCAGCATTTGGTGTGCCCAAAGAAACCAGTTTATCGCACTCCTTATCTGTACAAAATCCAATTTCCTCATCGGAAGCACTCGTGCCACAAACCAGAGCTTTGAACTCGCATAAATATTTACAAAGGCTACCATGGCAACCAAGCTAAGGGCACGAAGTTTGTTTTGTTTAAGCACACTTTCAGTCCAGCAATACATGTTGAATAATTTTGCGCAATCATTTATTGTAAAGAGCGGGTAAAAATAATTCCAAGTATTTTCTGTACATTTACTTTTTGAATTTTATCGTTTTGATACGAGTGATTTGTAGCATCTAAGTGCATCCAATGAGTTTTATTATAGTTAAGCTTTAGGCCCTCCACCGAGCTGTATTTTTCTATCACATTTTCAAGTATTTCCATATCTGTCGGCAATTTCACAAACACAGTGACATCATCAGCATAACCTAATAATTTTTACCGTTGTTGAGTGAATATTTAACCCCTGCAATTGCATTTCAAGTACCTTTAACAATGGCATTAACGCTACACAAAAACTTATCATAGACATGGGATCACCTTGTCTGACACCCCTTTGTATAGGAAATGTCTTAGTTAAAAAACCATTGATTTTTACACACGATTTGGCATCAGTATATAAACTATTAATCGCATTTACAAATTTTGGACTACAACCCATCCTTAAAAATACAACATATACAAATTCGTGCTGTACAGTATCAAAAGCATTTTGAAAATCCAATGCCACTATACCATGGTGACCTTGTATGTTCGTATGTCTATAACTAGTTATGACATCACGAATTGTCTGTAAAACAGTAAAGATCGATCTATTATTACCATAACAGTGTTGATGGACACCGATCATTCTTTCCATATAGGGAAAAAGACGACGAAGTAAACATCGTGCAAAAATTTTATAATCCGTGCACAACAAAGATATAGGTCTATAGTGTTTTACTATCGTAGGGTTAGGAACTTTGGGAACCAGGACGATTACACCTGTATTGCTCGTCCTTACCAAGCAGTGTTGATTAAATACTGCATTTATCCAGTCTGTCACAATATTACCTACAAGTGACCAAAATCTTTTATAAAATTCTATGGGAATACCATCTATTCCTGGCGATGAGTTATTCTTCATTCCTAGAATCGCTTCGTACACCTCAGCAGCTGTAAAGGTCTTTTCAATCCGCAAGTTGTCATTAACAGAAAAAAATTCCGGAACTTGTTGTAAAAAGATTTGTTCCTGAGCTGGATCATAACTTGTTCCTTGAAATCTAGAGTGATAAGAGCGGTAAAAGATTTCCTTTATGTCAGTCACATTACTATGTTCAGAATTATCTTCGTCTATTATCTTATTAATCGTTTGGCGTTTTCCACGATTACGTTCATGTAGAACATGACTAATATTGGCCATTTCAAGAGGGTCAAAAGGTAAAAGTTTACTACGTATTTTGCACCCACTTCTTTTTTGCGCGTGCAATTGCAACAATATTGCCTGTACTTGTTTAATGTTCTGTTGCACTTTTCCCCCTCTTACCCCTTCATCCGTTAACTCTCTCAACACTTTATAATAAAAATTGTATTTATTATTCCAATCCTGGTTCCTTTCCCTACTATATTGTCTACAAAATCGTGTGATAGCTGGCTTTAGATATTCATCCCACCACATAATTATATTTATTTGTTTCGCCCTTAATCGTTCCCAATACTTCCATTTCCCTTGGAATTTGTCAGCAAAAAGTGGGTCATCAAATAAAGATATATATTCATTTTCCAATATCCATACCCATATTTGCTACCTACATTTGGTGCAAAGGTACATAAACCTTAAACTTAAAACTCAGCTAGCTTATCTACAGGGTAGGGTTCTTTGTAGACAACGAACCCAGACAGGATGCCTTCCAATGGAGACGTTTAAACGAATATATTATTTAAACACAGGATACATGGAGTAAGAATTTTACATGATAAGCTACATTCTTCTATAATTTTCTCGTTACAGTCAATTTTCATCTCAATATTCTTTTTATTATTTATTTTCTTTATTTGGATATTCTTCTATATGTACTTCCTTCGTAGTGGGCAGATCTGGATCGGGACTTCCTTCTCAATGGGCGGTCTGGACTTCCCTCTTAATGGACGTTCTGGGTCGGGACTTCCTTCTTGATGGACGGCCTGGATCGGAACTTCCTTCTCAATGGACGGTCTGGATCTAGACTTCCTTCTTAATATGGAGGATATGGACTTCCTTCTCAATGGACGTTCTGGATCGGGACTTCCTTCTTATCTTCTTTGTAAACTTCCCTCTGGATTTCAATTTAGGTTTTGACTATTTAACGAATGCCTTTATCCTTTTCCAACTTTTTCCTCCAAGCTTTGGGAATAATACTAATATCCTCCCTTGGGGCTTCGATCGGAACGCGCCACCACTAACTAGGTACAACAGAGTGTATACTTGGTGCCGCCGATTGACATGCGCATCCAAGTAGGTGCTACGGTTAAACCACGCAACCAAAAAGTGCTGTGGGGCGTCGATCGGAACGCGCTCGCCACTGATGTAAACAAAATTTCCGCTACGGGAATGGTAAATCAACCAAACAGATGCAATATCTGTTCAAAGACACAAACTTGTATCAGTGCTTTGACTTCCTTAATTTTCATATTAACTTACATGTGATCATTGATTTGATTTATAAGATATATATATTAATTTACTTCTTTCATATTTATTTTTTGTCTTCTTATAATATATTCTATTGTTTTTCATCTTTCCAATTTCCTTTGTTCTTATTTATAGTTATTCATATATATTATGTCAATTCTTAACCTTGCACGCCTGGTGCTGCCATCTCTATTCGTCTTTGGCAAACTATTCACATTACTTGGTCCTATTGGGTACGTAACATATTGTATATTTGGCAGTTGCATATTTACCACCATTATAATTGCACTATGATCCGAGAAGCAAGTTGGCACCATATTAACATTTGTGATATTAGGGATAATTGATGGTGAAACATAAAATCTATCTAACCGTGAAGCACCCCCATCCTTTACATATGTGAAGCCTGCACTTGTTGGGTGCAAAGTGTCCCATGCATCTTTCCATTGAAACCCAGTTACCAACTGTTGCAGCGCATTGGATGTATTAAATCCAGGGCGCTGGTCTTTTGGCAACAAAACACAATTAAAATCTCCTCCACAAATAATATGTTGCTTATTACCTTGAAGTTCCGTCGCTACTTCAGTTGCGGAAAATTCATTGCGTTGCTGCCTTTGATTACTACCCGAAGGCGCATACAGATTACATATCCACAGGTTTTCCACTTGTACAGTTGTAATTCTACCACTCGGATGGTATTCTACATTTGATACAGGTATATTGTCTCGAACTAATACAGCTGTCCCTTGCGCTGAATATGTGGGATTATTATAAACAATATAACTAGAGAGTAACTCATAATTAGTTATTGCTACTTCTTGAATGAGAGCAATATCTATAGCGGACTGAATTAGAAAGTCCCCCAATGCACTTTGTTTTGTTTTGTAGTTTGTTTATGTTTATACTAGCAAGTCTAATGGTGGTAAGCATCACTATGGATATGTAAACACTTGCTTTTACAATACTGTTAAATATATACATTGTTTTACTTTTGTTAGGTCTACCTTACACACAAAGATTCTTAAAAGGAAAAAAATAGCTATACTTTATACTCTGGCTATGTATGGAATATTTCACACCAATCACCTGATCAAACATCATATACTGAAATTTATTTATATTAATCGTGGCTAAATAAAATATTGTATCTTGCGCCATATCGTTTATGGTATTCAAATCTAGGTTATTCGTGACAAGTAATATAAATACACACCAAAAAGTACCCGTTACTAACATTTCTGTTAAATATATCTCTTAACTCAACCCGTAAACAAAACCTTCTCTTACACTCAATACCAACAAAAGGGGGTGAGAGAAGGGAACATGAACACTTCTAGTTAATAACACAGCTTTTATGTCAAATGTTGGATAACAAAAGTACTTACAGACTTTCTGTAGAGCCATTCTTCATATGTTTATCCTCAAGAGCAAGGGTTGTTTCCAGATTATTGGGTACACTTTGGGACAGGTTATCCCTCACTTGCGAAGGGGAACGTTGTTCACTTGGTTTCTTTGCTGGAGGGCCATTGATCGATTCGACGCGACGATTCCTCCTCCGTCCCTGCCTCCCCACTGTAGGTGATGATGCGATCTGCACTGATGAACGTGATGGAGACTGGTCCCTGGTAGTCATCTGCAAGGAATTTTCATCTCTTGTCGGTGCATCTTCAAGTGTTTCCCTTGGTTCTCTTTCCTTAAAAGTGTTGGTGATCGACAAACTGGGATCCTCGTCTTTGGTTGACACTGAACTCTCCATAAATTCGTCAGTACTTTCATCATTTGACGCGATTTGTTCTTTTCTGGTCGACATTTGTGGAACACCCCGTATTGTCTCATCACTGACACCTGCAGGTGGTTCGTTTTGTTCTTGGTCGTTACACCTGAGAGTATTGTAGGCTCACTGGTGATCACTTCTTGTGTGCTGTTCAGGCTATACGGGATGGGTCGGACTTTTCATGCATACGAATTGTTACCCACTCTTGCTGATGATCGCTGTCTATTGGGGCATTGATTGAAGAAGTGTTCCTGGGAATCGCACGCTGAACAAGTCTTAGCTTGACCATTATGTGTGACCCGATACCTCCCTCCATTTATAGACACGTAAGAAGGTATTAAACGGGTCAAGGTCATCTTTACAATTTTTCTGCCCGTACGTACTGGATATATATGATCATCATTATACTTCTCATCTACTAATGTATGTATGGTTCCATATTGGTTCAAAACTACTCGTATTGGTTCATCGTCTAATTCACTTGGGATCACATGAAGTCGAACTATTACTGTTGCACTGTCCGCCCATGTCATTAAAACCTCATAGGCACATTCCGAATCATTATACACACAACATCCATTCGATTGATTCAACAACCGTTCACACACAAGCTTCGAAACTAGCTTCAGATACAAACATTTTTCTAAAGTGATCTAACTCGATACTCACGACATGATCCGGTGTTAGTTTCAATGTATCGTTTATCCATTGGTGTAATCCCGTCGACGTGGGTTTGTCTCTGATGTTGCTGAAATTAATTTTCAGAGTGTTGACCCTTTTAATCGCCATTTGACGTCTATGTATTAAACTTCCACAAGACACTTACGTAAAGCACTGGCTACGCGTACGCGTGATCGGGAGTTGTACGAGCTAGCGTTTGCACAACTTCCTTGTATCGCAGCTCTCGCCAGACTCACCACTCGGCCACAGGGTCCGGCGTAAAATAACCAATCAAACGAGCATACAATGTTAATCAGGAACTTTTTTTAATAAAAAAATGTCAAGTCTTTATCTTTGAATTAATTCCCCTAGTCAAGGCAGTTGATTTTACACAACAGCACGCGCTGTTGTATCTCTACTCTTATACAGTCCTAATAATTAATTTACATATTATGAATATGACTATAACTTATATTAATATATAAATTTAAACATTTTTTTATTATTTTTTCCGAGAAACTTGGTTCGGACCTCGCCCCCACCCCCCGAAATATATTCCAATATACAATTAGAAATAGTTTGGGGATCCAAAAATGATACCTGGGAGGCGCAAATTTTCAAGGAATCTAGAATCTATTCCAAACTATATTTACATGTTTTGTATGATATATACTGATACTGTCGATCGACGTAAGTACGTGTGCACCAACTGGACGATTCCAATAGTAAAATAAGGGGTGTCTGCAAGTGGAACAAACGTGGGAAGCAGGTTCTGGGAAAAGCTTCAGCTCCTAACAGAAAATTGAAGTTTCAAATGTGGCAACGCCGCCTTAGTAAAAAGCGATGACATTAAACAGCCGGGTACTATTATAGTATGGGGGTGACACCTATAAATCATATATTTCGCACTTGTTTACATTGCTAACGTACTATTTTGGAATGCGGAACATTTCCTAAGGTGAAATAATGCATTTCTAACTAAGATAATGTTTATTTCTTACATTTACGAGTACTTACTGTTACTTGTTATTTCGATTCTGTAACACATTATGGCGGGCGATAGCGTACTGGTTCAGGGCGCATTGTGCGAGTGTTTTGTCGATTTATGCAGTGCTGCAACCTCGTTCACCGGAAAATGCCTACTTTCGTGCCCGGATTTGAAATTATGCTAATACCTCGCAAACCATTAACGTTAGCCTCACAAACCATTGACGTTAGCCCCAAAAACCATTGACGTTAGCCCCAAAAACCATTCATGTTAGCCCCAAAAACCATTCATGTTAGCCCCAAAAACCATTCATGTTAGCCTCAAAAACCATTCACTTTATCCCCTAAAACCATTCACGTTAGCCCCCAAAACCATTTTCCATAAGGTTCGGTTAGGTTAGGCAAGGATAGTTAAAAAAAAAAAAAAAAAAAATACTCGACACGTCATGTTCTAGTGAAAACACGGCGAGTTTGAAACACTGACTACGGGGTTACGTCATCTAACACACGGAACATTGTGCTCTCGTGCAGAAAGCAAATGGCGGCAGCAGAAACAGCGTGTCGGACAGAGATTTTCGCAGAAAACAACATGTATTCGCAATAAAATGGATCAAAACTACATTCACGAATTTCCGCAACGCTACAGAAAATGATTTCCGTAAGTACTTTCTTCTGTAAATTTGAAGAAATCCGTCACCCCTATACTATAATGTTACCAACAGCCGAAAGCATACAAAGGAATTATTTATTTCAAATCTACTTTTCCTCCCGCATGTAGTTTCGCCCACTTCAACCAGGTTCGTCTTACGTGGTCAGACTTTGGCAATGCTAGTCCAGTCCCGATTAGCCTTATGCCTGTCCACACGTACTGCATTGTATTAAAGCTTGTAACCCCAGAAATTGAAAAAACAAGACATTACTCATCCAACATCAACGAGACTAGACGCGTATGCGAAGATTGACAGTTTTGCTTCAAAACAAAGCTCCAGTCCGGACAGTCTTTCGAGCAGTGTTGCCACATGAAGGGATATTTCCCTTTTGCAGGGAAATTTGGACCGAAATTTTATCTAAAAGGGAAAAAGGAAATTTCAGTGAAAAATACCACAATTTCAGGGAAATTTTAAGATATCTGACTATATTATAACATTATATGTTAAGTTCCAGTTTCATATCCACATTTTTATTTTTTTCTGTTCCTTGTTATTTCTGCTCCCTTGAATACAAGCCTGCATTTACTTATATTTTCTTTATGTTTATTTCACGTCGCTTTTGTGTATACCGTCGGATAATTGTAACGATGAGAATTAACGATTTAGTGTATTCCTGACCAGGATTCAAACCTGGGGCATGTGACCAGAAAGCGATGAAGCTGACATGTACGTGAAAATTTTGTTTCATTTTTTATTCATACGAGCATGGACCAACGGAAATATTACTACTATCTACTGCTGCTGCTTCTGCTACTACTACTACCACTGCTAATAATAATAATAATAATAATTATATTTGTTTAGGTGAAGGGAAAAAATGGTCCAAAAAGGGAAATTTTGCCCCTTGGAAATTTAAATTGTGCCCTCAGATTGTGGCAACACTGCTTTCGAGCGATCGTCAAACCTCCTTCAGTCAAGACGTCAGACGTGCCGTGTACACGCAATGTTTTGTTTGATCCCTCTGGCATGATCATGCAAGACTGACGGCAAAACATTACGTGTAGACCAGGCTTTACTGTCTTAAAACTCCAAATTAATCATTCCACTTTAAACTGTAGGTCCAGTCTCGATTAGAACATCTGTGCATAAAGTTGGCTTAAAACAGCAACTCCCAAAAAGCCAGGGGTTTCGGAATTGAATCCCGGCTTGGGGTGTAAGGCACCAACATGTCAACCCTACTTCCACTTAGTACATTCCGGTAACTGCAAATTTGTAGCCTAACGAGACGCTGGAGTCTGGACATACAGTCAGTATGTGATATGATATTATTTATTTGCATCCAAGGACTAGGGCCTCCCCCATGGCGCAGTGGTAGCGTCATTGCCTTGTAATCAAGGGGTCCCGGGTTCGATACCCGGTGGAGGCACAAGTGGTTCGGATCCCACTTTAAACTGTAGGTCCAGTCCCGATTAGCCTTACTGTGCATAAAGTGGACTTAAAACACCAACTCAAACAAACAAGCATCCAAGGACTACAATTTTATACAAGTAAGTACATCTGTAGTATAGTACCTGTCAAATAGAAATGCATACTAATACAGTTTGGTAATTTTAACATAATTGATTGATTTAGTGTATTTTAATTCGCGTTTTGTACCTCTTGGCTAATTTGCGAAGATGAGTGATAAAATGATGAAATTGATGAATGGATATTCACAAACAACCAAGCCCGAGCGGGATTGCAACCCGGGACCTTTCGCGTCGCAGCGCGATGTGCTAACCACTCGGCCACAGGGTCCGGCAATTTTAACATAAGAGTGTATTGTGTAGTAGTTGTGCTGTCTAATGTGTTTGTGTTTGTCTTGTTTAGTAATTGTGCTGTCTAATGTGTTTGTGTTTGTCTTCTGTAGTAGTTCCTCCATTCATATTGGGGGTTAGGCGTAGAGCTGATAACTCTGCACTGTAAAAAGAAAATGTCAAGAGACAGCAATATAAGGCCATGGATGTTCCCAAGGTAAAATATTCCGGAGGTAAAATAGTCCCCCGTTCGGATCTCCGGGTGGGGACTACTTTGGGAGGTCCCTGGACTAAGGATAAGGTCTACGTAAGGAATAAGGCTATTAAATTAGGCACCTGGAATGTTCTGAACCTTTACCTTGCCTGGGGCATTTCAGTGTACAGTTAATGAAATAGTTAAGTATAAATTAGATGTAGTAGCTGTCCAGGAAGTTAGATGGCCAGGAGAAGGGAATTGTAAAACTAAAAATTATACTTTTTTCTATGGTGGTACTGAAAATCATAATTTTGGAACAGGCTTTTTCATAAATAATAGAATTATCTCGGCTCTTAAAACAGTAGAATTTATTAATGATAGGATATCATATGCAGTTTTACAGGGTAGGTGGTGTAAAATTATTTTAATAAACATACATGCACCAACGGAAGATAAAGATGATAATACTAAAGATGATTTTTATACAGAGTTAGAACAGGTCTTTGATAAATTTTCTCAGTATGATATGAAAATTCTGTTAGGTGACTGTAATGCACAGATTGGCAAAGAAGAGACATTTAAACCCACGATTGGTAAAGAAAGTCTTCATGAATTAAGTAATGATAATGGTATAAGATTGATTACTTTTGCAACCTCAAAGAATTTAATTGTGAAAAGTACCACTTTTAAACATAAAGATATCCATAAATATACCTGGTCTTCTCCAGATGGTAAAACTCATAATCAGATAGACCATATTCTCATTGATAAGAGAAGGCATACTAGTATAATTGACGTTCGTACACATAGAGGTGCTGACTGTGCCAGTGACCATTATTTAGTAATTGCTAAATTAAGAGAGAGACTCTCAGTGATAAATCATAAGCAACAAAATATAAAAGTTCTAAAATTTGATACAGGAAAGTTTACTGATGAAAGAATTAAGAAAGATTACCAAATTAAACTGTCAAATAGATTTGATGTTTTGCAGGATTTAAATGATGATGAAAATATAAATGAAACAGACGTAAATAAGAATTGGGAGCACATACGTAATGCAATAGAATCAGCAGCTAAAGAAAGTATAGGATACCATAAACCGAGAAAAAGTAAGCCATGGTTTGATGATGAATGTCATAATCTAATAGAAATAAGAAATCAGGCTAGACTTATGTGGTTAAATAACTCTGATGATACAAATCTAAACAATTATAATAGAATAAAGCGAGAAGTTAACCGCAAGTTTAGAAGTAAAAAAAGAGATTACTTGAAAAGCAAAATTAACGAAATTGAAACAAACAGCAAAAATAAAAATATCAGAGATTTGTATAAAGGTGTAAATGAGTTTAGAAAGGGGTGGCAACCTAAAGTAAACTTGATAAAAGATAAAGACGGTGATTTTCTAGCTGACCCAAGCGATATTCTAAATAGATGGAAGAACTACTTTAATGACCTTTTAAATGTTCATGTAGGAGATAAATCAGAAGTAAATGAAGTCCACACAGCAGAACCTTTAGTTCCAGAACCTAACTTGACTGAAGTTAAAGATGCTATTAAAAGGCTAAAGAATAACAAAGCACCTGGCATTGATTTAATACCAGCTGAGTTAATTAAATATAGTGGAAATTCATTAATATGTCAAATTCATAAATTAATTTGTTTAATATGGAATAAAGAAGAAATCCCTCAACAGTGGAAAGAATCCATAATTGTTCCTGTGTTTAAAAAAGGTGATAAAATGAACTGCAATAATTACCGTGGAATTTCTCTACTCTCAACAACATATAAAATATTATCTAACATTCTTTTAACAAGACTAACCCCATATGCTAATGAAATTATAGGTGATTATCAATGTGGATTTAAACGTAACAGGTCAACTACAGATCAAATTTTTCACATCAGACAGACACTTGAAAAAAAGTGGGAATATAATCAAAATGTCCATCAGCTATTCATTGATTTCAAAAAAGCATATGATTCGGTCAAAAGAGATAAATTATATAATATATTAGTAGAGTTTGGAATACCTAAGAAGCTTGTTAGTATGATAAAAATATGCACCAGTGAAACAGAAAGTAAAATTCGTGTGGGTATTAATATGTCTGACAAATTTAAAATTCATGATGGGTTAAAACAAGGAGATGCATTATCTCCATTGCTCTTTAATTTTGCCTTAGAATATGCTGTTAGGAAGGTAAAAGAAACTAAAGAAGGACTAAAATTAAATGGTGTGACTCAGTTGTTAGCATATGCAGATGATGTAGACTTACTGGGGGATGATGTGAATACAATTAAGAATAATGCTAAAATATTTTTCAAAACTGCTAAAGAAATAGGTTTGGAAGTTAACAAAGAGAAAACTATATATATGCTTACAGGCCGAAACCAAGTGTTAGGTAATAATCAAAATCTAATTATTGATAACAACTCGTTTGAACCAGTTTCCAAATTCAAATACTTAGGAGTAATATTAACAAATGAAAATTATATTAAAGAGGAAATAAAAAGTAGACTTAATTCAGGAAATGCATGTTACTTCTCTCTTCATAAACTTTTGTCTTCTTGTTTAATATCAAAGAAACTAAAAGTTAAAATATACAAAACCGTAATTTTGCCTGTAGTATTATATGGGTGTGAAACTTGGTCCCTTACATTAAAAGAGGAACATAAATTGACAGTATTTGAAAGTAAGATCCTTAGGAAAATATTTGGACCTAAAAGGGATGAGGAGACAGGAGGGTGGAGAAGGTTACATAATTTAGAACTACATAATTTGTATTCATGTCCAGATATTATTAGAATAATTAAATCAAGAAGACTTAGGTGGGCAGGCCATGTGGCACGAATGGGAGAGGAAAGAGGAGTTTACAGGATTCTTGTTGGGAAACCTGATGGTAAGAGACCTGTAGGAAGGCCAAGACGAAGATGGAGGGACAACGTTGAGATGGACCTAAGGGAAATCGGTAGGGATGGAAAAGAGTATATAGATCTTGCTCAAGATAGGGAAAGATGGAAGGCCTGTGTTGCTGCAGCCATGAACCTTCGGGTTTAAGAAGGCTAGGGAGTTAGTTAGTTAGTTAGTTAGTTTTGATACACACATATATATTGGTATGAAAAACTCAATATGCTGACCAAGGCAGAAATTTATTTTATTATAAAACATAAACTAAACGTAACGTTTCAACCTTCTAGCAAGGTCTTCTTCAGACTCTGCACCAAGTACAAATGTAACAAGGTACAAAACAGGACGATATATATACACAAAAATTACTCCCCTCCAGACTATTAGAATAGAATAGACAAATAGTCTATTAGAATAGAATAGACAAATAGTCTGGAGTGGAGTAATTTTTGTGTATATATATCGTCCTGTTTTGTACCTTGTTACATTTGTACTTGGTGCAGAGTCTGAAGAAGACCTTGCCAGAAGGTTGAAACGTTACGTTTAGTTTATGTTTTATAATAAAATAAATTTCTGCCTTGGTCAGCATATTGAGTTTTCCATATCATGGAAACAAGGCTTAATGGTGTTATAATATATCATAAACCTTGCATATAAAGATATGACAATTTCAGTTTGATGTGCAACAGCAAGCTCTGCATGTATGGTAACTAAACATACCTTTTAACATTTATTCTGATTACACATACACAAGACCTTGAGTCCTTCACACTCTGTCCAATAGATACGTCTGTATGCATTCAAAAGATGAGTGTTGTCTCTGAATATTCTTGTATGCTGTAAAATGAATGTTTAATTAGCATGGTTTTGATTTTGTTTTTAAACCTTTCCACTTTTGGTTCGTGTCTTAACTCTCTGGGCAGCTTGTTATACAGGTCAACTGCTGAGTTTTTAGGTACCTTCTTGTAGAGAGTTCATTCGAATTTTATCTTTATTTCTCGTTTTCAGGCTATGGATATCTTCATTTGATTCAAAGGTACTAGTATTTTGTTTGACGTATACCAGACATTCATAGATATACAAACAGGGTAATGTCAGCAAGCGGAAGTTACGGAAGAGATTTCTGCACGAATATTTCCCATTGACCCTTGCCACAATTCGAAGTGCTCTTTTTTGTAATTTAAACAGTATGGAGCTATGTGCCTTGCTTCCCCAGCTCATGATCCCATACCTTATTACTGATTCAAAGTTTGCTACATAGAGACTTCTGACAGACCAAAAGCTGATAATGTTTACCATTACACGCAGTGCGAATTAGATCCTATTTATGGCAATGTTTTATCCTTACATGTATTAAGTGCCCTTTTACAGCCTCAGCTTTTATCAGCAGCAAGCAGATTTTAGTCTTCAGAGCACATATTGATCTTTTTTATGGTAAGGGGCTTGCTCCGTAAAGTGTGACGGGTGCAAATAACCTAAGAGTTGTCGAACTCCCAAATTTTAATTCAATCAATCGAATCCTGGCCAGCGGGTGTTTCTTGTGAGTGCCCCTGCATAAATTTCATCATGTAATCACCAGAGGCGTCTCGTGAACGCATGCGGTGTTTGCTGCGCATGCGTCAATTGTGGGAAAAAAGGACAGCTTGATTTGCGACGACATTCATGAGCATTTCTACATTCTAATTTCTTCATATAGGAGAAGTATTTATTTTGCACGAGAGCGCTGAACTAATCTTATATTACATTTCTTGGATCTGAAGTGACGCATGCGTCAATTGTGGGAAAATAATTATTGCTTTCACTTCAGATCCAAGAAATGTAATATAAGCTTAGTTCAGCGCTCTCGTGCAAAATAAATACTTCTCCTATATGAAGAAATTAGAATGTAGAAATGCTCATGAATGCCGTCGCAGTGCAAGCTGTCCTTTTCCCCACAATTGACGCATGCACAGCATGCGTTCACGAGACGTCTCTGGCAATCACTCACCTCCATCTTCGCGATTAGCCAAAAGTCACAGAGAGGCAACGCTAAATGACAAAAATTAAATCAAATTATTCTCATCGTTGCGAGTAGCTAAAAGTAGAAGAAATGGACGTGAAATAATTACGCACATCCCCACTCGCTTCACCCCCCGTACTGACTCACCTGCTATACATTCCTCCCTTGCCTTTCTTGGAGACCAGATTCCAAGCCACCGTAACTACACGCACGCACTATGCATATTAATCATGGAATATTAAAGTATCAGTGCTGTCCGCTGTACAAAAAGCATCAGGGGTTCAAAGAGTTCCAGGATTAAAAAGAAAAGAATAGACTATCAAAGCGATGAGTGCAGTCGATTGTGAACATGAAGCAGGCTTGAATGAACGCTCCTCTTGAAAGGTTCAAGGTCAAACCTATCCTATTCTTCAGCACCTGATGATGAATCTCAACGAACGCTGGGTTAAAGAACCTACCCTTGTAAAGATGACTTGCGCAACACTGTAACAGGAAAGAACTCTAATGAGAATGGGGTTGTTCGCAGGTGTCGCAAGGGATTTTTGTAGTGATGTTACCAAGAATGATATAAACAATACACAGCAGTGACGTCAGTGGGAATTTCATTCTGTGGACTCGAGGGAGGAGGAAATATTTTCAGGTGGGCCATGTGCTTGGATGGTTATGGCTTCTAAACTTCTCTTCCTTCTCTGTTTCTTTCTTTTATCTGTTTCCCCTCTTTCTTCCTGTTTCTCTTTCATTTACTATTTCTCTCTTTCATCCTTTGACTTTTTTTTATTCTTGTCTCTCTCTCTCTCTTTCTTTTTGTTTTTATCTTACGTTTTCTCTGTTTCTTTCTATTTCAGTTCTCTCTCTCTTTTCTGTTTCTGTCTTAAGTTTTCTCTCTTTTGGTTTCTCTTTAATTTTTTCTCTTTTTATTCTCGTCTCTTTCTTTCTTGTTGCTTCTTTATTTTTTTATTCTTGTTTCCATATTCTTTCTTGCTCTGTTTCTCTCCTTTTTCTTCCTCTCTCTTTCTATCCTCATTCTTCTGCTTCTAGTTTTTTCCGTTACATTCCATGCCCTTTTCTTTCTTCTTCTTCTATCGGCCTGTCTCTTTCTATCCATTCTGTCTGTTTTAATCCTTCTCTCCGCGGGTGGTCATTGCTCTACTATACAAATGATCTGAAAATTTCTCGTGCACAATGGCGTACGCAGAGGGGGTGGGGCTGATGGGGCCACAGCCCATCCGAATTTTTTAGAAAATCAACATTTTCAAATAAAAACAGTGAAAAATTCATGGAAAAACCAAAGTGGTTGCTACCTCCATTTGGTGCAAGGAGCATAAATCTTAATCTTAAACCTCAGCTAGCTTATCTACAGGGTAGGGTTCTTTGTAGACAACGAAACCAGACAGGATGCCTTCCAATGGAGACGTTTAAAAGAATATATTATTTAAACACAGGATACATGGTGTTAGAATATTTACATGATAAGCTACTTTCTTCTATAATTCTCGTTTACAGTCAATTTTCATCTCAATATGCTTTTTATTATTTCTTTTCTCTATTTGAATATTCTTCTATCTGGACTTCCTTCGTAATGGACAGATCTGGATCTGGACTTCTTTTTAAAGGGACGGTCTGGATCTGGACTTCCTTCTTAATGGACGGTCTGGATCTGAACTTCCTTCTCAATATGGAGGATCTGGACTTCCTTCTTGTCTTCTTTGTGAACTTCCCTCTGAATTTCAATCTACGGTATTTATGTTTTGACGATTTAATGAATTCCTTTATCCTTTTTCAGCTTTTTCCTTTAAGGCCGTACTAAAGGCAATTTTGTGGTAATTTTTCGATAACAGATGGCAGCACCGGTTGCCATAGCAACCGAGGGCCATGTTGCCAGATCTCAGCGTAATCAAGATAGATACGTACAGGTTGGTCGATTAGGGTACTCCTTGATGGGATATGACGTCACGTTGGTTAGCAGATTTTATTGAAAAATCTAAGTAGATGTTGAGCAACGTAATTATTTATCTTGAGATTTTAGTTGTAAGTTCTTATTGGAAAAAAATACAACAATTTATCAGCAATGGAAGATAGTAATAGTCGTAATAGTAATATAAAATCCCTTGTATTGTATTATGTATTTCTTTTAATATTTCGAAAGCAGAAGAGAACATAAAGATAACTGTAGTTAATTCAAACACGAAATGCATAAATTAAGAAGAGTAATTGAAATAATTGAAAACATTTGCAATTACGTTTGAAGCGAATGCTGCATTGACTGTAGAATTCACTTTATATGACAGTACTTGGACATATTTATATCTTTTATCGGTGACGTTAGCAGATTTTCTTCATAAATTTGCAGAATTTCAGTGAACATCTTGTAAATATTTATAAAGATTAGCGCTCTCTAACGATCCTCAATCTTTTATCCTTCAAGTGAATAAACATGTAATTCTGCACCCTTATTTTTACTGAGTTTTAATATCGCGATTTTGAAAGAATAATGTCAGAAGAATCCTGGATACACAATAGAAGACATATTTGTTATTTTTATAATAGTTCAATATTAAATACAGTTTTGTAGCGCATCTAATTTATTTGTATGGCATGTCACCACACAATGTCCTGTTTCATAGTTCTTTACGGATTTGGTCTATTCTGGTTTTCAGTTCTGCAGCTGATGTAGAATCTTTGGAAGTATCAGTAACATTTTCAAGTAACAGTAACTGTGAACTACTTACGTTATGAAATTAGTAATTGTAACTCAGTTATTTTTCCACCTAACTAGTAAGTTGTAGAATTACTTTACTGCATGGAAAGAAATATTAACTTAACCAAATGTTCTCCTCAAAGAATGGGTAAATTGACGATTATTAAAGCCGGCCCCCGTGGCGGAGTGGATGTCGACCTCCGTGGCGAAGTGGTTAGCAGAGCGCGCTACAACGCCAGGGGTTCTGGGTTCGAGTCCCGGGTAAGGCATGGGTATTTGTGTTCGTCCAGTTGATAAGAAACAAAGAAAATGTAAGAATTGAAAAGTGTAAAAGTGAAAAAAGAGTGAATGGTGGGGGATACCTCCGGGTAGGGGGTATTTCCTTTTTTTTTTTTAAAAAAAAAAAAGAGTGGTTAGCACATCGCGCTACGACGCCAGGGGTCCCGGGTTCGAATCCTGGCCTGGGCATGGATGTTCGTGAGTGTCCATTCATCAATTTCATCATATCCACTCATCTCCATCATCGTAAACTAACCAAAAGTGGCACAAAAAGCGAAGTAAAATAAAGCAAATCAATCAATCAATTGATGATTATTAAAATCTCGAGACCATGAGGACAATTTTGTATTTTTTTTCGTCAAGAGCCAGGATGTATCCCAAGTTTATTTGTATTAGAACACTTACCATGTAAGACTACATACATAATCTCCAACAATCTCATGGACACACAGTAATTTTATAGTTCAACAAAAATTCTAAAAAATATTTGGTTTGCTCAACAAAATGAAATGAAATGTTAATCGTCATTGCTTTGTAACAGAAGTTTACTGTGAATTTTATTGCCTCAATGTTTGTACATGAAATGTAAGAAACAAGTTATAATTTCATGAAACTTAATGCTTAGCATTTAGTGGTCATCGGTGGTGAAAAGGACATCGCGCTTGCAACTCATGATCCGAACAACGTCTTACGAAATGAAACAAATCTAGAGTAAAGTAACTGTAATAATAACTATGTCAAGTACTTTCTAAAGAACAGTAATAACAGTAATTATAAGTTAATTACTTTCTCAAGTGATTAACTCGGAGTTACTTTTAAAGAGTAACTATTCAAACACTGCTGATAAGTATATCATCAAGTTCAGCGACATGTTGGTACAAATTGCGAGGAAAGTTGAGCCTCCCCCTTGGCAAAGTCGTAACGTAATCGCCTTGTAATACAGGAGTCCCAGGTTCGATAGCCTGTGGGTATAAAGTGATCGTCAAATAAAAATGGGACAACTAGATCCTGAAAGTCTCCCTTCTCTGCAATGCGTCTTGTGTGTTGTCTAAATCTACGGCGATGAGTGAATTGTCATAGCAAATTTTCAATGGCAAGTTCTGTCACTGCCGTTGAGTTAGGCAACATACTGTACATAACGCATTGCAGGGATGCAGGGATTTCAGAATATAGGTGTCCAATTTTTATTGCCGGTGACTGTATATAGTGGTTTGGATCCCACTTTAAACTGTAGGTCCAGTCCCAATTAGCCTTTCTGTGTATAAATAAGATTTAAGAAACGTATTTCGAGGGAAGATACAATACAGTAATAAATACCATTAGAATAGAAGTTCAATAGCTTACAAAATAATTGTTTACAGGGACTACTAAAACTAGATTTTCGGGATATATAAAATCATATTTACGTTGTTGTTTCAATGCATACTTATTATTTTTCTTTATCGTACCCTGCAAAACATTATTGCGTTCTCTGAGAACAGAGTTGGCGATTGGGTTCCAAAACTGGGAGAGGGAAGGGACACTTTAATTTCCATTGGTAGATGAGGTTTTGTATATTATTGGGGTAAAAGTGGGGGCCATCTGCCCCTCCCCCTAATTGCCGCCACTGTCTGTGAGATATGCTTTTTGCAAATCATCATCGTATTCAGGAAGAAATTTATTTCCTTAGGATTTTTGAAAATACCTCTAAAAATTTAAACTTGCAAGAATATCAATGAATGCGTACCAATGCTTGACAGACAAGACAAGTGAGTCACACCCCTGGCACTGTTTTTTTCTTCTCCTGTTTCCCCTAATATACAATAGTAGTACAAGTTAGGGAGTTCACAAACATCATTTGAGGAGCTCCTTACTGGATTTTTCTCGTAAGGCAAGATCCTCACTTGATGACGCAGTGTTGCCAACTTCTTACTCGAAAAAAATCACCAAGGTTTTTGGTCTAACCTAACCTAAAGCAAGGAGCTGGCAACTTTTTTCTCGCAGTGTTGCCAACACTGCGCCCGAAAGTGGGCTCGGTGGGGCTTGCCTTAATGGTTTGCTCTTGTAAGGCAAAAGCCCCCCCCTCCACCTATTTTCTCGCAGTATTACCAACATCTTACTCGAAAAAAATCACCAAGGTTTTTGGTCTAACCTAACCTAAAGCAAGGAGCTGGCAACTTTGCTTGAGGCTTGCCTTACAGTGCATAAAGCAAGGTTGCCAACCTACTGGTATTTTTACCATGGTTTTTTACAAAAAAAAGAGAGAGGAGAGTGGGGGAAGAGTTAAACAACCGACAGCCTACCTACAGCTTTTTTTTTCTTGGTCTAACCTAACCTAAAGCAAGGAGCTGGCAACTTTGCTTGAGGCTTGCCTTACAGTACATAAAGCAATTTTTGCCAACCTACACACACTGGGCAAGGAGAGTCGGCACTGCCGTAAAAGAGAGAGAGATGGGTGGATGGCAACACTGCACGGGTTCAACGTCAGAAAGTGGAGCTCGGTGGAGCTCGCCTTAATGGTTTTCTCTTGTAAGGCATGAGCTCTATTTTCTCGCAGTGTTATTAATTCCTACTTATATTTTTTTTTACATGGCAAGGGCTAGAGAGAGAGAAAAACCGATAGCTGGCAACGGTGGTGAGCGAATGCGCCATATCGTAATTTTCCAACTCCGGCAATGTTTGTATTTCGTGACCTTTGTAAACCTCTCTCTCTCTCTCGGGGGAACGATGTGCCACGCACACACACACACACACGCACACACACACACGCGCGCGCGCGTATGTATTGTGACGCAAACAAACAAACAAAATAATAATTGTTGTTTTTTAGGATACCTGGCCCCTAACCCCGCCAGGGTGCGTGGTGCCCAACCAAAATTGTAAAGGTTTTCTAACGGCTGCGGTTATAGATAACCGCACCTCTGTAGGGTTTCACGTGTTTTTTTTTCCCCCAAACTTCCATGAAACCCTACAGAGGACCTCCGTAATGCATGCAACGTGTACTAACGACTCTAGTGTTATTTGATGTTGTGATATTTTTGGATATAGAGTTTTATTGTGAGATATAGATAAAAATAATTATGTTTATTATAATATTTTCTTGATGAAGATGGAGAATATGTGCGTGTTACAAATAAAGTTGCATGTTTTTTTTTCTAGTGTGTGTGTATGTGTTTTTGATGTTTCGACAGCATCTGATTGCTTCACAAACTTTTTGTTTTTTTAAAAAAAATTGCCATATGATATTTCAGAGGCGAGGCTAACCTACAAATAGGAGTTGACAGCGTAGCCTTCTAAGATGATAAGTATGCAGTAAAATGAAGAAGAAGAATTAATGATGCTAACCGGCGGTGCAGTGTTAATGCTTCCTCTTCTTCTTCTTTTTTTTTTCTTCTTCTCTGTATTTTCTAGCATACTGATCTATTGCATGCTAACCAAACCTCTTGGGAGGTGGGCCACGGGTCCTCTACATGTATGTATGTATGAAATGCGATTTGGGGGAGGCCAAATTTTAAATTTACAGCTTAATTAATCTGCATGCATGCTTAATGTTTGATTTTTTTTGTTTCTAGTTCGACATGAGATACACACAATTTTATTTTTTGAAGTACAGTTAATATTACCTAGGTTAATCTGTGACATACAACTAGCGATCGACACGACCACCTGACACACAGACACAGAGAGAGTGAGCAAATTTAAAGTGTGATCTATCGTGAATTAAACTAAGCTTTTTCACCTACCCACATATAGCCTTACAGGTGACTCAAAAGCAGAAATTGGTCATAGCGTGACAGGTCGATCTATCGTGAACTAAACTAACCTCCCCCACTCATACATACACACTATGTCTTACAATAAGTAAGGCTGCTATATCACATGTAAGGGCTGACGGTTGCCAACACATACAAGATCTATTGCAAACTTTATTAACCTACGACATAAGCCATGGATACACACACACCAAGCCTTCCAGATAGGCTATAAGCAACTCACCTCTTGCAATTGTATAACGGGGAAAATTAACCTACAGCTAGCAACACTGTTTGAGCTGCTTTCGACGAGTAGTGTTACCAAACTTATTTTTTTTGCAAATAGGCTCTACAGCTAGAGGCTTGAAACATATACCCTACCAGAGTATGCCAACTTACCTCATGTAAAAATATTACCTAGTACGGGTTAAGCTGTGACATACAACTAGCGAACGACACGACCACCTGACACACAGACAGAGAGAGTGTGATACAGCTTATACGCAGTTTTTCCTACATACGTACTGGGTTTAAAAGATAACTTGCAACAACTATTTTACTTACCTCCTATCATATAATAAAATTACCACAGGTTTTTGATACTTGCTGCCAGAACATGGTGGTTTTAGACTGGAAATTCAGCCCGATTATTCTATTTGTGCAAGAGAAAAATGATGATGCCTGCATTTGGAATATATAATTCTTCTTACGGTATTTTGCGTGCCCCCAGTAACCTTGCTTTCGATTCACGGAAGCTATGACGTGTATTTCCTGTTTTGCGAACATACGAGAACTTTTCACAATGTTGCATCAGATAATATATTGCAAGAGCGAGTTGGTTGTGTATATAAATCTAGTCTTGGGGAATGGACATGAATATAATGTCAAAATTATTGCATAACTTAAAAAGAATATTTATTGCACTGCGCTTTCTAGCAAAGGTAAATGTGGAATGCCCCGGCCCCTCAGAGATTCGAATACTGTTAGTTAAACAGCAAGCATTGTCATATGGACTGACGATTATTATTTTTTTAAAAAAAACAGACCTCGTAGTAAGTTATAACCTGAGCTGTCTTGCAAGTCTCTCGAGTTTGATATCTGGTGAAGGAATATGATGCCACTATAAACTGTACACAAGATATACCCAGTCCCTGGCATGAGATGGACGAGGACCTATACAGTTGTACAATGGTTTTTTTTTTTTTATTAAAGCATAGCGCTTATTTACATGTCAGCGCAACATGCATGCAAAGAAGGGAGGGAGACCATAACGGATAATTCTTATTTCGATTTCAATATTTTTGCTAGTCACGCTATCTAGACGAACACTGGAAGATGGGCAAAAGCGAGGGAAAGAGAGAAATGTTATTTTTTGCCCCTCTGCCTGTGTGTGATATACTAGTTTTACATGCATACGGCTGTATCGTGAAGCGAGGCCGAAAATAATTTTTGAAAGCAGTCTCGAGCATCTTCGCGTTCAGCCAACAAGAGAAATAAAATATTACACATGGGTGTGGGGCGCAACAGCCACAGTACGGTAATGTGCATGGATGTTAAAATTTTTGGGTTTTTCTGAATAGACATACATATCAGTTTTGCAGTCTCCAGATGGGACCGGAGCTTATTTTTTTATTTGGACAAGGGGGTTCAGATCAACTATAATTTTTGTTTACATCAAAATGAAACAAAGGATTTTACTCCACTGCATACTTATTTAATATTTTTATTATTGTAAAGAATGGGGCGGTGTGTCTTATTGTATATAGTCTTCCAACAACCACCTCGGGGGCGTAAATTTATGTTTCTGCATGTATGCAAAATGCACTTAACTTCTGTTGTGAAGTTTGTTTTGCTGTTGTGATTAAATACTAAACCAAAATCTCACTACATAATTTTGAATTATATTTGTTAAAATCGATCTATATTATATCATCGCTATAGGTGGTTCATGTTATGCGCAGGAGAATTTTTAAAAAATGTTTTGTTTCTCGAACCTGTGGCCTGTAGATTTGCTTTGTTGGCAAACAGAAACAGAAAAATGGCACCATGTTATTCTATACTGATATACTGATAGTCAACAACTATGTCGAAAAGCAATGATGGGGGGACTTGTCTGTGTTGGGTCTTATTAACAACTTCACAGCTGTACCTGCACAACTCATCGACAACAAATCAACAATGTTAGGAAATGTGTGCATGGCCCTGAGAATACAATTTAAAATCACTGATGTGATATGAACCCCCTTCACTTGTGTGTATTTGAATATGCGAACATGAGGCATTTTGAATAATCGAGGCGGACAATCACAAAAACAGCTTGCAACAGTATGGAGAGTTCAAACTTCAGACGATTTTTGTTAATCTACGAAAAGCAAAGGGGCGAACGGAGATTACTACGAAAATTGTAACGCGAGGCTATTTTGGCTAATGGCAACGATGAGGATGAATAATGGTTGTTTTGATGAAATTGAAAAAGTGGGGCACGTCTGCTTCGAAGTGCATTACACCAACAACTACAATTGTCCCTCTTCCCCACACGAGGCGATTAACAGAGGTGTACTTTTGCCGGTCTACGACTCTGAGGTCTCAAGTTACAATGTTTACCTATAGCTGTACATATTTAAAAATGACCTGAGCAATTAAATGTTACAATACCGATCCTGATTTTTTGTCGGATGACGTAGGTTGCAATCCCACCCCCGATGGCGTATAGACTTAAATGTTTCCATAACATGAAATACTGTTAATGGAAATCTGTTGTTTCTAATGTAAAAATCATATAACAAGAAAAAAAAGAAAATAAATGTTGCGAGCAAATACGGAGCCTCAACCCAAACACATAAATAATCAGACAAGATGTCAACGGTGCGTTCATAACTAACAAGTGATTATTCAAAAATTGAAATGGTGCAGGGGGAAACAAACAACTAACTAACTAGGCTTCTTAAACCCGAGGACAGCAAATACAAGCCTATTCTGATCTGAGAAAGATCTCTATCCATTTTTTTCCATCCCAACCGATTTTTTTTTAGGTCTATTCAACCCCTCATGGTACACGAGCTCCCACTGCCCTGATGGTGGAGGAAGCGAATCTATTTGGACATGAAAGAGCATTATGTGTGGGAGACTATAATTTATACATGTGGTTGCTTGGATGCTTACAGAGGATGCCATAGCTCGTGCGATTGAGGCATTTTATTAAGCACATATTTTGATGAGTGTAAAGAATTAAATAAGTCACAAGGGGGCTGAGGCATGGTTCGAATTTCTCGATCTAGGTATGGATGCAGACAGACACGAAGTTTTGTGTGTGGACACAAATGATAATGGAAAAATGCCGTTCACCCCGATAGCATAGTGGTAATGTTGTTCTTGCCTCGTTTCCATCGACAACATAGTGGTTACACTGTCCAATATTAAGAAGTTCTCAAAATTATTCAATTATTTTTTCTTTTTTTTTTCTATTATCTCGGTAACCAAAAAAAAGGTTTTCTCAAACGTTTAGACGACTACGAAAACGTTGAAATGTAAAATATTGTTGCATTGTAATCAAAAAAGAATTTGTTGAATATGCCTAACCTAAAATAAAATTCAAGAATTAATAGAGTTAAATATTTGCCACTCTGAAATGGCGACGGCTATCATAATATTATTTTCAGCAGGATAATAATGACAATATTATATATATTAAGGATTAGGCCCGAGGGATTCTTATTCACTACACTCGTTTCTAACCTGTCCACACTGGAAACCGAAAACACAAGTACGAGACACTAACTTGGGAGAGGACATGCAAAAACTCTGCGGGGGCTCATCTTAAAAACTTCAGTAGATGTTTGTCATGGAACTCCCTCCTTAAATTCGATTCGAAAGGCACAAATATTCCGGTTCTTGAATAAGAAGCGCGTATGCCTTCGGAAAGAGAGAAGAAGAAATAAATAAATCAACTCATGCATATTCTTCATGTACGTACGCTTGGTGACAAGAAACAGTATTTTTTTTTCTCTTCAAGAAATTGTTTTCAACTTTTTGCTAGGTGACCCAACAGGAGTGGACGAAATAGCTTATTCATTCAAACTGGAAGCTTGCTTTTTTTTCAACAATGGAAAACACATTATTTCCAGTGAAATATCGACTCAACTACCTAGAATGGCTACCACGGGCTTGGTGACTGAATACTAAAAAACTATCGAGCGACTTACTTCACAGCAGTGTCACTTAGTTTCAACAAGAACAGTTCAAGGCTTCCCGGGTGTCCTGCAAGGTTCGGCATTTATTTTTTTTAATAGCAAGCAGATGAACTGGCCTTACAATATGAAGACCCCTCTCACGGTGTCGGTTGCAGTTATTTTCTGGTAATTATGTCTTGCCGATGGCGTTGTCGCTTTGTAATCATACTTAGGAGTTATTTTTTTTTATTTTGCCTTTCGCGACATGTTCGACTAATCGTGACAATACGTTTCAACTTTTCTGCATAAACGTTGATCATCGTTTATCTTGTCCGCATCGATTAATCTTCTTATGTTTTTTTTTGTTTTTTCGTCGCGTCCATCTCTTCTGTTATCACAATCGAGACTTCTAGATTATTATTTTTTCTCCCTGCAATTTTAGAAATGTAATTTTTCATGATCATCCAGCGAACGCCTGAGACATTTCAGCAAAATGTCGATTATTCAATGGATGTTGTAAGGTTCCATGTTTTTTTTTCACTATCTCTTGTTTGGTCGATTTTGAATTTGGGAGTTATTTTTTTTTATTTTGGTTTTCGCGACATGTTCGACTAATCGTGACAATACGTTTCAACCTTTCTACATAAACGTTGAAACGTTTCAACGAACAAACGTTTGTTCGTTGAAACGTTTCAACGTTTATGTAGAAAGGTTGAAACGTATTGTCACGATTAGTCGAACATGTCGCGAAAAGCAAAATAAAAAAAAATAACTCCCAAATTCAAAATCGACCAAACAAGAGATAGTGAAAAAAAAAAAACATGGAACCTTACAACATCCATTGAATAATCGACATTTTGCTGAAATGTCTCAGGCGTTCGCTGGATGATCATGAAAAATTACATTTCTAAAATTGCAGGGAGAAAAAATAATAATCTAGAAGTCTCGATTGTGATAACAGAAGAGATGGACGCGACGAAAAAACAAAAAAAAACATAAGAAGATTAATCGATGCGGACAAGATAAACAATGATCAACGTTTATGCAGAAAAGTTGAAACGTATTGTCACGATTAGTCGAACATGTCGCGAAAAGGAAAATAAAAAAAATAACTCCTAAGTATGATTACAAAGCGACAACGCCATCGGCAAGACATAATTACCAGAAAATAACTGCAACCGACACCGTGAGAGGGGTCTTCATATTGTAAGGCCAGTTCATCTGCTTGCTATTAAAAAAAATAAATGCCGAACCTTGCAGGACACCCGGGAAGCCTTGAACTGTTCTTGTTGAAACTAAGTGACACTGCTGTGAAGTAAGTCGCTCGATAGTTTTTTAGTATTCAGTCACCAAGCCCGTGGTAGCCATTCTAGGTAGTTGAGTCGATATTTCACTGGAAATAATGTGTTTTCCATTGTTGAAAAAAAAGCAAGCTTCCAGTTTGAATGAATAAGCTATTTCGTCCACTCCTGTTGGGTCACCTAGCAAAAAGTTGAAAACAATTTCTTGAAGAGAAAAAAAAATACTGTTTCTTGTCACCAAGCGTACGTACATGAAGAATATGCATGAGTTGATTTATTTATTTCTTCTTCTCTCTTTCCGAAGGCATACGCGCTTCTTATTCAAGAACCGGAATATTTGTGCCTTTCGAATCGAATTTAAGGAGGGAGTTCCATGACAAACATCTACTGAAGTTTTTAAGATGAGCCCCGCAGAGTTTTTGCATGTCCCTCTCCCAAGTTAGTGTCTCGTACTTGTGTTTTCGGTTTCCAGTGTGGACAGGTTAGAAACGAGTGTAGTGAATAAGAATCCCTCGGGCCTAATCCTTAATATATATAATATTGTCATTATTATCCTGCTGAAAATAATATTATGATAGCCGTCGCCATTTCAGAGTGGCAAATATTTAACTCTATTAATTCTTGAATTTTATTTTAGGTTAGGCATATTCAACAAATTCTTTTTTGATTACAATGCAACAATATTTTACATTTCAACGTTTTCGTAGTCGTCTAAACGTTTGAGAAAACCTTTTTTTTTGGTTACCGAGATAATAGAAAAAAAAAGAAAAAATAATTGAATAATTTTGAGAACTTCTTAATATTGGACAGTGTAACCACTATGTTGTCGATGGAAACGAGGCAAGAACAACATTACCACTATGCTATCGGGGTGAACGGCATTTTTCCATTATCATTTGTGTCCACACACAAAACTTCGTGTCTGTCTGCATCCATACCTAGATCGAGAAATTCGAACCATGCCTCAGCCCCCTTGTGACTTATTTAATTCTTTACACTCATCAAATATGTGCTTAATAAAATGCCTCAATCGCACGAGCTATGGCATCCTCTGTAAGCATCCAAGCAACCACATGTATAAATTATAGTCTCCCACACATAATGCTCTTTCATGTCCAAATAGATTCGCTTCCTCCACCATCAGGGCAGTGGGAGCTCGTGTACCATGAGGGGTTGAATAGACCTAAAAAAAAATCGGTTGGGATGGAAAAAAATGGATAGAGATCTTTCTCAGATCAGAATAGGCTTGTATTTGCTGTCCTCGGGTTTAAGAAGCCTAGTTAGTTAGTTGTTTGTTTCCCCCTGCACCATTTCAATTTTTGAATAATCACTTGTTAGTTATGAACGCACCGTTGACATCTTGTCTGATTATTTATGTGTTTGGGTTGAGGCTCCGTATTTGCTCGCAACATTTATTTTCTTTTTTTTCTTGTTATATGATTTTTACATTAGAAACAACAGATTTCCATTAACAGTATTTCATGTTATGGAAACATTTAAGTCTATACGCCATCGGGGGTGGGATTGCAACCTACGTCATCCGACAAAAAATCAGGATCGGTATTGTAACATTTAATTGCTCAGGTCATTTTTAAATATGTACAGCTATAGGTAAACATTGTAACTTGAGACCTCAGAGTCGTAGACCGGCAAAAGTACACCTCTGTTAATCGCCTCGTGTGGGGAAGAGGGACAATTGTAGTTGTTGGTGTAATGCACTTCGAAGCAGACGTGCCCCACTTTTTCAATTTCATCAAAACAACCATTATTCATCCTCATCGTTGCCATTAGCCAAAATAGCCTCGCGTTACAATTTTCGTAGTAATCTCCGTTCGCCCCTTTGCTTTTCGTAGATTAACAAAAATCGTCTGAAGTTTGAACTCTCCATACTGTTGCAAGCTGTTTTTGTGATTGTCCGCCTCGATTATTCAAAATGCCTCATGTTCGCATATTCAAATACACACAAGTGAAGGGGGTTCATATCACATCAGTGATTTTAAATTGTATTCTCAGGGCCATGCACACATTTCCTAACATTGTTGATTTGTTGTCGATGAGTTGTGCAGGTACAGCTGTGAAGTTGTTAATAAGACCCAACACAGACAAGTCCCCCCATCATTGCTTTTCGACATAGTTGTTGACTATCAGTATATCAGTATAGAATAACATGGTGCCATTTTTCTGTTTCTGTTTGCCAACAAAGCAAATCTACAGGCCACAGGTTCGAGAAACAAAACATTTTTTAAAAATTCTCCTGCGCATAACATGAACCACCTATAGCGATGATATAATATAGATCGATTTTAACAAATATAATTCAAAATTATGTAGTGAGATTTTGGTTTAGTATTTAATCACAACAGCAAAACAAACTTCACAACAGAAGTTAAGTGCATTTTGCATACATGCAGAAACATAAATTTACGCCCCGAGGTGGTTGTTGGAAGACTATATACAATAAGACACACCGCCCCATTCTTTACAATAATAAAAATATTAAATAAGTATGCAGTGGAGTAAAATCCTTTGTTTCATTTTGATGTAAACAAAAATTATAGTTGATCTGAACCCCCTTGTCCAAATAAAAAAATAAGCTCCGGTCCCATCTGGAGACTGCAAAACTGATATGTATGTCTATTCAGAAAAACCCAAAAATTTTAACATCCATGCACATTACCGTACTGTGGCTGTTGCGCCCCACACCCATGTGTAATATTTTATTTCTCTTGTTGGCTGAACGCGAAGATGCTCGAGACTGCTTTCAAAAATTATTTTCGGCCTCGCTTCACGATACAGCCGTATGCATGTAAAACTAGTATATCACACACAGGCAGAGGGGCAAAAAATAACATTTCTCTCTTTCCCTCGCTTTTGCCCATCTTCCAGTGTTCGTCTAGATAGCGTGACTAGCAAAAATATTGAAATCGAAATAAGAATTATCCGTTATGGTCTCCCTCCCTTCTTTGCATGCATGTTGCGCTGACATGTAAATAAGCGCTATGCTTTAATAAAAAAAAAAAACCATTGTACAACTGTATAGGTCCTCGTCCATCTCATGCCAGGGACTGGGTATATCTTGTGTACAGTTTATAGTGGCATCATATTCCTTCACCAGATATCAAACTCGAGAGACTTGCAAGACAGCTCAGGTTATAACTTACTACGAGGTCTGTTTTTTTTAAAAAAATAATAATCGTCAGTCCATATGACAATGCTTGCTGTTTAACTAACAGTATTCGAATCTCTGAGGGGCCGGGGCATTCCACATTTACCTTTGCTAGAAAGCGCAGTGCAATAAAATATTCTTTTTAAGTTATGCAATAATTTTGACATTATATTCATGTCCATTCCCCAAGACTAGATTTATATACACAACCAACTCGCTCTTGCAATATATTATCTGATGCAACATTGTGAAAAGTTCTCGTATGTTCGCAAAACAGGAAATACACGTCATAGCTTCCGTGAATCGAAAGCAAGGTTACTGGGGGCACGCAAAATACCGTAAGAAGAATTATATATTCCAAATGCAGGCATCATCATTTTTCTCTTGCACAAATAGAATAATCGGGCTGAATTTCCAGTCTAAAACCACCATGTTCTGGCAGCAAGTATCAAAAACCTGTGGTAATTTTATTATATGATAGGAGGTAAGTAAAATAGTTGTTGCAAGTTATCTTTTAAACCCAGTACGTATGTAGGAAAAACTGCGTATAAGCTGTATCACACTCTCTCTGTCTGTGTGTCAGGTGGTCGTGTCGTTCGCTAGTTGTATGTCACAGCTTAACCCGTACTAGGTAATATTTTTACATGAGGTAAGTTGGCATACTCTGGTAGGGTATATGTTTCAAGCCTCTAGCTGTAGAGCCTATTTGCAAAAAAAATAAGTTTGGTAACACTACTCGTCGAAAGCAGCTCAAACAGTGTTGCTAGCTGTAGGTTAATTTTCCCCGTTATACAATTGCAAGAGGTGAGTTGCTTATAGCCTATCTGGAAGGCTTGGTGTGTGTGTATCCATGGCTTATGTCGTAGGTTAATAAAGTTTGCAATAGATCTTGTATGTGTTGGCAACCGTCAGCCCTTACATGTGATATAGCAGCCTTACTTATTGTAAGACATAGTGTGTATGTATGAGTGGGGGAGGTTAGTTTAGTTCACGATAGATCGACCTGTCACGCTATGACCAATTTCTGCTTTTGAGTCACCTGTAAGGCTATATGTGGGTAGGTGAAAAAGCTTAGTTTAATTCACGATAGATCACACTTTAAATTTGCTCACTCTCTCTGTGTCTGTGTGTCAGGTGGTCGTGTCGATCGCTAGTTGTATGTCACAGATTAACCTAGGTAATATTAACTGTACTTCAAAAAATAAAATTGTGTGTATCTCATGTCGAACTAGAAACAAAAAAAATCAAACATTAAGCATGCATGCAGATTAATTAAGCTGTAAATTTAAAATTTGGCCTCCCCCAAATCGCATTTCATACATACATACATGTAGAGGACCCGTGGCCCACCTCCCAAGAGGTTTGGTTAGCATGCAATAGATCAGTATGCTAGAAAATACAGAGAAGAAGAAAAAAAAAAAAGAAGAAGAAGAGGAAGCATTAACACTGCACCGCCGGTTAGCATCATTAATTCTTCTTCTTCATTTTACTGCATACTTATCATCTTAGAAGGCTACGCTGTCAACTCCTATTTGTAGGTTAGCCTCGCCTCTGAAATATCATATGGCAATTTTTTTTAAAAAAACAAAAAGTTTGTGAAGCAATCGGATGCTGTCGAAACATCAAAAACACATACACACACACTAGAAAAAAAAACATGCAACTTTATTTGTAACACGCACATATTCTCCATCTTCATCAAGAAAATATTATAATAAACATAATTATTTTTATCTATATCTCACAATAAAACTCTATATCCAAAAATATCACAACATCAAATAACACTAGAGTCGTTAGTACACGTTGCATGCATTACGGAGGTCCTCTGTAGGGTTTCATGGAAGTTTGGGGGAAAAAAAAACACGTGAAACCCTACAGAGGTGCGGTTATCTATAACCGCAGCCGTTAGAAAACCTTTACATTTTTGGTTGGGCACCACGCACCCTGGCGGGGTTAGGGGCCAGGTATCCTAAAAAACAACAATTATTATTTTGTTTGTTTGTTTGCGTCACAATACATACGCGCGCGCGCGTGTGTGTGTGTGCGTGTGTGTGTGTGTGTGCGTGGCACATCGTTCCCCCGAGAGAGAGAGAGGTTTACAAAGGTCACGAAATACAAACATTGCCGGAGTTGGAAAATTACGATATGGCGCATTCGCTCACCACCGTTGCCAGCTATCGGTTTTTCTCTCTCTCTAGCCCTTGCCATGTAAAAAAAAATATAAGTAGGAATTAATAACACTGCGAGAAAATAGAGCTCATGCCTTACAAGAGAAAACCATTAAGGCGAGCTCCACCGAGCTCCACTTTCTGACGTTGAACCCGTGCAGTGTTGCCATCCACCCATCTCTCTCTCTTTTACGGCAGTGCCGACTCTCCTTGCCCAGTGTGTGTAGGTTGGCAAAAATTGCTTTATGTACTGTAAGGCAAGCCTCAAGCAAAGTTGCCAGCTCCTTGCTTTAGGTTAGGTTAGACCAAGAAAAAAAAAGCTGTAGGTTGGCTGTCGGTTGTTTAACTCTTCCCCCACTCTCCTCTCTCTTTTTTTTGTAAAAAACCATGGTAAAATACCAGTAGGTTGGCAACCTTGCTTTATGCACTGTAAGGCAAGCCTCAAGCAAAGTTGCCAGCTCCTTGCTTTAGGTTAGGTTAGACCAAAAACCTTGGTGATTTTTTTCGAGTAAGATGTTGGTAATACTGCGAGAAAATAGGTGGGGGGGGGCTTATGCCTTACAAGAGCAAACCATTAAGGCAAGCCCCACCGAGCCCACTTTCGGGCGCAGTGTTGGCAACACTGCGAGAAAAAAGTTGCCAGCTCCTTGCTTTAGGTTAGGTTAGACCAAAAACCTTGGTGATTTTTTTCGAGTAAGAAGTTGGCAACACTGCGTCATCAAGTGAGGATCTTGCCTTACGAGAAAAATCCAGTAAGGAGCTCCTCAAATGATGTTTGTGAACTCCCTAACTTGTACTACTTACAATTTACAATTGATGACCACTTGCTATCAGATATTATTAAGGCTTGAAACATAATTTCTTGACCATATTTTGGACTCTTTGATTTCTAGTAAATCATCACCATTCAATCAAGTGTCTACGCAAGCAAGCAAAAATGTATGTACTCTTCCATGTAAAGTTCAAACAGTCCACTTTGTTGTTTTACTGTATATTCCGTAGAAGCTTATACACCAACTGCCATTGTCGGTCAAACCTATTGTCCTTTTGTACAAATTTCAATAGTGCTCCTTACTATTGGTAGACGACACTTCGATTAGTTTCTCAAATGCTCATCTGCAAAAGGAGCAAATAAAAATAGTTTTAACATCGTATATGAGACTATGAACTTACAAAACATGTTTAAAAAATATTGATATTACATTGTTACAACCTTAGACAAGTTGAGTTAATAATGGAACTTACAGATGTTGAGTAAATGGATTTGAAAATAATGGATCCAATTGGCACTATAATGCTTAACGATATCGTCCTGTTATTAAAGGGCAGTTTGGTTCACGATATGAGCTCACTTCAATGATCTAACTTTATAATGAATGTTAAATATGATGAGCCTAAAACAGAAATTGGCAAAATAATTGTTAGAAATATTTTCATAGTAGAGTGATGATTGCAACGCTATATGGAGTTAGGTTTCTCCAGGTTCGAATCCTGGTTTCATGTATGTATTTAATCATTATCTTTGTTCCAATCATCCATTTTATCAAATCATTATTCATCGTCATTGTTCCAAGGAGCAGAAGTTGGAGGTAAAATAACAGAAATACATTATGAAATAGAAATTCAGTTCCTACTATATTTTTATTTGAATTATTATAGTAGACAGCCAAGAAGCAAAAAAGCTTAAAAAAAACTTTTATCTGCATGGAATGTTAATAATAGGCATCCATGTAAAATCAATCAGTCATAGGTCTGAGAGAAAAACTAGTCAAGCTTCAAACTCTCTGGTATTCGAAATAAACTATTTAGTACAAACGGCTACTGAAATCCAATCTGATATTGAACCAAATATACGTAGCATAATCAGGACAAATTATGATTTCTATGAAGCTCTGTGTCATCCACAATTAAATTATTGCCCTTGTACTTGCAAGTATGGGCACATTTATCTATACCGGTACTCATTTTGAAATTCTCAGTAAACATACAGACTTGTGTTCGATAGACGGTAAGATTTTAGTCTTATAACTGTTAGGGTGTACTTTTACACTTTAAATATGTACAGCATCAAGTTATTGGACGAAATGCACTCTCATTATGAGCCGTCCTAAATTATAAAAGGACAAGAAAACAGAAGAGCTTCTTCATACATTTTACAAAACCGGTTTTCTAACGTGTTTCTGTAAAGGAAGATAACAGAACTGTGTCCGAAACTTGCAAACATTCAGGGATCTCACATCACATCTATTCGAAACAAACCTAACTTAGCCTGACCTACTTAATACATATGAATATTTGCGAGCTGCTTCAAAAATAAAAAGAGAAAAACTCTTGTAGAAAATAGGTCAGTAAGTACTCGTTTCAACCATGTACAAGGGCAAAGTAAAAAAACATTTAAACAAACTACTGATTTGTAATAAACATTCCGATGTTGTACATGTGAATAGCACGAGTTTCGTAGGTTTGGAAATTAACTTACAGGAATGAAAATAGAGCATTTTATGCAATATTGATTTAATGATATCAGATATAATCTATATTAAGCTTCGTATATTTTATGCTATAGTAATTATCTCAAAACGGTAGTTATTAGGATTATGCCTAACGTAAAATATAACATTCTATTCTGATTTTACATTTACAAAGAATTATCAACTTCGTTTGGAAGTTTAAAAAGTCATTCAGTCAGTGTCAAGCGATATTCTCACCGATATTACATCAGAAGATATTTCTTCAACATGTAAATAAATTATACATTTTGCCTATATTTCAAACATTTTGCCTTTGATGGATAATATTAAGCAACAAGCAATTAAATATTAAGACTTACCTTCGAGCTTGTTCAGCTTTTTAACATCCTCCGTGGAATATTTGTTCACTTTTTCTCGTATATGTACGGAATTCGATATCCTCTGATAGCTTGGTTTGATTTTCACTCTTTCAAGAACTTGCATTGATCATATCGTTAGAAAGTACGGAGTGAACTCTCGGCAACAGTGTTGGCTAAAATCTGCACCACGGAGTATATTGCGACGAAACGCCACTTCAAAAGTTTTAATGATAAGCACTACTCTCTGAAGGTACGAAATGTTTTCATTTTTTCACATAGTATTTCAGATGCTTGCGGGAAGAACATGTGATCTTTGTTTCACCACGAAATCTTCCATACTAGTCATAAGAAAAAGAAAATGCACCGGTATTAATAAAACTACCACTTCAGCGTCATCTGTACGCAGCAGTTTGAACATGACGGAGACCTTATATTTTCTGTTATTTACTTAAATCCCTTCAATCGTAACAAAATTATAAGGTTCACATGTTCTACTGAATAAAACAATCTTTTATATCGAAAAATTTCTTCCTTACCGAATCTATATTAGTTGTACGGTTACCCTTAGAAATTTGGGTCTATGCTTTAGCATGGCTTTAGAACCCCCTTAAGCTTTGGGAATAATACTAATATTCTCCCTTGCGGCTACGATTGGAACGCGCCTACACTAACTGGGTACAACAGAGTGTATACTTGGTGCAAACGACTGACACGCGCATCCAAGTAGGTGCTACGGTTGAAACGTGCAACCAAAAAGTGCTGTGGGGCGTCGATTGGAACGCGCCGCCACTGATGTAGTTTTCTTATTAATTTACATATGATCACTGGTTTGATTTATCAAGTATATACATTAATTTATTTCTTTTATATTTATTCTTTGTCTTCTTATAATATATTCTATAGTTTTTCATCTTTCCAATTTGCTTTGTTCTTATTTATAATGTTATTCACATATATTATGCTAATTCTTAATCTTGCACGCCTGGTGCTGCCATCTCTATTCCTCTTTGGCAAGCTATTTACATTACTTGGTCCTATTGGGTACGTAACATGGTGAATGCAACCCCCTCTTAAAATGAACTCTTGCTATTTTTTCAAAGTGGAAAGTTCTAAAAATAAGATATATCGTATACTCGTACGAGTCTTTTACAATTCCAGATCCTCCCGAAAAAAATCCTGTGTACGCCAGTGCTCGTCTACGTTCTTTGGATAATCTAAGATTATTCATAACGATTTCTCACATATAAGGACTAACTCTGTTGAGAACGTGGGCTTCCTTTCATCGGCATCAAAATGTGAGAATAGATATGCTCTCCCTTGTATGAGCATATTCTCAGTTTTTTATTTCTATTCAATGGGATACGTACTTTATTAACGCGTTCATGGATTATCCAGGCTTCGAATCAAGGACCCCTGACTTCGCAGCACTCGCTAACCACTCAGGAAGGAAAATCACTACTGGAAAAACTAGTACTGAATAGGATGGAGAGTTTAAAAGGATTACGAAATGTAGGTACGAAAAAGTCCTATGAGGACTGAAGAACGCCACGTTATGAAACAGGTGCAAGACAAAAGCCACTCCACACACGAATGCTTCCAATATGGTGAGGAACCACTCATCCGTTTGGCGTGAGTTGACACCTTTTTTGTTGCTGGTTGTCGCGTGAATTAACTGTGTGAGAAGAAAGCGTTTCAACATGTGCTGTCGCTTCATGCTTCGGCTGGTAGCATTTGCTTCGCGATTGTTACACTATTTCTTCCCCATTTTCTACACTTTGCAGTGTTTAGTTCTACCAGCGGTAGTCTCTTCTCTGATTGCGTTCTCTGTCAGCAAAATTGAGAAGTGTTGCTCCTATAAGGGATTTAGCAAGAAGGCTTGACGATATGCCTTTCTGTCTTTTCTCCACGTCTTTATATTTATTCCCCTTTTTTCTCTTCCCTTTGCTCTACATGTTTGTATCTCTTTTCTCGCTGTTTGTCTTTTCTGTTTTTCTGATTGTTTGCATTCCTTTCATCCGCTCTATCTCCAATACAGGGTGATTCAGAATTCCTATTACACACTTCTAGGGGTTGTAGAAGGGACTTAGTAGATCAGGTTTTGATAAGGAACCTATATCCGGAAACGTATCGTTTTGGTACTACACAGATGACAAGATCACATAATTTCACATCTCCCGCTTCACGGTAGGCAACCTCCATTGACGGAGGGCGACGTCTTCAGTCACCTGATGTCACGTGTGCTGCTTCCAACGTCCTCTGTTTACACAGCACATGTGGTTCCAACATGATGGCGCACCAGCACACTTTTCTCATGACGTCCGACAACATCTCGATCAAACATACGAGGACAAGTGGATAGGTCGAGGTGGACCAACTCCTTGGCCACCACGATCGCCGGATCTAACTCCACTTGACTTTTTCGTATGGGGCCACATGAAGAGTCTTGTTTATGAGACTCCTGTAGTGTCGGAGGAAGACCTGGTTGCACGAGTTCTGGCCACAGCAGACACGATTCAGCACACACCAGGTATTTTTAAGCGTGTGTGTGCAAACATCCTTCGGAGTACACTGTTTGCAACGAACTTCAGGGTCGCCACATCGAGCAGTTCTTGTAGTGACGCAGGTAAAGATGTGAAATTATATGATCTTGTCATCTGCGTAGTACCAAAACGATACGTTTCCGGATATGGGTTCCTTATCAAAACTTGATCTACCAAGTCCCCTCTACAACCCCTAGAAATGTGCAATAGGAATTCTGAATCACCCTGTATATTCATATGATTTTTTGGGCCACCCCGATGACGTAGTGGTAATGCTTAAGCTTTGTAATCAAGGGGTATCGGACCGGCCCCAGTGGCGGAGTGGTTAGCACATCGCCTTACGACGTCGGCCGGTTCGAATCGCGGCCTAAGTATGGATATTTGCGAGTGTCCGTTCAGCAATTTCGCAAATTAGCCAACAATCAATCAATGGGTCTCGAGTTCGATCTTTGAATTCCACTGTTAAGTGCAAGTCCAGTCGAGATTACACTATCTGAACATAAATGTTTGAACTTAAAGCAAACGTTGCCATATCGAGAAGAAATAGCGAAGTACTGAAAACAGGAAAATACAATAAAATAAAACTTTATTTGGCTGCAAACTTGTAGGAACAGTACTCATTGACTCGTGTGATTATTTGTATGTTTGTTTTACGTATATTTATTTTTCTTACATTGTGTATATATTTTTTGTCACGTGGTATATTATTTTTAAATTGACATTAAAAGGTTTCTATTCTTATCTTTCTCAAACAATTATTTAATGTATGATCAACTTGTAAAATTCAAAGTAGAAATAGTCAAGTTCAAGAAAAGGCTTGTGCCTTAACTTTACCACCCGAAACAAAGAATGAATTAAAGTTAATAAATAAAGGAAAGCGTGTAAAAAAGAGAATAAAGCTGAGAGAAAGAGAAAGTACAGGAATTAATTGGTGGACAAGGATTATATAAAATTATAAGGAGTGGTTCTTTAAATATTCAAAGCATGACATTGGTCCTCCCCGATGGCGCAGTCGTAGCGTCGTTACCTTGTAATGAAGGGGTCCCGGGTTCGATACCCGGTGGGCGATTTTTTTTTCAGCCAACTTGTGAATGCGGGTTCATTTCTTGCTCTCTGATTGGCTGTTGGAAAGTTACGGTGCTCTGAGTGTGAGAATATCTTATTTCCTATTTTCAGCGCAAATTTGCTGCTTTCTAACCTAACCTAACCTAACGTACAGCGCAAATAAGATATTCTCACAATCAGAGCACCGTAACTTTCCAACAGCCAATCAGAGAGCAAGAAATGAACCCGCATTCACAAGTTGACTGGAAAAACAAAAAGCGCACCCAGTGGAGACACATAGTGGTTCGGATCCCACTTTAAACTGTAGGTCCAGTCTCGATTAGCCTTACTGTGCATAAAGTGGACTTAAAACACTAACTCAGTCAGTCAACTCAGTAATGCATAACATTGATGCTGTTAGGAAAAATAGATTGATTGATTTGATGTTTTAAGTTCACTTTTTGCACAGCAAGGCTAATCGGGACTAGACCTACAGTTTGGAGTGGGATCCGAACCACTATGTGCCTTCACCGGGAAGGAGAATTAGAGATCTAGGGAAAATGGAGGAAACACACACACACACACGAAATCGTAACATTACATGCACACAAAAGCTTCATTGATTTTCGTACTACCTGTAAACGTAATGACATATCTGACGTTACGACAACACGAGTATGCCCGCCAAAGTTAGTGATGAACTGAAAATCTACCTAAAGCGAAAACCCCCGTTTACACCTTATCTCGAACCCGAATCAAGCCAGCTCCAAACTGGATCGTCTTAATTATTATCTTTGTCCACCCGGTCAACGTTCTATAGTCCCGTTCGGGTCCCACAAATTTTCATGTGCGGCGAGAATAATTGAGGCCTGCCAACAGTTCATTGTCCACATATTTTAGGCATTTCTCAGAAATATTATGTACATACGTGTAATTTTCAGGCAGTGTTGCCACTAGTTTGACATTTTTTTATTGTCATTTCTGCTGTAACTGGTAAGTACAGCGTGTTTCAAAAGTCGTGTCTCTCTAAATATGATTCTTAAGGGCTCGGGAGCTGTATGAAATATTTAGAGGTTTGTGTGGCAGCTTGTAATCGTGCATTCTTCATCGTAGAACAATAACCCTTTGAAGGCTGACAAGCGGAATTGATTTGGATGCATCTAGCCTCATCGTCGGTGTAAGGCCCGTACCCAGAGGAGGGGCCATGCCCCCCCTCGAACCAGGAAATATTTAAAGGTGAACCTATGAAAATCTACGAAAATAACATTGACGAGTTTTCAAATTTGTAAATATTTCAATTTTGTTCCTGCATAAATGAATGTTCGTTATGTAGATGGTGTAGTCTGCAATATTGGGTAGCTTTAGTTTTTTGTAAGGCTACCAGACGAACGATTTACCGATGTAGTAAGAACAGTGCGTTACTTTTAATCCCTGTCTCGACTTGTTTCGAACTGATGCGAACGTGATGCAAAAATGTATCTTTATTATTTTTTTTTGTTTACTCACATTTATATATGTTCTTTATTGTAATAATAAAATACTAATATGCAAAATTTAATTTATAAATATCTTATTTCTAAATATAGAATTATCATGACTTTTCAATGGCGCTGGTATAAGAAAATTAAGGGATATTTAAAAACATTGTTAATTTGTAGAACACAGAACTATTTGAACTATATCTTGTAATCTCTCTCTCTCTCTCCCCCCCCCTTCAAAAAATCCTGGGTACGGGCCTGGTCGGTGTTATATTTTATCTTGATCTTGAATGCTAATAATTCAGTCTCTAATTTTCATAATTATGTAATCAGGGGAGCATTCCTTAATTTTCTTCCACGCCCCCTTCAGCACCCCCTTTCCAAAATCAATTTTCAGCCAAAAATGCTGCTAATTCTTCAGAGAAAAACGTTTGTAATAACCAAAACTAGTTTCTGGCAACCAAACATTTGTTTAAGCAGGCGACAAGCAAATTATTATTCATCAGTACTAAATGCTCTTTAGCAATCGTGCACATGCGCTTTTAGTTACCAAAGAATTTGTTCAAAATTACAAACTTTAGTAAATGGTACTATGTTTATTAGGTACATTTACCAAATAGCTTAGCCAAATGTGTTTTGTTCATTGAACCAAATTAGATCTAGTGTCATTTATGTTATGACTTATGAAAAACCATGTCGTCACATTGAGCGTATAATATCCCTAAAACTGAAAAGTACAAACAATCACCATTAATTAGAATGAGTAGTATGTATAATAGAATAACATCCACAAATCCAAATATTGACTTTAATCTTAACATTTTGGAATATAAAAATGCTACAAAAGCCATACCTAACAGAGATACTTTCACAAATGGTTGATTATTTATTGTATTTATTAATTATTGCAGAATATGTTCTATATGTATCCCTATATCCACATAAATGTGTGTGTGTGTGTGTATATATATAATGTAAATATATGTATGTAGATAAGCTTAAGGATATGTGCCCATTAATATGTGTATGTATTTATTTCATTGTTGTTTCTATCTTATTATGATCATATTTATTCTGTACACCTCATGTGAAAGGTGATAATATTGGTTGAGGATATATGTATAATTTATGTGTGTTGTGTATATGTTTGTATGTGTGTATGTATATGTAGATGTGTATGTGTATATATATATATATATTATATATATATATATATATATATATATATATATATATATATATATATATATGTGTGTGTGTGTGTGTGTGTGTGTGTGTGTGTGTGTGTGTGTGTGTGTGTGTGTGTGTGTGTGTGCGAGCACGTCATTATTCTACGTTATATAAGTGTACTTATGTTATAGTTATTAACTATGTAATATGTAAGCATGTTATTTATATTCATATTCACATTATTTATGTTATATTAATGCCTCTGTAATTGGAGATATCGTTTCTCTGTAGAAGGCAAATAAATAAATAAATAAATAATATTAAGCATTGAAGAGAGTATTATTGTAGGCAACCCATTGTTACTAATCTGAAAGGGAAGCCACATTTACTTCTTTGTACATGTTCTTGTAGGCTTCTATATTTGCTGGCTTGATTGGCATTTGATGTAGTGGCTAAAGCATACATGCGTGTATAATTTTTCCTTTTATTTTCAACATCGAACCCTAAACATTTCATTCACCTTCTCAGCACCCTTACATGGTTAATTCTGGTGCCGCAGCTGTATGTAACCTATAGTTGCTTCTTTTTCTTTTTTAACAAAAAGTTTATCCACCGTTGGCCTACCTTGTCAAAATGTAATAGGCCTATACAAACTTCATGCTAAAAGTGTAAAGGTAACAATAAGGGAGCCTTTCTTGTTTCGATTTTAACAATAGATAATCGAAATATATTGTTTACTATGTATTATACGAGGGAGGATCAAATGAAAACCTTAAAAGTGCAATAAATGCTAGAATGTAACAATGAAAAGGAAATCGTACCACTTATTTTTCAACGTAGTCCCCTTGACTTTCAATGCAAGTATTCCACCGTTTCGGAAGTGCATGGATACCACGGTGGAAGAATTCTTTTGATCGAGATTGTAGCCACTCGTGCACCGCATTTTTCACCTCTTCATCACTATTGAAATGTTTGCCGTCCATCGCTTCTTTGAGTGGTCCAAACAAATGAAAGTCACTGGGGGCAAGGTCTGGTGAATAGGGTGGATGAATGAGACACTCAAATTTGATGTCATCGATAGTCTCAACGGTCAAACGGGCAGTATGCGGTCGGGCGTTGTCATGCTGTAGGAGTACTCCTGAGGACAAAAATCCTCGCCGTTTACGCCTGATTGCAGGGCGAAGTTCATTTTTCAGCATGTTTGAATACGAGGCACTGGTTACTGTCACTCCTTTGTCCATGTACTGTTCCAAAATTATTCCCTTAGAATCCCAGAAGAGAGTGAGCATGACCTTTCCTGCTGATGGTTGAGTGCGGAATTTTTTTGGTTTCGGCGAAGAGCTATGCCGCCATTCCTTGCTCGCTTTCTTGGTTTCTGGTTGATGATAGTAAACCCAGGTCTCATCGCCTCTAACAATCCTGTCCAGAAATGCATCACCCTCGGCGTTGAAACGACGCAAAAGTTCTTCACAGGCGTCGACGCGACGATCTTTCAATTCAGCGGTCAACTGACGTGGGACCCATCTTGCCGATAATTTATTGTAATTCAGAACATTGTGCACAATGTGTTGAGCTGAACCAAAGCCCATATTCAATACTGTTGCGATTTCTTTCAGGGTAATACGCCTGTTGTCCTTTACAAGCTGTTCCACTAGCGCAATGTTGTCGTCGGTCACTACGCGGTGAGCCTGTCCCGGTCGAGGAGCATCCTCCACAGATGTTACGCCACTTTAAAACTTCCTACACCACTCGTTTACTTGCTGCAGGGACAAACACGAATCACCATACTTTGCTGTCATCCTGCGGTGAATTTCAATTGGTTTCACACCTTCACTACTCAAAAACCGGATCACCGAACGCTGTTCTAATGCGGTGCATGTGGACAGTGGGGCGGCCATCTTGAAACTGCTCCTGTGCGGGCGCTTGTTTGACTAGACTCTTCTGCCACCTACTGAAGAAAGAGAATACTGTTAGAAACAATATTGCCAACTTTCATAGCAATACCACAACATTTGAAATTTATAATAAACTTTTAAGGTTTTCATTTGATCCTCCCTCGTATTATACTACAGCCTGACAAGTTAAGTCCCGATATGCGCAGATCGTTGCGGAGCACTTCCTATTACGTCATCCTCCCCACCACTCTTCTACTCACTGGTCTGGCGTTGAGAGTACTAGTGGTGCCAACTCAGCAAAATTAAGCTAAAACAAATATGACAAACTATTTTCACTGTTTAGCGTGACGGTGCATGCAGGCTCCTATTACATCAGTGGTTCATTTTATTTAATCCGGCCTTTGAAAATGCGTGCGGTGCGCCGATCGTAAACTGTAGTATTACGCACGTGCGTTAAGGTTTATAACGAAGAGAAACTACAGGGCGAATTACTTCATTTTCTGAATGCGACATCGAGCAGTGGCCTGTTTTTTTTTTGTTTTTTTTTACAGAGTTCGTTTGTTTATCGTACAACAATCACTACGAGAAGGCAATCTGATAACACGCTTGCCTGTGTTCTTTTCTAAAGCATTGAAATGTTCATGCTCTTTACTCTTGGCTGCAAGATTCTTACTTTGAAAGAGATGGACTTATGGACGAGCGTGTAGATGAACTGATAATTATACTTGGTGAAGCCGATTCAGACACGGACACAGATTCATCGGTAGACACAGACTCGGATGAGTGGGAGAGTGAAACTGAAGAAGAAGAACTGGAAAACATTTAGAAGGTGAGCTCAGTTCTATCGTTTATATATTTTTCACTTTTCTATCGTTTTATTTCATACATTTCTTATGCTGGTAAGAGATATCCCTAATATAACTTAATTCATTTAAGGTTTAAAGGGAAAATATCAAAATGTATTTAGAGTTTAGCGTAATCAATAGGTAGCTTAGGTGAGGGGATACTAATTCATGCCTTTCACATTCAAATTTCGTTGAAAATTCTCAGACGATTCCGCTCCCTCCAGGTTGCAACACTGCGAACCAACGTAGCCGCAGACAATGGAGTGGGGAAATGTGATGCGAGGTGCGCAAACAATGGATTGCAGCGTCTTGTTTTTACACTTGTCAAGTTATAGCTGATTGCCCGGCGTTGCCCGGGTATTTATTTATCCCAATCTTCTATTAAAGTTGTCCGTTGAGAAACAGAGCGATCTTAAATTCACTCCGCAGTACTTAATAGACTGCACCTGTGCATGGGCGGAGTTTAAGCTTTTGCTTTGGGGGTCCAGAATCTGGGAGAAGCATATGATGTACCTGAGGGTTAATCCTCTAGTTTATAAAGGGTCCGGAGGCCTTCCCCCGGAAATAAAAAATAAAAAAACTTTAAAACACTGAGTTCTAGGCCTTTTAGATTTGAAAATGTTAAATTTCCTTGCTTAAGTAAACAAATATTAATTAGTATATTGGTTGTCAGTTTTAAAAGAAGCAAAACAATACAATTATTGCAATTTGCATTTCATTCTTTTTTTATTGATACAATGGCCGCGGTGGCTCAGTCGGTAACGCGTCTGACTACGATGCTAAAGGTCCCGGGTTCGATCCCCGGCCGGTTCAAATCCGGGAACTTTTCTAACGTTGGAAGCGGTCCCGGCGCCCACCCAGCGTCGAATAACATGGGTACCTGGGAGGAAACCCTGGGGGGTAAAGGCGGTCAGGGGTGTGGTGCTGATCACATCACCCCTACTCACGACCGGATCAAGAAAGTGTGGGGTGTTACCCCCACACCCCCTATACGCCTTCATGACGTGGTGCTAAGCACAGGGGAACACTTTACTTTACTTTTTTTTTATTGATACAATACTCGTATTACTTTAAAAAAGTTACGGTACAATAGTAAGCTTCAGAAATTTTAGAAAAATTAAATTGAAAAGTTATTTTGATGCCTCAGCAGTAACTGTTGACTCAACACAAAGTCATTTTACGTTTTTCTTTCTTCAAACTGTACACATCAATCAAATCGTATAAGACCCGCTATTGCGGCGCAATTACCGCACATGCCAACATGCCAAACGTCAAGATTTACGGTATGTATTTCATAACAAAAATGAAGTAACTGAACTTAATCATGTGTTATTTTTTAGCCTTCATTAAATTGGGGGGGAGGTCCCCCCTGGCCCCTCCAGAACTCCGCCTATGCCCCTGTGACTCGTGATCTAGAAAGCAAGTGTCTCTCTCTCTCTCTCTCTCTCTCTCTCTCTCAAATGTTATCGTGAATGTCACCAATTAGCTTAGCGACCCCGAAAACTATAGATTCGACACTAATGTAGGTCATTTGTGACATTTTATCTTTCACCCCCTCTCTAACCCCATGCCGATTGATGAACTTGGAGTTGAACGGCATTCGTAGTGTCACTATTCATCTTAGCGACCCCGAAAACTATGGATTCCATACTAATATCGGTCGTTTTCGATTAATATTTTTCATGTGATCCCCTTCATAGCCCCACCCCTAGGGGTGTCTTATCCCCACAGGATTTCTTTCCAGGCTGCAAGTGATATGTGTACCAAGTTTGGTTGAAATTGCTCCAGGCGTTCGAGAGTTATGCTGAAACAAACACACACACATCCATTTTTATATATTAGTTATTATGTATTGTACATTTAAACCAAATAAATTAGAAATGTAAAGGCGGAGGAACCGTAAAAAATTCGGAAATGACGTCCTGGTATATTTTCAGGAACCAGGACTTTAAGCGCATACCCTGGAATGTATGCGGGTGAAGGCGGAGTTACTTCGGGGGTTCCCCCTTTATCTATGTAACAATACATTTTTATAGCCCTGTCTACTTCTCTGCACTTTTTGACACTAGATGTAGTGCAGATGTATCCCGGTGTCAGCCTGGTGCAAGGAAATGATGTTGAACAAATGCCTGTCTGCTGCTTTAAACGTTAATTTGATTAGTTAGCACGCACCACGTGATCATACACCACACTGTACACCGCTCCACAACGAGGTGCAAACGGTGCAGACACCAAATACACTACTTGACACCAAATCAGTACCAACTACACGTGGGAGTGTAGAGGGGCTTATTTGAAGGTATTGCCCACTCAAATCTTCGACAGCCATCCACACCAGAAAGCCTGTAACAGCTACTGTCCAGAGGAAGGAGGGGAGATGGTACTGATCACATCACTGAGAATGTGTGGAACCTTATCTCCACCTATGTGCATCCGTGGCACGGTGCGACGCACCATTTTACACCACACGAGCAGGCGCTGAACCATAGCATCACCCTTTGCTAAGGCACGCTTCACAAGAAAGCATTTTTCTTAACATTTATGCCATGGCCAAAATTCTACCGTCTGGAGTGAAAAATTGTATGGCATTTCTCAAGGATAGAACCCGTCCTATTTCCGTAGCATAACCAATCAGAAGCGACCTCTAGGTCACGAGTCCAGATGTAATGGCGGCTGCGTGAGATGTAAACAATGTATCACTTCACATGTTTAAAAGCCGATAACTATTCAACCAAGATAAATAACGTTTCGTATAAAACTGTATTAGGTACAAACCAATTGCGCTGCTTAAATACACACTTTATAACGTATACACTACACGAATGGAAGAGTATTTTAGCTGTTTCAATTGTAAACACCGTGCACTCAGCATAGATGGTGTAACTCGACGTGCCTTTCTCGTCCTGTGTATGTTATACATTGTAATCGCAAAGCTAACCAAATTTCGTGTAAAGTGCTGTCTGCTATAAGATTTTTGGAAGCATTTATGCTAGCAGAAATGTTAAAGGAAATGATTCCGTTTAAACCGGGACTAAGTGGTTCTTTTTTTTCGCAAGAAGTTTGGACGGCTGATTCAAGTCAAAGGTTAATAGCAAAAAGTGGCGATTGACGAAATTTTACTCTTGTCCCAGCATCATATACATCCGGAAATGTAGCCTTGTCAGTAACGCCCGTGTTGCAAAACCCTTGTGGTCTCATGATGGAAGGCCCTGCACTTACGTTTCTAGACGTCACGTTCGGCTGAAGAACAAAAGAGCGGCGGTGAAAGGAAAGGGTATGGAGCGTTGCACAACCTCCAGGACTGGAAACGCTGTAGGGCCCCTCTCGAAAAATCCAAAGAGCCGCTCAAGAGGGTTCAAGAACTCCTAGGTCGCCATGCGTGATGTGAGCAAGGTCAAGTTCCTCAAACGTCCATCCGTGTAGGCAGTTCCCCCAAAAGAAACAAAAGACGTCAAACGAAAAACCATATCTTCCTTCCCTGTTCAGATGGCGCAATGGTTGTAAGGTGCGGCCTCTGATGAAACGAAAGGCTCACGTTCCAGCAATCGATTTGGGCTAATTAGCTGCACCTTTTCTCCAGTACTGGACTTTTTTCCAGTGCTTTTTCGTTCATCCTTCCAGGAACTACGAACCACATGTAGACCATGCAAAGCCAGCCTGTTTGGAGCTAGGGCAGGCGATTTTAGAGTTCTGGAAGAACATCATGTACGAGTGGGATCGTAACTTAATTGCTTCAGTTGAAGCGAATCGCCCAGCACGTCTGCATGATGCACAATGTATCCACTTATTTTTCTCAAGCACTTCCTTACTGGCACTTGTATGTGAGGTCTATGCTTTCGCCGTGACTGTAGATGCATCGGAACTACAAGTTTTTGCTCGTGTTAACAGCATGGCATAAATGAAACGTGAAGAGTAAGGAGCGGAAGTTGATGTAATGTCATCTTTTTTCTGACATCTCGGACACGATGCCCATCAAATATACACAATATTAAACTTCGTCTAGAACCCAGAAAAGGTAATTTTTAAGTGCATTTTGTTTGCATTTTTTGCCAATTTTCAGGTTTTAGGTAATTTCCCCCGATTTTCGGCATTTTCCCGTCATTTTTCGCAATATTCGGTGTATTGTTTCGTCATATTTTGTCACTTCTTTCATTTTGGTAATATTCTTGAGTCTTTTCACCAAGGTGAACATAGGCATATATATATATATATATATATATATATATCGCAGGATTGTAATTTACGAGCAAAAGAAATGCTGAACTGGTGACAGTCTTTGTTGTGTCGAGGGAAACCACCAGGTGCCCGTCTGGGGCAAACTCAGATATTTCAAACAATTTCTGATGTTAAAAATTACTTTTCCAACGTCCTTTTTCTTGGGGGGGGGGGGGGCGTGTCTATGAACCCTTTTCCGGATGCGTCCCTGATTTTGGATTCCCTATTTTTTAAACAATTTGTTACATTTCTAAACAAAAATTGTCTTAGGTGGATCGTGATAATTTCTTTTCCTTTACGGTGCCACAGAAACACACCACACTACATCACCAGGCAAAGATGCGGGGAATTAATGCATTTCACACCAATTCATTTAGTCTATACGACTTTCTCATTAAATTGTTTTAAAATTATTCGGTTGATTCCATTGGAAATCCTCGTTGCATATTTTAATTGAATGTGCATGTGGTATCATTTGGTGCCATTTTCATTTAAATTTTTAACCTGAAAATTTAATGGTCATTTTTTGCATTTTTTACGTCATTTTTTCCCATTTTTTAGGACATTCTATAGGTCATATACCTATATTTTTTAGGTCATCAACTTCCGCTCCCTAGTGAAGAGACATGACACTCCGCATAGCGCCCAGTGGCGTGGTATTTACGCTCTCGCCTTCAGGGGCGGTGCCAGGGGTTGCGAACACAAGCAAGCGCAGCTTTTAATTTTTTCCGCACACCCTTTTGCACCTCTTTTTCAAAACGTATTTGCAACAGAAAACAGTTATTAACTTTTACAGCTGATATGCGCTAAAGCGTATCATCAGCTGGACGTAACAATCTCTTTGGTATTCAGTAAATAATCCATTTTTAACATTCTTTTACATGAATTAATTTGGTGGAAGAGCTGTTTTTATACAAATCTTAGTGATGGTAACGGTTCCGTATATCGGAGACACATTTCTTCATTTTTACTAAGAAAAGTATTTACGAAAACTCCTTTCAGCAGAGTACGAAATGCTGCGGAAACTGAAAACTTCATCGTAGAATGCTGCAGCCTAACCTAACCTAACCTGCCGAACTGTGCATGTTTCGTGACTTGAAAGTATAATTTCAAAAACACAATAATTCGTGGAACATAGCAATTTTCTTGCATAATGTAGTTGGCAACACTGATATTCTAAAACAAAAGCCGCAATATCATTCGCAAAGCAAGCGATATCGCACCGTTACGTGCGTTCGGTAGCACTTAGAAAACACTTAGAAAAATGCATTATTTTAGTAGAAAAGGTGTTTGTTTTCGTGTAAAAAGCATAATGGTACCTTGAACTATGTTCCGCAATACACAATTGCTAAGTACGAACCAAGCGAAACACAAAATATCCGATTTTAATGTGTCTCCGATATACGGAACTAGTAATAATTTGACTTAACAGCTAGATAATGAATTCATGTTGTTATATCTATATTCTTACAATTATTAATTGACCCATTTTAATATCAGTATTATTAAGACATGTTGATATTATTATAGCATTCATTATCAACGTTATTAATAATAATATTACATGTTAGGCACTTGGTTCGGACCCCTTCCGAAACATAGTTTTAGATATGTGTCTGCCTGCATGCTTTTCTTCATTTTCACCACCGCACCACCTGAATTTCATTCCACAACCCCCTCAGCACCCCTAGATGATTAATCCTGGTGTCGCCGCTGGTTGCCTTGTAATCAAGGGATCCTGGATTCGATCCCCGGTGGAAGCAGTGTGGTTCGGTTCTCTCTTTAAACGGCAAATCCAGTCCCGGTTAGCCTACCTGAGCATAAATGGACTCAAAACAAACGTTGACAAAAAGTGTTCGAGACTTGACGCATCGTTCTATGTCTTGTCTCTCATCGGGATTAGCCAAAACGTACATAGGTGCGACGTTAAACAAACCAAATGAGTCAATCAATCTGTCCCTGAACCTGTACTACGTCAAATATGTCAACATCATCCGGCAAAAGTATACTACTGTCCGTCCACGGCAAGAACAGAACCAATGTAAAGAAAACCGTGTGACTTTTGACGTCACCTCTTCCCTAAAGAACTCGCCACTTTATAGTGGCCTTACCTCTTGCCGAAACCACAACGCGTGCCACGGCTGACAGCCGAAAGTGTTGCCACATCTTTTCTTCCTTTTCCTCCAGTCAGCAGCCATGGGTATGTATGGCCACTGCATCGCCCAGCGACGGAGGAATGAAGACAAGAACGTTTAAATCTAAGGGACTGAACCTAATCTTTCGCCACACTCGAAAAATGCTAGGAAGCAGGGGAAGACGTCGACCTGCGCCACCCTCTCCCTAACCTGTTTTAGGGCTGGGAGTGGCAAGACGCTTGGCAACTCCGAACTATAGTGCAGGAGGCCTTAGAAAGAGCGTTTCGCGGACTAACAGCAGACGTCGCTCGCACACTATTGCCGATACTCTCGTGTCGTCTGCTCCTCAGCCGAACAAACAGGCCGAGGTAGCAAAAGGCAGAGGTCAGTAACCCTTCCAGAAGGGTGCAGCGAGCTAGCTGTGGCAACCGGGCTCGCTCATTCGCGGACCTGATTGGTTCTCGCAGACACACCCCCATATTGTCGTCTGCTGTAAGCCTGCTAAGGCCTCCTGCACTATAGCCCTCCTTTGTCGGCATCCACTACACCCCTAGGTGTATGGCTGTGGTTTTCTCTCGGATTGGGAAAACTAAGGACATTCTAGCTTGGTGAAGCCTGTAGATATGAATTTCTGGCACATGAAATAAAGTCCCACAGGTTCATATCTGAACTTACAAGGGAGGTTATCTAAGTGTCCCCCTCCGATTTCCATGAAACTTGGCAGGTGTATAGAGGGGCCCAAAGGAAGAAATATGTGTTGTTGTGTTTCAGCTAAAAAACTATTTTAAGGGGTACCCCCCCCCAAATGTCAAGATGAGGAGAATTTGAAGTGGGGATCTGACCCCGAAACCACGTAAATATGGCATAGGAAGAAACAGGGGGCATAGGCCCCTCTATACACCTGCCAAATTTCATGGAAATCGGAGGGGGACTCAGGGGTCAGATCCCCACGTCAATTTATCCTCATCTTGACATTTGAGGCGGGTTTTGCCCCCTAAAATAGTTTTTTAGCCGAAACAAGAAACACGTATTTCTTCCTTTGGGCCCCTCTATACACCTGCCAAGTTTAATGGAAATCGGAGGGGGACACTTAGATAACCTCCCTTGTTAGTGACATCGCCTTTTCGTTATCCTGTGAAATAGATGCCATCGAAATTCGTAATGGTAACGTCCCCTTCTAATCAAGAGGTCCCTGATTCGATAACAGTTGGTGTCACAAGTGGTTCGGATCCCACTTTAAACTGTAGGCCCAGTCCCGATTACCTTCCTGTGCATAAAGTGGACTTAAATACAAACTCAACAAATAAACAATTACATTGAAATTAAGCCATAAGTTTTCTCCTCTCGCTACGTTCTTACTATGGACAGAGTATAGTCAAAATGGTTCCTGGTGAATGTAGTCGCAATGGCTTAAGGAAGGTCAAATTTGCAAACAAAGAATTGCAATGTTTCCACTAATCCCTTCATCTGCGTGTCAGTTGATCTGACAGCTAGAGGAAAAATGTCGACAGGAAATTTGTAAAGATTTATAGTCATATGCATTTCCACTAAACTGAACCCTTTCTGTCATGCGCATATAATTTATTGGAGTAGGAAATGCCAGTGACGTCACTGAGTGTTTTTTTTCTACTTGACTGTTTCGTGGAATGCCATCAAGTAATTTACTCTGGAGAAACATAACGTATTAATCCAATTCTGGTTGAATATTCATTTTGTATTTCTTGAAGGTTTTTCCTTGTGTTTTCACGTAGTGAAATGGTTAGCGTTTCAGAGGTTCCAGGTTCGATTCCCGGTGCGAGCTCCAAAATTTCGGTGTTGACCCAGCATACTTGAAAGCAAAGGAGCATACTGCTCTCCAAAGCCATGGTACAGCGGCAATGGGACTAAAAGTGACCATGCATCATTAGTAGGGAGCGGAAGTTGATGAAATGTCATCTTTTTTCTGACATCTCGGACACGATGCCCATTAAATATACACAATATTACACTTCGTCTAGAACCCCAAAAAGATAATTTTAAAGTGCATTTTTTGCCAATTTTCAAGTTTTATGTCATTTCCCCTGATTTTCGGCATTTTTCAGTCAGTGTTTAGTTTCGTCATATTTTGTCACTTCTTTTTGGTAATATTCTTGAGTCTTTTCGCCTAGGTGAACATAGGCCTATATATATATCTCGCAGGATTGCAATTTACGAGCAAAAGAAATGCTGAACTGGTGACAGTCTTTGTTGTGTTGAGGGAAACCACCAGGTGCCCGTCTGGGGCTAACTCAAATATTTGAAACAATTTCTGATGTTAAAAATTACTTTTCCGACGCACTTTTTCCTTGGGGGGGGGGGGGTGTCTATACAATTTGTTAAATTTCTAAACAAAAATTATCTTACGTGGATCGTGAAAATTTATTTTTCTTTATAGTGTCACAGAAACACGCCATACTACATCACCAGGCAAAGATGCAGGAAATTAATGCATTTTACACCAATTCATTCAGTGTATACGACTTTTTCATTAAATTGTTTCAAAATTATTCGCTTGTTTTTATTGGAAATCCTCGTTGCTAATGGTCATTTTGCATTTTTTACGTAATTTTTTCCCATTTTTTAGGACATTCTATAGGTCATACACCTATATTTTTTAGGTCATGAACTTCCGCTCCCTAATCATTAGGTTATTTGCCCGTCACGTTTTATGGGGAAATGCGCTTAACGATAACTAAAATGAACATGTCTTTCGGATGACTAAAATTTCCATACCCTAGTAAAAATCTGAGGCTGTAAATGGAGACTCAGCCAGGAACCCATAATTTCTATTGGGTTCTTCTGTAGGACTCTTCAACCTTTTTTCTCGCACAATTTTAATTAGGTCCAAGTTGCGTATTGTTTCATTGAGAAAAGGTTCCTGGACCGAATTGGTTTGGTTTGAGTTGCTGTTTTAAGTCCACTTTATGCACAGTAAGGCTAATCAGGAGTGGACCTACAGTTTAAAGTGGGATCCGAACCACTTGTGCCTCCACTGGGTATCGCCATCGGGCGGCCCTGGACCGAATTGAAATACTTTACAGATAAAAGGGTTCTTTACGGTCCAGAACCCATTTACGCTTGCTGATTTACTCTCGTGGACCGGAATCGAATTTATTTAAAATTCCTAGACCTTTTACAACCCTGCACTCAGCACTCCGAAGAGGGTTATATTCACTAGTATTGGGCGATATATCGTTCAGACGATATATCGCGATAGTGATAAAATATCGTCCAGGCGATATCAACTAGACGATATATCGTCGCGATATTTTGACGATATCTGTATAGTGTCGGTGATATATCTTCACTATATTTTGGCGATATATATATCATGGAGACGATACATCGCCGATATCACGATACGAAAAGGATATCGTATCGTCTGTGACGATATTTTCTTGACGATATATCAAATTTCAGATATCGTCCATCCCTAATATTGACTCTACTGTGGGTCGAGGCACCATACCCTCATTCGCCTGGAAGACTGCAGTTACCGGGCTGTAGTATATGGAGGAGAAGTTCGCCTTTCGATATCTTCTGAGATGTCCCCTCCCCTCTGGGCAGAAATTATTGTACGGGTGATTCGGACACTTGACATAAACTTGAGTAACATGTAAATAATGATAACCTAGTAGCATCTACTGTTATAATAATAATAATAATTTCGTCAGTGTATTATGATATATTTGGGGAGAGACTTCCACATGTGCCACTAGATGGGGCAAACAGTACAACTATTTATGTTTTTCTGTTACCATTTCATACAGTTAACCGTATTGAAAACAGAGCTATTCTGCTTTGTACTTTTACAAATCTTGTAGAGAAAAATATTTCAAAGTTAGGGAGAAATTTTAGTTAATTATACAGTGCACGTTGCTTAACCTCTCATATAAAAATCTCTTATTTGGGATTTATTAATTCATGAGACCATTTACAATCATGAAAATTGTATGACATAAATATTTATTTTTTGGATCAGCTCCAAGCGACAGTTATAGGAGCTGCAAAAGTTACCTGTACTTTATCCTGGGAGTCTCTGGAGAAAGGTCGCGCATAACGGCAGGAATGGGGAGCAAGCTAGTGGGCGGAGCGAAGCAGAACACGCTCCGCAAACGTGTTAGCTGCAGTCTGCATTCACCCTCCACGAAAACCCGTTCCCTCTCGCGCGTTCATTGGTCGAGGCTTCTCGAGTCACTACTTGCGCAGAGGCTTGGTTTCGTTCGCTTACTCCATTGATACCCGGGATAGAGTATGCTACCAGCACGCCAAAGAACCACTCACAACACACAGAATGCATGGTAACGAAATTTCACAGCACGAAACAGCCAGATAACAAAACGATGATTGTTTTGAACCTTAAAAACTGACTGTTGCTAAGCGTAAGTTAGAAGTTAGAAGCTAGTTAGTTTCCTATTCATCCTATTTAGTATCTATGTGGGGGAAGTGGAAAGAATGTAAGTTTCTTTGGTAGCATACGAAAATAATAAGTTCTTGCCCGGCTCTGACATTTTACAAACTTCTTTTCGATCTAACGTAATTTTTACTCTGATTGTTCTGTTGGAATATTAATTAATCGAACTTTCATTCATTGTTAAAGGCAGGGTTGCTAAAGGTCCACTAACCCATAAATTCTAATGGGTTCTATTGGGTTCCGCTGCGGGACCGGAACCTTCTTTCTCGCACAATTTAAATTCGGTCCAAGTTGCGTATTGTTACATTGAAAAAAGGTTCCTGGACCGAATTGAAATTCTTCCGTAAAAAAGGTTCCTGGACCGAATTAAAATTCATTCTTCTGGAAAAAAGGTCCCTGGACCGTATTTAAATTGATCCTGAGAAAAAGGTTCCTGGACCGAATTGAAATACTTTACAGATAAAAAGGTTCTTTATGCTTGTTGATTTTCTGGACCGGAATTGAATTCATTTTAAATCCCTGGACTTTTAACAACCCTGGTCAAAAGTCCAGGATTTTTAAATAAATTCAATTCCGGTCCAGGAAAGAAAATCAACAAGCATAAATGGGCCGTGGAACATTTTCATCTGTAAAGAATTTCAATTCGGTCCAGGAGCTTTTTCCCGGATCAAATTAAAAGGGCTGAGCCAATACCGATACCAAACTCCATTGACCGGTAAGAAGGATGGGGTGCATGGTCGTTGGGAGTTTTATGAATGTGGTTAAACAACATAACTTTATTACTAAAACCTACCCCTAAATTTTAAAGCCTTATCTTGGACAAGGCGTGTAAAAAAGTAAATAACAAATTAGTATAACTACGCATCTAAGTACACTAACTCTAGGAAATGTAAATTAATTAACATTTGTGCTACATATTTATTTATTATGTGGATCGAGTAGAATGTCTACACAATGTAATGATATTATTATTATTATTATTCCATATAAAATGGGTTTATTTTTATTAGCTTACAATAGTTATTATAATAATACATTTGTTTTATTTCTACTATTCAAGTTTTATCAAGGTTAATTTGTTCTCAATCTCGTCTCCGATCGACTTAAGGCTGACACTTCTAAGTCTCGTCTCCGTTTGACGAAGGCTGACTTTTTCTCAGTCTCGTCTCCGTTTGACTAAGGCTGACCTTTTTCTTAGTCTCTTCTCCGTTTGACTAAGACTGACTTTTTCTCAGTCTCGTCTCCGTTTGACTAAGGCTGACTTTTCCTCAGTCTCGTCTCCGTTTGACTAAAGCTGACTTTTTCTCAGTCTCGTCTCCGTTTGACTAAGGCTGACTTTTCCTCAGTCTCGTCTCCGTTTGACTAAGGCTGACTTTTTCTCAGTCTCGTCTCCGTTTGACTAAGGCTGACTTTTCCTCAGTCTCGTCTTTGTTTGACTAAGGCTGACTTTTCCTCAGTCTCGTCTCCGTTTGACTAAGGCTGACTTTTTCTCAGTCTCTTCTCCGTTTGACTTACGCCTGACTTTTCCTCAGTCTCGTCTCCGTTTGACTAACGCTGACTTTTTCTCAGTCTCTTCTCCGTTTGACTTAGGGCTGACTTTTGTCAGTCTCGTCTCCGTTTGACTTTAGGCTGACTTGTTCTCAGTTTGGTCTCCATTTTGACTTAAAGGTGTCATGTTTGGCCTGCTACCTTTCAAAACTTTCTGGCGACGCCCATGTTGGGGTGGGTCATAGCCCCCCTTTGGCTCAGGAATCCATGAAAATTAACGTTAAATGCAGGAAACACTGACAAAAGATATGACTAAGTACAAAAAACTTAAAGCAAATCCCCCATCACGGTCATATCCCCTACGAAAACACTCGGTACACCAGGATTCAGTCTGACAATCCATTCAATAGGCTCCATGCGGTCTAGTCTAGTCTAGCAACAAGCCACGTAAGACTTTAGAAGGCTTCAGGCAGCGTCCGCCTTTGTAATGAATGGAGGAGCTCATTCAACCCTTGTCATCATCAACATCTTGATAACCGGGTGCAACCACATACAGACCTGGCAACAGTGCCTTGAACCTACACAAAAAATACGAATTGTGCAGCCATTGACTACCAGATCTTGGTATTTCCTCCCCCTAGGGGAAACACGTGTGACTCTTTCCACGTGATCACCCTTACAGGTGGCTGAAGGTGACAAGGCGGTCACAGCCAAGGATTGAATGGCCTGTGGATGTAGAAGAAAAAGACAAGTGAACGTTGTTTTCTTTGTTTTGAGTACCACCTTCAATTACCCATCGGTTTCAATAAGCAGATTATCTGTTCATGGACCACACCTTCATTTCAGACAAGACATGTTTGCATATTTAACCAATATGCTTGCTTCATTTGTTTTCAAAACCTCTATGATCAGTTTTTAAAAATATTTACTTCAAACACTTTTAATGAAAGTCTTTTTAATTCAAAATTAAGATGCATGTTCATTAACTGTAGTTGATCTGCTTTGAAAGGACACGTTCTTTTGTCATGAAGTGCATGTATAAGTAGGGTGACCAGACGTCCTCTTTTATCCGGACATGTCCTGCTTTTTAGGTGTCTGTCCGGAATCCTGGAGGATTTTTTAAGAATCGGTAAAGGTCCTCCTGTTTTGGAAAAAAATGCTTCCACCCATAACGATCAACCAGGTGTTATTTTATATGTAAACCATATCACTTGAGGCGCAATAAGTATTCTAGCAATGCTCCTTGAGTACCTGGAAGCTCTACCACTATCAAATGAGCCTTCAACGCGTCCCAGACTGCAGTTCCTTTTCGAGTCATACATACGCAACACAGAAACGCGTAATGAGAAATTTGATTATTAAGTAATATTTACATTTATGAAATACCAAAGTACCATCCTCCGTGGCGGAGTGGTTAGCACACAGCGCTACGATGCAAAAGGCCCCTGGTTTGAATCCTGGAACTGGGAAACAGTGGCGGATCCAGTAGTTACAGTTGGTAGGGGTGAATTTCAGTTGGGTATCTCACCCCACAGAAAATCAATTCCAACCTACAGTTGCACTAGTCTATACAAGTAGTATAAAGAAGAAATACTATAAACAGGAACAATATTGTTTTGCAAAAATGGGGATCTAGGGCTGGAAGAGATTGTTATATGTTGGAAGAAGCACATTTTATATATTTATGAAATTAATGATAATGGCAAATGTGCTGCAGTTTTTTGCTGTGTCCTCTTTTTTATGTCTGTGTCCTCCTTTTTCGCCATGCCCTGTCCTCCTTTTTGAATGTATGTGTCTGGTCACCCTATGTGTAAGGTCGCTATGAGAAAGAAACATTTTAAAGAGGAGATAAGAAAACTGTAAAGAATGGAAGAAAGGAGGAGAATTAAAGAAGATTTGTAAAGCCAGAGAGAGAGAAGAAAGAAGGGACAAATGAAAAGCCAGAAAAATAAAGAAGACTGAAAGAGAGAGATGGTAAAAATGAAAAGAAGATAAATAAGAAGAGGCAAGATTGATTGATTGATTGATTTAGTTTATTTTACTTCGCGTTTTGTGCCTCTTGGCTAATTTGCGAAGATGGGGATGAGTGATGAAATGATGAAATTGATGAATGGACATTCACGAACAACCAAGCCCGACCGGGATTCGAACCCGGGACCCTTGGCGTCGCAGCGCGATGTGCTAACCACTCGGCCACAGGGTAGGGCAAGAAGAGGCAAGAAAGAAAGGAAAAACAAAGATGCGAGACAGAGAGAAATAAAGAAGCGAGACACTCACAGAAAAAGGGGGAAAGAGAATAGAAGAGAAATAATGAAGTGAGGAGAGAAATGAAGAAGCGAGAGAGACATCGAAACAGAGGAAGGTAAGAAGAGAAAAGAAATAAAGTAAGACAGAGAGGTGGAGGGAGAGAAAGTGAAATAAACAAGAGTAACAGAAAAATAAAGGGAATCAAAGAAGCGAGACACGCACAGACAAGAAGGGACATAATGAAGCGAGAGAAAGAAAAATATATAAGCGGAAATAAGGAGAGAGAGAGACGGGCAGGGAAAGAGAATAGAAGGGGAAAATGAAGTGATGCAGAGAAATGAAGAAGCGAGAGAGAGAGAGGAAGAGAAAAAGGAGTGAGAGCAAAAGAAAGGGAATCAATCAAGCAAGACAGAGGAAGAAAAGGGAAATAACAAAGCGAGAAAAATAATAATAAAGAAGCGAGAAATATAGAGGGAGGGGAAAATAGAATAGAAGAGAAATAATGATTTGATACAGATAAAGAAAGAGGCGAGAGCAGTTAAACAGACGGAGAGAGAGAAGGATCAAGAAGAGGACAGAAATAAAGAAACAGGACAGTGAGAGGAAGGGAAATTAAAGAGAGCAGAAGAAGATGAAAAGGAATCAAAGAAGCGAGACATATTCAGGGAGGGAGAGAGAGGAAGAGAAAGAAGATTGACAGAAAAGGAAAGGGAATCGAATAAGCCAGACACATGGAGGGAAATAATGAAGGGAGAGAGATAGGAAAAGATGCGTGACACGAAGGGAGGGGAAAAGACAATAGAAGGGAAATGAAAAAGTGAAAAACGAAAGAGAACGAATAGAGCAAACTACACAGAGATAGAAGAAGGAAAATAAAAACAATGCAGCAAGAAAGAAAGAACAATAATGAAACGAGACATACAAGATATTGAGACAGAAAATAACGTGTTATGTAATCATAAGAGATAGGAATCAATAACCGAACTTGCAAAGGCATTTATCACACTGGCATTAGTAACCATTCTCTACGCCGATCATACTTAACATTTAGTTTTACACTTTCCCTTTAAGTTAGAGTTAAGTTGTTGATATCTCCGTTGTGCAAATTGTCCGTATTATGCAAAATGTTCTTCGTTCGATAGCTTTAATTAGAAACCTGTTTGCAGAAAAGAACATTTGCATGAAACTCGTCTGTCCACCGCGGCATGTTTTTTCTGCCATCTCCATAAATTTTATGAATTGACTGTTATGGCCTTATGGTAAAGGCCCATTGAAATATTGCAAGCGTTTATGCTTTCTTCGTTTTTTTTTCTCCTACCTCTTCTTCTTCTTCCTTTAAGGAACTAATCTGTGAATCGCTAAGGAGTAACTTAGGTAATGGATAAGGATGCGCTTAAATTTTATTTTGTCGGAATTTTACGAATGAAATTTGAGCTTGAGCGGATCTTTCTGCTCAAGGTGAGCAACAGGTGGGTGTTTGTTGTCAAGCCAATCTCTGAGAGCAGTGTTGCCAACTATATCAGAGAAATTTCCCCACGCTCTAGCTTATATACAATGAAATATCATTTTAATGTGACAACAGTGGCGGAGAATAGGGGGGCAGTTGCCACTCTTGCCCCCGCACTATGCTAAACCTTATCTACCAAGGACAAGTATACTGTCCTTGACTCCCCAGTTTTTGAACCCAATCGCCGCCACTGTGTGACAATAATCGCATGTGAGTCATTCCATATGAAATCAACACAGCCCACAACCTGACCATCTCCGATTTTCATGAAATTTGGGGAGTTGAAACTATGAATGGAACTTAGTAACTATGAAAATTTTTAGTTTCGTGCGTCTTGTAATTGTTAAATTATTCAAGAGTAGTGGTATTTGTGGTAGGGACAGGACCACTTACAAGTGTAGAAAAGGCGAGGCTATTTGATTGAACAATCTGATTTGCTTACACTTAAAACAAAGCCAAAAGGGGCCTATACCCCAATTTTTCAGGTGTGATATGCTCTGATTTTTAAGAAATTCTGAATTTCTAGTGTAGAAAAGGCGAGGGCTCAAAAGATAGATTTACCCATATTTAAAACAATGGCAAGAGGGGTCTATACCCCAATTCTTCAGGTGTGGAGGTTCGGGTTTAAGTCCTCATAAAATGTGAAGCCTCCCCTGATGGCAAAATGATAATATTGCTGTCTTGTAAACAAGGGGTTCTGGGTTCGAGTCCTGATAAAATATTTAAGATTGAAAACATGTGGCAAAATAATATGTCCACAAGTGAGATTTTGAGAATAATTACTGCTAGTTGATAGCCCCCAGATCTGAAAATCTTCTTTCTCCTCTGCTCAGACAGATTCGGCCATGTGTGTAAAAATTATATCTGTATGATTGTTGTTTATAAACTTGTCAAAAATATGGTTTTTTTGTATGAAAACATGCAATCCTGAATACAATTCTGGTTTTGTCTTGTTCTGTTAATATAAACACAAGTGAGACTTACAGAATATTTATTGCACAGTTCAAAATCCAATTTTGAATTGTATTTAGTTGATATAGAGATGAGGTTTTAAACCTGGTGAAGTGTGTTGTACATCAGCAAAACTATCACCAAAACCTAGTTACTGCTGTTGTTTGGGTATAAAAGCACCAGCTCAGCCATTAACTGCTGAACCCAACTGATATTTTTATTAAGTATAAAGTTTTGAATTGAAGCCCAGAAAATCTTATATAATAAACAACAAGAAAAAATGCCAAAACAAAAATATTGCAATCAGTGTAATAAAAATATATCTAGTTCTCATTGGGCTAGGCACCGGCATATTTGTAAGCCTAGCAAATGCAGAAAGGCCACAAAAATGTGCCCAAGATGCCATAAAATATTAAGCAAGGCATATTACAAATGGCATAGGTGTAATTCTTATGTACAGTCATCAGCATTGCCCCCGCAACCATCTACATCTGGTCTGAAAAGAAAGCACGAAGCACCTGTTAATGCTAGAGCAGCAAAGCAGCCACGCTATGCACCTATCCGTAGCAGTTTTAACGGCCAATTAAGGGATTATCGGTTTGTATCAGAGCCAGGATGTGGTATTGAGAATTTCTTGAACAGTGTAAATCCTGATGTGCAGGCAATTCTCAATGCACAAAATGGCTCTTATAAGCTGTCCCTTAAATTGTTTGTACAATATAAGAAACCAAATGACACAAAATGTACACAGCCCCACTTAACAGAAACTGTACCTGTATATTCAAATGCAAATTCGGACAAAATAATAAGCAGGTTGATAAATCAATTGAATATCAAACACTCTGAATTTGCGGCAAAAGAGTCCGGATGGAGCCTATGTGGCTCTCCGCACAAGTTATATGTTAATATTTCTGAATTCAGCCCATTACAAGGTTCCACATATTTGCCATTACCTACCAATATCAAAAACAGAAGAGCTGTGGTCAATATAAAAAACACCGACCAGAAATGCTTTTTGTGGTGTATTTTAGCTGCTTTGTATCCAGTTTCAAGGCATCCTGAGAGAATAACTTATTACAAACAACATGAACATGATTTTGATGAAGCAATGGAGGGTTTGGAATATCCAATGTTTGTTCAGAATATTGATAAATTTGAAAAAAGGGCCAGGCACATCAATGGCAAACAATTATCTATTAATGTATTTATTTGTTCCACTGGCCGTGGCAATTGCTTGATAGCACCTCTCAGAATCAGTACACTTGATGATGAATCTGCTATTCCGATTGATCTGCTCTTAATTGAAGGGGATGGCACATATCATTACACTCTGATACACAGTCTTGAAGCTTTAGTCAGAAAACAACAAGGCAAATCCAATACAATATTCAAGTCGTGTAGAAGATGTTTAACTGAATTTGATGGTAGAAAAATGGTGAATGGGGTTCGGGAAGAGAATGCAGAAATTGCCAAAAACAAGTTAATTGAGCATCAGAAATACTGTGGGAACCATAAACCTGTTCATATGGTGATGCCCAATCCAAGTGAAAATTGCAAATTCAAAAAGTATGAAGCCTTGTTGGAACACCCAGCATATATTGTCTGTGATTTCGAATCGAACGTCAAACCTATTGCATTCTGCAATCCAGATCCTGAAGAATCTTCAAGTACATCATACCAGCTACATGAACCTTCCAGCTTTTGTTATACAGTTATACGGGATGGTGTAGCTAGTGAGCCACACTTATACATGGGACCAGATGCCATCAAAATATTTGCACATAGAATAGAAAATGAGAGCCGTGACATAGCATCTAACATCTTATTAAAATCAAAGCCTATGTTGCCTTTAACAGAGGAACAGATTGAAGATTTCAACAATGCAGAAAAATGCCTGGTATGTGATTCTGAATTTTCAGATACAAATATCAAGGTTCATCACCATTCTCATGCAGATGGTAAATTCAAAATGGCCCTGTGTAATAGCTGTAATATTCAGATCAAGAGACCAAGATTTATCCCTGTATTTTTCCATGGTGGTTCCAATTATGATTTCCATCATCTGATCAGGTACGAGGGGTTTGACAAGCAGAATTTAAATATTTTAGCTGAAAATGATGAGAAATATATATCTATTAGCAAGATAATTAAAGTTGATGGTGTTCCTATTCACATAAGATTTCTTGATTCTTACAGATTTTTATCGGCTAGCCTGGCTACACTGGCCACTCAATTACCTGATGATCACTTGAAAATCACACGTGCATTGTTTCCAAATCAGGACCTGAAATTAATTAGGCGGAAGGGTGTATATCCATATGATTATGTTACAGATTTTTCTAAATTTGATGAGTGTTCTCTGCCACCACAAGAAGAGTTTTACAGCAGAATCAGAGGATCTGGAATCACTGATGATGATTATCACCATGCCCAGTTGATGTGGAACAAGTTAAAATGCAAGACATTTCGTGATTATCACATGGCATATTTGAAACTTGATGTCACCCTCTTAGCTGATATATTGCAAGCATTCAGAAAATCTTCCATGCAAAATTATAGACTGGACCCAGTGTATTTTTTCAGTGCCCCGGGCCTAGCATGGGCCGCAACGTTTTTGAACACCAAAATGCAATTGGATCTAATCCACGATCAAGATATGTATCTGTTTATGGAGCAATTTATAAGAGGAGGGATGGTGCAATGTTCCCAGAGATATGCCAGAGCAAATAACAAGCATATGCCTGATTATGATCCAGCACGGCCATCAAATTATATACTGTATGTAGATGCCAACAGCCTCTATGGTCATGCCATGATGCAAAAACTGCCATATGCAGGGCTTGAGTGGGTCGAAGATTTCAATATTGAAGATCTTCAGAACTTTGATGACAGTAATTATGGCCTGTTCTTAGAGGTTGATCTGACAATTCCTGATGATTTGCACAATAAATTTTCTGATCTGCCCCCAATTCCCGAGGTTCAGTGCTCACCTGGCTCTAAACAGAAGAAGCTCATGATGACCCTGGAGCCGAAACAGGATTATGTTATATATTACAAAAACCTCCAGTTCCTCATGAAACATGGTGTTCAAGTAACCAAAGTTGGCAAAGTTTTGAGGTTCAGGCACTCAGAATGGTTGAAACCATACATTGATACAAACACGGAGCTTCGAACATCTGCAAAGAGCCAATTTGATAAGGGCTTGTTTAAATTGATGGTTAATTCTGTCTATGGCAAAACAATTGAAAATGTCAGAAAACATACCGATGTTAAAATAATTACTGACCCCAGCCGGAGCAAAAAATTGGTTGCAAAGCCTAATTTCAATTACAGAAGAATTTATGATGAGCACATGGCACTTTTCAACATGAAGAAAACAAAGATTAAGTTTGATAAACCTATTTATGTAGGGGCTGTGATATTGGAATTGTCCAAATTACATATGTTAAAACTTTATTATGATGTGTTGAAACCTTTTTATGGCGATCGTGTAAAATTGATGTACATGGACACGGATAGTTTTATTCTTAATATTCAAACAGAAGATGTTTATCAAGATATGTCACAGCCTGAATTGTTTCAATACTTTGATACCAGTGAACATACAATAATTCAACCCTACAACAAAAAGGTGCCTGGCAAGTTAAAAGATGAGACACTTGGTGATGTTATTGTGGCATTTGCTGGGTTAAGTGCCAAGATGTACACTTTTAAAACATGTAGTGCTGTTGTCAAAAAAGCCAAGGGCATTGGCAAAGTAACTGTTGACAAAGATCTTGTATTTGAAGATTATGAAAATTGCATCAAATCCCAGAATTCAATCAAAACATCGGAAAATAGAATTCAGAGTGAGGATCACTTGCTGACTTCAAATATTGTAAGAAAAGTGGCTCTGGACCCACATGATGATAAGAGATGCATTTTATCATGTGGCATACATACTTTACCATGGGGTCATTGTGATTTGAGAAGTGGCAAACAATGCCTAATTACAGAGCATGATTTGAAATAAATAAACATGCCTATGAACTTATTTGGGTTCAAAAAACAGGCTATTATGGACCTGCCGACACCACAACCCTCTTCTGATATGCTGTCTAAACTGAGTGGCTTGTTAATTATTCATCTGAACAGCATACTTACAGATGTTGATGATGAAACAGGTAAAATATTGTACATATTTAACAATAATTTAAATCATTACCAATTACCTGTAGGTGGGCAATTGCAATTTATTACAACTCCCGAGGGTGATGTCAAGATTTCAATAGGGAGAAATATTTATAGAATTAAGCACTCAAACATGATTTCTGGCACTGTATATACTGTTTCTGCTGGTGACTGCTTATATATTGAGGTCCCTGGATCTTATGACAAGCTTATACCCTTTTTTATAGAATTAAGAATCAGATACTCTATAATAAATAACCAATAAAACAAAAATGCCTAATGATATATTTGGCCATACAAGACATGAAGATCACAGTGATGAGATTCTGATGCTTGATGTCAGAGTGAAAAAATTAAGAAGTGATTTACAAGCTTTACAAACCACACTCAATGCCAGTCTTCAATTAGAAATTACAAATTTGCAATCACAATGCATGGACCCTCTTCTTAAAATTGACTCAGAACTCAAAGTGCTGCTTCAGAAATATACTGATTTGGCAACATTAGATAATTTTCAAAGTTTAGAAGAAGCTGTTGCAGCTCTTCAAGCCAAATTTAAGACCCAGGCCACCAATTCTGAGCAATTGAAACAACAATTGGAAGAGCAAATAAATAATGTCCAGGCACAGCTCCAAACAATTGTCAAAAGCATAAAATCACAAGAAGATTTTGATCTAGTGATTTCCACTCTAAAGGAACAGATTCAATCACTCCAAATACCTAATCTGGATCCTCTGCACAATGCCATAGCCGAGGTTAAAGAAAAAATTGAGACACTTGAAAATTTTATGAACAACTTGCCATCTTCTGATGCTTTGAATGCAATAACTCGGAGTGTTGCAAACATCAAGCTGCAACTTGAAACATATGAAGATTTTGGAAAAATTCAAAGTACCATAACCCATCTTGAGGGTACAATAGCAGCAGTGCAAAGTGATTTGGCAAATGTACAAGAAACTCGCCTGCCCGGTATTGTAGATACTCTTGTTAGTGTGCAGCACCAAATCACAAAGCTTGAAAACCTCAACACTGAATCTGAACTATCTCATTTTCATCACTTGATCGATGATATTCAAACAAAACTTGAAATTTTACAACAATCAACACCCTCTCAGGCAGATATAGCCCTGCTCCAAAATGCTATGCAAAATGTGGCTGATGCTTCTGAATTAAACAATGTAAAATTGGCACTTGAATCTTTGCAGAATACTGTTTCAAATCTTCCCACATCACAGGAACTTAAAAATATTAAGAGGGCAGTGAATAGGATATTGAAATCAGAAGATATCAAGAATATCCAGACAGAGATCAAACAACTCACTCAAACAGTGGCCACTCTACCAACCAATCAACATATTAATGAACTGCATGCCCTGTTTGAGGATATCAGAAGACAGGTACATGATCTTACTGCTCAAAATTCAAAATTGGCAGTTGTTGAAAATTTGCAACAAATTGTAGCTAATATCAAGCAACAGCTAGGAACCATGGAATCCAATCAAGCAAATGCTCTGTCTGTTTTTGCCACCCAGCTACAAGAAATTGTGCAACAATACAAGAAACTTATTGTGGACATAAAAATCAAGCCAGGCCATGATGATGTTGTTAGGACCATCAATGAGCACCTTGAATCTGTAACAAGCAGATTGCTCACAGCAGAAAAGGAAATAACAGGCATAATCGAGAATCCAAAACATACAGTAATTCTTGAATTGTACAGCATCCCCAACAAAGAATATGATTCACCATTTACACCAGGTGGCAAAATATATATGCTGTCCCCTGCACAATTTTATTACCAGTTTTTTGTTGGGGGCACACTGAGACCAATCAAGATCAAATATTGGCTACAACCACAGGCACACCACTACCCTACCTTATCAATAACAAATGCTGACAACAAACCAAAAATCACCAGTGTAGAATTAGAGGATTTTACAGATCCCAATACATTAGAAACAGCCTATGCTGAAGATGATGGATCTCTGGAATTTAAAATACAAATAGGGGACAAATTATATTTAGAAAATCCTGCAGTCTCAGCTGCTGAACACCCCATAGTTGCAATATTCCTGTTTTCATATTATGTCTAGACAAATTATTGTTGATGAATTACACAGACAAGCCAGACATAATTATAAGAGACTCCCAGTAGTCACAAAAGGCATAGATGATTTATGGCAGAGCGACTTGATTGAGTTGTCAAGTGGACAGCTGAAAAACTTAGACAAAATCAACAAGGGCTACAAGTATCTACTCACTGTGATAGACACATTTTCAAAATTTGCCTGGGCTGTGCCACTCAAATCCAAGACTGGAAAATGTGTTACAGAAGCCATCAGGACAATCATCAATCAGAGTGGAAGATCACCGCGCTATTTGCAAACAGATAATGGCAAAGAATTTTATAATTCAGTGTTCCAACAATTTATTAAAAGCCAGGCAATAAAACATTACTCGAGTTACAGTGATCTCAAGGCCTCAATTGTAGAGAGATTCAACAGAACCTTAAAAAATCTTATGTATAAACAATTTACACTTCAAGGTAATTATAAATGGATTAATATTCTTCCAGAACTTCTACATAAATATAACAACTCTGTCCATTCCACAATCAACATGAAACCCTCTGAAGTAACTTCATCTGATGAGCAAAAATTGATCAGGACTGTTTATTATCCTAGATACCAGCCAACAACAAGAAGGGCCAAATTCAGGGTGGGTGATCAAGTAAGAATCAGCAAATATAAGCACTTATTCAAAAGAGGCTTTACAAGAAACTGGAGCACCGAATTATTTACAGTGGTTCAAGTTAAACCCGGGACCCTTAACACATATATAATAAAAGATCACCGAGGAGAAATTCTCAAAGGCCGGTTCTATGAACAAGAACTCAGCAAAACTAAACAGCCTGACACATATCTCATAGAGAAAATCATCCGCAGGAAAGGTAACAAGTTACTTGTCAAATGGCTGGGTCATCCGGAAAACAGCTGGATCGATGCAGACAAAGTGATAATATGAGCACCTGGGATGTTATAAAAAGGCTGCCAGAACCTGAACAACAGAATAAGAGAAATGGCAACTTGCTGCCTGATAATATTAGGTGTCTTATTGTTGGGCCATCTGCTTGTGGTAAAACTACACTAATGGTTGATAATTTTTTATTGGCACCCAACTGGTTAGACTGGAAAAACAGGCACTTGTATGTTTTCTCTAAGAGCTTGGAACAATTAAAATATCAGCAGCTGATGAAGCTATATGATGGATTGGATATTGCCACTTTTGAACCAGATGTTAAGCCACTTCATGAATGTCTCGATAATTCTGTTGTTGTGTTTGATGACGTTATATTGGATAATCAAAACAAGGTTAGAAATTTCTTTACACAGGGCCGCCACAAAAACATAGATTGTTTCTACCTGGCACAGACTTTTTCTAAAATACCGAAGCAGCTGATCCGAGACAACAGCAATTTTATATGTGTGTTTCATCAAGATCATACCAACCTCAAACACATACATGATGAATATGTAGGTGGGGACTTGAGCTACAATGATTTTTCCAAGTTTTGCAGTAGGTGCTGGAACCAGGACAGTTATGGGTTTGTCACAATTGATATGACAAGAACACCCAATATTGGCAAATACAGAAATAAAATCAACAATTTTTTAGACGTAGAGACGTATATAAACAACCATGAAACGACCAATCATTGATGATCTTAAGTTAAGAGATTATCTTGTAAAAAGATTTAAGGGATGGAAATCAGAGAACCGGGGAATCTATGAAAAACACAAACAAACAGAACAGCCTGTAATTGATGCTATTAATAATTTAGGTAAAAATATCAAAACTGTTACAGAGCAAAATCAAGATTTGATCACAGAGCTTGTACCTGTTGCTGCTAGGAACATATTAGATTATCCATTCACCCCACTTTCCAGTATTCATACACCTAGTCCTGTTGCTCCTAGAAGAATTGAAGCTACTCAGGATCCTATTGAATTGGGTCTTCTTGCTCAAAAATATTTAACCACACCTAAAGACAACAAAGATGAGGTGTTTGGCTTATATGCTGACACAGAGCTTGATGGTAGCATCATACATAGAATTGGCAATTTCAGAGTAACATTTATGGGAGATGATCTGATTGTTTATTCAGAATCTCGTCTCGGAGAAAAAGGTGGTTTTGTTAAGTACCCCGGAACACCTGGGTTGTGGGAACTGATGACTAGGAAAAGGCCTGGCAGCTATACAGATCAAGATTATGAGCACTACAAAGAAATATTAATAAAATCAGATGCTCTATACCAGAACAATGATCCCACACAAAAAAGAGTCAAGTCTAGCAGTGGAGCAAAATACAACAATTTAATCAAACCCATATGGTCACAGATCAAGACTGGCAGTGGAATCAAACAATACAACACCCTGCCCAAAGAATTTGTGTGGGTTGATGATGTCAGGAAACTTGTAGATAGGTTGTTGGTGATAGCTGGGGAGGAAAATGCTGGCAACCACAATTTTTACAATGAAAAGGTTGGAATTATGGACATGATAAGCACAAAATTGTCTAATTTTATAGTGAATGACCCTAAGGGGATTGGATATCTCATAAAAATTATTAATACTCTACCACCTAAATTTTGGAATATTTCTGAGGGTAGGGGCCTGGTTAATGACATTATAAACAAGCTGCCATTTGAGGTACACATTCCAGGCTATCAGTATTGTGGTCCAGGCACAAAATTGGACCATAGATTAAGCAGAGGTGATCCTGGTGTAAATCCCCTAGATGCTGCTTGTAGAGACCATGACATAGCATACAACACACATTCTGATCTTGACAAGAGACATGTTGCAGACAAGAAATTAGAAGAAGCTGCATTTGGCAGATTTGTAAGCAAAGATGCTTCTTTAAGTGAGAGAATATCAGCATTAGGAACCACCATAGCTATGAGCACCAAACAAAAACTGGGGTGGGGGCTGTGAATATATATATAATAAACCTACAATGAAGGCCAAGGGTGTTATGTATCAGATACCTTATGCAGGTCTCAAATCTCTTAAAACTATTGACAGTCTCTTGACCAAAAAGCAGCGCAAGAAAAAAAGCTCTTGTCTTGCAAAGGGACATGGTATGAAATTGTTGCTTAGTACCCCCCAATTAAAAAAATTACAGCAATCAAGGAAAAAATCACATGTGGGGGGTTTCATATTTACTATCCCGGCCATCTTAGCTGCTCTCGGGGCTGTGGGGAGCTTGGCCGGGGGATCAGCTGCCATAGCAAAAACAGTAATAGATGCCAAGAAAAATAGGGCAGAATTAGATGAGCAGAGGCGCCATAACCTGGCCATGGAGAAACAAGGCAAAGGTGTTAAGAGAGCCATGAATAAGTTTAAAAAAAACAAGAGCCGCTTACAAACCAAGATATTGAAGCTTTAATCAAGCCACTGGGCATCAAAAATTTTAGAGGTGTGTACATGTCTGATTCTTTACCAGAACAACCACTCAACAAAGAGTGTGGCATTGTTAATTTGGATGAGTACAAAAATCAGGGCACTCACTGGATCTGTTATCTTAAATATTTAAACAATGAGGCATTTGTGTTTGATTCATTTGGAGGTGTTCCACCTGAAAATTTAGTAAAATATCTAAATTCAGCTAATCTTTTTTACAATAATGCCCGTGTTCAAAATTTCAAAGATGTTAATTGCGGACATTTGTGTTTATCTGTTCTCAGATATATGTCTCAAATAAATAAACCATCAATTGAAAATTTTCAAAAGGCCTTGTGGTATTTAAAACATCATGGGGGTATTCCATCTCACCAGCCAAAATTCGATATTGAAACTCAAATTGCATGATGATATAGTGTATCCCAAAACAATAGCTCTCAGAGCATTTTATGGCATGTACTTGATACCTAATATTACACACCACAACAATACAATTGCAGTAGGGGATCAAAAAATTGTCATCACTCCAGGGCAATATAATCTATCCACTCTAAATGCTCAATTACCCAGAGGTATAGTTTTAAGTCAAAATTCTGTCACTCACAGAGTAGAGATTGTATCTGCTACAGAAACAGTGGATCTGGGTACTATAGGAGAGCTGTTAGGCTTTGAGAACAACACAAAACTTGAACCGGCCATCAAACACACTGCTATGAATATACCTAAATTCTTAGCCATAGAGACTCTGAATATTCACTGTAATGTGGCTGAGGGTATGATCACCAAATCAAATGGCATAGGCACTCACAAACAAACTGGCATCATTGCAACATTCAAACCTAATTCCGAATTCATGGAGCCGATCATCTACAATCCATCCCCAACATTATATTTTCCTGTGTGCCATAACAGAATAGATTACATTGAGTTGATGGTCACTAATGAAAAAGAAGAATTAGTTGATTTTGCAGGAGCCACAACAACTGCAATCATAGAGATTAATATTTAAATACATACAATGGAAAATATTGAGAGTTATGAGCTACAATCATTCCCTCCAAACAGGAGGACATTTGCAAATTTAAATCAACCCAACACAGAGATTGAGGTTGATCTTGATGTAGGGGATGGCTTTATACACCCCCACAGAGCAGATCTATACATCAAATTTGATGTTGTGAAGCTCGATGGAACAGATTATCCGGCAAATTCAAATATAAGATTGGTGGACAATTTTGTGCCGCATCTGTTCTCTGAAATTGAGATCAGAAAGCATGGCGTTGTTATAAACAGAGTGGATTACCCTGGCATTACCTCCACAGCTTTGGCCACACTAAAATTATCCAAAACAGAAGCTTCATACTACCAAATCGGTGGATTTGAGGCTGGTGATAAGATATTAACCAAGAGCCACACAGTGCTGTTTCCTATGCGCCTGTTGCCAGGATTCTTCTCGGATTACAAAGAAATTATGTGGAAGGGCGGGTTAAGAATTACATTTAGAAGAGCTGCAAATGATAATAATACTTTGATGAGGTACAGCACATTAAACCCTACAGGAGAACCTCTGCTTAATACCCTACCAGATGCAGGCAAATGCATTATTCAGACTATGGAGTTAAGAATCCCGGTTGTTGAATATGAAGCCAGTTATGCTCTTAAATACAAAGCTGATATAATAAAAAATCCACAGGTTCCTCTGCAATTTTATACATATCAATGTGTACAGAAGCCCGCATCTGGCACATATTATGAGTTTGATGCTACAAGTTCATTCTCCAGTATTCAATATGACATGCCGGATTTTGTGGTGGTTCTGTTTCAGACTGGGAGACACAACAATCAGGAAAAAAATTCGAGTAAATTTGATAGCTGCAACATCAAGAACATATATCTTAAAAATGGCAGAAATGAGGTATTTCCTAGAGAAAATTATAATTTAGACATTTCCAAGGATGATTTCCTCAAGTTATATGAGGCATTTTCGGCTTTCAAGAGGGTCACTACTGGCAATACTGACATGTATTACACACCAGATGAATTCAAAGCACAGAGACCCATGTTTGTAATCAACACTTCAAAAAGAAAACAAGTTGTGGTGAATGACAGGACAAACATTAAAATTATCTGTGAATTCCATGAGGCATTACCTGAAGACACTATTTGTAGTGTTATTCTCATAGGTGAAAAATCATATGTTTATGATGTAAGAAATGAGAGAGTCACGGAGCAATTCTAGAGGCCCGATTCAAACACAGAAGCCCTTTGATTACAAAGCAATAATACCAACACTTTGCTGTCAGAGAGGCCCCAGACACTCTACCAGCTTTGAAACCTCAACTGTATTATCAGCTAGCAGTGAATATCTCATGTGTGGGCATTTCAATCTTATATCAGGACTCGAACCCAAAGCCCCTGATTACAATGCAACAATATTAACACTTCTCAATATGGAATATGCCCACATTTTACTAGGTTCTGAGACCTTAATACAGACAAAATTGGATTTTGAACTGCCATAATATTTTCTAAGTCTTTGCCTAGGTTCATATTATCATAATAGAATTGCTTTCAGCATGAAGAGGGGCAGTTCATTGCCTCTATGTCAGAAAATGTGTATCTTTATCTTAATCTTTGTTGCACTTTTACATGTTGCAGACATGTTACATTTTTCCCCCTGTCGCACAGAAAGATTAATGGCCCCTTCAGTGAATCGCACAGAAAAATCATTAATGAACCCTTCTAGCGTGTAGATTTTATCTCTTGCGTGCCAGCAGGACATGGAGGCAATTAATTATGCCTACCCACTCTTCTTCTATTGTATTAAGCGGGTGGTTATAAAACATGAAAAAATAAGAAAATTAAGAAATTCAGTTTTTGTACAATATATTGTTGTAAAACATTTTTTACCAGGTTTTCAGATCTGGGGGCTATCAACTAGCAGTAATTATTCTCAAAATCTCACTTGTGGACATATTATTTTGCCACATGTTTTCAATCTTAAATATTTTATCAGGACTCGAACCCGAGCCTCCCGATTACAAGACAGCAATATTATCATTTTGCCATCAGGGGAGGCTTCACATTTTATGAGGACTTAAACCCGAACCTCCACACCTGAAGAATTGGGGTATAGACCCCTCTTGCCATTGTTTTAAATATGGGTAAATCTATCTTTTGAGCCCTCGCCTTTTCTACACTAGAAATTCAGAATTTCTTAAAAATCAGAGCATATCACACCTGAAAAATTGGGGTATAGGCCCCTTTTGGCTTTGTTTTAAGTGTAAGCAAATCAGATTGTTCAATCAAATAGCCTCGCCTTTTCTACACTTGTAAGTGGTCCTGTCCCTACCACAAATACCACTACTTTCAAGGTCAAAGTTAGCATAAATTGCCCTTTTTGAGCCCGCTTAGCTATACTAAACCTGCTGTAACTCCGCCCCTATTTCGCCTAGAAAGCTCAAATAAAGCTTGTACAGGGAATTGAACAAGCTTTCCAGTGATATATAACAAGCTTACCTTTGGATAAAAATATAATTTTGTCACGTGACCTTGACTTTTGACCTTGAATATCTCAAAACATGTCGTCACCAAAAATCGTGAAAAAAATATATTTGGTCCTTCATGCCATACTCTAAAACATATCAAAAAATCATTCTGGGACTGCAATGGGATCAGAAGATACAAAATAATATGTGTAACTATGTGACTGATAAAAGCCCTATTATATGAACTATGACGAGTCAAATGTCCCTTAACACCCCCTACAAAATGTAATGGAGTTATCCTGGGTATAATTGGTCATGAAAGAAATAGGTTAAGCACAGGGAGATCCCTAGCCGTGTGTGTCAAGCGCAGGTCCGGCATATTGCTGACCGCCATATTGAATTCAACGCAAAAATTTTAAAGGAAAGGGGGTGATGTGATACATCAAATCGGGCTAGAATTTCACGAGAAATGAAGTGACTAAGGTATTTCCAACGCATCTTTAGCCAGCAAAAGGGAAATTTATGCTAACTTTGACCTTGAATAATTTAACAATTACAAGACGCACGAAACTAAAAATTTTCATAGTTACTAAGTTCCATTCATAGTTTCAACTCCCCAAATTTCATGAAAATCGGAGATGGTCAGGTTGGAAATTGCACATATCTGTGTTGATTTGGCATGGAATGACTCATGTAAAATATCCGTCATGGCAGTTTCAGCCACTGATGTGCCGTAGACTATAAGTTTACGTCTACATCCGTTGTCTACACGTAATCTACGCGTAGATTACATTGGGTTCTAGTTTACATAGACTACGTAGACAATCTAAAGTGCATTAAAATTAATTTTCAAAGGATTCATGAAAGGAAAGTGAAATTTTCAGCTATACTGGTTCCTAACGAAATGAAAAGAATCCTACTTACAACAACATTTCTCTTCTCTTCTATTATCAACTATGGAAGAAGATAAATAATATGCAAAAACAACAACAGATGGCAGTCGTGAGGCAAGAGTGGTCTTTTTCCCATAAAACGCTAGAATATATTTCCTATTAGGTTTCTTCCTAGGTGAGAAATTGTTCGAATTTGGAAGAAGGAGTATGAAAAGTTCTCCTCACACATCAGCAACTGATACGTAGTATAATTTTGTTTTAATTCTACGGCACCCTTTGCTAAGTTATCACCTTTCGCCATGTTGTTTACATAGATTACGTAATCTACGTGTATAAAGTAGTCTACGTGTAGAATGTAGACTATCGTTGTTTACGCGTAGACGCACATCACTGGTTTCAGCCCACAATCATCTGTTTCATTCCCATACATCACTGTAGTGGTAAGATAGAAAAAACTACATCTTAACATGGAGATGAAGACTATGTTTACTGAAGTATCAATTTCACTGTGTTTTCCACTTCAAGATCCATATTTGGGGGCCCACTACTACAGACAAATTACGGTTATACGTGTAGTCCTGGGCTCAGGCCCGTAGCCACAATTTTATTTCGGGGGTGGGGGCTCATCCCTTATCAGCACGGGCGTCGCCAGAAATATTTGTAGAACGGGTCAGGCCATAGATAAAACTTGATTTGTACAAATAATGACGACAATAATAATTATTATTTTACAATAATAACTATTATAAGTTATTAAAAATATACCAATTTCAATCCAAATGTTGGGTCTCTGTTTCGATACCTTGTGGAGGCACAAAGTGGTTCGGATCCCACTTTAAACTATAGGTCCAGTCCCGATTAGCCTTGCTGTGCATAAAGTGGACTTTAAACACCAACTCAACAACAACAACAACAACTCAATCCAATTGCATTGTTGTTAATATTACATAAATGAAAATCCTTTGCTTCTCGATCCACCGTATCAGTGAATATTTAACACAATTGTTGTCCGTTTCTTATATTTTGTACAGTTAGTGTACTGAAAATCATAGTTATTGTATTCTGTTATTAACTTTTACACAATAGTTAAAAAAAGGCTTTAACAGTTAGTGGTAAATTTTACTCATAAAGCTTATATTCTGTGACCTCTCACAAAGAAAACTATAAGTTTTGGAAGCTGTACATCAATTTATTCTTTTACGGTATACACTAAACCTTTTACGATGTAATGCAGTTTTTACTATGGTTATAATTTTATTTGTTATTAACAATAAAAATAATATTTAAATAAGAAATTTGTAGGATTTCGAGGGGGGGCTTCAGCCTTCTTAGCCCTCCCCCTGGCTACGTGCATGCCTGGGCTTCGAGCGTATACCTCTCGTTTTGCCAATTCGAGCGTTATTCGCTCGAGCGAATAAGCTTTCAATTCCCCTGGGTGTAACTTAAAAGCAGAATTAATTATTTCGGTGCAAATAAACAAATGTGACTTGAAACACTGCCATGGGGGAAAGGAGCCCGTCACCAAATCACAATCACGTGATAAAAGTCACCGATGATGTTTATAACGGTGATTTCCTGTTAGTAAAGCTTGGTAAGGTTAGTGATGAACTGATGATGATTCGAATTGAGAATGGGCAGTAAAAACGTAGTCGAAAGAAGGTGAAGTTGCATAAAAAGGACAAATAAAACCCACCTTTTTCTGGCCTACAATGACCCAAAATGAACATATATTATGTTAGGCCTCGTCTTCGGACACTAGGGAAAAAATTAGTTTTCCTCGACTTTTGAGCCCTAGTAATCACGCTACGACGCCAGGAGTTCTTGGTGTTCTTTGCGAGTGTACCTTGATCAATTTCATCATATCATCTCTCATCCTCATCTTCGCGATTAGTCAAAAGTGGCGGAAAAGGGCAGTAAAATAAACTAAATCAATCAAGCGTAAAACTGCTCGGAGTGGAAATTGTGGAAGTGGTGATGACACCTATCCGTACTCCACCCCTTAACTGGTGTGTAAGGGGGTGATTCTTCCCGAGAACACCCAAATGTCAACATCCTTTTCACGTAGTACACCCTGGACTGCATTTTGCAGACTAGCGAGTCTCTCGCGTCTGGGCTCACAGCCAGAATAAAATTTGTGAGGCTCGTGTCATCCATCTCACCCAAGCGCCACTCACCCTCATATTCGCGATTAGCCAAAAGTGGCGCGCTACGACGCCAGAGGTTCCGGGTTCGAATCCCGGCCTGGGCATGGCTGTTCCTTCATCAATTTTATCGCATCATCACCCATACGCATCTTCGCGATTAGCCAAAATTGTCAGTAAAATAAACCAAATCAATCAAACATGCTCTCCAAGTATGGTAAGGAATTCTTGCGGTTGGATACACTGGTTAACAACGATTGCCTTTGCGAATAAAACTACGTGTTCCGAAGAACACGTAATGAACTTTTATTATCGACAGAACATGGGCTTTTATAGACGATCGCGGGCTTCCTGATCTGAAAACAGGTTTCCCTCAGTTCAGCGATTGAACAAATTTCCAACGTTCCTTGTAAACAAACTCTGATGTAGGAAATGACAAGGGAAGGTGAAATCAGTAGAACCGAAGTATTGTAATAGAATTTGAAATTTGCACGCAGAATTAACCACGTTTTATACATAGGCGGAGTTCTGGAGGGGCCAGGGGGGTCTGCTCTCCCCCAACTTAAGAAAATACTAAAGAAATTACACATGATTAAGTTCAGTTACTACAGGGTGGCTCAATAAGTCACTTAACACCCTCAGTACAAGGCCACTGCGGCATGGAATTTGAAATTGGCGATGACCAATCATTGCCTGGCCAAGGGGGAACCTCATTGACGCATCCACACGGTCGGCGGCCATCTTGATGTCCGCCATCTTGAATTCAACTTCAGAATTTTAAATAGGAAGGGGGTCGTGCGACATATCAAAATGGGCTAGAATTTCACGAGAAATGCAATGGTGAAGGGTTTTTCGACGTATCTTTAACCAGTAAAACGTTATGACTGAATTCTTGTACCAATTTGCTCCTTTTCGAGGTGTTAGAAAAATGCCTTAAAATTTGTTTAGCGCATCGGTAATGCATCGAAATCAAAGTGACGTCTAAGGAGAGACGTTCGCATGCCATTGCACATTATTTTAATCGGATACATCCATGAAGAGCTGCTCATTATGAATGGTTGTCGTGAACTAACTTTGGACAAAAACTGGTTCATAACGTTCCCATAAGTGTTCTGGTGTTCTTCCCTATTGAAAAAACTCTGTAAGAGTACCTTCTTCCATAAGCAAGGATGAAAAAAACTGTTTATTTAACAAATCCAAGTAGCTCTAAGCATTTAAGGTTCCGTTGATGGAAAATTGACTAACCAATCGTGTTCCACACAGCACGTCACACCATTAACTTACCAACACTAACCATTCAGCTTTGATCTGTCAAAAATGGGTTATCAGATAAAAAGCATCGAATATTCTGTTTATAAACTTCCTTCTGAACATAAACATTAGCCTTGTCACTGTGAAAGACTTTTAATTCAATGGAAGCGTCACACTGGTAATTGTTCGCGACAACCATTCATAATGAGCAGCTCTTCATGGATGTATCCGATTAAAATAATGTGCAATGGCATGCGAACGTCTCTCCCTAGACGTCACTTTGATCTCGATGCATTACCGATGCGCTAAACAAATTTTAAGGCATTTTTCTAACACCTCGAAAAGGAGCAAATTGGTACAAGAATTCAGTCATAACTTTTTACTGGTTAAAGATACGTCGAAAAAACCTTCACCATTGCATTTCTCGTGAAATTCTAGCTCATTTTGATATGTCGCACGACCCCTTTCCCATTTAAAATTCTGAAGTTTAATTCAAGATGGCGTACATCAAGATGGCCGCCGACCCTGCGGGTGTCGTCAATGTGGTTCCCCCTTGGCCTGATAACGATTGGTCATCACGATTTCCATGTTGCGCGCTGCAGTGGCCTTGTACCGGGGGTGTTAAGTGACTTATTGAGCCACCCTGTACATTTTTGTTATGAAGCCATACCGCAAATCTTGACGTTTGGCATGTTGGCATGTGCTGTAATTGCGCCGCAATACCGGGTCTTAGACGATTTGATTGATGTGTACAGTTTGAAGAAAGAAAAACGTAAAATGACTTTGTGTTGAGTTAACAGTTACTGCTGAGGCATCAAAAGAACTTTTCAATTTAATTTTTCTAAAATTTCTGAAGCTTACTATTGTACCGTAACTTTTTTAAAGTAATACGAGTATTGTATCAATAAAAGATTAATGAAATGCAAAATTCAATAATCGTACCGTTTTGCTTCTTCTAAAACTGACAACCAATATACTAATTAATATTTGTTTACTTAAGCGAGGATATTTAACATTTTCAAATCTAAAAGGCTTAAAACTCAGTGTTTTAAAGTTGTTGTTTTTTAATTTCCGGGGGAAGGCCTCCGGACCCCTTATAAGCTAGGGGATATTCAATAACCCTCAGGTATATCATATGCTTCTTTCAGAGTCTGGCCTACTCAAAGCAAAAGCTCAAACTCCGGCCATGGTTTTTCATGCTTCGCGCACTGACTCCATGCTATCCTCATTAGAATAAGCAAACTCGGATTCGAATTTGGAATGAGTGATCATTAGATAAACTTGAAAAAACCATGAATCCCAGGTCTGGACTCGAACCCGGAACTTCGGTGGTGTGTCGTAAAGTTGAAAAAATAACGCGCTCGACCACTATGACGTTGATATCTTAATTAGAATATTATGTTATGGGGAGTTTGAGGTATTAAGTCCACTTTATACACAGATAGGCTAATCGAGACTGGACCTACAGTTTAAAGTGTGATCCGAAACAGCGGTTTGGACCTCCTTGGTGGAGTGATAAGCACAGTCCGCTACGATACCAAGGGCCCCGGGCTCGAATCCCTGCCTGGGCATGGATGTTCTTTGTGAGTGTCCCTTCATCAACTTCATCTCATCGTCGCGATTAGCTAAAAGTGGCAGAAGAGCGACGTAAAATATCTAAATCAACCAATCGAACCACCGGATATCGAATCCTGGACCTATTGATTATGTTAAAAGAACATAACTACGGAGAGCATTAGAATTTAATAAAGCAGTTTCATTATTAAGTTACTTTCGTATCTATGTTCATAATCTCTTCATTTTGAAATTTAAAAGGAAATAATTTTCACGAAAATACACTTGCAGCATGAATGAACATTATAATTAAATAATCAAATATTGATGTATACATGTCACACATGCAGTAAGCCGACTTCCGTGGTGGAGTGGTTAGCACAGCACACTACGGCGCAATTTGTCGTGTGTGGCAGAAAGCAACACTAAATAACAAAAATCAAACCCAATCACACTTGCACTAATACCATATATTAAAACAAAGCCATGTTGAAGAATATTCAAGAAGATTATACAAGGGAAAGTCCTATGGGTACACAGAGGCCGCACCCTTGGGAAAGTACGTTGGAGATACAAGAATCGGAAAGCTAGGGTTAAGAACCGAACAGTCTTTAAGCAAAATTTATTACTTGCAAACTCGACCTTCCACACTGCAAAGTTAGTTGACGTGCTCTCCACAATCTTCAATCATCTTCAGTGACGTCACCCATCCTTCAATCCAGTTACCACCCCTCTCCAGAGTTAACGCCAATCTGTGATGCCTCACCTTGCCGCATTGTCAAGCAGCCTTATAACGATCTCTCGTGTCATTGCATTGAGCAGCCTTTGACCACTTAACCAGATGAACGACCAAAAGGTCGTCGGTCTGGATGGGGCCAGGAACCTCCAAGTGACCCCGCCCTTTCCTCCACGCCCTGAGTAATCTCAAAGACAAAGCACACCCCTGTGTGCTTCGAGGAGTCGATCAACATGCTCATGGATGGGGCATTTCTCCCTGTTAACAATCGGATATCAGTTTCGAGAGGAATGCCAAAGGACTTCGGTTTGTCCGAGGATGTCACGTTCTCAAGCTGGAGGTCATTAATTTGCTGGGCGTTTGATCGTGGGCGAATTCTGAATTCTTCTCGATAGCAGAATCTGCTCTGGTACATCTCTGATGGCGAAAGGAACGGGAATCTAGATTTTGATTCCGGCACGAAGGAATATTGCTTTAAAAAATTGGAATTGCAGTAAATATACAAATACATAATTTCATGCCGGGAACAAGACAGCCTTTCATGAAAGTTAGGCGGGAGACAAAACTGAGACGAGACTGCCAACAAGTCAGCCTTTAGTAAAACAGACGAGACTGAGAAACAAGTCAGCCTTAGGTAAAACGGAGGCGAGACTGAGAACAAGTCAGCCTTAGGTAAAACGAAGGCGAGACTGAGAACATGTCAGCCTTTGGTAAAATGGAGGCGAGATGGAGAACAAGTCAGCCTTGAGTAAAACGGAGGCGAGACTGAGAACAAGTCAGCCTTAGGAAAACCGAGACGAGACAGAGAAACAAGTCAGCCTTACGAAAAACCGAGACGAGACTGAGAAACAAGTCAGCTTTTGGTAAAACAGAGGCGAGACTAACAAACAAGTCAGCCTTAGGAAAACCGAGACGAGACTGAGAAACAAGTCAGCCTTAGGAGAAACCGAGACGAGACTGAGAAACAAGTCAGCTTTAGGAAAAACCGAGACGAGACTCAGAAACAAGTCAGCCTTAGGAAAAAACCGAGACGAGTCTGAGAAACAAGTCAGCCTTAGGAGAAACCGAGACGAGACTGAGAAACAAGTCAGCCTTAGGAAAAACCGAGACGAGACTGAGAAACAAGTCAGCCAGCCTTAGGAAAAACTGAGACGAGATTGAGAAACAAGTCAGCCTTAGGTAAAACGGAGGCGAGACTGAGAACATGTCTGCCTTTGGTAAAATGGAGGCGAGATGGAGAACAAGTCAGCCTTGAGTAAAACGGAGGCGAGACTGAGAACAAGTCAGCCTTAGGAAAACCGAGACGTGACTGAGAAACAAGTCAGCCTTACAAAAAACCGAGACGAGACTGAGAAACAAGTCAGCTTTTGGTAAAACAGAGGCGAGACTAACAAACAAGTCAGCCTTAGGAAAACCGAGACGAGACTGAGAAACAAGTCAGCTTTAGGAAAAACCGAGACGAGACTCAGAAACAAGTCAGCCTTAGGAAAAAACCGAGACGAGTCTGAGAAACAAGTCAGCCTTAGGAGAAACCGAGACGAGACTGAGAAACAAGTCAGCTTTAGGAAAAACCAAGACGAGACTCAGAAACAAGTCAGCCTTAGGAAAAAACCGAGACGAGACTGAGAAACAAGTCAGCCTTAGGAAAAACCGAGACGAGACTGAGAAACAAGTCAGCCTTAGGAAAACCGAGACGAGACTGAGAAACAAGTGAGCCTTACAAAAAAACCGAGACGAGACTGAGAAACAAGTCAGCTTTTGGTAAAACAGAGGCGAGACTAACAAACAAGTCAGCCTTAGGAAAACCGAGACGAGACTGAGAAACAAGTCAGCTTTAGGAAAAACCGAGACGAGACTCAGAAACAAGTCAGCCTTAGGAAAAAACCGAGACGAGTCTGAGAAACAAGTCAGCCTTAGGAGAAACCGAGACGAGACTGAGGAACAAGTCAGCTTTAGGAAAAACCGAGACGAGACTCAGAAACAAGTCAGCCTTAGGAAAAAACCGAGACGAGACTGAGAAACAAGTCAGCCTTAGGAAAAACCGGGACGAGACTGAGAAACAAGTCAGCCTTAGGAAAAACCGAGTCGAGACTGAGAAACAAGTCAGCCTTTGGTAAAACTGAGGCGAGACTGAGAACAAGTGAGCCTTTAGGAAAATCCGACACGAGACTGAGAACAAATCAGCAGACGAGACTGTCAAAGGGCCCTATGGACCCATACCATTAGGGTGTTGTTTAATTTTTATTTATTTTAACGAGTATTTTATTTATACAAGGTGTCATTTTAATGGCGCCCACGGACCACGAAAACGTATAGGGGACATCAAAACAAACAAATTTTCTCAGTAACATTTTTCTCGTTGGTGCATCATTTCGGCGATATAGCCGTTCAAAAAAGCCCGTTTTGCCGCCTGAATGCTGGCAACCACACACAACATTTGATTGCATTTGTGACGTCATATCCCGTCGTGTACCGATGCGTTCCAGGGTTGCCAGGAACACACATATTCTGTGAACAATTACAGCTACATTCAGCCACATTATGTACTGTAAAACAAAACGAGAAAACATGTTCCGTAACCTAGCAGGAAATAAACAAACGATACGAAAAATAGTAGAAAGAAAATAGAATTCAAGTGGAAGTGGTCTAATCGAATGTTGTCTCAGCTTGCATGTCAAATATTTGCAAATCTAGTTACCAAGTTAGCATCTACAATTTAGACTATCCACTTCGTCCTTCTGATACTAGTTGTCTGTGACACACTGAACAGATGACAAAATAGAAATGAAAGAATTCAAAATTCCAAAGGTAAGTAAGAGATAATATAATGTATATTCAGGGCATTATGAAGCAAGTGACAAAAATGGTTGAAAATAAAGGGATATAAGTAGTAGTAATACAAGCTCTCCGACGACTATGTTTATCTACGCACCGGATACACATGTAATAGTTTGCAACTGTGAACAGGGCAGTATATTCGCTACTGATTCATCATTAGATTGTTACTGTGGTTGTACGTGTTTTAGCCGTAATGTAACAACGTGAATCTCGGATACTTCCGTTATCAACACAAAAGTACCACAAGGCATCTGGACACAAACCTGTAGATATCAACCTTGCAAAGAGATATGCAAATATTTGACATGTAGCTGGGCGTAAACAGCCACATGTAAGCTGTAAGTCCAATAAAATTTATTGTTGTTGATATTTGACATGTAGGCTGAGACAAAATCCGATATTGACACTTCATTTTGAATACGTTGTTTACTTGGTTCACTTCCCCCTTCCCCTGAGATGACTGCTGATCTTTTGGCTGATAGGCTATGATGTTAGGTCTACTGGATGTGTTTCTCGCTTCGTTTTACAGCTAGTAATGTGGTTGGTAGTTTGTCATTCTTCACAAAATTTGTGTGTTCCTTGCTACCCTGCCGTGCGCTGTTTCGCCGCAGGAAATGACGTCACAGATACGATCAAATGTTGTGTTGGGTTGCCAGCATCCAGGAGGCAAAACGTTCTTTTCTGAACAGCTGTAGCGTCGAATCGACGCACCAACGAGAAAAATGTTACCGAGAAAAGTTGTTTGTTTTGATGTCCTCTATACGAATCTGTGGTCCGTGAGCGCCATTAAAATGACACCCTGTATATTTGTTCATAGTTCCAGGCATGGTCGTGAGTTCATGATATCAAGAGATGCATTTACAGTCTTATCTCGGGTTGGTTAGTTTTAATTTCTATTCCGTATGGTGCTAATTTTACCGCGTTAATTCCTTATCACAATTAGTATGTATTTTGTTAATTCCTTATCGCGTTCATGGCACCATCATTTCCTCTAAATCTGATTGGTGCTAAAACCCGCGAGAATGGTCCAGACAGGATGCCGAACGTGCCTTATTCATCTTTACATTTTTTTTCCTTGCTGGAAACTTGCAAAAACGACCACAGGGAACCAGGCAGCGGCAACATAAATTGTCCAGCGGTAGTGGTCGCACATAAAAAGCAACAGTAGCTTCCCCCAGACGTACACTTATCGGCCTTGAACTCGGAGACACCTGGGATCGAATCGCATCCATATTCATTGCCAACCGGGTTCGCGAACCAGCAGCACCACATGGGTGGCACACGGGACGGAGGTGTTGCTGAAAAAAAAATAGGTGAATGCTCTTGCATAATGTATACCTAGCTCATTAAGCTTCTCCTACACGTGATGCAGTTTCCTCTTTTTCCCACCTTGGGCGCTGTCTTCGTTCTGGCGCGACAGGAAGAAGAATGCCTCACGCGTTGGGCATTACGTATAGCCTTGTCTCTGAGGTGTTAAAAAATGGTGTTCGCTTCATACATTCCTTTCTCCAGGTGGGCTTAACCTCCCTCCCCACCTGTTTCTAGCAGGGGGTTTTATGAATGGCTGAAATACTATCAGCAGGGAAAAGTGGAAAAGAAATTTCTCAGTTTACCGAAACTGTACTGAGATATAAAGCTTGAAAAGTCGTGCAGGTCCGTAATGTCCTGGAACCGAAAATATAATAATACCTTATCCATAAGGATAATTTTGAACTATAGGGTGATTCAAAAGTCACTTAACATCCCCTCTATAAAATGTAAAAATGTAAAGGAGTTAGGCTGGGTATAAATGATCATGATAGAGAGAGATTAGGTCTAGGGTGAACCGTATTGGTGTGGTGGACGTCCGCCGTATTGAATTCAACTCATATTTTTAAAAATGGGAAGGGGCAGGCCCGTAGCTAGAATTGATCTCCAGAGTGGGGGGGGGGCAGGGGGTGCTCACGGGTTATCAGGGGAGCTTTGTAAACCAAGTCCATTTTTTAAAAAAATTAACAGGATTAAATAAAGTTAAATTATGTGTGTGTGAGAGGGGATCATTAAGTTATATAAAATGTATAAATATTACACAAATACTACATTTTTTCTACATATTTTAAAACATCTCTTTGCGCGTTAATTGGCTGATACTTAAATCATTCCTCAGACACTCCATACTGCTTTAGATGTTACAGATATTTATATCGCACACCAGAAATGCACAATATTCAATCACAGTACCTACAGTATATTCCACCCCCGGCCGAAGCAACGAAACTCCCCTTCGTTCCCAAAACTTGGGATCTGTTGACCTTCGACGCAGATGCAAAGGGAATTTGCATGATAACATGAAAGTTACACATTTCTGTCTAAACGGGAGGTCGAAACAGGGGTAGCGAAAGTACAGATAAAGAAGCTCCCCTATGAAGAAACTTTCTAAAGTGTAGAGAATATTCTAAATACTTGCAGCTACTTCTGCTCATAAACAAGATGAGCGAATGCAATAGCTGCTGTCCATGTTCTGTGAATTTATCCCTAAAGTTGCGAGCCATCTACATTTTCACTCTTCACTGCAAACATATGATACAAAAAAGTTTTACCTAATGCCAAAGGGTGTTGATGGCAGTGCCAGGAGGGCCTGAACCCCCCTGGCCCCTGCCTGGCTACGGGCTTGGGAAGAAGGTGATGTGATATGTCAAATCAAACTAGAATTTCACGAGAAATGCAATGGTGAAGGTTTTTCGACGTATCTTTAACCAGTTAAGAAGTCCAGTCAATGCTTGTAGCTTTGACAGCTTTTCTAAGTGTCAGAAAAAAAAAGCATTAAAATGCCTCTAACGCGTCAGTATCGTATCGAAATCATGGAATGAGACTTTTGAATCATCCTGTTTTCACTAAAATTCGCCAATCAGTGATTGCCTAAGTCGGCAAAATCACTTTGCCTGCTCGCCATAGAACAGCCTAGGCCAGTGACGTCACAAGTATAAGTAAGCTCGGGATTTATGTGTGGAGACCCAAGGCAAACAAGATTGAGTCGATACAATTAGAATTACAAGTTTGGTCAGGTAGTTTATATTGCTGATATTTTTACTACTTATAAAATATCTCATGTTTTGGTTTCATTTTGTAGACCCTTGCAATTTCTTCAGGTTGAGGATCCTTTGCTGATTGAGGCTAGAGCCCCTCCGAGCCCAAAAATCAGGCCTGCGGATTTTTCAGTGAACCCTACTTCACTGATCCAGGAATGGTCCATCTTTATTTTTCTCTCTCATTTTCTGTGTGATTGTATATACCCTGTTCCAGCTAACTGTAGAGCAGGGCCACGCATATCGACATAGGAGTTTCATAAGATTGCAACGCTTACACAGGGAACGGGTAACTCCCGTCGTCAATTACGCAATCCCGTTTCTCTCACTGTTCATTGGTGGAACCAACTCGCGTCACTACTTGCGCAGACACTTGTTCTCGTTCGCCTGGTCTACAGTTAGCTGATACAGAGTTTAATTCCAACGTGACTGATTCAGCATTTTATCAAAATACCTGTTGGAGTTGATTGATTGATTTGATTTATTTTAGTTCGTTTTTCTGCCACTTTTGCTAATCGCGAATTTGATGAAGGGACACTCATGCCCAGGCCGGGATTCGAACCCAGGACCTCTGACGTCTTAGCGCGCTGTACCAATCACTCCGACACGGTGGTTCGGCGGATTTGTTTGAAACGTTCCCACGTAAGCTATTCAATGGATCAGAGTTGCCGGTGACTCCCTTGCAGTGATTTATACACACACCCCTAACAACCCCCAAAACCATTCCACATTTTGACGAACATCCCCCAAGCAGAAAAGTGGAACACCGCCCTGCAACAACAGAATGACAATACTTCAATATAAAGGAACCATTTGTAGCTGTGCAAGAAGCATAGTCCAATGGACCTTTCGATCAACTACAAACCAGTGTTGCCACAATCCGAGGGCACAATTTCCCTTTACAAGGGACAAATTTCCCTTTTTGAACCAATTTTCCCCTTCACCTAAACAAATATAATAATTATAATAATAATTATTATTATTAGTAGCAGTGGTGGTAGTAGTAGTAGTAGCAGAACCAGCAGCAGTAGTAGTAATATTTCCTTTGGTCCATGCTCGTATGAATAAAAATGAAACATGTCATCTTCATCGCTTTCTGGTTCAGATGCTCCAGATCCACTAAATCGTTAATTCTCATCGTTACAATTATCCAAAGGTATACAGAAAAGCGACCTGCAATAAACATAAAAGAAATATAATAAATACAGGCTTGTATTCAAAGGAGCAGAAATAAGAAGGAACAGAAAAAATAAAAATATGGATATGAAACTGGAACTTAACATATAATGTTATAATGTAGAGTCAGATATCTTAAAAATTTCCCTGAAATTGTGGCATTTTTCATCGAAACTCCCCTTTTCCCTTTTAGATAAAATTTCGGTCCAAATTTCCCTGCAAGAGGGAAATTTCCCTTCATGTGGCAACACTGCTACCACCAAAGCGTCAAAGAAGGAGGGTGGAATGTTCAGCATGGTCACTTGCTGGAAACACCAGCTCCCTTGACAAGTCTTCAGGGAACACTGCCATCTGGAAAATGTCAAACTGACCTGTCACCCTCCTTCCAGGGAGCACAGCGTTTGAATACCTAAATAAATATTTCTTAAATACTTTACAGATTTGTAAATTCAACCCCTGAGTCAATGAAATGTACATTTCGTTGTATTTTCCCTTCGATTCTTTCATATGAAAAATGTACTATAAAAATAAGTAAAAAAATTTAAAAAATACATTCTTGACTCCTTGTAGTGAATTGTGTTACTATGGTTAGCAACACTATTGAGTGTAACTTGGGCGAGATGGATGATTTTGGAGTGGTAGAGAAGAGAACAGTCAAATGCTTCAGTGTAGCATCTCAGTTCGTGTGTTGTCGTTCTGCTTAGTGTAACAATGTCTGAAACTTTACTGCAAAATTGGCTACAGAAATATACCGAAAGTGGTGAGTAGAAAAGTATCCAACGGATATTCATAAAGTACCAATATAAAATTTACTGACCGAGTATTCGATGTAAAACGGCAAGTATTTCATGAAGAACCGAAGTGATTCATTCACGTCTATAGTTGATGTATGTGACCATTTCTGTGGCTCTTGTCACGGTATCCAGTGACATGTGAACAAACACCGTTCGATATTAATCATTTTTATTTATTGATTCATATTATGTTTAAATGTAAAGTGTGAGGTTTGGTTTATTTTGTGGAAAAATTGGTATCCGAGCCAGACGTCGGGAGTTGGGAGACGGGTTTTCTGAGTGACAGCCGAACTGTCAATACGCAAAGTACATGGCATATGTGCACCAAAACGGGACGTCACGGAGAAAGGGAAGATTTATTTTCGTCGAGACCAACGGAGAATTCGTCGCGGGAGGCCGAAACTATTTTTCCCGGATGACCAGGATAATCAGCTGGAGCCCAAGCTAGCAAGAACCGAGGACGCGCCTTGTGACTGCATTTCGAGACAATGGACCAGAGGTCATTTCCATCTCTTCGGAAACCCAAGCCAAGCCACTCTAACGTGTTTTGAACGGAAAATTTTGAAACTTGTATAAATCTGCAGGACTGCGAGTTCACCAGACAGTTTTACCCGGATTTTGTAGAGAGAGCATCTCCGCGCTACACTCTCTAGGGCGACTATTGTTTTGTCTGCGTGGACTTTGTTTTTCTTACGTACCGTGAGCGAGTTACCGACAGAGAGTTTACCAGTGTGCGCTTTATTCCGTGAAGTATTTTGCGGTGGTTTGTTTTTTCCCAAGCGTGGACTACCTTAAAAATGGGCGGCTAAAAAGATGGAGAAGGGAGGCCGTCGCCTTCCCCGACGCCTGCAACGATGCACCGCCACCATCCGATGAAGCCAACGCTAATGACCGACGACCGACACACAGCGCCGCGAAGCCAAACATTGCCCGACGCCCAGAAGGACGTTCCCAGTTCGACGTCCAACCGAAGCCCGTTACCAGAGAGAGAGAGAAGGATGATTCTAGATCAGCGCCCGACAGAAGCCCAATGAGAGAGAGAGATGATTCCAGTACGACGTTTGATTGATGCCCGACACATTAGAGAGATTCCGGACCGACGCGTGACCACGTGCAGCCGACGCTTGTGAGAAGAGGGATACGCGACGTTCTATGAAAGTGAAAGTGACCAATATCGTCGCAATCATCCTTCGCCGCGTTCGACCTCGAAGAACATTTTCGCCGCAAAGGAACCTTGTGCAAATCCCCGCATCCAGGAAAGATGAACGATCACACGATGTAGCAGAGTCCGGTAGAGTATTCTTCAGATGGTCTATGTCCATGTAAGCATGTATTGTTTGTATCAACGCCGTACCGCAAACGCCGAAGTCTCACTTATTTGCAAAGCGACTCAGGAACCCCGAACCTAACTTTCGTATCTGATATTTTTTTAGTAATGTTATATAAAAGGTCATTTCATGTTCATATGTAATAATTTGATTGTCTTCATTCAGAGTTAGAAGCTCCATTCCGTTACGTTAATTTTTAGTGTAAATTGTCAAAGTGTGCTCCATTTTTGTGTAACCGACCGCCCCGTCGCGTCAATTAGCTTGTCAATAGTTGACCGATTAGTCTTTTTTATTTGTGGAAAGCGTATTTTATATTGCAAGGTCGTGCGAGTGTAGTATTATTTATTGCATAGTGGTTTTTGATGTAATTTTTACTCGCGCCGACGATTGATTGTGTATTCCGGCAGCTGGAGCCGATTAAGTTTTGCATCACTATGTAATGGTGTATTTGTTCTCAATGGACGAGAGAGGCTTGTGTGTATTACCCCCGTCCGAGAAACTTGGTAAATGTCGTGCTTACGACTTAATGCGTATATTCATTCGAACGAAAGGTTTAACTACGCCGACCCAATTGTTTTAGATAACTGCTTTCCGAGGGCTGGCGTATATTTGATTTAAAAGAGCACAGGAGCTGGCAGACTAATGACCTAAATTCACGTAAAGGTTCAAACAAAAAGGGAATGGTATGTTGATTTTATGCATGATTTGTATGTATATTCACATGTAAAATTCCTCAGAAGTACGAAGGAGAGGAAGAGAGAATGAGAGAGAGTGAGTGAGGAGGCGATGTAAAGAGTTTCTTGATTCCAATATTTCTTTTTGTTGATACAATATATTCATATTTTTACCGTTCGTCAGTGTTATCATTTGATGTTTTTCAGGTATCTGGTACAATGCTATTAGTGTGTTATTATTGTTCGAGTCTACATATCTAAGGTAAACCGAGAAGTGTAACATTTCAAGGTATTTATCTCCGTATCGCACTAGTACGACAATAAACGGCCGTCTCAGTACCGAACTAAAAAACCTGAACTGTAAGTAAAAGTCGCCAAAGAGAGTTGTAAAAGGGGGGAGGGAGGGTTGCCTGGGCGTAAAGAACAAATGGGCTGCCGAACAAACAAAACAGATAAAAATAGAGAAGCGTTAACGTCATAGTGGCCTGTGAAATTACTGGCACCCTATTAAAGTTATTGTCATTTTGCAAAGATATAGATTTATTAAAATTGTCTTCCTCTTTTTATCTAGTCTGTTCCCTGACATAATGACATATTTATTTTTTCCAACTTTTAAGAGGAAGCAAGGGAAGTATCAGGAATTAAACATAAAAAATAAATTTAATTTACATTAAGTCCCAAATTTATGTCTGACAATAGGCGCACCAGTGGGGCCACGACGGCAGTTACCACTGCCTGCTGGAAAACGTGGAGATGAAAATTTCGATTGTTTCATTGTGCTCTTTGTGTTCGAAAGTGAAATAAATGCTATTCAATTTTTAAGTAATTGAAAATAAAGCATTATCTCAATCTAGAAGTGAAAATTCCTTGCCTTCCCGTCACAGCTGACATGCCATGCTTTTATTTGCACATGTTATTTCGTTTTCTTTTAAGGCAAAGAGGCACATGACTCCTAATTCCATAGGCACTCGTTCAGTATTTGAAAGATAAACTCTGAACAGTGTCAAGCATATTTTCTAAAGTTTTGCAACAAAGACTTCAATATGAAATTCCTTGACCGATTTCGTTTAAAAGCAATACCAGGTATCTATCAAACGTGCATCCCAACTTCCCATTATATTTTAAGACCTTCATGGCCATGCTCTAAATATATAGTGAGTTTCATTACGTTATTTCAGATTGTGAATCATTGTTTAAACAGAGATTTGAAAACACCAGCAGAATTTAGAACCCACTCGCAACATAGAACTATTAAAATTATATATATATAACTGAAGCTAGAGCAAGAGGGGGCAGGGGGTATGTGCTGAGGTAAAGAGGACGCCGAATGAGCAAAGCAAGATTGTAAAGAGTAAACATCGTGGGATACTGTGAAATGAAAGTAATTTCATTAATTAATAATATTCATTATCAGCTTGCAAAGAAATAGTTCTAAAAATTTTCTTCCTCGCTTCGCTCGCAGTTTCATGATTTATTTAAGGATCACATTATATCTGTACTTATTACTTCAGACGGGCAAGGGTGCACGCACCCATGCAATACATTTTCACTGATATTTCATCGATGAATTGGATACCCCAAGATGAACTCTTGCACCTGTGACAAGAACCATACCATACAATCTGTACAGTTAAAAAATATTGTGCAAGTGTTTCCTAATTTCTTTATAACTAGCTTATGAATTGCATGAAATGATTCCTGCTAATAATATATTTCAATTTTGTGTTTTTCAGTGTCATCTCTTGCGTTTTGTCTAACGATTGATTAAATCAAGTACTGAACATTATCGGAAAGCAATTCTTGAAACCTTAGACTGAAATGTTAACTTTATCACAAAAATCTATTTTCCATCTTTTCCTGCATTTGACATCTTTTTTTCTTCCGAAATGTTACGTGGAGGGAAGGAAGGGGGGGGGGTTAATCTCTGAAAACATCTGTAAACAAATTGAATTAGAGCGAACATTTTAAAAACGGTCCAAAATATGCACTTAACATCCCCAAACTTACACCCCCCAAAAGTTTCCAACACCCCCCCCAAGGGAAAAATCCTGGATAAACACCTGCTCCCTTGCCCAACTAACCACTCTTAATTGACGATTAGTTATTATCCACCCATATCCATTGTTAATCCGCCCTTTACTTACCACATCAAGCTTCCATTTTTATTCCATAGATGGTGCCACAAGACTACATCAAATATTTTATGTCATCAAATTCACGAAAAACCAGACAGCTGTAGAACTTATAAACATAGTATTTCAATTCAAAAAGCTTCGTATCAATTTATAAATAAAATTTTGCTGTTCACATTCAACTGGTTGAAATAAATAATATTCTCCAAGAATTCGTTAAGAAGTTTGAGAAATAAAGCTTTTGAGAGTCATGTTGAACCTTCACTAGCATAAAAGCTTATTAGTTCCATCCCGCTTTGAAAACCGGATTCATGGCCGAGTGCTTTAAGTCAAAGGTTCTCACACTCTTTTCTCATTGCACCCTTTAGTCGTAACTAAACCTCTAGTATCCCCTCACCATAAGTTTTCTCCGAAGAGTGGGTTTTGGGGATTTATTTTGGTTTCCTGATTGGTGGGGCGTTTTTGACCAATTGGAGGCGCGTATCTGCAAGGGAGCAAAAGGCAATCTGGGTGTATGTGGAAAGATGGTAAACAAATCAACATTAGAATCCTACGTTTACAATCTTCATGTGGAACACGTACGCTAAGGAATATTTAAAAACTTTGGTAAATATCCGATATCGCCCGAACGGATTTCTTCAAATTTACAGGAGAAACTACTTACTGAAATCAGTTTCTGTAGCATTGTCGAAGTTCTTGGAGGTATTTTCTTTCGCGGAAACTGAAAACTTCACCAAAGAATGCTGCAGAACAAGAAATAATCACTTGTTATGTAAGAAACTTGCATTTTCTGTAACATTATGCCGTTGTTTCCATTATGTACGTGCAGATGGCGCGAGCGTCGAAAGTCACGCGGTCTCGCCAGTATTTCCAAACGTGCCTCTTTTTACGAGAATTTTTTTAAATTATGCTTACCTAACCTAACCTTGCCGGAAATGGTCCGAAGGGCTATAGTGAATGGTTTTTGGGGCTATCGTGAATGATTTTTGGGGCTATCTGTGAATGGTTTTTGGGGCTATCGTGAATGGTTTTTGGGGCTATCCGTCAATGGTTTGTGAGGCTATCCGTCAATGGTTCATGGAGCTATCCGTCAATGGTTTGTGATAACATAATGAACACGAAAGTAGGTATTTTTCGATTAAGAAGGTTGAAACCCTGCATACCCACTCCAAATCGACAAAACACAAGCACGACACGCGATGATCCATGACGAGTGCACGCCATATTGTCTGTTACCCAAGCGGAACAAGGAAGACAAATAATGACTCGTAATATGAAAAGTTGACACTATTTTATGGAAAAAGGCATAACTTCCGCAATGCAGAATAGGTAAGTATCAATGCTAAAATTAACGAAATAAAAGAGTGAAAGGTGTTCGGGCCTTATCGGATAATTACCAAAACTTTAATTTTCATGTATTTTTTCCCCAGAGTTATTGAAAAAAATTAAGAACAAAAATAAGTTTGTTAGCAAACTGTCAAGCACAATTTCCGAGTTTATTGTGAATCCTCAGAGTTTCTCGTGAGATGGATATGCCTGCATAGTCTGACACACTTTCTTGATGTCTGGTTGTGCACTTGAAACTTTCAAGCGGAGATTCGGCTCCAAATTTAATTAATTTCGACACTGTTACCAGTCGTGCTCGTGACGATTTTAAACTTGAACAAATTTTGGGGGCTTTTGAGTTGAAGCATGAAATCGGTAGAGATTTCAAGCGAGTATTTGATTTCAAAACATGCGGGCCCCCGTGGCAAAGTTGTTTTCACATCGCACTAAGACTTCAGGGGTTCCAGGATCGAATCCCGGCCTGGGCATGGATGTTTGTGAGTGTCCATTCATCATATCATCACTCATCCCCATCTTCGCAATTAGCCAAAAGTGGCACAAAAGCTAAGTAAAAAAAGGAAATGGGTACTATTATAGTATGGGGGTGACACCTATAAATCATATATTTCGCAATTTTTTACATTGCTAACGTACTATTTTGGAATGCGGCTCATTTCCTAAGGTGAAATAATGCATTTCTAACTAAGATAATGTCTATTTCTTACATTTACGAGTACTTACTGTTACTTGTTATTTCGATTCTGTAACACATTATGGCGGGCGATAGGGTACAGGTTCAGGGCGCGTTGTGCTAGTGTTTTGTCGATTTATGCAGTGTTGCAACCTCGTTCACCGGAAAATATCTACTTTCGTGTCCGGATTTGAAATTATGCGAATACCTCACAAACCATTGAAGTTAGCCCCAAAAAACATTGACGTTAGCCACAAAAAACATTTTCTGTAAGGTTAGGTTAAGTTAGGTTAGGCAAGCATAGTTAAAAAAATAATTAAAAAAAATACTCGACACGTCATGTTCTAGTGAAAACACGGCGAGTTTTAAACACTGACTATGGGGTTACGTCATCTTAACACACGGAACATTGTGCTCTCGTGCAGAAAGCAAATGGCGGCAGCAGAAACAACGTGTCGGACAGAGATTTTCGCAGAAAACAACATGCATTCGCATTAAAATGAATCAAAACTACATTCACGAACTTCCACAACGCTACAGAAAATGATTTCCGTAAGTACTTTCTCCTGTAAATTTGAAGAAATCCGTCACCCCTATACTATAATGTTATCAGGAAATCAATCAATCATATTTCAAAACATATGAAATGACAAAAACAGCCTTATTTTCCTGTTGAGCAAAGTTATGAAGTATGTTCTACACACCTGAACCAAAAAAAGTAACCTCGACATTTCTCTTCCGAGCGGATCGCGTATCCCCTTCAAATCGTTCATGTACTCCTGGGGGTACGCGTACCACAGTTTGAGAACCACTGTTAGGTGATCGACTTACGATGTCGCCATCGAAGATCTTGGGTTCAAGAACCTCCTGGGCATGAATTTTCTTTGTGTGTGCCCTTTCTTTAGAAAGTTGAATTAACCTTAGAAAGGTCGTTTAATTCATTTCTGTGAGAGGCTGCTAACCTAAAGGATGCCCCACTCTAACCTATGTCACATGAAAATTCCTAAACAGTAAAGAGTGCCCGACGGACCCTCCTGTATAAATTCCACCTTGGGGTATGATACTTCGTTGGAACTTAAAAAAAACACCAACAACTTTGTCCCACACCAAGAATAATGAAATGATCAAAGGTACTGATCGCTATTTGACGAATGGGTGTGGAATCTAAGAATTCAGTTGTTCTGAAGCATTGTTTTGGTGCGATGATACAGCAGGGGGTCGAGAACAATGCCCTTTCGCCGAATGGATGCAAAAAGCGGTTCGCAGTATGCAGGAACAATGGTAGGGGAAACAAGACTTGAAGAAGAGCTGGTCTCTTGCTGTGACAATCGTTCTCTTATTCGAAAACAATTAGGATTCGCCTTAAATTGTAGGAGCTGATCATGATATACTGGGAAAGAAAAATAATACGCAGGATTATTTTCGGGAGTGGTTGGAATTGTAAAGTTGGATAGTGCATATCTGGTTTATAGGAGAGCGGTATACACAATAAGATATTTCGTATAAGAACTTTCCAATCTCAAAAATGACATTCGGTGTTCGTTTTAAAGCGAGATTGCATTTATCATTTACTTTTCCAAAATTCTTCACTGATTTTTTTTTTTTTTGAAAATGTCCATTTTCTTAAAATTTTGGAGGGGGCTGTAGTCCCTTCAGCCCCCCTCTGCGTACGCCAGTTCCTCGTGCACCTTACTTCAGGAGGGGGTGCACCAGATCTGTAGCATAATGGAAACTGTGTTGGAATTGATTCATTTGAATTCGCTTTTCTGCCACTTTTTGGCTACTCGCGAAAGATGAAAGGTGATAAGATATTTAAGTGAAAGGACAAGGGCAGCACACAAGTCGCACAGAGGATTGTACTGGCCGTGAGACCAGACGCCAGAGCCTCGATACCAGCGGTATCGGTTGGGGATTTTTTCACCGATACCGATCTATACGTTTCCGGAGTTGGGCTATTTCGTGGAGTTCGCAAAATTACCGCACGATGCTTTGAAAGTGTGTAAATAACTTGGAAATTATGCACAATCATATCCTTGATTTCACATCCGTATTGTGTCAAATGTATTTTATGATTAAATTACAGTTATTGTAATATTTTGATGTAATTCTTGAACACTAAAGCAAAGCCACAGATAAACTTATTTGTGGTAAAGCTCTTTGCTGGACCTTTGGTCGACCCAGGGAAGCAGTTTCCTAAATTACTTCTACTTTCTAAAAAACGCTATGATATTACAAACTGAAAAATTGCATCCCCTTAGAATTCCTTCTAGGTGAAATGGACCTAAGGAACTTATGGAAAACCAGAGCTAAGAATAAGGACCAGCTGGAGGATGAGAGGCCCAAGAGAAAAGTCTAGGAGTACTTGGCCCTATAGTTATGTAATATAAACACAAGTCTCAAACCCTATCCGAGACAACCTTATGTACATTTGTATCTTCTGTAATCTCCTAATGTCCATTAATTATTTTAATCCTATTCTAATTCATTATTATATTGTAATATATCATTAATTATGGTATCATCTTACATTTATCTATAGTATTTTTTCCAACCAATATTTTATAACTTTTCATCTTAATCACTACTCAATCTGTTCTTCTACCTAATTATTTTATTTATATCCTATATTTTTATCTTATACGTATCTTTATATCTTACTTATATCTTTTCTATATTTATTCATATATCAAATTGAATCAGGGCGTAGGATCTATCTTCATTAGGAATTACTCCTTGGCATATAGAACAGGAGCCAAGGTACTCGAGAAAATCGTCTGGCCAAAAGAAACCTCAGGTGCATCTGGATTTGGCGGAATGATTTTAAAGTTATTGGGACAAACAGCACCCAGCAAACACTATGGAATGAAAGATAGCAAAAGCATAAAGTCAATATGCTGACCAAGGCAGAATTTACTTTATTTTAAAAACATAAACTAAGCGTGGCGTTTCAACCTTCTAGCAAGGTCTTCTTCAGACTCTGTACCAAATACAAATGAAATAAGGTACAAAACAGGAAGATATACATGTATATACACAAAATCACATCCTCCAGACACAAGATAATTGGAAAGTTGTTTATCTGGAACATTCCTTTCCAGGTGTTCCAGCAGGTGGCCTTCTCCTGTCAACTGTTGTTTCATCTGACAGGCGATTTAGGTAAACATTTCCATTCATCTGGAACGTGGTTGAACTCCTTTTCTCACGCTCTTTTTCCTTATCCTTTCTTTCTTCATACCTCTTCCTTCTTCTCTCCTCCTTTGCTCTTGTCCATTTCACTCTTTCTAACACCTTCTTCCATTCTTTGTTTATCTTCAGTCCCCCATTCCAGTTCATTGTGTCTTCTTCCCCTTCCTTCTCTATTTTCTTGGCCTCCGTCCATTTTCTCACTAGCATTCTCTTCTCCCTTCCTATCTGCTTAGCCTCATCCCACTCTATGTCATGTCCTGTTTCTCTCGTGTGCTTGGTCATCATATTGAGTTTTTGGTTATCATGGAAACAAGGCTTAATGGTATTATAAGCAAAAACTTGTACAATATATATTGAAATATAGCTGGATGAGAGGGTGAGCAATGTGAGGGAGGCGAGTGGTGGATGGAGGATTGCTTCCCAACGTCTCAATTTAAAAGAAAATTTCTTCTAGAGCATTCAGGTGAATCTTCATGTAGTTCGCTTTCGCTCTCGACTAGATACTCTCAGTAGTTTGATAGGCATACCTAGCCTCGAAACTATTGCAAATATCTAGAAAGCAGTGCAAGCAAACTACATGAAGATTCGCGTGAATGTTCTGGAAGGAATTACAAGCAGATGCAATTTTTCATAATTTGGAATACTATAGCGCTTTCTCGAAACGAGATTACAGCTTCGCTGTCGTCGGACGAAGGTCCAGCTTAACTTTAAGATTTTGTTTTCAGAAACTTTAGTTTGTGTTCCTCTGTAACAGACCACGTTTCGTCAATACAACACTATATGCATAATTACAGTATTGTGTACTTAACCTTTAGATTCTTTTATATGAGAAGAGAAGGTAAAAGTTTATGAATAGAAAAGGAACATGTTACGTGTCTCATCGTGTGTACTGAATTCACCATTCACTCCTAATTTCGTGAGCAAGAGACTCTGAGACTCTCAAATGGTGGTAAACGAAACCTTCGAATTAATCTTAATAAAAGGTTTATTCCTCGTACAATCACTTAAAAACGTTTAGAACAAGATTAAAAAGTTCACTTCTTCATACTTCTGTTAACACGTTTCCATGGATATTTCCAGAATATTGTTATGTTGATTATTTTGTAATTTGCCAGATTGACATCTGCAGGTTAGTCTATTCACTTGTCCTTCTGATACTTGTTGTCTGTGACACACTGAACAGTTGACAAAATAAAAAAATGAACGAACTCAAAATTCCAAAGTTAAGCTTCAGTAATATTCAACACTCAAGGTATTACAATGTATTACCCCAATTAAGTATTTCAATTTCCTGTTTAATATACAGTTTTGATTTGTTAATTTAGAAAACTGATTCAAATTAATTGCCATATACAGTTAGATTTTGATATCACCTAACTCTGTCTACAACCATGCATTTAGTAGTAATCTCTGTTCATTTCAAGTTACAAGAAAGCAGAAGCTTGTTATTTTTATTGTTAACAACAGAAATAGAATTCATTTAGTTAGTACTGGGACAGACTAACCATAGTGAAAACTGCATTACATCGAGAAAATTGAATGACAATTGCAGGAACTAGGCTATTATTTAATCCAAAAACTAGTTGCTTCCACAGTTTTAAAAATTCTAAAAATTCTAGTTTTAGGTGAGAGGTCACACAACATAACCTTATGAGAAAAATTCCCCCTAAATTTTACAGCCTTTTCTTGAATAATGTATGCAAACGTTAATAACAAAATACAATGATTGCGAATTTTATTACAATAACTGTGAAATGTAAAGAAAATGATATAACAGTTGTGCTGGATATTTACTAATCTGTTGGATCCAGTAGTAAAATCTCCCGTTTAATAATAATAATAATAATAATAATAATAACAACAACAACAACAATAATAATAATTTGGAATGTGTATAATTGGGTTATCTTCATTATTTTATAATGTTTATTATTGTGTAATAACAATTGACATTTTATTTTATATACTTTTTATTGTTTTTTCTACTATTCAAGTTTTATCAATGGCCTGGTACCACTGCAAAAATTCCTTGTGAAGTCCATGTATACGAAATTTCCATGACTATCGCCTTTTCTACATCTGAAGCTCATTTTCATTTCGAAACAACTATGCAAATGGTTTAGGTTAGCAACAACCCGCTGGTTGGAAATTTGGGAGAGGGATCGTGTACAGTGGACCCCATCTGTGAATGGATCCTGAAAGATCAGCAGGCCACAGAGGTCACCATCGGTGCCACCAGAGACATACATGAGGGGAACCACGTAAATCTTGGCAGTCTTGAGGTGTGGTTGGCGCTGATATTATCGCGTGAGTTTCCGTGAAGGATTACCTTTGGTAGAGGTTCATATAATGCTCAAGATAGGATCAGATGCAATGTTGCCTGATACTATAAGGATATTAGTCTGTCTGCGAAATTATACATTGGAAGCAAGGACGTATTTAGGGGGGATACAGGGAATTCGCCCCCATCGAAATATTTACCAAGCAATTAAATAAAATAATGAAGAACACCTTTTCTAGCCTTCATGGTTATTTAATTCCGTGAACTTATTGCAAGGCAAGGATTATATTGGGATCATATGGTTTTCAAGGCCAGTATCATGATTCATGCACATTATTGCATACAATACAGAGTGATCAAAACGTCACGCAACCCATGGAGGGACTACAAAAGATGTTGGAAATGGCCACCATTCAGTTCCTCACACATGTACACCCTTTTGATCATGTTCCTGAAGACCCTCTGGAGTGTATCACATGAAATGTTCTCCACAGTACGTTGAATATTCGTCTTCAGTTCATCCAAAGTGTGTGGATGCGTTACGTAGGCCGCAGACTTCAGAAATCGCCAGAGGAAAAAGTCCGGCGGAGTGAGATCGGGAGACCTGGGCGGCCATAGTGACTTCGTAATGATGAGCACAGGTAACACAGATTCAAACAAATGTTACATAGGTTGCGTGACTTTTTGATCACTAATTATTAGTCAGAAACTGTACTTTTCGTCTACTGGATCTAACATTTCTTTTTAAATTAAATATTCAATTAATTATCTACTTGACATTAATTTCCTTGCCTGGGAAGTTGTTTTTATACAAATTTTGGCGATCTTAACTACACGTAAGCTAGAAAATGAATACGTGCTGTTATATCTCTAATCTTACACTGTAATTTACCTATTCGTGTACTATTAATACGATTAATGTACGTACATATTTAAAAAAATAACCCGTAGCTCTACAGCCCGTAAGGACCTTGGCCTATCTCCCGATTGCCAGTCTCCCTCCCACAGTCCTACCTAGAGGTGTGGAGATCTTCAACGGGTAATGGGGTGACGTGTGGTTAGCACGTCGAACCCCCAGCCGTTATAGATTTTTATGACCGGGTTACGCTACTCACTCGTAGCTCCCCAATTTCCTCACGATGGTGGGTTTCCACTGGTCCTATACACAGGCCGAGAACCCAGAGACTGAACCCAGGCGGACTCGAACCCATGCCGTCCCGCAGTCGGAGTCCAAAGCACAGCGCCATAGACCGCACGGCCACGGAGGTGAACAATGTACATATTTAATTAGTTATAAATTTAATTTGATTTAATATAATTAATTATATAATCATTATTGCTAACTACGTATTTCTCTCTTTCTTTTAAACAATATATTCTTTTTAGAAAATGGTCTACTATTACACATTTATTGGTTTTAATAGACACTCTTAAATCTAACATTAGGAAGCAATCTCAGACTGATATTTTATTTATTGACTTGGCTAAAGCCTTTGATAGTGTCAGCCATCAGCTATTAATTTATAAACTCCACCAAGTGGGATTATCACCACGATTTCTGAAATGGTTTTCCAACTTTTTAGTAAATAGAAGTTTCTCTGTTAAGATTGGTGAAACAATTTCCTCTAGAAAAGAAATATTTTGTGGAATACCTCAAAGGAAGCCACATGGCCCAATTCTGTTCTCTGCTTTTATCAATGATGTTACATTATGTTTTAACATGATTAGCACATGTTTGCTATATGCAGATGATACAAAAAAATGTAAGAGTATTTTAACAAATAATGATGTTGCTCAACTTCAGGCTGATTTCGATAGAATGACATACTGGTGCAAGATTAATTAAATGGAAATTAACTTGAAAAAGGGTAAAGTTTTAAGATGTACTAAGTAAGTTCAATATACAATCTCCAACTATTATATTTATCAAAATAAAATCCAAGTGTGCGACAGTCATAAAGACTTAGGAATATTAATAGACTCCTCTCTCATATTTGATGAGCACATTTCAGAAATTTGCAAGAGAGCAAAGAAGATGCTTGGTTATATATTTTTCTCATGGAAAGTTTTTAACAAAGAAGATACCTTAATATTCCTGTATAAAACGATAGTTCGTCCAATTCTTGAATATTCAAATGAATTATGGTTTCTGACTGCAACCAGTCACCTTCAAAAAGTTGAATCAGTTCGAAAACATTTTATCAGGTTATTTTGCACAAAGTTTAAAAAAATACTATGACCAACATTACTCTGAATGGTTAACACAGTTGAATATGTTTACCTTAGAAGAAAAATGAAAAGGATAAATTTTGTAGAGAAGATCTTAACTTTCCAAGATGACAGTGAATATTTTTTGAAAAATATAGCTTATAAAATTCCCAGATATTCCCAAAAGTATATCTCAATTCTCACATGCCTAAACAAGGCCAGAGGTTTAGTAGCTCATCTTGTTGAAACCTACAATTTGAATTTATGTTGATGTATAAGATTGTAGGATCCACTGTTTTATTTTATAATTATGTATTCAATTTTTTAATTTTGTATAACCAAATTTGATATAGTGATGTACCTGGTTGTTTAATCGTGATCATCACTTAAATAAATATTATTGTTGTTATTATTATTATTATTATTATTATTATTATTATTATTAGAACAATACACAGTGAATTGCACAATAACAATAAACAATTATTAGTATCAGAGATATAATAGACCTCGTTGAAAACTGTAACTTGAAGTGTAAATATGCTGCTCACTATGTTATTTTACAGCTTATTTATTTTATCCGTGTAACTTTGTACTTTTTTACTTGACTTAGTGCTGTATTAGGTTATATACTGTGCTCAACACTCAAAATAAACGATTATTATTATTATTTCGGAGATATTTAGTTCGGACCCTTACGAAATATATTTCTAGATACGTGCCTGATTGGAAGCAAGTCAGGTTTTTTGCCTTTGGATTTCGGTTATACTGCTAATTGTCTCCTTGTAGTGTGAAAGTGAATCTTAACACGTCTAGGTTTGACGCCGACCTCAGCGATAGAGTGGTATGTACAGCGCGCTACGACGCCAGGGATCCCGGGTTCGAATCCTAGCCTGCGAATTCGTTGTGAGTGTCCCTTCATCAACTTCATCATATCATCACTCATTCTCATCGTAATGATTAGCCAAAAGTGGCACACTCATGAAAGTTTGGGAGTTGGATGTCGTTCTTTTGCCAAGTACCAAAATGCGTTATTTTCACAAACGATCTTCCGATTTAGAGATTAGGAGATTAGGGTGCCACTGGAACTTTTGCCTAGGAAAGACTTTTTCAAAAATGTTCTCAAGTTTCGAAAAAATTGACAATATATTTCAAATTCTGAAGTATTACGCTTGCTAAGAATTCCTTCTAGTGACTCTTCTTCTGTTTTCGCTGTCTAGAGCCATATTTGTAATATGCGTTTTGTGCACTGTAGACACTGTATGCACGTTTTCTATGACAGAAAAATTGCCATAACATCTGCTTAAATCACATCTATTGGTTAGCACATCGCGCTGCGACGCCAAGGGTCCCGGGTTCGAATCCCGCTCGGGCTTGTGAATATCCATTCATCAATTTCATCATTTCATCACCCATCCCCATCTTCGCAAATTAGCCAAGAGGCACAAAACGCGAAGTAAAATACAATCCATCAATCAAATCACATCTATTAAATGGTATTCCAGATAGCAACACGATGGCGCAGTGGTAGCGTCACTGCCTTGTAAGCAAGGGGTCTCGGGTTCGATACCAGGTGGAAGCCTCGTGGTTCGGATACCACTTTAAAATGTTGGCCTAGTTCCGATTAGCTTATGAATGCACAAGGTGGACTTAAAACAATTAACGAAATAATGCCTTATATGTATTTATCATACATTTATATATCATCATTTACTTTCGACCAGAGTCAATTGAAATATATAGGAAATGATTAAACGTTGCGATATATTGCTTGCGGTTGCTGTTATAAATCGAAATTTCCAATGTTTGTGCGATTTCGATATGTATTTATATTGTTCAAACAATTCCTAATTTTGTTCCTCTGTTACTCGTTTTCATGGAAACGAATGTTAAAATAAATCCGACTAATTATTTCAACGTGAAATGTTGCATTCGTTCACGTTGTGTGTACAAATATACCTTTGCTGAAACATAAACCATGAATCAGCAAAGGCATATTTGTTCACTACCAAAAAAACGAATAATTACAATAATCTGTGCTCAAGAAGATGAACAGTTTTCCATACTGTAACTGAATAGGTACGTATAAATTAGTTTCTAAAATGTATATATTGTATTATTGGTTAAATTAATTAACAGTGTTATTTTACTCAAGAAATTTATTAAGGTTGTTACGAAATGTTTCGAAATTCGCTACGCAAGTAAGTTAATTGAGAACAGAACCTAATTTGTATCAATCTAAGGTGTTTATAAGTAACAGGGCACAAATAATAAATATAAAAAAATACTCTATAAATTTGTCATAAATGTTATAAGATTATTTCGTTCCATTCTTGAGCAGAGCGAGAGTTTCAAATCGGTTAAATTCAATAAACTAGTATAAATAAATAAATCAGTTAAAGTATTTTGAAATAATTAATTCGATTAAAGACATAAATATGCTCTTGGTAAATTTTTAATAACGCAAGCGTGTCCTGTTCTACAGAACAGGTAGCCACTGACGTAACCCAATTGTACAATACACTAAATACCTGAGTAGGCTTCTCTGTAATGAGACCAACTTTTGAATACCATGTTTCGGAGCATTTTGTGTTCGATGTTGTTCTGATATATAGCAAAATGTGCACACATTTGTTCTGTTGTCCCAGAATCTCCCAGACTTATCAAATATTTTGTCAAGTTTCGAAAACCGCTAAGAAATTTGATATGTATGTATTTAGAATTCTTTCCAGATTAATTTGTTAAATCTTCATGTGGTTTTGCTTTCGCTATACAGGTGAGTCACCTAAAATTACCACCGGAAATATTTCGCGAACAGTTTGTACTTGCTTACGTAGTTGAAGGTATTGTGTCCACTAATTTCATGAGCTCCTTTCATACCTATATATCTGTGAAAGTAGATTTTCAATATTTATTGTTGTTCCGGTGGTAATTTTAGGTGATTCACACTGTATATTTGTATACGAGTTTTGTGGCACAGCTTTCAAGTACCAAGTCTCGTCTCGTGAGCAACACTAACAGTGCCTCCTCAAAATTTTTCTCGCTCACAAATATCAACATCTGCAGGGTTTTACCAACACGACTGTTACTGCCACTTTTCCGGACACGTGAGAGGCTTTAGATTCCGAGTTGAGGATCTTGGAAGACACAGCGACTACCATATACGTGACACGAATCCACATTCAACTAACCTTTCAGGCAGAACGAAGTTCAAGGTAGTACCTTGGTGTCTCGTCTGGCATGGACAGCATATTCGTTCTCTCTCTGACATCCCAATAATAGAGATGATCAAAATACATGTGAATTTAATCACAAGTGGGCTTCAGCACCAGCTGATGTTTGGTTGCGTAAGTTTTTTACAAGATTCCGGAAGAACGGTGATGGACCGGTGGTGTCCATACAAGGAACAGCGTAATTTGTTGATTGCCTCGTACCAAAAACCAAAGTTGTCAAAATGAACGAACCTCTCGTGATTAAGAGTGGGTAAAGTTGTTCCGGTGACTCAACGACACGATAAGTGACCATCTCGGTCGAACTTTTACGCTTTGAAGCACCTTACTGTCATCTTCTTGTTCAAGTCGATCGGATGAAAGAGCAAGACTGGCGATGGGAAAGGGTCTGGTTTGTAACAAACGCCAGCACTAAATCATATGAGCTCTAAACCTGGTCATCCTAAGCTAACTACATATACATTATTAGGCCTAAGCGAAATTGTAGGTCAGGGATTGTTAGGTTAAAAGGGCCAGGTTTTTGGTGTTTGTTGCAAGCTGAATGTGCCACACACCTGATCCGATGGGGAGAGACGCTCCAACTGGCAGGGACGGTTCGTTAACGAGCATTGTCTGTATCCTTCCGCTATCATCACTACTGTATTGTTGCTCTGCAAGAAAATATCCGTCATTTATTTCAACGTTGGTTGCTTACAGCGAAAATTCTGCTCCATCATCCCTCATTTTATGTTTAAACTGTGTCCACCCGCTCAGCCTTAACCATGCCATTCGGAATCTATCATTTGCCCAGATGGAGATGTATCCAGGGACATCCAGAGCAAAACAATATATTTTTCATCCACGAAATGCTCCTTGATTCTAATGTTTTCTTCCTTGTTATTAACGGCTAGAATTTTAGCTTTCTAAGTTTGGAACACTACATTTCCACCCCCATTTTGCGAATCTTTTAAGAAAAATATCCAAGGATGTTTGCTTTTAAGATTGAATTGGTTTATTTTACTTCGCTTTTCCGCCACTTTTGGCTAACTGCGAAGGTGAGGATCAAATTGACGAAGGGACGCACACAAATAGCCATATCCAGGCCAAAATTCGAAACCGCGACTCCTGGTGTCCTAGTGCGCTGTGCTAACCACTCCGCCACGGATGTCGGCGTTTGTTTTAAAAACAAGGCTGGTTATTGTAAAGAAGTGGAATCCTTAGAGCTCATCCAAAATTTATTGGGAACCAGTCGACAGGAACTTCAATATGACCATGTGCTTGGTGGATGCGTAATGTGACAGTGTAATTTATATTTAGTGTTGAACAGATGTATCGGATGGGACTTCTCACATCTGACCGGCCACAAATATGACCTTGGTACTTTTCCATCTAGGGATGGTGTCTGGACCGAGACGGCCTTGTGCAGACCAACTGTAAAATCGAGACGAGACCGAGACTTCCTTTCTTGCTCGAGACTTTGGTATGATAGTAATTTATACGATTATATACGAGGGACATTCCGAAAGTAAGTTTCGTCATTTTTTTTCACAGGGAAGCTTTATTAAAAACAGAAGAATACAGTGTCATAACAAAATACAGTATTTTGGCTATTTTTTCACATAGTCGCCTCCGACATTGATACATTTGTCGTACCGTGAAATCCATTTCAAGAGACCTTCCTTGTAAAAATCGGTGCCCAGCGATTTAAGGAAGTTCTTCACAGCCTGTTGCGCCTCTTCGTTGCTTCCGAAGTGATGTCCCGATAGTGCTGATTTCAACGCAGGAAAAAGGTGGAAGTCTGATGGAGCAAGATCGGGGCTGTAGGCCGGGTGATTCAATCTCTCCCGTCCCAGACGACGAATGTGTTCTGCAGTGACCCTTGCTGTGTGGGGTCTTGCATTGTCGTCCAAGAACAAAACCCCTCGACTCAAGAGCCCTGGTCTCTTGGGTCGAATGGCGGACTTCAGTTTGCTTAGTGTGTGGCAATAGCGTGCCGCATTGACGGTACCTGTAGTTAGGTAATCAAACAAAATGACATCCTTCGCGTCCCAGAACACTGTCAGCATAATCATCTCTGCGGACTGCTACACTTTGAATTTTTTTCGGGACGGGTGAGCTGGGATGTTTCCATGTCATTGAGGCGAACTTGGTGTCTGGGGCAAAGTTGTGCACCCATGTCTCATCGGCTGTGATGACGCACTACAGCATGCACTTCCATTTGTAACCACGTTTCCGTGGAGGCACAAGTGGTTCGGATCCCACTTTAAACTGTAGGTCCAGTCCCGATTAGCCTTACTGTGCATAAAGTGGACTTAAAACACCAACTCAACAACAACAACAACCACGTTTCCAGCACACGTCTTTCTGCCATACTGGTTTGCACCGAATGAGCTCGGGCACATCGGTCTGCTGCTTATCGTGCTTCTCTCTCTTCTTCGGCACTCTGTGCATACGCCATCGCTCCTCTTCTCTCGCTCCTCCCGTCGTGAATTCAGGAAAGATTGTATTTTGTTATGGTAATGTGTTTTCTCACTTTGTAATACAGCTTCCCTGTGAAAAAAAATATGACGAAACTTACTTTCGGAATGTCCCTCGCAGTTAAATTATTACAATCATTTAACTATACAACTTCTTAGCACATACCCAGAGGATATGAACCTGATTATTTATAGATAAGTCATATATTTTGTTCGTATACTCATTCCAGGAGTGACAATTGTGAGCCTGTGTTCCGTGGTTGCATACATTCAGGATACGATTCAATTTTTTTCGAGGGTTCGTAGCGTCAAAATGAGGCATCAAGTATAAAAACTTTATCAAGAAGTAAATTGCCTCCATAACCCCTATAGGTAAATAGGTTGATTGTTTTGGTTTGTTTTACTTCACTTTTTCTGCAACTTTTGATTTGTCGTGAAGATGAGGATTAGTGAAATTGATGAAGGGACGCTCACAAAGAACATCATGCCCAGGCCGAGCTGTGATACAATGCTGTAGTCCCAAAATGTTCACGGGGTATACACTAAGTTTTGAGTACATTGCATTAAATATGGACGATGTCATTGATGGTAAAATACTCATGATGATATACCCATTATTGGTGTAAAGGAAGCCTTAATACTCCACCGCCAATTGTTGCGAGAAAGACATATTGTTAAGACATTCGTATGAGATTTTCTCGATACTTCGAAATCTCAATTTATGTTACGTCAAACTTCTGCATTGGTTCTGAAAACAAAAGGAAGATCTCATATTACTCAAGACCAGCTAAGGTTCGCTAAATTGATGATGTATTCACACCGCCTTCACCGTCCAGTCCCGATTAGACTATGTGTTCATAACGTGGACTTAAAACAGCAATTCATACAAGCCATCGACTTTTAAAATTCGTTAATATTGTGATAATAGCAAAATAAAACAACACGTCAAGTCCTTTTCCTTGCTTATTTCATGGTAGAAGGTAGAATGAAGGAGTTCCTAGCGTTTACATAACTCCTTGCATAATAACCATCTTACATCATAAAGAAAAACGAAGTTTAATGAATAATTTTTAATCCGATATGTCTATATTTTAAAGTTTACAAGTGTTATTAATACAGATCATGCAATTGGTGGAAGCAAATTACCATGACAAAACTGTTAATAATAATAATAACAATAATATTTAAGTGATGAGCACGATTTGACAACTAGGTACATTTCTGTGTCAAAGTAGGTGATACAAAATTACCAAATTCAACACATAAGTATAAAATAATACAATGGATCATACAATCTTATACATCACAAGTTCATATTGTAGCTTTCCACAAGTTCAGCTATTAAACATCTGACCTTTTTCAGATATGTTAGAATTGAGATATTCTTCTGGGAATATCTGGGAATTTTATAAGATATATTATTAAAAAAGTATTCACTACCTTTTTGGGAATATAAAATCTTCTGTACAAAATTGTTACTTTTCATTTTTCTTCTTTATTCTAAGGTAGACATATTCAACTGTGTTAACCATTCGGAATAATGCCGTTCATAGTAATTATTTTAAAACTTCGTCCCTAGTAATCTGCTCAAAAGTTCTTGAACTGATTCAACTTTTCTTGGCTGTCGGAAACCATAATTCATTATATAATAATAATGTTGGCAGGGCTCAAAACAAAGGATAGCCTAGGGGCCCAAATTTTATAAATCCCCCTCTGCATGCGATCACTCAAACTAAATTGTTATGAATAGTTAGTGTCGTAATTTGATGTTCGGAGTTGTAAGGTTAATCATTTTGGCTGAAGCAAAGTTTCTTTGCGAATATTCGGACAAAAGGTTCTTGCTCGTTACAACACCTACGGGGCCGTTGACTTATTGAAGAGAAAGCAGTCAATGTACGATCCCATTGTTAAGCAAGCAACCGCCAGACTCCATAAACGATTCGCAAAGGTGCTAGATGAAGGGTCCGGGCGTGTAATACACACGAGGCTAGCAATAAGAAGAGCAATAAGCGCTGCATGCCTCAAGAAATTGCTCCAGAGCTTTTTACTTGGCGTAGAAACCGCGGTTGGGTCAACAACCACCCTTCCCGTAACGAAATGCAACGTGCAAGGATTGAATCTCCAACTAATATTGATGAGCTGGTTAGAGCATGAAAAATTGATTGTTGGACGAGCGATTTTTAGACTTCAGCACCCAGCTATGTTGTTTTGGCATGACGGATGAATGGACGACGTCTTGGGTCGTTCTCCTCTTCGGTAACTAGTTCAATGACTTTCAGGCTTGTGAAGAAAACAGAATCGGGTCTTTGCATACCCTAACACAAAGACCGTGTCCGAAAGGTACAAGACCGTACTTTCTCGCAGTTCGGTCTTGAAGTCGTGGACTGGAAGTGAAAGTCTTTCGAATTGCACTTCGACTGCAGCGCCAAATACGATCAGTAGATAAAACTGAGGACTCGTAGTTCTTCCCGCGTTTTAAACACATCTTTTTCACCATAGAAATCACATAGCGTTTAAAATGTTCTCACACATACATTTCAACACATTAGAACTTCAACCAACTACTTGCTGACTTTCTATCTCCGTGATTACAAACAAATGAAAAACGAGTCCACGAGTCAATACTAAAGGCTGCAACGATGCGTGCTCCGCGCTGTGGTCTCGATTGCTCGTTTAATTGGAGCTTTCGAACTGCACTAGGTGACGTCACTTCCGACAAGACCATGCTTCAAGTCTGCTGTTTGTACTTTTCGCACACAGCCAACGTAAGAGTCGATACCTTTGTACGTATACAAGTCACAATAAGCTATTAATCTGTGGGGTGTAGCGCTGATCATTTCATTCAGTCAGTTTACACGACCGCGTTCGATATTTCAAAGGGAATCTCGAGAAAGCTAAAGCAAGTCCTCTTTGCAAGTAGGATTCGAGACAGCCAGAGCAACGAACGCGTTAGAGTGAAAGAAGTTGCATAGAGGGTAAACGCGGCTTTTGCTACCAGCTGTTTGCATCAGCACGCACTGATTTGCTCCGCACACTCACTTTCTCCCCTTTTCTACCGTTCTGCACTGCCTTGCTCCTTAGATTTCCGAGACAAGAGTGAGGCAAAAATTTTCTCTCTTCCCACCAAAACATTTCACGTGATGACACACACGTGGGTCTACGACCCAAACTACTTCAGTTGTGTTCCTGAAGTTCCCTCTGAACTGGTTCTCCACAACTCTCCTGGGTTTGGTAGATAGATGACTTAAAACTCGTGGACTATAGCTATAGATTAACTAGTAGGGATTGGGGGAGTATGGCGTGAGGGCATGTGCTCACACAAATTGTCAGAAAATGAGATAAATTTGTCATACGTGCATTTTTATTTCTCAAAAAACCATATGAATCTTCGTCACCATTACTTTGTATAACACTGCTGAAGTTCCATTCATAATTAAAAGGGCAATGGGAGGCTTCTACTATTGTCTTAATTTCAAGTTACCTTCAGGACAATTTGAAATTTGCATCAACTAATTTTTCCGTTGAATTTCTGGTGCTTTCTAGTTTCCTTTTAGGCTTGAAATAAATTAAACGTCAGAACAATGGTGGAGGATATTAAAAAGTATCAGTGGAATTAACATGTTCTGAGCATGTCGTTTGCCCCCAAAATTTTTAAATTACAGGCGCAAAAATAAATAAATAAGTAAGTAATTAGGAAGACCATATTGCGGATGGAAAGGTTCATTTTTGTAGTCACAGAACGGGCTTTGGTTACCAAGACCTGCAAGAGGAAGAATAATAATTTTACAAATAAGAAATAACATAGATGTTTTGCATCTTCCTCGCGTTTTACACACTTAAAAGGTGGCAATTATTAGTGAAATTTGCAATTTCTAAACATACCCATGAAGAAAATAAACAGACCATTAAGTGGAGCCGCCAGCGTGCAAATATAGAATTAATTGCACCATGACGAACTCGCAATGGGCCATATTAACCTGGACCTGTAGGAGAATGTTTTTTCGAGGATTAGTGACGACAGTTTTTTCGTGTGTAATTCGTGCTTTAAATGTTTTTGTTTTACGCGTTATATATTATTAAATGACAGTCTACTAATTACATACAAAAACCGGCCTGTAGCAGTAATTGCAGAGTCTTGTCAAGACACAGTCGACGTTGATAGAGGTAAGTGGTTTTGTAGTCTTCCGATCGAAGGAGTAGTGTCTGAAGGCATTGAAATTTGTTTCCAAACGTACCTGCAAGGATCTTAACCTCGCAAATGATAAGATCTGAGACGCTTGATGCAAAAAACAAGAACCATAGACACGCAAACGTGACACAGCGTTTCTTCGCCTTGATCTTCTTTCTTGTTTGAATGATAGTAGGTTAATGAAAGGCTATTTATACGTGTCAACTGCAGTTCAAGGGGATAAATTGAAGACTGCATGATAATGGGGTGAATAAACTGCAACGAAAGGCTTCAACCTTGTGGCTTTCATTGCTTCTCAAGCTTCGACTCGGATTAAAGCTGCAGTGTGTCGGATAAACTCAAACATAATGCCCACCTTGGAAGAAAACGCACAAGTTTTGTTCAGCTAATTTTGCAAAACTATTTTCATTGATTTTTCTCTTCCATCCTACGTGTTTTTAAGGACTGGGCTATCTTTACCTATGCTGGTGCAGAGGTTGTCAGCAGCTTGTTAAACATTTTGTTTCAATTCTTTAAGTTCTCATTGCGTAAAACAAAGAGACTAAACATGATGATGGACAATTTGCTTGAGAATGCTAATGCATCCCACTGTACGAGGATTTTGTCCCATAATGACATTTAGTTAATAAGTACTCCTTAACTAAACGATAAGATAGTTTTGCGGCATCGCAATACCAGCGATAGCTAACCAATATTGACCAGAGGCTCGCCGAAAAGAGGGATGAGGTTATAGGAGTTGAAACACCTCTCTTTTACCTTCATTTCCATTGAACTATTATGCATGATTTGTTTAACCGTTGCTACTTTTGGTGCGTGTGTGTGCAGGTTTTTTTACGTTCATTTTCTAATGATAGGGTTGAATGACGAAGTGATAAAAGATTGAAAACATTCACAGGAGTGGCTTAAGGGCTGGGTGACAGTTGACAGTATTCAAAATGAACGAACTCAAACTTCCAAAGTTGACTACAAGTATTATACGACTGTAATGTAATGTTCAGTGAATTACACTTGTTGCTGTTCGGAAACGGAATCAACGAACTTGAGCTGTAAGTTCATTGGCTGGTGAAGAAAGGAAGAGAGAACTTGCAGTTCTTTAGTAGCATTTCTGCAAGAAGAGGCATTTCGTTCGTGCAACTTTCCACCCACACAAGGGCCATAATCATCACGTTACCTATCTCTGTGGCGGGCCTCATTTGTCAAAGTCGCTGTAACAGACGCGCAGAGTGGTTATCAGCCACTTTAAGTTACGGGAGGCGTGGTAATTTAATCTTGGAAAGTAGTCATAAGCAATTATATGCGTTAGCTCCATCACTCTACCACCCGCTAAGCAATTCGAGCGTCCCCTCGGAAGCAATAGTTCTCTCCTGGTACTTTACAATGGATTTTGTATTAGTATTACTATTATTATTATTGGCACTATCTTGCATAAAAATCGAAACTATTATAACATTTAATACAAAATATGATCTTGTAGATTAATATTGACCATTATGAAACTATTGCTCACAAGGTTCACATAGATTATGTCTTTCCAACTGTTCTTCCATGTTCTACGCTAGGATATTTAATCGTTTTCATCTATTTTTTTAAATGTTCAATTCGTTCGCTCGGGTTATTTTTTACTTTCAACTGTTCGTTCATCCGGGCTTAATCAATCAGGAAAATCAGAGCCATCTGTTGATTAAAAAACAAACATTTATTTGTTCCGTATCTTCTGAAGCTGGGTTATTTTTCTTAATTCTCTGTCGTAATGAAATTAGTTGTTCCATTTATTATGGAGAGTTACATTATCTGTACTGTACGAGTCAGGTGCTCTGTAGTCGGGTAATTTGCCCCACATTCTTGCCTGCTCGTGGAACTGAATTTGACCTCTAATACACGAAGATACAAGGATGGTACAGTAAATACTTAGTTTTTTTAATTACCGATTGTGACTATAAACGATATACTTTATCTTCATGTTGGGTATTTATCTAGTGGATTGAATTACAATATGGAAGGGAAACAAACGGTGGTCATATGTTACTTGAGTTCGTGTAATGCAGTTCACACTTTAGTATGCAGCCATCATTACTTAATAACAAGAATAAATCTATTTGAAATGGATGGATGTTTAATCACATGCTATTTGTTGAAATTATTGATATTTAATGTACCAGAAAAAATATTTATTCACATGATGTTTGCTTGTTCTTGAGGGTTTATAATAGATTAATTATTGATGTTGGCAAATAGGCCTAACCATATTGTACATAAACCTTCTTACAGGAATTCTCATGTAGTTGTAATTGGCTCCAATGTAACGTTGTCTCTGGAGCTCTGCACAATGGTTTCTAGCTATCCTTTATGTACTTTTCGGTAGGCAATAACTAGTCTATAAAACCCTGTCAATCACCGAAGTAGAAACGGCTATAAGCCTATCTAACGAATTGTTAACAAAGAGTTTAACTTATATAATGGACACAATTGAAAAATTATTCGTGTCCATTGATAGTGCAGTCATCAAAGATTTCCCTGCCGAAAAGATTAAAGAAGCAACTGATCAACCTCACGAGCCGAGACAACAGCAGCCTGTTTTCCACTTTAGTTTTCATGATGATATTTTACACGTATTAAAGTGTTCGCAATAAACTTGTAGGTAGATTAGATGGACGATAAGTTTGAACTTGGGAATAGAAATTTGGTCAAGTTTTCTGTGTTATTAGTTCGATAGCTCTTTTTGTGAATGAGTTTTGGTTTTCGTAGAATGTAAATATAGTAAGCATGGGCGTTGTCAGAATTTTTTGTAGGGGGGTCGGGCAAATTATAAAAGTTGAATAGTAGATAAATAATAAGTATTATTACCACGGTTACAAATATTATTATACAATAATAAATATTATAAACTTAACAAGAAAATAATGGAAATAATAATAGTAATAATTATTATTATATAAATGGGGAGAGAGGATCTACCAAACGAGTGAATACGAGCACAACTATATTCCATTATTTCTTTTGAATTTTATGCAGTTAGTATCTGAATGCATTTTGATATTAACCTTTTCACGTCTCGTTCAAGAAAAGGCTTTAAATCTTAGGTTCTTTTCATAACGTTTGTTGCGTGGCCTCTCACCTACAACTGTAATTATTAGAATTTTGGAAACTGTGAAACCATTTGTTCTTTGGATGAAATGGTAGAATATAACCTTGTGCCTGTGATTTTCCCTCAATGTTTTCGATCCAATGCATTTATACTTTGATTATTCTTTACGAATACTAACTACATGAACGTTATTCCTGTTCTTAACAATACGAGTAACAAACTTTCGGCTTTCTTGTAGCTTTAAATCGCCAATGTCAATTTCCAGGGGGTCCACCGACTCGTTCGACACCCCTTCCCGACGCCCATGATAGGAAGTGTTTCTAAATTACATGCAGCGGCGGACTATATTCCAGGCTGCCTAGGCTATCTGCGAAGCCTGAAGCCTACAAATGCTGAAGAGAAATCTCTTAGAAACTGTGCGAATAAGCTGATTTGAAACAAAGAAGATAATGGCGATTCTGAAGTTGGCACCCTGAATTCTTAGGAGTTAGCAACCTGAATTCTTGGGAGTTGGCAACCTGAATTCTTGGGAGTTGGCAACCTGAATTCTTGGGAGTTGGCAACTTGCATTCTTGGGAGTTGGCAACCTGAATTCTTGGGAGTTGGCAACCTGAATTCTTGGGAGTTGGCAACCTGAATTCTTGGGAGTTAGCAACCTGAATTCTTGGGAGTTGGCAACCTGAATTCTTTGGAGTTGGCAACCTGAATTCTTGGGAGTTGGCAACCTGAATTCTTGGGAGTTGGCAACCTGAATTCTTGAGAGTTGGCAACCTGCATTCTTTGGAGTTGGCAACCTGAATTCTTGGGAGTTGGCAACCTGAATTCTTGGGAGTTGGCAACCTGATTTCTTTGGAGTTGGCAACCTGATTTCTTTGGAGTTGGCAACCTGAATTCTTTGGAGTTGGCAACCTGAATTCTTGGGAGTTGGCAACCTGAATTCTTGGGAGTTGGCAACCTGAATTCTTAGGAGTTGGCAACCTGAATTCTTGGGAGTTGGAAACTTGCATTCTTGGGAGTTGGCAACTTGCATTCTTGGGAGTTGGCAACTTGGATTCTTGGGAGTTAGCAACTTGCATTCTTGGGAGTTGGCAACCTGAATTCTTAGAAATTGGCAACTTGCATTCTTAGAAGTTGGCAACCTGAATTTTTAGAAGTTTACAACCTGACTACCGTTGGGATGGCAACGTGGCTTCCTTGAAGGCGTCAACAATGAGTCCAGTCTTCTTTCTTGCTCCATAGCCTAGGACCAGGTGTCATTTGAGATAGCCCAGGTCTTATACTCAGCATACGCCACTGATTACATGTTATAAAATTTAATAATCTAGGTTATAACCAAGGTTATAAGGTAGCTTACACTGGTAACATGAAAGAAATTTGCATACCAAATGAACCTAACTCCCAAAATCAAATCACAAATACGTCACTGAGTGGGCATCCCCCCCCCTCCCTCCCCAAAGCAAAAATTGGTTAGCTGTAAAGAGTGTTTGAAAAATGACTTTGCGATAATACAGGGTTAACTTCATTTTAAGAACCCCTATAAATTTAAGTTGATTTGAAACTTTTAAGCTTAATAAGTTGCACTCGCCCTGTAAGGACGGTGCGGTGACCCTTAAATATATTACAAAAAAGTGCACATGCACTTATGGGCACGGATTCAATTTCCATGCAGCTTGTCTGTGGTTTGATACATGGCCTTGCCCAGGTGTTTCTGCACCCTTGGAGTCATAGTTCTTGAAATAATAACACTCGAGCAATGTACCCTGTAACACCATGAGCATTACCCTCTACAAGAGGGATTGTTAACCTTTAGGTTGCCCGTTCCAAAACCTTTACAAACAATTATTTCCGCTCCCCGACATGACCATGCAAATATTCTCAGCCGTGCGTTCTGAAAATGGCTTATCAATAGGCGGTGGATGTGCGAAACATGCATCACATGACCAGTTGAAGATGACGTATGAGAAGGTTCGTTACACCATGTAGTAGATCTCGTGGTGATCGACCCCAGCAACAAAACAACCGCATTGTTTTGGCGGTTTGTACATTCCGCAAGGAGTCCAAGACCTTTCTTTCTTCGTTGCAGTGTGGGTGGAAGGACCTATGAAGTGGAGATGAATCTTCCTCAGTCCAGCATCCTTACGTTGTGACAAGAGTACAAATACCTTGCGCAGCGTTCACTTAAACGATTGTCACGATCTTTGTCCACCGTAGTTCTCAGAGGCAGTGTTGTCAACCCTAGCCACTTGTCACCATGCGCAGCGATTGTAACCAAAATTTGTTACATATCCTGTAAGTAAGAATCTGGCAAAAGGCTATTGTATATCCAAACTAATGTATCATGCAAATCCATTTTAGTTGCGTGAATTTTGAAACGCTCTGTATAACTAACTAACTCTCTAGCATTCTTAAACCCGAAGGTTTTTGACTGCAGCAACACTGGTCTTCCATCTGTGCTTACCTATCCTGGGCAAGATCAATCCAATCTTTTCCGTCCATCTCAAAGTTATCCCTCCACCTTCGTCTTGGCTTTCCTACAGGTCTCTTACCATCAGGTTTCCCGACAAGAATCCTGTAAATTCTTCTTTCCCCTCCCATTCGTGCCACATGACCTGCCCACCTAAGTCTTATTTATTTAATTATTCTAATACCTAAATACAAATACAAATTATGCTGGTATCTTTCAAAGCCAAATCGGTTCCGGAACTCAAGCAAGCCATTTAGGGCAATGTAGTCCATTGTTTTGCAAAGAATCTTGCATTTTGGGGTTACCATTTTGCCCCGACAGTAGTGGTATTTACAATAGGGACAGTGCCGGAAAGTATGAACCCCCCTCCAGCAGTTTTGCTTACACTTAAAACAAGCTCAACATGGCCATATGAGCTTTTTGCTCTAGTGTGGAACCCTGCCTAATCCAAGATTTTTGTAAAAATGCCCTCGGGAATATTTCGGAAAGTATGACCCTCCTCAGATTGATGAGGCTACACTTAAAACTATGCTAAGTTTTCTTATCATCTTATTGCTTATAGTATGTTTTTCTGTCAAAATCCCAGGAATCTTGAATTGATATTTATTGAGTTCTGAGACCCAGTAGAGTGTGGTGCATGGTTTTTATTGCCCTGTAATCGGGAGGTTTTTGGGTTTGAGTCCTCATAAAATATGAAGCCTCCCCTGATGGCAAAATATTAATATTGTTGTCTTGTAATCAGGAGGCTTTTGGGTTTGAGTCCTGATAGATTGAAATACATGTTGCAAAATAATATCTCCATACGTGAGATTTTGATCCTAGTTGATAGCTCCCAGATCTGAAACCTGGTAAAAAGTGTTGTTCAACAGAGCAAAATTATTTTCTATTGGGAACCACTCGCTCAATACAATAGGGGAAAAGCGGGTAAGCATAATTAATTGCTTGCATGTCTTGCTGGCACGCAAGAGATATAATCTACACAGCTAGAAGGGAACATTAATGATTTTTCTGTGCGACATGTAAAAGTGTAACAAAGATTATTGAGATAAAGATATACATTTTCTGTGCAATAAAGATACACATTTTCTGACACAGTGGCAATGAACTGCTTTTCATGCTGAAACCAATTCTTATTCTGATAATACGAGCCTAGGCAAGACTTAGAGAATAATATGGCAGTTCAAAATCCAATTTTGTCTGTATTAGGGTCTCAGAACCCAGTAAAATGTGGATATATTCCATATGGAGAAGTGTTAATATTGCTGCATTGTAATCAGGGGCTTTGGGTTTGAGTCCTGATATAAGATTGAAATACATACAACTGCCCACACATGAGATATTCACTGCTAGCTGATAATACAGTTGAGGTTTCAAAGCTGGTAGAGTGTCTGGGGCCTCTCTGACAGCAAAGTGTTGGTATTATTGCTTTGTAATCAAAGGGCTTCTGTGTTTGAATCGGGCCTCTAGAATTGCTCCGTGACTCTCTCATTTCTTACATCATAAACATATGATTTTTCACCTATGAGAATAACACTACATATGGCGTCATCTGGTAATGCCTCATGGAATTCACAGATAATTTTAATGTTTGTCCTGTCATTCACCACAACCTGTTTTCTTTTTGAAGTGTTGATTACAAACATGGGTCTCTGTGTTTTGAATTCATCTGGTGTGTAATACATGTCAGTATTGCCAGTAGTGACCCTCTTGAAAGCCGAAAATGCCTCATATAATTTGAGGAAATCATCCTTGGAAATGTCTAAATTGTAATTTTCTCTAGGAAATACCTCATTTCTGCCATTTTTAAGATAAATGTTCTTGATGTTGCAGTTATCAAATTTACTCGAATTTTTTTCCTGATTGTTGTGTCTTCCAGTCTGAAACAATACCACCACAAAATCCGGCATGTCATATTGTATGCTGGAGAATGAATTTGTAGCATCAAATTCATAATAAGAACCAGTTGCGGGCTTCTGTACACATTGATATGTATAAAATTGTAGAGGAATCTGTGGATTTTTTATTATATCAGCTTTGTATTTAAGAGCATAACTGGCCTCATATTCAACAACAGGGATTCTTAGCTCCATAGTCTGAATAATGCATTTGCCTTCATCAGGTAGGGTATTAGGCAGAGCTTCTCCTGTAGGGTTTAATGTGCTGTACCTCATCAATGCATTGTTATCATTGGCAGCTCTTCTAAATGTGATTCTTAAACCACCTTTCCACATAATATCTTTGTAATCTGAGAAGAATCCTGGCAACAGGCGCATGGGGAACAGTACTGTGTGGTTCTTGGTTAATATCTTATCACCAGCCTCAAATCCACCTATTTGGTAGTATGAAGCTTCTGTTTTGGACAATTTTAATGTGGCCAAAGCTGTGGAGGTAATGCCGGGATAATCTATTCTGTTTATAACAACACCATGCTTTCTGATCTCAATTTCAGAGAACAGATGCGGTACAAAATTATCTACCAATCTTATATTTGAATTTGCCGGATAATCTGTTCCATCGAGCTTTACAACATCAAATTTGATGTATAGATCTGCTCTGTGAGGGTGTATAAATCCATCCCCTACATCAAGATCAACCTCAATTTCTGTGTTGGGTTGATTTAAATTTGCAAATGTCCTCCTGTTTGGGGGGAATGATTGTAGCTCATAACTCTCAATATTTTCCATTGTATGTATTTAAATATTAATCTCTATGATAGCAGTTGTTGTGGCTCCAGCAAAATCAACTAATTCTTCTTTTTCATTAGTGACCATCAATTCAATATTATCTATTCTGTTATGACACACAGGAAAATATAATGTTGGGGATGGATTGTAGATGATTGGCTCCATGAATTCGGAATTAGGTTTGAATGTTGCAATGATGCCGGTTTGTTTGTGAGTGCCTATGCCATTTGATTTGGTGATCATACCCTCGGCCACATTACAGTGAATATTCAGAGTTTCTATGGCCAAGAATTTAGGTATATTCATAGCAGTGTGTTTGATGGCCGGTTCAAGTTTTGTGTTGTTCTCAAAGCCTAACAGCTCTCCTATAGTACCCAGATCCACTGTTTCTGTAGCAGATACAATCTCTACTCTGTGAGTGACAGAATTTTGAGTTAATACTATACCTCTGGGTAATTGAGCATTTAGAGTGGACAGATTATATTGCCCTGGAGTGATGACAATTTTTTGATCCCCTACCGCAATTTTGTTGTTGTGGTGTGTAATATTAGGGATCAAGTACATGCCATAAAATGCTCTGAGAGCTATTGTTTTGGGATACACTATATCGTCATGCAATTTGAGTTTCAATATTGAATTTTGGCTGGTGAGATGGAATACCCCCATGATGTTTCAGATACCACAAGGCCTTTTGAAAATTTTCAATTGATGGTTTATTTATTTGAGACATATATCTAAGAACAGATAAACACAGATGTCCGCAATTAACATCTTTGAAGTTTTGAACACGGGCATTATTGTAATAAAGATTAGCTGAATTTAGATATTTTACTAAATTTTCAGGTGGAACACCTCCAAATGAATCAAACACAAATGCCTCATTGTTTAAATATTTAAGATAACAAATCCAGTGAGTGCCCTGATTTTTGTACTCATCCAAATTAACAATGCCACACTCTTTGTTGAGTGGTTGCTCTGGTAAAGAATCAGACATGTACACACCTCTAAAATTTTTGATGCCCAGTGGCTTGATTAAAGCTTCAATATCTTGGTTTGTAAGCGGCTCTTGTTTTTTTTAAACTTATTCATGGCTCTCTTAACATCTTTGCCTTTTTTCTCCATGGCCAGGTTATGGCGCCTCTGCTCATCTAATTCCGCCCTATTTTTCTTGGCATCTATTACTGTTTTTGCTATGGCAGCTGATCCCCCGGCCAAGCTCCACAGCCCCGAGAGCAGCTAAGATGGCAGGGATAGAAAATATGAAACCCCCTGTATGCAATTTTTTTCTTGATTGCTGTAATTTTTTTAATTGGGGGGTGCTAAGCAACAATTTCATACCATGTCCCTTGGCAATACAAGAGCTTTTTTTCTCGCGCTGCTTTTTGGTTAAAAGACTATCAATAGTTTTAAGAGATTTGAGACCTGCATAAGGTATCTGATACATAACACCCTTGGCCTTCATTGTAGGTTTATTATTTACAAACCCCACCCCAGTTTTTGTTTGGTGCTCATAGCTATGGTGGTCCCCAATGCTGCTATTTTTTCACTTAAAGAAGCATCTTTGCTTACAAATCTACCAAATGCAGCCTCTTCTAATTTCTTGTCTGCAACATGTCTCTTGTCAAGATCAGAATGTGTGTTGTATGCTATGTCATGGTCTCTACAAGCAGCATCTAGGGGATTTACACCAGGATCACCTCTGTTTAATCTATGGTCCAGTTTTGTGCCTGGACCACAATACTGATAGCCTGGAATGTGTAGTTCAAATGGCAGCTTGTTTATAATGTCATTAACCAGGCCCCGACCCTCAGAAATATTCCAAAATTTAGGTGGTAGAGTATTAATAATTTTTATGAGATATCCAATCCCCTTAGGGTCATTCACTATAAAATTAGATAATTTTGTGCTTATCATGTCCATAATTCCAACCTTTTCATTGTAAAAATTGTGGTTCCCAGCATTTTCCTCCCCAGCTATCACCAATAACCTGTCTACAAGTTTCCTGACATCATCAACCCAGACAAATTCTTTAGGCAGGGTGTTGTATTGTTTGATTCCACTGCCAGTCTTGATCTGTGACCATATGGGCTTGATTAAATTGTTGTATTTTGCTCCACTGCTCGACTTGACTCTTTTTTGTGTGGGATCATTGTTCTGGTATAGAGCATCTGATTTTATTAATATTTCTTTGTAATGTTCATAATCTTGATCTGTATAGCTGCCAGGCCTTTTCCTAGTCATCAGTTCCCACAACCCAGGTGTTCCGGGGTACTTAACAAAACCACCTTTTTCTCCGAGACGAGATTCTGAATAAACAATCAGATCATCTCCCATAAATGTTACTCTGAAATTGCCAATTCTATGTATGATGCTACCATCAAGCTCTGTGTCAGCATATAAGCCAAACACCTCATCTTTGTTGTCTTTAGGTGTGGTTAAATATTTTTGAGCAAGAAGACCCAATTCAATAGGATCCTGAGTAGCTTCAATTCTTCTAGGAGCAACAGGACTAGGTGTATGAATACTGGAAAGTGGGGTGAATGGATAATCTAATATGTTCCTAGCAGCAACAGGTACAAGCTCTGTGATCAAATCTTGATTTTGCTCTGTAACAGTTTTGATATTTTTACCTAAATTATTAATAGCATCAATTACAGGCTGTTCTGTTTGTTTGTGTTTTTCATAGATTCCCCGGTTCTCTGATTTCCATCCCTTAAATCTTTTTACAAGATAATCTCTTAACTTAAGATCATCAATGATTGGTCGTTTCATGGTTGTTTATATACGTCTCTACGTCTAAAAAATTGTTGATTTTATTTCTGTATTTGCCACTATTGGGTGTTCTTGTCATATCAATTGTGACAAACCCATAACTGTCCTGGTTCCAGCACCTACTGCAAAACTTGGAAAAATCATTGTACTCAAGTCCCCACCTACATATTCATCATGTATGTGTTTGAGGTTGATATGATCTTGATGAAACACACATATAAAATTGCTGTTGTCTCGGATCAGCTGCTTGGGTATTTTTGAAAAAGTCTGTGCCAGGTAGAAGCAATCAATGTTTTTGTGTCGGCCCTGTGTAAAGAAATTTCTAACCTTGTTTTGATTATCCAGTATAATGTCATCAAACACAACAACAGAATTATCGAGACATTCATGAAGTGGCTGAACATCTGATTCAAAAGTAGCAATATCCAATCCATCATATAGCTTCATCAGCTGCTGATATTTTAATTGTTCCAAGCTCTTAGAAAAAACATACAAGTGCCTGTTTTTCCAGTCTAACCAGTTGGGTGCCAATAAAAAATTATCAATCATTAGTGTAGTTTTACCACAAGCAGATGGCCCAGCAATAAGACACCTAATATTATCAGGCAGCAAGTTGCCATTTCTCTTATTCTGCTGTTCAGGTTCTGGCAGCCTTTTTATAACATCCCAGGTGCTCATATTATCACTTTGCTTGCATCGATCCAGCTGTTTTCCGGATGACCCAGCCATTTGACAAGTAACTTGTTGCCTTTTCTGCGGATGATTTTTTCTATGAGATATGTGTCAGGCTGCTTAGTTTTGCTGAGTTCTTGTTCATAGAACCTGCCTTTGAGAATTTCTTCTCGGTGATCTTTTATTATATATGTGTTAAGGGTCCCGGGTTTAACTTGAACCACTGTAAATAATTCGGTGCTCCAGTTTCTTGTAAAGCCTCTTTTGAATAAGTGCTTATATTTGCTGATTCTTACTTGATCACCCACCCTGAATTTGGCCCTTCTTGTTGTTGGCTGGTATCTAGGATAATAAACAGTCCTGATCAATTTTTGCTCATCAGATGAAGTTACTTCAGAGGGTTTCATGTTGATTGTGGAATGAACCGAGTTGTTATATTTATGTAGAAGTTCTGGAAGAATATTAATCCATTTATAATTACCTTGAAGTGTAAATTGTTTATACATAAGATTTTTTAAGGTTCTGTTGAATCTCTCTACAATTGAGGCTTTGAGATCACTGTAACTCGAGTAATGTTTTATTGCCTGGCTTTTAATAAATTGTTGAAACACTGAATTATAAAATTCTTTGCCATTATCTGTTTGCAAATAGCGCGGTGATCTTCCACTCTGATTGATGATTGTCCTGAGGGCTTCTGTAACACATTTTCCAGTCTTGGATTTGAGTGGCACAGCCCAGGCAAATTTTGAAAATGTGTCTATCACAGTGAGTAGATACTTGTAGCCCTTGTTGATTTTGTCTAAGTTTTTCAGCTGTCCACTTGACAACTCAATCAAGTCGCTCTGCCATAAATCATCTATGCCCTTTGTGACTACTGGGAGTCTCTTATAATTATGTCTGGCTTGTCTGTGTAATTCATCAACAATAATTTGTCTAGACATAATATGTAAACAAAAATATTGCAACTATGGGGTGTTCAGCAGCTGATACTGCAGGATTTTCTAAATATAATTTATCCCCTATTTGTATTTTAAATTCCAGAGAGCCATCATCTTCAGCATAGGCTGTTTCTAATGTATTGGGATCTGTAAAATCCTCTAACTCTACACTGGTGATTTTTGGTTTGTTGTCAGCATTTGTTATTGATAAGGTAGGGTAGTGGTGTGCCTGTGGCTGATGCCAATATTTGATTTTGATTGGTCTCAGTGTGCCCCCAACAAAAAATTGATAATAAAATTGTGCAGGAGATAGCATATATATTTTGCCACCTGGTGTAAATGGTGAATCATATTCTTTGTTGGGGATGCTGTACAATTCAAGAATTACTGTATGTTTTGGATTCTCGATTATGCCTGTTATTTCTTTTTCTGCTGTGAGCAATCTGCTTGTTACAGATTCAAGGTGCTCATTGATGGTCCTAACAACATCATCGTGGCCTGGCTTGATTTTTATGTCCACAATAAGTTTCTTGTATTGTTGCACAATTTCTTGTAGCTGGGTGGCAAAAACAGACAGAGCATTTGCTTGATTGGATTCCATGGTTCCTAGCTGTTGCTTGATATTAGCTACAATTTGTTGCAAATTTTCAACAACTGCCAATTTTGAATTTTGAGCAGTAAGATCATGGACCTGTCTTCTGATATCCTCAAACAGGGCATGCAGTTCAGTAATATGTTGATTGGTTGGAAGAGTGGCCACTGTCTGTGTGAGTTGTTTGATCTCTGTCTGGATATTCTTGATATCTTCTGATTTCAATATGCGATTCACAGCTCTCTTAATATTTTTAAGTTCCTGTGATGTGGGAAGATTTGATACTGTATTCTGCAAAAATTCAAGTGCCAATTTCATATTGTTTAATTCAGATGCATCAGCCACATTTTGCATAGCATTTTGGAGCAGGGCTATATCAGCCTGAGAGGGTGTTGATTGTTGTAAAATTTCAAGTTTTGTTTGAATATCATCGATCAAGTGATGAAAATGAGATAGTTCAGATTCAGTGTTGAGGTTTTCAAGCTTTGTGATCTGTTGCTGCACACTAACAAGAGTATCTACAATACCGGGCAGGCGAGTTTCTTGTACATTTGCCAAATCACTTTGCACTGCTGCTATTGTACCCTCAAGATGGGTTATGGTACTTTGAATTTTTCCAAAATCCTCATATGTTTCAAGTTGCAGCTTGATGTTTGCAACACTCCGAGTTATTGCATTCAAAGCATCAGAAGATGGCAAGTTGTTCATAAAATTTTCAAGTGTCTCAATTTTTTCTTTAACCTCGGCTATGGCATTGTGCAGAGGATCCAGGTTAGGTATCTGGAGGGATTGAATCTGTTCTTTTAGAGTGGAAATCACTAGATCAAAATCTTCTTGTGATTTTATGCTTTTGACAATTGTTTGGAGCTGTGCCTGGACATTATTTATCTGTTCTTCCAATTGTTGTTTCAATTGCTCAGAGTTGTTAGCCTGGGTCTTAAATTTGGCTTGAAGAGCTGCAACAGCTTCTTCCAAACTTTGAAAATTATCTAATGTTGCCAGATCAGTATATTTCTGAAGCAGCAATTTGAGTTCTGAGTCAATTTTAAGAAGAGGGTCCATGCATTGTGATTGCAAATTTGTAATTTCCAGTTGAAGACTGGCATTGAGTGTGGTTTGTAAAGCTTGTAAATCACTTCTTAATTTCTTGACTCTGACATCAAGCATCAGAATCTCATCACTGTGATCTTCATGTCTTGTATGGCAAAATATATCATTAGGCATTTTTGTTTTAGTGGTTATTTATTATAGAGTATCTGATTCTCAATTCTATAAAAAAGGGTATAAGCTTGTCATAGGATCCAGGGACCTCAATATATAAGCAGTCACCAGCAGAAACAGTATATACAGTGCCAGAAATCATGTTTGAGTGCTTAATTCTGTAAATATTTCTCCCTACTGAAATCTTGACATCACCCTCAGGGGTTGTAATAAATTGCAATTGCCCACCTACAGGTAATTGGTAATGATTTAAATTATTGTTAAATATGTACAATGTTTTACCTGTTTCATCATCAACATCTGTAAGTATGCTGTTCAGATGAATAATTAACAAGCCACTCAGTTTAGACAGCATATCAGAAGAGGGTTGTGGTGTTGGCAGCTCCATAATAGCCTGTTTTTTGAACCCAAATAAGTTCATAGGCATGTTTATTTATTTCAAATCATGCTCTGTAATTGGGCATTGTTTGCCACTTTTCAAATCACAATGACCCCATGGTAAAGTATGTATGCCACATGATAAAATGCATCTCTTATCATCATGTGGGTCCAGGGCCACTTTTCTTACAATATTGCTAGTCAGCAAGTGATCCTCACTCTGAATTCTATTTTCCGATGTTTTGATTGAATTCTGGGATTTGATGCAATTTTCATAATCTTCAAATACAAGATCTTTGTCAACAGTTACTTTGCCAATGCCCTTGGCTTTTTTGACAACAGCACTACATGTTTTAAAAGTGTACATCTTGGCACTTAACCCAGCAAATGCCACAATAACATCACCAAGTGTCTCATCTTTTAACTTGCCAGGCACCTTTTTGTTGTGGTGGTGTTGAATCTTTGTATGTTCACTGGTATCAAAGTATTGAAACAATTCAGACTGTGCAATATCTTGATAAACATCTTCTGTTTGAATATCAAGAATAAAACTATCCGTGTCCATGTACATCAATTTTACACGATCACCATAAAAAGGTTTCAGCAACGTCATAATACAATGTTAACATATGTAATTTGGACGATTCCAATATCACAGCCCCTACATAAATAGGTTTATCAAACTTAATCTTTGTTTTCTTTATGTTGAAAAGTGCCATGTGCTCATCATAAATTCTTCTGTAATTGAAATTAGGCTTTGCAACCAATTTTTTGCTCCGGCTGGGGTCAGTAATTATTTTAACATCGGTATGTTTTCTGACATTTTCAATTGTTTTGCCATAGACAGAATTAACCATCAATTTAAACAAGCCCTTATCAAATTGGCTCTTTGCAGATGTTCGAAGCTCCGTGTTTGTATCAATGTATGGTTTCAACCATCTTGAGTGCCTGAACCTCAAAACTTTGCCAACTTTGGTCACTTGGACACCATGTTTCATCAGGAACTGGAGGTTTTTGTAATATATGACATAATCCTGTTTCGGCTCCAATGTCATCATGAGCTTCTTCTGTTTAGAGCCAGGTGAGCACTGAACCTCGGGAATTGGGGGCAGATCAGAAAATTTATTGTGCAAATCATCAGGAATTGTCAGATCAACCTCTAAGAACAGGCCATAATTACTGTCATCAAAGTTCTGAAGATCTTCAATATTAAAATCTTCAACCCACTCAAGCCCTGCATATGGCAGTTTTTGCATCATGGCATGACCATAGAGGCTGTTTGCATCGACATACAGTATATAATTTGATGGCCGTGCTGGATCATAATCGGGCATATGCTTGTTATTTGCTCTGGCATATCTCTGGGAACATTGCACCATCCCTCCTCTTATAAATTGCTCCATAAACAGATACTTATTTTGATCTGGGATCAGATCCAATTGCATTTTAGTGTTCAAAAACATTGAAGACCATGCTAGACCCGGGGCACTGAAAAAATACACTGGGTCCAGTCTATAATTTTGCATGGAAGATTTTCTGAATGCTTGCAATATATCAGCTAAGAGGGTGACATCAAGTTTCAAATATGCCATGTGATAATCACCAAATGTCTTGCATTTTAAATTGTTCCACATCAACTGAGCATGGTGATAATCATCATCAGTGATTCCAGATCCTCTGATTCTGCTGTAAAACTCTTCTTGTGGTGGCAGAGAACACTCATCAAATTTAGAAAAATCTGTAACATAATCATATGGATATACACCCTTCCGCCTAATTAATTTCAGGTCCTGATTTGGAAACAATGCACGTGTGATTTTCAAGTGATCATCAGGTAATTGAGTGGCCAGTGTAGCCAGGCTAGCCGATAAAAATCTGTAAGAATCAAGAAATCTTATGTGAATAGGAACACCATCAACTTTAATTATCTTGCTAATAGATATATATTTCTCATCATTTTCAGCTAAAATATTTAAATTCTGCTTGTCAAACCCCTCGTACCTGATCAGATGATGGAAATCATAATTGGAACCACCATGGAAAAATACAGGGATAAATCTTGGTCTCTTGATCTGAATATTACAGCTATTACACAGGGCCTGTTTATATCGACCATCTGCATGAGAATGGTGATGAACCTTGATATTTGTATCTGAAAATTCAGAATCACATACCAGGCATTTTTCTGCATTGTTGAAATCTTCAATCTGTTCCTCTGTTAAAGGCAACATAGGCTTTGATTTTAATAAGATGTTAGATGCTATGTCACGGCTCTCATTTTCTATTCTATGTGCAAATATTTTGATGGCATCTGGTCCCATGTATAAGCGTGGCTCACTAGCTACACCATCCCGTATAACTGTATAACAAAAACTGGAAGGTTCATGTAGCTGGTATGATGTACTTGAAGATTCATCAGGATCTGGATTGCAGAATGCAATAGGTTTGACGTTCGATTCGAAATCACAGACAATATATGCTGGGTGTTCCAACAAGGCTTCATACTTTTTGAATTTGCAATTTTCACTTGGATTGGGCATCACCATATAAACAGGTTTATGGTTCCCACAGTATTTCTGATGCTCAATTAACTTGTTTTTGGCAATTTCTGCATTCACTTCCCGAACCCCATTCACCATTTTTTGACCATCAAATTCAGTTAAACATCTTCTGCACAACTTGAATATTGTATTGGATTTGCCTTGTTGTTTTCTGACTAAAGCTTCAAGACTGTGTATCAGAGTGTAATGATATGTGCCATCCCCTTCAATTAAGAGCAGATCAATCGGAATAGCAGATTCATCATCAAGTGTACTGATTCTGAGAGGTGCTATCAAGCAATTGCCACGGCCAGTAGAACAAGTAAATACATTAATAGATAATTGTTTACCATTGATATTCCTGGCCCTTTTTTCAAATTTATCAATATTCTGAACAGACATCGGATATTCCAAACCCTCCATTGCATCGTCAAAATCATGTTCATGTTGTTTGTAATAAGTTATTCTCTCAGGATTCCTTGAAACTGGATACAAAGCAGCTAAAATACACCACAAAAAGCATTTCTGGTCGGTGTTTTTTATATTGACCACAGCTCTTCTGTTTTTGATATTGGCAGGTAATGGCACATATGTGGAACCTTGTAATGGGCAGAATTCAGAAATATTAACATATAACTTGTGCGGAGAGCCACATAGGCTCCATCCGGACTCTTTTGCCGCAAATTCAGAGTGTTTGATATTCAATTGATCCATCAAGCTGCTTATTATTCTGTCCGAATTTGCATTTGAATATACAGGTACAGTTTCTGTTATGTGGGGCTGTGTACATTTTGTGTCATTTGGCTTCTTATATTGTACAAACAATTTGAGAGACAGCTTATAAGAGCCATGTTGTGCATTAAGAATTGCCTGCACATCAGGATTTACACTGTTCAAGAAATTCTCAATACCACATCTTGGCTCTGATACAAACCGGTGATCTCTTAATTGGCCGTTAAAACTGCTACGGATGGGTTCATAGCGTGGCTGCTTTGCTGCTCTGGCATTAAGAGGTGCTTCGTGCCTTCTTTTCAGACCAGATGTGGATGGTTGTGCTGATGATTGTGCAGAGCAAGTATTTTTATGTGTATATATGAAGTATTGCATGCTGTATTTTCTATTGCATTTGGGGCAAATTATTGTGGGAGTTCTGTATTTATCTGGGTTACAAATCTTTTGGTGCTTGGCCCAATTGGGGCTGGATATATTCTTATTGCATTGATTACAATATTTTTGATTCGGCATTTTTGTTGTTGTTTATTATATACAATTTCCTGGGATTCAAATCAAAATTCTATACTGGATAAAAATATCAGTTGGGTTCAACACTGTGCTGTGTGTGTGTGTGTACGTATATATGTGTGTATACACTTAATATTTTTGGCTTTGGTATTTATATAAAATTTCCTGGGGTTCAAATCAAAACTCTATGCTGGATCAGTTGGGTTCAGTGCAGACAAAAAAACTGCATAGCTCTATGTCAATTAGTTCTTGAGATTTTGTATTTAGGAACCACTTTGGCCCCCCTGCCAAAAATTGGCTTTTATTGTATCAGTATATATTGTCTCTATGACCTTACTTGGGTTATTCCGCCAAATTATATGCTTCAAGTCTCCTATACTTTGGTGGAGCCTGTTCAGGTTCTATCCCCCGCGATGTGGGTTCCACTGCCGATCCAGCAATGGTGAAGAATCTGCACTGTGCCCTGGCTTATATAGATTTACAGAGCCAATAGAAACACTGCTTATTTAAACGTAACACATAATCGCATTATGTCATAAGCAACCAATCAGAAAACACCACATAATCACATTATGTCATAACCATTTAATCAATTAATATTGTACAACATGATGCAATAGAAGTGGACCGGGAAGTAAATATGTATGGATGTGGGTAGGTGTGTATGGGGGTGGGTGGGGGTGTATTCAGAAACATGAGCTATTCTCTAACATTTTTGCCGAAGTACTTTCTTCTGAGTGTATCCCGTTTTTCTGCTGAGCGTACATGCAATCCATACCGCAGCGCCATGCCTCAGCGCCGGGGAAGCGGAATTGTCTGGAACTAATCGATGTCAATAGAGAAAACCGCGCCGCAGCGATCGGTTGATAGGGAGAAATTACAGTCAATAGAGCTCCCGCTTCAAGTATTGATCCTATTGCTTTGGGGCCGTCATGCGCACATATTGTTCAAGTATTAATCTTATACCCTCTCGGTGCTTGATTTTATATATGAATAGATTACAACAAACAAGCTAGATGTAACAAAATGCAAAATATCCCAGTTTCAATTCAATCCATTTATCTGAATTGAAGAAACCGACAATTCACATATCCCCATATCATTGTATGCATGCCCTATTGGTACCTCTTTTGCTGTTGTACTCAATTAATTTTCACTAATTGGCAATTTTCTTGAAGAGGCCTAATAGAACAAGATACGGCGGTATGAGAAATATGTGAATTAAAGATATTTTAGCAATATACGACGTCTTAAGAAAGGCATATTCAGCTCCAAAGTACTTTGTCTAACACTTACTACCATTCCCTAATACTGGCAGAAAGAGTTAAAAATATTGACATAATGAAAAAAATTGACTTGTTCCCAAGTGTTCACCGAGTTCAGACATTTGCACATAGATGGCCCTGTTGTTGTTGCTTATCAAATATATATTACATTGTTATAAGAATTACATTGTTTTAATATTAGATAAACAAATTGAAGCTGGTATCCAATTGAACTTAAACCAGAAATAAATATGTGTGTGTGTGTGTGTGTGGGTGTGGGTGGCCTAGTTTTAAGTGTGGCCACAAGAGGGGCATATTTTTGACAAGTTTATGGACAACAATCTCTCAGAAGTGCCTTTTATAAGTGTAGCCTCATCAATCTGAGGAGGGTCATACTTTCCGAAATATTCCCGAGGGCATTTTTACAAAAATCTTGGATTAGGCAGGGTTCCACACTAGAGCAAAAAGCTCATATGGGCATGTTGAGCCTGTTTTAAGTGTAAGCAAATCTGCTGGAGGGGGCTCATACTTTCCGGCACTGTCCCTATTGTAAATACCACTACTCCCGACCATTTAGTATAGAAATGACATGAGTTTTTCTTTTACTTCGGAACTTTTCCTCTTTACATGTGTTCTTAGATACTTTTCTCCCAACAAGTTAGCAACATTGATTCGAAGCAAGTTTCCATTGCGAAAACGTCACCGGCGAATGCAGTGCGGTTGACATATGAGCTGCTTATTGGCATCCCTAATAGAATTTAGGCGTTTCTTTTCCAAAGCCTCATTATCATCATTTACACGGATATTGCACAATCAATATTATTGCAATGTTTGATGATCGTTTCACAACTGGCTTAAGTAACTATGACAGGTAAATTTTGACCAACTCACTCTCTGGTTCCTTGTTACGTTTTCCTTGTCCTCTTCCTCACCTAACCTTCCTGAACCTACCAACGATTGCATGGCGATTTTTCTATTGTTGCTAATTTATTATGTAATATGACCACCATTGTTGCATCTGTCACTTACCATTGTTGATCTTGCCTTTCATTGGAATATTGTTTCGTTAACATTGCTGCATAGCTTGCCTGTAAACTCTTCATGTCTTATTATTTGAAAATTAATTACTACTTCTTTCAAGAACAATAGTGTATTACAAATTATTATTGTTGCAATTATTCTTAATACGACATTGCATTTTTCAGATATGATGAAATATTTGGGACTAATTATTATCACGTGTCTTACTTAGTTCCCTATATTTATTTAAAGTTATTGATTCATTAAATCCGTTTTGAATTCAAAAGATTTGAAAGCATGCCTATCTATTGTAAAAGCGTGGATAAAAGCGTTTCTTGTAAACGGCCCCAAAAAATATTTGAACAGTTTGATTAAACCAAATAAAAAAAATGGTAACAGTTCGTTATATCGGAGACACTTTTCTTCAAATTCACAGGAGAAACTACTTACGGAAATCAGTTTCTGTAGCATTGTCGAAGTTCTTCGAGGTATTTTCTTTCATCTTTCAATCTATTTCAGCCCGAAATCAATTCCCGTTGCTTCAATTTAAGCGAAAACGTAACCACGCCGTTTTTTAACTATGTTTGCCTAACCTAACTGAACCTAACCTAACCTTCTGTGAATGGTCCGTGGGGCTATCCGGGAATGGTTTTGGGGGCTATTCGTGGATGGTTATACGATCCCAAATGGTTTTTGGGGCTATCCGTGAATGGTTTGTGGGGCTCGCACCATGACGTGCGTTCCGTAACACTTCGAGAAATGGCTTATTTTAGTGTAAAAAATGTTTCTAATCGTGTGAAAACCTTAATGGCACCTTGATCTATGTTCCGCAATACACAATTGGTAAATACGAACCATACGAAACACAAAATATCCGATTTTAAAATGTCTCCGATATAACGAACTGATACCAAAAAAATTACATGTAAATATACATTTTTCAGTTTCTGATAGTGCATATATGAACCTACCATGGAAATGTTTGTTGAGTGTGTTAATGAAACTATAATAATGTCAACAACATTCTGGATGTACTATATAATTATAACAAAATATTTTTTATACTTTTTGTAGCTGAATTTTTGCATTTTTTTATGATAGTTTGCAAAATATCAGTTGCCATGTTTATTTGCAGCTTAATGATAATGCCACTATTTCTTAACATGATTAGTATTTTGTATATTACTCCTCACAAAATGTTTGCTATTTTTCCTATAAAAAATATTGAATTTTAAATTAAGATAAATTTAAGTGTGTTAACAGTTTATATTTCCTTCTGTATGAGCTTCACCCCATCAGTACATATATTTTGTTTCCTCTCTTTTCCTTTCTCAGAGCCTAATAAACACCATTAAATGATTACAAGATTAATGTACTTTCATCAAAAGTGGTTCTGATATCTACAAAATCCTTATGTACATTATTTGATAAATTATTTCTTTAAATAAAGCCACATTGCGATCTCATAACGCATTTCCTAGCATGGAATACATCCAGTAACATGTGTTATAGTGCATAAAATTTTGGTGATGTATGTAAGTCCACCACCTTTGTTACCATGCACATTAGCGCCGCCATGTGGCTGAAGTCTGTAAACCTCCACTCATTCGAAACTTACATCCTTTCTGCTTATATTACAACAAGCTGCTCGGAATTACGTACATTAACCTCTTGTGTATAAAGGTTTATTTTTCTGACATCTCAAACGGATCACCCTGTAGTTTTACCTAATGTCAAGGAGGCTGGCGGCAGTGCCAGGGAAGAGGGGGCTGATGGCAGTTAAAGTAGGGGCTCAGCCTCCCTGGTCCCTGCCTGGTTACGGGCCTGTCAATACCACAGACACACCCGCCAATTTAAATGGATGACATAGTAATTGCCCACCGCCAAAATGGGAATATTAATCTTGAAAAAAATGTTAAGAAAATCATCCCGTGTTGGATTCCCAGAGTGGGTGATTTAATGTGCGAATTTGTCGAGCGGTTTGGGATTCACACGACCACTAATAAACAGGTCCCTGGGGGGAGGGTAAAGGCGGTTCGGATTGTGGTGCTGATCCCATCACCTACACAAATTGCCGGGATTGTTAATGTGTGGGGTATTACACCGGCCTCTGTGGTAGAGTGGCGCACTACGATGAAAGGGATCCCGGGTTCGAATCCCGCCCTGGACATGGATGTTCTCTGTGAGTGTCACTTCATCAATGTGATCCTATCACCACCGATCATCATCTTCGCGATTAGCCAAGAGTGGTAAAAAGGGACGCTAAATAATAAAAATCAACGAATCAATGTGGGGGCACTACCCACATGTTCCCTCATATGAGTTCACGGCATGTGACACTGTGCAGGAGGGCATTTCTGGCGTACCCCGGGGTCGTTCGAACAATGTCACAGGAAGTGAGACTGCAGAGGATCTCCTCGCAAGAATTCTCGCTGCCTGGGTACACCAGGACTTTGTGGGACGATGATGTCATGCCTGCAGCGAAGCTGGGGGACGCCACTTTGAACAACTGTTGTGAATGTAGCAGTTTGTGAAACTTGTGTAGGTAATAAAAGTATTACATCTTCATACACCGATTTTCGCTTATAACTTTCGACTAAGTCGTTTCCGGAGCAGAGTTCTTCATTTCAAATTGATACATGTGCCCTTCTCCATCATCCCTGAAAGTTTGTATCATCAGTCCGGAAACACCCTGTATATGTATTGGTTAACATTCTAAGTGAAATTAACCCATTTTTGATAGACTATCAACGTCCTCTAATCATACTTTTAGTACCGACTAATTTCTGCGTTTTCCTGCTTCGTACAGCACTTCCACTCAACATTACGCCCTTTTTTCGTGGCATCAAGGGCAAACATCTCAAGATTCCCAGAACAATATATTGAACCACGTGCGAAGATGTCTTCCAGATAAGTGCAAGTGATATCAGCAATTCGGTTCTTGACGAATTGCTTCCCAGCATGTGCTGGACAGCTCAAAAACCGCAACACAACCATGCAAAACCATCTCCGTAGTGCTGAAACGAGTGAGTGCATGATGCCAAGACCGTTTCCTGGAAATCGACGCTGCTTCATGAGGCTCTCGGCAATGGCACTCGCATCTCGTGATCCTCCAAAGGCACGGGATCGCTCCTCTTAAGATATTCCTGGAAAAGACATAGCTGCACATTGGAATCTTCCTAGAAACGGTCAGGGCAATTTACACGTCGAAATGTAGGATCGTGCCATCCGCACCGAGCTGATTACAGACCGCAAATGAATAGTGCGAAAAGAATAGCAAGGATTTCTAGAAAAATCATCAGGATCCTTGGAGAGTAGGTCCTCTGGCGTTGTCGAAATGAACATTTTATTGTCCAGGGAAGGAACGACATAGTAAATGTGGCTGTTATTAAGATACGTCGATGCATTTCGCAGTAATCGTTTGGATAGATCTTTGCAGTCGATAATAATCGAATGTAAGTTGAGGAGTTTCATGTTTAATGTTACTGTCTCGGAATCGCAACACTGCAGGAAAGTGTCATCTGGGGCGCGTCAAGTACCTCATCGCTTAGCGAGCAACGTAATCGCTCAGCCACTTCAAATTCGGTCCAAGTTGCGTATTGTTTCATTGAAAAAAGGTTCCTGGACCGAATTTAAATTGATCCGGAAAAAGGATTCCTTCACCGTATTGAAATTGATCTGGTAAAAGGTTCCTCGACCGAATCGAAACACTTTAAAGATAAAAATGTTCTTTACGGTCCAGAACCCATTTACGCTTGCTGGTTTTCGCTCCTGGACCGGAATTGAATTTATTTAAAATTCCTGTACCTTTAACAACCCTGGGCCAAAAAAGTGTTGCTAGCTCGCTGATGAAACTTGAGCCTTGTTCGCCACAGGCTTAAGCCACAGGATATATCGTTTCTGTGTTTCGAGAGTTTGTGATTGATATAGTGTAATTACAGAGGAATACAAACAACAGAAGATAAAACATTGTTTCACTGTTTCTGATTGTCTTAAAATGAAATTGTTGTTTATTCCAAATATACACCGTAATTTTGCAAAGTTGTACAAGTGTGTGAAGAAAGAAAATTTCGAATAACGCTTCGTGAAAAATGTTTAGTTTTGTTCTCATAAGCAAAAATGGCCATTTGACTTCGGCCTCGCAAGGCCCGGCCTCCGAGTTAAAGGTCATTTCTTTGTACCAACCTGACACCGGGATACACCTGCACTACACCCAGTGTGGTTCGGATCTCACTTTAAACTGTAGGCCAAGTCTCGATTAGCCTTTCTGTGCAAAAGCCTATCCCACTTACGGTTGAATTCCACGCCTGGGTAACATGGTCTACAAATCCAACTGCACCATATCTGAGAATGTTCCAAGGACACGACAACAATAAAGCCTGCCAAGAGCAAGCGAGCTTTCCCACGCTGCAAGTGTAGCGTAGCAACAATGCCACACTATATCCCCGCAGAGCAACACCTCTCGGGGGAACATGATAGCAAAGAGGAAAGGGCCTTGCATCATATGCTGCGAAGACCAGACCGTCCTTCCGGTGACGACCGACTGCGGTCACGCTTTCTGCGGTGCGTGCATCCTGCGTTGCTACGACGGCTGGAACCGCATCGCGTGCCCTATATGCAGACGACACGTGGAGAAGCTTACCGAGAGCTTCAGGGAGGAAGAGATCGAAGCAGAGGACACCTCCATAACGGGAGTCGAACGAGAGACCGTGAGGGAGCTGGTGTCATATTACAACACCTACGTCTCCCCCAGATCTAGATCTATACTTAGTTACTTCCTGAAGCTTCCTGCGGCATGCAGGGCGTTCTGGAGCAAGTCGGAGTCCTCGAGGAAGCTCTTCGTCCTCTCAATCCTCCCGACGGCCCTTGGGATCGTTGGCGTCGTGATGATGGTGTCGGATTTCCAACTCGGATTGGCTGTTTTCGTCTTGTGTCTTTGTGTTGCGTGCACGGCCTTCTTTACTGTACTCTACATACCTGAAGATTTTGGCGAACTCCTCGAGGATTTCTGAGTTGGATTTTTCCCTCCATGGACGTTCGTTACTTCAGTAATCGGAAGCTGCTATTGGCTTTTCCTTTGGCGCTATGTAATTTGTTTAGTAACCTTGATTGAAATAATAATTGTTATTGAGACGAAAGGGTTCACAGTGGTATCGATAGATTTTGTATCACCGTTGGACCAGACTCCCTGTATATAATTTTGGTTACAGCTTCCTATATCAGATTATAACTACCACATTAGCATTGTCATTTTCTGAAGGTCAAATTTTTTATCTGCTTTCTTTAGTCCCATCTTCTTCTTCTCTGCAGTAACTGTCCCATTCATCCTGCCCTTATTACAGGTTTGACTTTTCTTTGGTGGTGCTGGACCCACATTTGTCCCAAAAACCTTTCAAACACGTGCATGTAATACGAATCCCGGTTACATAGTGCAGGTACCATGACGGTCCATAATGTAAACGTTGCCATCTTGTAAACCATTGCAACTTACAATCAAACGAACAAAATTAAACAGAGGAAAGTCACCAAAACCGACATACCATTTTGTTTTTTACCCTTAACTCAGAGTAGAGGAGGACTTTGTATACATCAGTGCCATGCCCAAGTATAAGCTGTGTAGCAATGTATATTACAACAATATTATGTTTAAAAAAATAGTTATTTTTAAAGAAAGGTACAATTATGACATCCGAGGAAATGGGTTCCTAAACCAAATAAGGAATTAAGCAAAACAATCAAATATATATAATAATATTTTAATGGCTTCTATTAGAGAATAAAGCATTTTCTCTAATCAACATCAGAGAAAATGTAATTTCTCTGGACTATTTAATCCTCAATGGCAACACAAATAAAGTAATTTTCAGAAATCATAGAGGTACAGGTCTCCTGCACATTGAACATGAGCCCACAAATTGCGTATGGTACACATTCACCACTGGCATCTTCAGAATAAAGCCCTTTACAAAAAATACATTTCATACATTTGTAAACCAAATCCATTTTCTAAAGTTTAACATTATTAAATGAAGGAAAATTGTGTGTGTGTGTTGGGGAGGGGGGGGCATTAAGTCACATAAATTTTAGAAATATACAAATACTACATTTTTTCTGTCTTTTAAAATACCACTTGATGTGTTAATTGAATACTTCTGAAATCGTCCCTTACTACACACTCCATACTACTTTTGAAAACACAGATACGTATTTATTTCATGCAAGAAAAATGGACACTATTCAATCATAGTACCTACAGTACATTCCAGCTCCGACTGAAGCAATGAAACAACTCTTCATTCCCAAATTTTGGGAGCTGTTAACCTTTGACGCAGATGCGGAGGGAATTTTCATGATGACGTCAAAGTCGCAGATTTCTGTTTAAACGGGAGGTTGTGACAGGCAGCGAAGATACAGATAAGGAAATTCCCCTATCAAGGAACTATCTAAAGTTTACAGAAGATAATCTTCTAAATGCTTGCCGCTATTGTACATGCTTTGTGAAATTATCCTTCACCAAAGTTGTGATCAAATAATATCTGCTGTCTACATTTTCACTCTTCTCTGCAAAGAAATTGTACAAAATAGTTTTACCTAATGTCAAGGGAGCTGACGGCAATGCCAGGAAGCGCTCACGGCAGTTTTAGGGGGGCTCAGCCCCACCTGGCCCCTGCCTGGCCTGTATGACCTTTAAGGTGAACTGATAAACAAGTGACAACTTTCATCACTAAAGTGTAGCTGCCCATTTTTCAGATTTTGGGGGGATACCATATTATCAGCAGGGTTCCATATTACCACCTTTTTCTATGTAAATGAGCATTATAACCCTGTCAAATATATATACGTATACGTGTGTGTATATATATATATCCAAGGCGACATACAGTGGGTGGATGGCTACCTAGCATTCGTACAGCGGCGTATACTCTGGGTCATCTAGGTAATCGCAGATGACCCGGCTGTATTTATTTTTTTAAATATATATATATATATATATATATATATATATATATATATACACACACATTTCTTCGCAATATTCTTCCAAACCAATTTCGATGCATACATTTCTTTGCTTCCAGCGCGCGAATGCTTCCAACCGTTTGCCGCTGAAAGTCCGGGAACCTTTCTCCAGCCGGTGGAATGACGTTAGGGAATCTCACCCTGACGTCATTCCTCCCTCCCGCTTCCCTTACAACCCTTGGCGAGGAGGGAGGAGAGGAAAGAGGGGGAGGAAACACTGCTTCTCAGGCGCGGTAATTCCGTGCCCAGGGTAAGCTCCTTCTTGTGAGAGTCCACCGGTCGCACTCTCAACCTTCAGAGCATTTCCCTTTCCCTCCGCTGAACTAGGGAAAACATACCCGGTAGAGTGTGAAGAACAGGAAAATTGAATAACATGGGCAAACCAATTCTATGCTAATTTTCACTTTACATTTGCTTCTGTCTTGCTGATTTCTGTTACTTGAACATAAATGTATCAAAAGGAAAAAGCTTAAATATTGAAGATGAAGCAAACTAAATTAAAATTCAAAGCTTAAGCAATTAAAGCACCTATATGCTGACTCCCCCATCCTTGTATTTACAAAAATAGTGATTGTTTCTCTAATCTTCAAAACCAGCGAGAATACTTCTTTCAAGGAACCGAATATTTTTAAAGGGAAATATATCAAAAATAAATTATATATATATATATATATATTAGTTAATTTAAGTTGCTATATTCCGCCTCTTTAGATTAATAGTGATGAAGATGAACGAATTAAACATAAAACGAAAAAACACATCAGGCACGTAGCCAGGTGGAGAACTCGGGGGGCTGAAACCCCCCTCCCCGAAATCCTACAAATATCTAATTTAAAAAGTGTATAATGGTAATTAATTTTACTTCATTAGCAGGATTAAACACCTTGCATAATACGTTGTAATAATCTGAAATTCATCTTCAGGACTTCTAACCCCAATGTTTCAACTTTATGGGCGGCTGCTAATAAGGGATGATCCCCATCCCGAAATAAAATTCTGGCTCTGGCCTGCAATGATTCGAACTTTTAAAACCTGTCATTTCGAGCTCGGAAAGGGATTTTTTTTTATCATTCATAGGGAATTTCATTCTGAGCCAGGAACACAACAACAGAAGTTTGGCGCGTGAAACTGAATGCGTGTAGTCGTTGGCAGGAAGTATAAGTGTTAATAAGCTTTGCATTTTTTGTTGGCCGTGCTTACTTTTCGGGGCTGAAAAGAATGTATGGACGCGTGGCGGATACTGTAATCTTTGCAACACTTGTGCCAAACATGAAAAATCCAAAAGTCACATAACTTCATTTGTTAAGCTGCAATCTTACGCACAGACACGTATTGACGTGCAACTGGACAAACAGCGTACTTTGGATGTGGTACGGCACAAGGAATCGGGTCCTTGAGTAAGTTGAATTTTGCACTTAAATTAATATTGCGGGTTTTTATTTCACTAGTGCACGTCTTTCATTTTATATTTCACAGGTTTTTTTTTTTATAGCTTTATAATACTGTCTTGTTTTATTATTTGAAATTCTACACGTATATTAAACTGCAAACAACGAGAATTAATTGATTGTGGTCGTAGCAATAAGGCAAACATTCCGACACAATATTCCTAAATCCAATATGGATCCTGACATAAATTGCACGGAAACTTTTGGAGTTTGAGGATCAAGGGTCGGAGATTACCCACTCGTTAGAACCAGCATACGCCACTGCATTCGTAGGGTACCTCTTGGACATCCTCAACTAAACTTCCCCGATGGCGTAGTAATCAAGAAGTCATAAAATACACATCAAGTTTTTCTGTGCAAGTCACTCACCTGCTTTCAGAGTGAGCCAAAGTTTGAATATACAGTTGTGTATCGCGTGCAACAGATTATAATTTATTTTAATGTTGTTACTAATTTTACTTTAAAACCACAAATTAAAACGATAATAGTGGTCAGCAATCCACGCAAAGTATTTTAAGTTTGCTGGATGAAAAATAAATTTCTCACAACTAATGATTTAATAACTGTCAAAGATTTAAGTTAATAATATTGTGATTTCACATTGACAATACTACGACGAATAGCGTACTTGTCAGGAGATTAAATATGTAAGTTATGCTAGCAAATGCATTTAAAATTCATAAACCAGAGAAGTAGAAAAAATGAACCTAAAAAAATATTTTAAAATGCAACGAAAACGACAAAGACAACACTAAAAGCAAAAGAAGGCTGGAAAATACAACATAAAGACAATGTTTTCTGATCCTAACAGAAGGGAAACGGACTAATATCAGGTTTAGCATTGTCTTCAGGCCTCAGATAATTTTTCATCAACTTTCGAGCCCTAATAATGAGCAATTACACATATTAAAAGGCTCCTTCATACATTTGACGAAAGTCGAATCTGAGGAAGAAGAAGAAAAAAGGAGGGTCATGTGGGTTGGTTTTTGCGTGGCTTACTCTGTAACGTATCTCGGACGTAACCGAGTACGTCACGAGATTGGCAGTCTTCACAGTTTGCTTGGGTCTCAGCTTCTACTTCCTCGTAGAGCTCCGACACAGTTAATAGTCCCTAACGAACCTACACAAGTTATGTTAAAGAAACAGCGAAATGATTTTTAAAAAAGTATAAAAGATTACCTACACATGGAAACAGATCTTCATATGAGATCGTTGAAGGTAAGCAATCGCTGTTTACTGTTCGCGGCTGACGGAAGAGCAGTTGGAGTGGGGTGGGTACCTGAGAGGAAACTTACGCAATCGCTTGCAAGGGTGGAAGGACGAGAATTTGTTTGTTGTGAAGCAGTTGACAATCTGGCGCGCAGGCGAGCGAAGAAAGCACATGAATTATCGTTCTTTTAACACGTAACGAATTTTTCATGGATAGTAAATCCGTAATTTGATGACAAAAGATTCTCAAACATTCATGAAATGGAAGATAGTAAACACAGCCCCGCTTTCATCTGTCTTGAATCTTGGATATATCATTATGTGGGAGAGGCAGGGAGGGAAAAGGCACTTTCTCTCTCTCTCTCTCTCTTTAATCTTCCATAAAGAGCAATGAAAGAAAAGTCGAAAACTGTTCATATTTTGTACCTACAGTTCCTAAATAAAAATTACAATTTTTGTAACTATAATTGGCGTACGCAGAATTTTGTCGTGAAGTGTTTCAAGTTTGTTTAGATTTTAGTATTTATAGTAATAATAACAATACATTTTTTTTGATTGATTGATTGATTTGCTTTATTTTACTTCGCCTTTTGTGCCACTTTTGGTTAATTTGCGAAGATGGTGATGATATAATGAATGAACACTCACATACAGTGGCGCAGGAACGGGGGGGAGGGGTACAGGGGTACTTTGTACCCCCAAATTTTTAAAGGGGTGTACTGTACCCCCGTATCGAGTTGTACCCCCCTTTGGTAATTTTACAGCAGACGGAAGGTGCTACTGTTAAAAGAACCTATTTTCAATTCACCCAATAAAAAAAGTGTATATTGTTTATAATTTATGAGCATTATCTTTCTTACCACAGAAATTCAATCCATTGCAAACTTATTCTACTACATTGTGCTTGCTACTAGTTAGTTCATTGACCTGTGTTCTTGGTAACCTCCTTAAGGAGATGAAAATTGTTTAAAATGTGTGTGGAACGATGGAACCATATTTGCTCTCAGAAAATCATGCTGCAGACTAATGCTAAAGAAGTGGCCTCGTCGATTCGAAGATAAGATACAAATCTTCATCAGAAGAGTATATGACTGACTCCATTTTCTTTTGAATGTTTAAAATGTAATTTTTCGAAACGAAATATTTACACAAACGAGACGAGACACGACAGACCAACTTGGGGGTACAATGTACAGTCATGGAAAGTAGTTCTTGGGCCACGAGACCTACGATATCGTAACATCTTAAAGCCTGTTGTCTATGCAACCCAAATAACAAAATTGTCGCTTGGATTTGCCTGGCGGGCCTGGATTCTCGGGAATGATTGAGTATTGACAGCAGCGTGAGTCATACCCCCAAGCCCAGCCATAACAAACGACAGCTGGGTTCCGTGAGACTACCAGAAAAAGTTTCAGGAATTGGTTTCTTAACAACAGCTATTCGTAAGAAAATGTTATCTTTATTGATATTAGAGTCATTGTCAAGAAAGTTCACTGAAATGGTGGTTTTCGTCGAATCATCATCGCGCAACACACATGCTGTCAACCCAGAAGTCCTTGAAAAAGATTGGAGTTAAAAGTAACTACTTGACAAATGATAAGACGAATCGATATTCATTAGTCCCAACTTAGAATTTTGTGTAAGACATGGATCATCATGTCCTATCATCCATTTCATAACTTCATTAATCATCCTCATCGCCTATGTTGACGCCAAGTGCTAGAAAAGCAAATAAAATAAGCAAAATTAAGAAATTAATAAATGACATTTTCAGCGATTTCACGCAGAGACTCAGTTGCATGTAGACAAAGTTTCTTTAATAGGGAACCAAGGGCCTCGTTGTGTTCCATTGTCATTTTCCCACCACTTTGCCTGCCGCGATTAACCTGATGTTGATTAATGCACAATCCACAAAGTGCACCAAAGGTATGAATAGGTAAACTATGTGATATTATGCTAATTTAGAATTTAGTAATAAAATGTGAATTTTGGGGGCTTCAGTTAAGTGGCTGCACATCCATTACGTAATCGCGATATCATCAAATTGTACGAAACGTGTCTACACCTACGTAAAGTGTCAGTCCCCGTCATAGGCGTGCGCAGACCCTCTGATTAGGGGGGATAGCCTTGATGATAGTTCAGGCCGGAAAAGAATAACGTAATTTCATCTCACTTGTTTAAATTTTATTGCATTGATGGGTGTTTATATATACACCCCTCGCCCCGCCCCACACACACATATAAATATATATATATATATGTATGTATATATATATATATATATATATATATATATATATATATATATATACAACACACACACACATATACTTATATACCAACAGTAAAAATCATATAAATTGTCTCTCAAATCTGCGCGTTCCTTTTCCTCCAAACAATTGTTCATGCACTTAAGAGAAAACCTTTTAGCAGCAGTACTTCTCTCCTCGGTAATTTAAAATGCATTACAGAAAACAAATTGCGAGCGAAGCAACCAATAAATTTTCAGATCCAAATTTTTGCAAAATGAAAACAATGTCGATTTAATATGGGGGAAAAATTCATGGAGCACCATATTATTCTATTTTACATTTTTTTTCATTTAGATCGTTTGGCGTCCAGGGTTAACTCCCGTTGACCCCTAGCTACGGCTCTGAACTTGAATAGACTGCAAGAAAAGCAGATATTGCGAGCGAAGCGAGCAAGAACATTTTACAAAAGGTATTTATATTTGTATAAAATTTGAAATCAAGGGGGCAATTGCAGCTCTGTCCCCCCCCCCCCCCCCCGCAGGTGCTCTTGGCAGTCTGGAAGAAATAGTGCACGAAAGACGTGAAAACAAAATCCATCCTGAGTATCCTTTTGTCCTGCTACTCTTAGATTCTGCTACTCTTGCTTTCCTTTACTTCCATGTTTGCCCCCTAAAATTGATTTCCGTTCAAGGTTGTGGGGGGCTGTGGTTTCGCCAGTGCACCTCCTTCCCCCGTAGTTGCTTTGAACTTTCATCGGCTTGAAAATACTTAACTTTCTTTAAGAGTATAATATAGTTTAATAACGGCGATAGGATTCATCTATCCTAAATATCTAGGTGAAAATATAATAATATAGGGGCATAGATGTCTGGAAGGGGGGCAAGGATTGCCACATCTTTCCCTTAGAAAACGAATGTCAACCAAAAAGTACGTTTTCACATGTATAATTTGATTTCAGTCATAATAATTTACATTAATTATTATAATGAGGATGCAGGAATGCGATAATGCAACACAATTATCGGGGTAATATGCCCCATGGAAAAATACCTTGCTTGTCTCCTCGTGGAAAAACTCTGCAGACGTCCATGATTAGGGGGCATTGCCCTCCCCTGTCCCCATGGGCGCACGCAGGGCTTTAAGATCAAATTTGTTTTGTTATTGTTTTTATTAGTAATTACCTCAGTTTTCTTCCTCTGAAGTTAAATTATTCATGACGACGATTTATGATCACATTAAAGACAGGAATGAACATACACAATGAACCCATTTTGGTCGGAACTCGAACTCGGAACCTTGTTCGGCAAGAAATACAAATATCCATAAGGCATGAGTGTTTCATTGGAGATGTTCCTCTACTTCCGTCATTTTATCACTAATATATTTCTTTAATATACAATAATAAGTCACAACTACCTAAAAATAAATATTATTTTGCATTTTCAAATGCATATGTTTTTTTACGGTTAGAGTGTGAACTGGCACCTGTTTATTTAGATTGTTCTTTATGTTTCGTGTGTAGTTAAAGATAGGAAAAATACCTGAGGAACGATTAGGGCTATAATAATTCCGCCCGTGACAGAGTGGTTAGCACAGTGCGCTACGATGTCTGATGTCCTGGGTTCGAATCCCGTCGTGCGTATGGGTGTTCTTTGTGAGTGCCCCTTCATCAATTTCATCATATCACTCATCCTCATCGTCGCGATTAGCAAGAAGTGAAAGAAAAACGACGCTAAATAAGAAAATAAAAAGACATATAAGAATCATTCTTATTTCCGGACGTGTCCTACATTTTATAGTTGTGTCTGGCCTCCGGAAGGAATTTGAAAGAAATCTCAAATGCCTTATACGTATTTTGGGCATCACGTAACTTCAAATTAGATGGAGAAACATAAAAACTGAGGGGAGTCTAAGATAACGTGGTTCCTTGGAGAAGTATGCTTAAATCAAAGAGTGTGCATGTTTGCTACTGGATGTTCGGAAAAGCTCAGAAATTACTTCACGATTTTCTAGATCCGGAAAAGTCCGGATATATGTATAAAAATGCTTACTTTGTGAAGTTTTATCGATATAAGTGTCGGTAATTTGTTCGAAGTAACAAGTAATTATTCTCCTTATTGGAGAAATAAGGCACACAATTCTGTTTTTTCCCAGTGTATAGTAGTTTTTTACATATTAATAAACAAGAACTTCCAGACTTCGTTTACGAAATTTGAATTTTTTCCTTCCCGAATTCATGGATTGTTTTCTCTTCCTGGCCCCACATCGACGAAAAACGTTCTGTCTTACATACACAAGTTGAAATCACATACAGCCGTGCTATTAATTAGCAGTTGAGGAATTTTGAACTCAACCGTTCACTTCAACATTAATTTTTGAGCTGAAGATGTCATACTCTTGTTATATGCTAAGATGTCCTAGTAAATACGTTCGTGTCCAACATTTTGAGACAATTTGTCTTACTCTCCGCTGAAGAGCGATCTGATAGCCCTATGCGTGATGAGAACAGTTTTTACTCAATTTCTGATATTATTCATTCCAGCATTTCCTTCAACTTCTATTACCTTGTTATTGCCTCCAATGCTTACACAACTTTTCCTTCGTGCTCGACCTTTGGGTTCAGAAATATTTACAACACCCCCATCTCCCGCGTGTAAATAGCAGGAGGCAACAACACACTGGAAGACCATAATGTATACAATTTGTTTACTACACATTTTACGAAAATATTAGAATGTTAGCTTGATATAACTGTGGATTGGAACGAACGAAATAAAATACCTGTTTTATACGCACACTGGAACGAGATAAGGCCAGCTGTGAGTCACTCTGGCAGTGAAGGTCAATGATCCAAGCAGTTAGTGCTTGCTTCCTACAAGAGGACGCCTTATCTTTCCTCAAGGAAACACGGAAATCTTCGTTACTTTTTTCGCCAGACTAATGGTGAACATTTACAGGAACGTAAGGAGTAGTATCGTATTCTATTGGAATTCGATTTCGTGGTGTTTAAAAGATATCATAACAATATGTAAATCTCTTTTGTGACCTACACTGAACTTATTTTAAAGTTTATTTGACATGTTAAAGCGGAAATTTAGAGATCCTTCTTCCTTACGATTTCTAAACAACCGAAGAGTGTGGTGAATTTGAAACTACTTATTGTTCGCAACAACGATATGTATTATACAAATGGTCTCTAATCAGAAACCCTATTACATCACAGGAAGTGATATTTAAGACACTTCTACCACGTATCCAACGTAACCAATATTCAGATTGATTCCAAGCTTCTGTTTGGGTTATTTCGTGTCGCATTTTTACCCCTTGCGATAATCGCGACGATGAAGATGATGGGTAATGATTCGAATGCAATGCTACATCTAAGCCTCAACAGGTTTCAAAAATGGATCCTCTGGCTTTGTATAGAGTTACGGTGATTTTTATTTTTATTTTCATTTGGTATTTTAAGTCCACGTTATGCACCCAGAGGCTAATCGAGACTGCATCTACAGTTTAAAGTGGGATCCTAACCACTGTGTCTCCACCGGATATCGAACCGAGGACTCCTTGATTACAAGGCGACTCCTCTACAACAGCGCCATCGGGAAGGATGAGAGAGAGAGAGAGAGAGAGAGAGAGAGAGAGAGAGAGAGAGAGAGAGAGAGAGAGAGAGAGAGTTACGGTGACTACGATAATGAAGAATTGAAAGTAGCAGAACGACTAAGCTATTCTTTTGTCAATATTGGGATTGTTAATGAATGTTATGAATGTCAGTTTAAATTGAAAAAAAATAAACTAAAAAAATTCCGGACTGCCGTTACAAATCGTTAATTTTTCTCTTTCCACACATTACTTTGCTACTATGTAGATATTTGCATGCTAAGATGTAGAAAGTGCTGCATATTCAGTGTGTGGAATTGAGATTTATTTCTGAGAATTGAGTGAGTAGTGGGAAAAGGATCACTTCACATGTTTCGATTATACCCCCCCCCCCCTGTATAGTGTGGCCGCGGTGGCTCAGTCGGTAACGCGTCTGACTACCATGCTCAAGGTCCCGGGTTCGATCCCCGGCCGGTTCAAATCCGGGAACTTTTCTAACGGTGGAAGCGGCCCCGGCGCCCACCCAGCGTCGAATAACATGGGTACCTGGGGGAAACCCTGGGGGGTAAAGGCGGTCAGGGGCGTGATGCTGATCACATCACCCCCACTCACGACCGGATCAAGAAAGTGTGGGGCGTTACCCCCACACCCCCTATACGCCTTCATGGCGTGGTGCTATGCACAGGGGAACACTTTACCTTTTTTTTACCCCCCCCCTTACACACACGCACACAAAATATATCGGCTGTTGTTCTTATAAGGAAATATAACATGTATGAATTGTGTCAAGAAATATTGGAGCTTATTCACATCCCTACGGAACTTGGAAGAAAGCCCACGTAGAGATTGGGAAGTTTTGTTCCGACAAAATCGGGATGTATAGTAAATTAATAAGCAAAGTCCTACCTTGTGCTTTGCACCAAGCCATGAAGGCGTATAGGGGGTGTGGAATTAGTGGAGTTGGGGCCCAAAGCTTTCTTCATCAGGCCGAAGGTGGGAATGATGTGATCAGCACCACGCTCCTGGCCGCCTTATCCCCCCCTTTCCCCAGAGTTTCCTCCAGGTACCCACTTTATACGACGCTGGGTGGGCACCGAAGCAGCTTGAACAGGTGGACAAAATCCCGATTATCCCCCGTCGGGGATCGAACCCAGATCTCTCGCATGGTAATAAAACGCCCTAACGACTGTGCTACTGCGGCACATACAGTAATTAAGGCAAGAATTGTTTTAGCGTCTCGTTCAACGTTTTTAGGGGAATCATTTTCGGAGATATACCTAACGTGTAGCTCTTGTCGGTTCTGCGACCTGCCTTGAGAAAAGGCGATTTTCTGACGAACAACATTCCACCTGACAAGTCACGTGACTTTCCTACATTTCCTGTGGCTGTTGGGTTTTGCATGAAAGACGAGTTGCTCTTGAGACAGACAGAATCACCCGATCACCTAATGGTGCAATGTGTGTTGCCTACCCTTCCGGCATTATTTACTGCCATTAAAGTCTTATGGGGAAGAACTTTTTTCCACCACTGTACTCCTGTACCTCATCCATATTTTTCATAACTTTGTAAGATGTTGTACGGAAAACTATACTTAAACGTATATTTTAAGATATTTTTTTGGAAATAGAGTCCCGATTAGCCTATTTGAGCATGAAGTGAATCTAGAATAAGTTTTAATAACTTCAGAATGGAAACCGAAACAAAAATAAGCACAAACAAGAACGAGAAGGACCTCACCACACAGGAGACGAGATGAGGCTGTGACAATTCTCGACTCATCGCATAGCGATATCATTCCTAGGCGAAATTAAATTTTTCCTACACATTTAAACAGGATGCAATTTGCGACTTTATCAGGGGGACTTTTTTTTACCTATGTATTAGGGTATACTTATAATTGGATATTAATTGCTTATAATCTAATTGTGATATCGAATGCAACACAAACACAACGCCATTTTAAGTTAAACCCTAAAGTCAAACTGTACATTATATTAGTCAGATGAATGAACGACATAAATGAGATTCACTGCAGGTTCTATTGGTATATTTTGGATTGGATGGATTCACAAGGTGTTTGATTCATTTATTTTATTTATTTTACTTCGCATTTCTGCCACTTTTGGCTAATCACGAAGATGAGGATGAGTGATGATATGATGAAATTGATATACACTCACAAATAACACCCATGCCCAGGCCGGGATTCAAACCTGGGTTCTCTGATTTCATAGCGCGCTATGCTAACCCCCATCGTCACGGAGGCCGGCGAGATGGGAATGCGTTTTGGATTTCTGTAGATGCGAAAATCTTTAACTGTGACCCGCACATGCTTTTGCTTACATTAAAGTTTACCTTTTCACATAAACGAGAAATTGACATGTCACCCAAAAACACACGCTTGCACCTGCATTTAATACCATTACATACGAAAATAAACCTTGGCCGGCTCTTCATATTGTCCACCAACGATTGAAAAGAAGAAAAAAAAGTCTTGAGCATATAACGTTCCTTGTTTCCTCTGAGATCTGAAGGATTTCGGTTTTGTATATGTAATGATAAAGTGTTTGTAGAGTGTCATTAGGTACAGCTAATTGTAATTATATAAGAAATAAATGCTTTGTCAAATGTTTCACAAATATTTCAAACTTAGACTTCTTACGAGTTGATCGGGAACCATCTCAACTCTAGTTTTATTTTCTTTTTTAATACAACGCCCTATAGGTGTCTGAGAAAATACCAAATACATGGCTTCTAAAAGGCATTGGATGTGGTACACATCTGCCATAAATTGTTTAAGATATTTTTATGCGTAGCTATGGCACTTTAAAATTAGAATGAAAAGAACTGAAGTGGAACTTCATAAGTATTATATATTTAATAATGTAATTTCTATATCCATTGGGTGGGAGATGATTATTTCTGGTTGGGGTGGCCCAAGATCCTCCTCATCCCCTTTAATCTCAACCTCCATTAAAATGAATAGATATATCTTTGTTCGCAATTTTCACATTTAAAACTCCTGATTTTCCGTTCCGTTAAATTAAAACAAACCCCGAACGAGGTCCAGAGCTTTATATGTTTCAGAATTTTTATCTGGTTTTAAAATCTGTTTTTTTTTTAAATTCTAAGAAAAACAAAGAAAAAAATATTTATGCAAAATATGTATTAAATAACAGGACATTCGTGTGTGTTGTTCTAAAATATAATATTTCACATTATACTTAGATATCAAGGACGTATTTAAGGGGGGGTTCCTGATCCCCCTCCCCGAAAGACTTACCAAGTAGTAAAAGTAAATAATCAAAATATTGTTTAGCTTTTGTTCGATGATTACTTCCACTGAACTTATTGGAAGGCAAGGAATTTGACGCATACAGCTTTGAAGGGTTTCAAACATTTATGGACACTACTAATATCATCCATAAAATATTAATCAGGAACTTTACTTTTCATTAATTGGATCCAACTCCTTTTTTGATATTTAATAAATATTCAATTATTTTTCTATTTGACATTAAATTCCTTGCCAGGGTAGTTGTTTTTATGCAAATCTTGGCGATCTTAACTACACGTAAGCTAGATAATGAATACGTGCTGTTATATCTATATTATTTTACTATATTTTACCTATTCATGTAATAATAATAATTCATTATTAATTAATTTACATATTTAACTAATATTTTAATTTAATTAAATGTAATAATAATTATTATTATTGTGACACTTGGTTTGAAGTAGTATGTGTGTGTGTGTGTATAATAAAAAGAATGTATTGCCGGCTCCCGTGGCGGAGTGGTTAGCACATCGCGCTACGACGCCAGGGGTCCCGGGTTCGAATCCTAGCCTGGGCATCGTTGTATGTGAACAGTGGCGCAGGAACGTTTTGCATTTGGGGGGGGGGGTACAAAATTCACCCTCCCCCATATATATATATATATATATATATATATATATATATATATATATATATATATACATATATATATATATATGGGGGAGGGTGAATTTTGTACTACTTGCCACAAACAGTGCATACGTTACCTACAAAGTTACCTCGTTTAGAAAGATTCTCCTTCTTGATCAGTTTGCCGGTGGTTTTTTTTTTCTTCCCTTCTATTATTCTCGTGGGATTTCTTATCTGCATTGAACATATGTGCCGTGGATAGACAAGTTTTGGTAGTAGACACTCAACATAGAATTGTTGTAGCTGCGTTTCCATATTCTTCTTCCAGAATTGATCATCTCTCTGGATATATTCTATTTTAACACCTTTCTGTGTCCACAGACCAAAGATACAGTACCTTCTCCGTGTAATAATTACTATTACCCTACACGTGGTAATAGTAATTATGTGTGGTGTTCACGATATTGGCGTTAAGCTCTTCGTAAAATTTCCAGAAAGTTACTTTCTTCGTCTTGATGGCATGTGCAGGTGTTACATGTTTGACAGCAAAGGGACACTTAATTTCGATAATTGCATAACGAAATAAATGTTAGATACAGTGAAGTTTCTGATAGATATTGTATACATATTGTTATGAGTTGTAGTATGCATAAACCTTCTTTGTAATATCATTCAAAGCCGTACGATACGAATATAATCCTTGCCTTCCAATAAGTTCAGTCTCTTCAGATAAAGCTAACAACCATCATATACAACAAATGCTAAACGAGTATTGTTATTATTTTATTACTTGGTAATCTTTTCGTTTGGGGGAGGGGATCCAGACGCCCTAAATAAATCCTTTATGTCTTTCAAAGCCTTATGATCTCGATCCTAATCATTGCCTTCCAAAATATTCAGAGTAAAAATAGTAGTACTTGATAAGTATTTCGGGTGCTATACTTCAAAGCCGTATTATATTTATAGCTATAATCCTTCCCTCCAATACGCGTTCAGAGGAAATTATCCATGGAATATGCAAAAATTGCTAAAGGAGTATATTTACATTATTTAATTTTAGTACTTCATAATCCTTTCGGGGGGGGGGGGTCCGGACCCCCAGCAAACTTGTTCTACGTATTATAGCGTAATATTTGCCAAGGACACCGGTTTAATTGAATTACTCAAAATAATGTTACTGGTTTACATACGTACAATGTAAACGTCTAATGGAAACCGATAAATACTTCCCCATTTGATGATGTAGTAAACGGATAGGTATTATTTATATTTCATTCTGAACCCTTATTTTGCCGGCGATTTTGTAGCGCTTGAAACTTCATTGTTGTTTCTGCAGCAGACGATTTTCTCAGAGCCCACATCTTACGCCGAACACACTTGCTGCCGTCCCCCATATTTTGCAATTGAACACGTCCAGTTGACGCATGCACACTTCCCTGTCTCTTGCGATCGTGTTTTGTCTTCACGAGCTATTTTGTTGTATCCCTCCGCGTTCTAATGTGGGTGGGGTTTAGAACGCTTCTAACTATCTGCACGAGATGTCGCCACAGTGCAGGGACACTTTTACGTATTGCAAGGGTTTCGTTTTCCTCAAACAGTCTCAAAATAGGAAAACTGACTTCTAGAGTGATGATGTTAATGTCAAGTACAATGAACATTGCATGGCCCCAACAAAACAGTTTTCCATAAGCTTGTGTGGTTAACGAGATAATTGCATGTGAAAATTACGGTTTTCCCCATTTTTATGCCCAATTTACTTATTAAGAAGGGTATTTTTTTTAAATTTCTGCTTTGTAGGAATTACGCAGACATATTTTCTGAAGGACAGAAAATAAACCCCGAGGTCCTATCTTTGCTCGTAACTGAAAAATCTGTTTAAAACGGAACGTCTGCACTGCGCGTTTTCGTCAATGTATGAAGGAGCCTTAAAGCTACCGTAAATGTTTAAAAATATAAGAAAAGTGTGTTTTCCGGTGGGGAACGCTTTAACATGGACAATACGCCACTGAAAGGTCAAGAAGAAAGGAAACTTATGTTTAGCCTATAGAGTGCAAATTCTACCATGCGAAGAAAACACACCACATTCCGCTAACTCCATTTTTAGTGTCAAGGTTTACCTGGAAATCCCCACCAAGTATCTTGATAATTATGCTCGGAGAGGTCCCAGATCAATCTGTCACGCCAATCCCAAAACGATCAGTCACGATCAGCGCTCCGGGCTGATCATTCCTGAGAGACACCAGCACGAATATCAACCACCCTTCCACCCCCTTCATCAATTACCCTCCGTTTGCACTTCGCTCCCATGCTGTTTGGACCACTTCGACTTTTACTTTTTTGGTGCTGGATCTCCTGAGAATTAGCACCTCACGACATGCTTGCGATTTTGTACAAAAAAGGAGAGAAGAAATCGAATCTTTTTCTTGGAGAAGTTTATATTTTCCCCCCGAATGTCCCTTCAAATACAACAGCTTGTTTACAAGAACATCTCAGTTAGATTACATGTTGAGAACCTTTAGATGAAATTCTGTCTTTTTTTTATAATATCTGCATCATTATTGAAGCTAATAATAGGGGATTGTACAAATTAGAAGCTATTGTTGTTACGATTATTAATATTGCTTTATTACATAATAATAGTTTCTGCAAACTACCACCAACATTGGCGCTAGTGTTCCGCTATTACAAAAATCGGAAGAATATACCTTTTTTATGTTTAAATTATCTTTGATTGTTTGTTTAAGCATGTTCGTTTATTTTTCACAGCAGTTTGAAGTAGTTTCGTGTGAGAAATGGAAATTTCTCGTGAACACTTTCGGGCAATGATTTTTTATGATTTCAAATGTAGTTTAACACAGAGGCTCTCCGTGGCGGAGTTGGCAGCGTATTGCTCTGCGAAGTAGAGTTCCGGTGTTCGAATCCTGGTCCAGGCATTTATGTATCATTGTGTTCGTCCATCACCAATTCATCCTCATCGTTGCGATTAACCCAAGCTAGAAGAGTGACGAAACATAACAAAAATATAGCAATTGTGTGATGCATCAAAACAGTCTAGTCGGTATGGAACCTTTTATTGTTAGCAAAAAAGATATCGTTAACATCATGCAAAACGTGAAGTCATCCCCTTTGTTTGAAGAGCACTTCATGCTCAGAGTAGCGAATCAGATGCTGGGCTAGAGTTTAAAATTTGGATCCGAAGCACTGAGAAACGAACCCTGGATATTTTGATTACAATGCGATAATGCTAATCAATTACGCCAGTGCTGTACACTTCACCCTGCCATGAAGGCAATCTTTTCTACCCCGACCTCTGTGTGGGAATGGTTATCACAGCGTGCTACTACCTTAGGGACCTCGGATTCGAATCCCGGGCATGGGTGTTCTCTGTAAGTGTCCCACATCAATCATATATCATCACTCATCCTCATCTTCGCGATTAGCCAAGAGTGGCAGAAAAGCGAACTAAATCACTCAATTTTCTATCTCGGCCATAGCGGAAGTGGTGTAATCGACACCGCACTCCGTCCACATTTATCCCATCCAGGATTGTCTCTATTTACTCATTTCTAAGAGGTTATGTCAGCTCCAGAATTTTTTTTTAAGAAAGTGAAAATAACTCTCATTTTACAAAATTAGTAACCTTCTCAACAGTACCTCAAATACAGTAATCTTTCCATTAACTTCTTGGAAGAGCACTTGAAGCCTTTGACAAAACTTTTACATGTAGGCCTTCAATCTTCCTAGCCAGCTTACGACCTCTTCCTAATAGCACCATTGAGGATATCGTGACGTACCCGGTATTCTTTCCTAAAACTTTTCATCCGAGGCGGGTCACGTGATCTGAAAGAGCTCGTTACCCTGCCAACATGCGATGTTTACGTAACGAAATCTTCTCAGGGTAAGAAGAAGAGGAAAATCTTCGCGGAAAGTGGCGATGAAACTGAAATCGTTAAAGACAGCCGTCAATATTTGATGTCAGAACTTGGCTGATGGTTTTGCCTCGGAAGAACAGTACAAGCCACTTCCGAGAGCAAGGCAACGGTTTCAAGTATCACAATAGATAATTTTGAAATTTCAGATAAAAAAAGAAATCTCTGGAGTCCTCATGAATGTGCCATTTAAAGAGGGAGGGCACATAACGATGTTGAGAACCAAAATTCTAGATTTGCCAGCCTCTGTGGCGGAATGGTTAGCACATCGCGCTACGACGCCAGGGATCCCGGGTTCGAATCCTGGCCTGGGCATGGATGTTCGTGAGTGTCCATTCATCACATATCATCCCTCATCCCCATCTTCGCAAATTATCCAAAAGTGGCACAAAAGGCGAAGTAAAATAAAGCAAATCAGATCAAAATTTTAAATTTCAGAAAAAAGCCACAAAATTGCAAATTTGAATATCTACGTTTGCTAGTGCATCAAAAGGATGTGAATCCCGAAAGAGCTGTTGCAAAGAAATTGGTTTTATGTATTACTAAAACTGAACTCCATAGCGCAACAGGCCTCCAAACGCCAGGGTGGCTTCTCCTTTGTGGTCATCACATGGAATCCCATCGTCGCTGTTTTCTGGCTTTAGGGACCGAAATCCGTCACATATTATTTTCAAGTAGCTTCACTACTGTCCTCACGGTGCTGGGCAAACGTCGAAATTTTTGGACGCTTCGACCTTGAATCGAAGCCGGGGCCGCTTGCATCAAGGGTGAGAGCGCTAACCATTTGTAGTTTCTCGGATCTCATCATAATGTTACCTTAGCAAGACACGTCGATCAGAGAATATGAACATTTAGTAATTCTACAAATTATACTATCTGTTACAAGACCGCTGACCATAGATATACTTGTTATATTTTATGTACAATAAAACCTCGTTAAGCCGGACTTCGCTTAATCCGGACAGGCAAAAGAAAAGAAACAGAATGCAAGGTTTCAAATGTGGCCAGAAGTCAACAATCGCATTCGTCATATTGCTCCGTAACGGACTCCATTCTTTGCTTTTACATTTTACTGTACTGTACAGTGTGTTTAGGCCTATGCCCTTTAAATACACCACAATAAACGAGTTTTGTTCCTATAAAATGAGTTTTAGTGCACTTTCTACTGTTCTTTTATGTTATTTCAGTTAATCCGGACTTTCGTTAAACCGGTCAACTTATCCCCCAATTAGTCAGAATTAACGAGGTTTTACTGTATTACAATTTATTTTAAAACTAGAGAAATAATCATTTATTCTCTGGATTGAAAGGTATATTATGAAAACACAACCTGGTTCCTCTATTTTGCAATCAATTTCTGTGCCGTTTTACTTGAGTTATTTTGTCCAAATCCAAATAATTTACATTTATTTCTATTTGACATTTGGGTTTTTTTGTAAATCGAATGATGCCTATTTTCGTGGTGGTGTAGGGGGAGGGGGGGCGAAGAGACCCCCCACGATGCTCATGGTTACACCCAACATGGGAAATTCTGTACAATACAAAGGATCATATCCATGCAGTAGTACACTCAAAATCACTGTTTTCTTTATTTTCTCATGTTGCAGCGAACAAAGGAAATTTGCTACACGTGCAAAACATATGCATAAGAAAACATACACAATAGCAAGCGTGGGAACGGTCATGTTCAACACTGCCTTAATCCTTTAAAGCAATACCATTTGTTACAATAACGTGCTTAAAAGAATTGCAGCAAAGTGCATAATATCGTAATATCTGCCAAGCAAGTCAATTTAAATGTGAATTTATCGTGACTGTGGGGAAGGAAGTAATATATATATTATGCCACGTGTTTCAATGTGAATAGTTATAAGGGGTCTCTGACTGACTACGTCATACCTCGTTTATTTTAGTATCCGCTCGTGCTTTAAGTTGATTCGGAAGCGTTCGTCAGACTTTCACAAGGAAATTAAGCATAGGTGGCGCCAGCGGTGTGCGAGGGGGTGCTTGCACACCCCTTGTGTTCATGTTACCCCCCTTCATACTCCCAATTCTCATATCTATATCAATAAAGTAATGGATGAATTTAAATGAAAACAAGTTTATTATAGCGCACTGTACAATAAAGTGGCGATTCACATGTCTAAAGTACAATCCATTCTCATTAGCTTCTGTGTCCACTAAAACATTCCGTGATTATAAACGACCACAAAATTTTAATTTTGTATATTACGAAATTTATACTGATACAAAGAACAGCTCAAATAATTTGAGCGGATGTGTAATTGTTGGCGTTAACTACAACAATAGATGGCATAACAATAAAAGAATGGAAAAAGGGGAAAATAGCCAAAAGTAGCAGAAAAACACATTCAAGGATGTAAGAGAAAATTAATGAAATTGACAATTTGCACGGTAATACTCACGGATGCCACTGTACAAACCTAAATATCCAGTAAACATCAACAGTAACACAATTTGCTTCTAACAACAATGCCATTTACAATAGCACATTAACAATCGAAAGATCTTTTGGTGTGTTCTCTCTTGTCCACCATTGCGTTTCTTCTTATTATTATTTGACGTTTCTTTGCAACACTCATTCATACAGCATTGTACAGTGGGATCCATGAGTATTACCGTGCAAATTGTCCATGGACATTAATTTTCTCTTACATCCTAAAATGTGTTTTTCTGCTACTTTTGGCTATTTTTTTCCTTCTTTTTCATTCTTTTATTGTTATGCCATCTATTGTTGTAGTTAACGCCAACAATTACACATCCGATAAAATTCTTTGAGCTGTTCTTTGGAATGATATCGGTATAAATTTCGTAATATACAAAATTAAAATTTTGTGGTCGTTTGTAATCACGGTAGTTTTTTTGTGGACACCCTGTATGGCAATCGTTTTTTAATTACTATGAAAACAATGTATTTTGAAGCAATAACAGTGTGTAAGGGATCGCCCTTTATGAAACATACACATGTCAACCTAGCTTCCATGTACAATGCACACTAACGAGGTTCTGGCGGCTGGACTTGCAGCCAGTGCGGCTCGTGTTGGGTCGTCCCGGGAATCTCTGGAGCGAGCGAACGAAAAGCAATGAGCACGTGAGAGGGAACGGGATTGCGGGGTGGGGAGAAAGCAACTGCGGTTTCCAGCCTTAGCAGCAGCCTGAACGGCTTCAGTTTTGCCCTTATGCACGGCCTTGTTCCATAGATTCCCGGGATGTACGTTTGTGTTTGTCTATTCATCTATCTTATCACTATTCATCCTCATCGTCGCGATTATCCAAAAGTGGCAGAAGACCGGCGTGAAATAAACTAAATCAATCAATCAGTTGAAGCAGTAACGTGAATTTTCATACCGAAGCGACAAGTGACACGTGTCACTTGGAAACAAACCTACACAAATAAATGCAATCTTTCACACCGAAGTAACACGACAAACTACACGTGCCGCTTGTCGCTTGCGTGTCGCTCAATATCGTACATTGCGTCGCCTCGGTCTGGCGGTCGTGCATGAATGTGGGTGTTTTTTTACAGACTGGAAGTACTCGTGTCGTTTCGGTCTGAAAGCTCCCTCATATACTTAGTCGCTTGTATAACTTACTTAAATTACAGAGTTATGCTTTTTTTCTGATTCTGTTACTGTCTTTTTAATTAGTTATATTATACTTATTCCCTATTATCAAGTAATAGATAAAGTAACTATTAAGGGTATACTTTTAATGTGTGTAGGGCTTGTGGCTGTCATTCTTTATAGCATTCACAATTATATTGTAAGCATAAAACTGTTTGATAAGAAGAAGGACATTTCATTACCACTATCACCGTTTTCATTTGTAATATTATTATGGGATATAGTGTAACGCATGGAACTCGTAAGTTTATCTGCCTTTTATTTATTACAAGTATTTATAGATTTTGTGCTTGTTGATAATTTAAAAACCTAACAACAACATGCTGATTCGGATAGTTGTGAAGATGCAAAAATTAAAAAGTCAAGCATAAATGCGACCTTACTGCAAACAAGAAATTATAGTAATAATAATAAATGAATCACTGTATTGTATACATAACGTTTAATAAATATATAAATTGTAGTGGTTTTTGATTAAATATCGCACCACTCATACTAGACTCAGCACCCCTAGATTCCAGCGCCTCCTGTGAAACGAAGGTGCACACTGCTGCAAAGCTTGTAACACTGACTTGAGTCTGTTGCCGAATGCGCGCTCTCCCGGCGAAAGGAGGTACTACCTGCTGCCTTCATTTCTACTCATACTTACATTGTCTTATATCCTGCCTCTTTCATTATTGTTATAACACAGGCGTCAAAAGTGTGTTGATATTTGTTCCGTTTCTTTTCTAATGTCAATCTTTCTTTTCCCCTAATCTCCTTTTCCTTTAACTTTCAATCATTTCTTTTTCTTACTCTCGCTACTGTAGTTCCTAAGTAACTACGTTACGTTACTTTGTTTAAAAAGTAACTGTTACTCTCTGGAGCTCGTTCGAAGCATCGGATTACGATGAAACTTGGTACAGAGACATGGGTAAGCGAATGCTGACGAAAAAAAATAGTTCAAATGTTCACCACCAGGTGGAAAGTGGCGCTGAAATCTGATGCACAGTGAACAACATTCAGCTGTTAAATCATTGATCACGCTGTGTTAGGTTTCAAAAGAACGATTCACATTGACGGCGCTCATATTGATCACTTCTGTACTCACATAAGCTAAAAATAAAGTTTTGCATGTCCGATTTCTGGTTATTTCAGCGCCACATTTCCACCTGGCAGTGAAAATTTGAACTATTTTTATTAATCAGCATTCGCTTCCTCATGTATCCATAACCTCTATACCAAGTTTCACTGCTATCCGTTCGGGTGTGTCTGGTTAGGGCAACTTTATTCTGACACCCGGTATCTGCGTTACAAGTTACTAGTTACTTCCAGACACTATACTGAGCGCAACTCCACCTGGCGGCTGACCTTGAAGCCTATTTCTGCCCCCTTCTGTCCCCCAATCGTCTTCGGGGATGTGCGGCTCGATGGGCGTCAACAAACTCAGTTGCGAAGTAAAAGCTGAAGGGGCCACATCGCTCTCCCGAAGCAACGTTGCCAAGCGTACTTTTGTTCTTGCCAGTTGTCTAACAGCATATTCTAAGGCAAAATTAAAGAGCAATGGAGATAATGCATCTCCTTGTTTTAACCCATCACGAATTGTAAATTTGTCAGACACATTAATACCCACACGAATTTTACTTTCTTTCTGTTTCACTGGTGCATACTTTTATCATACTAACAAGCTTCTTAGGTATTCCAAACTCTACTAATATATTATATAATTTATCTCTTTTCACCGAATTGTAGACTTATTAGGGGATGATATAAATACAATTAAGAATAATGCAAAATATTTCTCAAAACTGCTAAAGAGATAGGTTTGGAAGTTAACAAAGAGAAAACTAAATATATACTTACAGGCCGAAACCAAGTGTTATGTAATAATCAAAATCTAATTATTTATAACAACTCATTTGAACCAGTTTCCAAATTCAAATACTTAGGAGTAATATTAACAAATGAAAATTATATTAAAGAGGAAATAAAAAGTAGGCTTAATTCAGGAAATGCATGTTACTTCTCTCTTCATAAACTTTTGTCTTCTCGTTTAATATCTAAGAAACTAAAAGTTAAAATATACAAAACAGTAATTTTGCCTGTAGTATTATATGGGTGTGAAACTTGGTCCCTCACATTGAAAGAGGAACATAAATTGAGAGTATTTGAAAATAGGATCCTTAGGAAAATATTTGGACCTGAAAGGGATGAGGAGACAGGTGAGTGGAGAAGGCTACATAATTTAGAACTACATAATTTGTATTCTTGTCCAGATATTATTAGAATGATTAAATCAAGAAGACTTAGGTGTGCAGGCCATGTGGCACGAATAGAAGAGGAAAGAGGAGTTTACAGGATTCTTGTTGGGAAACCTGATGGTAAGAGACCTGTAGGAAGACCAAGACGAAGATGGAGGGACAACGTTGAGATGAACCTAAAGGAAATCGGTTGGGATGGAAAAGAGTATATAGATCTTGCTGAAGATAGGGATAGATGGAAGTCCTGTGTTGCTGCAGCCATGAACCTTCGGGTTTAAGAAGGATAGAGAGTTAGTTAGTTAGTTAGTTAGTACTCCCTCATGTAGGACCACGTGTGCAGTTGTACAGTGGGATCCACAAGTATTACCGTGCAAATTGTCCATCACCATGTTCGTGCACTTTATTTGACCCAATAAGAGCTTCAAGAATTAAAAGAAAACTCAAAACAATCTGTTGACAACTTCTGAACCAGCATACATAAAAATCCATCGCTTAAAAACACGTAGGATCTAAGAGAAAAATTAATGAAAATAGTCATGGACAATTTGCACGGTAATACTCATGCATCCCACTGTACCACTAACACCCCGCTGATTTCTGGTGCTGACAATATCGTTGCCCAAGAAGATTCTTTCTCGCTTTACACTACTACAGCGCCTTGAATAACGTAATGTGGAAAACGACCCAAGAAACTGGTTCCCGAGACGATGACAACATAGATGGCAGTGCGATCCGTACAGGTGCTAATTTTATTATGAAAGTAATGCGGCTTAGTTAATGGCATTCATTTACACAGAAAAGTAACATGAATACGTTTTATGTGCAACGCAACACGAGCAGCAACATCGCAATGTGAGGCTGGACGTCGAACGTTGGATTGTGTACACAAGTTTATTTTTGTATGCTACTAAAATGTATCTTTTTGTTTGGGAACACTAAATATACAAATACCCTTTTCTTTACTTGAACGATATCCACTAGAACAACCAGGCACAAAACAGTGGCGATCATATCTTCGAGACATGGTGAAAATAGAACTCGACCAACGCGTTGTTTACATTTTTCCAGTAAGCCGGAAACGAAAAGTGTAATATTTCACGCTTGCGAGTTTTTGGGCGGTAAGTTAGACAGCACGCGAGTGGATGTAAAGCAGATCTTTGAAAAATAAACGAGTATTGTCTGTGTGAATTTCCATAAAGATAATGTAACAATGATAATATTAATGAACCTTTCAGGATAATGCATACACAATATTAATTCTCGCGGCAATTGTCATATTACGAGTTACGAGTAACAATCCATACCTATGTTTGCTTACGTATAGCTAATAAAAGACTCAAGGACAGGTCATGATCGACGGTTCAGAATGTTATTTAATATTTTCGCGACTACTGTACCAAATATCATAACAATTTTCTGATACAAAGAAATGTTACAAGGAAAATAATCAGACGTTGCAGCGAAAACTTCCATTATAAGCAGACGAATGCCATGCACCTGTACCGACACCAGCGCCTCTAGCGATATCGTTTCTGAGTGGAACCTGGCAGAGAGGCCAGAACTCCACACTAAATTATTCAAGGCACTGTAACACTACATTTGGCAACATATGGTGGACCCAACGGTCATTTGTTTCGTCCCGCGAACAACGTTCGGTACCTTGTGACTCGAGAATGCCCGATCTCAGCCGAAGAAAATTCAACTGATCGCTGATTCGCTGTTTCCCAGCTGCCAGTTGGTGTTGCGTTTAGTATAGTATACGAGTAGTTACTAGTGCGTAGTGCGTTTAAGAAGTGCGTAGTTTGAGCCACAGAAGCGTTGATGACCCACTGAAAGATACCTTTTAGTACGCGATGTAGGGCAAAGAAGAGTAACAGAGCACTTAGCTTTGAAAATTTCACGGTACGCTTAATTTACTTCTTTCCCATGTGTCTTCATTATGTCAGCTCCTAGTAAACAAGCAACAACTGCCCCATTATACAATTGCGCTTTAAGAAACTCTAGCCTTCTCAAGGCCACGTGAACAACAAACATCAGAGGAATTTCCAGTTGTAATCGCATCACTATAGCCAAGTTCCTAGGACGAAGGTCACGAGGATTGCGTTTCTTGCAAACGTTACGTGTGATATTCAATTGTCTATTCTTATTTACTCATTTGTTTCTTCGTTTTGGAATTTTGAAAAGAGCGATCAAGTGGCACGTGAGGGTGGCGCCTGGCTCTACAACAATGTTTTCCTCTCACGGTTATTAAGGTCCAGGAATTGTAAATGAATTCAGTTCCGGTCCAGGAGAGAAAATGGCAAGCGTAAATAGGTTCTGGACCGTAAATAACTTTTTTTTTATCTCTAAAGTATTTCAATTCGGTCCAGGAACCTTTTTTCAATGAAACAATACGCCACTTGGACCGAATTTAAATTGTGCGAGAAAAATGGTTCCTGTCCTGTTATGGAACCCATTAGAATTTATGGTTTCCTGGACCCTGCCCCCCCCCCCCACCTGGCAATCTTAAAAAGAAACAATCTTGCTATCTATGGGCGAGAGGAATGTTATTTACACAGTCTTGTAGAATATCGAGACGAGGAGATTTCGTGTCCGGGTGCTATGAAATTGACCCCTCCATTACGTGATAGGCGTTAATAGCCATTGTGCTGACGTATCCCCGATCTCAATGGAGTCCATTAGTGGTGACGTCACAAGCACACGACGAGCTGGAACTGAGTCTTCACAACGAGAGAACGTGTTTTCTTCCTATCCAATTCAATGCCATTTTCCTTCGGAAGGGGTAGCTTTAATTATTGTGACAGCAGTTATGAAACAAAATTATGATGCGTATCGTACATCAATGTAAAGATGATACTTCGGAGAATACGACTATATATCACACATATCTCACAGAGAATAAGGTAAAGAATAACAGGAGGAAGAAAATCATGCATTTTCAAAACATTCTACTTCCGAGCACAGCCGAAGCCGACCCGAAGCTCACCCGATCTGAAGTCGGCCGCTATGGATGATGGGAAACCAGCAGCCTCAGGTGATTGAACCGACGGCGCCCATTGGCTGAGATTTCTTTTGGAGCATTCGCTTTATTCAATTTCCTACTCCATTTATTCTTTACATTCTCATCTGTGAAGTACGAATGTTATATATAGACGTATTCTCCGAAATCTCATCTTTGCATTGATGTACGATGCACATCACAATTTTGTTTCTTAACTGCTGTCACAATAATTTAAGCTACCCCTTCCGAACGAAAATAGCATTGAATTGGATAGGAAGAAAACAAGTTCTCCCGTTGTGAAGATTCAGTCTCAGCGCGTCGTCTGCTGTGACGTCACACTATTGGGCTCCATTCCTGTCTTACTTTATTTGTCGCACCCCTCCAACTACAAGTGAACCCTTCTCCCTCTATTTCAGTTGGGGTGCTGGCTACGCTATCAAGGTCACGAGATCTTGCCCTTGTTTGTTCAAATCTTATTGAACTTTATTTTCGGCGAGCGTACCATAGTAGTTCGGTATTTTTAAAATTATTTTTCTCTTACACTTTGTCCTTCCAATGTCTCATTACTTAATTTCAATTTCAGCAAAATTTGAACTCCTGCTCTTCTGATAACATAAAAATGTAGACATTTCAAGAATTTGGAATATAGAAAACAGGGGCGTATATTGCAGGCTAGCTAGGCTATCTGCGAAGCCTGAAGCCTTGAAAGTAAAATACTGAACATAATGGCAATCCTGGAGTTGGCAACCTGAATTCTTAGGAGTTGGCAACCTGAATTCTGAGGAGTTGGCAACCTGAATTGTTAGGAGTTGGCAACCTGAATTCTGAGGAGTTGGCAACCTGAATTCTTAGGAGTTGGCAACCTAAATTCTTAGGAGTTGGCAAATTGAATTCTTAGGAGTTGGCAACCTAAATTCTTAGGAGTTGGCAAACTAAATTCTTAGGAGTTGGCAATCTAAATTCTTAGGAGTTGGCAACCTGAATTTTTAGGAGTTGGCAACCTGAATTCTTAGGAGTTGGCAACCTAAATGCTTAGGAGTTGGCAACCTGAGTACCGTTGGGATGGCAACGTGGCTTCCTTGAAGACGTCGAGAATGAGTCTAGTCTTCTCCCTTCCTCCATAGCTAGTCCAGGTTTTAGACTCAGCATACGCCACTGATAGAAACAAAAATAATAATTAAGGAGCCATTTTTGGAATTCTTGACCGATTTTTTTCCTCTTTGCATAAATTACGTTACGTTTCCTTAACTACACAATAATAATTAAAAACTGCCTTACACTAGTCTTCTATAACCATGTCAAGCCACGAGAAACGCGTCAGATATTGAAAATAGCAATACAGCTATAGGGTGTCCCATAAAGTCCGCAACTTTTGAATCTGGCGCCATTTTTTAAATGTTTTGTTGGCAGCCCTGTTCTTATAATTTCTAGTATCTACTATCACTCCGATTTGATTAGCAGTTGTTGTTTTCTTTATTGTTGCAGGTGTTGCCATGGAGCGGTTCACAAATGAACAGCACAAAAAACACACCATACGGTCGTCCTTTGCGGATGCATTTGATGTTCGTGGGTCACTCGTGGATTTTCAGTCCCCCAAATCCTGCAGTTTTGTTTATTAACAAATCCACTTAGGTGGAAGTGGGCTTCGTCGCTGCAAATGATGTTTTTTGCGAAATTTTCATCCGCTGCCAGTCTCTCTTCAATCCATTCGCAAAATCGTCTTCTTTTTTGATGACCCGCCGGCTTGAGTTTCTGCACCAGTTGGATTTTGTATGCATGCATGTGAAGGTCTTTACTCAAAATTATTTGCAATGAACTGCGTGGAATGTTCAACTGCTGTGACCGTCAGCGAATTGATTTCCTTGGACTTACTGTTACACTTTGTTGCACTACTGCGATTTGTTGAGCATTGCGTTGAATGCGATTTCGCCCAGGTGATTTCACAGTAGCAACAGAACCAGTTGTTTCGAACTTCTTTATCAGCCGCAGAACTGTAGACTTGTTGGGCGCTTCATTTCTTCCGAAAACCGCGCGAAGTCGTCTTACCGTCTCGGCCCCACTTTCAAGATTTTGATAATAAGTTTTCACGATCAGAACGCGCTGTTCATTTGTGAACCGCTCCATGGCAATACCTGCAACAATAAAGAAAACAACAACTGCTAATCAAATCGGAGTGATAGTAGATATTAGAAATGATAAGAACAGGGCTGCCAACAAAACATTTAAAAAATGGCGCCAGATTCAAAAGTTGCGCACTTTATGGGACACCCTTTAGTTCACAGTTCAAAATCAAGACAGCGGTCTGACAGACCCCTCCATACCTGTGTGATTATTAGGAAACGGATTTAAAAAGATATTGCTGCTTTCATACCGGTCGTTTGAGATATGTATTTTAGGACATGAAACCAAGAAAAATGAACACACTTTGTTGCACCTTTTCGTGAGATTAGAACATTTATCTCCTTTGATGCTTTTTCTTTCATGTTTTGTTAAAAAATTGGACAGAAAAATAAATGATTTTCACTCTTCTTGTGCAGATACATAAAATCCTATAGTCTAATTTTGTGAATCAGAACGAGAGCTTTAAAATGGTGGCTATTTACTAATTATGTTGTTTGCTACAGGATTGAATAAGGAATGTTAATGTAACAGGTTTAGACAGGCATTTTATCAGCACCTTTTTGGAAACATTTTCATAACAATTTTTTTTCCCTTTTCCTGACCATACTTTTGCACCTTAAAATCTGTTCTCTACAGTGTCCATATTAGTTAAGAGTTAAAAACCAACAATTGGGTCTATTTTGTCGTTTCAGGATTTGACGAGGATTGAACAAGTGAGGTGGCAGAAAATAACTTGCATCGTCTGCGTATGTGCTTCTACGAAGGGCAAGCAGGTGAAGAGGGAGTGAATGAAAGTAGTTACAAGACGAAGTCATCCCTACAGTCACTGCAGACAAATTAAGATTGCTGCCGATACCACAAGAAGCATACAAGGTATGTTCTTTTTTTTATTATTTGCTGTTTGGTGCATGTTTGTAGATCTGGAATTTCGCGGAATTATCAGCATCCTGTGCGATTTTGATCAAATTATTTGGTAAGTAAACAAACGTGAACGATTTCTAAAAAGCATTTGCACTGGTGAAGAGTCATTTCTTTGTCGCCTATATGAACTAACATTTGGTCACCTCACCGCAAAGTATTTTTTGTTTATTCTAAACAAACATTTTCCTCTGGGCAGGAGATGTACTTCATAGAAACTTTTCCGCTTAAATTCCTATACTCCTTTACGTGCCAAATCATACATATAATTTATTGTTGACTAGCTGATTAGCCGGCGTTGCCCGGGTATTTATTTATCGCAATCTTGTATTAGACAGGAAAATAATGAATTCTAACTATAGTGTAAAATGCAACTAATTTTAAATGTGATCGTGAATGTCACCAATTACCTTAACGACTCCGAAAACTATGGATTCGACACTAATCTAGGTCATTTGTGGCATTTTATTCTTCACCCCCTCTCACCCCCCAGGCCGATAGGTGATGAACTTGGAGTTGAACCGCATTGGGAAAGTCACGAAAACTATGGATTCCATTCGCAACACAGCCTGAATGTTAGAAAACCAGAGAAACACTATCGTTGTGCGGATTGCATAGGGTCACGGATGTCTCTTTGTGCGGAATTTAATATCGGTGATTCTCGATTATTTTCACTTGCCACCCCTTCCCACCCCCTTCTTATGGGTGCCAGGGGTGTCTTACCCCACAGTATTTCTTTCCAGGTTGGAAGTGATACGCGTACCAAGTTCGGTTGAAATTGCTCCAGGCGTTCGAGAGTTATTGCTGAACAAACACACATATACACACATACATCCATCTTTATATACAAGATATTTTTAAAAACTAAGTATGCTGACCAAGGCAGTAATTTATTTTATTAAAAACATAAACTAAACGTAACGTTTTAGTTTTTCATAATCATGGAAACAAGGCTTAATGGTGTTATATTTTTGTTACCACAGCGTCGCTGTTCTGTCACTTCTGGCTAATCGAGACAATGAGGATGAATGATGAAATTTTGAAATTGATTACAAATAACAAAGAACACTCATGTACAGTCACCGGCAATAAAAAATGAGACAACTAGACACTGAAATATTTGCTCCTCTGCAATGCGTCGCGTGTGTTGCTAACTTTACGGCGATAAGTGAAATTTAGTAGCAACTTCTGCCATCGCCGTAGAATTAGGACACACACACACAACGCTTTGCAGGGAAGTGAGCATTTCAGCATCTACACACAGAAAACTAAATACATCATATAGATTGATGTACCAGAATACATCGATTGATGCACAAAAGTGTGTTTTATGGCTTCTTCAAAGAATCAGATTCACATCTGATGCATTTGGGTGCATTTTTGTATGTCGTGAAAGAAACACCAAAATGCATCATTTGATTCAAGTGAGGATTTATTTCAGTCGAGATGCACTTCAATGAATTAGTTGATGTTTACTTATGCACCTTCCTGCATCTTTTCGGATGATGCACTTAAGCGTCTGGTCTGAGCTACAGAGAGCTGCAAAGTAAAAAAAAAACATTAATTCGCGCACCGCAATTAGTCAGAATATATTTCAGGCACACCGTGTACAGGAACTAATGCACAGACATTCACGAAATGTAGCCGTTCCTGTGCTACCAGTTCCTGAACAGCGTGATCGTTCTGACCTCAAAATTCGAACCGATATTTGTTGCTTTGGTTCGCACTAGTGCCGCATTGAAACAGAAGGATTACCAGCCGTCAGGGCGTGGTCCATGCACGACATGGTGTATGGGAAGTGTATGGCCTTCGAACAGTGCAAGGTACCGGATTTAGTTGCTGTTTTTTTTTTTTCTGGACAGAGACCGCTTTGTTCTTACAGACCCTATTTTAAAATAATCCAGGAGCGAGTAATTATCATATTGTTGTATTTTCATTGCTTTTTTTTTCAAAGTGAATTAAAAAAAATACCATGTATTCCATAGTGATGCAGACAACTAAAGTCACGTGTTAGATTGACGCAACCCGATGAACAAGTATGATGTCACAGGATGTCGCAAAACTCTTTCAACAACGCATGGGTGCTGGTAGATATCATAAAAACAAATAACTTTTCCCTATAAAGTTTACCTCGAAAGCGTATAGTTTCTGCGCTATAAGCGCTTAAAATCTACCCTGTACGTATGCAACCCAACAATGTCAATGCTCTTTTCAACTAAGTATATCTCGGGAACGAATGAAGATACAGAAGCGTTCTTGAGCTCGTTGTAAAGAGGAAAGACTGTTGCATATTATGAGATGATCAAATGTTGAAACTTTGTAAAATTTGAACACTCTGTTCAAATGTTCAAATTTCAAGTTTGAATAGCTGAAAACACTCCCAAATCGATTTTTCTCATTTTTGGATATTTTTAACTATCACCCTTCCTCTTCATACTGAGAAAGTCTTATCGAGGTGTGTTTTGATATAAGGGAGAAAAAATGAGATTGAAATTTGTCCTGCATCAGCAATGAACTGAGCTGCAGCGTCCCTATGATGAGACTTTTCATTTGTGTCGCGCTAAAGGATGTATATACTTACTGTTCACGGACAGATGATATTTCACTTGATAATTGGCTTCATTTTGTGCTGTTATTGCTAATTTATACTTTACTGTTTCCATATTTGTAGGCGCGTACTGTGGAGAAGAGATGTGGGCGTGTTGTGAAAACTTCTGTGTCAGCCAAAAAATTGAAGGCGGAAATACGACGAATGTCGGGAATGTTTGAGAAAATAAAATCATTACTCATAATTATTGTATTAGAATAACTGTGAGTTAGAAGCAATGGCGGCAATTAGGTGAATTTGGGGCAATAACCCCCAACTTTTTCCCACTTTTTGCCTCACACTATGGCCTCTTAATGCAAAGACTTGTCTAATAAGAAAATTAACTGCCCTTACCCCATCCACCATGGTTCGACACCTAATCGACACAATAAGATTCCAACGACACCAGAGGTTCCTGGTTTGAATCCCGGAGTGTTTTTTTGTGATTCTCCTCATCAATTTCATCACTCATCCTAAGCCAAAAGTGGCAGAAAGGCGACGGTAAATTGCAAATTAAAATTAATCAAAGTTTCGGTATCCCCCTTGCGTACGCCAGTGGCCACGTGTATTTGTTTACATGAACTTCGTTCTTACCGAGGACGGAGAATAGTATAGAAACGTTTAAAGGCGTGCACATAAAATAGGCCATGTACGTTAAGCAGGGAAATGGGTAAAAGTTTAAAAAAAAAGATAAAAGCGCAAAATAAAAAGTCATTTCCGTCACGCCTCTGACATTTCGCCAGCATAATCTTCCATCGGGCCCAAAGGTCGGTGCGGAAATCGTGAGAATCCGTCGTGCTCGAAAGAAATGGAAAAGGATTCTGGTCTGTGTTTACTCCGGGTACGAGAATTGCTAATCGGATCTATCTTCCTTCTTGCTCGGTCGTTTCCTAGTCGAGAAGAACACCGGAATTGGTTTCGGATCCTTTAGAGGCAAAAACATCACGTCAGTGGCCCGAATTTGGATTTCTATACTCCACTGGCGTATGCTGAGTCTAAGACCTAGACTAGCTATGCAGGAAGGAAGAAGACTAGGCTCATTCTCGACGTCTTCAAGGAAACCACGTTGCCATCCCAACGGTAGTCAGATTGCCAACTCCTAAGAATTCAGTTTGCCAACTACTAAGAATTCAGGTTGCCAACTCCTAAGAATTCAGGTTGCCAACTACTAAGAATTTAGGTTGACAAACTCCTAAGAATTTAGGTTGCCAACTTCTAAGAATTCAGGTTGCCAACTCCTAAAGTATTTAGGTTGCCAACTCCTAAGAATTTAAGTTGCCAACTCTTAAGAATTTAGGTTGCCAACTTCTAAGAATTCAGGTTGCCAACTCCTAAAGTATTTAGGTTGCCAACTCCTAAGAATTTAAGTTGCCAACTCTTAAGAATTTAGGTTGTCAACTCCTAAGAATTTAGGTTGTCAACTCCTAAGAACTTAGGTTGCCAACTCCTAAGAACTTAGGTTGCCAACTCCTAAGAACTTAGGTTGCCAACTCCTAAGAATTTAGGTTGCCAACTCCTAAGAATTTAGGTTCGACGCTGGTTGGGCTAATATTTTTAATTGCTGTATTTTAATTACTTTTTAACGGTTTTCTTAATCGCCGCTGCTGCCGCACGTGGCTATGCCCAATTGTTGACGCTTTTCCTGTGTGGAGAGCATAATGCCAACAATGAAATTCAATGATTCCTTAGCCTTCCGAGGAATTCCATTGTTGATTAACAATCCCGGCGTACACAAGAAGTAATTAAAGCTTATCATTGAAAAAAGAAGAGGCGAGCTTTTTCAATACATACAACAAAACATTTTTTTCCAGAACGCTTATCCTCCTGAAAAGGAATGTCTTGTTGCGAACAAGCGTTGCCAGTTCCTTGTGCTAAGATTCCCCCATTGTTCTTGCATCGCCCCAGCAACACGCGGTACCACGCGAGTGGAGAAAGTCGCCGAAAACCATTGTTGCAGAGATAGTGTTGTTGAACCGCAAGCAGGAAAAACGTAACTCGGGTTTATGTTAATAGGTGTCGTCTTCGCATGTAAGAATGAAGAAAAAAATCTCATGTCACTTTCACTCGTTCGATGATGTGTCTCTTTTTCCTTAGGATTTTTTTTTATTTTCGTAAAACCGCCACAACGCCGAAAATCAAATGGTACGGTAGCTACGAAGAATGCCTTAGGCGTACGTGATTGTTCCGCAACAATGGATTCGCATATTACATCAGTATTATATCTGATGAACCAAGCAGCGAAGTGATAGGTTGGCTTCATAGTACATTGTTGAGGCTTTCGATAACAATGATGATAATGTAAGTTTCATCTAATGGCATTACAGTGTAGTGATCATAGGCGTAGGTACAGGGTATGCCGGGTGTGCCTAGGCACACCCTAATGGGCTGCTTTATCAAAGAATATTTCAGTAAGAGAGAAAAAAAACGACAGTTTGTAAGAAGTTGAAAATACGATTGCTTGGTGCAAACGTGTGCATTATCGCTGATGAAACGGGTGTCTATAGATTTTCGATTTTTTGATGTCATTGGAGAAAGAAGATATTTACTGCATTCTACTCTATACTGCAGCTCCTTTCTTCTATACCTGTCACAAGCTGCACGTGTGAGAGAGCTTTCTCCAAGCTTTTCCAAGTTAAAACTAAATTAAGAGCAACTCAGATGCAGGATAGATTGGAAGCCCTGCTCTTGCTATTTGTGGAACAGGAAAAAGCTTATATATTGATGTAAATTAAGTTATTGATGAGTTTAAGAACATTGTACCTTTTGAGAGACGTCTCTTGTTATAGATGACGTGTATTTTGATGTATTTGTTTGTAACATTTATGAACATTTTGTGTGTGTGTAATTTCTATGCAATTTGATTTTTTTCTACTACATATATTCAGAAATTTTCAACACTGTCATTTAGTGAATTTATATTCCTTTACAAACATCAGTGCAGTTAAAGAGCCAAGTGATTGTGTTGCAAAATATGCTATTAAAAAGGTACAAGACCTCATTTTTCCCCTTTGTGCACACCCAAATATAAAGTTCTAGCTACGCCTATGGTAGTGATTGTAAATGTCTATAACTTAGCAATAGGGACGCAAATTAGCATGAGTGACTACTAATCCATTGGTGTGCCAGGAATTTTGGGTATCACCAGTGGCGGCGATTAGGAGGGCGAGGGGGGGGGGCAGTTTGTTACGACCTTACTTATTTTGTAACTTTGCAATTCCGTGTTAAAATAAAAATTGATATAGTGTTACCTCAAGTCCTTGTTAATGTCCGTGATACTACATGTTGTGACGCAAATATGAACGCGCCAATCAAGGCGTTGTTGAACTAATGTATTCACCTTTCTGTAACTATCTAATGAAGACAGCTCGCTTAAGACAACGGGCATTTATTATGATGTAAATATAGATTTGCCAATCAAAGATTATCCATGTTTGATGAAATAACCTAATTGTAATTAAATAATGGCGGAACATTTAAATTTGTATATTTCCAAAATGTAAGATTTTATCAACGTTAAAGAAATAATTGTTAACTCAAATGAATATGTAAACTTTCTTTGTAAATTATTAATTGCCAAACTATGTATTTTTCAAATATCTTTCTGTTGTAATTTAGAGTATTGTAATAAGAAATTACCTACAGACAGGTGTTCGAGGCTGGAACTTTGAGTATAAATACGAAGGAGTTTGGTCCGTAAGGAGGTCTGTTCTGGTGTCAGTCTAGGAAGAAGTGAATAGGTGCAAGCCGCTCTTCTGTAAAACCTAGACTGGCCAAATAGGAACGGTCTAATCTAGGAAGAAGTGAATAGGTGTATACCGCTCTTCTGTAAAACCTAGGTTAGCCGAATGGGATATAAGTTCCAATTTAGGAAGAAGTGAATAGGTGTAAGCCGCTCTTCTGTAAAACCTAAATTGGCAATCTCGGGTGATAACTCCAAGTCTAGGAAGAAGTGAATAGGTGTATGCCGCTCTTCTGTAAAACCTAGGTTTGGGCCACCCTAGTTTGACCTTTCCAGTAAGTTTGAAATTATCTATTAACAATTGATCTCCAAGTTCCAGTTATGAATTACCTAACCACTGGCTGTAAGTATTTAAGCAGTAAATAAACATTTCATTAAAACTTCACGACGTTGGTTGGATTTGTTCTGCACCTACCCTGAAGATAGGTTTCAGTGTAGACCCTTAGAGCTTCAATGCTCCCGGCTATACGAGTAAAGGGTGAGGAAAGTTACTAGGAACGTAACAAGTTGTCCCCCACTTTTTGCAACTTTTGCTCTCGCACTATGCTAAACCTTATATGCCAAGGGAAAGTCCCCTAGTTTGCCTCCTAGTTTCGTCACTTTGCCCCCCCCCCCCAGTTTTGGAACCCAATCGCCGCCACTGGGTATTATCACTCATTGCACGGAATGCTTTTGTGGTTAAGTTAGGCGTATTAGGTTTAAGTCTCTTAATACAAATACACTGTATTTAACCTAACTACTAAAATATTTAACCTGAAGTCAGAAGACTAACTACGACGTTTGACCAAGAGGTCTCTGGGCTAGACTGCACAATCGACCCTTTTGTTTTACCATTTCGGCGTAAAAAAAATGTATGTTTACTCGTAGTACTTAATTCGACGTTCGATTTGGCACTGTGCGTTTTTCAATTAGATGTTCCTGTTCTACGAAATAATACAAACTTTCTTACATTACTTACCATAGCTTCTTTCCTGTATCCACATTCATGTTGTAACCACACAGTATTGCCAGGTCGAACTTTGGTTTGTAACGTTGATATAGATGCTAATAACCACTAGGATTCAACTTTCTTTATTTCGTGTTTTCATGCGTATTTATGGTTTTCATCGGTGGCGGTCCCTCCATGGAACAGAGGGAACAGGCTGTTCCCTCCTACTTATCGCGCTTTTGAGCTATTTAAATTATTTATATTAACATAATAAGAACACGTCTTTCTCCCGAAATCAACATTTCTAAAATAACGCTGAAGAAAATCTTTCACCGTGGCTGGACGTTTGTTTACGTCACCTACCCCCAACGCTATGTGCTGAAGTTTAATCTCGTCACAAGTGATACATTTGAGTGTAGAAAGTCTATAACTTCCTAATCTCGTTGAGAACTTGCGTCTGACATTCATAACGAACTGGAAAAATCTTCTACAGTCTAAGCGTCTGCTAAATACCTTGGCTAAACGCTGGGAAATAGCTTCCGAAGGAACAGCTCACATCCACCTGTTCCACCAACCCCAAGACCAAAGTTTCAAGTACAGCGCTGTAGTTTCAAGGCACGCAGTGGCAGGACAAGAAGCGAATGTTGCGAGTGTTGTATGATCGACCGGCTGAGGACGAAAGCCTTTAGTTCATTGAACTTTGCAGATAATACAACAAATCAACACACATCCTAACTGAATTAAAAACTAAAACGAAATCATACACAAGGCATTTTCAAACAAGTTACTACAACTCTGTAAAATTATTAACTGGATATTCTTCCAGTGGCAAATTATATTGTTGTCCTTGTTTGATCCTGAGAAGGGAGTTCGGGTTTTGTCACATTAACAACTTCTACTAATCTAGAGAACGTCATGAAAAAAAACTCAGCCATCTGTGTGCCATTATTGCATTGAGGGCGTTTGAATTACAAGAATACTCAACTCTAAGAAGAAAAAAACAACTTAATATACGAATAAAGAGATGAAACAGGTTCCGACAAAACATTTTTTTCCCTCCGATCACTCAAAAATTTATATTATCAAATTTTTCTTTGTTGCGCATCAACAATTTTATTTTTAATGTTTTCTTTATATTATATCACAATTGCTTTAAAATTATTATTGTCATATAATTTTAACGTGCCTCATGTTTGTCACTTCTGACAATTTGTAATACAGTATATGTATCGTATATTTATTTGGTTCATTTCAATAAGGGTTGAATTTTACTTTATCTACTGTATTATATTAAGATACCCATGCGGGGGCGGGGGTGGGGGGGGGGGGCAAGTGCAGGTGACCTGTTCCCCTGCATGATTTATCACCGCACGCCACTGGTTTTCATTTTATTTTTGGATATTGAAGTTTCTATATAGCTGTAAATTATTTTCGTTATTTTAAATTGCTTTGCTTCAATTTGTTTGAGAAATATATGGTTTTTGGTTATTTTATTGTTCAAGATTGTCTCATCGTTGTGCGATAAGGGAGACACTGATTTCACTTGTCTTCTTTATCGCACAACGTGAGGACAACCTTGCGTTGTGACGTTTCTCGAGGAATGCCTACTTTGTTAGGTTAGGTCCATTTGGTTTGGTTCTCTTAGCATAAACACACTGGAAATGTATTATTTATGCTAAGATAACCAAACCCAACAACCCTTATATAACAAACTAGGTCATTACCCGGCTTAGCCCGAGTATTTATTTATCCCAATCTTCTTAGACAGGAAAAATAATGAATCCTAACTATAGTGTAAAAGGAACTTAGAGTTGAACGGCATTGGGAGTGTCAGTATTCATCTTAGCGACCCCTAAAACTATGGATTCCACACTAATATCGGTCGTTTTCGATTGTTTTTATGTCACCTCTTTCCCACCCCACCCCTAGGTGTCCCAAGGGTGTCTTGGAGTTGAACGGTATTGGGAGGGTCACTATTCATCTTAGCGACTCCGAAAACTATGGATTCCACACTAATATCGGTCGTTTTCGATTATTTTTACATGTCAGCCCCGTTGCACAGAAGATGTTGTCTGAGCCCAAATATATTTTAGTGCTGATCTACCCTGATTAGAAGGGAAAAAATTAAAATCCCTTTCGTTTCGAAATTTTATCATTTCTTCATATCAGTATGGTCCTAATGAACAACCACTATTTCAGATAACATTAGCTACATTTACAGGTTTTGTAGTTGTATGATTGTGCGTATATGTGCGTGCGTGTGTGTGTGTATGTGTTTCTGTACACGCACCAACGCACTCGCGCGCGCGTGCACACACACACACTTTTTACTTTGCCTCTAATTTTGCGTCATCATTCTCAATTTACCGAGTACAGTACGGTGTTGCGATAACGTAAATGCCTCCTTAAGGACGAAGCATGTGGCAACAAAGCAATGTCAGTTCTCATTGAGGCTCGTACCAGCGTACAGCCTCAACGATGCATGCTACGTTGAAAATTCAAGCACAACAACTTTCCCCTCTTTTCAATTTTTTGGCCTTCTGCACTAATAACGCAGTTGTCCTATGGTGTCAAACTTTTGAAACACCCTGTATATATACAGATTGTCAGAACTGAACAATTATTATTTCATGGGCCTAGTCTGACACTATTTTGGATGCTACCGTTGAGTTCTGGCACCTCCAAGTCATAAGGTTTGATCCCAAACACGATCAAATAGCCCAGAGGGCTATTTTTCGACTTTTCGCGGCTATATTGGCCGTCATATCTAATATTATTTGATAAAGTGGGTCCTTTTAATTTCTTATTATCATAATACAGTTATAAACTGCAAATTAGATGAAAATAAGATATCATGAATTATAAATAACTGCAATGAACTAACAGGTTTCAGGAATAGAATCTTCGTCATGACCGCCATTTTGAAGACACCATTACAGACAAACAAGGGCTTAAAAACTTGGGGTCTGGGGCGTTTTAGGTTCGGGAATTAATGTAGTATCAGCCCCCCAAAGGGCACGTTCTCCGCCGGAAGTGAAATATTCTTCCACTTTTTCTTGCGTTCCGACCGCACTATTACATCTTCACGCAAATTAGGTTCATTATCTTTTATTTTTAATGGAGATTCCTCAAATTAAAAACTATGTTTTTTTCACTTCCAATTGCTTCCACACCATAAATCCTACATTTCTGGAATCCCTGATTTATACCCTTTTCCAACGATGTATCATACACATTTGTATTAGGACCGGTCGATTCGACATCCTTACCGGTCTCTGAAGTGTGCAATAAGTGAGACCCAGGGATTTTGTAAGGAACGGTTCTACCAGTTCTACCAGCGTAACTTGGGGTATAATTTTCTTTTTGGAAAGAGGGGGGCGGAACTTATTATCTGTTCCTCAACGCAAATAACTGTAAATGAAATGAAGTTCCACACGTGCAATATTTATAATTTTAGGCTGACATTAATTTTCTACGGGGAGCCGTGGCCCTCCTGCCCCTATTCTGCACGTCCATGAATATAACTAACATCAAATGACATATTATGCGCGTGTGTGACGCAATAGCTCGGACATTATATACTACCAAACTTGCAACACGCTTCACGGTCGTGCTTGCCTTGTAAACCGAATTCCAATTTTTATTTGAGCCTTCTGCTTATGGAGTTACGATATTTTTACAACATGGAAGTAGAAGCAACTCTCTTTGAACCGAAGAACATTAATACAGTTTTTTAAAAGGTTTTGCGACTATTGTGTGCGATAACATATTGCGACACCGCGACAAGCACGGCGAAAATGCAGCACAGTTGAATTCATTTTGAGGTCTTTATGAGTGGCATTTGAATGTTGATGCAGGCGGCATGTGATAACGGTGTAAGGTAAGTCTTATAGGAGATTTAAGTATACAGTACGTTGTGATCAGTAGTGGCAAGGTCTAGGTCCAGATATAGGCTAAGGCCGACCTCCGTGGCGGAGTGGTTAACGCAGTGCGCTACGACGTCCGAGATCCCGGGTTCGAATCTCAGTTTGGGGTTGGGTGTTCTTTACGAGTGTCCCTTCATCAATTTCATCATTCATCACCCATTCTCATCTTCGCGATTAGCCAAAAAGTGTCAGAAAGCAAAATAAAATAAACGTGATCGAATCTAAATCAAATCCAATCAAATCAATAACAAGACAATTATATCAAGAATCAGTGGCGGCGATCGGGTTCCAAAATTGGGGGGGCAAGGTGCCAAAACAGGGGGGTAAGTATAGCTAATTTCCTTTGGTAGATAGGGTTTAGCATAGTGAGGGGGCAGAAGTGGCAAAAATTGGAAGGGTAATTGCCCTACTAATCGCCGCCACCGCCAAGAACTAACGACATTTAAATACTGCCCTTTGGAATTTGGCTACTGTTCTGGATCCTGAAAAGTCGTAAATCATTTCCCGAAGTCGGATTCTGACCTTGACAATTGAGGGGTCTAGTGAGAGAGGGAGCTATGCCACAAATCTTGAAAATTTTATTTTTTGCCATATTCAGTCTTCTCCCATTTGTCATCTATCATGTAAACTACAACCATGTGGCATAGCTCCCGCTTGTTCTGCAGAAGATTTTCTGAGTTCTTGAATACGTCCTCATCAGCATTTTGAGTGAGAGAAGGAGCTATGCCACTTAATGATGGTGTCTGCAATACGAGTGGCAGAGGTTGTGTTGCAGTAACCGGTGCTAGATTTAATATCAGCTTTGAAGTTAAAAGATCTCATGGCAATAATGCCTTATATTCCTCCAGTTTTTCATGGTGTTTACCAAAAACTAAAATCCACAGAAACAATGGACAGTGAAGATCCTCCAGAAGACATATGAAGTTGTCTTTATGTAGATCATATGTAACCCTGTGAACATGATTTACACTCAGGCAAAAGTATTTAAGCCTTGTTCAAAGTATTTGATGTGCTAGATTGATTTTTCCACATGGGTATACTACAACAATATACCATACATGTTCATAATAAATGGCATTTATATTGAAGTTCATGTTTCCTTTTGAATAATTTACCTAACAATATGTTCAGAAAAAAAATACCCTTTGTTATACAAATTATGACTCAACGCAATGCTTTAGAAAACTCAATTTATTTCCATTTCTTGTCAAAGTTGCATAGCTCCCTCTCTCACTAGACCCCTCAATTCACATGCCATAATTCTGAATAACTAGCGTTTTTTTTTACAGTACCCTTCGACACGGAAATATACCACGAAGGAGAGCAGTCAGTTTCTATTTAAATAGTAGATTCAAGTCGGAACAATGGCCAGGGTTACAGCCTTTCAAAGATGCTTAATCAGTCGTATGCAGTTTTCGATAGGGAGCTGTGTACAGTTTCACACAACCTTCAGACCGTACAACAAATCTTAACTGGACGCTATCTAGAGATCTTCTCTGGCTCGTAATCAATAGCATATTATGATTTGTATATTATGTATTATTATTATTAATAATAATATAAGTTTCTATGACTGAAAGGCAAGATTTGAAATCTTACTGTGCCCCTGCCCGCCGATAAAAAATCCTGTGGGAAGCAAAAGGTGTGCCCATTCAGGGGCGTTATTTGTGATTTCATTTCGGAAGGTATGTTTTTGGATATGCAAATTTGTATATGTGCTACATGTCAGTAAACTCAACTATTGCCTCGCAGTTCTAAGTACCTTTGACCATTGGTTCTAAGCAGTGGCGTATCCTGGATTTTCATAAAAGGCATGCTGTACACAAAATTTTTAAAACATATATATTATGAAATGGGGGATAGCATTATACGTATTCAATAGTTGACGATTTGCACATTAACATTACTAAATATTGCATAACGTATAAAGTAATGAAATATGAATAATAAAAGTTTAATACTCACCAGGTTTGATGTCTGAGTGGAAGTCTTCATAAAATTATAAAATCACTTGATATTTATAAACAGTTTATATTTACATTGGAGATTCACAATTTAGTTTTGTTTGGCTTATGCAAATAACACTATAGTAGAGGCCTAAATTACAATCAGAGATTCAAGGAACAATAGACCAGACTTAATTAAAATTATTTAAATATAAATTCTGCTCTTTCTGTTTTGAGTGGTGAATTTCCTTATAATATCTTCGTAAAATGAGGGCAATGTTTTAATTTTCAAAAATACAAACTTTAAACTAAATGTGCATTGCACTGTACCTCCAAGGAGAAAAATCAATCGCTGTCACTGCTCTTTGTTCAACGAAACAACAAGCATACTCTTCTCTGTAGCTGTCACCAAACCGCATGCAGCCAACGCGATATTCACTCATTGTGAGGGGGAAGAAGCGGAGAAGGGAGGGAAGAAGCACGCGAGCAGCGACGACGACATTAATGAGCATTTCTACATTCTAATTTCTTCATATAGGAGAAGTATTTATTTTACACAAGAACGCTCAACTAAGCTTATAAAGGGTGTCCCAATAAAAGCGACGGATTTAATATGCTGAATAGAACACTTTTTTAAAGAAGAATGGCAAATATTTTTACATCATTGCAACAGGTGAATGCTCCGATTTAATGATGCAAAGTTTGATTTACGCAACATGTTCTAACACTATCTTTATCAGTGATTGTTGCAGCTTAGTTGACATGGAGGGTTACGCAAAGGAACATCGAGTTTCGATAGTGAAAACTCATTACAAGAATGGCGAGTGTTATGCAGAGACTGTAAGAAAGCTTTGTGCAATCCTTGGACGTGAATGTGCACCTAGTGAGAGTAAGTTCGCAAGTTGATCAAGAAATTTGAGGAAACAGGTTCGACAGCAGACATTAAAATACCGCGCTCTCAATCTAGCTGGTCTGTTGAGAACATTGTTATGGTGCGTGACAGTGTTATTGCGAGTCCAAAAATAAAGCTTTCATTCTTAAATCGGGACATTTACCCGTTGTAATGATGTAAAAATATTTGCCATTTTGTAAATATACAGTATTTTCTTAAGCATATAAAATCCGTCGCTTTTACTGGGACACCATTTATTACATTCCAGAAGACGCACCTGGTTCTAAGATAAGGTATATCTTACGATTACATTTACACGTAATTTACAAACACTTAGTAGTATGTTTATACTCTAAGTAAAGCCAAATGCCAAATTCAAATATTATGTCCGTGTAACCCACCTACAAGTTTCTTGTGAACACTTTAATAAGTGTAAAATATTAGCACTATGAAAGATGAGAGGAACACTTTACCGCACTGGACTATAGCCAGAGTTACAGCCTATGCAGTTTTCGATAGGGAGCTGTGCACAGTTTCAAACAACCTTCAGACCGTACAACAAATCTTAACCGGACGCTATCCAGAGATCTTCTCTGGCTCGTAATCAATGGTTAGGAACTGAAGTTGAGATGGCCCTGAGATACCGCATTGTATTTTTGGCCTTAGACGCGAAGAGAACTCAAATTTTTCTGACAGCCGCTTTAGGATAGCAGGATGTTTTAAGACATTCCGAATGTAAATCTCCAATTGCACCATCAATGGTCATGGCGGATGTAGGTACAGATAACTCTTGTCTCTAAAGTTGTTTGTATACGATCAAATGATTCACGAACAAGTCGTTGAATTAAACGATTAAAATCGACAATTGAAAGTCGTTTAACAGCGTTTCTATTGGAAATCTTGAATGGTCTAAAACTGCGCATGTTCACGATCACAGAAAAATTGGACACGTTAACATTTTACCTAAACGTAGCAGTGTGTAGAGGCACGAAAAGAAATAAATAGATTAGCGATTAGCTGTAACAAGATTAAGATAATAATTTTCTTTCCAAAGGGTTTATTAGAAACTCTATAAAGAAGTGTGATGTCGATGTATTTTCTTGGTATTAATAGTCTAAATGTAATCCGAGACACCAACAATGTCAACGCAGCAAACTAATTTTATAATGATCTCATATATAGAAATTGTGTTTAAACTTTAATTTAAGATCAACACAAAACATTATGTTGTACGGTTGGTTGTCGAATATTTTATTATCACATACTCACTGCTGTAGAAATGTACATCATTCTTTGTTGTATAATTGCAATGAAATAAATACAGACAATAATGTTCCACCATTCCATATTTCCTTTCGCAAGTCACAAACACGTGTTGCACTTTTCGCACTCTTCTCGTCACCACAGAATAGAAATAAATAGCATTCTGTACCTCGATGCTTTTTTCGATAATCGATTTCAATAGCATGTGTTCTGATTGGTCGTCAGTCGGTCACGAAAGGCTTTATTTAGAACCGTTCCTATTTAGATATTCTTGGACAGTAACCACGAATGCGGGAAGAAACATGACGTGTACTCTGACGTCACTTCCTTTTAACATGACACTCGACGACTTGTACAAACAGCTTAAGCCATGTTCTTGAACAGGTCCAGACTTGAGAACAGGACAATGGAAATTTGGAGAGGAGAAACATCTTTTGATGGACCAACCACGTTGCAAATTTCTTACCTTTTCCTCTACAATGTCTGAAGTTACGATAAAATTTGAAATATTCTACCGTTAAATTTTAACAGTTGGGCCCATTAATTTACAAAAACAGAACGCAACCTTTTGAGCAAAATAACTGTAGCTGAGTAAATTTTTGATCAAAGTAATTGAATTACTCTTTCCTGAAAGTAACTTAGTTGCTTTTGGAGCAAAGTAAGTAGAACTCAGTTCCTTTTAAAAAGAAACTTCCCCAAGCATTGTTGCTTCTAGAACTTGGGTGAGTTCAGCCTTGATATCTCTCGCTCACCATCGAGTTGGTACAGATGGTATCTCCCGTGCACTAAATCGTGCCGCATTGGATTTCATAACCAACAGCACGGCATCCTGGTGAACAGCTGGTGGTTCTCCTGGAGATTTTTTTCGTTCTTTGTCCTTTTGTGAACAACAGCCTTCACACAACTAAATTCCAGTTCCACCAGTGATTTATTCACACCCCTCAAAATGTCCTAAGCACCTCTAAAATATTTCACAAAGACCCAGTTTGCAGCATACAATGATGCATACCTATGAAAATCAACTCTCAAGAAACTAATTTAATGATGTTTACCTGAGTGAACTGCAAGATTACATTGGATCTAGTGTTTGCCAAATAATTTAAACCTAATTTTATATTTGTCAACAAGCTTACAAACTATTACTCTGTATGATTACTCCACGCTTTATCAATTCATATTTCATTTGAAGGATAGATGTTAATCCATGTGTAAAGTTTAAAAAAAACGTATTTCCGTGTAAAATTGTTGGGATCAGTACATCGACATTTTAAGAAATAATTTACCAAACCTTTCACGAAAGCTGATAATTCGCTGCCCTAAATCATTGGCATTCAATAAGGATTCCAAAATGATAAGTTGAGGGTCAAGGAATTTTAAACAAATTCAACTTCGGTCCAGGAGAGAAAATCAGCAAGCGTAAGTGGGTTCTGGACCGTAGAGAACACTGGGGGACTCTGCTCCTTCATATTCAACTGTTGCAAAGTGGACAAACGAGTTTAAATTTGGTCGGGACAGCTTCGAAGATGATCCACGTAGTGGTCGCCCAAAATGTGCTACTACCCCAGAAATTATTGAAAAAGTGCATAAATTGGTCACGGAGGATCGCCGACTGAAAGTGCGTGAAATTGCTGAAGCTATAGGAATGTCATCCGAACGGGCGTATCACATTTTAACAGTTGAATTGGATATGAGAAAATTATCTGCAAGATGTGTGCCGCGACTTTTAACACAGGACCATAAACGCATCAGAGTGGACGTTTCCGAACAATGTTTGACTCGTTTTAAGAGAAACCAAACAGATTTTTTGCGCCGGTTTGTGACGACAGATGAAACGTGGGTCCACTACTATACCCCAGAGGCAAAACAACAGTCGAAGCAGTGGAAACATGTTGATTCACTACCACCAAAGAAAGCAAAAGCAATACGGTCGGCCGGAAAGGTAATGGCGTCAGTGCTTTGGGATGCGAAAGGGATTCTGTTGATCGATTATCTTCCCACTGGTCAAACAATTACGGGACAATACTACGCTAATCTCCTCGACCAACTAAAGCATAAGATACGGGAAAAGAGGCCAGATTTGGCAAGAAAGAAAATCATCTTGCATCAGGACAATGCGCGCCCTCACACAAGTGTCGTTGCCATGGCAAAAATTCATGAACTTGTTGCCACATCCGCCTTATTCGCCTGATTTGGCTCCCTCAGACTTCCATCTTTTCCCCAAACTAAAAAGTTTCCTCGGTGGAAGGAGATTCTCTTCAAAGGAAGAACTAATAGCCGAAGTTGACACGTATTTCACAGGCCTGGAGGAATCTAATTTTCGAGATGGGATCAAGGCATTGGAACATCGCTGGACCAAGTGCATTAGTGTACAGGGAGACTGCATTGCAAAATAAAAAAAATCACTGTTGTAAGTCGTTTCTTTCTATTCCATTCCGAGAACTTTTCAAACCACCCTCGTATTTCAATTCGGTCCAGGAACCTTTTTTCCGGATCAATTTAAATACGGTCCAGGAACCTTTTTTCCGGATTAATTTAAATACGGTCCAGGAACCTTTTTCCGGATTAATTTAAATACGGTCCAGAAACCTTTTTTCCGGATTAATTTAAATACGGTCCAGAAACCTTTTTTCCGGATTAATTTAAATACGGTCCAGGAACCTTTTTTCCGGATTAATTTAAATACGGTCCAGGAACCTTTTTTCCGGATTAATTTAAATACGGTCCAGAAACCTTTTTTCCGGATTAATTTAAATACGGTCCAGAAACCTTTTTTCCGGATTAATTTAAATACGGTCCAGAAACCTTTTTTCCGGATTAATTTAAATACGGTCCAGAAACCTTTTTTCCGGATTAATTTAAATACGCTCCAGAAACCTTTTTTCCGGATCAATTTAAATACGGTCCAGAAACCTTTTTTCCGGATTAATTTAAATACGGTCCAGAAACCTTTTTTCCGGATTAATTTAAATACTGTCCAGAAACCTTTTTTCCGGATCAATTTAAATACGGTCCAGAAACCTTTTTTCCGGATTAATTTAAATACGGTCCAGAAACCTTTTTTCCGGATTAATTTAAATACGGTCCAGAAACCTTTTTTCCGGATTAATTTAAATACGGTCCAGAAACCTTTTTTCCGGATTAATTTAAATACGGTCCAGAAACCTTTTTTCCGGATTAATTTAAATACGGTCCAGAAACCTTTTTTCCGGATTAATTTAAATACGGTCCAGAAACCTTTTTTCCGGATTAATTTAAATACGCTCCAGAAACCTTTTTTCCGGATCAATTTAAATACGGTCCAGAAACCTTTTTTCCGGATTAATTTAAATACGGTCCAGAAACCTTTTTTCCGGATTAATTTAAATACGGTCCAGAAACCTTTTTTCCGGATTAATTTAAATACGGTCCAGAAACCTTTTTCAATGAAACAATACGCAACTTGGACCGAATTTAATTTGTCCGAGAAAAAGGTTCCGTCCTCTAGCAGAACCCAATATAACCCATTAGAATTTATCTGTTCCTGGACCTTAAACAACCCTACTTTGAAATGCACATGGAAAAAACGCAATAAAGCAATCAAGCCATGGGCCAGAGGAAAGCTAATGGTGCTTGCTTCTGCCGCATAACTTCCTATACTTTTCCCTTCATTATTTGTTCCGCCCGGTCGTCTCGAATCGAAAGCATCGGTGAGCATTCGTACCGGCAAACCTCTTACGTCAAAGACTGCAACAACGAGCGAGCGAGACAGAGAAAAAAAGAAAATCTATTTTCCGGACAGATGAACACGACGCACGCACACATTGTCACTGCGTGAAATTACGTATCTTAGCGTTGTATAACAATGCTATTCTTTTCCGACCGAAACTTCTCTTTTTTTTCCCCTCCAGAGATGACGCGATGTTACAATGGAGAAAATGCTGGAAAAGAGAAGCATTTTGGGAAAAATCTGAGCATCCCATGTTTCGGCGGCTTTATTTTATCCGCGGAAGGACATAATCATTACGTTAATACATGAGAATCTTCCAATTTTTCCGAGGATTGTTATTTGCTCATCCTTAGCTTCGGCATAAGAGCGCTCTCACTTTCCTATCAGCTTCTTATCTTCCGCATTCATCCCCCCCACGTAATAGCATTGTTTATTTTCTAACTGTAGCAGAAAAAGTCTCACGGGTTTGATGTGGAAATGCTCACGTGATCCAGAATATCATTTCTCCTCTTGGTGGTCAGACCCATCCCTCGCATTCTGTCTGACAGCCCCGTAGCTAGATATTTTGGCGCCTTAGGCAGGATTGTGCCCCCTGTCCCCCATCTAACATCCCATCGCACAACCAAGCGTCCTTCAATATGTTCTTCTTATGCCATGGTTTGTGATTTTTACATCCTCGAAGCCTTAAAAATAATATAGGTTTTATTTAAAGATTCGTAGGGTCCTCCCCGATGACGTAGTGGTAACGTCGTCGCCTTGTAATCAAGGGGTCTCTGGTTCGATACCCGGTGGAGGCACATAGTGGTTCTGATCCCACTTTAAACTGTAGGTCCAGCCCAAATTAGCCTATCTGTGCATAAAGTGGACTTAAAACAACAAATCAGTGAATTTAAAGATTCGTAATTTACATTTTAATGAAAAATAAAATAGCATTTCTATCTATCTATCTATCTATATATATATATATATATATATATATATATATATATATATATAAATAGATGAATGTGTGTATATTTGTTCCGGCATAACTCTCGAACGCCTGGAGCAATTTCAACCAAACTTGGTACACGTATCACTTGCAATCTGGAAAGAAATACTGTGGAAGTAAGACACCTCTGGCACCCCCTGGGGGTGGTGTAGGGGTGACATGTAAAAAAAAAAAAAAAGGCCGATATTAGTGTGGAATACATAGTTTTCGGGGTCGCTAAGATGAATAGTGACACTCCGAACGCAGTTCAACTCCAAGTTCATCACCTATTGGCATAAGGTTGAGAGGGGGTGAAAAATATAATGTCAAAAAAGACCTACATTAGTGTCGAATCCAAAGTTTTCGGAGTCGCTAAGCTAATTGGCGAAATTCACGATGACATTTGAGAGAGACTTGCTTTCTCGATCACGATCAACAAGCCACAGGGGCAGTCAATTAAGTAGTGCGGAGTGGATTTAAGATCGCCATGTTTCTCCCACAGACAACTTTAATAGAAGATTGGGATAAATAAATACCCGGGCAACGCCGGCTAATCAGCTAGTATAAGAATATTTCAATTACGTCATAGTGTCTGAAGAACTTATTTAAAAACATCTTACTACTACTTTGGGAAACAGAAAATTCCAGCAGTGTGTTACCAGAATATAAGCCTACAAGTAAAAGAGGAAGAAGAAAAAGTTAAGAATAATAGGTTGAAAGAGTCTGTAAGCTTGATGTAAAATGTATATCTGTAACTTCTTATCAATCTCATAGAATTTATGGTGTAAGGATATATTCGTGTTATCGTTGAATAGGGAACAAGGGGTATTTCATCGCTTGAAAATATTCAATGTGAGCAAGGAGGGAGAAATACTTTGCATGTCTTCCTTCTCCCCTTAGTGTAAATTTCTCTGGCTTTGTTGTATAAAAAAAAATTAAAAAAAATAGATGGCGTCCGAGGCTTGAGCCCCCTAGCCTACCCCTTGCTACGGGCCTGCTGTCTGATGAATTTAGAACTGTTAAGGATTTCCCCCCACTATGACGTAGTGGTATAGTCGTTGCATTGTAATCAAGAGGTTCTGGGTTCTTTTCCCGGACGAGGCACATTCCAAAGTTGTTCGGATCTTACTTTAAACGAGGGTTGTTAAAAGTCCATGAATTTTAAATAAATTCAATTCCGGTCCAGGAGAGAAAATCAGGAAGCGTAAATGGGTTCTGAACCGTAAAGAACCTTTTTATCTGTATAGAATTTCAATTCGGTCCAGGAACTTTTTTCTAGAAGAATTTAAATTCGGTCCAGGAACCTTTTTCAATGTAACAATACGCAACTTGGACAGAATTTAAATTGTGTTAGAAAATCGGTTCCGGTCCTTCAGCGAAACCCAATAGAACCCATTACAATTTATGAGACAAATGGTCGCCTGTTTTTTCGGGAAAACTGGTCATGTGGCAACTGTGCCTTTAGAGGAACGTAGAACGGTCAACTCTGAATGGTACACAACAATTGTTTGCCAGAGGTCTTCGGTCAAATACGGAAAACAAACAAACGCCGTCGGATCATTCTTCATCAAGACAATGCCAGCTGTCACACATCTCGTCTAACAACCGACTTTATGAACAGTCAAAAAATCGAATTGATGGGTCATCCGCCGTACAGTCCTGATTTGGCACCCAATGACTTCTTCTTGTTCCCGAATGTCAAGAATAAATTGCGTGGACAACGATTTTCGTCGGCGGAAGACGCCGTTGATGCGTTCAAAAACCATATTATGGAGGTGTCTCAAGAAGATTGGAAAAACTGCTTTGACAAATGGTTCGAACGAATGCAAAAGTGTATTGACCATAAAGGAGAATACTTCGAAAAACAATAAAGCAGTTTTCAATGCCAAATTCCTGTTTTTTCATTGTTAGGCTCAAAATATAAATAGTGACCCTCGTATTATTTACAAACATTTCTTCTAATAGTTGACGGAAAGGCAAACTCTGAGAAAAATATATCTGTTCTTGATGATAGATCATTGTATTGTGTGCCAATTCTAGTCTAGGTTTTTTTGTATAAAATAATCTTGTATTGCGAGTTGAGCGCATAGGTACTCTAAAGTGGAATTCCTCAAAAAGTGTGTTACAGAGGATTTTGCCATACACAATTTTGTATAAATTACTGAAATCATTTTGCAAACGTCGCTGATAAGCTGTTTGTAAGTTTAGAAAAGGCAAGAGATGCGGAGGTGAAAAATTGCGTAATGAGGGAACCCTGTATCGAGCTATAGCTAAGAAGAAGTGAAAGACTGAATCGATTCTAGAGAGATGAGTTTTAAGTCCACTTTGTGCACAGTAAGGCTAATCGGGACTGGACCTACAGTTTAAAGTGGTATCCGAACCACTATGTGCCTCCACTGGGACGACAAGGCGACCACTGCGCCATCGCGGAAGCCCCCAAAGTGAAAACAGAAAATGGGGGGTAAGAACAAGGATGACGCTGACGGAGTTTGAGTTTTTGAGTGTTTGTTTATGCACAGATAGGCTAATCGGGACTGGACCTACAGTTTAAAGTAGGACCCTCCACCGGACACTGACGGAGAAAGTAAGTGAACGGAGAAGTGGTTCTGAGCAGCAAGAGTGGAGGGTTAACGTGAGACTAAGCTGATGGGAAAAGTCTAAAAGAAAATAATCATATCAAGAGTATAAATAAATAGTAAGAGAAAGCCAATTTCAATTACCGAACCCAACATTGTCTACATAGCAGGGAGCGCTCATACCAATATCACTGGGGTCAGTAAACCCCTTCGTTGAGTGCACTCGTTTCACTTTCTCGTTCAACGGCACGAAAGCGAATGATGATGATTTAGTTGCAACGCAATTTCACTTTATTAGCAATTCGTTCATGGACCATAAATCACACGAGTGCTCAAATGAAAACAAAACGGACAATTATGCGGTATCACGATGATGCCATTTTCATAACATGATGTAATCCGATCGGGAGAGTTATATGGTTTTAAGTGCCTGCGAAAATAATTCAGAAATCATTAAATTAACATCGTCGGATAATTAGAAAACGTGACGCTCCGATTTATATGAAACTTAAATGCTTGCATCATAATGTTCTATCACGTTTCTTATGCATGTATGTATGTACATTTACTGTTATAGTGATAATAATTATTTGCTTCTTGGCGTTACAGCCCGTGAAGGACTTTGGCCTTGTTCACAACTATTCTCTCCTATTCTCCGCTTTCCTTCTCCGTCTTCTGTTTTCCCATTTCCCTTAGGTGTTCTTCAGAGTCTTTGCTTTTGTCTTTCCTTCAATCTTTTCCCCTTCATCTTCCTCTTCCTATTTTCTCTTTCGTCCTTCATTCATCTTTGATTTGGTCTTCCCTTCATTATCTCCCCTTCCTCTTCCCCCTCCTCTCTTTTTTTTATTATGATTGACCCAACCGTCTGTCTATGGGGATAAAACAATTAACGTCAACAATCGATTCATTTTTAACTGCGATATGTCCGAAACCATTGGAGAGTTTGGAGAGAAAATTGGCGAGTGGGATATTGTGAGAAATACAGATAGCCCGAATAAATGGTTAGCACATAAATGGAGGACGAAAGAGAAGAGAGGAAGGGGAAAAGAATGAAGGGAAGACCAAAATAAATATGAATGGAGGACGAAAGAGAAGAGAGGAAGGGGAAAAGAATGAAGGGAAGACCTTCTTTTCCCCTTCCTCTCTTCTCTTTCGTCCTCCATTCATATTTATTTTAGTCTTCCCTTCATTCTTTTCCCCTTCCTCTCTTCTCTTTTGTCCTCCATTCATATTTATTTTGGTCTTCCCTTCATTCTTTTCCCCTTCCTCTCTTCTCTTTCGTCCTCCATTCATATTTATTTTTATCTTCCCTTCATTCTTTTCCCCTTCCTCTCTTCTCTTACGTCCTCCATTCATATTTATTTTGATCTTCCTTTCATTCTTTTCCCCTTCCTCTCTTCTCTTTCGTCCTCCATTCATATTTGCTTTGGTCTTCCCTTCATTCTTTTCCCCTTCCTCTCTTCTCTTTCGTCCTCCATTCATATTTATTTTGGTCTTCCCTTCATTCTTTTCCCCTTCCTCTCTTCTCTTTCGTCCTCCATTCATATTTATTTTGGTCTTCCCTTCATTCTTTTCCCCTTCCTCTCTTCTCTTTCGTCCTCCATTCATATTTATTTTAGTCTTCCCTTCATTCTTTTCCCCTTCCTCTCTTCTCTTTCGTCCTCCATTCATATTTATTTTGGTCTTCCCTTCATTCTTTTCCCCTTCCTCTCTTCTCTTTCGTCCTCCATTCATATTTATTTTGGTCTTCCCTTCATTCTTTTCCCCTTCCTCTCTTCTCTTTCGTCCTCCATTCATCTTTGCTTTGGTCTTCCCTTCATTCTTTTCCCCTTCCTCTCTTCTCTTTCGTCCTCCATTCATATTTATTTTAGTCTTCCCTTCATTCTTTTCCCCTTCCTCTCTTCTCTTTTGTCCTCCATTCATATTTATTTTGGTCTTCCCTTCATTCTTTTCCCCTTCCTCTCTTCTCTTTCGTCCTCCATTCATATTTATTTTTATCTTCCCTTCATTCTTTTCCCCTTCCTCTCTTCTCTTACGTCCTCCATTCATATTTATTTTGATCTTCCTTTCATTCTTTTCCCCTTCCTCTCTTCTCTTTCGTCCTCCATTCATATTTGCTTTGGTCTTCCCTTCATTCTTTTCCCCTTCCTCTCTTCTCTTTCGTCCTCCATTCATATTTATTTTGGTCTTCCCTTCATTCTTTTCCCCTTCCTCTCTTCTCTTTCGTCCTCCATTCATATTTATTTTGGTCTTCCCTTCATTCTTTTCCCCTTCCTCTCTTCTCTTTCGTCCTCCATTCATATTTATTTTAGTCTTCCCTTCATTCTTTTCCCCTTCCTCTCTTCTCTTTCGTCCTCCATTCATATTTATTTTAGTCTTCCCTTCATTCTTTTCCCCTTCCTCTCTTCTCTTTCGTCCTCCATTCATATTTATTTTGGTCTTCCCTTCATTCTTTTCCCCTTCCTCTCTTCTCTTTCGTCCTCCATTCATATTTATTTTAGTCTTCCCTTCATTCTTTTCCCCTTCCTCTCTTCTCTTTCGTCCTCCATTCATATTTATTTTAGTCTTCCCTTCATTCTTTTCCCCTTCCTCTCTTCTCTTTCGTCCTCCATTCATATTTATTTTGGTCTTCCCTTCATTCTTTTCCCCTTCCTCTCTTCTCTTTCGTCCTCCATTCATATTTATTTTAGTCTTCCCTTCATTCTTTTCCCCTTCCTCTCTTCTCTTTCGTCCTCCATTCATATTTATTTTGGTCTTCCCTTCATTCTTTTCCCCTTCCTCTCTTCTCTTTCGTCCTCCATTCATATTTATTTTGGTCTTCCCTTCATTCTTTTCCCCTTCCTCTCTTCTCTTTCGTCCTCCATTCATATTTATTTTGGTCTTCCCTTCATTCTTTTCCCCTTCCTCTCTTCTCTTTCGTCCTCCATTTATGTGCTAACCATTTATTCGGGCTATCTGTATTTCTCACAATATCCCACTCGCCAATTTTCTCTCCAAACTCTCCAATGGTTTCGGACATATCGCAGTTAAAAATGAATCGATTGTTGACGTTAATTGTTTTATCCCCATAGACAGACGGTTGGGTCAATCATAATACTTTTTGTCGCGTTCGATTACCATTTTATAGGACTATATTTGTAGAGAATCTTACATCTTTACATTTGCCACTTTACAAGATATCAACAGGTCATTTTTATTGGATTGTTTTCTCTTATGGCTAGACGAATCGGGTAATGGACAGCTTTTTCTTACGTTGTTGTTGTTGTTTCTGAGGAACTGATATTGATACGGACGGTTTGATAAGACCATCCGCACATCTTGTTTCAGGCAATTTCTTCTTAGCCAATGCTTCAGCCAAATTCTTTTTCTTTTCTTGATCACTTCCATCATTGCTCTTCTTTCACCAAATCTTTTCAGCACACACATGCTCCATTCTTCGTCATAGCTACATTTCTACGAGGGTGGACTCAAAATTTTTGCTGTTGATTAATATATCTGGTTATAGTGAACAGAATTGAACCAAATAAAAGACATAGTGTACATTGACATCTTGGCTTCAGTTCTGGAACATCACTTTCTCACATAGTCACCATCCACTTCCACACACTTCCTCCAACGGCGCACCAGTCCTTCCATGGCGTCACGGTAGAAATCCTTGCCTTTGGAGCGACACCACGATCGCACAGCACGCTGGACGTCCTCATCTGATGAGTAGTGGTTTTCCTTAAGGTGTTTCTTCAGTTTAGGAAAGATGTAGAAGTCACAGGGTGCAAGATCAGGGCTGTATGGGGTGTGTGGGAGGACAGTGTATCCAAGCTTCAATATTGCATCGGTGGTCAACTTGCTGGTGTGGGGTCTAGCGTTGTCATGGAGAAGAAGAGAGGCATCAGGCCTGACGCGTCTCAGTCGAGCCTTTAGTTTCTTTAGGGTTTCGATGTACCGCTCTGAGTTCACGGTGGTACCCGTGGGAAGAAACTCTGTGTGAACAACACCATTCACATCGAAAAACAGAGTCAGCATGACTTTTCCCGCAGATTCACAGACCTTGAATTTTTTTGGAGTGGGAGAACTTTTGTGACTCTACTCCATTGACTGCCTCTTCATCGTTGGGTCATAGTGGTGGACCCACGATTCGTCGCCTGTGACGATTTTGCACTCCTTCCGCCGTCAAGAATTCGATTACTGCTCTCTGCTTTAACCGTACGTCCATACCAGTTGCCATCTTGGTCGCAACTGCTGATCACGTGGGCAGATGACAACATCTCCCGCTACGGGGCGTTGTAGGTAAGGAATGGAGAAACGCTCAGCAAAAGTTCCAAGATCTCTGCATATAAAATAAGAGGGATATTAATCAACAGGCAAAACTTTTCAGCCCCCCCCCCCCTCGTAATTACTCGCTCTTCCTAGCTTCTTCGAGGGTCCAGGTTTCTGTCCCATACAACACTACATTCCACACAAAACACTTCATTACTCACGTTCGTATTATTAATATTGGCAGTAGGGTTTCAGTCAAATTGTAACTGGTTTTCTAACAGCTTTTTGCCGTACAAACCACATTTGGCTAGGGTACCAAAATATCTAGCTACGGGGCTGGTTATGTTAAACTATTGCACAATATATATATATATATATATATATATATATATATATATATATATATATGTGTGTGTGTGTGTGTGTGTGTGTGTGTGTGTGTGTGTGTATGTATGTATGTTTACGGTATATATGTGGATGTATGTAAACAGTTTCGTAACAAGCATATCGGAGGTATGTAAATTAGAAACAATATCAGTATGTAGTTAGTTAGTATAGGATAGCTTCCTAATTTGTCGTTTAAATCTAGTCATATTCCTTTCTTTTCTTCAGTTTATGCATAGTTGATGATAAGGAGTTTGATCAGCATCTTGCCTTGTTACATTTCGGTATACAAATGCTATTGTTGTTATTTGTTCAAAGTCCACAAAACATACTTCTTCTATTAAAGGTACAGGGTAGGATTCATAAGTAATGAGCCTCACTTTATACTGACGCGTGCGCACCCTGCAGCGCACTCCGCTTAACATGAACGGTGGTGGTGGGTGTTGGCTTCGAAGCGCAACGCGTCTCAGTTGGCTCCCAGCTTTCGGAGCGGTAGCATCGGCCTTAACAGTAGCCCCTATACGGTGGTGCGTGCCACGGCGATATGGAAAGTTCGTTAGAGCAACGCTACGCGATCAAATTTTGCGTCCGGTTGGGCAAATCTCCTTCCGAAACGGTCACAATGCTTCAACAGGCGTTTGGGACTGAGTGTCTGTCCTCTTCTCAAGTCAAAAAGTGGCACAAGGCGTTTCCTGAGGGCCGGGAAGAGGTGACTGACGAACCCCGGTCTGGACGCCCGTCGTCGGCCCGAACTGACGTTAGTCTCGCCCGGACAGACCGTGAACGCTGCTTACTACCAGGAAGTCCTGAAAAGGCTGAAAAGAAGCGTCGCGCGCAAGCGAAGGGACATCAAGGACAACTGGAAGCTTCACCACGATAACGCCCCCAGCCACACCGCCTTCATCGTTAACGACTACCTGGTCCGAGTCAACGTTCCCGTGGTACCTCAGCCTCCCTACAGTCCGAACTTGTCGCCTCCTGACTTCTTCTTGTTTCCACGCTTAAAATCAGTGCGGAAAGGAAAACGTTTCGACTCCATCGAGGACATCAAAGCAAATGTCAAGGCAGCCCTTGCAACCATCCCAGAACAGGACTTCGGGGACGCCTTTGAGTCATGGAAAAGCCGCCTACAAAAGTGCATTGATGGAGGGGGTGCCTATTTTGAAGACTATTAGTCAGTTGTACCGATCAGCTCAATAAATATGTCTTTTTGAACGAAGGCTCATTACTTTTGAATCCTACCCTGTATATGGGTAAATGTTTATAATTTTTCTAATTAGCACCCTTAAACCAAAGCCAAAATTGCAAAAACCGATGCCGGTAACACAAAGGTACCTCTCAAGTCGCTGTAATGCTGGGATGTCCAAACTTTTTGTGTATTCAGCGCCAACTTAGTTCTGTCGTGGACCATAACGCAAGTACTTACAATAAAGGTGACGCCTCAAAGCAAAATTTGTAGGTTTTGTCAGCACTAAGGCGACCACATAAAGAACTTTGGAGGGCCGTAGTTTGGGCAACCCTGCACTAATATAATACGCTGTAAAAGTACTGTTTCAGCAATGTAATTGACGGAGAGAATCACACAACGGTACTAATAGAAACGCAATCCGAATCACGTTTTCACTTTGTAGAACAAAATACTTTTATCTAGAGGAAAGCGAGAACACAAATATTAACTGTGAACGGTTCCACATTCCTCAAGAAACAACAATACAGTTCCTATTCCCATTACGTACCCTTATTTAACAGCCATTGTCTTCTGCAACCGATGCGTGCATTATTACGTACGCTGTCCATGCGTTACGCATGCAAAATCTGGAGTGAAATTACAAAAGCTTGTATCACGGCGTGGAGCTTCCTTCAACCCCTGCTCGCTGGAGAAAACGAATTCTTCGCTGATTGGAAACTTACGATAAGAATGGCCATACCTTGCAAAGCGAACTGGCTGTCTTCCTTTTGTGGAATCGAGGAAAAAGAACAAGTGATTTATTGGCGTTTACTTTGGCCTCCTGAGAACAATGGTTTGACGTCAAGTCGGATATGATTATCAGGAATCAATCATGGATATTCAGTTGTTTCCAGTCTACGATCGTAATTTCACGCAAGTGATCGCAAATTCTTCAGCTGGTTAGTTTAATTATACACAATTCTTCCTCAAAATGGGGGCCTCCCTATGGCGCAGTGGTAGTGTCGTCGCCTTGTAATCAAAGGGTCCCGGGTTCGATTCCCCGTGGAGGCACAAAGTGGTTCGGATCCCACTTTAAACTGTAGGTCCAGTCCCGATTAGCCTTACTGTGCATAAAGTGGACTTAAAACACCAAATCAATCAACCAATCAATCTTCCTCAAAATGGCGATTAGTCTGGAAATCAATGGACAATTTTTGCTTTTAGTGTATATTTGCATACGTAAAGTTGCCCCCTGCACATTGCAATATGTTCCACACATTCACAATCTCGCCATTCATGGAGGTGATGTGATCAGCGCCACACCTCCATCCGCCATCGATGAGTTCCAATCCAAAGGATAAAGCGTTCCATACTTTCAAAATGCTAAAATAAGAGTTTTATATGAGAGGTCACACACATAAACTTTCTGACCTACATTTCTCCCTAAACATTTTGAAGCCTTTTCTTGAACGAGGACGTAAAAGTTATAAACAATTATTAGTTTATAATCATAACAATTTTTGCTACTCAAGTTTTATTAATGGCCTAATAACCCATACAAAATATTTTGGGGACAACTATGGACCCTCCCTACTCTCCTGTGCAAGGACCAATAAATGGAATCTCACTACCCGGGGAATAGGCACGCCACTGTCTACGATGCATCAGATTTCACTGCATCTTTGGTCTGTATCTTCCCGTCTCGTAAAAATGCCGTCTCGTCTCGAAAATATTCGTTGATTTGGATAATTTTACTTCGTGTTTCTGCCACGTTTGGCTAATCGTGAAGATTAGGATGAGAGATGGTATGATGAAATTAATGAAGGGACACTTACAAAGAGCACACACATGCCCAGAACGGGATTCGAACCCGGAACCCCTGGCGTCGTAAGCTAATCTCTCCACCACGGGGGCCAGCTCGAAAATATTCGTTTTTCCCGTCTCGAAACGACGAGACGGGAAATGTCTCGTTAAAATGCTGTCTCGTCTAGTGTCTCATCTCGAAATTTGTTCCGGGAAACGTCTCGTCTTGTCAGCAACAGCATTGTTGCCCACGAGACGAGACAAGACTTTGGTCTGTCTTGTCTCGTAAAAATGTCGTCTCGTATCAAAAATATTAGTTTGTCCCATCTCGTGTCTCGTCTCGGAAACGGACGAGACACAAGGCGAGACGGGCAATGTCTCGTCTTGTCAGCAACAGCATTGTTGCCCACGAGACGGGACGAGAGTTTGGTCTGTCTTGTCTCGTAAAAATGTCGTCTCGTCTCGAAAATATTAGTTTGTCCCATCTCGTGTCTCGTCTCGGAAACGGACGAGACACAAGGCGAGACGGGAAATGTCTCGTCCTGTCAGCAACAGCATTGTTGCCAACGAGACTAGACGAGACATTTGCTCTGTCTTGTCTTGTAAAAATGTCGTCCCGTCTCGAAAAAGAACGAGAGGGGAGATGTCTCGTCAGCAACGCTAGTTGCACACTAGCAAATTCCAAAAAAAGCTATTTCAGTTCTTCAGGTACATTTTCGTGCGGCGACCCATCAGGTCTTGACGGAGTAGAAAACAGGCTTTGCGACAAATCTCAGGCTTTCCTCGCGAGCCGCACCATTAACAGTTTACGTACCTTCTCACAGGATTGACCTTGTTACGGAGACGCTAATGCCAAGACAGAAATTCGCTCGCCATGTTAATTGGTCTGCTTTCACTTGCGCTTTCTACCTCCGTTTTCGCTGCTCCTGGTCCACAAACACGCCAGAAATTTTGTAGGGGGCGGGGGTCAACCCCTCGACATCAAGTTGAATATTATTATAAACTAGTATTGACATTATTATCTTATTATATATATAGAAGTCCCGGTACCATTACAAAAGTACATAGCTCGGAAACTACATGCAATAGAACAATGCTGTTGATTGCAAAATGAGCTACAACTCTCCACGTTTATATGCCATACACCTCAATGTCCGCCCTTCTAGTTGCTCTCAGAACATCAAGGCTGTAATCCACTTCTGCCCATACACGCTCGAGCATATCATCAGTAACAGTTAGGATACTCTCCGTTAATCTTCTTCGAAGAGTAGCAACATCTGGAACAGGAGTGCGGTAATCACAATCTTTGACATGCCCCCAGAAGAAATCCAAGGGTGGCGAGGATAATGTAATGGTACCGGGACTTTATGAACACCCTGTATACGTATACAGGGTGTCTCATAAGTAATAGCGCAAACTGACACAGGTGAAAGTACACGACAATAGAAGCAAAAAAGTCTCAGTAAACATGGGTCTGCAAACGAGCCGTTTTCGAGATAATCGCGAATGTGTGATTACAAGCCGCCACTGATTTCATTGTTTGTAAACGTCGTTCTAGTTATTAAAATGCTAATAATGTGTGCAAATGTGTGGTTACAAGCCGTCATTGATTGCATTTTGTAAACACCGAGTGCTTTACTGATTGCGCGGTCCGAGGTTAGCTCTTTGTTTACAAAACAGAACATTTCCAAGAGGTGGCGTTGTAATCAAACACGATGGATACAATCGCTACAGAGAATTGTACATGCTTGTGACCAATTCCGAAATGAACCTGGGGTTTTCTTACTATATTATTATCATTTTACCAACTACGACGACGTTTACAAACAATTTGGTCAGTGGCGGCTTGTAATCACACATTCGCGATTATCTCGAAAACGGCTCGTTTGCAAACGCATGTTTACTGTGACTTTCTATATATATAATAAAATTATTATAGTAATCAGGATACTCCTTCTACTCGTACTACCAGAGTAGTGATGATCCATTACAGCTAGTTTTCTACAATTATTTACATTTCGTATAGTTAATTGCCTAAAATGCACAGTTATTAAATTTTATACACTTGGTTCAAAAATGTTTTCAAAGTTATGGCGGGGGATTTAAGTATATTGTTTATATTGTGAGATTGCGAGACCTTTCTCACGAAATATCTTATTTTCTTGAATATCAAATGCAAAAGTACAGTTCATTTAAAGAAGAAGAAGCTTAAACCGGAAAAAAAACGTTAATTATTAATAAAGAGAGGGGCCCAATATTTTAATTAAAGTAATTTATACTAAATTGGATTATAATTAGACATAATTTCACTAAAACTTCGCCCAATTCACCATTCTCAATTTTACTAATTTCTATCGAACACATTTCCCCCCTCTAAATTGTGTTCTATATACGTATTTATTTTCTCCCTCTGCACTCAATAAGTATCGTTAATTAAGGAAAGCAATGGCTTCGTACCGCGTTACACTTACCACTCCCTCACAGAGGTCGGCGTAAGCAGTAGTTTTAACCTATACCCTGTCCAATAAAACTTGTGTGGCATTTGAAAAATTCCAGTGCAAGGTAAATTCAGTAACTACCCTTGAAGCATCAACACATGTAGTCCCCCCAAGAGTAAAACATAGCAACTACGGAGGGGGGAGGGGGGAGATTTCCTCTCAACCGTCCCATCAAATACCCTGCATAAAACATGCTTGTATAGTGTGGTTCTTTTTAATGCTATTAAGTATACCTAGGTAGGATCAATAATGAATGAACTTTCTGACAGTTTTTCTGTTTACTGCTACATGCACGGTTTTTACCTTCCCTTAACGTTTACACACAATAAAGATTAAATTAATGTGTGTTCGCGCCCGTCATCCAACATGAAAACACTTTTCTTGTTTCGGCCGCTGTTTGTAGCATTTCCAGGAAGGTTAATGGTGCTGTAGGTAGACTAATACACATAAATGAGACACTCAATTACATCGAACTGATGTATTCGTCGCAAAATATACATTATTTGCAGCCAACCTGCAATACGTCTCACATCGCGTCGCTTCTCTCTTCACAGACTATTCGCTCTCTCACTTTCAGTAGGCACTAGTGTCCAGAGAATAACGTAGCGGCCATCTTGGCTCCAAATGTTCAAGGTACGGAACAATGTGCATTAATGTACTTTTATTATAATAAACCAATATTTAATATGTAGAATGTTCGGGAAAAACAATTTAAGTCAAAAATTGCAATCTTACAGCAGTTATTTATGTTTATTCTTTTAATAAAAAACATTGGAGCCATGTTGGATCATTACTGCTTAGAATCTTTACACATGCCCAATATAAAATTATAATATTTTCTTTACTTGATTCAGTGTGGCTTAAATTAAAGCAACTAAAAATCGGAGTTTGTAACTTATGTGCCTTTCCCCGAACATCCTAGATATGCTCTAACTAGTATAATTTCCCTTTATCTAGCTATCATGATATCTAATATAATGTCTAACACTAAGATTCCGTTATGTACAAATTTTACGGTGTTTACAAATGATCTGAAATCGATTCTACCGTTATGTTCTTTCATAATTCTTTCACGAAACTATGTATATCATTTCACTTCATCCATAACTAACTTACAAATTTACTTAAGACAATTATTTAACTGTATTCATGTTAATATTGTAATTAATGTTCTCGATTCACTTATCGTACAAATAAGCAAATTAATTAGCAAAATATGTGTGAAGAAGATTTTTTTATACGTTTATGTCAATCTTCTGTGGTGATTTGGAGAAAGTTAGTTAGTATGAATACAAAACGATCACATAATGTTTGTGGATGACTGATAAATTCACCGTTAGCATTGTTCTGTTATGTCTGTCTGATTCGATGAGGCTGAAGGTGTCTTGACACATGATTACATCATTAGGATTCATTTGAACATACGATGAAAGTTTTGAACGGTTTCGTTTATCCCAAACCAAAACAACTTAACATGGGCTGGATTTTATAGTCATTTGATGGCAAAACATTAATGTTACAGAAAGAATTCAATTAATCTTACAGTTCGAATTCATGGCAATTTCGTCCGTACACTTATTCAATGTTATTTTCTGATACCAGGTAATTTTATACAGATGAAAAGAGAGACTTCATGGTCTAGTGGTTAGCGAAATGGCTGTAAATCCAGTTTTGGTGGCGAATATAGATTAAGCCATGTTTGTTTGTGTTTTAAAACTAGCTTATCTTTTACCTTCATCGTTGCGATTATCCAAGGAGATACAAAAGTTTTGTTTTAGGACTGCTGTATGTTCAGATAAGCTAATTGATTGATTTGATTGAGTTGGTGTTTTAAGTCCACTTTGTCCACAGTAAGGCTAATTGGGACTGGACCTACAGTTTAAAGTGTAATCCGAGCCACTTTTTGTCTCCACCGGGTATCGAACCCAGGACCCCTTGATTACGAGGCGACGACGCTACCACTGCGCCATCGGGGAGGCCCCAATAAGCTAATTGAGACCGAGCCTACATTTTCAAGTGGGATCCGAACCACTCTTGCCCAGGACCTCTCAAGAAAATATAAAAGTGAGTTAAATTAAAATTATAATTGTACTCGAATAAATATTTGAAGTGGTAGATTTTATAGCAAGAATTATAATTGGATGATTTTAGCTTCAGTGAGATGATCAACATGTTAATAGTAACTGATCTCCATGGCGTAGTGGTTAACGTAACGTGCTTTTCTATACACAACATAGCCTACATGTAATTTTGAAAAAGAGGTCCAATTAACGTTTTTATTGAGTGAACTGGTACGACTTAATATCATATGAGAGGTACCTTTGTGGATTCTTATTTTAAAACAATTGGGGTCACTAACGTAAAACGGAATTAATTAATGTCAGGTGAACCAGGTTAACGTATCATTGAGCGTGTGTATTGTTTTCAGGAAGACAATGAGTTACACCTCTCTCTCTCTCTCTCTCTCTCTCTCTCTCTCTCTCTCTCCCCTCCCCCTCTCTCTCTCTCTTTATTGTGCAGATTTCTCTTTCATATAAGTACACCCTTCCAATCTTACATCAAAACCCTTTGCACTCACCACAATCAGGACTATCCAGTATTGGATATCGGATATTGCATATCAGTATTTATTGCTTACCGAATTATAGCTATTAGAGTATAGAATTAATATTAACAATATCCCGACCTTTAGCAAGCCTCAACATGCTCAATGAATGTGGATCGTACTATCTATAGTAGATTGTTAACCATAGTAATCCCGTGCTCTTATCTGCAATATATACAGTCGGAATATAAGAAGAAATTTATACTTGGAATTTTGTTTTCCAAAGTAGTAACAAGGGTACATTTTTAAAGATATTCTTAAGACACTAAGACATAACGGAAATATTCTTCAATATGCTAAACTCTTTTTCTTTAATCAGAAAATCAAACTACGAATCTTTAAATATATACACATAATCAATATTATTTTTGAATGAGTTTTACTTTATTTCAAATTTTGTAGAATGCAAATATCACAAACCATGGTATAAGAAAATATCGAAGGACGCACATGAAATGTCGGTTCTTGGTAGTGGGGGCAATAAACCACAATTCTGCCTAAACTCACGGCCATGGAATTAGGCAGGTGGCACAAGTTGTCGCTGTTGCTACGTCGGAGCGCCACCTCGTGTGTTCAGAGGTTTAAGAGAATGAAAGATCTCGTTGTAGAGTTGGTCTTTGTAATCCATGTGATACAAACTGACAGTATTTGCTCGAAAGGTCAGGGATGACATAAAAGTGCCCCGGAGAGAGAGGTCGGTCTGACGCTCGAACTAGGCAACGCAGCCTGGTTGACGTTGCCACACAGTGCGCGGGATCCAACGACTTTTGTCCCGCTCTCGCTTTGCTTTTCCCAGATGTGGCACCAGCGCAATTCTGCCCAGCCGCCTATTTTCATGGCCGTGAGTTTAGGCCGCCAAAATATCTAGCTACGGGACTACAATCCATTCCTTAAAAACACGAGCTGCAAGCGAAATATTAATGAAAATAGTTATGGACAATTTGCCGAGCAATACTTGTGCATCCCACTGTACAATAAGTATTCTGAGGGTGTTGGTAGAGCATTTTCTTATGCAAGGAACCATCAAGAAATCAGCTAGTCTTTTTCAATTCCTTGCAATGGCAACTTCTGTCTCTGCCCGAAAACCACTGGACCGAATCGAAAGCAACCAGTTCACATATCATGTTCCGTAATGAAAAGACCTTCAGCACAACTTTCTACAGTACCCGATTACGTCATGAGCTGTCAATCAGAAGTTCCTTTCAAGGGGTAACCTTGGGTGGCTCTATAGTCTTTCATAAGCCCTACGTATTTGTACTGTACAGAGCGGTGCGGCAGGTATTATCTTCGGTTCATTCACCAGGGTTCCGTGGACGAGATATTTGTGGATTTGAAATAAATAATTTTGACCAAATTACTCGTGGAAGCTTCCGAGGCAGAGAACACCATTCAAATATCGACACTGAGAAAGGGACAGGAATTTGTTAAATTAAAACGATGTTGAAACTTTAGTGAAGCAGAATGTACACTATATAGCCAAAAGTCACTGGACACCCAGTGCTGTTCATTCCAAAGACACCAGCTAGGTAACTAATAAGATGTCACTATTATTGCAGCATTCACTCTTCAGGGCAGAATTTCCGGTAGATCATGGGTGGTTTTCGGTTGGGTGGGTCTGGCACGCAACCGACGTTTCAGTTCATATCAAATATGTTCTATGGGGTTTCAGTCGGGGGTTTGAGCCGGCCAGCTAAGCACATCCACCTGATTGTCCTAAAACCACGATGCAATGGACCCTACTTTGTGGACAGGGGCATTATCGTGCTGATAGAGAAAAGGGCCCTTTCCAAAATGTTGCCACAGTGAGCAGCATGCTATTGTCTAAAATATTTTCATAAGCACCACTGTTCATGTTGCCATTGACCAAAACTAATGCCCCGCCAGACCATGACACTACCGCCACGTTCACTTGGGTGTCCGGTGACTTTTAGTTGCATAGTGTATGAACATGACCTTACTTATGCCAATTTATAGAAAGGTTGAATGCATTAGCGTGGAATTTTAAAGGTTACATAGTTGCGCTCTAGGGAATGGATGTTATACACACTATAAAATATTTCGTAAGTACCATCTATAACCTTCGTTTCAAAAGTTGTTCAATTGGCAACCGGGGTAAATTTACGGTGGGTTCGTACGAGTTCTTTAACGCTTTCATTCGAAAATTTTGATTTGCTCAAGATTTCGGAAGGGGTTGCAACCCCATCAGCTCCCCTCCTGCGTACGCCAGTGGTTATGCGACTTGTTTAATGTAGAAACTTATGTCTTTACTTGGATTAACAAACATTTAAAAATACCCTTTTATGCCTGTTGTTTTCGAGACTCCAGACGAAACCTGCACTATGATGAGACAGACATTTTGAACTCGAAGCGAGCCAAGCCATCTCATTCACGAGATGTGACGACTGTATAAGGAAATTCACACTGTTTTACACTGTTTCGAAAGGCAAAGGAAAATCTTCACAAATAATTTCACCCCTCTAGGTTCCTGATAGAAATTCAAAGTTTTTGGAAGATTCTCTGCTTGTTTTTTTTTTTTTTGCTCACAACTTTTCAGACAACTCATGTTGCTTCACCCAAATCACGTTACGTCAGAATATTAATTCTATAAATTTCGAACTTAATTTGATACTTTTGAAACACTTCACGCTCTGTATCCTAATAAGTGTGTTAGTTTTGCGTATTCCGTATCTATTTTAATATGCATTTCTCATAATTTACATTTGTGGCAACCGGGTGTTTGACGTACATGTTGCAAAAATCTACGCCTGAAGGTGACGTCATTTCTCGTCAACCAATGCCCGTTCGCTACCAGTGATTGACCGATGTGTGTATCACTGGCGTAACTAGAACTTTATATTTGGATGTGCATAAAGAAAAAAAAAGGTCTTGTACCTCTTTAATAGCATATTTTGCAACACAATCACTTGGCTCTTTAACTACACTGATGTTTGTAAAGGAATATGAATTCACTAAATGACAGTGTTGAAAATTTCTGAATATATGTAGTAGAAAAAAAATCAAATTGCATAGAAATTACACATACACAAAATGTTCATAAATGTTACAAACAAATACATCAAAATACACGTCATCTATAACAAGAGACGTCTGTCAAAAGGTGCAATGTTCTTAAACTCATCAATAACTTCATTTACATCAATAGACTAAGCTTTTCCTGTTCCACAAATAGCAAGAGCAGGGCTTCCAATCTATCCTGCTTCTGAGTTGCTCTTAATTTAGTTTTAACTTGGGTAAGCTTGGAGAAAGCTCTCTCACGCGTGCAGCTTGTGACAGGTATAGAAGAAAGGCGGTGTAGTACAGAGTAGAATGCAGTAAATATCTTCTTTCTCCAATGACATCAAAATATCGAAAAACTAGACACTCGTTTCATCAGCGATAATGCACACGTGTGTACCAAGTAATGACATTTTCAACTTCTTACAAACTGCCGCTTATTTTCTCTCTTATTGAAATATCTGTCTTTAATTCTCTTTGATAAAGCAGCCCATTAGGGTGTGCCGTAGCTACGCCTATGGTGTGTATAGTCACCTTGTAGTACAGTTTCTTTGAAATCAAGCTTTCTCAATGCTGAAAGGCTCTTTCCACATTAAGGCCGTACTAAAGGCAATTTTGTGGTAATTTTTCGATAACAGATGGCAGCACCGTTTGCCATGGCAACCGAGGGCCATGTTGCCAGATCTCCGCGTAATCAAGGTAGATACATACAGGTTGGTCGATTAGGGTACTCCTTGATGGGATATGACGTCACGTTGGTTAGCAGATTTTATTGAAAAATCTAAGTAGATGTGGAGCAACGTAATTATTTATCATGAGATTTTAGTTGTATGTTCTTACTGAAAAAAATACAACAATATATCAGCAATGCCAGATAGTAATTGTCGTAATAGTAATATAAAATCCCTTGTATTGTATTATGTATTTCTTTTAATATTTCGAAAGCAGAAGAGAACATACAAAGATAGCTGTAGTTAATTCAAACACGAAATGCATAAGGTAAGAAGAGTAATTGAAATAATTGAAAACATTTTGCAATTACGTTCGAAGTGAATGCTGCATTGACTGTAAAATTCACTTTATATGACAGTACTTGAACATATTTATATCTTTTATCGCTGACGTTAGCAGATTTTCTTCATAAATTTGCAGAATTTCAGTGAACATCTTGTAAATATTTATAAATATTAGCGCTCTCTAACGATCCTCAATCTTTCATCCTTCAAGTGAATAAACATGTAATTCTGTGCCCTTATTTTTACTGAGTTTTAATAACGCGATTTTGAAAGAAAAATGTCAGAAGAATCCTGGATACACAATAGAAGACATATATGTGTTATTTTTATAATAGTTCAATATTAAATACAGTTTTGTAGCGCATCTAATTTATTTGCATGTCATGTCACCACACAATGTCCTGTTTCAAAGTGGCGGATTTGGTCTACTCTGGTTTTCAGTTCTGCAGCTGATGAAGAATCTTCGGAAGTATCAGTAACATTTTCAAGTAACAGTAACTGTAAATTACTTACGTTATGAAATTAGTAATTGTAACTCAGTTATTTTTCCACCTAACTAGTAAGTTGTATAATTACTTTACTGCATGGAAAGAAATATTAACTTGAACCAAATGTTCTCCTCAAAGAATGGGTAAATTGACGATTATTAAAGCCGGCCCTCGTGGCGGAGTGGTTAGCACATCGCACTACAGGGGTCCCGGGTTCGAATACTGGCCTGGGCATGGATATTCGTGAGTGTCCATTCATCAATTTCATCATATCCAATCATCTCCATCATCGTAAACTAGCCGAAAGTGGCACAAAAAGCAAAGTAAAATAAAGCAAATCAATCAATCAAACAATTGATTATTATTAAAATCTCGAGACCATGAGGACAATTTTGTATTTCTTTTCGTCAAGAGCCATATACTTACCATATAAGATTACATACATAATCTCGAACAATTCTCATGGACACACAGTAATTTTATAGTTCAACAAAAAATCTAAAAAAATATTTGGTTTGCTCAACAAAATGAAATGAAATGTTAATCGTCATTACTTTGTAACAGAAGTTTACTGTGAATTTTATTGCCTCAATGTTTGTACATAAAATGTAAGAAGTAAGTTATAATTTCATGAAACTTAATGCTTAGCATTTAGTAGTCATCGATGGTGAAAAAAACATCGCGCTTGCAACTCATGATCCGAACAACGTCTTACGAGATGAAACAAATCTAGATAAAAGTAACTGTAATAATAACTATGTCAAGTACTTTCTAAAGAACAGTAATAACAGTAATTATATGCGAATTACTTTCTCAAGTGATTAACTCGGAGTTACTTTTAAAGAGTAACTATTCAAACACTGCTGATATATCATCGAGTTCAGCAATATATTGGTATGAATTGCGGGGGAAGTTGAGCCTCCCCCTTGGCAAAGTGGTAACGTAATCGCCGTGTAATACAGGAGTCCCAGGTTTGATAGACGGTGAGTGTACAGTGATCGTCAAATAAAAATGGGACAACTAGATCCTGAAAGTCTCCATTCTCTGCAATGCGTCTTGTGTGTTGTCTAAATCTACGGCGATGAGTGAATTGTAAAAGCAAATTTTCAATACCAAGTTCTGTCACTGCCGTTGGGTTAGGCAACACACATAACGCATTGCAGGGATGCGGGTATTTCAGAATATAGGTGTCCCATTTTTATTGCCGGTGACTGTATATACTGGTTTGGATCCCAATTTAAACTGTAGGCCCAGTCCCAATTAGCCTTTCTGTGTATAAAGAAGATTTAAAAAACGTATTTCGAGGGAAGATACAATACAGTAATAAATACCATTAGAATAGAAATTCAATAGCTTACAAAATAATTGTTTACAGGGACTACTAAAACTAGATTTTCGGGATATAAAATCATTATTACGTTGTTGTTTCAATGCATATTTATTATTTTTCTTTATCGTACCCTGCAAAACATTATTGCGTTCTCTGAGAGCAGTATTGGCAATTGGGTTCCGAAACAGAGAGAGGGCAGGAACACTTTAATCCATTGGTAGATGAGGTTTTGTATAGTATTGGGGTAAAAGTGGGGGCCATATGCCCCTCCCTCTAATTGCCGCCACTGTCTGAGAGATATGCTTTTTGCAAATCATCATCGTATTCAGGAAGAAATTTATTTCCTTAGGATTTTTGAAAATACCTCTAAAAATTTAAATTTACAAGAATATCAATGAATGCGTACCAATGCTTGATAGACAAGACAAGTAAGTCACACTCCTGGCACTGTTTTTTTCTCCTGTTTCCCCTAATATACAATTTACAATTGATGACCACTTGCTATCAGATATTATTAAGGCTTGAAACATAATTTCTTGAGCATATTTTGGACTCTTGATTTCTAGTAAATCATCACCATTCAATCAAGTGTCTACGCTAGCAAGCAAAAATGTATGTGCTCTTCCATGTAAAGTTCAAACAGTCCACTTTGTTGATTTACAGTATATTCCGTAGAAGCTTATACACCAACTGCCATGGTACGCAACTGCCATTGTAGGTCAAACCTATTGTCCTTTTGTACAAATTTCAATAGTGCTCTTTACTATTGGTAGAAGACACTTCGATTAGTTTCTCAAATGTTCATCTGCAAAAAGACAAATAAAAATAGTTTTAACATCGTATATGAGACTATGAACTTACAATATATTTTTAAAAAAATATTGATATTACATTGTTACAACCTTAGACAAGTTGAGTCAATAATGGAGCTTACAGATGTTGAGTAAATGGATTTGAAAGTAATGGATCCAATTGGCACTATAATGCTTAACGATATCGTCCTGTTATTAAAGGGCAGTTTGGTTCACGATATGAGCTCACTTCAATGACCTAACTTTATAATGAATGTTAAATATGATGAGCCTAAAACAGAAATTGGCAAAATAATTGTTAGAAATATTTTCATAGTAGAGTGATGATTGCAACGCTATATGGAGTGAGGTTCCTCCAGGTTCGAATCCTGGTTTCATGTATGTATTTAATCATTATCTTTGTTCCAATCATCCATTTTATGAAATCATTATTCATCATCATTGTTCCAAGGAGCAGAAGTTGGAGGTAAAATAACAGAAATACATTATGAAATGGAAATTCAGTTCCTACTATATTTTTATTTGAATTATTATAGTAGACCAACCAAGAAGCAACAAAGCTTAAAAAAACTTTTATCTGCATGGAATGTTAATAATAGGCATCCATACAAAATCAATCAGTCATAGGTCTGAGAGAAAAACTAGTCAAGCTTCAAACTCACTGGTATTCGAGGTAAACTATTTAGTACAAACAGCTACTGAAATCCAATCTGATATTGAACCAAATATATGTAGCACAATCAGGACAAATTATGATTTCTATGAAGCTCTGTGTCATCCACAATTAAATTATTGCCCTTGTACTTGCAAGTATGGGAACATTTATCTATACCGGTACTCATTTTGAAATTCTCAGTAAACATACAGACTTGTGTTCGATAGAAGGTAAGATTTTAGTCTCATAACTCTTAGGGTGTACTTTTACACTTTAAATATATACAGCATCAAGTTATTGGACGAAATGCACTCTCATTATGAGCCGTCCTAAATTATAAAAGTACAAGAAAACAGAAGAGCTTCATACAGTTTACAAAACCGGTTTTCTGACGTGTTTCTGTAAAGGAAGATAACAGAACTGTGTCCGAAACTTGCTAACATTCAGGGATCTCACATTACATCTATTCGAATTAAACCTAAATTAGCCTGACCTACTTAATACATATGAATATTTGCGAGCTGCTTCAAATATATAAAGAGAAAAACTCTTGTAGAAAATAGGTCAGCAAGTACTCGTTTCAACCATGTACAAGGGCAAAGTAAAAAATATTTAAACATTCCGATGTTGTACATGTGAATAGCACGAGTTTCGTAGGTTTGGAAATTAACTTACAGGAATAAAAATAGAGCATTTTATGCAATATTGATTTAATGATATCAGATATAATCTACATTAAGCTACGTATATTTTATGCTATAGTAATGATCTCAAAACGGTAGTTATTAGGATTATGCCTAACGTAAAATATAACATTCTATTCTGATTTTACATTTACAAAGAATTATCAACTTCGTTTGGAAGTTAAAAAAGTCATGCAGTGTCAAGCGATATTCTCACCGATATTACATCAGAAGATATTTCTTCAACCTGTAAATAAATTATACATTTTGCCTATATTTCAAACATTTTGCCTTTGATGGATAATATTAAGTAACAAGCAATTAAATATTAAGACTTACCTTCGAGCTTGTTCAGCTTTTTAACATCCTCCATGTAATATTTGTTCCCTTGTTCTCGTATCTGTACGGAATTCGATATCCTCTGGTAGCTTGGTTTGATTTTCACTCTTTCAAGAACTTGCATTGATCATATCTTTAGAAAGCACGGAGTGAAATCTCGGCAACAGTGTTGGCTAAAATCTGCACCACAGAGTATATTGCGACGAAACGCCACTTCAAAAGTTTTAATGATAAGCACTACTCTCTGAAGGTACGAAATGTTTTCATGTTTTCACATAGTATTTCAGATGCTTGCAGGAAGAACATGTGATCTTTGTTTCACCACGAAATCTTCCATAGTAGTCAAAAAAGAAAGAAAATGCACCGGTATTAACAAAACTACCACTTCAGCGCCATCTGTACGGAGCAGTTTGAACATGACGGAGACCTTATATTTTCTGTTATTTACTTAAATACCTTCAATCGTAACAGAATTTTAAGGTTCACATGTTCTAGTGAATAAAACAATCTTTCATATCGGAAAATTTCTTCCTTACCGAATCTATATTAGTTGTACGGTTACCCTTAGAAATTTGGGTCTATGCTTTAGCATGGCTTTAGAACCCCCTTAAACTACCAAGGAATTGTTTTTCATTTCATTGTACTTTTGGAAAGGAGAGACATTTTCATTCTTCCATAACGAATTTTTAAGTTTCTGAAAGGAACCGAACGATTTTTTTTTATTCGTGAAAATATCAACGAGACAGAATGCCTTTGTTGCTTTCCGAAAGAATTTTAATGACGTTCTTTCAGTCTTCCGAAACGAACCGACAGCATTCCTTAATGCAGTTGCCAATCACTGTCACCACTGTTGTTGCGGCAATTCTCGAATTTTGCAAATCTCATGGCACGGTCAAATGCCCCCGCGTCAAAATCATGTAAGGCTGTTTCGTTTTCGCCAGGTCCCTTATCTGTCAACTTTTTTATTTCACTGTGACCCAAATTGCTTCACGCTTGTCGCAAGAACCCCTTTTCGTAATCTTTTTTCCCGTCATGGCATCCCCTTTTGTTGCCCGACATCTCTCTCTCTCTCTCTCTCTCTCTCTCTCTCTCCGGAGTTAACTTCCGGTCGGATTGCATTCATAGTGGTCTCGGCCGTACCATGAAATCATTGTACTTTCACACCTACTCTGTCGAGCGAGTACAAAACCACGGAAATATTTAGTCTTGCAGCGAAGAGGCTTCGTTGCGTTTATGCTATGTGTAATTTTATAATGGAATGAATAGAGAAGTGACGTCATAAAAATGAAATGAGTGGGGAGGCACCGGAGTGAACGAATATTCTCTTCGGTGGTCAGTAATTGGGGTATTCCTGAATGTGTTCCTGAATCTCAATTTTTAAAATAAAATGCAATTCTGTAACTTTATCCAAACTTGTGAGTAAACAATCTAAAATTGTCATTTGCATATTATACATAATTAAGTTAGACGCCAAAAAACAATTAATTTCTCCTTTAACTGTTACATTCCCTCCTCAACTCCACTAGAATATTCAAATATCAATTACATTCTCTTTGTCTTAAATAATTTATTTTTCATAATTTGAAAATTCACAGAAATTAAAATAAATTTAGCCGCGGTAGCTCAGTCGTTATGGCGTCTGACTACCATGCGAGAGACGCGAGTTCGATCCCAGGCGGGGAGAACCGGGATTTTTTTCCACCTATTCAAGCTGCTCCGGTCCCCACCCAGCGTCGTATAACTATGCGGGATAAAGGGGGGCAGGGGCGTGGTGCTGATCACATCACCCCCACCTTTGGCCGTGATCAAGAAAGTGTGGGGCCCTAACCCCACACCCCTATACGCCTTCACGGAGTGGTGCAAAGCACAGGGGAGCACTTTACTTTTTAGTAAAGACGCACTGTTTTACCTGTCCCACTCGTGACACAAAATTGTTCACTATGGGAAAGTGTGTTAAAGGTATTTATGTTTAAGCAACAGTGTTAAGTTTCATATTTCATTGAACAGAGACTCTAAGAAGCATAGTAACTTTAATATCAAAAATGTAGTCCGCATATCCCAACAGCGACAAAGGAATGCCCCCTAAATATCATTAAATATGCATATTTGTGCTAAAAGAGCATCTATTTATCTATTTTGTTCTTGTTTCATGAGGGAATGTATTGGGGGTTGAGCCCCCTCATGCTTCTTCTTCTGGTGCCGTCACCAAATGGAGTTTCATGTTATATTAAGTCCGAGTATTTAGAAAGCCAAGCTTGTTATTACTTTTTAACATGCCCCCATTGCCCCCGCCAAGTTACGCCTGTGCAGAAAGTGATGGAAATGGAAAGTAAAGATGATCTTACGCATTCTCTTCCCAACGGAGTAACTAACTAACTAACTCTCTAGCCTTCTTAAACCCGAAGGTTCATGGCTGCAGCAACACAGGCCTTCCATCTGTCCCTATCTTGAGCAAGATCTATATACTCTTTTCCATCCCTACCGATTTCCCTTAGGTCCATCTCGACGTTGTCCCTCCATCTTCGTCTTGGCCTTCCTACTGGTCTCTTACCATCAGGTTTCCCAACAAGAATCCTGAAAACTCCTCTTTCCTCTCCCATTCGTGCCACATGGCCTGCCCACCTAAGTCTTCTTGATTTAATTATTCTAATAATGTCTGGACATGAATACAAATTATGTAGTTCTAAATTAACTCATCCATATTCAAGCAATAACATTAAACCTTTTCCCATTTATTTTTTTAAAAATGAAATACATACGACCGTTCAGCTAGTCACGAAGCAGCGTTAACGGTAATTTTACAGCCTGTTGTTTGCCAACGACGTTAAAACACCTCGGAATGGAATTTCTGTCTCTTGTTGACTGACTCTTTTTAAAAGACAAACCGTTTTCGTTGCCTCTTCAAAGGCTCTTTATGCTGTTTCGTAATGAAGTGTCACGACATTGTAATAAACACTGGCCGTAAAAGGGGTACTTTTTTGGTAAGTGCCACCCAGCCTTCTATCGTGCCCTGTTTTCATTTTAAACAAAACTGCGTAGAGCACGGACGTTTTCCCTCCCCGTCCCTCTGCGACTGTCGTTTGCAAATTGTGACGTAAACTTTACAAGGACATTTGAATCCTTAGTGTAATATGCACTGTAAAAAATTGTCTGGAAAATTGTTTGAGTTTTTATTTTAAGTCCACTTTATGTACAGAAAGGCTAATCGGGGCTGGACTTAATAGTTTGAAGTAGGATCCGAACCACTATGTGCCTCCACCGGGTATCGAACCCAGGACTCTTTGAATACAAGGAGGCAGTGGTTCGGATCCCACTTTAAACTGTAGCCCCAGTCCCGATTAGCCTTTCTGTACATAAAGTGGACTAACTAACTAATAAACTCTCTAGCATTCTTAAACCCGAAGGTTTATGGCTGCAGCAACACAAGCTTTCCATCTGTCCCTATCCTGAGCAAGATCTATATATTCTTTTCCATCCTTACCGATTTCCTTCAGGTCCATCTCAATGTTATCTTTCCATCTTCGTCTTGGCCTTCCTACAGGTCTCTTACCATCAGGTTTCCCAACAAGGATCCTGTAAACTCTTCTTTCCTCTCTCATTCGTGCCCACCTAAGTTTTCTTGATTTAATTATTCTAATAATATCTGGACATGAATACAAATTATGCAGTCCTAAATTATGTAACCTTCTCCACTCACCTGTCTCCTCATCCCTTTTAGATTCAAATATTTTTCTAAGGATTTTATTTTCAAATACTCTTAAGTTATGATCCTCTTTTAATGTAAGGTACAAAGTTTCGCATCCATATAATAATACAGGCAAAATTACTGTTTTGTATATTTTAACTTTTAGTTTCTTAGATATTATGTGAGAAAAAGTTTATGAAGAGGAAAGTTACATGCATTTCCTGAATTAAGCCTACTTTTTATTTCCTCTTTAATATCATTTTCATTTGTTAGTATTACTCCTAAGTACTTGAATTAGGAAACTGGTTCAAACGAGTTGTTATCAATAATTAGATTTTGATTATTACCTAACACTTGGTTTCGGCCTGTAAGGATATATTTAGTTTTCTCTTTGTTAACTTCCAAACCTATCTCTTTAGCTACTTTGAAAAATAGTTTACCATTATTCTTAATAGTATTTACATCATCCCCTAGTAAGTCTACATCACCTGCATGTGGTAACAGCTGAGTCACACCGTTTAATTTTAGTCTTTCGTTAGTTTCCTTTACCTTCCTAACAGCATATTCTAAGGCAAAATTAAAGAGCAATGGAGATAATGCATCTCCTTGTTTTAACACATCATTAATTGTAAATTTGTCAGACATATTAATACCCACACGAATTTTACTTTCTGTTTCATTATTGCATACTTTTATCATATTAACAAGCTTCTTAGGTATTCCAAACTCGACTAATATAGAATTAATCTCTTTAAACCAAATCATGTGCTTTTTTAAAAACATCAAATAGCTATTTGATGGATATTTTGGGTCCACAAAGTGGACTCAAAACGAGAACTCAACTCAACTCTTGCAGACTAACGAGGCGCTGGCGTCTGTGAGCCCTCTGTTGTGTTGCGTCCTGTCAATGTGCGTTTGTGATCATCCTTGTGATTCATCCTCATCTTCGTGATTAGCTAAAATTGGCAGATAAGCGAAGTAAGATAAAAGTCAAATTAATTATTACCGGCAATTACTTAGTTACCTTAATTGGTTTAATTTTAACGATAAAGTTTAAATATATATATATATATATATATACAGGCTGTCGCAAAACTCTTTCAACAACGCTTGGGTGCTGGTAGATATCATGAAAACAAGTAACTTTTCTCTATAAAGTTTACCTCGAAAGCGATTAGTTTCTGCGCTATAAGAGCTTAAAATCTATCCTGTACGTATGCAACCCAACATAGCAAACGCTTGCTCTGACATAACTACAAGGGGCCCGTGGCAGGGTTGCCACTAGCGTTCCTCGCTAAGAGAGACCACTTGAAAACAACAACTTGGGAGTTTCGCCCGAGCAAAATCCAAAACATTAATGATACTAGCGATGTTGTAAGAAGCATTCACAGTATTTATAAACTGACCAAGACAAATAAAAGGGCAGACTGAAATTCAAGATTACTCATTCTAAAATATCTCCATGATTGATTGATTGATTTGGTTTATTTTAATTCGTTTTTCTGCCACCTTTGGCTAATCGCGAAGATGAGGATAATATGATGAAATAACAAATGACACCAATGTCTAGGCCAGGATTTAAACCCGAGACACCTGGCGCCGTAGCGAGCTACGCTAACCACGTCAGCACGGAGTGTTTCGTGTATCATGCAATATCAACAATTGCAAGGGACACGTGAGATAGGGGAAATCCACGAACGAACAAATGTAAATATTTCGCAAATGTCCAATACGAGTGCCCTTTTCAGTTCAGCGCTTGATATACTACGTATGCATTTCTTGGCTTTGGTTTTTAATAAACACTAGTTTTAATGTGTGGATTTAAAACGACGTTTTCCATTAAATTGGAAGTCGGACCCTGTGGCGGAGTGGTTAGAACATCGCGCTACAATGCCAGGGGTCTTGGATTCGAATCCCGGCTTGGGTATGGATGTTTGTGAGTATCCATTCATCAATTTCATCATATCATCACTCATCCCCAACTTCGCAAATTAGCCAAAGGGCACAAAAATCGAAGTAAAATATAGCAAATCAATGAATGAATCAATCAATCCATCATTAAATTAAAATAGCCTTGAAATTATTTCCTTATGAGACGAACACGATTAGCAATAACGCTGGCACAAATAGTAATAATTTTCAAATAAATTGTAATAACATTACAGTCTGCGTGTTCGAAAGGAGGCAGCAAACACATCATGTATACATTTGTTCGTTCGTGGATTTCCCATATCTCACGTGTCCCTTACAATTGTTGATATTGCATGACACACGAAACACTCCGTGGTGACGTGGTTAGTACAGCTCGCTACGGCGCCAGGTGTCTCGGGTTTAAATCTTGGTCTAGACATTGGTGTCATTTGTTATTTCATCATATTATCCTCATCTTCGCGATTAGCCAAAGGTGGCAGAAAAGCGAATTAAAATAAACCAAATCAATCAATCAATCATGGAAATATTTTAGAATGAGTAATCTTGAATTTCAGTCTGCCCTTTTATTTGTCTTGGTCAGTTTATAAATACTGTGAATGCTTCTTACAACATCGCTAGTATCATTAATGTTTTGGATTTTGCTCGGGCGAAACTCCCAAGTTGTTGTTTTCAAGTGGTCTCTCTTAGCGAGGAACGCTAGTGGCAACCCTTCCACGCGCCCCTGGTAGTTATGTCAGAGCAAGCGTTTGCTGAGTTGGGTTGCATACATACAGGATAGATTATAAGCGCTTTCGAGGTAAACTTTATAGAGAAAAGTTACTTGTTTTCATGATATCTGCCAGCACCCAAGCGTTGTTGAAAGAGTTTTGCGGCACCCTGTGTATGTATGTATATATATATATATATATATATATATATATATATATATATATATATATATATATATATATATAGAGAGAGAGAGAGAGAGAGAGAGAGATTTATGCTTGACACAACTGCAACGTATAATCACGTATTATCTTTGCGCATGATAAGATTTTCAGATTTAATTTTAAAAATAAAAAAAACTGTAGCATCCAGTTTTTGTAAATCAACAGGCAGGTTGTTAAACATTGTAGTTACTAATTCCCAGTTCGAGCATCTACAGTGATATTATTTTTCCCCCATGCAAGTTGTTCCACTATCTACTTTGTTACCTCCAGAAATGACTTACGTGTTAGAAAGTCTTAAGACAACTGAACTTGAGATAATCAGTTAGGAAATTTATATGGAGCTGTTAAAGAAGCTACAATCCGGAAATTAAACATGGAGGCTAAGGATTTTTTAATTATTTTATTTATTTATTTACGAGCATATTTTTGCGCACAAATTCGTGTCTTCCATGTCCAGACAATTCGGTCTTAACGTTCAAAATATGTGAGTAGTATTTTACAAATGATGATAATATTTTTAGAGGACAATTTTCGGGATTGTTGCTCGACTGACCTCTCCGTAAGTTTGTGCGGACAGCTGAAAGCACACACATGAAATTATTTAAATAGATATGCATTAATTTTAATAAGTATTTTCTCATTGTTACAGTTTGACTGGAGAACGATGAAGGGGACACGATGTAAAGTGCCTGGATTGAAACACAAAGGTAAGTGAAGTTTATTTACTCAGTGTGCAAACATCCGTTATATCATTAGCAGTGATAAGCAGTAAAGTAGCAGTGTGCTTCAATAGTTGCGGAACCCAAATTTTGATGGTTTGTAACCAGTGGCGTCGCATACGGGTGTTCACAATAATATTTTTGTACTGAATGGAGATTTACTCCTCTCCCTTGTAACTTCATCTTCAATTGAAAAAGTGAGAATAACAGTTCAATTTATTTTCAACAATTTCCCCCCAACACCACGCTATATTTGAAGTAATACAAGGAGGACCTAGGGGAAATTGTCCCTCTCCCTCTTAAAATCCGCCAGGTTTAGCGAATTCTCGCTAAAGTTTGCAAGTATGTAGCACAGACCTTTTCGAGTTCCCCTAGACATGCCTTGTATATGCTGCACTCTGGTGCCGAATGAAAGAAGTATTATCGCTTGCATCAGTGTTCGCACAGCGAAGTGAGCATCTTCGGGGTATTGTGGCCAACAGTCCTTTAGCTGTCAGCTCTATGCAACACGCACAGCAATTGTGTTCAACGCCCTCCGTGGAACACTGTAGGAGTCAGTGTTACCAACTATCTAAAAAAAGTTATCAGACATGAAAGAAGTCGTGCCAGAGTAAATTGTGTGTATATACTCGGATATCAAACGTAGTATTTTTTCGAATAAATATATGTAAGTGTGTGTGTGTGTGTGTGCATTTTATATGTACGTAATTTAAGACATATACATGAGTGTTCACGTGCTCATGTGAACATTATCAGGCGACGAAAACCGTAACAGATATTTACACAGGTTTTTTGCATTATTTACTTTACTCAAATTTTTAAGAAACTTTCAGACCGAAGCGACAAGCGATACGTGTCAATTGTAAGCGAACCCTCAGAATTCAATGCAACATATCGAGCCAAAGTGACATGACAAACTGCACATGTCGCTTAGACTGGATAGTTTTCTCAGTACAATACTGTACATTGTGTAGCCTTGGTCTGTTGTTTGCATAAGCAGGGTAAATGCTCGTTTGTAGACTGAAGGGGCGCATGTCGCTTGTTACTTGTCACTTTGGCGTGAACCTGAAATATCGCTAAGAGACCTTTCAGACCAAGGAGACACCCGGCAGGGGAAAAACGACACGTGCCATTTGGAAACGTACCTTCAGAAACTAATGAGACCTTTCGTACTGAAGTGACATCACAATTCGCACATGTCGCTCGGATTGGCATATTTCCGTGCCGTTTGCCGTTTCGTTGTGAAACCCTCTCGATTCGGTCTGAAAGCTGCCTTAGGGAGATTTCACACCGAAGCGACTGGCGACACGTGAGGATTTCACCAATCAAACGCAGGCTTGAGTGGCATGTAATCCGTTGTGAAATGTTGCTCTTTTAAAACACCAAGACTGGTGATGAAATTTAGGAATTGGTGTTATATCACACCGATCTTCTTCTTGTGGAAAATAAATATTAGTGTTCTAAAGCATCAGGTAACGAGTTTTGTAACATTATTTGGTGTGGCTACTGAGTTCCTACCCCTTTGGTGTTGGAGAGTTGGGTTATAACAAGGGAGCAGAAGTTGATGAAATGTCATCTTTATTCTGACATCTCGGACACGATGCCCATTAAATATTCACAATATTACACTTCGTTTAGAACACCAAAAAGGTAATTTTAAAGTGAATTTTTTTGCCAACTTTCAGGTTTTAGGTCATTTTCCCGTCATTTTTCATATTTTTTGTCATATTTTGTCACTTCTTTCATTTCGGTAATATCCTTGAGTCTATAGGCGGCCTATATATATATATATATATATATATATATATATATATATATATATATATATATATATATATCGCAGAATTGCAATTTACGAACAAACAAAAATTGTCTTACGTGGATCGTGATAATTTCTTTTCTTTCCAGTGCCACAGAAACACACCATACTACATCACCAGACAAAGATGTTGGAAATTAATGCATTTTACACCAATTCATTCAGTGTATACGACTTTTTCATTAATTGTTTTAAATTATTCGGTTGTTTCCATTGGAAATCCTCGTTGTATACTTTAATTGAATGTCCATGTGGTGCCTTTTTTTAAAAGCAAGATTGAATTTCAATTCTTAACCCGAAACTAACAAATTTAATGGTAATTTTTTGCATTTTCCCCCATATTTAGGACATTCTATAGGTCATGTACCTATATTTTTCAGGTCAACTTCTGCTCCCTAGTAATTATGAACCCTAGCAAGCTAACGTGTCCTGTGCCAAACGTTAAAGCAAACCATTCGTATGCTGGACTACTGATTTCTAAAAACTCAATACACTGACCAAGGCAGAATTTATTTCATTTTAAAACATACAACTAAAGGTTATCAACTACGTTCCAGAAGAAAGGAAATGCTTATCAAAATCGCCTGTCAGGTGAAACAACAGTTGACAGGAGAAGGCCACCTGCTGGAACATCTGGAAAGGAATGTTCCAGATAAACAACTTTCTAATAATCTTGTGTCTGGAGGGGAGTGATTTTTGTGTGTGTATATACGTGGGTCGTTCAATATATAAGTTTCCGTATACTGTAAAAAAAAATATTTTTAAGATACATAAAATACTATACATGCATGTGCAGGAGGATCCTTCCTCACTTCTCCACATAATCCCCATAGAGATTCAGGCATTTGTCCCACCGTTGCACCAATTTGTCCATACCCTTTGCAAGAAAATCAGGGCTCTGGCTATTACGCACTATTCTCACATTCCGCTTCACTTCTTCATCTGTTTCGAAACGGTAACCTTGCAATTCAGACTTTAACACCGGAAAAAGATGGAAATCACTCGGCGCTAAATCAGGGCTGTATGGAGGGTGGGGCAGCCGTTCCCACCCCAATTCTTCAATTTTGTGTTGTGTTTGCACTGCTGAGTGGGAGCGAGCGTTATCGTCAAGAAGAATGACACCAGCTGACAGGAGACCTGGTCGCTTATGTCGAATTGCGTTTTTCAGTTTATCCAATGTTTGACAATAACGGTCAGCATTAATTGTTCTTCATCGTTCCAAAAAGTCCATAAGCAGAACGCCTTTAGCATCAGTGCTTCTGAACTCCTTATGACGCGAGCCCGTGTTTTCCGAACAAGCATTTACTTTTCTCCCTTGAGCGCATGCGCCTTCACTTCTGATAACGAATCGATTGTTGTTCCTTGTAGACGAAGGATGGCGCTTGTCAACCATGTGCTTCTTTTTAATGGCATTGCTTTATACAATATTTTATAGCACAGGGAAACTTATATATTGAACGTCCCTAGTATATATATATATATATATATATATATATATATATATATATATATATAGGTAATGGACAAAGTAATATGAACACCTTGGTTTGCAAAGGCCTATATACGCCGTCGTGGAAAAGGAACAACACTCAGCAGAGATTTCAACCATCTAGTGGCGATGAAAGCAAACATATCAGTCTATCAGAAGCTGGTGTGAGAGTTGCATGCGGGCAGTCAGCTATCCGTCAAATGCAGATATGTCCGACCTTTCAGACTTCAAAAGAGGCATGATCATAGGAGCATCTGTGACAAAAACAGCTACACTTGTTGGTGTAGCACGGAGCACAGTGTCAACTGTTCTGACAGCCTACAGACAACATGGAAAGACAACGTCTGCAAAGGAGAATAGTGGGCGAAAAACAAAGTTATCTAACAGGGATCGACGTGTGTTGAAGCGAATAGTGACTCGAAAGCACAAGACAACACTGTCCCAGATAACCGCAGAGATGAACAATCACCTCCAGGACCCTGTATCAACGAAACTCATTCAAAGGGAGCTGCATTCTGTGAACATTCATGGCAGAGTTGCCATCCCCAAACCGTTGGTGACTCCACGTAATGCAGTGACACGAAGAAGGTGGTGCCAAGAGCACAAGAATTGGACACAGCAGCAATGGGAACATGTGATATGGTCAGACGAATCGTCTTTCACATTATTTCAGACCACAGGACGTGTTTATGTGTGGAGAACTCCTGCTGAAGCATTTGATATTGACTGCTTAGTGCCTACCGTGAAACATGGTGGGGGGTCGGTGAAGGTTTGGGGGGCTATATCTTGGAATGGTGTTGGCCCACTTGTCGTCCTGCGTGGGAGAATCAACACAGAGAAGTACTGCACCATCCTGGGTGACCACCTCCATCCCATGGTCAAACTTTGTTTCCCGATGCATGCCCCATCTTCCAAGATGATAACGCCCCTATTCACACTGCTAGGTGCGTTGATGAGCACAGTGATGAGGTAGATCATCTCATCTGGTGTCCACAGTCCCCCGATCTTAACATCATTGAGCCTTTGTGGGGTATTTTGAAGGCCAAAGTGCGTAATCGGTTTCCACCTCCAATGACACTTTCGGAACTTGAGACTGTTTTGTGCGAGGAGTGGCTACGTATTCCAGTTCACACTGTACAGGACCTTTATTTGTCTATCCCACGTAGGATACAAGCTGTCATTCAGGCAAGGGGGGGGGGGCAACCCCCTACTAATACAAGTTTTCTGCAATTGCATTGATGTTCATATTATTTTGTCCATTACCTGTATATACTCGTATATATCTTCCTGTTTTTGTACATTATATCATTTGCACTTGGTACAGAGTCTGAAGAAGACCTTGCTAGAAGGTTGAAACGTAACGTTTAGTTTTATGTTTGAAAATACAATAAATTCTGCTTTGGTCAGCATATTGAGTTTTTGGTTATCATGGAAACAAGGCTTAATGGTGTTATTAGTCTACTGATTTCTTCAGAATTAAAACGCAGCCTAAATTTTGCAAAAACTATTTTCGTTACTACAAAAGTTAATATTTACTTCCAAATACATGAATAGCATGGGAGGAATGCAAAATTACATTCTTATAAGTATTGTGTGTACTTGAAACAACGCTTTGACTGATTTTCACGACACATAGCTTTGGAGCAACGGCAGCGGAAAAATTTGGTCGTCGTTCCTCTTGCTTGAGGGCCAGAATCAGTGATGTGCCGTAGACTATAAGTTTACGTCTACATGCGTTGTCTACACGTAATCTACGGGTAGATTACATTGGGTTGTAGTTTACATAGACTACGTAGACAATCTAAAGTGCATTAAAATTAATTTTCAAGGATTTCATGAAAGGAAAGTGAAAATGCAAAAAACAACAACAGATGGCAGTCGTGAGGCAAGACTGGTCTTTTTCCCATAAAACACTAAAATATTTCTTATATTAGGTTTCTTCCTAGGTGAGAAATTGTTCGAATTTGGAAGAAAGGGTATGAAAAGTTCTCCTCACACACCAGCAACTGATACGCAGTATAATTTCATTTTAATTCCACGGCGCCGTTTGCTAAGTTATCACCTTTCGCCATGTTGTTTACATACATACATCTACGTGTATAAAATAGTCTACGTGTAGAATGTAGACTATCGTTGTTTACGCGTAGACGCACATCACTGGCCAGAATGCAGAAGTCTTCCTTCCCTGTTTTTGAGGATCTTCATTAGCTTTTTGCATTTCCACATTCATGATGATAGGAAAATCGTACGAAGTTGTTATGGAAATTTTGGTGTACGTAGACACTAACGTTTCGTCCGCCAGACGACGCAAAATTAAAAAACCGTTAAGAACAAACTGAAGGAACTCTTGTAAAAGGGCGCCGATGCTTCCCTGTCAGTCTCCCAGATCCAAATGAAGGTAGACGGAACGGGGAGCAGAAGATTTTAGTGCAAGGGGGTGAAACAAGAAAACGGCGTAGTCTGCCACACGACGCGTTAGCTTTCTAGGAACTATTCTCAAGCGACATGTGTCGCGTGTCGTTTCGTTCTGAAAGCTGCCTTAGGCCCGCTTCAGACGAAAGCATTTCCCTTATCATTTTTCTTAACATTTATGCCATGACCAAAAAACTACCGTGTAAAGTGAGAAATGTTATGGCATTTCAGATGCCATGGCATTTCTCAAGGATAGGCTCGGTCCGTAGCATTTTTCGTAGCGTAGCCAATCAGAAGCGACCTCATGGTCACGAGTGCAGTTGTAATGGTGGCCGCGTGAAATGTAAGCAATGTATCACTTCGCATTTTTAAAAGACAATAACTATTCAACCGAGAGGAATAACATGTCCTATTAAATGGTTTTAGGTACAGAAGAATGGCGCTGCTTAAATACATATTTTATAACGTATGCAGTACACGCATGTAAACACCGTGCACTCACCATCAGAGGCGTCTCGTGAACGCATGCGGTGCATGCTGCGCATGCGTCAATTGTGGTAAAAAGAAGGACAGCTTGCTCTGCGACGACATTCATGAGCATTTCTACATTCTAATTCCTTCATATAGGAGAAGTATTTATTCTACACGAGAGCGCTCAACTAAGCTTATATTACATTTCTTGGATCTGAAGTGAAAGAAAGTAATAATTATTTTCCCACAATTGAGGCATGCGTCACTTCAGATCCAAGCGCTCTCGTGTAAAATAAATACTTCTCCTATATGAAGGAATTAGAATGTAGAAATGCTCATGAATGTCGTCGCAGAGCAAGCTGCCCTATATCCCACAATTGACGCATGCGCAGTATGCACCGCATGCGTTCACGAGGCGCCTCTGCTCACCATAGATGGTGTAACTCAACGTGCCTTTCGTGCTGTATGTATTATACATTGAAATCGGAAAAAGTAACCGAAATGTTACATGAAATGCTTTGCTAGGGAAATGCTTTCTTAAAAAGCCGGTCTCACAGTGCAGTTAGATCTTCCCCTCCCACCATAAACGCAAAATAACTATACTAGAAATAGACCATATCTTGATCTAATCTAACGGTACCACCCCGCTTTACGAAACGACGGAAGTTGAGTCTCCTTGGCAAGGGCAAGCGTTGCACAACTGCACAAACACAAGCTTCCTGCCCGCGCTTCGATTTCACAAGCACCGGCGCACACAAGACTTTCGACAATGTTGGAAAGCAAAACACGACAATAAAACCAGTCCCCTCTATTTTGAACGCCATGCGCCGCTTTGGCAAGACTGGAGAGTTCTTGCATCTGAATTAATTGCAGGCAACATTCTTTAGGAAAAGAAACATTCGCAAGAAACGTAGCGAGTAACAACGCACGCCGTCTACGTGAGAATGGATTTGCATGATATTAGCATTTTATCTGCAGCTTTTTTGGGCACTTGGGAGTTTCCTTGGGAACTGTCCTTGTGGGATAAATATCCAGGAATGTTATGGATAAGTGGGGATTTAAGAAAGGAAATAATTACACTGGGAAAGGGCCGAGTGGTTTGGACTTGAAAATCATTCCGACAACCAGAGCCGTGTACCAGATAGAAATAACTACGGTTTATGACGAGTTTATAGGACGCAGATGCTTCCAGTTAAGCAAATAACTCCTGATTTCATTGACCGCCCCCCGTGGCGGAGTGGTTAGCAGAGCGCCTGGTCTTGAGTGAGCGTCCCTTCGTCAATTTCAACATATCACTCATCCTCATCTTCGCGATTAGCCAAAAGTGGCGTAAAAGCGCTGTAAAATAAATCCAAATCAAACAATTCTGACTACATGGGATTTTTTGACATACTTAAAAATATCCAAATTACTGAAATGATTTCCTAAAAGAAGTACTACATAAAAACATGAGGTTGAAACTTGTAAAGTGTCTTTTTATGTAAATAAAAGCTGCCTTTATCAGCATCTTTAGTGCTTTTCTAACAACAAGGCTTAATCGTGTTACCATAGAAATCGTTCAAATTTTGCAACAATAATATTACAATAGTATTAATACTACTAATTACTATTATCATTCTGATTATTATTAATATTCAATAAGAACAACTAGAGGGCTTCCCCGATGGCGCAGTGGTAGCATCGTCGCCTTGTAATCAACGGGTCGCGGGTTCGATAACCGGTGGAGGAACATAGTGGTTCGGATCCCACTTAAAACTGTAGGTCCAGTCCCGATTAGCCTACTAGAGACTAATGAAGATAAACCAATGTATTCCAAATTGAATATTTTTATGGTTGTTATCATCATTAAATACTTGCGGAGACTCTTTTACTCGATCCAACAGATGAGCGAATGTCAAATTAACTGCTTTTCATTATGTTTGCTTTCCTAAGTTGGTAGACTGGACTGAAATGCATAAGTACTACATTTTGTTATTAACTTTTACGCACCTGGTTCAAGAAGACACGTTAAAAGTTAAGGGGAAATTCTAGACATAAAGTTTATGTTGTGTGACTTCTCGCCCAACACTGTAATACTGTCTGAAATTTTACGAACTATGGAATAATTTATTCTTTACGTTAATTTGTATGAAATCATAACATGGTTCATGTGACCTGTAGGAAGGCCAAGACGAAGATGGAGGGACAACGTTGAGATGGACCTAAAGGAAATCGGTAGGGATGGAAAAGAGTATATAGATCTTTCTCAGGATAGGGACAGATGGAAGGCCTGTGTTGCTGCAGCCATGAACCTTCGGGTTTAAGAAGGCTAGAGAGTTAGTTAACGTGGTTCATGTGTTTTACCCTCAATTGTTTTCGATTTAACGCAACTTTTACTTTAGTTATTCTGTTCGAGAACTTACTGAACTTTATTTATGTTATTATTAATAATAAAAATAACAAGCTTTCTGTTTTTCTTGTTATATCTTGAAATGAAGCGCATCGTATCCCTCTCCCCTCCACGCTCATGTTAGCATGCCATGTTATATGGAGAATGTCAATCGTCTACTGCTTCTTACTTCAATTATTCTAACGCTAAGTACATGGGCGTAACTTAGGACTTAACTTGGGGGGTTGGGGCAGATACTAACTTGAAGCTTAAATTTGGGGGGAATCAGAGTTTTTCATCATATAAAAATAGTGTCCAGGATTATATTCTAAATAACTATTACATTTACGAATTCACAAATATTATTATTTATTAGCTCCTTAGGTCTCAGGAAGTTACTTGTAAATTTTAAAAACCTGAAACTTTTGGGGAGCAACTTGCCCCCGCCAAGTTGCGCCTATGGCTAAGTATATGTGGGATTTGTGTATTATATTCAGTACAGGTTTACATTTATCAGTCTCATCTATTCCCTATTCATCCTCAAAGTTGCGAGTAACCAGAAGTGGCAGAAAAGCGCCGTAAATCAAGTAAATCAAACAAATAGATGAGAGCAATCTCAAATTTGTCAGGAAATTTCCAGCATCTCCAAAATTGTTGGTTGAAGACAGAAGACGGGGCAATGAGAATGTGGAAACGTAGTCGGTGATGTGTTGAGCGAAGCGTTGAAAGAGAAGTTTTCTACCCGTTCCTTCTTTTACTTTGCGAAACACGAGCAACTAATCCAGGTTTCGTCTTTCTCTCTTTCTGATCCATTGAGTTCGTCTCCGGCCAACGTGACGAACCTCTTGAAACACCCGATTAACACCGAGAAAATTTTCTCTTTCTTGCAAAAAGACCCGATGGAGCAGGGAAAAAAAAGAACGGCCACGCGTCCACTGAGCAGTGGACCATCCCTGCAATCCCTCTCCTCCCAGTTCGACCATTAAGCAATGACTGCAGTGGTACCAGATCTCCAAACGGTTTTTGCGCGCTTCAGAGCCTTGCGTTTCCTCTATTACGCCAAGAGTTGAGGTTACCGTTATGGGACTGTTGCTGGTTTCGTGGCTGCCAGGATAACTCGAGTTCTTCAACCTGCCGCCTTCAACTTTTACTTTCCAAGTGCGGGCGCATGCTAGCGGAAAGAGACTGCAAAAGAGTGAAAGGTTTTGTAGGGGGGGAGAGGTGGAGAGGGGGGATATGTGAACACGCCCTCATCAGGCTCCACCCAAAGGCGAAAAAACAGCGATAAGCTATCAGTATCGTGGTTCTTGGTGTAATAGAATTGTCCAAAAGTAAGTTTTTAAAGGGTTGCAGAAGTCTCGAGGAGCTTTTGCTCATTGCAAGAGGTTCAGCCACGTCCAACTGTGGAGAAAGGAGCTTCAGGTTTCACCAGCAGACTCTTGTTGGATGAGCTCATTCACTGCCCCACTTAGGCGACTGCAAGAACTAATGTAGGTCAGTCAGCGAAGCTGTCGTTGACTACCTCGAAGCTGGTTTCCCAGAGTGTTCTCTCTCTCTCTCCCTCTCTTTCTCCACGCACACACACACTAAGGCACTGGGGCACTCTCAGTTACACCGTGGGCTCCCATCGGCACGGTTGGGAGCAGCTCCTCGTGATAAGGTGCCAAAATTTTTATGTACAAGAACATTTGAAGGATTTGCCACCCTGTGTGACAGTGCAATCATCTTTGGGGAGATCTGCAACGGTACTCGTACGTTCAAAGGATTCTCGTGCGTGTGTGTGTGAGAGAGAGTGCGTATGAATGTGCGTGCGAGTGTGTGAGTGCCTGAACCTAATTTTTTGGTGAACGAGTTATTGGAAAGCCAACAGGCTTTGAGGATTACTCCCATAGTACCAAGGGAAAGTGATCGACACCTAGTGCTTTCAGTGAGGATTATCGCAGTTCTTTCGTGATAGAAAACCCTTGTGCAGTGGCTATCGTGGAAACACTCTTGTGGAGCTTTAATCGACAATTCTCTCGCGTTGTGTTCCTCCAGTGAGCGACATATCGGGATACACAAGTGGAAGACACCCTGTCAAGCATGAAGAGGAGAAGATAGCAAGGACCTCCGTGTCAAGAACTCCGTTTTAACAGTACCAGAAGTCCTTGAGGAAGTTACGTCATAGGCTCATTTGCAAGTACCGCCGGTAGAGAAGGAAAACACAAAACATTGTGTCGTCACCAATCTTCAGCGGGTTGTCTTGTAGGATATGCACAAGGCGACGATTTAAGGTGAGTGATATGTAGAGATTGTGGGAGGCGGGATGTTACCACAAGGGTATCCTTGAACGATGTCAAAGGTCGATTATAATTTATAGCACGTCCTGGGTCTGCAGGACAATGGGAAAATGTCCAGTTTTTTGAGTAATTTTTACTTCCTGGGATGATTCCGGCTGTGGTTAATTATATCGATGATTCCAGTATGTTTTCTGCCCAAATACAGTAATGGTGTTGCCTGTTTTTTTTCTCTCGATTCTCCATTATGTTTCTTGTTGTTTGGATCTGAAGGGTATATACATGCTAATAGTCTTTGGTGGATAACATCGTAGGCGTACACTGGAGTAGATTGATGTACTTACTTTGCTTCTGCGCAAAGTTGACTCGAGTAACACATTAAAGTTCATACACTGCTAACGACGCACTTTTAATGCATCAAAATATACAGAAATGCATCAAAGTTCGTTTTTATCAGCTGCTGATCCATGTGATGCAATAAAGTGAGACGATCAGACACGATGATTTCAAAGAAACCAAAATTACACATTTAGCTGGTCCAATTGATGCACCAAATGAGTTTCATTGATCTGCAACTTAACTTAGCACTCGAAGTGGAAATTGTTAGGTGGAGGGATCTTTACTTGAACCTTAGGGCTATTTGGTGGGATGATAATGTGATACTAACGACACAACTGGTGAGGGGGACGCTTCACATGCATTTTGCTAGTAGGGGGATACCATCACTCCGGGGCCTACTCATTTCCAGCTCGGGGTGTAGGGGAGACCCTTCCCGAAGACATCCATATGTCAACTTCACTTCCTAGTAGTACACATTGCAGACTAATGAGGCTCTGGCGTTTGAACCCATAGCCAGTATAATCTTCTATGGCACTTGTTTTGTGTGCTGTGTCTGTGATTGTCCCTTCATCCGCCATCCATCTCATCACCACTTTAAACTGTAGGTCCAGTCCCGATTAGCCTCTCTGTGCATAAAGCAAACTTAAATCAACAATTCAATCAATCATCAGCATTCATCTAATCTAGAGTTACCAGATTTCTAAAATGAAAAAAACGGGACATATAGACATGGATATAGTTAAATTTATTTTATAACATTTTTAAACATTACACAGTCAATTGCAGTTTAAAGCATTGGTAATGCCGAATTTTTAACATTTTGACGAAATATATTAATATTTGAGTGAACTCTTGGCGTCCTTTAAGAGGACCTTTGTTTAGAATAATCACTACAATAAGAACACTTTCTTTTTGGCATGACGAAATAAATGAAAACTTTTTACATCACCAAAGCCCTGAATATTATCCACTCCACTCTGATTCCATTGGCCAAGAAAAGGAACAAGTGATAGCTGTATTAGAACCAGAACTGCCTTTGCCACTTGTGAGTCGCTTCTTATTCGACATATCGACAATGAGCAATTCTACACCAATGTTAATATGATTGGTTTAGTTTATTTTACTTCGCGTTTTGTGCCTCTTCGCTAATTTGCGAAGATGGGGATGAGTAATGAAATGATGAAATTGATGAATGGACATTCACAAACAACCAATCCCGATCGGAATTCGAACCCGGGATCCTTGGCGTCGCAGCGCCGCGATGTGCTAACCACTCGGCCACAGGGTCCGGCAATGTTAATATGAGGAATGAGTGGTAAATGGTAATTGGTATCCAGTTATTTATAAATTGTTATTAATTTCTTGTTGTATAAAATGATTTTGAAATTTGAATTCGTTTTTTCTTCTTTATATTCGGTACGATCAATTGTCTTTGCAACAACAATACGTAGACATCAATATCTTCATTGTCGACAAATTTTTGACATCTAATATCGTAGATGTGTTACAAGTGGACATGTTGGGAAAGGTAAAGATATGTTCGAACACTGTTAGAACTTCCCGTAAATTTACAATACTCTACCGTTAAAATTTAACAGCCTATAATTTAAAATAAAACTGTACGGAATCGTTTTTTTAAAAAAATTGGAATATTTTATCATGTATAATGATTAAAAATTGCAGTTGAGTACACTATAAGTGAATTTTTAAACACTGAGTTACTAAAGTTACATTTATTAGATAATTATATAATGCATTATGTAATGACCATTAATATTGGTTCTTCTTTTCTTACGGTAGTTGAGATGGCAGCGAAAATTGACGGTTTTTGACCGTTATTTCTTTAGAACCTTTGACAGTACTGGTGGTTAAAGGGTTGCCAGATCCTACCAAAAAGCCCAGATCAGATTTTGATGCACAAAATAGCAACAAATCAGAATTCACACCCGATGCTTGCATGTTTTTACCAATACGGTACCAAGAAGAATGCGAGCAGACGGTTCTAATTTTGTCTCTGTAAATATCAGAAGTGCAAGTGCGTGAAAGTACCTGACGTGGAACAATGACGGTGCAGAACGTCCTTTGCATACGCATTCCTTACGGGGCATCTACATAACGGTAAATGCATAACAAGAAAGAAACCCTTTTAAAAAGTGAGCGTGCATTTGTAAGTGTTGACAAACTGAGAATAAAAGTCACTACTTTCACCAGTGTTTATACGTGTGCCAATTAAAATTTTATCTAGGAGGGGATGCATTTCTGGATCTAGTATTCGTACACAGGAATAATAGTAGTAATTGTTAATAATAATAAAAACTAGAAGGAAGGTTTAAAATAATTTAAAACCACAACCCTTTAATTATCGGTATTCAAATGTATCCCCCCGTACAGTGTAAAACGTTGACTGGAGAAACAACAGTGTAAGATTGAAAATTTCCACATGTTGATTATTTTAGGCGTAAAGGAACGGGGGCGCCTAGAGCCTACTCTTGCCTACACGATGGCGACTCCCTTTTCTTCTCCGTTAATTCCCACCCTTGTCAGTGCTCGAATTGAAGGGTAATGGTATCCCCCAGATATAAAAATTTTAGCAAAGAATTCCTCCCCCAAGCTGTCTCATTGTCACCATGTCAGACCATTCCAGCTAAAATCCCAAGGGGTTCAGAGTGTGAGCACGAAACTATCATCTTTATTATTAACTAACTAAACTAACTAACTCTCTAGCCTTCTTAAACCCGAAGGTTCATGGCTGCAGCAACACAGGCCTTCCATCTATCCCTATTTTGAGCAAGATCTATATACTCTATTCCATCCCTATCGATTTCCTTTAGGTCTATCTCAACGTTGTCCTTCCATCTTCGTCTTGGTCTTCCTACAGGTCTCTTACCATCAGGTTTCCCAATAACAATCCTGTAAACTCCTCTTTCCTCTCCCATTCGTGCCACATGTAATTATTAACACAATCATAATTGTTATTACTATTGTTATGACATTACAAACTATACATACAAGTATTTGTCTCGAGCGTGCACTGTCTGTCCCTCTCCTGGCTTTCCCAAATTCCCAATTTTCACTTCTGTTGTCTCATTTTGCAGCAAACATTGGTTATTTTCTCGATTGATTTGTTTCTTTGATGGGACCGCGGTTGCACAGTCAGTGTGGCGTCTGACTGCCACGCGCTAGACCCCGGGTATGATTCCTGTGGGGAAATATTCCAGTAATGTCCCTGCCTGGAGCGGGCTCTGGAGTTTACCCAGCCTCTAACAAAGAGGGTAAAGGCTCGGCCGGAGCGTGGTGCTGGTCACGTCACTTTCGCATAGGATGAAGTAATCTTGGGATCACACTTCCTTCCTGCCGTCCCGGGATTACAAGATTCATAGTCTCGGATTTTAGGGATTAAGGCATTCTAAACATATTTCCCGTCTATATCCATCCGCGCTTAGCGTTAGCTACATTCCTCTTCCTGGCGCTACTGTCTTCAATAATTTCGTACCCTTTTCTTTCGTCAAAACTCGACTTAAAACTACCACAGCGACATTACCAATATAGAATATCAGAATAAAATCAGCATGAATGTATTTTTAAACACTGAATCATTAAATTACATTTCTTAGGATAACTATGAAATGCCCATTAATTTTATTTTGTACGGTAATTTTTTGGTAACGGAAATTGATGGTCTCTGGCCGTGATTTCTTCAGTAAACATTTTTACAGTGAAGAAAATTAACTTTTGTTGCTATGGCTACTTGGATTTCTTAGGCTGTGCGATCCATAGGAGGATGCCAATCTTTGTTTTTGTTTTGAATTTTGTTTACGTCACTTTTCTGTCACTTTTGGCCAATTGCGATCATCGTAATGCTATTTATATGGAATTGATGATGAAACACTCGGGCCTCGAACCCAGAACCTTCATACAGTAGTTGATTACTCAAGTGCTCGGCACAGCCCTGCAAAAACTCCTGATGACATCCATGCATATGCCCAATCGTACTTCTTACCACCTTGAACGTAACTTCATAATTGAAATTAGAACCTCATCTCTATAATGAATCTTTGGAATCCTTATACACGTATCTTTTGCCCAAGCTTACTGAAATCTTCATTTTGTGTCAGTCGAAAACATTTTGGGTTCATAACATGTGCGTCCCCAGAAAATTTAGTACCATCTTTGGTGTCTTGTTACACCCTTTGCTGTCAAACTACATCAAGTATGTAGGTCTATAACACTCGATAGGGTGTTGTGAAATATCAATTAGTGTGCAACTCAGCTGCATATTATTTAGAATGTAGGAATAATAACAGTAATATAATTGTTATGGTTATTATATATTACTAAGTACTACTATCAACTAATAAAAATGAACCATGTTTGTACGAAATGTTTACTTAATTATTGTTATAATCTTGGGGAGATTTGTCTTCTCGATCCACCCGACAAGCAACTATCCAGAACAACTATTTTCATTACTTGCTTTAAAGTTTAAAGTCGTGTACCGATAATTAGTCACTATATTTTGTTAAATTTTACATAAGAAACAGTTATAAACGTTAGGGAAAATATTAGTCATTATGTTTGACCATTCACATCAAACTGTATATTTTGGAACTTGGAAAACTATAGAACCATTTATTCTCTGGATTATATGAGAGCATAACCCGGTTAGTGTAATCTGCACTGCACACTATAATAAATCCAAATTGACTACAAATACAATTCATTTCAATATTTATTGGAGTTAACATTTTTCCATCTACTTTTTTAAACTTTAGTTCTTACTTTGTATATTCTGTTCAAATATTAACTAACTGAACTTTGTTTGTTATTAACAATAGAAATAATAAGCTACAATTCTGACAAAACTTTTTATAACTTCGAATGAACGATGCGAATTTCCAGGGGTTCAATCTCCCGACGCTCCAGGAGCTGGTAACCCCAGTCACAGCATTCGTTGAAGCATTCGCAATTCGCGAATGCCAATTTTACTTCAATGCTGGCAACAAAAGGTTAATTTTTGCCACTCTAGCGGCGTTGTTTCTCTTTCTACGGCGGGAGAATAAAAACTTTTCCAAACAACTTTCTCCTCGCATGACCAGTCTGCGCGTTGGCGACTTTCTTCGTCGGAGACTCGAGCTGTCGAACAGGCGGGTAACACGAGGTGCTAGCCGCCTCCTGCTCCCAACGGTTACCATTGTGGTACTAGAGACATGTAACGGGCTGATGATAATGCCTAGCTGATTCTGTGCTTGTACAGAACCATGACGTAATGAGGCGGAGATCAGAACGCATCTTCGCTAGAGATGCCAACCCACAGATAAAGGAAAATGTTGTTTAACATGTGAAACTGTTCAATTCAGCTAAATTGTGATAGTATCTACTATAATTACATTATTATTTTGTTATTGTTAACAATTCATTATTCTTATTGCTATTTTCAGATAAATTTAATTCAGTTTATAGGTCTACACAATGGCGCAGTCGTAGCGTAGTCGTCTTGTAATCAAGGGGTCCCGGGTTCGATACCCGGTTGAGGCACATAGTGGTTTGGATTCCATTTTAAACTGTAGGTCCAACTCGATTCGCGGAGTTGGCGATCTAAGGTCGAAATTTTTGTTCTTAATACAGTATAATGTACTTTGCGACGTCCAACATCAAGGAACGTTCTAACATCAAATACTAGAAGCGTCATGGACATTATATATCATGCCAAGATGTATGGTAACAATTCTTTAGAGTTTCCAGCTAATAAGTAAAGTATTCAGATTATTACCCATACTGGGAAGGAAGTGCCATCATATACGTGGCATTTTTACCACTCATGCCTAACTCGTTAGCCCACCATGATGTGGTACATGAAAGGGAAGTTTACTGTTGCGTGTCTTTAGAAAAAGTCACTTACACCCAAAGCTAACTTGTATTTTCAAGTAAAAATGCGTCACTTATGTAAAAACAACCGCAGATAACTTGTAAATAGAAGTCGATAAATTGAAAGAAATTTGTACCATTCCAACAGGAATGCGTCGTTGACGTCAAAAGCAATTTTTTGTTTAGAACTCACCTTATTTCCATACAAACCAAGTATACCTCGATCTCAGGATTTGCAGTGGAATACACGACTTTGAAAACCAACCTTCTCCGGGAATCGAATTTAGGTACCTTGATCTTGTGGCCTTTCACACCACACCTCAAGCGGATTTGTGTTATTAAGTGCGTCACTGATGTCGGGATAACCTGGCTGGAATTTGTAACCTTAGTGGTCACTGATGTCAAAACAACCTCAAGTAAATTTTCAAAGAAGTACGCAATTTGATGTCAGAACAACCAGAAAAGAAGTGACATAAGTGAGTCACTAATGTCAAAATAACTTGACACATAACAACGTGATGAAGTGAATTAGAAATATTCAATAAAAGTGTGTCGCTGATGCCAAAATGACGTGAGGTGAAATTTGCGTCATTGATGTCAAAACAACCTGAACAAATATGTGACTTCAAGTAAAAGTGCGTCATTGATGTCAAAACAACCTGAACAAATATGTGACTTCTAGTAAAAGTGCGTCATTGATGTCAAAACAACCTGAATAAATATGTGACTTCTAGTAGAAGTGCGTCATTGATGTCAAAACAACCTGAACAAATATGTGACTTCAAGTAAAAGTGCATCATAGATGTCAATACAACCTCAAGCGAGTTTGAAATACCCAATAAGAGTGCATCATTGATGTCAAAGCAACATGAAGTGAACTTCTAACGTCAAATAAATCTGCGTCATCGGCTGAGTTTGAAGCACCCAATAAAAGTGTGCCATTCATATCAGAACAAGTTGAATGAAGGCATAATCAAGTAACACCCTATTGGATATAGAACCATTACAGAGAGGCAAACCTTACACCGTATGCAACACAGTTACGGAACGTCCCTTTTATGGCTAACGCATATGTTAACATAGCGTTACGTAACTCGTGACTCGGGCAATGTTGAAGCCACAAAATGGAGGTAAAGGATTGTATTAAGAAAACAAAGCACACTGACCAAGGAGCCCGCAAAAAACTGCTCCGGAAAGAGCAATTTGGTGTAACGTTTATGGTGCATTAGATAATTGCTCTCTAAGTTAAATGAGCAGTTTTTATTTACTAGGCTTGGGAAGTGATGCAACAGCCGTTTGCGTAATTGGAAAGGCGTTTGTTTACACATGGTTTGAAGGTTGCTTATTGGTTGTTTATTGTCTCATTTGAAATATTCTGCTGTAACATACACCACAACAGGTCTTGTCTATTTCCCAACGGTCTTATTCATTATTGTGTTTACATACTGAGGTGCCTCAGTGACCTAGTGCGTTCAGCGGTCGACTCACAATCTAGTCACGGAAGGTTCCCGTTTCGAGTTCCCGCCTGTGCGTGATTTCCTTATTCCTGTCATTTCCTTGCCCGGAGTTCGAACGTAGAATCTCCTGATTCGTTGCACGTTAACAAATGCATACATGGTTCGGATTATTTTGGTACCGATGACGCACTTGTACTTGAAGTCACGAAATCGGTTCAGTTCATTTTGACATTAATGACGCACTTTTACTTCATGGAAGTCACAAATTCGATTCGTGTTTTCTTGACATTGGCGACGTACTTTTACTTGAAGTCACATATTTGTAAGGTTGTTTTGACATCAATGACGCACTTTTACTTGAAGTCACAAATTTGTTCAGGTTGTTTTGACATCAATGACGCAATTTTACTTGAAGTCACATATTTGTTCAGGTTGTTTTGACATCAATGACGCAATCTTACTTGATGTTTCATATTTGTTCAGGTTGTTTTGACATCAACGACGCAATTTTACTTGAAGTCACAAATTTGTTCAGGTTGTTTTGTCATCAATGACGCACTTTTACTTGAAGTAAAAAATTCGATTCATGTTTTCTTGACATCAATTACGTACTTCTTGAAGTCAGGTATTGGATTCTTGTTTTCTTGACGTCAATGACGTAATTTTACTTGAAGTTTCAAATTGGTCAGGTTGTTTTGATATCAGCGACGCACTTTTACTTGAAGTGAGGAATTCGCTTCAGGTTGCTATGGCATCAGTGCACTTCTACGCAATGTTCACTTACTTTGATTTAGCTAACACAAATATAGCATTTCAATCTCCGGAACAACTCATATGACAAACTGCGCCCAAGGAATCCAAACGTGAGAGCCCTCCAAGCGACCTGCTGGCCAATTAGCCGAAGAGCAAATTGATTGCGTGTCGAAAACCACTTAATGCCATTTACTTCCTATCTCTCTCTCGCAACTCGTGCAGAGGCGGGAGAAGGATTACGCATGTTTCCTCCCCGTAACTCACGTGGGGTTATTCTCCCGTGCGCTCAACACTTGGGTAATCCTTATATTTCCAGTTTCCTGGAAACTGTGTTCCACATCGTGGATAGCTTTCTCATCCTCACCGTGGAAATGAAAGACTTTTTGACGTTGCATCAAATTTCAGGTACTGTTGAGACCACTTAGACGAACCAAGTCCTGCTTGAATTTGCTTTTAAAGTCCAGTTTATGCACAGTACGGCTAATCGGGGCTGGACCTACAGTTTAAAGTGGAATCCGAACAATTATGTGCCTCCACCGGGTATCGATCCCGGAACCCCTTGCGTAGCCGGTAGGATAACGAGGAGTTAGCCACCATTCATTCCCATCGTCACGATTACCCAAAAGTGGCATAAATGTGACATTAAATTCACTAAATCAACCCATCCTTACAATAAACCCGTATTCTAAATTGAAAAGTTTATCGGCAGTACCACCTTGGAGTCCCAGTGGTGCAGGTGGTAGTGTGTATGCGCTGGAAACCACCTACATGGTCGAGAATGCTCGGAGCAATACCTCCGCACCTCTATATAACTTCATACACATGGCAAAATGATGCGTGTACGATCAAGTATTTTATCTATCTGTGTGAACCAGTGGTGATTGTGTGAAAAACAGTATCCTTTTCTCTCCTTCACTACCCCGTACGTTGTTATATGCGCTCTGTTGCCTACCACGTGCTTTCTTGTGTAAACGCAATTTCACCAAGTGTGTCACCTGCACTTTCGTTCGCGTCTTGGTCACACCCGAGTGTTCACTTTCGATAACAACGGTTCTCAACCAAGGTCGCTGTACCTTCCCGAAGTCCTCTCCTCGAGCGTTTCAACGAATTGCTCTTGGTACCTGTGTCTTTGCTATTTCGCTTCGGGTTGTGATATATTTATTTACGCCCCACCACACACTCCGATTTGATGTTGATTGATTTTTTGTTATTTAACGTCGCTTTTCTGTAACTTTTGACTAATCGCGAGATAAGGATGATAATGTCGTTGAAGAGACACTCATGCCCAGGTCGGGATTCGAATCCGGGACCCCTGATGTCGTAACCATTCCGCCACGGAGGTCGACCTCCCATTCCGAGATTACATGAGAGTTGTACCGGTGCGTGTGGACAAGCAAGATATACAGTAGTGATTTATACAACATTTTAACAATGCATTTACTAGTGATGGCAATCATAACTTCTTCTTTTGTTCTAGGACATTTCGCCATTCTCATAGCCCCTTTCCCCATAAATGCGTTACATATATATTTCTTACTTTATTTATATATATATAAAAAAAATGGATGTATGTGTATGTGTGGGTGTGTATACGTATTTGTTTGATCCGGCATAACTCTCTAACGCCTGGATCAATTTCAACCAAACTTGGTACACATATGACTTACAATCTGGAAAGAAATACTGTGGGGGTAAGACACCCCTGGCACCTCTAGTGGTGGGGTGGGAAGGGGTGACATGTAAAATAATCGAGAACCACCGATATTAAATTCCGCACAAACAGACACCCGTGGCTCTATGCAATCCGCACAACGATAGTGTTTCTCGGGTTGTCTAACATTCAGGCTGTGTTGCGAATCGAATCCATAGTTCTCGTGGCACTCCCAATGCGGTTCAACTCCAAGTTCATCGCCTATCGGCATGGGGGGTGAGAGAGGGTGAAAAATAAAATGCCACAAATGACCTAGATTAGTGTCGAATCCATAGTTTTCGGAGTCGCTAAGCTAATTGGTGACATTCACGATCACATTTAAAATTAGTTAAATTTTACACTATAGTTAGAATTCATTATTATCCTGTCTAATAGAAGATTGAGATAAATAAATACCCGGGCAACGCCGCGTAATCAGCTAGAATAAGATGAGGTAATATTTCTGTACGGTTCCTTATTCGACAACCAAGCGAATCTTCAAATACTTCCATGTTCGTAGAGTTAGTATCCAGAAGTGTTCGACGTAACTCCAAAAACCAAACAATATTTTACCACTACTAGATTTACTTGTTTGAATATGCTAAAAGCTGAAAAGATATTTGGAAAATTAAACAATTACAACTAAACAAGTTAATAACAAGAAGAGAATGAAGTCTGACTACTAATGAATTTTGATAATTTTGAATAAAGTGGTCCCCACTTGGTTAGATGCACATGTCTCGTCATAGAGAAATGACGTAACGTAATAGAGTAAGGAACGTTGTTTTTCTGTGGTCCTCATTTTCGTCGCCAGAAATTGAATCCTCAGGTTTAACCTTTAGACCGCCGAGCGTGTTTTCGAAAGTAACCTCTCTCTGGCCGCCGCCTTGGCGCTCGATTTTTAAATTTTACACTTATTTCAGAAAAACGTTATATCTCGGAGACTATTTGAGCAATCTACTTCGGGTAACTTTTGTTTTGCAGCTAGAACATTAGGGCATGCAACCGTGCAGAAATTTAAACGCCAAAGCCAATAAGAGTGGTTGGGTGGGCCGCGGTCAGCAACTTTCAATGGAAAAAAATTATAAAAATGGGGAGTTTTTTTCACATATTCGATAATGTAATGCACCCAGGAACATGAAATGACTTTCATTCGGTTGAGAAGGACCATTCTTTGAAAATAAGGCTTAAGTTTGCCTCCTCTTTTAAAAATAGCGGGGGAAGAGGGGACAAACTCCCCATTTTTATGATTTTTTTCATTGAAAGTTGGGGGCCACGTCCCACCCAACCCATCCTATTGGCTCTGGCGCTTTGATCCCTGCACGGTTGCATGCCCTGATATTCTAGCTGCAAAACAAAAGTTACCCGAAGTAGATTGGTCAAATAGTCTACGAGTTATAACAATTTTTGTCGAATAAGTGTACAGATTTAACATTCGCGCCAGCTTCCATACGTAACTTTGGAGTCGGAGGGAGTGGTGTCCTGGGTTGGTGGGTATTCTTCCACATGACATTTCAAAGTTTTATCTCAACATCTGTCAGCGTTTACAACCTCACATACAAGTATGAAGGTCCTAAAAGCACATGCATTTTTTAATCAGCACGATGGTCCACCACAGTGGAGCATCGACGGACTATGCCTATATTTTCGATGGTCCACTGGTGGACCATTGGCCGACTAAAGGTTAAGAAGGAAATAAAGACCAAAAAATGGCAAAATGACCTTTTGTACTCGACATCATTGGAAAGCGTCGCTCTACACGTGAGTGTGAAGAAATATATAAAAAGCCTTCCATAGAGAAAGATATAGAACCCTGAAATCAACGTAAGGTGTAAGGAGAAAATTAATCCTAGACCCATCACAATGCCACATTACCAATCAACGAAGAAAAAAGTGAATGATGTTTGGAAAATCATCTCCTACATTCAGACGAGAAAAAAAACCTTTCTACCACGTCATGGTAATTTGTCCCACAACTTCTCACCACCTTGGAGATCAGTCGGTGGATGAATGACTGTTTGTTGTTTGACTTGCCTTCAAATTTCCAAAATTTTATCATTATTTTGTATTATTCATTCCATTGTGCACTTTCGTGTTGTAAACTACACGATAATATATTTTCTTTTCCATTGTACACTTTTTTCCGTTTGTTTCCCAGCAAACACTTTATACGTTTTAAGAAGTAAATAAATCCACCAAGTTTTTTACATTTTAAACAAGTTCTGGTTACATGTACATTGTTTTTCACGTAAGTACTCGTCTATACCTACACAGGGTTCTCACGTTCCAGTACGAATTTTGTTGTTCTTGGACGCACACTCTCCCACTTATAGTTTTTCTTGATTTCCCACAAATTTACTTTTTGGACTTATTCCCTTCTTAAATCTGCTGATTCAATTTTTGTAGGGGGGGGGGGGTCGGGCAAAAGTTGAACAGTAAAAACATAAAAGTATTATTACCACGGTTATAAATGTTATTATACAATAATAAATATTATAAACTAACAAAAATAAATTTTGTTCGAAATTATAATAATAATAATAATTATATAAATGGGGAGACTCGATACACCAAACGAGTGAATACCAGAACGACTATTTTCCATTATTTCTTTTGCATTTTATGCAGTTAGTATCTGAAATGCATTTTGATATTAACTTTTGCACGTCTCGTTCAAGAATAGGCTTTAAATGTTACGGGTATTATTTTTTTCATAAAGTGTGTTGTGTGACCTCTCACCTACAACTGTAATTATTAGAATTGTGGAAACTGTAGAAACATTTGTTCTTTGGATGAAATGGTAGAATGTAACCTTGTTGCTGTATTTTTCACTCAATGTTTTCCATCCAATGCATTTTTAACTAGATTCTTCTCTTTGATTACTAACTAAATTAACTTTTTTTAGTTCTTAACAATAAGAGTAACAAACTCTCGACATTCTTGTATCTTTAAATGAACAATGGTGATTTCCGGGGGGGGGGTCCACCCGTTCGACCCCCCCCCCCCCTGACGCCCATGGTGGCCCTGTATGATCTTTTGCATCTTCCACACCGTGGCTCCATCTCTACACCCCTCTCCGACCATCGAACGGATTGGTTAGCACATCGCGCTACGACGCCAGGGGTCCCGGGTTCGAATCCCTGCCTTGGCGTGGGTGTTTATGAGTGTGTCTTCATCAATTTCATATCATCACTAATACTTTTGCGATTAGCCAAAGTGGCAGGAAAGGGAAGTGAAATAAACCAAATTAATCAATCAACAACAACCACTCATCTTTCTAAACTTGAGGTTTTTCAAATCGTGTTTCAAATCCATAGTTTAATTTTTCTATTCTTCCGTGTTTCCTTTCTCCTGGAAATTGGGATATATGCGTCACCCTGTATCAGCCACGCGCTTACGTCATGGAAGTTTTTTTGGGGGAAAAATTTTATAGTTTAGCTACCAATTCTATATATCTTCACACAAAAATTGGGAGATCGTTTCGTTTGATTGACTTGTTATTGATTTTTAGTTATGGTTATTATGTTCAGTTGTTCTGCCTGCCTGTGGTGATCGAGGGGATGGGATTGAAATAAAACACCACCTCTTTATGCCTTTAGGATCGGTTTGGAAAGGTGGGTGAGACGTGCTGTTCGCAGTAATACAAGGTTAATGAAGCAAACTTTTAAGAATAAGGTTCAGCACGCTAACAATTTCAAAAGTGGTGCAAAATTAGGAAATTATCAAGAAGTTTTCTGCAACAACTTTTCAACGTCAGAAGTTATTATCATTTATGTAAAATGTTATTTCAATCAATGTCAAAACTTACAATATACATTGCTTAAATATATCTGAATTATATTGTTCCGCAAATTTTGGCTGACCAAAAAAAAAAATTGAGGAAATAATTGGGCATAAGGGGGGGGAGGAATCTTCTGCCTTTTTGGGGGGAGTGCGTCATATGCTTTGGGAGGGATGGGCCCCAGCCCTGTATCATGCTTCTATACAGATTTATCGAAATTCAAAACCCATCATCTCTTGCTTTATTCTTTAAATCTTTCATCTCGCCCATCCTTGAATACTGTTCCCCAATTTGGGCAATGGCCTCAAAAACCAATCTCACCAGAATAGATTCTGTTCTCAGTTTCTTTCTTGCAATTTTTCGCCATAGAATACCTTCCTTTCGACATGTATCCAAATCAGACACCATGGCTGCTCTGAATATTCACTCTTCATCCTTTCATCGTGATCTAGCTGACATGAAATTTTTATACAAGATAATAAATGGCACAATCAGAACAGATCTTCTAATCAGTAAATTCACACTTAGGTGCATTATACAATATACCCTTCAACAGTCTGAGGAGTTCTCGTATAGAGGTCATGGCTCAGTTTACTTGAGTTAAGTTCCCAGAGGTTGAATCTGCTGTAGACTTTAAATGCCATTAGTTTCCATCACCAGTGTAACAAAAGAGTAAAAGCAAAATGCAAATCGGAAAAAGGAACGTTAGTCTGTCATCATTCACTTAGTCGACAATTAGCGATGACATGCTTGTGCGAGAATACATTTTTTTCCCAACAGTGCATGCTCGAAGCTGCCTTTTCCCTTTTAGCTTTAGCGGTCTGCAACCTGACACCCACTGTCACTTTCCTCCGCGCAAATAAAAACAAACAACTTTCTTCCAGCGCTCTCTCGCTGTGTGTGTACGTGTGTGCATATTCATGATTGGCTGTATGGGAGAGTTGCTTGGTGCTTGTCACGCCATTGAAGGTGTCGAAAAAAAACACCTTGCCTTGTGCCCGTGTTCGATTTATCAGCATGCTCACTTTGAAGTACAAGAAGAATCACGACTCTGTGGAGAGTATGGGAGGTGGTGCTGATAGCACTGTGAAAAATCACACGTCACACTAACCTGCCCCCTGGTGCTTATGTGCATGGATGCAATTACTATGCTCAGTTTCGGTCGGATCTGATTATTTGGTCTAACTCTATCTCTCCACAAGAGGGTTCGAAATCAATGAAACCTTGGGTGGGAGAAAGTTCTTTATCTACAAACTCACCCTCCCCCACAAACATATGTGTAAATTATACGATATACACATTTGTAGTGTTATGAAAAGTAAAAATAAATTACTCAATTAAGATATATTATTATTATCATCATTATTACTAATATTATTGTGATGCACCATTCAATGTGTCAAAATACACATTAATACTATAATAATATAAGTGGCCGCGGTGGCTCAGTCGGTAACGCGTCTGACTACCATGCTCAAGGTCCCGGGTTCGATCCCCGGCCGGTTCAAATCCGGGAACTTTTCTAACGGTGGAAGCGGCCCCGGCGCCTACCCAGCGTCGAATAACATGGGTACCTGGGGGAAACCCTGGGGGGTAAAGGCGGTCAGGGGCGTGATGCTGATCACATCACCCCCACTCACGACCGGATCAAGAAAGTGTGGGGCGTTACCCCCACACCCCCTATACGCCTTCATGGCGTGGTGCTAAGCACAGGGGAACACTTTACCTTTACCTTTATTACTAATATTATTAATTCCATGAAGGAAATTAATTTATTACTTTTATACATATCAGATATTGCAAAGCAGTTAACTAATTCCTTTACTAACTGGTTAAAGATGATAATAAATTAGGAAATGGTTAAAGTGGTTTTATCATGTGTAGGTTTTTGTTTAGTTTGTGCTTTATGTTAATATAAATCAATTAGATTATATTCTTGTTTTAATTTTATTGTGCGTCACACAGATTCCAAAACGTGTCAATTGACACATATATTTTGATTTCAATAACACGTTAACATGCATAAACTGCAAATGATGCACCATTCAATGTGTCAAAATACACATAGAAATGTATAAGAGGGTATTTTATCAGATGAAGTTCCTTGTGATGCACTAAAATGCATCAATTTGGAAGATCAAGCAAGATCATTTAGAAGATAACGAACTTTAAATTTTAATGCATCAGTTGACACAGCTTAATGTGTAATTTTGTTATCTTCGAAATGATCTTGCCTGATCTTCCTAATTAATGCATTTTAGTGCATCACACGGAAGTTCATCTGATAAAAATACCCACTTATACATTTCTATGTGTATTTTGACACATTAAATAGTGCATCATTTTGCAGTTTATGCATGTTAACGTGTTATTGGAATCTGTGTGTATTGATGTAGATTTGTTAATGATCTCTTGAGAGAGAATGAATTCAGTACTCACAACTACACTACTTTGTGTGTGTTCTTGATATTATTCTTAGTAAAGTATATTTGAAATTAAAAGTAATTGCTTATCTTTTGTTTGTTACAACAAAAACTCTCCCCCCGGAAATTTTTGGTGGGGGGATTTTTGAGGCCAAGATTGTCGGTGTGGGGGAAATCCCCCGTCACCCTCCACAATTCCTCCTTGTGCTATTCTCTATTCTACAAGATTCTTCCTATTAATCTATGTCTATTCCATCCTTCTATCTTAACAGTGGTTTTCTATATGCACTTATCTTTGTTATTTTTCTTTGGCTAGTTTTTTGTTTTCCATTCTTTCTAAGTATCTACAGCATCTTTTTTTGTCTCTCATGTTTGTTTCCTCATGTCCTACTTTCTTATCTTAGAAGAGAAATAAATATACGACAAAAGTTGACTGTAACTTGTGGGGTATGGGGCATTCCTGTATTTTTGATACTCTTCCTGGGGCTGTAAGGGGTACCCTTTTCTGAAGACACCCAAATGACAACCTCTCATCCACGCAGTACACCCTGGACCGCTTTTTGCAGACTAATGAGGGACCATCATTGTGTTGTTGAAATGTGTTTGTAGTTGTCTCTTCATCCATCTCATGATATCACCATTCATCCCCATCACGTGGCATTGAACATCGCGCCACGACGTCAGACGTCCGGGGTTCGAATCCCGGTCTGAGAATGGGTGTTTGTGAGTGTCTATTAATCACTCATCCCTATCTTCACTATTAGCTAAAAGTGGCAGAAAAGCGAAGTAAAATAAACCAAATTAATCACTAATTTTAGCACTTGGTAAGTTTTCCGGTTGATTTGGACGCCGCAACCGAATTGCGCACACTTTAGATCCAGAATTGCGCACAAATCTCACTGACCTGTTTTGCGCACAGATTGTGATCCAACGCTGCCACTTTGATAGCTTTAAATTCTGTGCGCAAAACTGTTTTTTTTTTCCTTTAGACAAGAAGAGAGAGAGAAATTAGAAATAAAATGGTAAATCTCTTAAGGATTAAATAGATATTCAAGATACAATTTTCATACCAATTTACTCAAACTCAAAAGTTAGGTTAGGTTAATGACTGCACAACAAACACTTCTGTCAATCAAACCTCGTGACCTTCGGTGTATATATACACCGACCATTACATTCTAGTCCACCAATCAGGTTCATCCTCTATGCCTATCTAATGCTACCCTTCCAGGAAAAACACGTGTGAGTCCACACCAGCAGCTCCGACTTGTAAAAAATATTGGGGGGGGGGGCTCTGATCACTGAAATAAATGAATGAATGACTCACTCCCTCCCTTTTTAAAAATAAAAATTACGTCTTCGTATAGCAGTTTTTAAGCAGCTATTATATTCCTCATGCAAAAGAAATGTAACATGAAAAACGTTTAGAAAATGTTTCAAAGTCTTTTTATGTCTTTTGTGTCTGGTCATTTGTTTTTTAGAAAACAATTAACATTTTCATTGAAAAGTATGTATTTACATTAAGAGCCCAACCTAACAGTTTTATGCCGGCCTCGGTAGCCGAGCGTGTTGGGTGGTCGACTCAACTCGCTTTGATCCGGAGGTCTCATCGTACATATCAATATTGCCTGAAAGTCGTGTATACGATCTCAAATTGTTCAGAATTCACTAAACAACATACTGGTATAATTGTCATATCAACTCGTTATTTTGAAACTCATTTTAGTAAAAATGTTAACAATACTCATAATTATATACTTAGTATATAGTAATAAGTCATGTGTTTTGCTGTCTCCGGTCATAGCCTCCCCAAAGTTGATGGGCTAGAACATTTCAAATGTGTATTTAAAGTTAAGTTCATGTGGAACAATACAGAGTAAACTTTACAAGAGATGCAAAATAATACATTAGATCCTCTTAAGCAAAATTATTTGGGGGCTCTGCCGTCACATCGTTAACACTGGGGGGCTCGAGCCCCCCCAAGCCCCATGGAGTCGGCGCCTATGATACACACAAACAAACACAATAGAAGTGAGAACGCCTTGAGAAAATTTTACATCTGACAACATCGCCTCATTTTTTTGTGCGCATTGTGACAGCTTGTCAACGGCTTCTCAGATACCACTGATAAAACCGGTGAAGTGAGGGGGGGGGGAATCCGGCTGTAGCTGATTTGGACCCCTGGACCCCCCCCTAAATACATCCTAAATACATGCGTTCCACAGGATCGATCCAAGGACACTTTTAGATGTGCGATTTGTGTCTCATTTTCAAAATAGCATCCAGAAAAACTTTCTCCAACACAAGGAACGTTTTATTGCTTCTTGCGCTCTCCGTGGAGAAAATCGTAAAGTCTTCTGTAGCCAATTCGCATTCAATACTCTTGCACTGTACTTCCCTCCAAACAAGCACGTCTCGTATTACTCCTGGAAGTGATCAGGTCGGCGTATATAGGGCAAATCTGCAACTCAATGGTCGCCGCCTTGGAGTGTTGGATTGGTGATTTGCAAACATGTTACGTGGCGTTTCGGAATATATTACAGATCGGGCTGAAAAAGAAAAGAGACCATCTGGTTTATGTGGGTTAAATTCAGCTTCCTAGTTTCAGGTTCTAGCGTTGCTGCGCGCTTTCGGATGCTGAGGCAATACTACAACAACCCTTTGATTGCTTGATTTTGCTTCTCTCTGTCACTTTTGGCAAATCTCAAAGTTTAGGATGAATACTGATATGATGAAATGGACGAGAGGACAATCACAAACACATATGGACAGGACACAACGCGAACCGCACAGAGGATTATACTGCTGTGAGTCCAAACGCCCGAGTCTCGCTATTCTGCAAAATGCAGTCAAGGATATACTACGTGGGAGGAGGTTGACTTTTAGGCGTCTACGTAAAGGATCATCCCTTACAACACCCCTGATTTAGACGATGATGATGAGTGATGATGATGATGACATTGATGAAGGAACACTCACAAAGAACACCCATGCCCAGGCCTGGATTCGAACCCGGGGTCTCTTGCGTTGTAGCGCGCTTTGGAAGTGGCTACAGCCCTTTCAGAAGCAGAGTCTGCCTCTTCATTTGACTGTGCTTGATCAGCGCATCGAGTTCCCTCACAGCTGTCTTTTCTAGCTATCGAGGCAGCAGTCCTCACGATGCTAGGTCAACCGTTGATTTTATACTGCAGGAGGCCTTAGAAAGAGCGTTTCGCGGGCTAACAGCAGACGCCGCTCGCACACTATTGCCGATACTCTCGTGTCGTCTGCTCCTCAGCCGAACAAACAGGCCGAGGTAGCAAGAGGCAGAGGTCACTCACCCTTCCAGAAGGGTGCAGCTAGCTAGCTGTGTCAACCGGGCTCGCTCATTCGCGGACCTGATTTGTTCTCGCAAACACACCCCCATATTGTCGTCTGCTGCAAGCCCGCGAAGCGATCTTTCTAAGGCCTCCCACCGGGATCGAAGCCGAACCACTCGCATCAAATGCGACAGTTCTAACCACTGAGCTACACACAGAGAACTAAATGCATCATATCGATTTAATGCACCAGAATGCATCAATTGATGCACTAAAGTGTGTTTTATGGCTTCTTCAGAGAATCAGATTCACATTTGATGCAGTTGGGTGCATTTTTGTATGTCGTGAAAGAAACATCAAAGTGCATCATTTGATTCAAGTTAGGATTCCTTTCAGTCGAGATGCTCTTCAATGAATCAGTTGATGTTCCTTGATGCACCTTCCTGCATCTTTTTGGATGATGCACTTAAACGTTTGGTCTGAGCTACAGAGTTTATGTAGTTCAGACGAAACGTTTTAAGTGCATCATCAAAAAAGATGCATTCTGGTGCATCAAAACGCATCAAGGTGCATGAAAACTCATCAACTGACGCATTGAAGTGCATCTCGACTGAATCCTAACTTGAATCAAATGATGCACGTTGGTATTTCTTTCACGACATACAAAAATGCACCCAAATGCATCAAATGTGAATCTGATTCTCTGAAGAAGCCATAAAACACACTTTAGTGTATCAATCGATGCATTCTGGTGCATCAATCGATATGATGCATTTAGTTTTCTGAGTGTAAGCGTTAGCTCTAGGTTCACAATATTTTCTCTATTTATGCTACACCCAGTAGGGATGCAATAATATTTTCATAAGGGGTACCAGAGAGGGAGGCAGAGTGGATGGGTTGGGGTTGGACTGCATAAAATTATCCTCCCCAATGTCGTACTGGTAACATTGTCACCTTGTAATCAAGGGGTTCCGGTTTCGACACCCTTTAGAGGCACATAGTGGTTCGGATCCCACTGTAAATTTTAGGTCCAGTCCCGATTAGCCTCTTTGTGAGCAAAATAACGGGAAGACTGTTACATTTTAAGGTACAATATTGTACATTTTACTCTAAGTTGTTACAGTTCGGCACCAATTGTAGACTGTACGAGGGAGCCAATAGCTACGTTAACAGAAAATAGTGTGAGATGCTACATTTTTACCTAGCGTAGGTGCAACAACACTTCAAATCCGACCCTGCACATATGCGGAGGATAGATGGGTGTTGATGAAAGAATGCAAGAAAGCAGTAAGCATTTAATTCAGCTGAGAACAGAGGAGAACACAAGTTGGTTGGAGTCGTTTGGTAGCTGCAGAAGAGCAGTGAAAGCACAGCGGGGAGCTGAGTTCTTCCATAGAACGCTTTCTCATCATTATTCTCCACAATTGCACGCCACGACCTGTGCTACATACATGTTATGCTGGTCTCCTCATTTGCATGCTTCTTGCCTGAACGTCGCCTCCTTCTGCCGAGGATGCAAGAAATGAAGCTTGAAACCAATGGCTTCGATGCGCTATTCTTTGGCCAAAACTTCTTTCTTGGCATTAATGAACGGTCCTCGTATAAATGTTAGCGGGCCGTTTAAACCAGTGTTAGAATTAAAAATTTGCTTTTTTCGGGGCCAAGGGGTGCTAGTGGATGTTATTCATGGTTCATAATCAATCCTTCCCTTTTTAATGCTCACAACCCCTAAAAAAATAATATTCCACTAAATTGAATAATACTATTTACAATATTTATATTAACTTATTTTCTATTCATAATTATTACTGGATCAAGTTCTTTTACCGTGTTAGTAAAGGTAAGGTTTACAATATTCTGCAGTTAAATTTAACAGACTGTTAATTTTTTGAAAACGGAACGCGAAAGTTTCTTCTATTACAATTTGAATTTATTATACAGTGTGTCTATAAAGTCACTTAAAATTTCAATAAACTAATAACAAATCCTTTCTCCAAGTGATCTGATAAAATGTACTCTATAGAAGAGAGAATAGCCGTTGTTTGTGCTCGTCTTCGTGGAATGATTTATGAACAGGTGCGGACGGACTTCACTCGGAAATTCAGAAAACCAGGCCCCACCAGGCTGGCTATTAAGAACCTGATCAACAAATTCAAGTGAATAGGTAGTGTTGAGGTTGAAGAACGTCCTGGTAGGCCAGCCATAACACCACAAATTGTACAAAGTGTACAGGACGCGATCACACGTAGCCCCACCGCATCGACCACGCGACTCAGTATCCATAATCCCAGCATCTACCAACCGTGGCTCATAGCACGGTGGACTGGGGCACACCAAGCTTCTTACTATGCACCAACAGGATGGGGCACCACCCCATCTTGCCATAATCGTTCGTGATCACCTAAACGAAGTTTTCACCGGTAGATGGATTGGTCGTGTCTCGCAACGAGGAGTTTCCCCCACCCCTCGATCTGACCCCATTAGACTTTTTCATTTGAGGGTTTATCAAGTCTAAGGTGTACGGGGCGAGGATTCACAGCATAGCCCAGTTGAAACAACGCATTACGGCCGCAGTTGCTGAGATTACACCAGATATGTTGGAGAAGGTGTTTCGGGCTGTCGTAGATTGTTGGCATCTGTGCCTAGACTTGAGGGGTGGTCACATTGAGTTATACCGATTTTGTGTCCTACTGTGATATATGTTTCAGTACATATTGTATTTTGTACCATAAATCCTGTTCATGCAGAAATGTTAAGTGACTTTATAGACACCCTGTACATAATGTTAGATAATGATTATGAATTAATTTTAAAGAAATAAAAGTTGTATATGTATTGAATAACAAAAGAAATAACGTTAGGTACTGATTAATATTTCATGCATATTAACGTAAGTAGTAAGTAGTGTGTGTGAATCTACTTAGACGCTGTCAGTTCAAAGCCCAATCCATTCTTCCCTTCTTGCAAATCCGTGCAATAACCCTCGATTGTGCGGCAAATGCCCAACAAGTGGGGTAACTTAGGGTGAATCGGGTCACAGGGTAAATAGGGTCACTTTTGAATTTTTCTCTCCCTAGACAAAACCAAACGAACTGAAGGAAATGTTTCGATCTGGCAGTAAAGTTTGGAACTTGTAGTATCTGTTGAACGTAGAAGCTACCAAGTGTATTCGGAGCTGCCAAAAACTACAGATAATACTCGTGTTAAATGCAAGTAGACGAATAAAGCTGTGTTTTAAAAATGGCTATGCGTATTTATTAGTGTTGTACTGCACTAGATGCGATGTTTTAAAGACCATTTGTGCATAACATGATATTTAGTTGTCGTAGAAGAGATTATAAGATTTGCCGCCATCTTCGTCGTTGATTCAGTGTATCCAACTGATGAACAAAAATATGTTGCACTTTTAGGCGAATGGGGTCACGAAAATCTGGCGAATAAGGTCTGAAAGAGGCTTCTAAATTAATTGGTCTCCTATAGATGGGGAAATATGCAAAGAAATCGTTAACCTCGTGGAATGAGGACATGCAGAAAGCGATTAAGGCATTTGGAGAACGTAGGAACCAATGACATGCCGCAGAACTATTTGGCGTTCCTTATTCGTATCTCTAAAGAAAAATACAGAGTGGCCAGGAAAAAATCTCTGAGAAAAAAGGGAGTAAGCTACTTTCACCGTAAAGCATAAGGATGAACTGGTATCGCAGTTACTAAAATTATGTTCGTGTGGTTTTTGACTCGACCAGTGATGTGAGAAAAGTTGCGTTCGAATTTGTCGAGTCCACCGCACGCTCTCCTCATCAGACCCGGCATCAGAGCTTGTCTTTCCCGGTGAACGGGTCCGCAACAGTCGGTAGAGTCGGCTATTAAAATTACAGTTTTCATATTGTGTATTAACCTTGACTACAGAAGGTGTTGAAAATGATGTCCCTCTGCTGTAACACATTCTTGGAATCTCCGAAGTAAATTGACATTTACACGTTCAAGTTCGTCTACTGTAATTCTCCCGATTTCTCGTACAATACTCTCATTTAACTCACGGATGGTGTGCGGATTGTCTTTGTATACTTTATTTTTTATTCAGAACTGATCCTGTTACTCTAAACTTTTTTACGAGGTTTAATATAGTGGTCCTATGTGCACCGTGAACACCAGGAAATTTCGTTGCAAAACTTCGTCGCACTTCTCCACAATTCCTCTTTCCGAAGTAACACTCGACAAGATAAATCCTTTGTTGTAATGTAAACTTTTGTGGTGCCATATTAAGCCACAATCTTTAACACACGGGCACGACACAACACATATCTTCCGAGGGAGGATTATACTGGCGTCAGTCTGCAACGTCAACAGAAAGGGAAAGAGAGCGAAGGCAGGGAGATCGAAAAAAAAACAGACTGTAGCGTGCGACTGTCGCGGACCCGTTCATCGGGAAAGACAAACGCTGATGCCAGGCCGCTTGCCGTCGAGTCTCGTAGCGAATGTCAAAGAATGCTCTGGACAACGACCCTGTTCCTGTGAAACTGGTTGATTGGTTACAGTGGCAAGAAAATGTAAAGACTGTTTTCGAAGGAAATGTGCGAATTCACAAGGGAGAATGAAGTTTATCTGTGGAAGATGTGCGTGCAAAAAAGGTCATACACTCTAAACATAAGGTTTGTATTGGAAATTAAAGACAGATAATGCATATTTGAATGTTAGGTAAGTGACCTGTTTCACCTTCAGATATGACACGATTCCGGCCGCCGTGGCAGAGTGGTTAGCACACCGCACTACGACGCCAGGCGTCCTGGGTTCGAATCCTGTTTGTGAGTGTCATTCATCAATTTCATCATGTCATCACTTACCCTCATCTTCGCAAATTAGCTAAAAGTGGCACAAGAAGCGAAGTAAAATAAACCAAATCAATCAATGTAAATGCTACGGGCAAAAAAATGAGAGAACTTAACAAATTATTAGCTACTGGTGATTATAGTTAAAGGATCGCTTTATTATCGTATCCCCGAAAATTTTAAATTTAAATGATATTATAGGAAATATTTACATTGATTTTTTTGACCCGATTCACCCGAAGTTGTACTATAATTTGATTACTTAAATGTAGTTCTTGTTAAGCCTTTCGAGGTCAGGCCCACTTGGTCCACCACTACATATGTCCTTGCATAACTGTTTTTCGAAACGAGAGAGATTTTCAGAAAAGCCAAGTGATTAGGTAGCACTTTGTGTAACTCAATTTCAGCAATGCTTTTCATCTCTGTAAATTTCAGAAATATAACCAGCTATATTCCACTTTGCATGAACCTAATACTAAATATAAACAACTCTTCAGCGAAGCCTGAATTCCATTTAACGTCCAGAGACCTGGCACGAGGAGAGAGGCTTTCTTCCAACATACTCAGCTTGATTGATGAGTCTGTGTCGACCTCAGTGATAGAATCCACCAATGACTGCACATCAAATACCGTAATATATATACGAGTACCCACAACACAAAACATTCTGACGATTAACGGCGATATAATGACGGTATGCCTAGAGAATTCATCAAAGCTAACAGACAACAAAGAATGCGGTTTTGCCATTTCGCGTTCCTTAACGTTCATTTCGTGAAGGAGTCATTGGGATCCCATCACTGATGATGCACCAGTACAGAAATCCACATTGAAATTACTGCAATTTGTGGTGTGTTGTAGAGGCATAACTTTTACGTAGAAGAATGGTGCATATATTATTTTGATGGTCCTCACAATATTACTCGTATGGAATCAGGCTAGTGAAGAACCTGTGAAACCATAAAGTCGTGAAGAGGGCTTTGAACCCAAAAATTCTCTCCGCAACTCGAGCTACAAGAAGGTCGAGGAATTTGCAGACAAAGCGAGACCGATGTTGAGAACTAGTATGGAACAGCACACACGTCAGCTTATATGACGCGAGTTTCCTTGCTTCTTCCTCTGATATTGAGAATTTCGCTTGAATTTTTTCCATCTTTAATGCCCTTGCAGCCAATCCCAAAGGCAGTCGTTCACCTCATTTGTGGTGAGAACTAAGGGCCCCTTTCGCACTCTCTCATATCCACTCCTGCACACGCGTTTCATTACGCACGAATTCATGTGAAATGCTCTTGAACAAGGAGATTTTATTTTTACCACTTCAGAATATTTACGAATGAGTTTCCTGTACTCAGATTCAAATGTTTGTCGAGGAAAAATGTGCGTATGCTTGTTGATATTTCTTTATAACTTATTGCTTCCTCCTTGGTCACATGTGCCCGAATGTAATTTCCTCTTTCGAAATGCGAGTTTGTGGAAAATAAAATTCAGAAGTTGTAAAGCAGTTCCTTACGACTATTTTCAATAGCGCGACAAGAATATGTTTGTTGTAAAACTTGTACAAAACGTTTCTACGCATTTTTCGGCATATTTGAGTACCACAGGGATGGTAATCTTGATGAATGGGAAAAAGTTATTACTTCCGGTCTGTTCGAGCCAGAGGCGTAAGTACCAGGAGTACATGAACTAGAATAACCTCTATTTGGTACGGAAATGTAGCATAAACTTTTCTTCCCCCCCCCCCCAATTAACCTGTTAACCAATTTTTAATTCTCGGAATACAATATTCAGGAAGTTACAACTTGACTAATGTGGCGTTGTCGATATCGCAGTGCGCTACGAGGGGTTCGAATCCCGGCCTGGGCATGTGTGTTCTTTGTGAGAATCCCTTCATCAATTTCATCATATCATCAACCATCCTCATCTTCGCTATTAACCAAAACTGGCAGAAGAGCGAAGTGAAAAAAAAAAACAATCAATCGATGTATTTTTCTGAAAAATTTCAAGAACTCCAAATTTTATCGTGTCGGCCGTGGTTCAAACAATCTCCAAAATTCTATTTCGCTTCCAAGTACCCTGGATTGCATTTTGCAGACTAGCGAGCTCTGGCGTCTGGATTCCTGGTCAATGATAACACAATTAAGCCTTGTTTCCATGGCTGGTATAATCCTCCGTGCCACTCAGCTAGTGTTGTCCGTATATGTTTATGATTGTCCTTCAATCCATTTCAGCTTATCATTATCCATCCTCGTCTTCGCGATTAGCGAAAGGTGGCAGCGAAGCGAAGAAAAGTGAAAGAAACAAACAAATCAATCAAAATTCTATTTACGGAATCTACAACTGGAACATTTCCAAAGATTGATTGATTTTGTTTAATTTAATTCGTTCTTCTGCCACTTTCGACTAATCGCGAGGATAAGGATGAGTGATGGTATGATGAATTGAGAAAGGGACAATCACAAAGACCACTCATGCCAGGATTCGAACCCGAAACTCCTGGCGTTGTAGCGCGCTGCACCAACCAGTCCAGCATTGATTCCGAAGAATCAATTTCCACGAACTTGACGCACAAGAAGCAGACAGATCGTTCAAGCAAAACTGACCAACCGTGTTTCACGTAACAAAAGCGTGAGGCAGCAAACAATGCGTGAGGTGTTATTTGGAGCTTAGTGTGATATAACGTTACAACGGTCCCCGTTGCGAAGACATGCATGTCTCGGAACCACCAGGTGAGATGTTGCATAAGTGAGTCGCTACGTTCATGAGTTTCTTAATGGACCAGTCCCTGGGCGCCAAAAGGCGAAGGCGATGTGTCTTCCGGTTCAATAATTATCAACACCCTTGCCTGGAGGGTTGCCCTAAATGGAACACTTTCTCTTCCAGCGTAAGATCTTGCTGGTTCTTCGTCCACGTCTGATCCATCATGTCTTCATAACAGAAACGGGTTATTTGAATGGCGGCTTTACTGGAATATCATTTCCACATTCTGGAGCGGGCCTTCTTAGAGTTAGGAACCTTGATTGTTCACCACAAAAAAGGCCATGCGTCTCTTAGGTTTACTCTACCGTTTCACTGAAATTAGTGACATCTCAGCCCTCACTTTGTACTTCAAATCATTCATCTCCCCAATAATAGAATACTGCTCTCCCGTCTGGTCCATGGCATGTCCCACTCACCTCTCCAGATTCGATTCAGTCTTTCACTTCTTCCTAGCTATAGTCCGTCACAGGGTTCCCTCATTACGCAATTTTTCATCTCCGCATCTCTTGTCTTTTCTAAACTTACAAACTGCTTATCAGCGACGTTTGCAGAATGATTTCAGTTACTTATACAAAATTGTGAATGGCAAAATCCGCTGCAACACACTCCTTGAGGAATTCCACTTTAGAGTACCTATGCGCACAACTCGCAATACAAGGTTATTTTATACAAAAAAACCTAGACTAGAAATTCAAAAAAGATCTCTCTTTTATAGACTTGCCACACAATACAATGATCTCCCCTCAAGTATTGATATATTTTCCTCCGAGTTTGCCTTTCGGTCTTCTATCAGAAGAAATACTTGTAATTAATATCACATAGTGCCATCTCTTACTTATTTTTTTGTTCATTTGCTATTCACTTTTATGTTGTTTTGTTACTCTTAATTATTTCTTATTTTTTTTATTTATTTTATTTTTTTAATTTTATTTTTTAAAATTTTTATTCTTATTATAATTATTGCTTTCTTATTGTTGACAATTTCAGTGTAAAATGGCCACCTGTGCTGTATCTGAAATTTTCTCAATAAATAAATAAATAAATGGAAACACTGAAGATTTTAAAATGCATTCGAAATCGTGAATTTGGCATAAAATGCAAATTGTGGTATTTTCCGTGATTTTTAATACATTTTTGTGCTTGACCCTAGCTTACCCGAGGGACATTCTGGATGAATTTATATACGGTCCAGAAACCTTTTTTTCCGGGTGAATTTCAATACGGTCCAGGAGCCTTTTCTCCGGCTGAATTTAAATACGGTTCAGAAACCTTTTCTCCGGGTGAATTTAAATACGGTCCAGGAGCCTTTTCTCCGGCTGAATTAAAATACGATCCAGAAACCTTTTCTCCGGCTGAATTAAAATACGATCCAGAAACCTTTCCTCCTGCTGAATTTAAATACGGTTCAGAAACCTTTTCTCCGGGTGAATCTAAATACGGTTCAGAAACCTTTTCTCCGAGTGAATTTAAATACGGTCCAGGAGCCTTTTCTCCGGCTGAATTAAAATACGATCCAGAAACCTTTTCTCCGGCTGAATTAAAATACGATCCAGAAACCTTTTCTCCGGCTGAATTAAAATACGATCCAGAAACCTTTTCTCCGGCTGAATTTAAATACGGTTCAGAAACCTTTTCTCCTGCTGAATTAAAATACGGTCCAGAAACCTTTTCTCCGGGTGAATCTAAATACGGTTCAGAAACCTTTCCTCCTGCTGAATTTAAATACGGTCCAGTAACCTTTTTCCGGCTGAATGTCCAGGAACCTTTTTTCCGCATCAGTTTAAGTAGGGTCCAAGTTTCGTATTGAAATGAAACAATACGCAACTTGGACCGAATTTAAATTGTGCGTGAACAATGTTTCCGGTCCTGTTTCGGAACCCAAAAGAACCCTTTAGAATTTGTGGGTTACTGGACTTTTAACAACCCTGGCTGTGAGCTCAGACGCCAGGGCCTTGTTACTCTGCAAAATGCATTCAGGGTGTATTATGTGGAAAGTGGATTGACATCTTCACCCATTTCTCTCAAAAGTCACGTGATTTTGTTTACATCGTTCTTGCAGTGGATGGAATTAGATACAAATGAAAGAAGTAGTAATGTCAACAAGAAGAAACTCTGGAGCAACAAGGATGCTCCTCTGCAGAAAGGCTGCAGGTGATGCATGCGGTATTCCTCTTGGGTAATGAACAACCTCCACCCTGACAAGGAATCTTACGTCAGGTTATGAAATGCAGGTAGATATAATAACCTATAACCTCCTGTGTAGTTTATTGTTGCTCTATTTCCCCCCCATCGCTATGTCTATCATGTTATTTAGCCTCATTTGTCTTCTGAAATGAACGCCGTCAAGATTGCTGAAGGTCAAGGTTGAAGGTGGCGATTTATTTAGTCCGCGGTCACTTTGGATCCGGTTACGGATACATACTCGAATGTGGACGTTGTGGCAATGTGCTGGTCACACTGCGTCAGGAAAATCGTCAGTGCTGATAGAGTTTGAGTTGCACAAGGTAGTGCTTGGAAGTAGAGTAGAATTTATTTTCGAGTATGCGCCTTCACAGCTGTGCATACAAGGATGAGACATTTTAGTGCAAATTTTCCTACACCCTTCCTCCTCTCAGTCTACTACCACATTCACACTGCTTGGGAGTTCACAAACACCGTCTTTCAGTTCCATGCACTGTTACCGGATTGATTCCTAAATTTTCTCAGATTTATTTATTTATTTAGTAGCCCCCCTTTCACACATTTTGGCTATCCCCACTGAACTTCTTTGCTCTCTTTGCCCAGACATAGTGTAGGAAAGTTCCCAGATTCCTTATTTGCGCCTCCCCCTCTCGGTCTCTCCCTCCTAATAACGCTTGTCATTATATTCTCAATGCTAGCTTCATTTATTCCCCTGATATATTTTTGTCTTGGAAGTAACTATGATAGGGTACACAATTTACAGCATAGACGGTTATTTTGGCAAAATGCTGATCCCATGCTGGCTCCTTCGGGAGGAGGGATTCTAAAGTTACCGCTTGTTGGCCAAATACCGGTCAAGTGGTATGGGCCGAATTAGCTGTTTGACCGCAAGTTCCTTCGTAGGTTAAGGCGGCAACAGTGGGTGCCTAGCTTAAAGGCGTTCTCCGCGCCCCGCCTCTAAGTACTTGTGCCCGACCCTGTGGCCGAGTGGTTAGCATATCGCGCTGCGACGCCAAGGGTCCCGGGTTCGAATCCCGGTCGGGCTTGGTTGTTTGTGAATGTCCATTCATCAATTTCATCATTTCATCACTCATCCCCATCTTCGTAAATTAGCCAAGAGGCACAAAACGCGAAGTAAAATAAACTAAATCAATCAATCAATCAATCTAAGTACTTGTAGCACATTTGTGGAAGCCAAATGGAAAGAAGTTGCTTTTGTTTCGTTATGTTCGTGGTTTACATGGATTACGTTGAAAAGGGAGGCTTCACTATCTTTATACCCTGTCCCAACAAGGTCGCGCATAGCAGAGAAGGGGTAAATCGAGTGGGCAGAGCGAAGCAGTACACGCTACTGTGAAGGCTGGTAACTCGCTTCCCCCTCCACGCAATCCCATTCCCTCTCGCGTGTTCATTGGAGCCGTCTCGCGTCGCTGTTTTCGTTCGCTTGCTCTAGAGATACCCTGGACAGAGTATACATCACGACTACCATAGTTGAGGTAGAGTACAATGAGATCGTTGGATACGCAGTCAGCTCTCCAACGCTTAGAATGCCAACATGGGGACATTTGCGTTCGTCAAAAATCACGTTTCAGAAAGAGCAACGTGAAATTCTGAGCTTGCTTTGTCACGGTGACAAGTTGATGGAAATGGTGGGTGACTTAACAGCGTGGTAGAACAGGACAATTAGGAGAAGCTGCACAGCTCTGGCAAATTCTTGCACTTTTCTCAGAATCTTACAGGAAAATTCCATTTGTCCTAGCATACTTTTTTCATGTAGTCATGTTTATAACCGTCACTTAAAAGTGTTTTACGGGGGACGCCTGCTGTACTTCAAATTACACCGCCCACTTTGCCGAGACTACGCTTTCGAGTAACTGTGCTCTTTTTGCCTCTGAGATAATGAGGACACTGGAAGCGAATTCGGGAGCAAAGAAGAGAAGAACAAAGACTCCTTACATTAACTGCCATTGCACGAAGATCGAATCTGCATTCAAATTATCCGATTCCCAAATTATCACAATCTAAAAATTGTTACCAAGTTCTAGAATTCAGAATCTGTTACACGATCTTTGGCTTCATAATACGTTACACGTTTCCCGATCTCACAATTCGTTACACGATTCTCGAATCAAAAATTCGTTACACGATTCTTGAATCAAAAAATTGTTAAAAGATTCTTGAATCAAAAATTCGTTACACGATTCTTGAATCAATAATTCGTTACACGATTCTCGATCAAAACTTCGTTGCACGATTCCCGAATACACAATTCCTTACACGATCCTCAAATCAATAATTCGTTACACGATTCTTGAATCAAAAATTCGTTACACGATTCTTGAATCAAAAATTCGTTACACGATTTTCGAATAAAAAAATTCGTTACACGATTCTTGAATCAATAATTCGTTACACGATTCTTGAATCAAAACGTCGTTACACGATTCTTGAATCAATAATTCGTTACACGATTCTCGATCAAAACTTTGTTGCATGATTCCAGAATACACAATTCCTTACACAATTCTCAAATCAAAAATTCGTTACACGATTCTTGAATCAATAATTCGTTACCCGATTCTTGAATTAATAATTCGTTACACGATTCTAGAATAAGCAATTTGTTACATGATTCCCGAATCCACAATTCGCTACTCGATTCTCGAATCCACAATTCGTTACATGATCGTCGAATCAAAAATTCGTTACGCGATTCTCGAATCGGTAATTCGGTGTTATATATATAGAGCTATTGTACAGAATTGAGATACATAAGAAAGAGCTTTCAAATATAGATGTCACTGTTTTACCTTCCGTAAAAAATGTAGATAATTATTATAAAATCCAGTTGTGTGCACCAGAAATATATATTTTCAAAAACTGTATAATTAAAATTACATTAACTACAGTTGATTGTGTAATGGCCGTTAATCACGAAGAAAGGTCATTGTCATTTTTTCAGTAGTTTCATAACTGCGAAAATTGACGGACATAGACTTTAGTTTCTCTGGTCAATATTTTACAGTGTAGTGATAAGAAATGTTAGTTAACCAATGCATTTTTAAAAATTCAATGTTATAGAAGCATTCATGTCTCTACGGATTCAAGAGCCTAGAAATGTAGAACACTGAGTGACTCTCAAGGAAGGGAGAGGTAAATGATATAAACACTCTTGATATAAGATGACAAAAAGTTAATGCAAATAAACCGAAAAACGGAAGTATGTGGTTTCCGCCACTCTGTGGGCACGAAATCAAACATGAGAATGTTCAGGAAATATAATATATCAAATATTGCTTTAGAAAAGTGAAAGTGTCCGATCGAAGAACTTTGTGGGGGGCTAACAAGAAAATCAATCATACGAAGACGTGACTAAGGACAAAAAAGAAGGAACGGTGGTAAGAGAGGAGCACTCGTAAGAAAGTGAAAGTCTTCTCGTCTGCTTATTTGTGGTTTTCCGTCATTGCTGAGTTTCCTTTCGTTTTCTTCTGCCTGGGAACTGCTGCGTTTTTACATGGATTTGTTCAGTGGGGACAGTTCGTTTCAATGACTTCAACATTTATTTCTACGTAGTACTACATTATCTGCTTCCTCTAGTTTCTTGGGCTTCGTGTGGTTGAATTGAAGTCGCTATTAAACACAAACACATTTTCACACGAGTGGTTAGCATATCGCGCTGCGACGCCAAGGGGTCCCGGGTTCGAATCCCGCTCGGGCTTGCTTGTTTCTGAATGTCCATTCATCAATGTCATCACTCATCCCCATCTTCGCAACTTAGCCAAGAGGCACAAAACTCGAAGTAAAATCAATCAAATCAATCAGAGTGTGCAGGCGACATCAAGAACAACCTTTCTCAGGGTTGCCATTAGGAAATGCAGGCCCCTGTGTGAACTATATCCGCGAGGCATTTAATGGTTTGGAAATTCCGTTTCTCAGAACAACTCTTAGAACAACATACTTTTTTTATTAATATTACGTAACTACAAACACTCGCACACAAACATGGTGATTTTTTTCTGAGAAGTAAGGTGCCGGTACTCTTCAAGTTGGTTTGTCGTTGTGCTCATCATAAGAACTACTCAGAATATTATGGTGGTTTCATAAGTGATACGCGTCCATATAGTAGCACGCGTGGAAGCTCACACACACATATTTATTTCGTTAAAATAATATGTTATTAGTTTTATTCTCGCCTATAAAAACGTGCCAGTACGGTGTACCATTGCGTACCGCCAGAAAAAAAGGACTGAATATATGTGTGTATGTGTGTTAACAGTATACCTGTGTTTCACTTACGTCACAAACTGTTGCATTGTGGGATCGAGCAGCCATGATTGTGGCGGGTCGTTGTAAACATTCGGAATCCAAGCGGGCGGGAGGGAGATTTGAACCTTATTTACGAAGGTATACTTTGTGCAATATTAGGTTGTTTAGGTCTAACAGGCAGGCACTCACGTTTATCCTAGAATTTTCCGAGAACGAACAGAAGGTGCAATTGACGGCATAGAATTTTCCGATTGTTGATTAGAATACGCCGTCATGGCGAACATTAATGCACAAAACAAACAGTACAGAGCGGTGGGGTGAACATTTGCTTTCAGGTAAGTTCATATATCGCATTTCTCTGTGACGTTTAGTACAAATAGATTGAACTGGTGCTTTTTATCATACTTGCAAGTAGCGTTTCCATGCTTTTGTTTTATTTGGTAGAAAAGTGTTGATAAGTTTGACGATAAAAATGATAATTCAAAGTTAAATTCATCTTGATAATTGCACGCTTGTACTTGATTATTTACATTTTATTCATTAACACACACTGTTATTAATTGTTATCGTATTCATGAGAAAAGGGGTGTCGTGTCGTTTGCGCCGAGGCTTCTTATCGGTTCATTTCCGCCGTGACATATGTCAAGACCTTCCTTGGCTGGTTATCCCACAATTTAGAGTGTCATCACCGCCGCGCGCACGTGTGTTTATGGGCACATGGTGCATAGTGCATAAAGTGGACTTAAAACATAAAATCAAACGTGTGTTTATGACGTTACACAGCTGTGTTTACACTGAAATGTTAAACCTATCCACAGAGTCAAATATGACTTTTCTTTACTTATTTCAAAAGACGTTACACAGGATTACTTGTATCAATTTTATTCCACAACACAAAATACATAAATCAGCATCAGCCTATTAACTATTAATCATTTATCGTTAATCGTCAAAGAAACATTGTAAATACAGTGTTATTTTTTGCAAACATTATATAAACACAATATTTCGATACACTAGAACAAGAACAGTACAAACGTTATTTGAATTCTTGTAGGTATGCAAATGCTCGAAGGCATCCTCGAAGATCGGGCCTCCCCGATGGCGCAGTGGTAGCGTCGTCGCCTTGTAATCAAGGGGTCCCGGGTTCGATACCCGGTGGAGGCACAGGTGGTTCGGATCCCACTTTAAACTGTAGGTCCAGTCCCGATTAGCCTTACTGTGCATAAAGTGGACTTAAAACACCAAATCAATCCAATCCAAAGCATCCTCGAAGATCGCCTAAGCTTCTGTACTTCTAAAGAACACACTCAACACATTTGTCCATTTCGATGTATTGACATTTTCATATTCTCAGCCATCTTGTCGTCTCTTGCAAGTCTGAGTTTTACATAAATACTAATTTCCCGATGTAGATGTAGACCTCACTTTCATCTTACATTCATTTACCAATCACCTTCCTTTTCAATCGAAGATAAACACAGCTGCAGCTGTGCAACGTCATAAACACAGGTGCGCGCGGCGGTAATGACACTCCGGATTGTGGGAAAACCCACCAAGGAAGGTCTTGGCATATGTCGCGGCGGAAATGAACCGATAAGAAGCCTCGGCGCAAGCGACACGGACTCTAGAAAAGGTGCCGGTAGTAGGTTTTGCGTACTGTCAGAAAGAAGCACTGCTTGGTTAAAACATGATGATATATCAAAGTATCTCAAATTGATTGATTTATTTGGTTTATTTTACTTCGTTTTTCTGCTATATTTGGCTAGTCGTTAAGATCAGTCATGCCCAGGCCGAGATTCGAATCCGGTACCCCTAGCATCGTAGTGCGTTGTACTAACCACTTCGTCACTGAGGCCTGCATATCCCAAATTGTTAAAGCAAGGAGTGAAATTACTGTTTTTGAACAACTCAACATTTCAAATTACTGCACTTGAACAAAACGTTAAAAGGAAACATAGAAGTCTTGGAATTTTCAGTTAATCTATATCCAAGGTCGTCGATGACCACCCCGAGCGTGAAACATAGGTTACTTACTGGATGTAAATATTTCAAGCAGAATCCGAACCACTAATAAATACGAAAACAAACTGATTCCATGTAGCTCGTTCAAGTAAATAAACACAGGTGAACTAGAGTTGGGCTTTTCGTTGCATTTTTATGCAATGATACTAACATTTTACACATTACTAACAACAAACGTGCAATTGGCGCAGGTGTAACGAACGCTGCGTGCCGCAAAACATGGCGGCGGTGCGAATCCTGACATCACATGAAACCCATCTATAGTCGTTTCGGTGGAACTGCTTCAGAACACACACTTTTAGACTTGGCATGAGACACAAAAACAGTTTTGCGAAAAAAATCCATCCAAAATCCTGAAGATAATAATAAAATAATCACCTGGTATAATTTTGAGTATTCGGGAAACTTCCCCAAATAGTGGGCAAAATTCACAAACAGTGTGTAAAAAGTGTGTGAATTAGTTCCCATGAAGCATTCAAGGCGGCAGCACTAATGCAAAAGTGTGTAGGATGTCACGGGTGGGACACAATGCAAAACAAAAGCAGATCAAAAAGTTAGAATAAACGAACAATATGTAGAATACTTATATCTTCTAACTTAATTATGTGTAATATGCAAATGACAATTTTAGGTTGCTCACTCACAAGATAGGGTAAAGTTACAGCACTGCATTTAATTTTAAAAATTGAGAACCAGGGGGCACTTTGATATGCAATGCCCCACCTATTTCAGCAATTATTTGGTTGATTTGGTGTTTTAAGTTCACTTTATGCACAGTAAGGCTAATCGGGACTGCACCTACAGTTTAAAGTGGGATCGGAACTACTATGTGCCTCCTCCGGGTATCGAACCAGGGACCCCTTCATTACAAGGCTACCACTGCGCCATCGGCGAGGCTATTCAGCTAATAAAATAAGGGTATTATGTAATAGCAATTATTCAGGTCGAAACTGATTCCATTTTTGCTTATTATTTTTCATAATGAAGAAAATTGAAATATTGAATACTTTTTGAATGTGACTCAAATATTATTATTGACTATTACTCCAAGATAGACCATCTCCATTAATAGAACAAATAACATTCTTCCACGATCACGGAATATTAATTTAAATTATAATTACAACCGTAGTAGGATATTTATTAGCATCACTATTCAAACAAATTTCTGGACTCGTAAATGGGACTGTCTTCGAAGTAAGGTGCTCTGTGAAGATCCCCGATTTTAGAACAATGATGTGTTTAAACCAAAGGCAATTGACTTTCACGTAACAATCGTAATGTTTGCTTTTTAATGAGATTTCCCTGTTAATCTTGATGGATATTTACGAGCCCTTACACCGGACGGTGCTTGAGAGGAAAGGGAGGCTTTCTTTTCCGCAGTCATTGATCCCAGGCAAGGACTCTCCAACATCGTGCAGCTTCTCTCTGGAGATCCATTAGTTGAAATGACACTGCAGCTTTTGCTGCAAGTCGAATCGCGCTCAGGGGCGGATCGAGAGCGTGGAAATCCCGGGGCAACTACCCTCTTTCGAGATAAGGATCTCCCTAACATGATGCTGCCACTTTCTGCTTGATCTGCGGTCGTGACTGGCGTGTCGAACTGCATAATTTCCATAAAAAATAAAGCCCGCCTTTACTCCTCAAGGTACCCCAAGGTACCCATGTGTTAGGGGGTTGGGTCCAGACTTTTGCACTTAAACCTGAATCACACGGAACTGGGTTTCCAGTATGCCCTAGTTGGCGCTGGACTGGCTACCCATTTGATAGTTTTGGCCTCACACTATATTTGTTACCGTACTTGTCGATAATATTTTGTGTCCATAAAACATTGCGCAGAGCAGACAATCTCTGTAAAGATTGACGAGCAATTTGAAGCATATTGTAGGAGAATTACTGCTTTGTGCTTTTATTAAAATTTAAAAAAGGAAAATTATGGACCAGAGATTGGCTCGAAAATATATGGTAGTTACCGAACAAGCTTTTTAATTAACTCGGGTATGGATATTCATACACGAGATTCGCAGGATTCATTCACAAATTGAAAGGAAATCAATCATTTAATTTAATACACTTGTAATAATATGGACTTTCATTTTCCGCTAATCATATTTGTCACGTACACATCTCATCACTTTGCATAAATACCTAAATATTAATGAACTGAACACGAATGCACTGCACGCCATCTCTTAACTTTTTTATCGAGAAACTAACAAAAACATCCAACACTCGGAAACCACAGACAAGAAACTCCCCTTTGCAAACTCACAGATTGTCTTCACATGCCCAAACTTTGCTATGATTGGCTGTTCCACAGAATCCAGTCGAGGAAAGCCAGTAGCAATTAGAACATGTCCTATTCCTCCAAACCAGTCAAGCAGTCAGCCAGGCAGCCATCATATCCGGGTACGTAGCCAGTTCAGCGCCAACTAACTGGTATACAGTGACGTGTGATGCGGCCTTTACCCGAGGCTCGCCCAGCAGGGGGTCCGTCGCCAGAGAGAAGTAATGTTTGTGTGTGGTTTATTAGGAGTTTATGGGCAATTTTTGTGACCAAAAAAAAAAGCAACAAATCTGATTTTTCCTCATTTCATAGATTGTTCTCTTCCTTTGGCGTTACAAGGGTCCCGGGTTCGAATCCCGGTCGGGCTTGGTTGTTTGTGAATGTCCATTCATCAATTTCATCATTTCATCACTCATCCCCATCTTCGCAAATTAGCGAAGAGGCACAAAACGCGAAGTAAAATAAACTAAATCAAATCAAATCAAATCAAATCCTTTGGCGTTACGTCTCTTCTAGTATACCCTTAGTCTTCTTAACAATTCCTTCCATTTCTGCCTGTCTTGTGCCTTTTGTCTCCATCTTCTTATCCCCAGTGTTCTGATGTCTCTCTCCATATCATCTATCCAGGGTCGCCTTTAGGCTTTACGGAGAATACTTTCCTTAATACACTGTCAAAATTCATTCTAATAAGATGTCCTGCTCAGCCCAATCTCCTTGCCTTGATTTCAGCCATAATATCAGGAGATTTATATAATTCCTTCAATTCATGATTATAAAGTATTCTCCATCCTCCACCATCATATTTTGGTCCATATATTTTCCTTTCCCAAGTCATCAGGATTAATGATGGTCTTTCCGTGAGTACCCAGGCTTCACTTCCATATAGTATCGTTGGTAGGATCATTGTCTTATATACTCTTGAGTTTTGAAGCCCTCGGTAGTCTTATTCCGAAATATATCCAGAAAGTCATGAAGACATCTGCTGCCTGCTGAAATTTTCCAATTGATATCAAGGTATACATTATTTTGTTGTCATTTTAAGGTTTCCACCTCTTTATAATTTTGGTCACGAATCTTTACTTGTCTGACCCGACTTGTCAGTCTCACTTGTTTTGTTTTCCTTGCATTCACTTCTAATCCATCTTCATTAGCTGCTTCTTCATAACATCCTCAATAGAGCTTTGACTTCACCCCAAAACAGCTGGACAATTCCATGTTAAATCAACCAATGGAGAGGCAATTTTCAAACTCACATATATGGATTTATTTGAAATTTGGCACACTGGAAGAGCCACCTGAAGGACGTAGGAAAACAGGCAAAGTTGCACATCCATATCTTTTGTATTTCCAAAATTACAGGGGTGCAAACTGTTGCACTTGACAATTTTTTTCAACATCTTGTTAACTTAAAATTGCAATATTTCGTCAATCAGCGCACCTATAGAAGGGGTTCGAACTGCGTTGGAAAGGTCTTGAAGGGGTCTTTCACATTAGACACAGCACTCCTTTGTCAGGGTTAAAAAACAATTGAAAGTTGTGTAAAGGAAAGTTTGGTAACCATTTTCTCAAAAACTGGTCCTTTACCAGGCCTCGGCGTCCCTTCATCACTCGTCCTCATCTTCGCGATTAGCCAAAAAAGTTGCAGAAAAGCGAAGTAAAATAAACTAATTCGATCAATCAATCAAACATCAATTGATACGTTCTTTTTATGCACCTTCCTCATCTTTCTCATTTGGTTCGTGTTATAGAATTTGTTTTAACTGTGGATGTTACTATCTCCGTAATGTCTCTCGATTATGCATTTGCAGCGAGTTAGAACTCTCGAATCCACCGCTGACGTCATCTTAATGCAGCACCTATCGCTAACGCTCTTGCTCACACACTGAGCTGTTGGAAGGCTCTCTAGCTTGATTCTTGGAGTCGGCTGGAGATGTTCCCAAAGTAACCGGACGACACTACACGTCGTGTGTTGTAAATAATAATAATAAACACCTTCAACCAACTTTGGCCCACAAGGCAAAACGACGCATGTTCATACCAGTTAAAAAAAAAATATCGCAGTATCTTAAATGTTTTGAGACACGCTTCTGCGAGAGGTGCCATATAAAGGACAGTGCTTCGCAGATAAAGCTCAGATTATTAATTGCCTGTAAAAAGCCGCAAACGAGAAAGACAACAATACGTAACACCATTCATAATTGTTGCTCCTGCTCCACTCGCAATTAAGAAGTGCTTAGCGTTGAAAGGTACAATGCCGGAAAATATCAAAGGGAACATTAATAGTGTCAGCAACCGTAGCTTTTATTATGTAAAAAGAAACAGTTGACTCTCTTATATGCGAATAGCCTAAAACAATAGCATAAAAATTCTAGTGACTTCTAACAAATAAAGAAACACATTTTTAACGAAAGCCTAGACCTGTGTTTCTCAACCGCCGGACCGCGAGAGGTCTAAATTAATAGAACACTTCTTAAATGTTTGGTTTATTCTACATCGCTTTTCTTCCACTTTTGGAAATTCACGAAGATGATTAATTAATAAATTAATAATATTTATCAGTTTTCCGAGTATTTTAATATAGCCATCTATTTCCCAATTAGTATTAAATGGAAATTTTTCTGTTTCAAAATGCAACACGCCAATGATAATCTGCACTTAACCAAATAAGTGAGGAAACTAGAAGCAGGGTCGTTAAAGATCCAGGAATTTTAAATAAATTTAATTCCGGTCCAGGAGAGAAAATCAACAAGCGGAAATGGGTTCTGGACGGTAAAAAACCTTTCTATCTGTAAAGTATTTCAATTCCGTACAGGAACCTTTTTCTGGATCAATTTAAATACGGTCCAGGGACCTTTATTCCAGGATCAATTTAAATACGGTCCAGGAACCTTTTTTCTGAATGAATTTAAATACGGTCCGGGTACCTTTTTCCGAACCAATTTAAATTCGGTCCATCAACCTTTATTCCAGGATCAATTTATATACGATCCAGGAACTTTTTCCGGATGAATTTAAATTCGGTCCAGTGACCTTTTTTCAAGAATGAATTTAAATTCTGTCCAGGAACCTTTTTTACGGAAGAATTTCAATTCGGTCCAGATACTTTTTCCCGCATCAATTTAAATTCGGTCCAGGAACTTTTTTAATGATACAATACACAACTTGGACCGAATTTTAATTGTGCGAGAAAAAAGGTTCCGGTCCTGTAGAGGAACCCAATAGAACACATTAGAATTTATGCGTCCCTGGACCTTCAACAACCCTGACTACAAGTTTCATTCCTGTAGTTGACAAGCAATTTAAACGTAATTTTACATTTTCCGACAACCCTAGACGTTTTATGATTATTATTCCATAATTACTTATTAATATTTGATTTCAAGGATAATTTATAAAGTTAAAAGATTAGAAAGACGCATACAATATTAATCAGGAACTTTACTTTTCGTTCGTCAACTGGATGTAACATCCTTTTTCGTTACTTCATAAATTTCTTTTTCTATTTTTACATTAATTTCTTTGCTGGACAGTTCCTTTATCTAAATTTTGGCGATCTTTCTTTGTTTGGTGTTTTAAGTCCACTTTATGCACAGTAAGGCTAATCGGGACTGGACCTACAGTTTAAAGTGGGATCCGAACCACTATGTGCCTCCACCGGAAATGGAACACGGGACCCCTTGATTACAAGGCGACGACGCTATGACTGCGCCATCGGGGAGGCCCTTTCTTGGCGATCTACTACACGTAAGCTAGATAATGAATTTTTGCTGTTAAATTTATATTATTTTATTTATTACTAGGGATAGGATTTTTATGACCTAAAAATCGTCAAAATATGCCAAATAAAATATGCTCTAATGACCTAAAATTTTACAAAATATGCACTAGAATTTGAAAAATATGCCCTCATAACGACTGTTTCAAACATCAATATCTAACATATGCTGAAATATTTTCACGTGTGAACTATTTTTATTTCACTTTATGGGCCCTGAGTTGAAATGCACAATGAATACTTTCTGTAAATTTTCAAATTAAAATGAAAAAGATTATGCTGCAGTGCAAGAAGAGAAAAAAGTCGAGTGAATATGGAAGTTAGAACGAATCCACTCCGAAAATGACTGTATATTTCTTGAGAAAGCGAAAATATGCTGAATATGACTGAAAGATCCATCGAAAGATGCTCTATCATTAGGGGCATGCAAATTTCGTTTTTGACGAAAACACGAAATATGAAATAACATGCTGTAATGTTCATTTTTCATGTTTCTGAAAGGTCTGAGGTGCACTTTTCTACCCTGTTTTGTCACGAAATAATGCGAAATGAACTGCAAAATGCGAAATTTACTCTTAAACACGAAATTTACCGTTTATATACCGACGCAACACTTTCTTAAACCTGAAGTATCCTGTGAGTTATACAATTCACGGAAAATTGATTAATTCTGCTGTAAATATTTGATTGGATTGGATTGATTTGGTGTTTTAAGTCCACTTTATGCACAGTAAGGCTAATCGGGACTGAATCTACAGGTTAAAGTGGGATCCGCACCACTTGTGCCTCCACCGGGTATCGAACCCGGGACCCCTTGATTACAAGGCGACGACGCTACCACTGCGCCATCGGGGAGGCCCTGTAAATATTTGAGAAGCAAAGATGGACCCCTTTACACAGGAACAAACTTAATACTCTGGTATCTACATAAATGTGCTATTAGAAGGGATAAGATTATTTTGTGTAATAAGTGCGGTTTTTAAATCAAATTTAGGATTATATTCACAATTTTAAAACCAAATTGTAATTTTATATAGCACTTTTAATGTAATTATTCACCGCTATAACACCGAAATTTTATTTTATTTACCGCTTTTGAACCCGAAATCTACTCTGTTTTTGTACCTCTATCTATCATGTATAAATGGCCAAATATGTCAAAATATGTCTTTAAATATTTAAGGAAAACATCACCCTTATCAAAAAAAAATATGCTAAGTCATGAAAAACCTAGCACTAATTATTACTGTAACACTTGTTTCGGACTCCCCCCCTCCCGTCCGAAATATATTTCTAGATACTTCCCTGCACGTCCTTATCTCGTACCACCATGATTAATCCACTTCCCGCCAAGCGTAGGAGGAAGGAGTTATGATTACGTGGCTGGTGGTGAAAGTCTGCCACTGAGGGTGATGGCTCTCCGAAAACAAAAACAAAAAAAAGGAGAAATATACCAGCATGCAACGGAGGCAAAAATGGGAAAGTGCCACTTTCTCCGCGGTTGTGTTTACCTGTCACCGCCGGCGTGAAGTAACAATGGCCACATAACACCGGGATCACGCCGGTGACACTTGGCTGACTTTGCATCGGCGTGAAACAGGAAAAATGCAAGAGGCTCCTTCCATCTTTACAAGCTTTTCTTCCAGTGCTTTTACAAGAAAGGGGCTGAAAAATTGATTTGAGAGGAAGGTACGGTGCTGTAAAGGCACTTCATCGCTACTGCACCTTTGAGGCAAAGTTATCAATTTTTCTGTTTTGTTTTATACGTTGCCAGTAGCGGCGATTAGGAGGGCGTGGGGACGGTTGCCCCCCACTTTTGACCCCGCATTATGCTAAACCTTATGTACTAAGGAAAGGTAAACTCAGGGTGCGAAATCATTGAAAACTGTTGGCGGGAGAGAAAGTTCTTAATCTTCAAACTCCCCCCACAAACATATGTGTAAATTATATTATATACATATTTCTAATATTATTAAAAGTAAAAATACTCAATTAAAATATATTATTATTATTATTAATTACATAAAGGAAATTAATTTGTTACTTCTATACATATCAGATGTTGCATTCCTTTACTAACCGGTTAAAGATGTTAATACATTTCACTCTCCTGTGTTCTTCCTCTAATTTTTTCTTTCTCTCTTTCTTCTTCTGTTTATTTCCGTTTAGCTTTCTCCCTCCTGTGTTCTTCCTCTAATTCTTTGTTTCCCTCTTTCTTCTTCTGTTTATCTCCTTTTAGCTTTCTCTCCCCTGAGTTCTTCCTCTATTTTTTTCTTTCCCTCTTTCTTCTTCTGTTTATCTCCTTTTAGCTTTCTCTCTCCTGTGTTCTTCCTCTAATTCCTTCTTCCCTCTTTCTTCTTCTATCATCGTGCGCTCCTCCGGGGACTCCGACTGCGGGACGGCATGAGTTCGAGTCCGCCAGGGTTCAGTCTCTTGGTTTCCGGTCTTTGTATAGGACCGGTGTCAACCTACCATCGTGAGGACATGGGGGATATCTCCTATAACGGCTGGGGGTTCGACGTGCTGACACCACGTTACCCCATTACCGGTTGAAGATCTCCACACCTCTAGGTAGGATTGAGGGAGCGAGACATGATTAGCAGTCGGGAGATAGACCAAGATCCTTACGGGCTGTAGACCCACGGGTTATTATCATAATGTTAAGGAATATTAATTGTCGATGGTCTTTGTCGCTTATGCCCCTTCAGCGTCTCGTACTTGAAGGGCCCCTAGACTAGAGCCTAGGATAGTCTAGTGGCAAATATCCTCCTGCTCAAGAGGTGATATAGAACTCGAGGGGGAGAAAGGGGGAAGAAAAGATACTCCAGAGAAGAGAAGTGAGTGAGAGAGAGAAACGGAAAAGAAACGACAGATAAAAAAGGAAAGGAACGATACGGAGAAAGTAGGCGAGAAATAGAAAATAAAGTAAATTATATAATCAACGCTAGATAGAAAGCAAGGAGGAAGTCGAAAATGTAGAGAGAGAAGTGAGGAAGAAGGGAAAATAATTCAGGAAAGACAATTAATATACAGTAAAACCTCGTTAATCCGGACTAATGGGGGATAAGTTGACCGGTTTAACGAAAGTCCGGATTAACTGAAATAACCTAAAAGAACAGTAGAAAGTGCATTAAAACTCCGTTTATAGCAACAATACACGTTTATTATGGTGTATTTAAAGGACATAGGCCTAAATACACTATACAGTACAGTACAAAGCCTGCGGGAAACAGGATTTCATCAGTGGTTGACTGCCTTTTTTTTGGGAAGTTCTCTTGCTAACTTCTAGCCACATTTAAAACCTTGTATTCTGCTTTTTTTTGTCTTTTGCCTTTACGGATTGATCGAAGTACGTCTTATCGGGGCCAGGATTAACGAGGTTTTACTGTAATTAAGAAAATTATATATATTCCAGACGGCTAAAATTGCCCCCATGACTCTCCTGCGCGCCCATGTATTTGTTACGTGAGCTCTATGCGAGGCGTCAATATTGCAAGAGTAGCTTATTTGGCACCATTCTTGATTCAACTTTTCACCTGGTTGTCAATTTATTGGCTGCCAGCTTCCTGCAGATCAAGTTTTTCCCTCCACAAATCTCCTTTCGTTGACTAATATTGTCATTCCAGTCCTTTCGCGAGATGCGGAAAACATCTGTCACTTTTCCTCCGATCAAAGCTCTCTAAATCCACACGTGGAGTACAAGAGCACCACGACGGTATTTTGGAAATATCACGTGGTTAATATATGAGGTGCAAGTCCACACGATCGAGTAGCGTTCTTACAAGCAGACCGGAAGAGGTACAATTCATCCTCATCGTGATTTATACGTTGGGTACGAAGGCACTGCACATTAATGGTTGAAGTATGGCATAAAGATCAAACCGAATTTCCGGTTCGGCCGAGTAATCACTGATACTGGTTCTACATACCAAGCAGCTTATGGTCTCTGAACCTTGAGGTATGTCTGGCTTTTCTTCCTTGAATGTTCGAGGAAAATGACCGGATACACGTGTAAAGTACAGAAGCATGCACTGTTTTAGCTCGGAAGTTGCAGGAACAACCATCATAGATTTGCAAGAGAGAGATAGTCAATGAGAGAAGGAGAAAGAACACAGGAGAGAGAAAGCTGAAAGGATATAAACAGAAGAAGTAAGAGGGAAAGAAAGAATTAGAGGAAGAACACAGGAGAGAGAGAGAAAGCTAAAAGGAGATACACAGAAGAATTAAGAGGAAAAGAATTAGAGAAAGAACACAGAAGAGAGAAAGCTAAAAGAAGATAAACAGAAGAAGTAAGAGGGAAAGAATTAGAGAAAGAACGGAAGAGAGAAAGCTAAAAGGAGATAAACAGAAGAAGAAAGAGGGAAATAAAGAATTAGAGGAAGAACACAGAAGAGAGAAAGCTAAAAGGAGATAAACAAGATAAGTAAGAGGGAAAGAAAGAATTAGAGGAAGAACACAAGAGAGAGAGAAAGCTAAAAGGAGATACACAGAAGAATTAAGAGGAAAAGAATTAGAGAAAGAACACAGAAGAGAGAAAGCTAAAAGGAGATAAACAAGAGAAGTAAGAGGGAAAGAAGAAATTAGAGAAAGAACACAGGAGTGAGAAAGCTAAAAGTAGATAAACAGAAAAAGAAAGAGGGAAATAAAGAATTAGAGGAAGAACACAGAAGAGAGAAAGCTAAAAGGAGATAAACAAGAGAAGTAAGAGGGAAAGAAAGAATTAGAGGAAGAACACAAGAGAGAGAGAAAGCTAAAAGGAGATACACAGAAGAATTAAGAGGAAAAGAATTAGAGAAAGAACACAGAAGAGAGAAAGCTAAAAGGAGATAAACAAGAGAAGTAAGAGGGAAAGAAGAAATTAGAGAAAGAACACAGGAGTGAGAAAGCTAAAAGTAGATAAACAGAAAAAGAAAGAGGGAAATAAAGAATTAGAGGAAGAACACAGAAGAGAGAAAGCTAAAAGGAGATAAACAAGAGAAGTAAGAGGGAAAGAAAGAATTAGAGAAAGAAAATAGGAGAGAGAAAGGTAAAATAAGCTAAACAGAGGAAGAAAGAGGAAAAGAAAGAGAGAGAGAGAAAGTTAAAAAGAAATAAACCAGAGAAGAAAGAAAGATGGATAGAAAGAATTAAAGAAAGTTCAAACAAGATGAACAGAGGATAGAAGGAAAGAAAGAATTAGAGAAAGAAAGCGGGAGAGAGAGAGAGAGAGAGAGAGAGAGAGAGAGAGAGAGAGAGAGAGAGAGAGACACTTAAGAAGACCAGCAATGAAGATATAAAGAGAGAAAGTTAAACAGAGACGAACAGAAAAGATAGAGAGAGAGAGAGAGAGAGAGAGAGAGAGAGAGAAAGATAAAGTTTTATAAAAGATGAAGGAAGAAGAAAGAAAGAGCATAGTTGAAAAGAAGACCAGCAAATAAAGAAAGAGAAAGTTAAGAGGAGACCAACAGAAGAAGAGAGAGATAGAATGTTTAATAAAGAGATGAACAGAAGAAAGAAGGAGAAAAAGGAAGAAAGGGAAATAGAGAAGAAACTTAGTAGTTACTTCCACCGAAGCAGATATTACCTGAACTCATTTATTCCACCTTTAGCCACCCGGACGAAATTGTCCGGCGATGCCACTGGTTGGAGCGCCAGAGAAGGACGTGAACACCCCCTACCGTACACATTAAACATGAAAAACTCGATATGTAAATATTGTCTTAGCTATGCATTTTTGAATGGTATTTAGGTGCATACGATTAAATGTGTGTGTCCCGGAATATACGTACTTCTACGACCTCGCCAGAAAATGATTTGTTTAATAACAAAACAAGTTTGGTTGAACTTTTTGCTAACTCTAAGCAATTGTGCACTATTACTGAAGGTTTGTCGGCTATGGTCAGAAAATATTTTTGGTTTTCTAAACAACTTTTTCTTTATGTGCTCATTTTTTTTCCGACACCGGCCGATGTCATTTCAGCGTTTTGATTGGTCGCGCGGGAACTTAAAAATGCCGTGCGACACTTTTGCGGCGGAGTCTAATTATCCTGAAAGTTATGCAAAATTAGATTTTCTCATTGGTTTTGTATTAATATTATGGGGAAGCTGTATTTTGTGACCGCATAACACGCATTTTTTGTATACTTTAATGCAAAACTCTTGTTAAATTGATGTACATAATTGTAGTGGACCACTTAGCCCCTAATATTAATCAATGCTTTGAACAGGTCCACCCCGATAGCATAGTGGTAATGTCGTTGCCTTGTATTGAAGGGGTTCTGGGTTCGATACCTGGTGGAGGCACATAGTGGTTCGGATTCCACTTAAAACTGTGGGCCGTGTCACAATTAGCCTTTCTGTACATGAACTGGACTTAAAAACCAAATAAAAATATTTTCAACGAGTTTTAATTGTTGCAATTATCAAGTATAGGTATCTGTAAGAGGATCGGTATCGGTAAGAGGATCGGTATTGATGTGGGTATCGTTTCAAAGTACTATCGGCTCGGGACTAAACGCATGGTCATGAAATTAGGCGGGTGGCAGAAGTTAGCGCTGTTGCCACGTCGGAGCACTACCCCGTGTATTCGGAGGTTTAAGAGAGAGAAAGATCTCGTTGTAGAGTTGGTCTTTGTAGTCCATGTGATACAAACTGACAACATTTGCTCGAAAGGCCAGGAATGACACAAGAGTGCCCCGGAGAGAGGTCGGCCTCACGCTCGAACTAGGCAACGCAGCCCGGTTGACGTTGCCACACAGTGCGCAGGACCCAGCGACTTTTGTCCCGCTCTCGCTTTGCTTTTACCACATGTGGCACCAGCGCAAATTCTGCCCAGCCGCCTATTTCCATGGTCGTGCGTTTAGTCTGTTCATTTATCGATGCTGGAAACCTAGTTTCAGCTCCAGGTCTTGTTTCCTGACAGGCTGTTCCGTCTTGTGACAACGTCTTTGTCACTTTTCTTGTCGCTTCGACAGATGCGGTCTTCGACGGGTTTTCCTTGTTGTCCAAACGAGTCACCAGGAGCGAACCATTACACGTTCGACGGCAGAGGATGAATCAATAGCCTTGAATCGTCGCTGCACCTTGAAGACCCATCCGCACCTTCCCTGAACACAGGTGCAGACGTTTGACCAAATGCTCTTTGTCGAAAAGGGTTAGGGAAAAAAATGTTACCTGCCAATTTGTCAAGTCTGTTGAAGAGAACAGCTCCTGGTCTGACTCATCCTTGCTTTTGGAATACCCAATGTTTACACACAGGATACTTCCGGAAATGTAACCACACTCGTAACGAGGAAAGTCCTCGAGTTAAATGCGCTGTGAGATGATGGGATGTGGAAGAACACAATTGCAGGTCTTGTGTGCCTCGAAACCTATATTTGGAAATATTCTCATGGGGAACTGCAACTGTGCTGTCTGGCATGACGGCAAATAATAGCATCATTTCACTTCAATCCCAAACAAATTGATGCATGGACAGTGTTTGGGAAGTTACTTTCTAAACGTAACTGAGTCACAGTTACTTTGCGCAAAATGTAACCCGGTTACAGTTACTTTGCTCCAAAAGTAATCCAGTTACAATTACTTTGTTCCAAAATGTAACCCGGTTACAGTTACTTTGCTCCAAAAGTAATCCAGTTACAATTACTTTGCTCCAAAATGTAACCCGGTTACAGTTACTTTGCTCCAAAAGTAATCCAGTTACAGTTACTTTGCTCCAAAATTTAACCCGGTTACAGTTACTTTGCTCCAAAAGTAATCCAGTTACAATTACTTTGCTCCAAAATGTAACCCGGTTACAGTTACTTTGCTCCAAAAGTAATCCAGTTACAGTTACTTTGCTCCAAAATGTAACCCGGTTACAGTTGCTTTGCTTCAAAAGTAATCCAGTTACAATTACTTTGCTCCAAAAGTAATCCAGTTACAGTTACTTTGCTCCAAAAGTAATCCAGTTACAGTTACTTTGCTCCAAAATTTAACCCGGTTACAGTTACTTTGCTCCAAAAGTAATCCAGTTACAATTACTTTGCTCCAAAATGTAACCCGGTTACAGTTACTTTGCTCCAAAAGTAATCCAGTTACAGTTACTTTGCTCCAAAATGTAACCCGTTACAGTTGCTTTGCTTCAAAAGTAATCCAGTTACAATTACTTTGCTCCAAAAGTAATCCAGTTACAGTTACTTTGCTCCAAAAGTAATCCAGTTACAGTTACTTTGCTCCAAAATTTAACCCGGTTACAGTTACTTTGCTCCAAAAATAATCCAGTTACAATTACTTTGCTCCAAAATGTAACTAGGTACAATTAATTTGCTAAAAAACTAACCAAGTTTCAGTTACTTTGCTCAAAAGTAACCAAGTACTTTACCAAAAATCAACACAGTTACATTTACTTTGCTAGAAAAATAACCCACTTACATTTACTATTGCTAAAAATAACCCAGTTATTTTAACTTTGCTCAAAAGTAACTCAGTGACAGTAATCTTGCTCAAACAATAACCCAGTTTTTGACTCATTTATTAGTCCTTATTTTGATTAGGCCTACCATTGTAGTTTTGGAATTCCAATAATTGACAAAGTTTATTTATGTTCACTTTATGCTCAGATAGGCTAATCGGTACTGGGCCTACAGTTTAAAGTGGGATTCAAATCACTGTTATGTTCCTCCAGTGATCCAACCTGAGACTAATTGATTACAGAGCGACAGCGTTAGCCACTAAGCCGTCGCATTTGATTTGATTGATATTTGTTATTTAGCGTCGCTTGTCTGCCACTTTTGGCTAATCGAGACGATGAGGATGGTATGATGAGATTGATGCAGGGACACTTGCAAAGAATGTCCAGGTCGGGATTCGAACCCGGGATCCCTGGCGTCGTACCGGGCTATGCTAACCATTCCGCCATAGAGGTCGGCACTGCGCTAGCGGAGAAGCCCAGCTCAATTTAGTTGTTTTTTATAGTTCCTTAAAATTAAGGGAAAGGGACATCCGCTACAGTCTACTTTTTTGGCTGGTTGCATCCTCCTTGGGGTGTCATTGGGCAATATGTGGCCTAGAAAAGCCACGTGGAATCGGTAAGTGCGGACTATATGGTGCATGGAAAGGGGAGTAGAGGGGAATACGTGGGAAATTCCCACGAGAAGGACTGCATGTGGGCAAATCCTACCATTGGAGTGGCTGTTATTGTTGCTTCGATGTACAGCATCACTTATGAGTTCCTCCCAGTTCGAGAAGTATGGAAAGTGATCCGTGATAACCGTCGCTGCGCTTAAACTTGCAGAACGATTATCAATGCAAATAAAATTGCGTAATTAACGATAACCGTTATATTTAAAATAAATACAATACAGGCGCAGAAAATCTCACAACTTCCATCACCATTTTTAGTACTTATTATTTCTCGTTGCTATGGTTACTTCAATTTCATTTCTTGTATTTTATACAGCGTGATAAGATGATTATAACAATATCTATAAAACAAACATGTATAAGTTAAAAACAACATCAATAACATAAATAATATTAACTTTGAACATGACAGTTTGAGAATAGGACAGTCTCAATCTCTCCCCTTCTCCTGGAAAAAAAATGAACATAACATTTTTTTTTTTTTTTTACATAATATATAAGATTTGAGTCCTGCTTTTAATATACACTCATCAAGATAATGAGAAAGTTCACTTGACATAATGAACCAATTCACAAATTTACAATACTCTTTTTACTAAAGTTCTGAAAATGTCATCTTAGTGTTCGAATTTACAGCTACTTATGCATTACTTCATAACAATTACATTAGTTTAAGCAATTCTTCCTTTTTCTCATCAGAACAATTAAATTTCTTGATATTTGACAAGTTCTGCCTTGTTGTTATCTTATTACCGTCCATAGACATCAAAATTGTATAATTGTTTTTCACAGCATCAACTATATAGGGTCCAAGCCATAATTCCATAAACTTATGAATTTTCTTGTTAATTGCACTACTATGTTCATGATTTTTCACTAAAACAATATCACCTGGGACAATCTTCAATTTATTAGCATCACACTCAATAGTTTTGGGTTTATATCTTTCCTTAATACGTGCTTTGGCGATAAAATACTTATGTTTCCAGGGCAAAAACTTTAAATCATCTGGCCAGTTAATTTGATTGAGAATTGAATCTTTTAAGTCGTGTTGAAGGAAAAGTTCACTAGGTGTGAAACCTGTTATTTCCGAAACTGAATTATTTAGAAGTCCTGTTACATGAGTCAAATATTTTACCCAGTCCTGATGATTTTGCGAAGTATATAATCGTAACAATCGTATTAACTCTTTGTTGTACCTTTCCACAGGATTTGCGAAAGGCGAATAAACTGAAGTGGTGATATGTTTTATGTTACAGTCATTCATATATAACTTCCACTCTTGTGATTTAAATTGGGAACCGTTATCTGATAATATTACCTTACATGCTGGATAGTGGTAAAAATACTGGAGCTTGAATTTGTTAATTATTTCACGTGACGTTGCCTTCCTTAACGGATAAGCCATTAAAAATTTGGACATCGTGTCAACTATTGTTAATATGTAACTATATCCTTGTGATTTGGGTAACGGTCCAACAAGATCTATTGATAGCATATCATGTGGAGTAGTAGAATATACATGCAATTCATCCTTACTAATTTTTGTGTGAGCTTGTTTAGTTTTTGCGCATGTTAGACAGTCGTTCAAATACTGCTTGATACTAACTTTCATTTTAGGCCAATAATATAAACTTCTGCACTTATTAAATAGTTTATAGTATCCAAAATGACCTTGTAAGTCATGGAATTTATGAAGAATTTTGGGTACAACAATAATAGGTACTACAAGTTTCCACTTGTCTTCTTTCAAATGTTTAAGGAATAATATATTATCTTGAATCGAATATTGCCTTTTTATATTCTTCGACAAATTCCCATTTTGTAACTTTTGTACAATGGCACTGCAATAAGAATCCGAATTTTGACTTTCTTGCCAAAATGTTACACTATCTTCGTCAAGAAAATCAAGACTTATGTTATTTACATATAGTTCCGATAGAGTTGGAAAACCTGTACTTAAATCAGGATATCTGCTTAAAGCATCTGCAGCTTCATTAGATTTTCCCGGCACGTGATATACATTATAATCAAACATTTGTAATTTCAAACTCCAACGATTTAATCGTGGATTCAAAGTTTTAGTAGATTCAAGCCAAGATAAAGATTGGTGATCGGTAAACAATTTCACCTTAGTTCCAGCTATGTAAATGTAGAATTTTTCGAAAGCAAATAATATTGCTAAGCATTCAATCTCGTGAGTATTGTATGATAATTCATTGCCTTTAAGAGATCTGCTAACGTATTGAATTATACGTGGTCCTTCTTCAGAATTTTCAGTTGAGTCTTGCCATAGAACAGCTCCTATTCCTTTCTTCGAACCGTCTGTGTTGACATTGAAAGGCTTCGTGAAATCTGGTTGATACAAAGCCTTTGGAGATATCAGTGACTTGCGGAGGTTTTCAAAAACTGAAGCATGAACATCATTCCATTGCCATTTTGATTCCTTTTTCAACAGATCATACAAAGGCTGTGCCATTTCAGCAAATCCTTCAATAAACTTTCGCCTCCAATTAGCTAATCCTAAGAACCTTCTCAAGGAGCGTTTGTTTGTTGGAATTGCAAAATTAATAATTGCTGAATTCTTTGCAGGATCAACCATAATTTTATCACCGGACACTATGTGTCCAAGGAAGCAGATTTCTTTGTAAGCAAACTTACATTTGGAAAATTTAATAGACATATTGACACTCTTTATCTTTTGTAAAACTAGTTCTAAATGTTGCATATGTTGAGACCAATCTTTGCTGAAAATTAGAATATCATCCAAATAACAAACAACAAAATTTCTGCAATCGGTGGAGAATATTTTATTCATCCTGTCCTGGAACACTGAGACTGCTGATCGAATCCCAAACGGAAGATAGCGGAAAAGATATTGTCTGCCTCTATAAGAAAAAGCTGTGTAAGGATATGAATCTTCAGTCAACGGTATTTGAAAATAACCGCATGATAAATCAATTGAAGAAAAGTAAACACATCCTAGGAACCTCTGTAACATTTCGTTAATTGCTTCTACTCTCACTTGTGGAGAGATAACATGTTGATTAAGTTTCCTAAAATCGATCACAGGTCTCCAAAGACCTCCTTGCTTTGGCACTATATGTAGAGGGTTAAGATATGGTGAAGAATCTTGGTAAATAATTCCCCATTTCTCCCACTTGGAAAGCTCTTCTTCTAAAGGTAGTCTCCTTGATATTGGTATGGGATAAGGTGTGCTTGTAATAGGTGTTACAGTATCTAATTGAATCTTGTAAGGTTCAACAATTGCTTTTCTAGGTTTATCTGAAAATTGTACGTGATAATACGACAGAAGTTTGAATAAATCAGCTTTCTGCAAATTGTCTAAATTATCATTTCTAAAAACGGACTCATAAATGGACTTCTTATCTGGCATATATTCTACATCATCATTCAAAGTTGACGCATCACGTAACAATCTACATGAATAACTTTCATTATCATTTAATGTATCTTCGGAACAAAAGTTAGACTTTATACAATACTTCAAATCTTCTGTAGAAGAACATTGCCGAGTTAAAACGGAGGAAATTTCCTTTCCTTTATCATTTAGCAAACTTACATTCCCTTCTTTAAAATCAATTACAGCTTTATATTTCCTCAAAAATGGAACTCCTAAAATGACATCGGCATTCAACTCTTTAAGAACAAAAAATTCCATAGAAAAGTATTCGTTCTTTATCTGCAGATTAATAATTTTACTGCCAACAACTTTACACTTCTTGGATCCAGCGAAACCGGTGAGTTTTACATCTTCCACGTTATCCAGTTTAATGTTGCCAATATAAGACGATAGTTTACACCAAACGTCAAAATTTAGAACATTTGCCTGACTTCCAGAATCTATAATACAAACTACAGGTATTTGACAAATAATTCCATGAATAACTGGAACTTCAGTTAATGGAACCGGAATATCATAATCACTAACAGTCCATTCAGGTTCTTCTTCAAACCATTCCAATAAAAAATTCACTTGTAGTGGTTCCGATATTAAGTCTTTATCATCACGTACATTAATAATTTCCTGTGTTTGAAATGAATTTCGTTTGTTCAAATTTGGCCTCTCTGAAAGAAAGCAGAGTGAACGAGGCACTTCCATCCGCTCCTTTAATTTAAATTTGTTTTTGATTGGTAAGATGTTCCAATACCAGATTGTCGTGTAAAGGTCCTTGACACATTTGCAGAAGGAGAATTTGATATTCCAGAAGTTGTAGATGCATCTTGTGGTTGTAATGAAGTCACATTAACAGGTTGACTGTAAGTAGGAGCGAGAGCAGGCTCACTTGTATACTGCGCTTGCCTATTGTAGAAAATCCTTCCATTCTGACTACTGTTAGGAAACTGAGAACTTATAGCATCCTGATTATAATTCCTATTTGTAATGTCACCGGAAATACCAGAGTATGCATTATTTCTTTGGAATCTGAAATTATTTCTGTTATTATATGTAAATCCTGAATAGCCACGATTATTTCTACGTCCTCTAAAACTACCATTGCTACCTCTAAACTGTCCATATCTTGAATTAGCATTGCCAAATTCATTAGTAAAAGGTACTTGAGCATCCATCGAAGAAGTCTGAGTAGAAGATGAGCAAGTGTTTTTGGTGTGTTTAACATTAATTTGCTTGACACTAAATTTTGATTTCATACTGTCAGGATTCTTGTTGGGTTTAACCTTACTACTATTATCGGTTTCTTCCGGTAGGAAAATAAGTCCTCTTCTACTAGTTCGGACAACATCTAATTTCCTTAACATAGTTGTTAACTGGTCCATAGAACGTATCTCATGACAAGTTATGTTATTAGCTATATTATTTGGTAACTGGCTAATAACTAATTGAATAACATCCAATTCGTTTGGATTCTCAACTAAATTGCAATAATTTGAATATGTTTTCAACGCAAAGCTTTCTAAATCACCATGTACTGTAGGATCATACTTCCTGTTCCTTAATACTGATAACTGAGACTGTAGTATTTCCGGACTTGCAAATTGTTTCATGAATTCCCTTTGAAAATGATCATATAAAGAAAACATACGTTTGTGAGTTCTATACCAGTACGCAGCTCTGTTGGTGAAACACTGCTGAATACTCTGTAGCCTTTTGTTAATTGGAATGCCCATAAGATCAAGCATAGAATTAAGATGTTCTAGATATTCTCGAGCCGATTGGTCTTCTATTTTCCCAGAAAATTTGGGTAAATGAGACAGTTCATTTATCTTTACATATCTGTTTCCTCTATCCCCAACAGTAATTACAGGTAAAGACGTTGGAGAAATACAACGATCAAACTGACTTTGTGGATTATCACAGTAATTGTTATTTGTATTTGACTCATTAACACCAATTTCAGCATTTGGACAACTTGTGCCAGTCATTAAATTTGCATTACGCCTTTCACCTTGAAACCATGGTCTACAAGCTTCATTCTGCAAGGAAGAAATATGACGAAACCCACACGTTTCACCAGGGACATTACTATGATGAACGACAGGGAGGTTAGGTTCTTGCGAGTATGTAAACATTTGATTTATGTAACTATTTTCACCATCAGCAGAACAACATTGTTGAACATTGGAATGTTTATCAATATTTGTAACGGTAGAATTCAATCTAGAAGTTGTCTGCATATTGTTAATCGCATAATTACTTGTATCCTTAAACTGTACACTATTAGGTGACATATTATTTCGATAATGTTCCTCATTGCAGGTTGGAATAAATCTTTTGTTTCGCTTCCAGCGAACACGATTTCGAACATGCGGTTCATCGAACGTTGTTTTCACATGAGTTGTTAAAGATTCATCAGATGAATAAGTAGATGAATTAGTCACCCCCGAGTCAACTGCATTTCTAGCCCTTTCACGTGATGTCTTAGTTTGAGAACTATTTTGTGCAAGGGGAGGTTTCAAATTTCCTTTTGTGTTGCGTTGAAAATTTACATAATTAGTTTGCAAAACATCAATACGAGATTCTATATGTTGAAACCTGTTATTACAATCAATAAGATACGTTCCAAAATGTACATTTTCCTTACCAGCAACTTCCAACGATGATAATCTATTATTAATATCAGTTATTTTGGATGAACATACTGTAATAGATTTATCGTATTCACTAATCAAATCTTTATTTATTAAAATTTGTTGTCCTTGAACGTCTTGTTCTGTTCGGATTTGAGAAATATTGCTATTTAAAATACTTCCCAAATGTTCATTTTTCTTGACACATTCAGAAGCTATTGAATCAAGTTGTGTTTTAACATCGGAAGTCAAGTTGTCTAATCTTTGATTAACAGTATTAATTTCTTGATGAACCGATTCAAATTTTGAAGTTAGGTTACTATAAATATCCAATTCCAATTGTTCAAACTGAGACTTAATATTCTCATTAAACTCTGCAAATTCTTGATTAGATTGCTGTAACTGTAATTTCATATCTTGGTTAGCAAGATCCATTCGGGTTTTTAGTTCTTCATTAGACTGTTCTAACTGCAATTTCATTTCAGCATTAGACTGTTCTAACTGCGATTTCATTTCAGCATTAGACTGTTCTAACTGCGATTTCATTTCAGCATTAGACTGTTCTAACTGCGATTTCATAGACTGTTCTAACTGCGATTTCATTTCAGCATTAGACTGTTCTAACTGCGATTTCATTTCAGCATTAGACTGTTCTAGTTTCGTCTTGAGGTCTTCATTAGAAGCGACCATTAGCAATTGAATACTCTTAACAGTACTTAACAAATCACCAAAATTCGGGTTAAGAGTTTCTAGATAAGCTGGCAAACTAAAAGGATCATAATCTGGTTTGCAACCTTTACAATAATAATTTTCTAGTGTAGTCGAATAAATTGTCCAGTGAGTGACTGTAAGTTTGAGACAAGATATGTGATGCCATGACGAGCACTGTGTACACTGAACATACCTCAAATCATTGTCAGGATCATTACAACAAGATAATTTGTCAGGTTTTGTAGAACAAACATCATGTTCTGTAGTATTCGCATTACTGGAAGCGACTACGGGATTACCAGCATCAAAGTTAGTAGTCATTGTATTAGCCTGAATGTTTGTTTCTTTACGCGACGATTTAGATTTACTTTGTTTTAACTTATCAGCCATTGTGATCTTTACACATATGACGATTCACGTAAGAAGTTACGTTATACAAACACACTGAAGATTGTGACGTAAGTCTTACTTCAGCATATGACAAAAATTCTGTTCCATTACAACAGACATTCTTACCACTGTCAGAAGATTGCACACTTTTTGAACAATCCTGGCTTCTGGGTCGCCACTCTTGATAACCGTCGCTGCGCTTAAACTTGCAGAACGATTATCAATGCAAATAAAATTGCGTAATTAACGATAACCGTTATATTTAAAATAAATACAATACAGGCGCAGAAAATCTCACAACTTCCATCACCATTTTTAGTACTTATTATTTCTCGTTGCTATGGTTACTTCAATTTCATTTCTTGTATTTTATACAGCGTGATAAGATGATTATAACAATATCTATAAAACAAACATGTATAAGTTAAAAACAACATCAATAACATAAATAATATTAACTTTGAACATGACAGTTTGAGAATAGGACAGTCTCATCCGTTATAGAAATGCATCTCTCTCTCTCTCTCTCTCAACGTCCAAAGGCGGAGTTGGAGGTCAGACCAAAGCTATCATCAATGAAATTGCAGTGGACTGTCCAGTAGTGGAATTAGAGCTTTCACCGCCTTCCGAAAGGAGAAATACGTTGCAAAACCTCGAAACGATTGTTTTGTATCGAATAAACAAGTCGACGGGATCCCGTCTTGGCAATTGACTTTCACTCGGGATTGGACTGTCTCGCCTTCGATGGCGATTACCTGGCTATCGGGGACAGAGCGCCTCGATACCAAGAGCTTTCGCTGCGGACGAAAGGGAAACGTATCCAAAGGGCATTCGGGTACATGCGATCGGTTTGTGCGATAAGTATCGAGCGTGCTATGCGAGATCTTGCCCTGGTATTCACGAGGTTGCTTGTTCAAGTCCCCACTTCTCTGCCATAGCAGTATTTTCGTGTTGAAACGAAACCGCACACGTTGATCGATTTGGTTTATTTTACTTCGCCTTTCTGCCACTTTTGGCTAATCGCAAAGATGATAATGAGTGATGATTTTTAGGTTCTAAATAGTGTGCTTTTAGGTTTCTAAAATAGGCTCTAAAAATCCTAAAATAGGTCCTAAAAATCATAAGTTAGGCTCGAAGAATTCTGAAGTAGGTTCAAGAAAACTTAAAATGGTTCAAAATTCCTGAAAAATGCTGATTAGGTATAGTCACCAGCAATGAAAATGGGACACCTCTATCCTGAAATACGCACTATCTTGCATAACGTTGTGTGTGTTGCCTAACCCTACGGCGATGGCAGAACTTGCCATTGGAAATTTGCTATTAAAATCCACTCTTCGCCTTATAGTTAGGCAACAATCGTTTTTCATGTTATCCACAGTCAAATTCAGCAATTTTGTCTGTGAGGATCATCTTATATACTGATTTGAGTTCGTACTTTAATTCCACTTTATGGACATTAAGGCTAATCGGGACTGGACCTACAGTTTAAAGTGTGCCTCCATCTTGTATGCTGAAAATAATCTTTCAACAAAAACATAGTCAGTGGTGCAAACTTCAATGCTGAAATGTTAGTTTGCAAGGCGTGAATGCCACAAAGCACCGAAGTGACGCAAAAGTGAGTAAGACCACACAGATCACACCACTTTGGATTGTACAGGTAACAGCGGCACCAGACATTATGCTTTGTTTAGAGCTTTGAAAAATCACCATGGACTTGGAGGAAGGGAAATCGACAGAGACTACGTTTCAAACACGTTCGTCATTGAATTTTTCATGACCAAACAAAGCAAATGCCTCTACGGCGAAAAGTGGATTTTGGTAGCAAATTTTCAATGGCAACTTCTACCATCGCCGTAGAGAAACGTGTATTTCAGTATCTAGGTGTCCCCTCTTTATTGACGGTGACTGTACATTACAAGAATTGGATATATGTGTTCATAATTGTGTTTGGAAGTAACGAGTTACTCTTTTGAGTAACTGCAACTATATCTGGTTACTTTTTAAATGAGTAACTATAGCTCCGTTACTTTTTGAAGTAAAGTAACGAAATTAGTTGTTACTTTCCTGTACATTAAACAGCAATGAAAAACGATGCAAGGTAGGGTAAAGGTACCCCTGTGCCTTAAAAATATAAAAAAGATAGAAAGTTTACATGTATATTATTTTCCAATAAGAACGATATGATTTTACAATGAAATAAAATAAAAACTATTTCAGATACAAACAAACTTTTTATATTATTTTGAAGCATAGTATATTACATTATGTTTTGAATAACACATCATGTAAGTGTCCACCTCGACTTCGTGCACACCAGTGAATTCGATGAACCCAATCTTTTATGACTTTGTGCAATAACTCGGCCTAATGTCACGAATGCAGCGTTCGATGTTCAATCTTAATGCATCAAGGGTTCGTGGTCTATTTGCACAAACTATAGATTTCAAATAACTCCACAAAAAGCAATCTAAAGGAGTTAAATCACAACTTCTCGGAGGCCAACTAACAGTTGCATTTCTTGAAATTATCCTTTCACCAAACTGCGATAGCGGCATTAGCAGTGTGACATGTGGCACCGTCTTCCCGTTTTGGAAACAAAATGTCCCATAATGCCACCATGCTATAAACCACACCATACAGCGACCATTTGCTGATTCAAGGGCTTCTCGTGAATCTCTTGTGGATTGTTTTCACACCAAAAACGACAATTTTGTTAACATATCCACTTAACCAGAAATGAGCTTCATCTGAGAAGATTATGCGAACCATAGTTTTCGGGAAGGGCACGTTGAGTATTCACAAAGGAAGATCTATTTTTAGGAAATTTTTGTATAATAATCAAACGTTCTTGAAGAGTGTATTTAGCCATGATGAATTGTCACAGTATACTAAACACAAATGACAACAAGTGACAGTTATAACATTTGAAGCATAGTTGCCAGTTCATTTCAAAATCATATCATCCTTATTGGAAAACCCTTTATAAAAGCTACCTTCTACTTGATTGGGTTAATTTCAGTTTGCTTACTATCACTTTTGGCTAATCTGGCATATTTGGCTAAGATGAGGATGAGTTATAATGAGATTGATGAAGAAACAAAGAACAGCCATGGCCAGACTGGGATTCCCATCCTGCATCTCTGGCGGCGTATCGTTAGAACTCCGCAACGGAGATCTGTTCATCATGTTAGGGCATCGGTTGGTAATGTCCTGGATTGTTGAGACGCAACGGCCAATCAAAGGAAAGAATCAACAAAGATATTGCCTTTCTCTTCGCATTCCGATGCAAATGGTTATTTTGATGTTCACACAGCCTTCAACTTGGCACCTCCCCCGCACATTTGGAAAACAACAATAGGCGCCAAATTAATTGCTTCGGCGCAGGCGTTGTAGGAAGTAAATAACAATTTACAAGACTCCTCAATAGCACGTGGACGCTGATTTTTTTCTCCATCAAGGTCTCTTCGCAGGAAAGACCGCGATTACTAACCCGTCGGAGGTGTTTGGAAGTATCTCAAACAAGGGTCGTAAAAATGTGGAAGCGTTCGGAGTTGATTCGCTTGTATTGGTTAAATGGCCGTTTCGGTCGGTGATTGCTGCCTCTGTGAACAACAAAGGAAAGTGCCACTTAGGATAGCTCTCTCTGCTAGTCCAATTAAGGTTATTTCTGGCCAGCTTTGGCGTGGATGAATGTTCTCGTATACATGTTGCAGTCACGACTCCGTAGGGTTGTTGGTAAGGAACGCGAGAACGATATCTACTCTCCACAATGCACACACAAAAACTCAAACTAGATTATCTTAAATTATTAATCCGGACAGGCAAAAGGGGGGGAAAAGCAGAATGCAAAGTTTTGAATGTGACTAGAAGTCAAGAAGAGAGCTTCTCAAAGAAAAGGCAGTCAACCACTGATGAAATTCTGTTTCCCGCAGACTTTTTACTGTACTGTACAGTGTATTTAGGCCTATGCCCTTTAAATACACCATAATAAACGTGTATTGTTGCTATAAACAGAGTTTTAATGCACTTTCTACTGTTCTTTAAGGTTATTTCAGTTAATCCGGACTTTCATTAAACCGGTCAACTTATCCCCCCATTAGGGCCCTTGATGGCGTAGTGGTAACGTCATCGCCTTGTAATCAAGGGGTCCCGTATTCGATACCCGGTGGAGGCACATGGGGCAGTTGTTCGGATCCCACTTCAAACTGTACGTCCAGTCCCGATTAGTCTTTCTGTGCATAAAGTGGACTTAAAACAACAATTCAATTCAATTATTTCATTAGTCAGGATGAACGAGGTTTTACTGTAACACTATTTGAGTTTTGATTTTTGTTTAAGTCCACTTTTATGCACAGGTAGACTAACTGGGACTGGACCTACAGTTTAAAGTGGGATCCCAACAACTATATGCCTCCAGCGGGGTGTTCACTTTATGCTTAGAAAGGTTAATCGGGACAGGACTTAATGTGGGAACCGAACCAGCGTGTATCGAATCCGAGATCCTTCATGGCAAGACGGCGACGTTAGAATTTTTTTTCTGAGAACATTAATACAGGGTTGTTAAAGGTCCAGGAATTTTAAATAAATTCAATTCCGGTCCAGGAGAGAAAATCAGCAAGCGTAAATGGATTCTGGACCGTGAAGAACCTTTTCATCTGTAAAGGATTTCAATTCGGTCCAGGAACATTTTATCCAGATCAATTAAAATAAGGTCAGAGTTCCGTATTGAAATGACACAATACTCAGCTTCGACCGAATTTAAATTGTGCGAGAAAAAAGGTTTCGGTCCTGTTACGAAACCCAATAGAATTTATGGGTTCATGGACTTTTAACAACCCTGCCCTCAATTATAGCCTTAGAAAAATTAATGTTAAAAATATCCATAAATATTAATAGGAATAACAGAAAATACACGGAAATTAAGCCATTAACTAATTACTTTCCTTTGTTTTACGTTGCTGCCTGCCGATTTTGACTAATTCCGAAGATAAGGATGAAATGTTATAACCGATTGTTGTAGGACGTATGATTCCCTCCGAAAAGAATGAAGATGAAAAGGACTTCACTCCCCTCTAAAAAGTAGACTGGTTTGGTTTTTGGCGCGCACTAGAGTCGTTTTCACGTTCAGAAGACACAATGGGCTCTTATGGGCAATGCCTTTCTTATGGGAAATACGAGCGCGCTGTTGTGAAATTTCTTGATTTACAAATTTAGCTTAAGTAAAATCGGTTCCTGCAGTTTTTCAGGAAATTTTGTAGAGAATACGATGGTGAACACAAAAACTTTTAACTTGCTTACATAATTTTAAATAAATTAAAAACGCAAATTTTCTGTGAAAACACAATTTTTACATTGTTTTCATTCCTAATGTTGAAACATGCCGTAAAATTGAAGCATTCATTACTAAAAAAATTGACACTGTTTTTTAATTGTCATAGGTGATGGTGGTACTCAGAATTTATCAATACTTTAAGTAGTAGTACTTGTGCTATTATAAACTCAAGAAAGGAAGAGCTCTCCCCAAGCATATTTGGCTATACTTAAAACTAGCTCAACATGAGCATATGAGCTTTTTGCTCAAGTGTAGCACCCCCTCTAATCCAAGATTTTTGCAAAAAAGCCCTCATGGATTCCATGAGAAAGGAAGAGCCCCCTCAGATTGATGTGCCTATACTTACAAAAAGGCACTTCTGTGAGATTGTTGTCCATAAACTTGTTAAAAATATGCCCCTCTTGATATTTTTTTGGCCACACTTAAAACTAGGCCACAACACACCCACCCACACCAACACACACATATTTACTTCCAATTTAAGTTTAATTGGACCCCAGCCTCAATCCAATATTAAAACAATGTAATATGCAGAGACCCTCTAGAATTGCTCCGTGACTCTCTCATTTCTTACATCATAAACATATGATTTTTCTCCTATGAGAATAACACTACATATGGTGTTATTAGGTAAAGCCTCGTGGAATTCACAGATAATTTTAATGTTTGTTCTGTCATTCACCACAACCTGTTTCCTTTTTGAAGTGTTAATTACAAACATGGGTCTCTGTGCTTTGAATTCATCTGGTGTGTAGTACATATCCGTATTGCCAATTGTAGAAAACAGTAAACAAAATTTGCTTGTTTTAGAGATATTCCAAAAATATATAAGCAACAACAACAGGGGCCATCTATGAGCAAATGTCTGAACTCGGTGAACACTTGGGAACAAGCCAACTTTTTTCAATACTACATTATTTTTAACTCTTTCTGTTAGTAATAGGGAATGGTAGTAAGCATTAGACAAAGTACTTTGGAGCCGAATATGCCTTTCTTAAGACGTCGTATATTACTAAAATATCTTTAATTCACATATTTCTCATACCGCCGTATCTTGTTCTATTAGGTCTCTTCAAGAAAATTGCCAATTAGTGAAAATTAATTGAGCACAACAGGTGCTAATAGGGCAAGCATACAATGATATGGGGATATGTGAATTGTTGGTTTCTTCGATTCAGATAAATGGATCGAATTGAAACTGGGATATTTTGCATTTTTTTGTAATCTATTCATATTTAGAGTCAGGCTTATATCTGTCCAAGTTGTTAAAATCAATACACATGGCATTAGGTCAGTGCCTTCTGGGACATGCATGTTTGCACAGGTATTTGTGCTAGGTCAGTGCCTCTGAAGGCCGCTGTGAGCATTGGATCAATACATTAGTACCTCGGATTCCCGAGGTGTGGGTGTGTAGGGAGCATTGTGGTACGATCAATATTTGAGGAAGTTTTATTTGCCTTCAGCAATTGCCTTGATGGGTTAGTTCCTGCGAGCGCCATGCCCTGGCGCTGCGGTATGGATTGCATGTACACCTAGCAGAAAAATGGGAGGTACGCACAGGAGAAAATACTCCAGCCATGCAGAGTCACCCACAAGTGGGGGATAGAACCTGAACAGGCTCCACCAAAGTATAGGAGATTTGAAGCATATAATTTGGCGAAATAACCCAAGTAAGGTCATAGAAACAATATACACTAATACAATAAAAGCCAAATTTTTGGCAGGGGGGCCAAAGTGGTTCCTAAATACAAAATAATTAATATCTCAAGAACTAATTGACATAGAGCTTTGCAGTTTTTTTGTCTGCCATACAGTCTGGTGGAATAACCCAAGCAAGATCATAGGAACAATATACACTGGTGCAGTAAAAGCCAATTTTTGGCAGGGGGGCCAAAGTGGTTCCTAAATACAATATCTCAAGAACTAATTGACATAGAGCTATGCAGTTTTTTTGTCTGCACTGAACCCAACTGATCCAGTATAGAGATTAGATTTAAAACCCAGGAAATTTTATATAAATACCAAAGCGAGAAATATTAACACACACACACACACACACACACACACACACACACACACAGCACAGTGTTGAACCCAACTGATCCAGCATAGAATTTTGAATTGAAACCCGGGAAATTGTATATAATAAACAACGGCAAAAATGCCAAAACAAAAATATTGCAATCAGTGCAATAAAAATATATTTAGCTCTAATTGGGCTAGACACCAAAAGATTTGTAACCCAGACAAATGCAGAGCTCCCACAAAAATTTGCCCCAAATGCCATAGAAAATATAACATGCAATACTTCACATATACACATAAAAATACTTGTTCTGCACAGTCATCAACATTGCCCCCACAACTATCCACATCTGGTCTGAAAAGAAAGCATGAAACACCTCTTAATGCTAGACCGGCAAAACTGCCACGCTATGAACCTATCCATAGCAGTTTTAATACTCAACTTAGGGATTATCGGTTTGTATCAGAGCCAAGATGTGGTATTCAGAATTTTTTGAACAGTGTAAATCCTGATCTGCAGGCAATTCTAAATGCACAAAATGGCTCTTATAAGCTATCCCTCAAATTGTTTGTGCAATATAAGAAGCCAAACGGCACAAAATTTACACAGCCCCACATGACAGAAACTGTACCAGTATATTCAAATGCAAATTCAGACACAATAATAAGTAGTTTGATAGATCAATTGAACATTAAACACTCTGAATTTGCTGGAAAAGAGTCTGGATGGAGCCTATGTGGCTCTCCACACAGGTTATATGTTAATATTTCTGAATTCAGCCCATTACAAGGTTCTACATATTTGCCATTACCTATCAATATTAAAAACAGAAGAGCCGTGGTTAATATAGAAAATAATGATAATAAATGCTTTTTGTGGTGTATATTAGCTGCTTTGTTTCCAGTTTCAAGGAATCCTCAGAGAATAAATTATTACAAACAACATGAACATGATTTTGACGATGCAATGGAGGGTTTAGAATATCCAATGACTGTTCAGAATATTGATAAATTTGAAAAAAAGGCCCGGGATATCAATGGCAAACAATTATCTATTAATGTATATATTTGTTCTACTGGTCGTGATAATTGCTTGATAGATCCTCTCAGAATCAGTGATGATGATTCTGCTGTTCCGATTAAGCTGCTCTTAATTGAAGGGGATGGCACATATCATTACACTCTGATACATAATTTTGAAGCTTTAGTCAGAACACAACTAGATAAATCCAATAGAATATTCAGAATATGCGGAAGATGTTCAAGTGTATTTGATGGTAGAAAAACAGTGAATGGGGTTTGTAAAGTGAGTGCAGAAATTGCCAAAAACAAATTAATTGAGCATCTGAAATACTGTGGCAATCATAAACCTGTTCATATGGTGATGCCAATGCCAAGTGAGAATTGCAAATTTAAAAAGTTTGAGGCCTTGTTGGAACACCCAGCATATATTGTCTGTGATTTTGAATCAAACCTCAAATCTCTTGCATTTTGTAGCCCAGATCCTGAAGAATCTTCTATTACACCATATCAGCTACATGAACCTTCCAGCTTTTGTTATGTGGTTGTACAGGATGGTGTTGTTACCAAAGAATATTCATACATGGGGCCAGATGCCATCAAAATATTTGCACATAAAATAGAAAATGAGTGCCGTGACATAGCATCTAACATCTTATTAAAATCAAAACCCATGCTGCCTTTAACAGAGAAACAGATTGAAGATTTCAACAATGCAAAAAAATGCCCGGTATGTGATTCTGAATTTTCAAATACAAATATCAAAGTGAAACACCATTCTCATACAGATGGTCGATATAAACAGGTCCTGTGTAATAGCTGTAATATTAAGATCAAGAGACCAAGATTTGTCCCCATATTTTGCCATGGAGCATCCAATTATGATTTCCATCATTTGATCAGGTACGAGGGGTTTGAGAAGCAGAATTTAAATATTTTAGCTGAAAATGATGAGAAATATATATCTATTAGCAAAATAATTAAAGTTAATGGATTTTCTATTCAAATAAGATTTCTTGATTCTTACAGATTTTTATCTGCTAGCCTGGATACACTGACCACTCAATTATCTGATGATCAATTCAAAATCACACGTGCATTGTTTCCAAATCAGGACCTGAAATTAATTAGGCGGAAGGGTATATATCCCTATGATTATGTTACAGATTTTTCTAAATTTGATGAGTGCTCCCTGCCTCCACAACATGAGTTTTACAGCAAAATCAGAGGATCTGGAATCACAGATGAAGATTATCACCATGCCCAATTGACGTGGAACAATTTAAAATGCAAGAGATTTCGTGATTATCACATGGCATATTTGAAACTAGATGTGACCATCTTCGCTGATATAATGCAGGCATTCAGAAAATCTTGTATGCAAAATTATGGACTGGACCCAGTGTATTTTTACAGTGCCCCGGGCCTAGCATGGGCTGCAATGTTTTTCAACACTAAAAAGCAATTGGATTTGATCCAAGATCAAGATATGTATCTGTTTATGGAGGAAAATATAAAAGGAGGCATGGTGCAATGTTCTCAGAGATATGCCAGAGCAAATAACAAATATATGCCTGATCATGATCCAGCACGGCCATCAAATTATATATTGTATGTAGATGCCAACAGCCTGTATGGTCATGCCATGATGCAAAAATTGCCATATGCAGGGCTTGAATGGGTTGAAGATTTTAATATTGAAGATCTTCAGAACTATGATGACCGTGAACATGGCCTCTTCTTAGAGGTTGATCTGACAATTCCAGATTATTTACACAACAAATTTTCTGATCTGCCCCCAATTCCCGAGGTTCAGTGCTCACCTGGCTCTAAACAGAAGAAGCTCATGATGACACTGGAGGCAAAACAGGGCTATGTCACATATTACAAGAACCTCCAGTTCCTGATGAAACATGGTGTTCAAGTAACTAAACTTGGAAAAGTTTTGAGGTTCAGGCACTCAGAATGGTTGAAACCATATATTGATACAAACACGGAGCTTCGAACATCTGCAAAGAGCGAATTTGATAAGGGCTTGTTTAAATTGATGGTAAATTCTGTATATGGCAAAACAATTGAAAATGTCAGAAAACATACCAATGTTAAAATAATTACTGACCCCAGCCTGAGCAAAAAATTGGTTGCAAAGCCTAATTTCAATTACAGAAGAATTTATGATGAAGATATGGCACTTTTCAACATGAAAAAAACAAGAATTAAGTTTGATAAACCTATTTATGTAGGGGCTGCAATATTGGAATTGTCCAAATTACATATGTTAACATTGTATTATGATGTGTTGAAACCTTTTTATGGTGATAATGTAAAACTGATGTACATGGATACGGATAGTTTTATTCTTGATATTAAAACAGAAGATGTTTATCAAGATATGTCACAGCCTGAATTGTTCAAATACTTTGATACCAGTGAATTGCCAGACCATCTGAATATTCAACCCCACAACAAAAAAGTGCCCGGCAAGTTAAAAGATGAGACACTTGGTGATGTTATTGTGGAATTTGCTGGGTTAAGTGCCAAGATGTACAGTTTTAAAACATGTAATGCTGTTGTCAAAAAAGCCAAGGGCATTGGCAGAGTAACTGTGGAAAAAGAGCTCCAATTTGAAGATTATAAAAATTGCCTCAAATCCCAGAATTTAATCAGAACATCAGAATCCAGAATTCAGAGTGTGGATCACTTATTGACTTCAAATGTTGTAAGAAAAGTGGCTCTGGACCCACATGATGATAAGAGATGCATTTTATCATGTGGAATACATACTTTACCATGGGGTCATTGTGATTTGAAAAATGGCAATCAATGCCCAATTACAGAGCATGATTTGAAATAAATAAACATGCCTATGAACTTATTTGGGTTTAAAAAACAAGGTATTATGGACCTGCCGACACCACAACCCTCCTCTGATATGCTGTCTAAACTGAGTGGCTTGTTAATTATTCATCTGAACAGCATACTTACAGATGTTGATGATGAAACAGGCAAAATATTGTACATATTTAACAATAATTTAAATCATTACCAATTACCTGTAGGTGGGCAATTACAATTTATTACAACCCCTGAGGGTGATGTTAAAATTTCAGTAGGGAGAAATATTTACAGAATTAAGCACTCGAACATGATTTCTGGCACTGTTTATACTGTTTCTGCTGGTGACTGCTTATATATTGAGGTCTCTGGATCCTATGATAAGCTTATACCTTTTTTTATAGAATTAAGAATCAGATATTCAATAATAAATAACTACTAAACAAAATGCCTAATGATATATTTGGCCATACAAGACATGAAGATCACAGTGATGAGATTCTGATGCTTGATGGCAGAGTCAAGAAATTAAGAAGTGATTTACAAGCTTTACAAACCACACTCAATGCCAGTCTTCAACTAGAAATTACAAATTTACAATCACAATGCATGGACCCTCTTCTTAAAATTGATTCTGAACTCAAATTATTGCTTCAGAAATATACTGATCTGGCGACATTGGATAATTTTCAAAGTTTAGAAGAAGCTGTAGGAGCTCTTCAAGCCAAATTTAAGACCCAGGCTAACAACTCTGAGCAATTGAAACAACAATTAGAGGAGCAAATAAATAATGTCCAGGCACAACTCCAAACAATTGTCAAAAGCATAAAATCACAAGAAGATTTTGATCTAGTGATTTCCACTCTAAAGGAACAGATTCAGTCACTCCAAATACCTAATCTGGACCCTCTGAACAATGCCATAGCCGAGGTTAAAGAAAAAATTGAGACACTTGAGAATTTTATGAACAATTTGCCATCTTCTGATGCTTTGAATGCAATAACTCGGAGTGTTGCCAACATTAAGCTGCAACTTGAAACATATGAGGATTTTGGAAAAATTCAAAGTTCCATAACCCATCTTGAAGGTACCATAGCAGCAGTACAAAGTGATTTGGCAAATGTACTAGAATCCAGATTGCCTGGGATTGTAGATACCCTCATCAGTGTCCAGCAACAAATCACAAAGCTTGAAAACCTCAACACTGAATCTGAACTATCTCATTTTCATCACTTGATAGATGATATCCAAACAAAACTTGAAATTTTACAACAATCCACACCCTCTCAGGCAGATATAGCCCTGCTCCAAAATGCTATGCAAAATGTGGCTCATGCTTCTGAATTAAACAATGTGAAATTGGCACTTGAATTTTTACAAAATACAGTGTCAAATCTTCCTACATCACAGGAACTTAAAAATATTAAGAGGGCAGTGAATAGGATATTGAAATCAGAAGATATCAAGAATATCCAAGCAGAGATCAAACATCTCACTCAGACAGTGACCACTCTTCCAACCAATCAACATATTAATGAACTGCATGCCCTGTTTGAGGATATCAGAAGACAGGTCCATGATCTTACAGCTCAAAATTCAAAATTGGCAGTTGTTGAAAATTTGCAACAAATTGTAGCTAATATCAAGCAACAGCTAGGGACCATGGAATCCAATCAAGCAAATGCTCTGTCTGTTTTTGCCACCCAGCTTCAAGATATTGTGCAACAATACAAAAAACTTGCTGTTGACATAAGAATCAAGCCGGGGCACGATGAGATTGTTAGAACCATCAATGAGCATCTTGAATCTGTAACAAGCAGATTGCTTACAGCAGAAAAGGAAATAACAGGCATAATTGAAAATCCAAAACATTCAGTAATTCTTGAATTGTACAGCATCCCCAACAAAGAATATGATTCTCCATTTACACCGGGTGGCAAAATATATATGCTGTCCCCTGCACAATTTTATTACCAGTTTTTTGTTGGGGGCACATTGAGACCAATCAAGATCAAATATTGGCTTCAACCACAGGCACACCACTACCCCACCTTATCAATAACAAATGCTGATAACAAAGTGAAAATCACCAGTGTAGAATTGGAGGACTTTACAGATCCCAATACATTAGAAACAGCCTATACTGAAGATGATGGCTCTCTGGAATTTAAAATACAAATTGGAGACAAATTATATTTAGAAAATCCTGCAGTTTCAGCTGCTGAACACCCTATAGTTGCAATATTCTTGTTTACATATTATGTCTAGACAAATTATTGTTGATGAATTACACAGACAAGCCCGACATAATTTTAAGAGACTGCCAGTAGTCACAAAGGGCATAGATGATTTATGGCAAAGCGACTTGATTGAAATGTCAAGTGGGCAGTTGAAAAACTTAGACAAAATCAACAAGGGCTACAAGTATCTACTTACTATCATAGACACATTTTCAAAATTTGCCTGGGCTGTGCCACTCAAATCCAAGACTGGAAAATGTGTTACAGAAGCCCTCAGGACAATCATCAATCAGAGTGGAAGATCCCCGCGCTATTTGCAAACAGATAATGGCAAAGAATTTTATAATTCAGTGTTTCAACAATTTATTAAAAGCCAGGCAATAAAACATTATTCGAGTTACAGTGACCTCAAAGCCTCAATTGTAGAGAGATTCAACAGAACCTTAAAAAATCTTATGTATAAACAATTTACCCTTCAAGGTAATTATAAATGGATTAATATTCTTCCAGAACTTCTACATAAATATAACAATTCTGTCCATTCCACAATCAACATGAAACCCTCTGAAGTAATAAGCTCATCTGATGAGCAAAAATTGATCAGCACTGTTTATTATCCTAAATATCGGCCAACAACAAGAAAGGCCAAATACAAGATTGGTGATCAAGTAAGAATAAGCAAATATAAGCACTTATTCAAGAGAGGCTTTACAAGAAACTGGAGCACTGAATTATTTACAGTGGTTCAAGTTAAACCCGGGACCCTTAACACATATATAATAAAGGATCACCGAGGAGAAATTCTCAAAGGCAGGTTCTATGAACAAGAGCTCAGCAAAACTAAACAGCCTGACACATATCTCATAGAAAAAATCATCCGCAGAAAAGGCAAAAAGTTACTTGTCAAATGGCTGGGTCATCCGGAAAACAGCTGGATCGATGCAAACAAAATAATAATATGAACACCTGGGATGTTATAAAAAGGCTCCCAGAACCTGAACAACAGAATAAGAGAAATGGCAACTTGCTACCTGATAATATTAGGTGTCTTATTGTTGGGCCATCTGCTTGTGGTAAAACTACACTAATGGTTGATAATTTTTTATTGGCACCCAACTGGTTAGACTGGAAAAACAGGCACTTGTATGTCTTCTCTAAAAGCTTGGAACAATTAAAATATCAGCAGCTGATGAAGCTATATGATGGATTGGATATTGCCACTTTTGAACCAGATGTTAAGCCACTTGATGAGTGTCTCGATAATTCTGTTGTTGTGTTTGATGACATTATATTGGATAATCAAAACAAGGTTAGAAATTTCTTTACACAGGGCCGGCACAAAAACATTGATTGTTTCTACCTGGCACAGACTTTTTCAAAAATACCGAAGCAGCTGATCCGTGACAACAGCAATTTTATATGTGTATTTCATCAAGACCATACCAACCTCAAACACATACATGATGAATATGTAGGTGGGGACCTGAGCTACAATGATTTTTCTAAGTTTTGCAGCAGGTGCTGGAACCAGGACAGTTATGGGTTTGTTACAATTGATATGACAAGAACACCTAATACTGGTAAATACAGAAATAAAATCAACAATTTTCTAGACGTAGAGACGTATATAAATAAACATGAAAAGGCCAATCATTGATGATCTTAAGTTAAGAAATTATCTTGTAAAAAGATTTAAGGGATGGAAATCAGAGAACCGTGGAATTTATGAAAAACACAAACAAACAGAACAGCCTGTAATTGATGCTATTAATAATTTAGGTAAAAATATCAAAACTGTTACAGAGCAAAATCAAAATTTGCTCACAGAGCTTGTACCTGTAGCTGCTAGGAACATATTAGATTATCCATTCACCCCACTTTCAAGTATTCATACACCTAGTCCTATTGCTCCTAGAAGAATTGAGGCTAGTCAGGATCCTATTGAATTGGGTCTTCTTGCTCAAAAATATTTAACCACACCTAAAGACAATAAAGATGAGGTTTTTGGCTTATATGCTGACACAGAGCTTGATGGCAGCATCATACATAGAATTGGCAATTTCAGAGTAACATTTATGGGAGATGATATAATTGTATATTCAGAATCTCGACTTGGAGAAAAAGGTGCTTTTGTTAAGTACTCCGGCACACCTGGATTATGGGAACTCATGACCAGGAAAAGGCCTGGCAGCTATACAGATCAAGATTATGAGGATTACAAAGAAATATTAATAAAATCAGATGCTCTATACCAGAACAATGATCCCACACAAAAAAGAGTCAAGTCGAGCAGTGGAGCAAAATACAATAATTTAATCAAGCCCATATGGTCACAAATCAAGACTGGCAGTGGAATCAAACAATACAACACCCTGCCTAAAGAATTTGTGTGGGTTGATGATGTCAGGAAACTTGTAGATAGGCTATTGGTAATAGCTGGGGAGGAAAATGCTGGCAACCACAAATTTTACAATGAAAAAGTTGGAATTATGGACATGATAAGCACAAAATTATCTAATTTTATAGTGAATGACACTAAGGGGATTGGATATCTCATAAAAATTATTAATACTCTACCACCTAAATTTTGGAATATTTCTGAGGGTCGGGGCCTTGTTAATGACATCATAAACAAACTGCCATTTGAACTACATATTCCAGGCTATCAGTATTGTGGTCCAGGCACAAAATTGGACCATAGATTAAACAGAGGGGATCCTGGTGTTAATCCCCTAGATGCTGCTTGTAGAGACCATGATATTGCATACAACACACATTCTGATCTTGACAAGAGACATGTTGCAGACAAGAAATTAGAAGAGGCTGCATTTGGCAGATTTGTAAGCAAAGATGCTTCTTTGAGTGAAAAAATAGCAGCATTGGGAACCACCATAGCTATGAGCACCAAACAAAAACTGGGGTGGGGGTTGTGAATATGTATATAATAAACCTACAATGAAGGCCAAGGGTGTTATGTATCAAGTACCTTATGCAGGTCTCAAATCTCTTAAAACTATTGACAGTCTTTTGACCAAAAAGCAGCGCAAGAAAAAAAATTCTTGTATTGCAAAGGGGCATGGTATGAAATTGTTGCTTAGTACCCCCCAATTAAAAAAATTACAGCAATCAAGAAAAAAATCACATGTGGGGGGATTTATATTTACCATCCCTGCCATCTTAGCTGCTCTCGGGGCTGTTGGGAGCTTGGCTGGGGGTTCAGCCGCCATAGCAAAAACAGTAATAGATGCCAAGAAAAATAAGGCAGAATTAGATGAGCAGAAGCGCCATAACCTGGCAATGGAGAAACAAGGCAAAGGTGTTAAGAGAGCCATGAATAAGTTTAAAAAAAACAAGAGCCGCTTACAAACCAAGATATTGAAGCTTTAATCAAGCCATTGGGCATCAAACATTTTAGAGGTGTGTACATGTCTGATTCTTTGCCAGAACAACCACTCAACAAAGAGTGTGGCATTGTTAATTTGGATAAGTACAAAAATCAGGGCACTCACTGGATTTGTTATCTTAAATATTTAAAAAATGAGGCATTTGTGTTTGATTCATTTGGAGGTGTTCCACCTGAAAATTTAATAAAATATTTAAATTCAGCTAATCTTTATTACAATAATGCCCGTGTTCAAAACTTCAAAGATGTTAATTGCGGACATTTGTGTTTATCAGTTCTTAGATATATGTCTCAAATAAATAAACCATCAATTGAAGATTTTCAAAAAGCCTTGTGGTATCTGAAACATCATGGGGGTATTCCATCTCACCAGCCAAAATTCAATATTGAAACTCAAATTGCATGATGACATTGTATATCCCAAAACAATAGCTCTCAGGGCATTTTATGGCATGTACCTAATCCCCAATATTACACACCACAACAATGCAATTGCAGTAGGGGATGAAAAAATTGTCATCACTCCAGGGCAATATAATCTATCCACTCTAAATGCTCAATTACCCAGAGGTGTAGTGTTAAGTCAAAATTCTGTCACTCACAGAGTAGAAATTGTATCTGCCACAGAAACAGTGAATCTGGGTACTATAGGAGAGCTGTTGGGCTTTGAGAACAACACAAAACTTGAAGCAGGCATCAAACACACTGCTATGAATATACCTAAATTCTTAGCCATAGAGACTCTGAATATTCACTGTAATGTGGCTGAGGGTATGATCACCAAATCAAATGGCATAGGCACTCACAAACAAACAGGCATCATTGCAACATTCAAACCTAATTCTGAATTTATGGAGCCCATCATCTACAATCCATCCCCAACATTATATTTTCCTGTGTGTCATAATAGAATAGATAATATTGAATTGATGGTCACTAATGAAAAAGAAGAATTAGTTGATTTTGCTGGAGCCACAACAACTGCTATCATAGAGATTAATATTTAAATAAAAATACATACAATGGAAAATATTGAGAGTTATGAGCTACAATCATTCCCTCCAAACAGGAGGACATTTGCAAATTTAAATCAACCCAACACAGAAATTGAGGTTGATCTTGATGTAGGGGATGGCTTTATACACCCCCACAGAGCAGATCTATACATCAAATTTGATGTTGTAAAGCTCGATGGAACAGCTTATCCTGCAAATTCAAATATAAGACTTGTAGACAATTTTGTGCCTCATCTGTTCTCTGAAATTGAGATCAGAAAGCACGGTGTTGTTATAAACAGAGTGGATTATCCCGGCATTACCTCCACGGCTTTGGCCACACTAAAATTATCCAAAACCGAGGCTTCATACTACAAAATAGGCGGATTTGAAGCTGGTGATAAGATATTATCTAAGAACCACACTGTGCTGTTCCCTATGCGCCTGTTGCCAGGATTCTTCTCAGATTACAAAGAAATTATGTGGAAGGGTGGGTTAAGAATCACATTTAGAAGAGCTGCAAATGATAATAATGCTTTGATGAGGTACAGTACATTAAACTCTACAGGAGAAGCTCTGCCCGATACCCTGCCAGATGCAGGCAAATGCATTATTCAGACTATGGAGCTAAGAATCCCTGTTGTTGAGTATGAAGCCAGTTATGGTCTTAAATACAAAGCTGATATAATAAAAAATCCGCAAATTCCTCTGCAATTTTATACATATCAATGTGTACAGAAGCCTGCATCTGGTACATATTATGAGTTTGATGCTACAAATTCATTCTCCAGTATTCAATATGACATGCCTGATTTTGTAGTGGTACTGTTTCAGACTGGAAGACACAACAATCAGGAAAAAAATTCAAGCAAATTTGATAACTGCAACATCAAGAACATATATCTTAAAAATGGCAGAAATGAGGTCTTTCCTAGAGAGAATTACAATTTAGACATGTCCAAGGATGATTTTCTTAAATTATATGAAGCTTTTACATCCTTCAAAAGGGTCACTACAGGCAATATTGAAATGTATTACACACCAGATGAATTCAAAGCACAGAGACCCATGTTTGTAATCAATGCTTCAAAAAGGAAACAGGTTGTGGTGAATGACAGAACAAATATTAAAATTATCTGTGAATTCCATGAAGCATTACCTAATGACACCATATGTAGTGTTATTCTCATAGGAGAAAAATCATATGTTTATGATGTAAGAAATGAGAGAGTCACGGAGCAATTCTAGAGGGTCTCTGCATATTACATTGTTTTAATATTGGATTGAGGCTGGGGTCCAATTAAACTTAAATTGGAAGTAAATATGTGTGTGTGGGTGTGGGTGGGTGTGTTGTGGCCTAGTTTTAAGTGTGGCCAAAAAAATATCAAGAGGGGCATATTTTTAACAAGTTTATGGACAACAATCTCACAGAAGTGCCTTTTTGTAAGTATAGGCACATCAATCTGAGGAGGCTCTTCCTTTCTCATGGAATCCATGAGGGCTTTTTTACAAAAATCTTGGATTAGAGGGGGTGCTACACTTGAGCAAAAAGCTCATATGCTCATGTTGAGCTAGTTTTAAGTATAGCCAAATATGCTTGGGGAGAGCTCTTCCTTTCTTGAGTTTATAATAGCACAAGTACTACTACTACTTTAAAGCATATTTCCATTAAAAAAATATTCAAATAAAGTATGTGGAGATTTTTTATATTCGTGCAGTAGAAAATGTCGTCGCTGGCCATTTCTTGTTCTGTAATTCCAAGTAAAAACTTCCAGCGACAAAGTTGTGGAGAAAATAATGAAATTATTTTTTATAACCACTCAAAGGTTCCCAGAAATATTACTTCCATGCATTTGGAGTTTCTTTTTAACCCGAACCGCGCGCGAAGTAAGGATAGTTGTCTGGCCATCTTGAGCTGGCTCACCGCAGCATTCCGGCTAATCACCACCAAGTTTTCGAGTTGTCATTTTATTTCCATTCAGTAAAAATATGAACTTCATGCAGTTTGTTATAATAGAATTGAAATTACTTAAATTTATAATTGACAATTATTTCCAATGCTGCTGTTGTGAGCAACATTAGTGCTGTCGCAAATACACGTTGTTTTCGTTTACATTACTGTCGACATTAATTCTGAAATGAAGATCACCTTTCAGTTTCCAACGTACACATAAATTCATAGACACCATATTAACCTTTGAAAGGCTTTCCAACACGTGACAAAATATGGGGCTTCAAGATAGAAATATGACATGCCTTGCTTGAGTCATTCACGTCTTATCAGTTCACGTAGGCCATAACTCATTTGTTTGTTTGGGTTGCAACTTAATCTAACCCATGTGCCAGGTTCCCCTTACTTGAGTGAGAGATCTGCTTTGGTATGTTTAGACTTTTTCCCTCTCTCGAAAAAGTGTTTTCAGTTGTGTGATCGCTCAGTGATTTTTACTTTCTTAAGTGATTTCTGAAGTGTCATATTCGTGCATTACACTCGCGTGTGTAGTGATCGCAATGGATCATAGTAAAAAGGACAACTGTAACGTTCACAGTATAATATTAATATTAATAATTACATATAATTATCATTATATATACAAAATATGTAACACCTTCATTGTGAAGGAAGGTCATCATTTTCCGGCGACATGAGCTAGCGCTATATTGGCAACACTGTGCGGTTTCTCCATAAGCGCCGTTGTGTCTTCTGAACGTGAAAACGACTCTAGTGCAGTCGGCGGAAGAGAGTTACAGCGTCTCGTCTGTGCGGTTGATGTCTGCGCGCGCGTTGCTGGAAAAACGCGAAGAGTTTGCAGTCGTTTGAGCTGTTGATATTTTTTAGATGTCGTCACTGCGAAACACAAAAGGGCATGGATAGTTCGAGCCCAAAAGAGAACACAAATGGTGAACTCTTAGTCTGAAATATGAAAAGACTTGTAGCGTGATGGATCGGCGAGAGGTGGCTTCTACCGCAACTCTTTAAGCATGGTTACATTTTTTAATCTTCACCGAGACAATCGGGGCATTCTCCATAAATTCCTGTATCTGAACCTTTCAGTATAAATCAGGTGAAGGAGACTTACCAAGGACCTCCTCATAATTGTTTAATGTTAATTAGAACTTCAGAAATAAAAGTTTGTAAAAGATTATTTTCTTTTCTGCTTTATACAGCAAATCAGGTTTTGTGAAAAGCTGAAAATCCTGTTCGTAGCTTGAACGAAAGCAGTAAGCTCATTCTTAAGCTAAATATAACTTCTAATGTTACCATGTGATAGGATGAAATTGATGAACACAATCACAATCACACATGGGCAGCACACAACGCAAACTATCTTTAATACTGACATGTCACACTGGGTTTGCTATAATTGCCACAGAGAATTTGTGGCAACAAAGAAATGAAACGCAATACTAAATCTAATACACTCTTTTTCTTTCTTACAGGTGAGTGTGAACAAAACCTCATACATGGTCGAATTGCTGGTATGTAGAAATTTTCATAAAACTTTATTGTATATTACTAAGCAATTACTGGTTATAAATTCATGTATTGTACCTTGAAAATATTATTGTCAGTGGCGCAGAACAGGAGTACAAGGGTACTTTGATCAGTATTTGATATTTTGGCAGAATCAAGATTCTGAGGTTCAAAATATCTCGTTTTTAGGAGCCAAATCCGAAGGAAATCAAATCACCATCACCTTTCAGAGTGGGCCTTCCACGTTACAATAGTTGAACAGCATCTTAAAATACAGTTGCATTTCGCGTACATCGTGTTATATACAGGGTGATTCAGAATTCCTATTACACACTCCTAAGGGTTGTAGAGGGGACTTAGTAGATCAAGTTTTGATAAGGAACTCATGTCCGGAAACGTACAGTTTTGGTACTACACAGACAAGATCACGTAATTTCACATCTCCCGCTTTACCTGCGTCACTACAAGAGCTGCTCGATGTGGCGACCCTGAAGTTCGTTGCAAAACAGTATACCTCCAAAGGATGTTTGCATACACACGCTCAAAAATACCTGGTGTGTGCTGAATCGTGTCTGCTGCAGCCAGAACTCGTGCAACCAGGTCTTCCTCCGACACTACAGGAGTCTCATAAACAAAATTATTCATGTGGCCCCATACGAGAAAGTCAAGTGGAGTTAGATCCGGCGATCGTGGTGGCCAAGGAGTTGGTCCACCGCGACCTATCCACCTGTTCCCGTATGTTTGATTGAGATGTTGTCGGACGTCATGGGAAAAGTGTGCTGGTGCGCCATCGTGTTGGAACCACATGTGCTGTGTAAACAGAGGACGTTGGAAGTAGCACACGTGACATCAGGTGACTGAAGACGTTGCCCTCTGTCAATGTGGTTGCCTACCGTGAAGCGGGAGATGTGAAATTATGTGATCTTGTCATCTGTGTACTACCAAAACGGTAACTTTCCGGACATGGGTTCCTTATCAAAACCTGATCTACAAAGTTCCCTCTACAACACTTAGAAGTGTATAATAGAAATTCTGAATCACCATATATACGTATTGTGACTAATTTTACTTTAGAACCACCACAGATTATAGAGATAATAATGTCCAGCAAGGGATCCTGAAAGAAGACTTCACACAAAGCATTTTAAGTTTGCTGGAGGAAAAATAAATTTACTACAATTAATTATTTACTCCATTGCCAAGCAGTAGTTTAAGCTACCAAACAATGGATTTTATCAAATTATTCAACTACTCTCTTAAAATTTATGAAGAAAAATTAAGCTTTCATTCTCAGAACAAAAAATATTTTTATGTTATTTTTTTTTCTATTTCTAGGTCATGCTATAGGTTATTTTGGACTTTTTAAAGGTCATAAACTTCCGAGTTCTACTGATAAGTCATTAGGCGAAACGGGAATACCAGACACGGAAAATAAAGGGTATTTAACCACCCCTTGGAGAAACTATGCACTTTCCTTTTCCCGCTACAAGAAAGGTGTACATTAAAATAAGGCAGTCTTGAGAGGCCTTCTTCGAGTCAACGAATGCTCCCCCACCCACTGCATCAACTGTTGATCTTTACATTGTTTCAAATATGGCTTTCTTTGGGAAACAACCTGCCACAATTGTTGGTTGCCTCCATGAAATCACTTTGCAATATCTTCATTCACATGGAAGGTTTCCAGCCAAAGACGTTCTGCGCGGGTAACCACTGGCGCTGAGGTCCTTCTGTTTTCTTAATGGACGAGTGGTTTCTTTTGAATCTCAGGAAGTCTGAGGGAGGATGGGGGGTGTTGCACGTGATTCTGTTCTCAATTTTCGATTCTGTAACTGGGGCGAGGTTTACCGTACACGTGGCGGCAAGGTGAGTGTCTGTCCCAGATACTGCATCCGACCGCCGTGGCGTAGTGGTTAGCACAATGCGCCGAGATGTCAGGGATCATAGGTTCGAATGGGTGTTGGTGTAAACTTTATGGTAAGTTCCAACAATACAGCGTATAGCTGTTATGGCACTGTAAAATCATCATTAAGTTAAATTATTTATGTTTGAGTTTGTATTTTAAGTCCACTTTATTCACAGATAGGCTAATAAGGACCGGGCCTACAATTTAAAGTGGTATCCAAACCACTATATGTCTCCTGAGGGTATCGAATCCGGGACCCCTTGATTACAAGGCGATGACGTTACCACTACGTTATCGGTAAGGTCCCTATTTGTGTACGAGTTGACACACACCTTCTGCCTTTAGGGCTTTATGTTAGTCTGGTTATAACCCTTTTATCGGACTTCTCAAAGGCTTCTTAGGGTTAGTAGGACCACTTGCGAGGTCTGTGGTGCAGGATTTATTTTTAATTATCACCTATGTAGGTTTGAAATGAAAGATCATTAAGATCTTTTACTCGAAGATTTATTTAAACTTCCGATGATATACAAACACTTTTCAAACAGACAATTCACCCGGTACAACTTGTAGGCCTAAACCTATTAGTTATACAGAAGTTTATAACCCTGGTCTCTTTGATGATGCAGGAGACGCCTTATTCAGAGTTGGGTTTGTGGAATATCTGCCAAATGGAGCACAAGTACACCAGCCAATCCGAAGATTGAAGCAAGATATTACCCAACGTCCCCTGAACCATCAGCCTTTCGGCAACCAGGAGAATGTCCCGTAGACTTACAAAAGTCTAGCTCTTTTATATCATAATTTTGTTTACAATTTACCATGGTTACTACATAGTTGTTTTATATTTCCATAGTTTCAGCATTTCTTCCTGATTTAAGTTCAACAATTCATTACCTATTGTAACATCAACAATAACATTTTTATGGAAAGAAATCTAACAATCTTTAGAGAAAAGATTCAACACTATTTCTTAACAACATAGATTTTTATAACATAGACTGAATAGTTTACTGCTTAAAAGGCATGTGTTGACAGGCGCGACACAGAGTTCGGTTTCACATTCTATATTTTTATATTTGTTACCCTATAACAAGTACGCAGCAACTTTTGCTCTATATAAAAACAGAGTGCAATGTAAAGACTTATTTAACATATTGCATTGTAATGTGATAAGAAAAGTGACAATACAATTCGTAACTAATAAATCATGTTGAATTAACCTTCAGTAAACCTATTGGGCCAAAAGTAATAAACTGTGACCATTTGTCCAGTTAACATGACTGTCTTAACTCCTTTCAGTTCTCTCTAGTTCGTTCTCCCTCTCCATAGTTCATTTATTTCCCTTTCTTTTTCTGCATTTCTCAAACAGGGTCTACCAGTCAAGAACGTCAAGAGAAAGTCAAGATGATATGCTGGTGGTGAAGATTTTTTTTTGTTGCTATTTTTACATTATAGTAAATTTACCTTGTTAAATACATATACTAGGATTTGCTAAAATTGAATTTTTAGAAATCTAAAATTGTCTTGTGGTTAAGATTTGTTCATTTTGTTTCTTAAGAATTATATTCTTGTATGCTTAAAGTTTTGTAAAAATATTAAATAACGTAATGTGGCCATTCCCCATCCAGGATGAAGTCTGAAGAATTAATTTTTAGTTAGAGCAAGTCCAAATCTCTTGTTAAAGTGCAACTTCAGTTTTCTCTTGTGATATTGTATCATTTTCTTAATTTTGAAACTATACTTAAGTAGGGGGGCGATTAAATAAATGTAAAGAAAAGGGGGAATATGGTCAAGAAAAAGCAATGAAAAAGTCAAGAACCTTGGACTTGTTATTTTGGTATTTCCATTTTACAATGACCCACAACCATGAATTCACATTTTGATAGCTTGCTGCATGTTTAGCTGTTGGAGCACAAATATAGTGGTGCCTCTATGAGCAAGAATTTGAAACTTAGGAGTATTTACTTACTTCTAGCACTGAAATGTTAATATCTCACAGTTCTAAGTAATACATGTGACTCCATTTCCACGATTGGCCTCCCAATGGCGCAGTGGTAGCGTGGAACCCGTCGTCCCGGAGTTCGTTTCCCAGTGGAGGCTCATAGTGGTTCGAATTCCACTTTGAACTGTAGGTCCAGTCCCGATTAGCCTTACTGTGCATAAAGTGGACTTAAAACACCCAACTCAATCAATCAATCAATTCATTTCCACGAAAAGTAGAGTTACACCCCTTGCGCTCTGTACCCCTCATATGCATATCACCAGTGGCGCTGATTGGGGAGACGAGGACAGTGCATTTTCACTTTAGATAAGTGGCGGCGATTGGGTTTCAAAACTGGGGATCAAGCACAGTTTACTTTCACTTGTTAGATAAAGTTTAGCATAGTGGGGGGGGGGGCAAAAGTAGCAAAACGTAGGGGCAACTACCCAACCACCATAATCCCACCCTGCATGTCCCACTTGATAAAACAAGATTTTTCTACGGGTGCCTGTCACGTAAATACCACAACGTCTGTGAGTACACTGAAAATCTGGAAAGCTGCACTATGAAGCGTATCCCTGGGTAAGAGCCGAATTTTGAGTAATTCCAAAACCGAAAGCAGGTTTTGGAACCCCTTAGGCTAAGCATCGTAGCAGCCATGAATTAATGCCCGGAGTGCCCTTTGATGCTAGAAGAATAAGGCGTGAAGTATTAATGATATCGGGACCTCATTATTAAGTGGGTGTATCGTGACGCAACAGCCCATCTCACAAGACGTTCTTCCGAGGTCTCAAACGGGACGGAGACGGATTAGCCTTTAAAAGGGGGAAAATGTCAGAGTTCAGGCGCTGCAGATTGAGCTCAACAGCACACTTTTCATTCGGAGTTCGTCGGCTTCTAGCCTTTTCAAGTCTTTCGCGTTGACGCGCGATGACGGATCGCTGGAAGAGGTCTTGGGAGTTGCAAAATATGGTCAACTGTATATGCAACCAGAAGCATCTTAAGATGCCACAGGCACTGGTCGAGTACGATGGTGTAGTATACGCCCTGCCTTTAAGAATAGCTGGTATTGCTGCTACCAGTGGCGCATTGCCCCCCCCCCCCCAACCTTCGACGGAAGTCAATTTAGGGGGGCAAACATTGACGGCCAAGGGCACCTGCTGGGGGGCGCCTTCGGTTTCTAATTTTATGCGAATAAAAGTACATTTCGGAAAATTTTCTTGCTCGCTTCGCTCACAGTACCTGCTTTTCTCAGTTTCGTCAAGTTCAGAGCGGTAGCTAGGTGGTGCCATGAGTCGGCCATGGGTGCCAAATGATCTAAATGAAAAGACATTGAGAAAGAGGGAATGCCATGGCGTCCAGTGAAATTATTTGTGCCCTATTAAATCAATATTGTTTTCAGTTGCAAAAAATAGATCTAATAATGTTCTTGCTCGCTTCGCTCGCGATTCGTGATTGTTTTCTGTGATGTAATGTATTTAAATAATATGTGTTGTATAGGAGACTACTGAATGAACTTTGAATACGTACACAATTAACGTTAGCATGTTGCATATGTATTTTCTTATTTTATGTGGCTCCATGTTGCATATGTGTAAAACATATGTTGTAAATGAAAGTTATACATGTTATATATGTACAAATAGAATTATCTTCGGAATGCATTTATCATTCATTTTCTGCCATTCAAGAATACAGTTTGTCTGCTTGTTTACCATTATTAGCTAATGTGAAACTGACTATGTTGAAAAAATATTTCAAATCGTTTGTTCCAAACAAATGCTTTAGTACCGACTTATACCCCCTCTTTGCGTAATTTATGAGGATGATAACGTCTCTGATACTACTACTACTACCACTAGTAATAATAATGATAGTAATAATAATAATGCCATTATTATTGTTGTTGTTGGTATGTTTATCCTGGTAGTTGCCCCCCTCCCCAGACAAAAATTCGTGGTTGCGCCTCTGGCTGCTACAACAATTCTTCGCCGTCGTCTTCTTCTAAGTTAACCAAACCCAACAAGCCTAACCTAACCACCACAAGAAGCTACCAGCCAATGGGAATGATTGAAGCAGTTGTAGCAGCAATCACTACCTTTCAGAATACAAACCCATCGTCGCTATGTAACCAAGGGGTCCCGGGTTCAATACCCGGTGGAGGTACATAGTAATTCGGATTCTACTTTCAAATCTAGGTCCTAGATCAGCCTACCTGCATAAAGTGAGCTTCAAGAAAAGAAACTCAGAATGCAAACCATCCAGGCTACCTCTTTGAATGTTCACCCGAACTCATGGAGTATTTCAGGCGAAGGTAGAGACCGCACCCTAGACTTACACTAAGGTCAGGTTTATACGAAAGCTTGAGCTTTAGTTTTTATGTCCACTTTGCACAGAAAGGCTAATCGGTACTGGACCTACAGTTTAAAATCGGATCCAAACAACTATGCCCTCTACTGGGTATCGAATCCGGGACAAGGCGACGACGATACCACTATACCATCGAGAAGGCCCTAGTTCCTTCAACATGTTTTGGTAACATAAATGGCACGTAAATGCCCCAAAAATCATTTTGTAGCATTACAGGCATTTGTAGCAGACAATGCTTTGCACGGAAGAATTTCATGTACAAATAACAGCCCCCCACTTTTCTTCACTTTTGCCCCCGCACTATGCTAAACCTCATCTACAAAGGTAAACATACTGTCCCCCCAGTTTTGGCACCTTGCTCCCCCCGGTTTTTGAACCCAATCGCCGCCACTGCCTGCAGACAACACTAGACAATATATACATCACGAATGTCAACCAAGTTACGCGGTTATAATTTAATAACTAATAAATTTATAGAGAATGAAATGTAATTTTATTCATAAGATATCGTGCAAACAAATCAAATTCTACATTTTTTTACTTAACATTAAGTAATCATCAACCTCACCTACATAGTGAGCTTTTTCTGTTCATGAGCCGGTGTTTACAATTGAAACAACTAATTTATTCTCCCATATGTGTACTGTATGCGCTCTAAAGTATATATTTAAGCAGCGCCATTGATTTGTAGCTAAAACCATTACGTAGGAAACTCTATCCCTGTCGGTTGAGTGGTTATCGGCTTTTAAAAATGCGAAGTGATACATTGTTTACATCGCACTCGGCCGCCATTACATGTGACGTAGAGCTTGCTTCTGATTGGTTATGCTACGCTAGATGCTAAGAAAATTAAGTCATGTGAAATATGACATGGAATATGCTATGACATCAAAACGCTACAAACATTCTTCAATTTACACGACAGAATGCCATCGTAGCAGAAATGTTAAGAAAAATACCAAGGTATGCTTTCGTCTAAAGCGAGGCTAAGTCGTCGGTTAACATAAAAGTAAGTGTGCTCCCCTGTATCGTGTAGACTTTGGAAAGCACCCCTTCTAAAGAAACCCTTTTGGGCTAAAATTAATCGTTTATACCCTCCTGATTTCCCTAAAACCAATAATAATAACGTAACAAAATACCAACAATTACGATTTTTATGACCTATAGAAATCACCAAAATGTAATATATACACACAAAAACTAGTTATGACATAAAGTTTCCATAAATATGCTCTAATACTAACAGCATTGTTAATTAATAAATTGTACTTTCTTCATGGGGTTAAAAAAAGTTATGTAAGATTAAAGATTAAAAGAAAAACTATTAGGAAAGTATGAAATTTGAAAGTATGTGGGACTATTTATTGTATTCCAAATATCAGTGCCATCTACTGGGATATTTTTAGATACGTCTTGCTCGTTCACTCCATCAACCCAGTGTCCAATGTATAAAACTTGCTGCAAATGTAAATGATGCCTATTGTCAGGAACATAGTTTTGTACAGTCATGGACACTTCTGGGTTGTAAGGATCCCTTTGAAAGGTATTGCGATCGTCACGACCCAGAAGTGTCCGTGACTGTACTAGGAACATATGTACGGAGAGAGATCATGGGGGTCCGAACTAAAATTAAATAATGAAAATATAGTTATTTTATATTCGAGGGTGATTTATTTACACTACTACCTACAGTAATATGGATCAAATATTATTCAGGAACTTTACTTTTCTTCAACCGCAGTTAACATCCGTTTTGTTATTAAATATTCAATTCTTTATATTTTTTACATTAATTTCCTTGCCAGAACAGTTGTACAAAATATACAAAATTTGATGATCTTAACTACATGTAAGCTAGATAATGAATACTTGCTGTTATCTTTTTATCTATTCATGTAATAATAACTTTAAAGTGAAGCCAATGTTGTTCCTAGAACGTTCTGTCAAGGGAACTGCTGTTTTTCCTAGAACGTTGTAATGGAAATCGATGTTATTCCTAGAACGTTGTCAAGGGAACCGATGTTGTTCCTAGAACGTTATCAATGCAATCAATGTTATTTCTAGAAAGTTGCCAATGGAATCAATATTACCCTATTAGTAGAACGTTGTCAAGGGAGCCGATGTTGCTCCTAGAACGTTGTGTCAAGAGAACCGACGTTGTTCCTAGAAGGTTGTGTCAAGAGGACCGATGTTGTTCCTAGAACGTTGCCAAGAAAGCCGTTGTTGTTCCTAGTACGTTATGTCAGGAGAGCCGATGTTGTTCCTAGAACGTTCTGTCAAGGAAACTGATGTTGTTCCCAGAACGTTCTGTCAAAGGAACTTATGTTGTTCCCAGAACGTTCTGTCAAAGGAACTTATGTTGTTCCCAGAACGTTCTGTCAAGGGAACTTATGTTGTTCCCAGAACGTTCTGTCAAGGGAACTTATGTTGTTCCCAGAACGTTCTGTCAAGGGAACTGTATTGTTCCCAGAACGTTCTGTCAAGGGAACTGATGATATTCCTAGAACGTTCTGTCAAGGGAACTGATGTTGTTCCCAGAACGTTCTGTCAAGGGAACTGATGATATTCCTAGAACGTTCTGTCAAGGGAACTGATGTTGTTCCCAGAACGTTCTGTCAAGGGAACTTATGTTGTTCCCAGAACGTTCTGTCAAGGGAACTGTATTGTTCCCAGAACGTTCTGTCAAGGGAACTGATGATATTCCTAGAACGTTGTGTCAAGGGAACTGATGTTGTTCCCAGAACGTTCTGTCAAGGGAACTTATGTTGTTCCCAGAACGTTCTGTCAAGGGAACTGATGTTGTTCCTAGAACGTTCTGTCAATAGAACTGATAGTGTTCCCAGAACGTTCTGTCAAGGGAACCGATTTTGTTCCCAGAACATTCACATTGCAACTGACATTGCTCACATGTTTAAGTGCACACCCTCTTCAAGGCGATTGGCAAGTAGGAATAACACCCAAGGATATGGTGTAGTAACAACAAACAAATGACAAGTGAACTGCACCCCACGACAGAATGTTAACTCTACTCTGCTTGAACCAGTGGTTGTAGCAATATAACTAATCTCTAGCTTTTGCAGAACACTATCTTTTTACCACTGCCATGTTGGTATATGAACGAGTCAGCACTTGATTCTAGGGTGAGAATGTAGAAGCGATTAAAGCATCAACCGACTTTTTGTCTGCAAGCCATTCTCATCTTTGAATGGAGCATTGGTTGAGGAAACATTGAAATATTCCCAAGCATTGTTTCCTTTATAGAACACCTACGTCTTGTCCTTCCTGTATCGTTTGCCATAGTGAGATAATGGGTCTTTCTCCTCCAGCACTTGGAACAGTTCCACGAGGGTCATTTATCCAATCACAGATCATCAGATCAACACAATGATAAGACTTTTGATGCTTTGATGTTTGTTTCTGCTCTGCTCCGTCTTGCTGGTTTAGGGTAGAATACATCAAGCAAGAGAGATAAAAAAAGGTGTTCGCGATTATACAACAAAGCCCCACCATCTACACGTGGATGTAAAGACACCCACGTGTCAGAGTTCGTTTAATTTTTTTTATCTGTCCTTTCAATGTCATATTTCTGATCTGTGAAGTGGTAGTCTCTGTACAAAAAAAAATTGTTGGTGTCCATAAGCCCACTTTTTATGATCAAAAATCTATATAGCTCTGATAATAATCTTCCTATAATTTATTTTCTACACCTTCAATTTTCTGTAACCAGTACAACTTCAGAGTGGCCCTTCCACGTAGTACACCCAATTGTCAACCTCACTTCCACGTAGTAGACCCAATTGTCAACCTCACTTCCACGTAGTACAACCAAATGTCAACCTCACTTCCACGTAGTAGACCCAATTGTCAACCTCACTTCCACGTAGTACACCCAATTGTCAACCTCACTTTTACGTAGTACACCCATTGTCAACTTCACTTCCACGTAGTACATCCAATACCTCACTTTCACGTAGTACACCCAATTGTCAACTTCACTTCCATGTAGTACACCCATTGTCAACTTCACTTCCAAATAGCACACCCAATACTTTACTTCCACTTAGTACACCCAATTATCAACCTCACTTCCACGTAGTACACCCAATTGTTAACCTCACTTCCACGTAGTACACCTATTGTCAACTTCACTTCCACATAGTATACCCAATACTTCACTTCGACTTAGTACACCCAATTGTCAAACTCACTTCCACGTAGTACACCCAATTGTTAACCTCACTTTCACTTAGTACACCCAATTGTCGACCTCACTTCCACGTAGTACACCTAATTGTTAACCTCACTTCCACGTAGTACACCTATTGTCAACCTCACTTCCACGTAGTACACCCAATTGTTAACCTCAATTCCACGTAGTACACCCAATTGTTAACCTCACTTCCACATAGAACACCCAATTGTCAACCTCACTTCCACGTAGTACACCCAATTGTCAACCTCACTTCCACGTACTACATTCAATTGTTAACCTCACTTCCACGTAGTACACCCAATTGTCAACCTCACTTCCACTTAGTACACCCAATTGTCAACCTCACTTCCACGTAGTACACCAAATTGTTAACCTCAATTCCACGTAGTACACCCAATTGTTACCCTCACTTCTACGTAGTACACCTAATTGTCAACCTCACTTCCACGTAGTACACCCAATTGTCATCCTTACTTCCACGTAGTACACCCAATTGTTAACCTCACTTCCACGTAGTACACCCAATTGTCAACCTCACTTCCACGTAGTACACCCAATTGTCAACCTCACTTCCACGTAGTACACCCAATTGTTAACCTCAATTCCACGTAGTACACCCAATTGTTAACCTCACTTCCACGTAGTACACCCAATTATCAACCTCACTTCCACGTAGTACACTCAATTGTCAACCTCACTTCCACATATTACGCCCTGGACTGCATTTTGCAGACTAACGCGGCTCTGGTGTCTGGTCAAATGGCCAGTATAATTCTGATTGTTTTCCTGTTTTTTGTCCTTATGTGTGCTGAGTGCCCCTTTACAGCCTCAGATTTTAACTAATGTCAGAATATTTTAATGTTGTAGTAACACCACATTGCAATTATGCTATTTTAGTTACGGTAAGAGGCTAGATCCCGAATAATGTGACGGATGCAATTAGCATAAGTGCTGACGCACCCAAAATTTTAAATTCAATTTAAAAAAAATCAATTCAGCCTTAAAACATGGTGTCAACATATTTGATAATTTCTAGTTCTCGGTGCGCTAATTTGTGCTGCGCTGCTTATGGGTAGTGTCGCCAGGTGGTAGTAGTTGTTCTTCGTAGACTGTGAACCAGTTGCTGGCATAGACAAGTGTCCGCTAGTGCTTTAGAAGTGTTTCTCAACCGCCGGACCCTAGCGTCAATTATACCAGGCAGCGACAAGTTCTCCTGAATTTGTTGACTTGCAGCCAGAGCTGGCAACAATTTGGAAGCATGGCCTTTTGTTCTGGGGATTCACCAGCGATAAGAGGAAATTCCTCCTCGCCTGCGCGGGTGAGAAATCAAAGCCGCTGAAGGGAGGCAGCCTCCAAATTTGAATTTTTATGGTTGGTCTTTCTCAACTTAGAGGCTGATGGGTGAAGCTACTTGCGGCCCAGTACAACAATTTCCATTAACTAATATGTTGAAGTGGAAAAATGCTATTTATTAATTGGAATTGTTTGGTGTCCGAAATGGAACACGTCAATGAAAACAAAAATAGCTCGTGGCTCGACAGTCCTAGAAGGGCCTAGGGCGATCTCCCGACTGCCAGTCTCCCTCCCACAACCCTATCTAGAGGTGTGGAGATCTTCAACCGGTAATAGGGTGACGTGGGGCTCAGCACGTCGAACCCCCAGCCGTTATAGATTTTTATGATCGGGTTACGCTACTCACTCGTAGCTCCCCGATTTTCCTCACGATGGTGGGTTGCCACCGTCCCATACGCAGGTCGAGAACCCAGAGACTGAATCCGGGCGGACTCGAACCTATGGCGTTCCGCAGTCCGAGCACAAGGCACAGCGCTTTAGACCGCAGGGCCACGGAGGAGGACCAATGAAAATAAACACTTGCCAAATTAATTTACTGATATTGGCCAAAAGAAAGTAAAAGTTTCCATTATACTCTGTCCCAGCTAAGTGTGGAGCAGGCAAACGGAAACAAGTCTGCGCAAGTAGTGACGCGAGGCGGCTCCACCAATGCACACGTGAGAGGAACGGGATTGCATGGAAGGGGAAAGCGAGTGCAGTTACCAGCCTTCCCAGCAGCGTGTACTGCTTTGCTCTGGCCACTCTATTTCCTTCGATTCTCTGACGCTATTCGCGATCTTGCTCTACAGTTAGCTGAAACAGGGTATAGATCCAGTCATTGTGAAATAATTTAAACCAAATTTATAATTGTTAACAAGCGTAGACATAGTTCAACTAATACTCTCTTTGATTGTGCCATAATTTACTTATTAATATTAAATTTCAACGGTGCTAATTAACGTATAATGTTCAAGAAAACCAGAAAGCTATTTACGACTTGGATGATGGCATCGACTTTTTAACAAAACGAATTTGCCGGGCCACAGGTTCACAAAGGTTGAGAACCACTGCTTTAGAGTATATTTATGGTACGTCTGAGTACTCAGGAATGCTTTTTTGTGGATCATTATTTCCTGACGATACTTGTATCGCCCCAGTCAACACATGTTTTTTCAAGCACAAAAATGTTCAATCTGTGTTATACGAATTAGTGTTAATATCTTTTCTTGTAAAAATGTTAGAATTATTTCCTTAAAAATGGGTTATTGTAAGTAAAGGATTGTTTGACTTAATTCTTGCAGAGATGCTGAAACTATGGATATGTAAGCAATCATATAGTTACCTTGGAAAAATTTAAACAAATTTTTGATATAAAAGAGCAAGACCTTAGTAAGTCAGCGGGACATTCTCCTGGTTGCTGAAAGGCTGATGGTTCAGGGGACGTTGGGGAAATATCTTGCCTTGTTCTTCGGTTCGGCTGGTGTACTTGTACTCCATTTGGCAGATATTTCACAACTCAACTCTGAATGAGGCGTTCTCCTGCATCATCAAAAGGAGCGGGGTTATAAACTTCGATACAACTAATAGGTTTAGGCCTACAAGTTGTATCGGGTGAACTGTCTGTTTGAAAAGTGTTTGTATATCATCGGAAGTTCAAATAAATCTTTGAGTAAAAGATCTTAATGATATTTTTATTCAAACCTATATAGGTAATAATTAAAAATAAATCCTGCACCACAGACCACGCAAGGGCTTGGTCATACTAACCCTAAGAAGCCTTTGGGAAGTCCGATAATAGGGTTGTAACCAGAGTATCATAAAGCCATAAATGCAGAAGGTGCGTGTCATACTTTATGTGAAATACCAACAGATGTATACTTATGACTTGCTGAAAACTCACAATTGTTTATCGAAACCATTAAACTGTAGGTCCTGTCCTGATTAGTCTATTTGTGCATAAAGTTTACTTAAACACAAAACTCTTTATCGAGACCTCTCGGGCGAAAGGCTTCAAAATGTTACAAGAAATATGGAGAATAAAGTACTGCATAGAACCGCGTTCGCTCCCTCGTATCCCACTCGAGAGTTTACAATGGAATATCATTTTAATGTGACACGTAGACACATATAGGTATCCGTCCTGGCAGTTTCAGCCCATAATCATCGATTTCACTTTCATATTACCGTGCATTGGTATGATAGACAAAACTACATTTAAACACGGAGATGATGGCTATGTTTAGTTAAGTTTCAATTTTACTGCGTCTTTCACCTGATGATCCACATTTCAGGCTCCAGTACCACAAAGAAACTACGGTTACACGTGTACCACTGGGCTACGAGCGTATACCGCTCGTTTTGCCTGTTCGGACGTTATCCGCTCGAGCGAGGAAGCTCTCGATTCGTGCGATATCTAGCGTCGTTCGTGCGAACTATTTGGCTCTCGAGCGAAACCCTCTTCCTCCAGCACTCTAATGGGGAGACATGTTCCAAATATATGTGGAGGTCACTTTTAGCAATTACGCAACATACACAGTGTGTATAATTGCAATTCTCATTCAACTTTTTCGCTGACTTGAACTGCAGCAGTTTGAAGTTCCACAAACACTTGTCACAAATCTCTCTTCACTGTATGGTTATAAAGCAAAGGGGCTCTTCCATTCAGAGAAATTGCTGTTTTAATTTTACATCCATTGCCGAGTGTGAGAACAATGGGAATCGTTGCGATGGAAAGTTCCTTTGCAAATGAGTACTCTGCACGTGCAAGCACATCATACAGCATCGTGTCTGACATGGCCTCCAAGCGGTCAGAGTTAACGCTGAAGCAGTGTTTGTTTTTGAATCCAGCGTTGCCAACTTCTTGATCAGAAAAAGTACAGATTAAAACTTTTAAATTATGCAAAATAATTGCAATTATTATTAATTTAATATTATTTTATCGATGACTGTAGTTTTGAAGTTCAATTTATGCATCTATTTTGGAGTTGTAAACTTGCGTTATTAATTATTACTAAAGTTAAACAATATTTGGAAATTCCTCCATTAAATTAATTACAATGGTTTAACCAATGAAATAGGTTCAGTGTAGTACAAGTACTTGAAAAAGTTTGGGAAAATTCGACGATTAGAAAACGCCAGCCTGCTTGTTTCACTTGTGACCTCAACTTTCTACAGATTTTCTTCAATAAAATATTCCTAGTAAGCTAAATAAGGGAGGATATAGAAAATATTAAGAGCACAGAACGGAACAGGGCGTGGCTGGAAAAATGTGTTCCTGGGTCGGCATCCTTCCTTGTGTTTGAAACATGTCAAAAGTACAAATAAGGTCTGCGGATTTATATATATATATATATAATATACGAGGGACAGTCAAATGAAAATCTTAATTGGATTTTTTGTATATTTATCGTTATCTAGTAGATTTCTTCATGCAAAGTTTCACAAGTTTGTTGCATTTTAGCATAGACCCATTGCTGATCCACATGTATTTCCTAGTCTGCGTTAGTGTCTGTATATCCCAAGAGGAAGAATATTTGGAATCTATGTGCAGTCACTTATGAGCCACCGCAAAGGTCTTTCCACCCATTTGCGTGCGGACTGAAGCCATTGTCAAACTTCCTCCTCTATTTGTAAACTTGCTGAAGTGGTAAGCAGGCTTAGAGACATTACATTTCATTTGTTGTAGAATGGCTATACGTTTTAGCCTTCCACAGAGCAAGAAACCACTGCTCTTTGGTGGTGCATATCGAACCCGGGACAACTGGCGTCATAACTCAATAGGTTAATCACGTCGCCAAAAGGGTCCGGCCGAGATGCTGGAGGTAGCTTCTTGAAAGCAAATTACACCAGCGACCTTCAGTGGAACTCGTATGGGAAATATGCAAACACAGCTTTATGCTAAAAACACCGTTGACGGCAGGAAGCGGGTCGCCAACGGTTCTAACGATCGAAAGTTCGAATTCCACATAAATAGTTCGAGAGAACATTAGCCGATCTACGATCTCCCCCAAACAACACTAAGTTGTACGATATGTATACAGGAGGCGCCATCTTTAAAATAACATAAATGGTGCTTGCGAAGCTCACTTGATCAGTATTGCAGCCTTGAGGTCGTTTTGTAATTAACAGTCGAACCGTCATGTAAATTTGAGCTGTTCACAGCCTGTAATGTAATTTTGTCGGACTTTTAATGTTTTAATTCGACTCCCCTTCCTGTATTGGTGCTAGATTTTACAATTGTGCTAAAGACAGGGTGCTAAGTTCCAAAAAAAGTTGCTCGAAATTCAACGAAGTTCAAATTGTTCTAGGTTTAGCACCATTATGCTAGGGTTGGCAACAATGATTCTCTCGATGGCTGAAAACAAGGACCGTTTGCAATCGGTCTTGGCAATTAACATCCTCATATCGCCTTTTCGGTCACACTTTGCCGAAAAACATAAGGCCAACCTGACCTTAGAAGCTCCAATCCAAACGGATCCTTCTCTTGTTTCGAGGAACTCCGTCGACAGGTGGAAAGAAGCCATCAAGGACAATGTATTCTTGAAACGCAAAGCATCATGGGGGTCAAGGTGTATTTTACGTTTTCCTTTCTTTTTCGGAATGACGGTATGAAATTTGACTCACGCATTGCTTTTGCTAGGCGATCCGTCTCGCACGACTTGATGTTTACCTTAAGACATGTGGACACGTTGATCCTCTGTTTGCACTTATTAATGTTCAGCAGATTGTTTTTATCTTTCTCTTTATTTGCATGTTCATTAAGAATCTGGCAGTTGCAAACCCGAAGGCTCATTATTCATTGTGATACTGAAAGTACAGGGTTATTGCCAGGAAACGAATTTATATGTGAAGATATATGTATGAAGCTGAAATCAGTTATAGTTTTTATTTTCCATATTTTCACATATATTAGGTTTTGGCTCATATTTTAGTTAGTTTTACATATTTCCATACTTCAGAACATTTCTCAACATATACTCCATATTCGCGCAATAACTACATGTCCCCGTGTGACCGAAAGTTGGGTGAATTTCTTGTGAATAACTGGCAAATATGAAATACATCCCCATTACTTCTTACGATATTGAACGCAGTTTTAGCCAATATAAATCCAGATCCAGAGCGAACCAATAGGAGGACAGCGTCCAAGCTCCGTCCCATAATAGTCGTGTTTTTAACGCTACACTGATCTCAATTTTTTTAATTTCCTGATAACGAGAGCAATGTATGCGCTCGAAATGTTGGAAGGCAACGCCGATTTAACCTGGCTGGCAACCCGAGAACACTTGTTCGGACATGTAAATCACGTTTAATGAAACTCAGATGCTAAACTGTTATATCAATGTATAGAGTAACTCATAAAGTTTCATTTCGTGGGCTCACAAGTGTTCAACGTGAGCCCCTTTGGTAAAACTTAACAGTGCCACTGTTTCCTCGTTTGCTGACGGACGGCCAGTTGACTTTCTCTTACAGATGCTTCCCTTTCTTTAAAATCAGAGTTCCATTTACGAATTGAATGCCCACTAGGTGGATCTGCACCAAACTTTGTAAGCAAACGTGGCTGCACAATATTATGGGACGGAGCTTGGACGCTGTCCTCCTATTGGCTCGCTCTGGATCCTGGTATTCGTATTGGCTGCTGTCGTGATTTACATGTGTTTGAAATTGGGAAGATCATTTGCAATAACCCAGTATAACTTAGGAGACAATTAAAGATAACTTTATACACCTACAATACTATCCGCGAATGTACTGTGTTCTCTCATAGCAACGGAGTCGAACAAGTGCTTTACTTATGTTTCTCAACACGTGATATCACATCCTTCCTCGCTCGCCTTCTCCTCCTGTCTAATCTTTTCCTTCTCTTTGCTATCTTCCTCTTTTAGCTTTCTCGGCCTGGATCTTTATCTCTGTTCCTATCTTTCTAAATTGTCCGTTTCCGCGTCTACTATTTATCCCTTTCTCTACCTCTCTCTGCACCTTGTCCTTGTCTTTTCTCTCTCTCCACATCTTTCTTACTTTTTCTGTGTTCTTTTTGCTTTTCTTTCTACACTTGTCCCTATTTCTTGGTCTAGATATACCGGGAGCCTAAAAATTGTCACCTGGCGCCTGCATTTTCAAATCCAGTTCTACTTTTTTTTTAAATTGGACTTCACTTATGGAAATTTCCATTACCCCTTTTTTAAAAAAAACAAGAAGAGTGTATGTGTTTCTGTATAAACATGCCTTTATAATTGTTTGCACTGTTGTTAGACAGTTTAAAAATCTGCAGAGATGTGGTTAGTCTGCCATATACAGTGGACTCTTTTTAATTCGAACTCCAAGGGGCTACGAAAAAATTCGAATTATCCAAAATTCGAATTAACCAGAATATATAAAAAAACACGCCAATGAAATAACACACTGTATTGAACATAAAACTGCATTAATACGCTAACAGTACCCCTTACCTTACAATTGCTATGTTTTATCCATGTCTCCATCCAGGAACAATACACTTATTGGAATATTTGCATCATGTGATTGTTTTTCATTCCTCTTTCTACCTCTCTAAGCACTTCAACTTTCTTATCTAATGTTCAACTACTGTACGCACCACGTTTCGACATTGTGACTCCACTAAAACACACAGATAAATGACCCCTTCAGTCCGGCTATCCGCTCCTCTCTCAACTTGTTTCTGAGAGGGTGAAGGTCACATTCCTACAAACAAAAGCTCCGGGGATTCTCGCTGTCCTCTCTTATCTGCCGTCGGCACATCTTTTAACCATAGAAACAACATTTTCGAGTAGAATAGGGGGACGAGTCATCTGTTGGAATTTCTTATACAGCAACCAGTTTGGTCTTTCTTGGAAAGATTTATGTTAAATTATTGGAAACCTGATTTCGAATTATTCAAGTTTGACCTTCAAATTTCGAATTTAGTAGTCATTTTTAACATTGTTTTAGATAGGGGTTTCAAGGGGAATATGCTTTTGTTCGAATTATCCAATAATTCGAATTATCCGAGTTCGAATTAAAGAGAGCGCACTGTACTATGTTTTGCATAGTTATTTATGATGTTACCGGTAGTATCTTATTTAGGAAAGATACTCCGGCGCAAGAATTAACCAATCTTAAACCAATCTTGTATTAAAAAATTAATTAAATGTTGTAAGGTCACATTTCAAAACGTGTAGCTTTATCTTATAGTTGGATTCATGCCTTTCTTAGCCCGCCTTTGCAAAAGACAGAATACAGTGTTGCTTCCTGAGTAAAAGGGGCTTGCAACTTCAGTATCTTCAATTTCGTTTACTCCTAGTACAGTCGATATGGCACTTGACTGCCACACGGGAGAACCGGGTTCGATTTCCTGGTTAGTTCAACCAGCGAGCAATAACCTGGAGGCAAGCCTGGAGGGTAAAGACGGCTACAGCATGACAAGACTTTGTTCCTGGTCTGATGTTCCTATCAACAATTGGAATCTCCTCAACGATTTCTAGAAACGACTTTGTTCCTGGTCTACTATTCCTATCATCAATTGAAATCTCCTGAACGGTTATTAGATAAAACTTTGTTCCTGGTCTACTGTTCCTATCAACAATTGAAATCTCTCGATTTTACTAGGTAAACATACTAGATAAAACTATATTCCTATCAACAATTGAAATCTCCTGAACGGTTAATAGATAAATCTTTGTTCCTGGTCTACTGTTCCTATCAACAATTGAAATCTCCTGAACGGTTATTAGATAAAACTTTGTTCCTGGTCTACTATTCCTATCATCAATTGAAATCTCCTGAACGGTTATTAGATAAAACTTTGTTCCTGGTCTACTGTTCCTGTCAACAATTGAAATCTCTCGATTTTACTAGGTAAACATACTAGATAAAACTATATTCCTATCAACAATTGAAATCTCCTGAACGGTTAATAGATAAAACTTTGTTCATGGTCTACTGTTCCTGTCAACAATTGAAATCTTTCGATTTTACTAGGTAAATTTCCCAGATAAAACTTTGTTAATATCAACAATTAAAATCTTCTGAACGGTTATTAGATAAAACGTTGTTTCTGGTCTACTGTTCCTGTCAACAATTGAAATCTCTTGATTTTACTAGGTGAATTTACTAGATAAAACTTTGTTCCTATCTACAATTGAAATCTCATAAACGGTTATTACATACAACTTTGTTCCTGGTCTACTGTTCCTGTCAACAATTGAAATCTCTCGATTTTAATAGGTAAAACTTTGTTAATATCAACAATTAAAATCTTCTGAACGGTTATTAGATAAAACGTTGTTTCTGGTCTACTGTTCCTGTCAACAATTGAAATCTCTCGATTTTACTAGGTGAATTTACTAGATAAAAATGTATTCCTATCAACAATTAAAATCTCTTGAACGGTTAATTGAAAATACTTTGTTCCTGGTCTACTGTTCCTGTCAACAATTGAAATCTCTCGATTTTAGTACTTTATAAATTTACTAGATAAAACTTTATTCCTATCAACAATTGAAATCTGAACGGTTAATAGATAAAACTTTATTCCAATCAACAATTTAAATATCTTAGCGGTTACTAGACAAAACTTTGTTGCTGGTCTACTGTTCCTATCAACAATTGAAATCTTCTGATTTTAATAGGTAAATTTACTAGATAACATTTTATTTCTATCAAGAATTGAAATCTCCTGAACGATTAATAGATACAACTTTGTTCCTGGTGTACTGTTCCTGTCAACAATTGAATCTCCTCAATGGATATTAGATAAAACTTTGTTACTGATCTAATGTTCCAGCAACAATTGAAATTCCTGAACGATTACTAGATAAAACTTTGTTCCTGGTCTACCATTTCTATTAACAATTGAAATATCCTGAACGATTAATAGATAAAACTTTGTTGCTGGTCTACCATTTCTATTAACAATTGAAATTCCTGAACGATTACTAGATAAAACTTTGTTCCTGGTCTACCATTTCTATTAACAATTGAAATTCCTGAACGATTACTAGATAAAACTTTGTTCCTGGTCTACCATTTCTATTAACAATTGAAATATCCTGAACGATTACTAGATAAAACTTTGTTGCTGGTCTACTATTCCTAACAACAATTGAAATCTACTGAACGATTACTAGATAAAACTTTGTTGCTGGTCTACTGTTCCTACCAACAATTGAAATCTCCTGAACGATTACTAGATAAAACTTTGTTGCTGGTCTACTATTCCTAACAACAATTGAAATCTCCTGAACGATTACTAGATAAAACTTTGTTGCTGGTCTACTATTCCTAACAACAATTGAAATCTCCTGAACGATTACTAGATAAAACTTTGTTGCTGGTCTACTATTCCTAACAACAATTGAAATCTCCTGAACGATTACTAGATAAAACTTTGTTGCCGGTCTACTATTCCTAACAACAATTGAAATCTCCTGAACGATTACTGGATAAAACTTTGTTGCTGGTCTACTATTCCAAACAACAATTGAAATCTCCTGAACGATTACTAGATAAAACTTTGTTGCTGGTCTACTATTCCTAACAACAACTGAAATCTCCTGGACAATTACTAGATAAAACTTTGTTGCTGGTCTACTGTTCCTATCAACAATTGAAATCTTCTGATTTTAATAGGTAAATTTACTAGATAACATTTTATTTCTATCAAGAATTGAAATCTCCTGAACGATTAATAGATACAACTTTGTTCCTGGTGTACTGTTCCTGTCAACAATTGAATCTCCTCAATGGATATTAGATAAAACTTTGTTACTGATCTAATGTTCCAGCAACAATTGAAATTCCTGAACGATTACTAGATAAAACTTTGTTCCTGGTCTACCATTTCTATTAACAATTGAAATATCCTGAACGATTAATAGATAAAACTTTGTTGCTGGTCTACCATTTCTATTAACAATTGAAGTTCCTGAACGATTACTAGATAAAACTTTGTTCCTGGTCTACCATTTCTATTAACAATTGAAATTCCTGAACGATTACTAGATAAAACTTTGTTCCTGGTCTACCATTTCTATTAACAATTGAAATATCCTGAACGATTACTAGATAAAACTTTGTTGCTGGTCTACTATTCCTAACAACAATTGAAATCTACTGAACGATTACTAGATAAAACTTTGTTGCTGGTCTACTATTCCTATCAACAATTGAAATCTCCTGAACGATTAGTAGATAAACTTTGTTCCTGGTCTACTGTTCCTATCAACAATTGAAATCTCCTGAACGATTAGTAGATAAACTTTGTTCCTGGTCTACTGTTCCTATCAACAATTGAAATCTCCTGAACGATTACTAGATAAAACTTTGTTGCTGGTCTACTATTCCTAACAACAATTGAAATCTCCTGAACGATTACTGGATAAAACTTTGTTGCTGGTCTACTATTCCTAACAATAATTGAAATCTCCTGAACGATTACTAGATAAAACTTTGTTGCTGGTCTACTATTCCTAACAACAATTGAAATCTCCTGAACGATTACTAGATAAAACTTTGTTGCTGGTCTACTATTTCTAACAACAATTGAAATCTCCTGAACGATTACTAGATAAAACTTTGTTGCTGGTCTACTATTCCTAACAACAATTGAAATCTACTGAACGATTACTAGATAAAACTTTGTTGCCGGTCTACTATTCCTAACAACAATTGAAATCTCCTGAACGATTACTAGATAAAACTTTGTTGCTGATCTACTATTCCTAACAACAATTGAAATCTCCTGAACGATTACTAGATAAAACTTTGTTGCTGGTCTACTGTTCCTATCAACAATTGAAATCTCCTGAACGATTACAAGAAAAACTTTGTTGCTGGTCTACTGTTCCTATCAACAATTGAAATCTCCTGAACGATTACTAGATAAAACTTTGTTCCTGGTCTACTGTTCCTATCAACAATTGAAATCTCCTGAACGATTACAAGAAAAACTTTGTTCCTGGTCTACTGTTCCTATCAACAATTGAAATCTCCTGAACGATTAGTAGATAAACTTTGTTCCTGGTCTACTGTTCCTATCAACAATTGAAATCTCCTTAACGATTACTAGATAAAACTTTGTTGCTGGTCTACTATTCCTAACAACAATTGAAATCTCCTGAACGATTACTGGATAAAACTTTGTTGCTGGTCTACTATTCCTAACAACAATTGAAATCTCCTGAACGATTACTAGATAAAACTTTGTTGCTGGTCTACTATTCCTAACAACAATTGAAATTCCTGAACGATTACTAGATAAAACTTTGTTGCTGGTCTACTATTCCTAACAACAATTGAAATTCCTGAACGATTACTAGATAAAACTTTGTTCCTGGTCTACTATTCCTAACAACAATTGAAATCTCCTGAACGATTACTAGATAAAACTTTGTTGCTGGTCTACTATCCTAACAACAATTAAAATTTTCTGGCATCCCTGATGGCACAGTGGTAGCGCCGTCGCCTTGTAATCAAGGGGTCCTGGGTTCGATTCCCGCTGGAGGCACATGGTGGTTCGGATCCCACTTTAAACTGTAGGTCCAATCCCGATTAGCCTTACTGTGCATAAAGTGGACTTAAGACACCAACTCAATCAATCAATCAATGAATTGAATACTCCTGAACAGTTTGCAGACAAAACGTGATCTTTTGTTCACATCGAATGTTTGAATCTGAACGTTTACTGGGAAAAGTTGCTTCCTGACCTAATGTTTGTATAGATTATATTGGTGTGCGTTGGAGGGACCGATGGGGCTACAGCCCGTCTAGAAATTTTGAGAAATTGAAAATTGTCATATGAAAGCAGAAAATAATTCGAAAAAATAATGTGGTTAGTGAAAACTCCTTTAAACCAAACCCCGAATATCATATTTGTCTTGGAACAACTTTTAAAACAATTATTATAAATTGTAAATTACGAAATTTTGTATTATGTATCCCCCAGCTACGTTTTAGGGGACTGAATACATGTTTTCAATTCCAACCCCTCCAAAAGAAAATCGCACGTACACTACTTCTCGACTGTTGGAGTCTTTTGAATGTTTTCTAGGAAAACTTTGTTTTTGCCAATCAAGTATCTTCTTCGCACATGCGTTAACACATCGTCAGTCAGTCTGCAACAGACATGATTCAAATCGCAGCTCGAGATAACTCGCACGTGAAAACGGTAGTTTATATTGCCAAAACTTGATAAGGTACGATGCTTGTGACGTCATACTCGTATACTATTAACATACTTCTCCTTCCTTTATTATTTGTTTCCTGCACGGTAGAATAATTAGTTTTATTTCGGCATTGAGAACGTTCTGCAATTGTTTATTATAAATGCATCACGAATGACGTCAAGAGGCAACGTCAGTGCTGTACGGGCGTGGGATTCGAGATACACAAACTGTGGGAGCAGACATGTCTGCAAGAACCACATCCAATGTCTCTCACAGTCAAGTCTGATGAACTTTCCTCCACCACTGCACAAAGAAATAACCTTACATATTAATCACTCCTACGACGTACGTTCCATAAACTCTGAAAAAAAAATGCAATTGCGCAGAGTTTTCAAAATGCCAAAAAGGACGACAACGTATATATGGCATTGGGAACGGCATGTATATTCATGAACCGCGGCTACAGATTGATGGCTTAAACATAATCCGTTGCTAAGATTTAACCATGAAGGTCTCTGTAAGAGTATGCTTTCTTTTGGACAATGCAGTAATTAGAGGCAAACATAGTCTGCCTTTTACCTACCCACTGCCCGCTTGCACGCGATAACAGGTTTACCTGCTCGCCTGCCCACGGCAACGAGTCGACTTGCGTCTTTACCCGGGTTCTTGGTCTTCAAGGCGCTCTGCGCTTCCAAGGTACCTGGGCATTCAACAAGACCCGGGCGCCTGCAAAACCTGCTGGAAGGAAACAGCCCTCCGGCAGCGTGTCGCTCCAGGTGTTTCATCACCACGTGGACGGCTGCAGCCAGTGTTGCCTACGAAGTCCTAGGAGGAGCTTCTTCTCCAAGGAGAATTTATATACTTAGCGATTTCAGTTCAGCGTAAGCAGTTTTTATCTTATTGCCAGGAAATGCACGCAATATTACAGTTTCATTTATCTAAATGAATGATCGAGCAAACAAAAATCTCCTCACTGAAAACTAATTGTTTTTCATTGCATGGTGACTTAACCAGGCACGCAGTGGCGCAACCAGAGGGGGCAGGGTGCAATGCTCACAACCTTGGACGGAAATTGTCTAGCGGAGGGGTCAGGGTGGGGGTCAAACATTAAAGTACAAGTCTCATCAAGTTCAATGCCGTAGCAAAGGGGTAGCGGGAGTCGGCCCTGAGCGCCGAACGATCTAAGTGAGAAAAGTTTTAAAACAGAGAATGCTATGGCGGCCCGTGATATTATTTGCTATTAATGTTGGTTTGTTACGAGTTGGATGAATTAATTATGTAATACGTCGCTCCATGTGAAAAAAAAATATTGTAGATGGAAATTTTACATGCCATATGTATGTACATTCGGAATGCATTTATCATGCACTTTCTTTCTTTCAAAAATAGTTTGTGTGCTTGTTTTCCATTATTAGCTAATGTGAAATTGACCTGTTGAAAAAAAATATTTCTAATCCTCTGTTTTAACACAAATGCGTGAGAACCGACTTCTACCCCCTTTTTGCGTGATTTATGAGGATAATAATGCCTTTCATGCTACTTTATTACTATTATTGTGATTGTTGTTGTTGTTACGTTTATCCAAGTACTTGCCCCCCCCCCCCAAACGAGGGTAACGGCAATGCCTCTGGCTGGCTACGGCCCTGGTGTTCGCAGTAGAACAGTGTGTTGTTTGACTCGCGACCTCAGCGTCGAACGTGACATGTTTCAGTCCTGCCCTATATCACTATATATATGTATATTGGTTATTTACGACATATACTTATGGATCCTGTGCCACGGAAAACCTATTTCAATGTGTGTGGGGGGGGGTAGCAACATTCGTAAATCTCATTTCATTGGTGATGTGGCTTACGAAGCTTTGAGTTCCCTTTTTTAAGTAGTGAAAATCTATTGCAGTTGGCAACACTGCAGAACGGTGTGGGCCCGGTGCAGTTTCTACTCGAAGCAACTACGTCATGCAGAGGGAGGGGCCTGCAGTTGATGGAAAGAACGAACTGAGACCTACTAGGTATCGTAAGACTGCGGGTACCCGGCGGGTCTACAATGCCTGCCAGGAACGATCTGAGTAGGTGGGCATACAAGCTGCTCAAGCGAGGATGTTGCGCAGGTTGCATGGCATTTCAGGAGCGATGTCTCGCGAACGGGTCTGCTCTAGAGGCCAGCATAGTTTGCATTTTACCTACCCACTGCCCGCTTGCCGCGAGGACAGGTATACCTGCTCGCCTGCCCACGGCAACGAGTCGACTTGCGTCTTTACCCGGGTTCTTCGTCTTCCAGGCGCTCTGCGCTTACAAGGTAACTGGGCATTCAACAAGACCCGGGCGCCTGCAAAACCTGCTGGAAGAAAACAGCCCTCCGGCAGCGTGTCGCTCCAGGTGTTTCATCACCACGTGGACAGCTTCAGCCAGTGTTGCCTACTTACGTAGCTCGTAAATCCTACGAGGTCCTAGGAGGAGCTCTCTCCTCCAAGGAGAATTTATATACTTATCGATTTCAGTTCAGCGTAAGCAGTTTTTATCTTATTGCCACGCAGTATTACAGCTTCATTTATTTAAATGAATGATCGAGCAAACAAAAATGTCCTCATTGAAAACTAATTGCTTTTCATTGCATGGTGCCTTAACCAGGCACGCAGTGGCGCAACCAGAGGGGGTAGGGTGCATTGCTCACAAGCTTGGACGGAAATTAAGTCTAGCGGAAGGGTCAGGGTGGGGGTCAAACATTAAAGTACAAGAAAAACAGACTAGCAGAATTTAAGAGTAGCAGGGCTAAAGGGTACTCAAGATGGAATTAATTTTCATATTTTTCTTGCATTTTCCTTCCAGACGGCCAAGGGCACCTGCAGAGGGGGAATGGAGGGGTAATTGCAACCCCTTGATTTCAAATTTTATGAAAGTAGAAATATATTATAAAATATTATCCAGTCTCATCAAATTCAATGCCGTAGCAAAGGGGTAGCGGGAGTCGGCCCTGAGCGCCGAACGATCTAAGTGAGAAAAGTTTTAAAACAGAGAATGCTATGGCGGCCCGTGATATTATTTGCTATTAATGTTGGTTTGTTACGAGTTGGATGAATTGATTATGTAATACGTCGCTCCATGTGAAAAGAAAATATTGTAGATGGAAATTTTACATGCCATATGTATGTACATTCGGAATGCATTTATCATGCACTTTCTTTCTTTCAAAAACAGTTTGTGTGCTTGTTTTCCATTATTAGCTAATGTGAAATTGACGTGTTGAAAAAAAAATATTTCTAATCCTCTGTTTCAACACAAATGCGCGTGAGAACCGACTTCTACCCCCTTTTTGCGTGATTTATGAGGATTATAATGCCTTTCATGCTACTTTATTACTATTATTGTGATTGTTCTTGTTGGCACGTTTATCCAAGTACTTGGCCCTACCCCCCAAACGAGGGTAACGGCAATGGCCCTGGCTGGCTACGGCCCTGGTGTTCGCAGTAGAACAGTGTGTTGTTCGACTCGCGACCTCAGCGTCGAACGTGACATGTTTCAGTCCTGTCCTATATCACTATATATACGTATATTGGTTGTTTACGACATATACTTATGGATCCTGTGCCACGGAAAACCTATTTCAATGTGTGTGGGGGGGGGGGGTAGCAACATTCGTAAATCTCATTTCATTGGTGATGTGGCTTACGAAGCTTCGAGTTCCCTTTTTTAAGTAGTGAAAATCTATTGCAGTTGGCAACACTGCAGAACGGTGTGGGCCAGGTGCAGTTTCTACTCGAAGCAACTACGTCATGCAGAGGGAGGGGTCTGCAGTTGATGGAAAGAACGAACTGAGACCTACTAGGTATCGTAAGACTGCGGGTACCCGGCGGGTCTACAATGCCTGCCAGGAACGATCTGTGCAGGTGGGCATACAAGCTGCTCAAGCGAGGGTGTTGCGCAGGTTGCATGGCATTTCAGGAGCGATGTCTCGCGAACGGGTCTGCTCCAGGTCTTGTGCAGGCCTTTAGTCTGCTCCAGGTCTTGTGCAGGCCTCTGGCAGTAATTGCATTCTGAAGCTTCATCCTTATTTTCAAGTAGTTGATTTCCCGGCGTTGCCCGGGAATTTATTTATCCCAATCTTCTGTTAGACAGGAAAATAATGAATTCTAATTATACTGTAAAATGCAACTAATTTTAGTTACAGGTATTTAAACGTATACGTACAGTATACAAATTATAAAGTAAAATCTTTTACAAATTCACTATAATATTAATCTAACTCAAAATAAATTGAACGACGTTGGGAATGTCACTATTCATCTTAGCGACCCCGAAAACTATGGATTCCACACTAATATCGGTCGTTTTCGATTATTTTACATAGCACCCCTCCCCACCCCACCCCTAGGGGTGCCAGGAGTGTCCTATCCCTACAGTATTTCTTTACAGCTTGCAAGTGATACGTGTACGAACTTTGGTTGAAATTGCTCCAGACGTTCGAGAGTTATGCCGCAACAAACATACATACAGGGTGGGCACAAAGTCGCTTTCCCCAATCATTGATTTCTTAATTTTTGGGGGAAAGCGACTTTGTGCCCACCCTGTATATACACACATACATCCATTTATATATATATATATAGAAGATGAGGATGAGTGATGATATGATGAAATTGTTGAATGGACACTCACAAATATCCATGCGCAGGCCAGGATTCGAACCCGTGACCCCTGACGTCATAGCGCGATGTGCTCCACCCCTTTGAGTGTAAGCATATATGCCTATTCATATATAGGCTATGTATTGTTCACTTTACGGCGTTGTTCAATGTTGACCGAAACGTTTATTTCTACAGAGGAAATGGAACAACAAGCACCAAACTATATCAGTTTTTCAAAGTATTCCGGGTGCGTCCAGGTACCGCTGCCATTGTTGTGGAAGTTCTGCGATTCCTCTGGCGTAGAAAGAACTGGCTCGCTGTCCGCAGGTCCTGCAGGAAATACAATTTCTTCCCTCTCAGATGCCCTTAGGAAGCTCAAACAAATTATAATCACTGGGAGCTGAGTCAAGACTGTAAAGGGGTGAAGATAAACGTCTCTGCACGTTTAGGGAAGAGCTGTTGCTGTTAAATTGACCGGGTGAGGTCGAGCATTGTCTTGGTAAAGAATTACATTTTCAACATCCCAGTCTTCTCTTGTGAATGCCATTTCGTACGGCACCCTTCGTTGATTACTGGGCATTAATTCTGACCCCTTTCTCCCAAAAAGTCCACACGAGTAACACCTTGTATGGCCCAGTTGGACAAACGCGTCAGTCGTTACCAAAACTGTTGACACCGTTCATACACTCTTGCCCGTGACAATGTTTGTTTCTCATACTGTTTCTTGAAATCTGTTCAAGCGCTGCGGACTGCTGTTCCACAGCTATAGGCACACTACTCGCTGCCTAGTTTGCTGCAACTGCTGCGCATGTGGCAAATACGTCATTCCGGGCGCTACACCTTTGGGAAGTTTTTTCGTGCTACTGTTAATAACCTTCAGACCGCCGAGCGGGTTTTCGAAAGTAGCCTCTCTCTGGCCGCCGCCTTTGCGTGCGATTTTTAAATTTTACACTTATTTCAGAAAAACGTTATATCTCGGAGACTATTTGAACAATCTACTTCGGGTAACTTTTGTTTTGCAGCTAGAACATAAGGGTATGATGCAACCGTGCAGAAATCAAAACGCCAAAGCCAATAAGAGGGGTTAAGTGGGCCCGCGGCTGCCAACTTTCAATGAAAAAAAAATCATAAAAATGGGGAGTTTTTTCACATATTCGATAATGTAATGCACCCAGGAACATGAAATGACTTTCATTCGGTTGAGAAAGGACAATTCTTTGAAAATAAGGCTAAAGTTTGCGTCCCCTTCCAAAAATAGCGGGGGAAGAGGGAGCAAACTGAAGTGAAGTGGCTCATGACGAGACGAGAGTTCCGATGGCGCAGTGGTAGCGTCGTCGGCTTGTAATCAAGGGGTCCCGGGTTCGATACCCGGTGGAGGCACATAGTGGTTCGGGCACCACTTTAAACTATAGGTCCAGTCCCGATTAGCCTTACTGCGCATAAAGTGGACTTAAAACAACAGAGTTCGAACTTGGAACGACTAGTTCGGTAGCGATACGGCGGGCTATAAGCATGTGTATGATTAATTTGTTTAAAATTTTTCGTCTCTATATGAACACTGACAAATGAAATTACTATTAGTTGTACTATTACTACTAATTATTATTATTATTATTATTTCTATAATAACAACCCGTGGAGCAACAGCTCTTGAGGGCCAGGGGTCAGTACCCACCGACTGCCACATGCCTAAGCACAGGCGGGCGATCGTCCAACCAGTTACGGGGTGTGATGGCCACCGGCCCCATGCACTGGCCAAAATCTCAGGAGATACGTTATTACTAGGCCTAGGATTTTTATGATTTATCATATTTATTTTGGTAAGGGTGATGTGTTCCCTAAATATATAGAAATTCATATTGTGAAGAAACTAATTCAATTAAGGTGCTTTTTAAGGGCATATCTTGGTCATTTCTGCGTGATAGAGCATATTTTGATGGATTTTCGGTCATATTCAGCATATTTTAGCATTTTCAAGAAATATAGAGTCATTTTCGAAGTGGATTCGTTCTTACTCCCATGTTTACTAGAGATTTTTTTTTTTACTGCAGCAAAATCTTTTTCATTTTTATTTGAGAATTGAGAGAAAGTATTCATTGTGCATTGCAACTCGGGCCCATGCAGTGAACTAAAAATAGTACGTATGTGAAAATATCTCAGCCATTTGGATATTGATGTTTTAAGCAGTCCAGTTATAAGGACATATTTTTCAAATTATAGTGCATATTTTGTAAAATTGTAGGTCATAAGAGCATATTTTTGCATATTTTGGTTATTTTTATGTCAGAAAATCCTAGCCCTCTTTATTGCACTCTCCCCAAGAGACTCGAGCCAGTATACAGTTGAAGCGAAATTTGGAGGAAAATGGAAATTGCACAGAATATCCCTATAATTTCAGCTTTGCTAGGAAATTTTCCATTCGCAGGACTCTGCAAGGTTCCTCTGTCATCAGAGCGTGAGCGAGGCAACCATGAACCGTCGGTTGAACACACAATCGCATCATCTAGACCTTACATAACATCCCATGGCCGATAGATTCAGTTCGCCACATCGGAGACAAAAGTTCAAGACTTGAAGATGCCCAAACATCTGGACCACCATTTTGCAACGCAGGTCGCTCTCAAATAAATCGATGGTTATTTGATCAACCGAAGAAAAATGATCTTGGAGAAAGTTGATGCTTGCATGGCCTCTTGATATTTACCAGAACCGGTGGGCGTTTCTGTAAGGAAAACAAAGACGCATCCTCTATAATCCCATCTTTAACAAAAACATTAAGAGAGGAAAGAAAAAGGTCTGGTGCCGTAACCCCGAGGCCAGGGACGACGGAGTGAAAGTGCACAGGCACTCCTCTTTTGCAAGTCGATGTCCACGAGTAAAGGTTCTTCGGATTGTACATCAACGCGCAACGGAGAACATCCATTGCGGTGTGGCGGTGAAGGGTAAAGCAAGCTAATTTGCTCAGGATTTATGCTGCATGTTTGGACACCGAGGTTGACCGCTGCGGAACTCGGATGCTTCCTCCGTGACTAAGCCAAGGTGTGGGGCGGAAGTAAGGTCGAGGCTCCGCACGTTATCGGCATCGGCAACGTCAACGTTGTTGGCGTTTGTAGAAGCCCCGTCAAGTTTGTTACACTGACACCAGGTGGGGTTTGGTGGGGGTCATTACCGCCCTCCTTTGGCCCAGTATTCTTAAAGAAAAGAACTTCAAAGGTACGATAGGATGGCAAATGTGGAGTGAGTGCAAAAAAGAACAAGCGTAACACACACACCCCTTCTGCAGGTTAGTGGCGTATTCACCGCCGGTAAACCAATTTTTTCATATACAGGGTGTACCAGAAGTGCTGGCGCAAACTGAAACTGTGAAAAGTACACGATAGTAGAAGCAAAAAAGTCTCAGTAAACATGGGGTTGCAAACGAACGTTTTTCGATATACTTGCTAATGTAAGGTTATCATCCACCACAGACTTAATTGTACACATCGTATGCTTTCCACGTGTGAGGTTCCAGTGTTCTACTTGGTAATGAATTGGGCTAGGATTTTCATTTTTTTTTTTTGGTAAGGGGGATGTGTTCCCCAAACTTATAGAAATTCATATTATGATGAAACTAACTAAGGTAAGGCGCTTTTTATTGGCATATTTTGGCCATTTTTGCGTGATATAGCATATTTTGATGGATTGTTGGTCATATTCAGCATATGTTTGCATTTTCAAGAAATATAGTCATTTTCAAGTTTTTTTTTGGACTGTAGCAAAATATTTTTCATATTTATTTGAAAATTTAGAGAAAGTATTCATTGTGCATTGCAAACTCAGGGCCCATAAATTGAACTAAAAATAGGACGTATGTGAAAATATCTCAGCAGATTAGATATTGATGTTCGAAACAGTCCAGTTATAAAGGCATATTTTTCAAATTATAGTGCATATTTTGTAAAATTTTAGGTCATAAGAGCATATTTTATTTGGCATATTTTGGTGATTTAGCCCTAGTAATGAATAACAGAATTAAAGGCTTCACCTCGGTAGACATATCTGTTGCTTTTATTACCGATAACTTGTACAGTATGTTACATGTTCGGCAGTGTCCAGTGAAACCAAGAAAAGTTTGCTTTTTTACCTACATGCGTGGACACCTTCACACTCGGGTGCGTATTCTTCGTAATCGACCTTCCCCCTAAATTATGGATTTACATTTGCCTCAACCGCTCAGCTTTCAAAAATTCATGTCCCACCCCTCCACCCGCTTTTCCCTTCCGCATCTGGGAAAATGGCCATGTCGTTTTCTCAAGAGCATTGTGAAAGCAGTTGTTCCTACGTTTCGAAACCTGCAATTTGTAAGTCAAGAAAGGCGAGCTGGTGTTTCGTGTAATCGAACGGACTTGATATATGAGCAGTGGCCAAGGCACAGGCCTTAATCTATCGTCCAATCCTTCGGCTAGAATGGCACTTATCTTGTAACGTTGAAGTCCTGATTGGAACGCCAGTTTGGTATCCAACTGCGACGACGTTGTGAAAAAAAGCGCAACGCAATAACACAACCTAGCACAGTTAACCACAACATCTCCTTTACTCCACGTGGACTTCACAAGAGCTGTCAGTTCCTTAAACAGACGCTGTTGGTGGGAAAGGTTTGAGGGGATCTACTGGCCTCCACGTCGACTTGACATGGTTGTCAGAGCGAAACTGATCTTTCGGAACTTTCTTTGAAGTAAAGTGGCATTCCAATCAGGACTTGAACCATACAGTCATAAACATTCCTGTGTTGGAACAAAGTCATTGACGATGACTGTATGATATGATCCATATTTTTATGTGACGTCACCAGTAGAAAATATGTCACTAATATATTTATTTTTGTGAAAGAAAGCGTAATTTCTTTGTTATTATATGTAATAATGCACCTTGTTTGTAACGTATATATTTTGTTTATTGTATTTTATGCTACATTATGGGTAATTTAATGTATCTTCATGTTTGCGAGATTGGACTATGTGAATTTGTATTTCTAAACATGTATAGATGTTAGTTTTGTTGGTACATCTTTCTGTAGATAGTGAGTGATTCATCTGTACTTGAATCTGTGTTCTCGAAATAGTATAAAAGCGAGGATATCGCGTAAGAAATCATCACCCTTTCGCCACGGATCGGCGAAGCTTTTAAACTAAAAACCTAAAAAGAACTCCTCGGTGTTGTGCATACATCTTGGTATGGTAGTTCGGGGCGCAAGCTAGGCCTATGCGACCATAAGTACGCCGATAGCCATGCATTGATGCTATGCACAATACTGCAACCATTCTACGTTAAATGATAAAGCTAGCCTAAGGATTAATTTGGAAATAAAAGGCTAAAGAGCAAATATTGGCTCATTTATTATTGCATATTTCTTGGTGTGGTAGTTCGGGGCGCAAGCTAGGTCTATGTGATCATAGGCATGCCGATAGCCACGTATTGAGTTTATGCGTTTTTAGTTGGGTCAATTCGTCAACAAAGCGAAATCCTCGCCTTCGTCTCAAGTATATTTGCATTATAATTGCAATAAATAAAGAATAAACCCTTTCAGTTTATACATACTGCAGTAGTGTGGTTTTATTTCTCTGTGCTGTGAATATTGTCTGTACCTGAGAGGAGTCTGTGTACTTCACCGAGTCTCATCGTTCACCACTGAGTATTATTAAGTTATTAATAAATATAATAATACGTTTAATAGTATAATAATATTGACATTAAACGTATCATGTACACTTGAAATTTTTCGGCCATAGAGGTCACTACTTGTGCCTGGATTATTATGAAGCTAAATATCCGAAGTATGTACATAGTTATGTAGAAACGTTACCGAAATATGTAACGATTTTAAAGTACGCAATAACATTTTCGTAGACTTCGGTCATTTACCTCACTCCGGTGATATTTTTGTAGGTTTGAGTGAATAACTTGGAAATTCCGTTATGGGCACTATTTGAAATAGTGACTTGCACCAAAACAAGCAGGAATTATTATTCGTGATAGGTGCACCCATAGTTTTTTGGGTATGTAGTGTTTTGCATGGTTTAAAATAAATCTAAATAATAGTAAGGTGACTTTAAGATTAAAAATTATAGAATTTTGGAAGGAATCATATTTAGAATGTTTGTCCTGTAAATATATCTGTATTGCTCAACGAAAACCATACAAATTTCGTAAATACGCATTTTATGTAAGAATATGTAACTCCATACACAGAAAATACACATACCTCAAGCCATGTAATCTGAAATTCGTGTGTCCCGTTTCCAAATTTGTAATTCGTCGACTTTGGCTACATGAGAGTTTTCATAAATCTGACTTCACCACTGAATTCCTGGTGAAATTCTAGCTCAAAACCATACCCAACATGCCCATCTTCCCATTTAAAGAAATAAAGTTGGATCCAAGATGGCGGTCACCAAGATGGCGGACGTTGTCATGATATGCACCAAAAAGTTTCCCCTTAGGCCTGACATATTACTACCATGACCAATTGCTGCAATCTACACTCCCTTTCATTTTATAAGGGGTGGTCAAGGACTTTTGACTCACTCTGTACATACAAAGGGAAAAAAATAATAACTGGAGCCCAGATTTTGACTAAAATACCTATTTTATATTCTTAGGTTTATAGTACAAAAATACGTTCAGGTCTTTACATAGAGGACAAAGGGGACAAAGTAATCTCCCCCCCCCCCACCTCATCATCAGTGTCGGTTTCCGCTGCCATCCAACTACAGTAAAGAAAATGGTAGAGGTCATTACTTAGTTAACCTAATTAATGTAATTTTACTGAATTTTCAGTGTTTAGTTTTTGATTTATTTTTTATTATAAAATTGTTAGAATTTAATAATTTATTACAATTATAGTAGTTAATAATTATAAATAGAAAATAAATTGATATAAATATTATGAATAAAATGAATTGAATTATTCAATACTTTTTGAATGCAACTCAAAATAAAAAAATAAAAATGTATATTTATGGCCGCTTTGGTGCTTAACCTGGGGAGGGGAAAGGAAATTTTATTTTCTGTTGGTAGACAAGGTTTAGCATTAAGAGGCCATAGTGCGGGGGACAAAAAACCTGCAAAAGTGGGGCAACTGTCCCCTTGCTCCTCTAGATGGCCCACTCAACAGCAGTTTATAATCATTATCTACAGGGTGGTGTAAAAGTATATACAGTTACACATTACAGTGCGCTCTCTTTAATTCGAACTTGGCTTAATTCCAATTATTGGATAATTCGAACAAAAGCACATTCCCCTTGAAACCCCTATCTAAAACAATGTTAAAAATGACTACTTAATTTGAATTTTGAAGGTTAAATTTGGATAATTCGAAGTCAGGTTTCCAATAATTTAACATAAATCTTTCCAAGAAAGACCAAAGTGGTTGCTACATAAGAAATTCCAACAGATGAGTCGTCCCCCTTTTCTTCTTGAAAAGGTTGTTTCTGTGGTTAACAGATGTGCTGACGGCAGGTAAGAGAGGGCAGCTGCAATCCCCAGAGCTTTTGTTTGTAGGAATGTGACCTTCACCCTCTCATAAACTAGTTGAGAGGGGAGCGGATAGCCGGACAGAAGGGTTCATTTGTCTGTGTTTTTTAGTGGAGTCACAGTGTCGAAACGTGGTGCGTACAGTAGCTTAACATTAGATAAGAAAGTTGAAGTGCTTAGAGGGGTAGAAAGAGGAATGAAAAAGAATCACGTGATGCGAATATTCCAATAAGTGTACTGTTCCTGGATGGAGATATGGATAAAACATAGCAATTGTAAGTTAAGGGGTACTGTTAGCATATTAATGCAGTTTCATGTTGAATACAGTGTGTTATTTTATTGGCGTGTTTTTTTATATATTCTGGTTAATTCGAATTTTTTCGTAGCCCCTTGGAGCTCGAATTAATAAGAGTCCACTGTATTTCAAATTAACAACTGGATACCTACTTTTTCACCACCCTGTATAGTTAAATTAAAACGGCATACTGTTGAATTTTAACGGTAGATTATTGTAAATTTTACGGTAAATGCAAACACTAGTTGAATGATGGTCTTTGGCCGTCATTTCTTCCGTCAACTTTGTATCCCGCAGCTCTGACTTAATTTGCGACAGATATAATCCTGATTTGCCCTTAAGTAGTGTGCTTAACTGCTATTGGAGGACGAAAATAACGACGGCCATATTGCAAGCCCTCGCACTCAAGAGAATGTGAGTTGTAAGACGAAACCGCGGCAGCTGATATTTGATACCCTCTGCCTCCGCGGGAGGCAACAATCCGAGTGTTGTAAAGATGAATAAACGACCCAGAAGATTCCTCAACCTCCTTGGTGTTAGAGACAGAATGATCGTTAAGTTCGGAAGGTCGTTAATCACTGATGTCTTCGGATGCGCCATTAAACATTACCTCCATTGCGTAAGCATGCTCTACGCATCTGCGAATGTTACGAAAATTCCATTCCACCCGCGATTGGATGCATGTTCATGGTCGTCAGATATTTCTCAAGGATCCACACACTGCTTTGGAAACCTTTGTGATCTATACCTTCCTCTACGCGAGGTCACGGTTCGAATCACGGTCCACACACTCGAACAAAAGTTGGCTTGGAATACACGTGTAAACCATTGAGTAAAGGGCAAATCTTTGGAGTTATGCAATCCGAATCACACGCCAAGCCAGCGTGTTGCATACCGCGCGAGGATATATGTTCTTTCGTGAAACATGCCTCGGATCCTTCTTGCTATAAAGGGAGACTCGCGCCAGTGCAGGTACTGTACTGATTGATTGATTGATTTGGTGTTTTAAGTCCATTTTATGCACACTAAGGCTAATCGGGACTGGAATTAAAACAGCAAATCAATCAATCAATCAACAGTAGAAAGTGCATTAAAACTCCGTTTATAGCAACAAAACACGTTTATTATGGTGTATTTAAATGGCATGGGCCTAACTACACTATACAGTACACTACAAAGTCTGCGGGAAAAAGAATTTCATCAGTGGTTGACTGCCTTTTCTTTGGAAAGTTCTCTTCTTGACTTCTAGCCACATTTAAAACCTTGCATTCTGCTTTTTTTTTTGCCCTTTGCCTGTCCGGATTAAGCCAAGTCTGGATTATCGGGGTCCGGATTAACGCAGTTTTACTGTACATATTAAGCTTCGTAGAGTTGTATGCTCTACATATGAACAGAGATTTCTTAATGACGGTGGTACGATACTAACGAATAGGACTTGCGTTTAGCGTATTTCCATTTGTTAATATCACTCTTCTCAGTATCTTTTGTCCTGATTCTGCAGACACTAAACAATACGTTATTCCCGGTTATTTGGAACAATAATGATAGCGAATAACAATATATAACAAATGAGGTGAAATGCAGGATGTTGAAATCATCGTCTGCTTAGATGCCTTCATAATGACAGTTCTAACCTTAAGATGACCTTGCCATCCATACTAGAGAATCATTGCCGCAAGACGTTATGTTTCAGGACACTATAGAGATTTCCTGAATTACTGGGGAAAAACTCTTTCCCACACCCACCGCAGAAAAATTTTAAGGTCCAACGCGCCGAAAAAAAGACCTTGGTGAGTGAAGGGGAAAAATTACAAATAGTACTTTCCATATAGTATTGAGGGACTTCCCGGCACAACAGTGGTAGGATTGTCGTCCTCGTATCAGCAGTTCTGTGGTTCGAATCCTTCCGAAGGTATGTGTGTGTGTGTATGTGTGTTGGGGGAGGGGATCATGGTCACTCCCCAAAATAAAGGGGTACAGAATTTTTCTGTAAACTTGTTCATTATTGAAGCATCGAACTTCATCAGTGCAGTCTTTGACAACCCATTTCACTATTTTGAAACTAATAGTACTTAGAGTCAGATTAGTTTTTGGAACATCTCAAGTTCCAGCTAGTGAGCCTACCAACAGCGCGGAACGTGAGCAAGAGAGTTCGCGATAGGTACTGGGCTCAGATGACGTCATCGACTTCCTTGCTGATTGGTCGCTTCGGGAATTCTGACTCGCTTCCAAGCTGCACAACTGCCTAAGAGCCAGTGATCTTACGAAAAAACTCACTCTAACTAGTTTCTTCTCAAGAAATACTCAACAATAAATACTGTATTTTATATTTGGTTTAAAAAAGAGTGTGATATTAATAAATCTAGTCAGAAAAGTTTGTAAAACCATTGCAAACATTCCCACTTCATCACTCTTCATTAGATTGTTAAAGAAGATAGAGTAGATATATTTGGTGGATCGTATAAATAAATATCCAAGAAATGTTAATTTAAGTATTGGCTTTATAATAAAACCTAAATTTGTTAAGATGACTAATACAAAATGCAATTACAATTCCTTGAAAAAAATGAGTGTAAACGCTTGATAAAGATATTTGTGCGAGAAAATTTATGCATTTTTGATATTTTAATGTTTTTCGTACATATTGTTCATAATAATAATAGGCCTTTATACAGGCGTCACGAATGACGTAGTGGTCGCCTTGTAATCAAGGGGTCCCATATTCGTTTCCGATGGAGGCACATAGTGCACTATTTTATTTTGATTTGATTTGATTTAATTTATTTTACTTCGCGTTTTGTGCCACTTTTGGTTAATTTGCGAAGATAGGGATGAGTGATGATATGATGAGATTGGTGAATGGACAGTCACAAACATTCATGCCCAGGCCAGGATTCGAACCCGGGACCCCTGGCGTGCAGCGCGCTAACCACTCCGCCACAGGCGGCTGCACCCATAGTGTTTTATATCCCACTTTACACTGTACAGGGTCAGTACACTGTACAGGTCTACATGTGCATACAGTGAACACCGGCCGAACTTTACAAAAATGTATACCCTGTGCCAGCTAACTGTGGAGTAGTGCACGCTGCTGAGAAGGCAGTCGCTTGCCCCCACTCCACGCAATTCCGTTCCTCTCACGTGTTCATTGGTGGAGCCGTCTCGCGTCACTACTTGCGCAGAGACGTGTTTTCGTTTGCCTGCTCCACAGTTAGCTGGGACGGAGTATACACTGTAAAAACGACTTAGTCAGACACGAGCAAAATTTAGTCACTTTTGACTAAATCCAGTACTGAAAATAGCACCGACCCGATTTTCATTAAAACTGACTACATGCGTGTAGTCATTTCATTTCAGTGTGTTATGTAGTCAAAAGTAAGAAATCAATTTAGTCATTTTTTTGACAAAAATTTAGTCAAAATTCAATAATTACTGCTTCTCAAGGCTGAGTTGGATTTCTTAATTTTCTTATTAAAATTTAGTCAAAATTGAATAATTTCTGCTTCTCAAGCCTGAGATTTATTTAGTCATTTTTTGACTAAAATGTAGTCAAAATAGCATAATTACTTCTTCTCAAGCCTGAAGTGGATTTATTCATTTTTTGACTAAAATGCAGTCAAAATCGAATAATTACTGCTTCTCAAAGCCGAAGTGAATTTATTCATTTTTTTTATTAAAATTTAATCAAAATTGAATAATTACTGGTTCTCAAGCTTGAGGTTGATTTAGTTATTTTTGGACAAATTTAGTCAAAATTGAAGAGAAACTACTTCCCAAGATTGAAATAAATTTGTTGTTTTTCAAGTTACTTGTATTCGAGACTTCTTGCTTGAAAAAATGACAAGTTTATTTCAAGATTGAAACTAAACGAAGAAACACGAAAAAAGTATGGAAACCTAAGCATGCCACTAATGAACAATTCCTTCCTTAAGAAGTCTGTAGTAAGAAGAATAATATTTGTTTATCAAGCTAAACAAAATGGGTTCCATGACAACTTTGTGTTCAAATATTGAAACAAAAATCATCTTACCTCAGATACAAACATGTAGAAGCTCTCTGCATGTACAGAGAATATAGTTATAGTGGTTTCCTTGATTTTAACCCAGAATTAACAAGCATTACATCATCAATTGGAAATATATACATTTGTTAAAAAAGTCAAGTACCTCAAATTCTTCACAAGAACTATTTCCTGTGACAGCAAGAATTAAAATGTACGCATAAATATTCTGAAGATCTAATTCAGATAGAAGATAGGTTGGATTCATTGGCTGATTGGTCAGTGGTACATGCCAAAAGAGCTTTGAGGTCTCAATTTTGAACCCTGTATAAGACATGGTAAGACACCTTAACATGAGATGGTTTCCTGTAATGTATACGTATATTTAAAAGTGAATTATGTTGTGCAAGTATGTAGTAGTATGTAATTTATTCGTGTTCCATGCAATTTCAAAATGTTAATGATTGTTCTTTTTTTCTAGGTGAGTGGTCGCTATTCTTATGGAACTGTGTAACTGGTAAAGTACAATTCTTCTTTATGACTGATCAGGATGGTTAATTCGTGATGAACAGTTTGGACTTTTAACGACCGCACTTGGTTTTATATGTATAGCCTACTAGCTGATTAGCCGGCGTTGTCCGGTTATTTATTTATCCCAATACTCTATTACACACGAGAATAATGAATTCTAACTATAGTGTAAGCGACTCCGAAAAATATGGATTCGACACTAATCCTGGTTATTCTTGATATTTTATTTTTCACCCTCTCTCACCCCCATGCCGATAGGTGATGAATTTGGAGTTGAACCGCATTGGCAGTGTCACTATTCATCCTAGCAACCCCGAAAACTATGAATTCCACACTAATATCTGTCGTTTTCGATTATTTTTACATTTCACCCCCTTCCCACCCCTACCCCTAGGGGTGCCAGGGGTGTCTTACCCCCACAGTATTTCTTTCCAGGTTGCAATTCTTACGTGTACCAAGTTTGGTTGAAATTGCTCCAGACGTTCGAGAGTTATGCCGGAACAAACATACACACATACATCCATTTTTATATACAGAGCATTCCCTGACATTCACTACGAGACTCGGCGGCAAGCGGCCCGGCATCAGCGCTTGTCTTTCCCGGTGAACGGGTCCGCGACAGTCGCATGCTACAGTCTGTTTTTTTTGCTCTCCCTGCCTTCGCTCTCTTTCCCTTTCTGTTGACGTTGCAGACTGACGCCAGTATAATCCTCACTCGGAAGTTGTGTTGTGTCGTGTCCGTGTGTTGAAGATTGTGGCTCAATATGGCACCACAAATGTTTACATTACAACAAAGGATTTATCTTGTCCAGTGTTACTTCGGAAAGAGGAATTGTGAAGTGCGACGACGTTTTGCAACGAAATTTCCTAGTGTTCCGTTCCACATAGGACCACTATATTAAACCTCGTAAAACAGTTTTCATCCTTGAGTTAAAAGAGAGTATTGTACGAGAAATCGGGAGAATTACAGTAGACGAACTTGCATGTGTAAATGACAATTTCGTTACGAGATGCTAGGAATGTGTTGCAGCAGAGGGACATCATTTTCAACACATTCTGTAGTCAAGATTAGTACACAATATGAAAACTGTAATTGTAATAGCCGACTCTACCGTCTGTCGCGGACCCGTTCACCGGGAAAGACAAGCGGTGATGCCGGGCAGCTTGCCGCCTAGTCTCGAAGCGAATGTCAGGGAATGCTCTGTATATAGATACACACCTACTTAGTAATCCTCCCAGGCATTACCCTTATATTAACTGCGTTTCCTAAACAATATCCTGGAACATTGGAACATTAGAAGTTCAAGCTATTCATCACGGTAAAGTACACATTGAGATATAACTCGGTTTCTCGGCTTGAAAAGATCACTTGGATTTCAGTGAATTAGTTTGTTGAGAAGGAATATAGAGGGATGAACATATTTCGGATGTTAAACTACAAATATCAAGTATTTGAATTAATTGTTGCATATCGTTAATATACAAATGTATTGACATAAATGAGTTGTGTTAATGTATGGATAAAAAGATCGTTCTCGTCAAGTCGACACATCAAACTAAGGTTCTTAAAATATGAAAATTGAAATAAATGTAAGAGATTTAACAGTATAATTTTTTGGTTAGATTCTGAGCATTCTCTTTCTGTTAGATTCTAAACATATTTCTTTTAGATTCTTAACAAATCTTTTTGTTACATTGTAAACACTCTCTTTTTGCTAGAAGAGCAAATGTTTAGTTCTAATTTTTTTACTTTATTGCCGTGCTTTACCTTTAAACAGAAATTGTAATATAATTAAGCCTTGTTTCCATATTAAAAAACACTAAGTTGCTGGCCAAGGCAGTTTATTAAGATATAAAAACACTTAACATGTAACGTTTCAACCCTGTATCAGGGTCTTCCTCAGACGAAGAACTAAACTAAAACGTCTTCGTCTGAGGAACACCCTGATACAGGGTTGAATCGTTACATGTTAAGTGTTTTTATATCTTAATAATCTGCCTTGGTCAGCAAGTTAGTGTTTTTTAAACAGAAATTCGGCAATTTTAAAGTCAACGAGAATTATGCTAGACATCGAGTTGAACAGGAAGCCTCTCTCAATTACCTTAATTATATTTTACACGCATCAAACTCGCAAAGTTTATTTTTCATGTTGTTTACAATGGGATTTGTAGTCCATCATATTGAAACACTTTCATCGATTTCGCTGAAAGACAATTTTGTGTAGGTATCCCAAGTTATATTTGTTATAAAAATATGCCCATTTCCTCCAACCAATTTTTTTTTCTGTGCTACCTTGAAACACATTATTACATTCATATCGATTACCAGACTAACTTTCGTTCAAATGTTACAAATATAATGTAACGTGGACAAAATATTTAATGATTCCGTTCAATCGTCACCTCTCACAAAATTTGATTGAATTTGGCCAATTTTGTCCTTACCTTAACTGTCATCAATTATAAATTCTCATTCATGTCAACTTGGGAGAGGAACAATTTCCCCTAGGTCTTTCTCGCTGTGACAGCTGCCGATCATTGTTGCCAACTTCTCTCTTTTGGAGTCAGATCTGGCTCTCTCGTGCACTCGTTTGGCTGTGAACTGTGGCACCCGCCCACGAAAACCAACTTTGGCCATGAGTGTACATTTTGCACGTGACGTGATATTGTTATATTGGCTGCGTCACCCACACACTCTTACCTCCTCAGCTACTTTTATATAGCGCCGTGCCTGAGGTGAAGATGGCAATATTGTTATCCGGGAATCCTTTATTTTCGATTTCATACGAGCATCATTAATTTATTGAGATTGGTGATGCCGCCAAATCTAGGCGGTGAAAACTTACGGTAATAGCAGCGCCCCCACCCCTCTGACACCTAAAATTACCCTAGGAGGCTCTTTATGCAGCCTTCGTTAATCTAGCTTCTTGAAAAGTCATCTTTAGCTCTATTAATGGTGAAATTTGATGCACATCAGGTTTGGCAACACTGCCAGGATGGCCATAGGAGGCAAGGAGAAATGCATTAGGCTTATGGGACCATTATTTTAATAGTTATCTCGGGAATATTAAACATCCGATGACGTAGAAAAGTACATGAGCGAAATAGGGACACGTTGAACTATGTCATAGTAGTAGGAAAAGTCTTAACTCCCATTTGATTAGCCGTAATTTGAAGTAGAAGTTGATTTCCCATAAGGAATACATGGGATTCTGTAAATACTTATTAATCATATTTTTCAAACATCGTGTCTAGCTTACTAATCAACTTGAAAAACAGTTTCCACTTGCAACATGTAGAGAAATTCATACTCCCAATCCGACTATATTGAAATAAATGCACAACTGGTGCGTAATTGTCCCTCTTTGCCTTAAGTGGTCGACTCTGAAATTTCCGGGTTCGAGTCCGGACTTGGCTACTGGTGCTATTTGTGTGTCCATTCATCAATTCTCATCCTAATCTTCGCGATTAGCCAAAAGTCAAAGAAGAGCGAAGTAAAATAAGCCAAATCAAATTAAGAATTAAACGTCACCATAGCTATGATACAGAATTATTTTTTGTCATTTGTTAGGGAAATTTTAATCAACCAGGAGTATCATGTAAGATAACCAGAAGAATGCACGTGGCCTTCCAGTAAGTTGCATAAGAGTCCTGAAGCTGTAAATCTCTTATGACGGAGCTTGTGTAATTAATGTAGGTAGTAGCATCGATACACGAGTAGTCATTGCTAAGAAGAAAGAAGTAGGAAGAAGAGCTAATGCCCGTTGAAGGTTGCAGAGACGAGCTTTTGTCTCAAACATTGAGGAAATGTTGTTGTTCTGCTGATACGATTCTTTTGGAAGGGTTCCCTTTGTGTGTGGTTAATAGCAAGATCTATTAAATTGTCGGGCGTTGCTTTCACATTGTATATAACACGAGAAATCTTTGAGATGATGATGTTACGGTTGAGCTGGAGGTAACATCCACGTGGCAGCTATCACAGTGGTTGGGAGCCTACTTTAAGCTATTGGTTGAGTCCCTATCTGCCTATCTGAGCCGGCCTCTGTGGGGGAGTGGTTATCACACCTCTATTGCCTATTTGTAGTAAAAAATAGGCTTAAGATTCCAGACTCTGATTTGGGAGGGACTTAGAGGGCTACAGCCATCGGCAAAGGGAGGTAAATGCTTTGAAAAAAGCTACAAATTATATTTGAAATGCAAAAATACAACTTTGCAAATTGGGCCTCAACTTGATTTGACTCTTGCTATTTATCGTCACTTTTCTGCCCCCTTTGGCTAATCGCGACGATGGGGATGAGTGATGATATGATGAAATTGATGAAGGGACAGTCGCAAGGTACACCCATGCCCAGGCAGGAATCGAACCTGAGACCCCTAGCAGCGTAGCGAGCTGTGCTAACAAGTGTTCACAGGAAAAGGTCAAAGTTATAACTGAAATTGTATATAGAGGAACCTCACGAGATGTTAGCCCCAGCGCTCGACATGTGTAAATCTAGGTGTGTCTATCTACTAGATACATACATTGCCTGTAACAACATGATTCTTTAGGAAGGATTCTCAGCAAATGCTTTATTCGAAAATTTAAGCATGAGCGTGGTCCTCAGATGTGACAAATAGACAAATCCTTATCTGAACCCAAGATGTAAGAGAACAAACAGGTGATCGGAAACCGTGGTAGCCTTCTGCCTACGAGAGGACTTTTTTGCTCGTGGATTTCCCGATTTCAGTTCCGTCATCATTGTCGTGCGTGCAAAAGTTTACTCTAATGTGTGTAATTATTGACACTTGAAGGGTCAGGTGTTTCTTAATTACGTCGCCAACGACGGATCTTCCCCGGTGAAACTAACCTCTGATGAGTACTTTTGGTGAATCACAAGTTTAAAAAACAAAACTTTGACATCCCGTCAAAAAGCAATAAATAACGATGACATTTCCTACGCGGCGACAGTGTCGTTTTCTTATACATTCCATCAGAATCGTCTTTACCTCTGTCGGACTGTTGTGAGTTATGCTATTGGCTTGTTAGTGTGGAGCAAAGTTAAGGCAAGGAGACACGACACAGGTAACGCAGCATTTATCTATATGTCTGATATATTTTAGCATTTATGCTTTATGTTGTTACCATTAACTGCTTAATCTGTATTCATGTCCAAATATTATTAGACCATTGCCATGTAATTCATAGCTTTGTCCACACAAAGGCCGTGTCCGGATATGCAAGTGCTCCGTCCCGTCCTCTTTCGTTGCTTTCGTGTACCGTCGAAGTCGTCCGAATCTACATGTCCCCTTGCAGTACGGTTGTCACTTTTCCCGCCAGGTGTCAGCCCGCGCTCTGAGGCGCAGGCGCACAGTGCAGAAGCAGAAGGCAGACGCAAACCACACATTACAATGATTTTCATCTATTTACTACTCATATTAAAAATGTGGCATATGATTTGTTCTTTTACAATTTTTCCACACTGAGTTTTACAATATCTATTCAGTAAAAGTTGTCTCCGTAAAGCGGAAGTTGCAATATGGCTGCCAAGCGCAGGGTCACAGCGAGTTGATGCGTGCATCTGTCGCGCCTTGCTCCTCTTTCCTCCGGCTCCACGTCTGCCGCCAATTCGAACAACGGAGGTTGGCTGAGTCCCCGGATGGAACGGTGCTCTAGGTGACATCTGCTGCCGATTCGGAACTGGCCATGGCTAGGCTGTGCCACCGCTATGGACAGTCACAGGGCTTACTTTCCACATGCCACAGCAAGTGGATGGAACAGCCAATCAGACAAGAATATCTCCCGCGCTCTTCTGCTATTGGAGGCCGAAAAACGATGCTGTAAGTTGACCATGAGGCACGGACGGAAGAAAATGTTGGATAGCCTAACGGTAAGAGACCTGTAGGAAGGCCCAAGACAAAGATGGGGTGACGGTGTTAAAATGGTCCTGAAGGAAATGAGGAAAGACGGACACTACATTTTCATCACCGATTAACCTCATTGGTGGCATTTTAGCACCAGTGAGGTTAAATGTAGGCTAAAATGTGAACCTCCTAAAGTCGTTTTCACGTTCAGAAGACACAACGGCGCTTATGGAAAAACCGCACAGTGTTGCCAATACAGCGCTAGCTCATGTCGCCGGGAAATGATGAGCTTCCTTCACAATGAAGGTGTTACATATTTTGTATATATAATGGTAATTATATGTAATTATTAATATTATACTGTGGACGTTACAGTTCATTGTTGCAACCCAAACAAACAAATGAGTTGTGGCCCACTTGAACTGATAAGACGTCAATGACGTCAATGACTCAATCACGTGTTGAAAGCCTTTCAAAGGTTAATATGGTGTCTATGAATTTATGTGTACGTTGGAAACTGAAAGGTGATCTTCATTTAAGTATTAATGTCGACAGTAATGTAAACAAAAACAACGTGTATTTGCGACAGCATTAATGTTGCTCACAACAGCAGTATTGGAAATAATTGTCAATTATTAAATTTAAGTAATTGCAATTCTATTATAACAAACTGCATGAAGTTAATATTTTTACTGAATGGAAATAAAATAACAACTCGAAAACTTGGTGGTGATTAGCCGGAATGCTGCGGTGAGTCAGCTCAAGATGGCCAGGCAACGTCTCCTTACTTCGCGCGCGGTTCGGGTTAAAAAGAAACTCCAAATGCATTGAAGTAATATTTCTGGGAAACTTTGAGTGGTTATAAAAAATAATTTCATTATTTTCTCCACAACTTTGTCGCTGGAAGTTTTTACTTGAAATTACAGAACAAAAAATGTCCAGCGAAGACATTTTCTACTGCACGAATATAAAAAATCTCCACATACTTTATTTGAATATTTTTTAATGCGAATATGCTTTAAAGTATTGATAAATTCTGAGCACCACCATCACCTATGACAATTGAAAAACAGTGTCAATTTTTTTCATAATGAATGCTTCAATTTTACGGCATGTTTCAACGTTAGGAATGAAAACAATGTAAAAACTTTGTTTTCACAGAAAATTTGCATTTTTAATTTATCTAAAAATATGTAAGCAAGTTACCAGTTTTTGGTGTTCACCATCGCATTCTCTACAAAATTTCCTGCAAAACTGCAGGTACCGATTTTACGTAAGCTAAATTTGTAAATCGAGAAATTTCACAACAGCGCGCTCGTATTTTCCCATAAGAAAAGCATTGTCCATACGAGCCCATTGTGTCTTCTGAACGTGAAAACGACTTTAGTATAGTTGTGCGCTTTGGGCGACCACTTTACTTCAAAGAAAGTTCCGAAAGATCCGTTTTCCTTCTAACAACCACATGTCAGGTCCACGTAAATCGTCCCCTGAAACCTTTCCCGCCAATACAGTCCGTCCAAGAAATGACAGAACTTGACAAGTCCACGTGGAGTAAATCAATGTTGCCAATTCAGTTTCTTTAGAGATTTTTGAACGCCAGGTTGCGGTATCTTTGCTAGGTTGTGTTATTGTATTGGGCTATTTTTTTATACAATATTAAGACCTTGGGAGTATAACGTCGGAGTGAATAAATGGATGTCTAAGCAATGCAGGCAAAAGTGACAACAGAGTTTCTCCGGAAAACAAGTGGTGGCTCGGTCGGCTTCCTCTGGGGTTGTGTCAAAGATACCGAACTGGCTTTGCTTCCAAGACTAGCACTATACCACTGTCTGTGTCGTTTTAACACCAGGGGCATTCTATATGCAAGTGCCCCTGAACCAGGCTTGTTAAAGTTCTAGGAACTTTGAATAAATTCAATTCCGGTCCAGGAGAGAAAATCAGCAAGCGTAAATGGGTTCTGGACCGTAAAGAACCTTTTTATCTGTAAAATATTTCAATTCGGTCCAGGTACCTTTTTATTAGATCAATTTAAATACGGTTCAGGAACCTTTCTTTCAATTAAACAAAACGCAACTTAATTCGAATTTAAATTGGGCGAGAAAAAAGATTCAGGTCCTGCAGCGGAACCCAAAAGAACCCATTACAATTTATGGGCTCCTGGCCCTTTAACAACCCTGCCCTGAACCTCAATTTTGAAAATTAAATGCAATGCTGTACCTTCCTATCTTGTGGGTGAACAATCTGAAGTTATTTCTCGCATAAGAATTCAAGCATTATACATAATTAAGTCAGAAGGTAGAAGAGATTTTATATATTGTTAGTTTATTTTAACTTTTTGATTCACTTTTGTTTTCTATTGTGACACACCCGGGACACCAAAAACAATTATTTACACCTTGAACTGTTACGTTTCCACCACAACTCTATTAGAGTATTCAAAGGACAATTACCTTCTCTTCACAGAAATAAAAATAAATTTATTATTAAGTAAGGAGGCTGTGTTTCGTCTGTCCCACCCGTGACACAAAATTGTTCACTTACAGCTATAAATGTGGTAAAGTATTTTAAGGCTAGTTATGTTTAACCCTGGAACACTAGCGTGTTCCAATATTACAGTGTAAATAGCGCTACGTAAATTTTACGTACATGAAGGAATCTATTTTTAACACAACCTCTACATCATGAAAACAAAATTACGATTCTTTGTGAACATCATTTTGTTCCCCATGCTTTGAACGGCTCCATCACAGCGAAGGGTCCTGGTTCCTGAAAATCTCACCAGATGGCATATCGGATAATTTTAATCGCGAATAGCGAGATAGCGCAATGCAAAGCTTTGCCGTTTCTATACCGCGTTTGGTAGAACCTGTCCCTCTTCCCGCGCTAGGGAGCGCTCGACAGTTTCGGTGCCAATGAGAAACGAGGAAAAAATCGTCTGCGGGGCAGCGAGGAGCGAATGGAAGCCAGAAGAGAGGCGCTTACGTAGACGCTGTTGAGACGTTGCGTATTTTAATTGGCTGCCTGGCTTTGACTTTCCCCAACACCGAGAAAATCCAGGGAGCAACTAGCGCGGGAAGAGGGACAGGTTCTACCAAACGCGGTATAGACAGTCTCGACTGGAATGATCCACCTCACCCAAGGAAGAGGTTCAATGCTCAAACTCCGGAACGGACAGGAAATGGCGCCTCATCCTCGATGCCGGAATCAGACGCTTTTGCACTCCTGCCCGATTTTCTCCCGTCCGTATCGGTCACGGAACCACTGACTCCGAGGGTGGGAGGAGGGAGATTGCATGCTCCCCTGGACCCGTTGTGTCATCTTCCTTCAGAGCTCTCTTTATATGCGTGACGCTTGGTTCGCGACTCTTCCGCGTCTGGAAGGCCTCTTTTGATCTTGAAAAGCCGAAGGGAGTTCTTATGGAACTTCACAATGCTGGAATGGGCGAAAGTTCTACCCGAGCAGTATGCTGACGACACCGCACTGTTTTCCTTCCGCCGACCTACGTGGCCGAGTGGTTAAATGATGAATTAATGCATGCTTCTAAGTATACAAGGAAGACTTCCTCTTATCTAAAATCCTTACCTTAATGAAGTGTGCGAATTAAAGGGGGGAGGGGGTGATGTCGAGGATTTGCTCGCCACAAGAAATTTTATCCCCGGCAAAGGATAATGGAATTGAAAGAATATAAATAAATTCCGTACCAGCTACTGTCTGGCTGCCTTAGCCGAGACCATGGACGGAAGTGCGCATGCGCCAACCGGACGTGTTCAGTGGCTAAATAGGGGTGACGGCACTTTGGGCAGGGAGCGGGTTCCTTGAAAACAGTGCTGTGGAAACAAGAATGAAGATTCACCGCAGTAACATCGCCGCCAAAATATATAGAGAGGTGTTCACGAATCATGTAAGGGTTCAGAACGAAATTAAAGCCATCCATCAGCAAACATAACATATGAGGACAGTATTCATCACGTCACATTAGTAGATAAACTTGTTTGTAAACTAGTAGCTTTATTTTAGATCATTCAATTAAATTTATATCCTTAGTAAGTATTATAATTAGCACAAATGTGCACAGCATTATTGAGGATAGAATTCACTAATAATAGTATTATTGCATATAGTATTATAAATATCAATGTAGTAACTGAATGGTTTGTGAGTGACAGCATAACGAGGGTGTTTTGTAGAATGTCCAACAGGGGACCAAAACGTCCCAATTTCCTTCATTCCACTTCGAAACGGTTTCTTGCGAATTGTAGAGCCATCACAAATCACAAACACAATAATACCATAGGGTAGTTTTGGGTAGTGCTTCTCCCTGCTTCCACTCTCGTGTTTGGAATCGTTCTTTCTAAAGTCGTTTTCACGTTCAGAAGACACAACGGTGCTTATGGAGAAACCGTACAGTGTTGCCAATACAGCGCTAGCTCATGTCGCCGGAAATGATGAGCTTCTTTCACAATGTAGGTGTTACATATTTTATATATATAATGATAATTATATGTAATTATTAATATTAATATTATACTGTGAACATTACAATTCATTAGCATGTCATTTTCCCATTAGATTTAATTTAATACACAGGCACATTTAATATTCATTCGCCTTTCTCTGTAATTATTTCATAGAATAATATTGAGATATGGTAATGTGTTACATATATATATATATAAATTCATTATTGTCTATGAATTTATGTGTACGTCGGAAACTGAAAGGTGATCTTCATTTCAGTATTAATGTCGACAGTAATGTAAACAAAACAACGTGTATTTGCGACAGCACTAATGTTGCTCACAACAGCAGCATTGGAAATAATTGTCAATTATTAAATTTAAGTAATTGCAATTCTATTATAACAAACTGAATGAAGTTAATATTTTTACTGAATGGAAATAAAATCATTGGAAAAGTTGGTGGTGATTAGCCGGAATGCTGCGGTGAGTCAGCTCAAGATGGCCAGACAACGTCTCCTTACTTGGCGCGCGGTTCGGGTTAAAAAGAAACTCCAAATGCATGGAAGTAATATTTCTGGGAACCTTTAAGTGGTTATAAAAAATATTTTCATTATTTTCTTCACAACTTTGTCGCTGAAAGTTTTTACTTGGAATTACAGAACAAAAAATGGCCAGCGAAGACATTTTCTACTGCACGAATATAAAAAATCTCCACATACTTTATTTAAATATTTTTTAATGCGAATATGCTTTAAAGTATTGATAAATTCTGAGTACCACCGTCACCTATGACAATTAGAAAACCGTGTCAATTTTTTTCATAATGAATGCTTCAATTTTACGGCATGTTTCAACGTTAGGAATGAAAACAATGTAAAAATTTTGTTTTCACAGAAAATTTGAGTTTTTAATTTATCTAAAAATATGTAAGCAAGTTGCCACTTTTTTGTGCTCACCATCGTATTCTCTACAAAATGTCCTGCAAAACTGCAGGTCCCGATTTTACGTAAGCTAAATTTGTAAATCGAGAAATTTCACAACATCGCGCTCGTATTTCCCATAAGAAAAGCATTGTCCATAAGAGCCCATTGTGTCTTCTGAATGTGAAAACGACTATAGGTAGTTTCGTCTTCCCTGGCCGGACTATAACTGTAGACCAGGCGAACGAGAACAAGTCTCTGCGCAAGTAGTGACGCAAGACGGCTCCGCCAATGAACAGTGAGAGAAACGGGATTGTGTAATGGGCGACGGGAGTTTCCCGTTCTCTCTGTCAGCGTTGCAAACTTTTGGAAAGGATAATACTGAACGCACATGGCAAACGGACGTATTTTTATCTTCAGGTCCGTACTCTTGGTTTAAGAATTTCTTAGGGATATATTGGGGATAAAACTGCAAGAGCAAATTCTGACAAGCCGTGCATTTAGCGTACAGACTAAAGCGGCCCATACACAGGCGTGCAAATACGGGTGTAAATCCGCTGCTTATTTACACAAGTACGTTACGTCAGATAGCCAAGACATACACTGCGACGTATATTTTCATCCGTACACCGTTCCCTCTGAGCCCAGTTCTTCCAAGAACAAGCTCAGGTAGTCCCGTACTACCTGCTTTCCACAAAGAGTGTCCCCGGCCTTTCAGTGGTCGTACCTCACGGATTATCGTTGTTTACAATAGCTGGGTCTTGGCCAAGGGAAGAGCAGGGCAATTATCACCGCTGGTTCCTTCCAGTCACAACCTTAACGCAGAAAAGTTAAGGCCTCCTAAACTTTTGGGCCGTAGGAAAATTACGGTGGTACGTACGGAAATTACGGTGCGTACCATCCGCAGATCCCCAAATACTGTCGGATTTCTACGTTGCGTGCAAAATGTAATGACTTCGACGTTTTTTTACGGCTGTGTATGCCCGCCTTAAGGTCAGGACCGTACGGTTGGCAACGCTGCGCTTTCACCACTCGACTTTCCTCCTCCTCCTCTACCGATATGCGAGACCCTGCTCTACAGTTAGCTGGGACAGGTTATAGTACCATTTCTTAAGTCTTAAAAAGCAGAATTGAAAAATCATTCGCGTCCATTAATGATCAAGTCATCGAAGATTTCCCTCTCGAAAAGTTTGAAGCCTTGTGGATTGAAAGAGGACACCTTTCTGCAATTGACCAACGTCGACGAATGTAGTTTTTCGTGGCATAGTGCTGGTACTTGACATGTATTAAAGTGTTGACAAGAAACTTGTAGGTTGGTTGGATGGACGTTAGGTTTGAACTTGGCAATGGAAGATTTAGTCAGGTTTTCGGTTGTTCGTTCCATTGTTCTTTTCGTGTACAACTTTGGTTCTTCTTAGAATGTAAATATCAATAGTTTAATTACTGGCTGGTAACATACGAAAATTTGCATATAGAGAGAAAATCCTACCCCCGAAATGTAATATTAACAAATGAAATTTATATTAAAGGGGAAATAAAAAGCAGGCTTAATTCAGGAAATGCATGTTACTTTTTCATTTCATAAACTTTTGTCTTCTCGTTTAATATCTAAGAAACTAAAAGTTAAAATATACAAAACAGTAATTTTGCCTGTAGTATTATATAGATGTGAAACTTGGTCCCTTACATGGAAAGAAGAACATAAATTGAGAGTATTTGAAAATAAGATCCTTAGGAAAATATTTGGGTCTAAAAGGGATGTGGAAACAGGTGAGTGGAGAAGGTTACATAATTTGGAACTACATAATTTGTATTCATGTCCAGATTTTATTAGAATGATTAAATCAAGAAGACTTAGGTGGGAAGGCCATGTGGCACGAATGGGAGAGGAAAGAGGAGTTTACAGGATTCTTGTTGGGAAACCTGATGGTAAGAGACCTATAGCAAGGCCAAGACGAAGATGGAGGGACAACGTTGAGATGGACCTAAAGGAAATCGGTAGAGATGGAAAAGAGTATATAGATCTTGCTCAAGATAGGGACAGATGGAAGGCCTGTGTTGCTGCAGCCATGAACCTTCGGGTGTAAGAAGGCTAGAGAGTTAGTTAGAAATGAAATTACAAATACGCCACTGAAGAAAAAAAGCTCGAATCGCACAGTGCCTTAAAGTTAAAAAGGGGTGTAAGAAGCCCTTGAGAAACGTTAAAAGTGCAGAGGTTTTAAAGGAACTTGCTCAGGATGCACACGATTAAAGTCGCCGGGTTCGAGTCTCGGCATGGTTATTCTTTGTGTGTGTCCTTCATAAGTTTCATCATTACTTATCTTCATCTTCACGATTAGTGGCGAAGTAAAATAAACCAAAGAATAAGAACCAAAAAAATGCTTTGAGGAGGCGAGAGAGTGGATGAACTAACTCTCTAGCCTTCTTAAACCCGAAGGTTCATGGCTGCAGCAACACAGGCCTTCCATCTGTCCCTATCCTGAGCAAGTTCTATATACTATTTTCCTTCCCTACCAATATCCTTTAGGTTCATCTCAACATTATCCCTCCATCTTCGTCTTGGTCTTCCTACTGGTCTCTTACCATCAGGTTTCCCAACAAGAATCCTGTAAACTCTTCTTTCCTCTCCCATTCGAGCCACATGGCCTTCCCACCTAAGTCTTCTTGATTTAAATATTCTAATAATATCTGGACCCGAATACAAATCATGCAGTTCTAAATTATGTAACCGTCTCCACTCACCTGTCTCCTCATCCCTTTTAGGCCCAAATATTTCCCTAAGCATCTTATTTTCAAATACTCTCAATTTATGTTCTTCATTCAATGTAAGGGACAAGTTTCGCAGAGAGTGGAGAACTCCTTGGATGTTCATGGGCATCAAGAAGAAGTTTGGGAATGTACGTTTAAAGTCCACCTTGTGCTTTGAAAGGCTAGTCGGGTACTGGACCTACTGTTTATGGTGTGTTCGGAACCGCTAAGACGTGTGCCTCCATCGGGGATCGAATCCGGCATCCTTAATTACAAGCCAACAACGGTATTATGATGCCAACGGGGAGGCTTCTGTGTTTATGGGATTGTCTCTTTCTTTCTTTCATTGAATATATTTTCATTTTTCTCTTTCAACCTATATTCTTTGTTTCTCTCCCTTTGTGTGTCCTTCGTCTTTGTCTCTCCTATTCATTTTCATCTTTCATTCTGTTTTTACTTTTAACTTTCCTTTTTCGTCCCCTTTCCTCAGCTTTCTCTCTTTTTCTTGTTCCAATCTTTCTTTCTCTTCTCTATTTATTTTTCTACTCTCTCCCTTTCCCCTTCTTTCTTGCTTTTTCTATCTCTGATTTATGTTCTGAATCATTCTTTGGATCTCTGTTTCTTGCTTTCTTTCTTTTCTGGCTCTTATACGCATTCTCTTAAAATTTCTCTACGTATTCCCTTTGGATGGGGAGGAGGGGTAAACAAGATTAAATTTCGTGCCGTGTTGTTCAGTGTTTTCAGTTACATTCTGCAAGAGCGCTATTTTATGGGGATAAGTAAGATAAAATATTTCTCTCTTATATTCTTCCTTCATTTCTCTATCTCTCTTCATCTATTTGTCTATATCTTTTTTCTTCTGTTTGCCTGTATATTTCTTTCTTTATCTCACTTCCATTATTTTTATCTGTCACTTCTCTTCCCCAGTTGCTCCATCCCTTTCTTTGTTTTAATCTCTCTTACACTTCTCTCTTTCTTCATCAGAGTATCCTCCCCTCTGATTGTTCCTATTTTTCCTTACCTCTGTCTCCCAATCTTGTTTTCTCTTTCCATTATTTGTCTTCAGATTATCTCTTCTTTTCCTCCTTCCTGATTTTTTCTTCCCCTGTTTCTCAATCTTGCTCTCTTCCTTCCTTTGTTTATATTTACATTCTCTCTTCTTTTCCTTCTTCCTAATTTTTCTTGCCCTATTTCTCAATCTTGCCCTCGTTCTCCTACTTCTCGTCACTCTTAATTTGGGTCTTCCAATATTTCTCTTTCCATTTTTCTTACCAATTTTCCAATTCACTAGTTTTTCTTTTTTCGTTAAAGTTTTGCCCCCCAACCCCGAGAAAAGATCCTGCCTACGCCCCTGTAAAAGACGCTAAATGTTATGCTGTGATTCTTCAGGTGGCTTCAAGCACAGAAAGACCAATTAATCCTCTGGACACAAAACATGACCACTCCTTTTTACGACCAGCGTGTTGTCTTCGTTCTAATCGCGTCAAAGGGAATTCCTATGCAAATGTAGAATATTTTCAATGTTAATATCACGCACCACGCTCAGAGCCATGGTTTCGCCATAGCAGGAAATGGGTGTCCAACGCCAGTAGATTACCGGTTGACGTTCGGTTCTGCTTGCTTACAGCGGCTGCTCAACCTTCATGTGCGTGTGCATGGAAGGTCCAGATAGTATGGCTGTAGCCCCTCTCGCAGGGACGTACTGAAGTGGTTATGAGACAGCAATTCATACTAATTCAGCATATGATCTCGACAATACCTAGGTACAAAGAAATGCAACGTGATGACAAGGAAAACAAGTATGTGGCAAAGATTTGAACATTCTAAAGTCAGTCACAAAGGATATGGTTATTTTAATATTATCCATGAATATTTTAGTTTCAACACTTTTACTAATCTGTTAATTATAACCAACGGCGTTGCCTGTAGGGTGGGTCTAAGCCCCTGTAAAATAGCATTGGCCTATATCCTTAAGGGAAAGATAGAGATATAAGGAAGACCAGGAGGGCGGGAAAAGACAGAGAAGTAAAGAGATAAAAGACAGAAAAGGGAAAGAAAAAGATGTGAAAGAAAAAAAGGAGGTAAAAGACAGAAAAGGGAAAGAAAATGAGGTAAAGGAAAAAGAGGTAACAAGAAAAGGGGAAATAGGTAAAAGAAAAGAGAAAGAGGTAAAAGAAAAAGGAAAAAGGTAAAAGATAGAAAAGCGAAAGAAAAGAGGTAAATAAACAGTAATGGGGAAGAAAAAGAGGTAAAAGAGAATAGAAAAAGGTAAGAAAGAGATAGAAGGCAGAAAAGGGAAAGAAAATAGGTAAAAACAGTAATGGGGAAGAAAAAGAGATTTTTTTTTTTTATTTAGTTTATTTTACTTCGCGTTTTGTGCCTCTTGGCTAATTTGCGAAGATGGGGATGAGTGATGAAATGATGAAATTGATGAATGGACATTCACAAACAACCAAGCCCGACCGGGATTCGAACCCGGGACCCTTGGCGTCGCAGCGCGATGTGCTAACCACTCGGCCACAGGGTCGGGCGGGAAGAAAAAGAGATAAAAGAAAATACAAATAGGAAAAAAAAGAGATAGAAGGCAGAAAAGGGAAAGAAAAGAGGTAAAAAAACAGTAATGGGCAAGAAAAAGATGAAAAAGAAAAAGAAAAAGAAAAAGGAAAGAAAAAGATAGAAGGCAGAAAAGGGAAATAAAATAGGTAAAAAAACAGTAATGGGGAAGAAAAAGAGGTAAAATAAAATAGAAAAAGGAAAGAAAGAGATAAAAGACAGAAAAGGGAGAAAAAAAGATGTGAAATAAAAAAGGAGGGAAAAGACAGAAAAGGGAAAGAAAATGAGGTAAATGAAAAAGAGGTAACAAGAAAAGGGAAAGAAAATGAGGTAAATGAAAAAGAGGTAACAAGAAAAGGGAAAGAAAATGAGGTAAATGAAAAAGAGGTAACAAGAAAAGGGAAAATAGGTAAAACAGAAAAGAGAAAGAGGTTAGGAAAAAAGAAAACAAAAAGAGGTAAAAGAAAAAGGATAAAAAGATAAAATTCAGAAAAGTGAAAGAAAAGAGGTAAAAAACAGTAATGGGGAAGAAAAATATGTAAAAGAAAATAGAAAAAGGAAAGAAAGAGATAGAAGGTAGAAAAGGGAAAAAGAGAGGTAAAAGACAGAGAGGAGAAAGAAAAAGATGTAAAAGAAAAAGGAAAGAAAAAGATAAGAGACAGAAAATAGAAAAAGAAATAGGTAGAAAGACATAAAAGAGGAAGAAAAGGATCGAGGGAAGAAAAGAGGAGATAAAGTAGGAGAAATGGAAGCAGAGAAAAAAGAAAAAGCCACTAAGGGAAAAAGAGGGATAACATTTTTAAAAAGTTAGAGTGAAAGATAATGAGAGACGGTAAAACTGAGAATGAAAGAAAGGAGAGTTACAGATTAAAGAGATTGAGAAGGAAAAGGGGATAAAAGTTAAAGAAAGGGAAACGTAATGATAGATTGTAAGAGTGCAATAGATAAAAGAAAGAGGGAGGGAGCAGAGGAGAAGAATATATCGTCCCAACAAAGTTCTCTAAGGACTCCCCTGATCACAAGAGGGCAGAGCATCTAGAGAGTATCTGTATTCTCCAGAAATGAATATAAAAGTGTGTAATGCGTTTAGAGAGAGTGCCACCAGGTATCGAACCCTGAACCATGTAGACTGCATAGTACATTTCGTTCCGTGACCTAACGTGGAGAAGTCGATCACTTTCATGTTCTCAGGAGCTTCCAGGCGTTGAGCAATATAACTGTTCTTGTTGGCGAGAGTTTCTCACTTCTAATTCTCGCAGTGCGTACACGCAAGATGTGGCAGTGACGTAAACAGGGATACACTAACACGCAACCGCTACGCTCAGGCATCAGCCTTGCGGTCTAGGAGCAGAATGTTGGTGTTCCTTCCAAGCACCTGGGGCTTCCTAATAGCGTAGTGGTAACGTCGCCGCCTTGTAAGCAAGGGGTCTCTGGTTCGATTCCCGTTGGAGGCACATTGCAAAATGGTTCGGATCCCAATTTTAACTGTAGGTCCAGTCTCGATTAGTCTACATGTGCGTAAAGTGGACTTAAAAACACAACAAACCTTCCGAGCAGCTACGTAGAATTCCAGAATCCCCTGAGGTCCTAATTATGAAGCACCATAAGAACATACTCACAAGGGAGGTTATCTAAGTGTCCCCCTCCGATTTCCATTAAACTTGGAAGGTGTATAGAGGGGCCCAAAGGAAGAAATACGTGTTTTTTTGTTTCGGCTAAAAAACTGTTTTAGGGGGCAAAACCCCCCTCAAATGTCAATATGAGGACAAAGTGAAGTTGGGATCTGACCCCTGTGTCCCCCTCAGATTTCCATGAAACTTGGTAGGTGTATAGAGGGACCCAAAGTAAGAAATACGTGTTTTTTGTTTCGGCTAAAAAACTGTTTTAGGAGCAAAACCGCCCTCAAGATGAGGACAAATTGAAGTTGGGATCTGAATCCTAAACCACGTAAATATGGCATAGAAAGAACACGCACCTATAATTGGAACATACACTGCACAGAACTGTAGGATTGTCTGTACCAAACGCAAGTGCTATCGTGAAGGACGATGGCGGTTGAAGTTCTGTGCTAATAGTACTGGCAGATACCAAAGTGGGACGCTTCAGATATGAAGTGCTTCCCCCCCTAAAACAGTTTTTTAGCCGAAATTAAAAAAAAAACACGTATTTCTTCCTTTGGGCCCCTCTATACACGTACCAAGTTTCATGGAAATCGGAGGGGGAAACTTAGATAAACTCCCTTGTCTGTACACTAATAGACTAAACGAGCTTACATATTGTTGTGTGTGTGGTCGAAACAGCTACATCAACCCAACCACAGGGCCGTAGCCAGGCAAGGACCAGGGGGGGCTCAGCAGACAATTAACACCTCAAGAGATGTTTTAGAAGGTATAGAAGCAAACTATAGTATTTGCATGATATTTCGAAATGTTATGTTTTACATTAACTTGATGAACCCCGCCCCACACACATAATTTACCTTCATTTAATACTGTTAAACTTTCAAAAATGGACTTGCATCCGTAAGCCCCCCCTGGAGATTAATTCTAGCAACGGGCCTGCCCAACCATCAGCAACATTGGTAAAAGGTATCCTAGAACGCGGATTTATAAAATCCCGACATTAGATTAACTTAAAAACAACAAATACACAAAGCAACTAGTCACATAAAACAATACATTCTGCAACCGGCTTAATTGAACACAAGTCAAGCAGCGTCTTCCTGTATTCGGATTGGTGACCGTCGCGATATCAGTTTCAATATAAACAAATAAATTGAGCAAACCACTTATTGAGTTTATTGAGGAATTTTCACACCGAAAGTACCCCTGAGGGACAATGATGCATGTACATTACAAAATACATGTTGACATCGCACATAATATATATCTATACATCAATTTGGCAGAATTTTTTTTTATAATAATACAGTGTGTCCATAATTATACTGTCATACTTTAAAGTGGTATTACGTCGCTTTGGATAATCGTATTTAAATGAAATTGGTGACATTTGAAAGAAAATCTCAAATATTTTTGTGCATGTCAACAATGGACAACAATGAACAAGATCAAACATAGAAACTGAAATAAATTCACTCCTGACAACAATGGACGATGCGGGTTCATTGTTGGATATTTAGCTGGCAGGCAGTTTACATGTGAATGTTTTCCTTTAAAATTGTGTTGTTATTACAGAAGATTTAAGAATGTAGTTGGTGTGTTTTAGAATATCATTACACGCAGAGTTTGGTGAACGTGCCGGAAATGATGATAATGTCTTCTACAATTGGCCGCCGAGGTCACCTGACTTGAGGTCTGTGACTTCTTTTATGGGGTTACATAAAAGATTGTCTATGTACCCCCATTGCCTCAAAACCTGCAAGAACTGCAAATTCGCATCACTTCTGCAATCCAGTCCATCCCTGTGGATATGTTGGAGCGTGTGTGGCATGAATGGGAATATCGCCTTGATGTCTGCAGGGCCACTCGTGGGGGGCCACATTCAATGTCTATGAGTTGTAAAATAAAATATTTGAGTTTTTCTTTCAAATGTCACCAATTTCATTTAAATACGATTATCCAAAGCGACGTAATACCTCTTTAAAGTATGACAGTATATTTATGGGCACGCTGTATAACATAATATAATAGTAAAAACATACAATGACAAATTATTTCTTTAAGTGAAGTAGTGCTGTAAAAGTACAATATTATATAGTGTATACAATCTAAATTTATTTTATAAAGTTATTTAATTCCTGAAATTCTTGAACTGAATATAATGTGTATTCCATTAACAATTTTTTCACTTTACTTTTAAAGATTGTGGTTCTTTCAAAATTTTTGTAACTTTTTGGTAACATATTGTGTAACTGGATGCCTGTGTAAAAAGGTCCTGTTTGGAATGCAGTTAGCCGCACTTTGGGAATGTGGAACTTTTTTTTTTTGTCTGGTATTGTAATTGTGAGTGTCTATGTTCTTTGGATAGTTCGATTTTGTTTCGTGCATGAAAGTAAGTGTTTCAAGTATGTACAAACTTGGAACTGTTTATGTACGATTTTTTGAAAAAGAGGTTTACATGTATCAATTTTTTGTGCATTTGCCAAAATACGCAATGCTCTTTTTTTAATTTTAAAAATTCTCTGCGATTGGGCAGAGTTCCTCCAAAATTGGATACCATACCTCAAAATACTTTCGAAGTTTGAGAAATAGATATTTAGCATATACACTGTATTAAAACTATTTTTTTAAGTTCTTAATTGGTAACATACGGTGTTTAGCCTCTCGCGTAAATTATCTATGTGAACTTTCCAGTAGGGCAGAAGTACAAAAGCAAATATATGTAATATAATAGAAATTATAATATAACTCCTACAATGTAATACAATGTTAAATGCCCCATTAGCACAAATGTTGCCGAAAATTCACCAAAAATGCATAACCGCCATGGTCACTCCAGTCCTGTTCTGTCCCTTGACATCATCTCAGACTTAGGGAGTCGCTAAGAATGTTGTGAGGGGAAGCGGGAGTCAGCAGTGTTATCACAACCAGAAAACACAATTCCTCCTATAAAGGTGTAAAATTTCCCTATTTAATCCAAATGTTGATTCATATTGAAGTAAATCTACCAGAAATAGCACATAGGAAAGGAAATATTACTCAAAAGTCACGTGGGTTTGTTTACATTAATGTCGTTTTTGCAGTGGACGGAGAATACATTTTCTACAGGCGCGCAGACATACTGGCGGCGATTGTAACGCATATGCAGATGGCTGTTAATTCAAAAACCTTGAGCTGTGAAGTAAATCCTGGTTGGTAGTCTACCAATGACGTAATCATACGTAAACTGTTCAAAACGCGCGTCAAACACTGGAATAATCCAAACGAGGAAAGTCCTGCTGAATAATCACTTGCGAAGAGGTAAATATCCTCGTGGGTTGCCTTAGAGGAAGGGAACGCTATCCTTAAAAGCATCTCTAGGTTTATAGTTTCATAGTGACGCAATGAAATAGAACAGACAATGTTTCATCTTGCTTTAAACTGTTTGGGCTGGTCAGGGGTGTCTTAACTTTTCATGGCTGGAAAGGTGGGACAGGTTTTTAAATTCACAAATGATTTTTTCGATATATCTCTGTCCCTCAGTGTGTTGTCGTCAAACAACGACAAACTTACACGGCGTGTAGAGGGAATCAAGACAAACAACTGCTGAATAAGGTCTCGTTTCGATGCTACTAGTCTTCGAAAAACGGAATTTTGCATCCTGTGTATATGCAACCATGCTACACAGATTCATGGTTGCCAGTGCCATTTCTTTTCTGTCGGATAACGACAAACTTCTCGCTCCTGGCACACTGTGTGTCGGCTCATGGAGCGTGAACACTTCTAGACAAGACGTAGCAAAATCGTATATAATGCAAAATAGATGTGCAAGATGATACATCAATGATGTTGCACTGTCCTCTGATCGTCTTCGGGGTGTGTGCCTCGATGAGTGTCAACAACCTCAGTTGCGAAGAAAAAAGCTGTAGGGGCAACATCGCTCTCCCGTTACAACATTGCCAAGCGTGCGTCTGTTTTTCTCTCAGTTGTTTTTATTAGCTTCTTTGCACAGTGTTTGGGTGTTTTGTGCAATAATTTTCCGTGCTTTGTTACTATTGTTCAACTTTTATCCAGTAACGGCGCCGATGGACTCTCTCTTTCTCTTCAGTACGTTTGGCAATATTCTGTGTATCAGACGCTCATTTGTTTCGTCCCGCCAGGAACTTTCGGTGCCTTGTGACTCGAAAAAGCCCGATCTCAGACGAAGAGAATTCAAATGCTCGCCGCCAGCTGGAAAAGCGATCAGTACTATAAACCCAATGACTTCCTCCTACCTGTGCACCTGCTAGTATGCCGTTTCTGTAGCCTATGGTCGCGTCCAGTATGCTATTCCACAGAAAATAAATAACAGTGGCAACCATGGATCTGTGTTGTATTGCTGCATGCATGTAGGGTAGAAAATGTCTTTTTTTCAGACATCATCGAAATGAGGCCTAAACTATAGTGTAGGAGGCCTTAGAAAGAGCGTTTCGCGGGCTAACAGCAGACGTCGCTCGCACACTATTGCCGATACTCTCGTGTCGTTTGCTCCTCAGCCGAGGTAGCAAGAGGCAGAGGTCACTCACCCTTCCAGAAGGGTGCAGCGAGCTAGCTGTGGCAACCGGGCTCGCCCATTCGCGGACTTGATTGGTTCCTGCAGACACACCCCCATATTGTCGTCTGCTGTAAGCCCGCAAAGCGATCTTTCTAAGGCCCCCTGCACTATAGCCAAACGCAGGTAAGAGAAATCTTGAATGTCCTCTACACGCTATGTCTGTGTTGCACTGCGGTACCCAATGTGGGTGTTTATACGCTTGGTGGGTGGTTTCAGGTACAGATTTTTTCTTCCATGCCCCTGCATGAAATCGGTTTGGGGTTCACGCAGCCTCGAATAAATGCATACATGGAAGTCAAGGATGGCAGAGCTTACTGCTGATCACATCATCTCCACAAATTGCCGAGATTGTCAATGTATGAGGCCCTACCTCTATGTCTCCACTACGAGGCTGTGTTTCGATGTGTTAATAGAGTAAAAAATATACATATTGTACCAGTAGACGCATTTTGGGTTCTCTGTGCACCAACCATCATCAGTCATCTCTATGCGCTGTCGAACTTGAGTACTGTACCTCATCTTCTTAAGCTCGGGCTCTTCATCGCGGAGACAAAGAACTTTACCTCATCCCTTTAGGATCAGGCTCTTCATCGCAGAGACAAAGAACTTTACCTCATCCCTTTAAGCTCTTCATCGCGGAGACAAGGAACTTTACCTCATCCCTTTAAGATCAGGCTCTTCATCGCGGAGACAAAGAACTTTACCTCATCCCTTTAAGCCCAGGCTCTTCATAGCGGAGACAAAGAACTTTACCTCATCCCTTTAAGATCAGGCTCTTCATCGCGGAGACAAAGAACTTTACCTCATCCCTTTAAGCCCAGGCTCTTCATCGCGGAAAGAAAGAACTTTACCTCATCCCTTTAAGCTCAGGCTCTTCATCGCGGAGACAAAGAACTCTACATCATCCCTTCAAGCTCAGGCTCTTCATCGCGGAAACAAAGAACTTTACCTCATCCCTTCAAGCTCAGGCTCTTCATCGCGGAAACAAAGAACTTTTGCCGTATCTTCGTGCAGGTGTGAATTTGCCTCTCGTCACACGATCTCTGCTTTATTGCCGCGTTCGAACTTCCATTCCCAAAGCCTCCGATTTCTCTTGCACCGTGCGAAAGGTTGAAGGCCGCATGGCGCTACCAGTCTTCCTGTACATGGGCGTCGAACCTTCAGACGATTTTTACGTAACGTGTCGCCACATGGATGTGAACAACGAACATCCCTTTTGAAAAACATTGGGTAGGCTGAACTCGAGACTTGTAGGCTGAGGATTTCCTATGAAATGCCTTTTTTTTTGTTCTTTGTAAAGAAAATGTAGGCTTTTACGTTTCAAATCCTTTTCTGGCAATTTTTAAGAGTGACTGTTTTTGCCTATTTTCCTTATAAGCGCCTATTTCGCGGATGACTGTTTTTTCAGTGTCTAATCTTGGAGAATGAAGAAATATCTGTGGATCTTTATAAGTTTTAGTATCTATTGTTTCGATGATTTTTTGCATGCCTACTTTGCAAATGTATATATTTCTTTATTGAGAAAATTCCGGATCCAGTACAGATGTCCATTTCCAAATTGAATGGGACATGTAAGGGTGTGTAAGGGGTGAGCCTTTCGGAAATGCATTATTGCAGATTAACGAGGTTCGGTCGTCTGGCCTCGTAGCCACTATATTCCTCTGTCGGACTTCTGTTGTGTGCTGTCCATGTGTGTTTGTGATTGTCCCTTCATCTATTTCACCTTATCATCATTCATCCTCATCTTAGTTTCAGTTTTTGTTTTGAATCCAGTTTATGCACATAAAGGGTAATCGGGACTGGACCTTTAGTTTGAAGTAGGTTCCGAATCACTATGTGCCTCCAGCGGGTGTCAAACCTGGGACCTCATCTTCGTGGTTAGCCAAAAGAGTGAGGTAAAGTAAATGAATTCAACCAAGCCACTATACAACGATCAGAAGCAAGGCCAATAATAAAATATTCCTGAGAGTTGCCAGAAATTGTTTTCTTATCACTATTAACGTTCTTCAACTTAATTACTTTTATATTCTACTTTACTGCTCAAATGGTTCCCATTGTCTTTCATTTTATTTTTATTGTATTTTATCTTAATTTCTTGGCGTTTAATTTCTTTGTAATGTTGAATCCTATGCTTATCTTAATCTGTACTTTGGGCTAGATGGTAGATTAATTGATTGTGATTATGAACAGTAAGGCTAACCTGGACTGGACTTACAGTTTAAACTGGGATCCGAACAATTATGTGCCTACGGGACGACGCTACCACTGCACCATCGGGGAGGCCAAACAAAAATTCGTGGTTGCGCCTCTGCTCTCGAAGAAACCTTATTTCTCTCTCTCTCTCTCTTTATCTCTCTTCTCTTCTCTCTTTCCACTTATCTTTCTCTCTCTCGCAAGTTGACAGAGAATGAGATAGTCGGAACAAAATACAGACAGTGAGACAGAGAAATGAAGATGTAAAGCGATAAACATAGAAAGAGACATAGAGAGAATGAAAGAGGTATAGAAATTGAAGAGAGAGAAAAGAAGTGAGAACATAAAGAAATACAGAGGCAAAATAGAGAAGAAGAAGTTAGAAACAACATGAAGGGGAGAGAGGGATAGTGACAGAGTGAAACAAATGAAATCGTCAGAAGTGTAGGGATCACAGGCGTACGCAGGATTTTTTCCGGTGGATAGTATAACGGCAATAGCTGATTGAAGTGAATTCAATTCAATGTGTCTCCACTGGAGATCGACGCCAGGAGCATTTGATCAAAAGGACAGCTTTGCCACAACGGCATTAAGCAACAGTTGCACACGCGGTATCTGATTCCAGAACACTGCAGCGATGCGACCACGCTTTAAAGAAAGTGACCTCGGCCTTAACCTTATTGCCGTTGGACAGTCCACGGCAGGGCGCTTGGGAAAGCGGCAGTCCATCATCCACCCACCGATTGCATACAACAGCGCATCCGACGGAAGCCAAGACGCACAGGAATCCTACCAAGATATTCGATTGCGCTCCAGCCAGTTGGCCAACGCAATCCCCGAAGACAAAAGAACAATCCAACCAGATTTCGTCACGCGTGTCCTCACAGATGGTGATGAAAAGTACCATAAACCGATTTTTTATTTCATTGCACGTGGTCCCGTGCATTGCGCAACCGACGATGCAGTGATAGCTTAAGATAATTTACAGTATCTTCATGCCGCTCGGTCGTCAATCTTTGAGGATGTTTGTAAACAAATGATGTGTTGTGGTTTTTGTCTTTCGTTCAGTTTGCATTAGTATATTAGTATAAGCGCGTTGGTTTGCAAAGGGATTCTTGTGCATTCCTAAATTTTCTCATTCTTAGTTTTGGACTACTAACTTGTTGAGTTGGTGTTTTAAGTCCACTTTATGCACAGTAAGGCTAATCGGGACTGGACCTACAGTTTAAAGTGGGATCCGAACCACTTGTGCCTCCACCGGGTATTGAACCCGGGATCCCTTGATTACAAGGCGACGACGCTACCACTGCGCCATCTGGGAGGCCCAGGACTACTAACTAGGCTTACCATACATCCGGGTTTAGCCGGACAGTCCTGGTTTTTAGTGCTGTCCTCAATGATATCCGGGGTTTTGAGAATCTGAACCGGTATTGAACATCCACGACCAATTTTTAAGCTGTTTCAAAAGACTGATATTTCATGTACCAACATTTCTAAAATGGCTGAGTTTGTTATGTCTTTGGCTAAAACATCTGCTCCAGTTGAGAGTGTTTTCAATTATGGGGAATATTTGGTCAGCAGAAAGAGGTAGACTTCTAGTATTCACTGTTAAACATCTGCTGAATGTTAAAATTAATTCAGAACTTTCATGTTGTGAATTTTATGATATTATTAAAACAAACAAGCCATTTCTGAAAACGTCATGTCTAGTGAAAAGTTCAACTGAGTCAACAGAACAGAGAGGCTTCCTAAACATCAGACGATGTATTATTCAATTAAGCATTTGAAAATTAATTGTTTGATTTTAGAAAATAATGTTAATATTTTTTCTTGTACAATTTATAGTTTAATGTTCCAATAAAATGTTAAGGCTTTTAAGTAATTTCAATTCATTTTTGTAAAGATAATTGAAATTCAGCAGTAACGAGTTGATCGCAAATATGTCCTGGATTGGACCCCAAAATATATGGTAAGCCTACTTTTAACCACTGTGTTAATTTTAAAAAATTACCAACACATCATGTGTCCAGGGATTGCAATGTGATATAGTAGATTACACACTAACCTGAAGACGGAGGCAGAATCGGCCACCGAAACGTTGGTATTTTAAAATTAACACAGTGGTTAAAAGTCCAAAATTAAGAATGAATGAATCACCACTGATCAGCTACAAAGATAAATTTTCTCAGTTTTTATCATGAAAGATTGTTATACAGTTGCCCTACATATTGTGATTTTAGTAACGTGCTTCGATTTGGTATGTAGCCTATAGGCATTTAGGTCAATCTATACCAAAGGGTCCAGCACTGTTAGCTTGACGATTTTTTTAAAAATAATTTTTGGTTGTTGTAACTCCTATTCAAAGGTAGTTCGAAACATGCATTATTATTTTCTTATTTGACTTTCTTTAAAAATAGCGATCATTCTTGTTTCATGGCTTCCGGCATTTGTGACCTTTGCAGGTAGTTGACATACATTTGATAACTCAGCTAAGAAAAATGATAGAAAGCTGGGTAAAAAAACACTGCTTTCAGAACATTTTATGCCCTGAATTTTTGTTTACCATCTCTAATGCAAATGAAAGTAATAAAGAGTAATATTTGTGATTTCGCAAACGTCACAGTTATTTAGCAAATAAAGAGTAATATTTGTGATTTCGCAAACGTCACAGTTATTTAGCAAATAATCCTGGATGATGTTTTTATGGGATGGAAAACTTTTTGAGTCTCTTCCCCCAAACCTAAGCACCCCCCCAGCTTTGATTCTACCCCCTCAAAATTACGCCGTAAGTCTGATTTTGTCCCCTCAAAATTAAATCCAAGTTTAATTCTGTCCCCTCAAAATTAGGCTCAAGTTTAATTCTGCCTTCTCAAAATTAGGTCCAAAGTTACGCCCATGCTCGGGTGTAAAACAAGGTAAGTGGCTTTTTGGTATTTTTTTAGTTAGAAAGTAAAATGTACCATCCTTCAATTTTCCTGTGAAATTGCCATCTCATACAATTTGCATTGGACTCGATGAAGCCTTCCGAAATTGGTAAAAACAGCACGAAAACAACTTATCTACAGTATAGCTTCTAATAACCATTCTTTGTTACTGAACTCAGAAATGACTAAATTGTCACCATGTTTTACCATATTCCTTTTTGGCCTACGAGACAGGAGTAATGGTATAAACAAAAGGCAGTGCACGATTCAAGTTAGTTTTTTCAAGATTGAGTTTAAAATTTAGTGATTTTAACATGTTTTCAAAAGATCCAAACAACGGTTTTTTGCTCTTGACTGTACAAAAATTTTGTAGAAGGACAAGTAATTAGTTTAATTTGATTTTTGTTATTTTCGGGAAAGATTTGATAATTTCAGCATCCTTCCACAAGCGGTTTCCGCGAAGGAGTCCAATTCATAAAACCTCCATGTTTAAATTTAATTCGTGTCCTCTTCCGCGTGCGACCATGACGAGGACAACCCTCCTGCTGAGAGTAAAAGCGTCTATTGGCCTGGTAATCACGACTAAGAAACATTTCGCAAGAAACAAATGAAGCTAGTTCCCAAGAAGCAGTCATCTTTGATAGCGGGAGAGGCGACGGCAGGTCCTTCTCTGTCATTAGAAATCTCGTCCCATTGCCGTTTTGGTCTTCCATTGTGATTATCCACTTAATGTCCCAGCTTCCGTTTGCAATGGCAATTGTCTTTCCTGGAAGAAGTCCAGTTCCAGATTCGCGGTGAGGATTTCTGGAGAGCATGACCAGTGCGTAAGTAGACGCACGCGACACCAGCGGTTGCTCACGCCTCTTTCTCCTTCAGTGATTGTCTTCCAGTGACATATCGTAGTCCATGATGCCAGACATCCGTTTCCAGTGACGTCAAAAACTCCTAAAAATACTGGGTGTCAGGTTCTTCGTGGTAATAGTGCAATCAATAATCCATAATTTATTAATATTGTTGTTGTAAGGATTACGGCCCGTTTCGCCTTATTGCGTTTTCATCTCCCCCCATACAATTTCGCGTGATTTGTGACACTAACTTTCTAAGGCGAAACGGGACATCCCATTTCGCCTTATCCTGTTTCGCCTTACACACAAACAATTTCCCACCAGGGAATATTATCGACATGAAGGGTAGTAGTTGTATTTGTGGTATAACCAGGACGAGAAATGAAGAGCCCCCCTCAAGCAGATTTGCCTACACTTAAAACTAGCTCAACATGCCCATATGAGCTTTTTGCTCAAGTGTAGCACCCCCTCTAATCCAAGATTTTTGTAAAAATGCCCTCGGGAATTTTCTGTGAAATGAAGAGCCCCCTCAGATTGATTTGTCCACACTTACAAAAGTTGCATCAGCCAGATTGTTGTCCATAAGCTTGTTAAAAATATGCTCTTTTTGATATTGTTTTTGATATACTTCAAATTAAGCCAAAAACCCACCCCCACAAATATTTACTTCCGGTTTAAGTTCAATTGGATACCAGGTTCAATTTGTTTATCTAATATTAAAACAATGTAATATGCAGAGACCCTCTAGAATTGCTCCGTGACTCTCTCATTTCTTACATCATATGTTTACATGTTTCATATTGATTAATGTGCACAATTCCCGACACGGTAGCATTGAACTTTTGCTTTGCATGTTTCAAGTGATTCTCCTCTGCGTCAGTGTTTAGATCAAAGTGATTAATGTGTGCAATTTCCGAGTATTGAAGCTTTGCGTGCAATTTCCGAGTATTGAAGTTTTGTGTGCAAACAAAATTGCATCAGCCAGATAATTTTAATAAAAGCTCTCAGGAATTTCCCGTGAAAAATATGACCTCTCGGAAATTCTTGTAAAAAAAGCCCTCGGGAAATTCTTGTAAAAACAAAATTCACGGGAAATTCTTGTTTTTTTCTTCACGGACTGGCTTAGGGGTATATAAAGAGATTTTGCGTTACATATCAGCCAGTATTATGAGAGTGACTGAGGAGTACAGATGTGTTGTTACAGTGCTTCTCATACTACAGGCTTGTTTGTTTTAATATAAAATATTTCTTATTATTCAATTTCTGATATATTGAACAAAAAGGGCTTATATTTTGTATAAAAAATCTGATATTTGTTACATCCAGCTTGTTTGTTATAATCCACTCATATTTAGAGTCAGGATTATATCTGTCCCAGCCTGTTATACAAAAATCAATACATAACACAGTGTAAGGTCATTGCTTTTTCTAGGACATGCATGTCTGTGCAGGCATTTGTGCTGGGTCAGGGTAGATCAATATTTATTCTCTTTTTCCACTTGTAGGCCATTGGCTTTACAACCTGTCGTAGTAAGCATAGAGTTTTGATTTAAAACCCAAAAAATTTTATATAATAAACCGAGGATAAAAATTAATAATAATATTAATTATTATTAATATTAATATTAAGTATATACACTAAATATACAAAACACACTGCTGAACCCAACTTATATTTTTTATTCAGTATAAAGTTTTGAATTGAAGCCCAGGAAATCTTATATAATAAACAACAAGAAAAATGCCAAAACAAAAATATTGTGATCAATGCAATAAAAATATATTTAGCTCTAATTGGGCCAGGCACCAAAGGAATTGTCTTCTAGACAAATGCAGAACTCCCACTAATATATGCCCTAAATGCCATAGAAAATATAGTCTGGAATATTTTACATATAAACATAAAGATACTTGCTCTGCACAGTCATCAACATTGCCCCCACAACCATCTACATCTGGTCTGAAAAGAAAGCATGAAGTACCTGTTAATGCTAGAACAGCAAAGCAGCCACGCTATGAACCCATCCATAGCAGTTTTAATAGCCAATTAAGAGATTACCGGTTTGTATCAGAGCCAAGATGTGGTATTAAGAATTTTTTGAGCAGTGTAAATCCTGATGTGCAGGCAATTCTAAATGCACAAAATGGCTCTTATAAGCTGTCCCTCAAATTGTTTACACAATATAAGAAACCAAATGGCACAAAATTTACACAGCCCCACATAACAGAAACTGTACCTGTATATTCAAATACAAATTTAGACACAATAATAAGCAGGTTGATAGATCAATTGAATATTAAACACTCTGAATTTGCAGCAAAAGAGTCTGGATGGAGCCTATGCGGTTCTCCACACAAGTTATATATTAATATTTCTGAATTCAGCCCATTACAAGGATCTACATATCTGCCATTACCGGCCAATGTTAAAAACAAAAGAGCCGTGGTTAATATAAAAAAATAATGATGAGAAATGCTTTTTGTGGTGTATTTTAGCTTCTTTGTATCCAGTTTCAAGGCATCCTGAGCGAATAAGTTATTACAAACAACATGAAGATGATTTCGATGAAGCAATGAAGGGCTTAGAATATCCAATGTCTGTTCAGAATATTGATAAATTTGAAAAAAAGGCCAGGAATATCAATGGCAAACAATTATCTATTAATGTTTTTATTTGTTCTACTGGCCGTGGCAATTGCTTGATAGAACCTCTCAGAATCAGTACATTTGATGATGATTCTGCTATTCCGATTGATTTGCTCTTAATTGAAGGGGATGACTCATATCATTACACTCTGAAACATAATCTTGAAGCTTTAGTCGGAACACAAATAGACAAATCCAATACAATATTCAAGTTGTGTAGAAGATGTTTAACTGCATTTGATGGTAGAAATATGGTGAATGGTGTTTGTAAAGAGAATGCAGAAATTGCTAAAAACAAGTTAATTGAACATTTAAAATACTGTGGCAACTATAAACCTGTTCATATGGTGATGCCAATGCCAAGTGAAAATTGCAAATTCAAAAAATTTGAAGCCTGGTTGGAACACCCAGCATATATAGTCTGTGATTTTGAATCAAATCTCAAACCTCTTGCATTCTGTAGCCCAGACCCTGAGGAATCTTCAATTACATCATATAAATTACATGAACCTTCCAGCTTTTGTTATGTTGTTGTACAGGATGGTGTTGTTAGTAAAGAATATTCACACATGGGACCAGATGCCATCAAAAAATTTGCACATAAAATAGAAAATGAGTGCCGTGACATAGCATCTAATATCTTATTAAAATCAAAACCTATGTTGCCTTTAACAGAGAAACAGTTTGAAGATTTCAACAATGCAGAAAAATGCCCGTTATGAGATTCCGAATTTTCAGATACAAATATCAAGGTGAAACACCATTCTCATACAGATGGTAAATTCAAAATGGCACTGTGTAATAAATGTAATATTAAGATCCAGAGACCAAAATTTGTCCCCATATTTTGCCATGGCGCATCCAATTATGATTTTCATCATCTGATCAGGTACGAGGGGTTTGACAAGCAGAATTTAAATATTTTAGCAGAAAATGATGAGAAATATATTGCTATTAGCAAAATAATTAAAGTTAATGGTGTTCCTATTCACTTAAGATTTCTTGATTCCTACAGAATTTTATCTGCTAGCCTGGCTACACTGGCCACTCAATTATCTGATGATCAATTCAAAATCACATGTGCTTTGTTTCCAAATCAGGACCTGAAATTAATTAGGCGGAAGGGTGTATATCCATATGATTATGTTACAGATTTTTCTAAATTTAATGAGTGTTCTCTGCCACCACATGAGTTTTACAGCAAAATCAGATGATCTGGAATCACTGATGAAGATTATCACCATGCCCAGTTGATGTGGAACAATTTAAAATGCCAGACATTTGGTGATTATCACAATGCATATTTGAAACTTGATGTGACCCTCTTAGCTGATATACTGCAGGCATTCAGAAAATCTTCCATGCAAAATTATGAGCTGGACCCAGTGTATTTTTACAGTGCCCCAGGCCTAGCATGGGCTGCAATGTTTTTGAACACTAAAAAGCAATTGGATCTGATCCAAGATCAAGATATGTATCTGTTTATGGAGCAATGTATAAGAGGAGGGATGGTGCCAGAGCTAATAACAAATATATTCCCGATTATAATCCAGCACTGCCATCAAATTATATACTGTATGTAGATGAAAATAGCCTCTATGGTTACGCTATGATGGATAAACTGCCATATGCAGGGCTTGAGTGGGTTGAAAATTTCAATATTGAAGATCTTAAGGATTTTGATGACAGTGACTATGGCCTCTTCTTAGAGGTTGATCTGACAATTCCTGATGATTTACACAACAAATTTTCTGATCTGCCCCCAATTCCTGAGGTTAAGTGCTCACCTGGCTCTAAACAGAAGAAATTGATGATGACACTGGAGCCAAAACAGGGCTATGTCATATATTACAAGAACCTCCAGTTCCTGATGAATCATGGTGTTCAAGTGACCAAAGTTGGAAAAGTTTTGAGGTTCAGGCACTCAAGATGGTTGAAGCCATATATTGATACAAACACAGAGCTTCGAACATCTGCAATGAGCCAATTTGATAAATCTTTGTTTAAATTGATGGTCAATTCTGTATATGGCAAAACTATTGAAAATGTCAGAAAACATACCGATGTTAAAATAATTACTGACCCCAGCCTGAGCAAAAAATTGATTGCAAAGCCTAATTTCAATTATAGAAGAATTTATGATGAAAATATGGCACTTTTCAACATGAAAAAAACAAAAATTAAGTTTGATAAGCCTATTTATGTAGGGGCTGTGATATTGGAATTGGCCAAATTGCACATGTTAAAATTGTATTATAATGTGTTGAAGCCTTTTTATAAGGATCGTGTAAAACTGATGTACATGGACACGGATAGTTTTATTCTTGATATTCAGACAGAAGATGTTTATCAAGATATGTCACAGCCTGAATTGCTTGAATATTTTGATAGCAGTGAACATACAAGGATTCAACCCCACAACAAAAAGGTGCCTGGCAAGTTAAAAGATGAGACACTTGGTGATATTATTGTGGCATTTGCTGGGTTAAGAGCCAAGATGTACAGCTTTAAAACATGTAGTGCTGTTGTCAAAAAAGCCAAGGGTATTGGCAGAGTAACTGTAGAAAAAGAGCTCCAATTTGAAGATTATAAAAATTGTCTCAAATCCCAGAATTTAATCAGAACATCAGAATCCAGAATTCAGAGTGTGGATCACTTGCTGACTAGCAATATTGTAAGAAAAGTGGCTCTGGACCCACATGATGATAAGAGATGCATTTTATCATGTGGCATACATACTCTACCATGGGGTCATTGTGATTTGAAAAATGGCAATCAATGCCCAATTACAGAGCATGATTTGAAATAAATAAACATGCCTATGAACTTATTTGGGTTTAAAAAACAGGCTATTATGGAGCTGCCAACACCACAACCCTCTTCTGATATACAGTCTATGCTGTCTAAACTAAGTGGTTTCTTAATTATTCATCTGAACAGCATACTTACAGATGTTGATGATAAAACAGGCAAAATATTGTACATATTTAACAATAATTTAAATTATTACCAATTACCTGTAGGTGGGCAATTACAATTTATTACAACCCCTGAGGGTGAAGTCAAAATTTCAGTAGGGAGAAATATTTACAGAATTAAGCACTCAAACATGATTTCTGGCACTGTTTATACTGTTTCTGCTGGTGACTGCTTATATATTGAGGTCCCTGGATCATATGACAAGCTTATACCTTTTTTTATAGAATTAAGAATCAGATACTCTATAATAAATAACCAATAAATCAAAATGCCTAATGATATATTTGGCCATACAAGACATGAAGATCACAGTGATGAGATTTTGATGCTTGATGTCAGAGTCAAGAAATTAAGAAGTGATTTACAAGCTTTACAAACCACACTCAATGCCAGTCTTCAATTAGAAATTACAAATTTACGATCACAATGCATGGACCCTCTTCTTAAAATTGATTCTGAACTTAAATTATTGCTTCAGAAATATACTGATTTGGCCACATTGGATAATTTTCAAAGTTTAGAAGAAGCTGTAGCAGCTCTTCAAGCCAAATTTAAGACCCAGGCCACCAACTCTGAGCAATTGAAACAACAATTGGAAGAGCAAATAAATAATGTCCAGACACAGCTCCAAACAATTGTCAAAAGCATAAAATCACAAGAAGATTTTGATCTAGTGATTTCCACTCTAAAGGAACAGATTCAGTCATTACAGATACCTAATCTGGATCCTCTGAACAATGCCATAGCCGAGGTTAAAGAAAAAATTGAGACACTTGAAAATTTTATGAACAACTTGCCATCTTCTGATGCTTTGAGTGCAATAACTCGGAATGTTGCCAATATTAAGCTGCAACTTGAAACATATGAAGATTTTGGAAAAATTCAAAGTACCATAACCCATCTTGAAGGTACCATAGCAGCAGTGCAAAGTGATTTGACAAATGTACAAGAAACTCTAGAATCACGCTTGCTCGGTATTGTAGATACCCTTGTCAGTGTCCAGCAACAAATCACAAAGCTTGAAAACCTCAACACTGAATCTGAGCTATCTCATTTTCATCATTTGATTGATGATATCCAAACAAAACTTGAAATTTTACAACAATCAACACCCTCTCAGGCAGATATAGCCCTGCTCCAAGATGCTATGCAAAATGTGGCTGATGCTTCTGAATTAAACAATGTAAAATTGGCACTTGAATCTTTGCAAAATACAGTATCAAATCTGCCTACATCACAGGAACTTAAAAATATAAAAAGGGCAGTGAATCGCATATTGAAATCAGAAGATATCAAGAATATCCAGGCAGAGATCAAACAACTCACTCAGACAGTGGCCACTCTTCCAACCAATCAACATATTAATGAACTGCATGCCCTGTTTGAGGATATCAGAAGACAGGTCCATGATCTTACAGCTCAAAATTCAAAATTGGCAGTTGTTGAAAATTTACAGCAAATTGTTGCTAATATCAAGCAACAGCTAGGGACCATGGAATCCAATCAAGCAAATGCTCTGTCTGTTTTTGCCACCCAGCTACAAGAAATTGTGCAACAATACAAAAAACTTGTTGTGGACATAAAGATCAAACCAGGCCATGATGATGTTGTTAGAACTATCAATGAGCACCTTGAATCTGTAACAAGTAGATTGCTCACAGCAGAAAAAGAAATAACAGGCATAATTGAGAATCCAAAACATACAGTAATTCTTGAATTGTACAGCATCCCCAACAAAGAATATGATTCTCCATTTACACCAGGTGGCAAAATATATATGCTGTCCCCTGCACAATTTTATTACCAATTTTTTGTTGGGGGCACATTGAGACCAATCAAGATCAAATATTGGCTACAACCACAGGCACACCACTACCCTACTTTATCAATAACAAATGCTGATAACAAAGCAAAAATCACCAGTGTAGAATTAGAGGATTTTACAGACCCCAATACATTAGAAACATCTTATGTTGAAGATGATGGCTCTCTGGAATTTAAAATACAAATAGGGGACAAATTATATTTAGAAAATCCTGTAGTATCAGCTGCTGAACACCCTATAGTTGCAATATTCTTGTTTACATATAATGTCTAGACAAATTATTGTTGATGAATTACACAGACAAGCCAGACATAATTATAAGAGACTGCCAGTAGTTACAAAAAGCATAGATGATTTATGGCAGAGCGACTTGATTGAGATGGCAAGTGGACAGCTGAAAAACTTAGACAAAATCAACAAGGGCTACAAATATCTACTCACTATCATAGACACATTTTCAAAATTTGCCTGGGCTGTGGCACTCAAATCCAAGACTGGAAAATGTGTTACAGAAGCCATCAGAACAATCATCAATCAGAGTGGAAGATCACCGCGCTATTTGCAAACAGATAATGGCAAAGAATTTTATAATTCAGTGTTTCAACAATTTATTAAAAGCCAGTCAATACAACATTATTCGAGTTACAGTGATCTCAAGGCCTCAATTGTAGAGAGATTCAACAGAGCCCTAAAAAATCTTATGTATAAACAATTTACCCTCCAAGGTAATTATAAATGGATTAATATTCTTCCAGAACTTCTACATAAATATAACAACTCGGTCCATTCCACAATCAACATGAAACCCTCTGAAGTAACTTCATCTGATGAGCAAAAATTGATCAGCACTGTTTATTATCCTAAATATCAGCCAACAACAAGAAAAGCCAAATACAGGGTGGGTGATCAAGTAAGAATCAGTAAATATAGGCACTTATTCAAAAGGGGCTTTACAAGAAACTGGAGCACTGAATTATTTACAGTGGTTCAAGTTAAACCTGGGACCCTTAACACATATATAATAAAAGACCACCGAGGAGAAATTCTCAAAGGCAGGTTTCATGAAGAAGAGCTCAGCAAAACTAAACAGCCTGACACATATCTCATAGAAAAAATCATCCGCAGAAAAGGCAACAAGTTACTTGTCAAATGGCTAGGACTCCCAGAACACAGCTGGATCGATGCAAACAAAATAATAATATGAGCACCTGGGATGTTATAAAAAGGCTGCCAGAACCTGAACAGCAGAATAAGAGAAATGGAAAATTGCTACCTGATAATATTAGGTGTCTTATTGTTGGGCCATCTGCTTGTGGTAAAACTACACTAATGGTTGATAATTTTTTATTGGCACCCAACTGGTTAGACTGGAAAAACAGGCACTTGTATGTCTTTTCTAAGAGCTTGGAACAATTAAAATATCAACAGCTGATGAAGCTATATGATGGATTGGATATAGCCACTTTTGAACCAGATGTTAAGCCACTTCATGAATGTCTCGATAATTCTGTTGTTGTGTTTGATGACATTATACTGGATAATCAAAACAAGGTTAGAAACTTCTTTACACAGGGCCGACACAAAAACATTGATTGTTTCTACCTGGCACAGACTTTTTCTAAAATACCGAAGCAACTGATCCGAGACAACAGCAATTTTATATGTGTGTTTCATCAAGACCATACCAACCTCAAACACATACATGATGAATATGTAGGTGGGGACCTGAGCTACAATGATTTTTCTAAGATTTGCAGCAGGTGCTGGAACCAGGACAGTTATGGGTTTGCCACAATTGATATGACAAGAAAACCCAATAGTGGCAAATACAGAAATAAAATCAACAATTTTCTAGACATTGAAACATATATAAATAAACATGAAAAGGCCAATTATTGATGATCTTAAATTAAGAGATTATCTTGTAAAAAGATTTAAGGGATGGAAATCAGAGAACCGAGGAATTTATGAAAAACACAAACAAACAGAACTGCCTATTATTGATGCTATTAGTGAATTAGGTAAAAATATCAAAACTGTTACAGAGCAAAATCAAAATTTAATCACAGAGCTTGTACCTGTAGCTGCAAGGAACATATTAGATTATCCATTCACCCCACTTTCTAGTATTCATACACCTAGTCCTATTGGTCCTAGAAGAATTGAAGCTACTCAGGATCCTATTGAATTGGGTCTTCTTGCTCAAAAATATTTAAGCACACCTAAAGACAACAAAGATGAGGTTTTTGGCTTATATGCTGACACAGAGCGTGATGGTAGCATCATACATAGAATTGGCAATTTCAGAGTAACATTTATGGGGGACGATCTGATTGTATATTCAGAATCTCATCTTGGAGAAAAAGGTGCTTTTGTTAAGTATCCTGGAACACCTGGATTGTGGGAACTGATGACTAGGAAAAGGCCTGGCAGCTATACAGATCATGATTATGAATATTACAAAGAAATATTAATAAAATCAGATGCTCTATACCAGAACAATGATCCCACACAAAAAAGAGTCAAGTCTAGCAGTGGAGCAAAATACAACAATTTAATCAAGCCCATATGGTCTCAGATCAAGACTGGTAGTCGAATCAAACAATACAACACCCTGCCTAAAGAATTTGTGTGGGTTGATGATGTCAGGAAACTTGTAGATAGGTTATTGGTGATAGCTGGGGAGGAAAATGCTGGCAACCACAATTTTTACAATGAAAAGGTTGGAATTATGGACATGATAAGCACCAAATTGTCTAATTTTATAGTGAATGACACTAAGGGGATTGGATATCTTATAAAAATTATTAATACTCTACCCCCCAAATTTTGGAATATTTCTGAGGGTCGGGGCTTGGTTAATGACATTATAAACAAGCTGCCATTTGAACTACACATTCCAGGTTATCAGTATTGTGGTCCAGGCACAAAATTGGACCGTAGATTAAACAGAGGTGATCCTGGTGTTAATCCCCTAGATGCTGCTTGTAGAGACCATGACATAGCATACAACACACATTCTGATCTTGACAAGAGACATGTTGCAGACAAGAAATTAGAAGAGGCTGCATTTGGTAGATTTGTAAGCAAAGATGCTTCTTTAAGTGAAAAAATAGCAGCATTGGGGACCACCATAGCTATGAGCACCAAACAAAAATTGGGGTGGGGGTTGTGAATATATATATAATAAACCTACAATGAAGGCCAAGGGTGTTATGTATCAAATACCTTATGCAGGTCTGAAATCTCTTGGACCTATTAATAATCTTCTAACCAAAAAACAGCGCAAGAAAAAAAGCTCTTGTCTTGCCAAGGGCCTTGGTATGAAATTGTTACTTAGTACCCCCCAATTAAAAAAATTACAGCAATCAAGAAAAAAATCACATGTGGGGGGATTTATATTTACCATCCCTGCCATCTTAGCTGCTCTCGGGGCTGTTGGGAGCTTGGCCGGGGGATCAGCCGCCATAGCAAAAACAGTAATAGATGCCAAGAAAAATAAGGCAGAATTAGATGAGCAGAGGCGCCATAACCTGGCCATGGAGAAACAAGGCAAAGGTGTTAAGAGAGCCATGAATAAGTTAAAAAAAAACAAGAGCCGCTTACAAACCAAGATATTGAAGCTTTAATCAAGCCACTGGGCATCAAACATTTTAGAGGTGTACATGTCTGATTCTTTGCCAGAGCAACCACTCAACAAAGAGTGTGGCATTGTTAATTTGGATAAGTTCAAAAATCAGGGCACTCACTGGATCTGCTATCTTAAATATTTAAACAATGAGGCATTTGTGTTTGATTCATTTGGAGGTGTTCCACCTGAAAATTTAATAAAATATCTAAAATCAACTAATCTTTATTACAATAATGCCCGTGTTCAAAACTTCAAAGATGTTAATTGTGGACATTTGTGTTTATCTGTTCTTAGATATATGTCTCAAATAAATAAACCATCAATTGAAAATTTTCAAAAGGCCCTGTGGTATTTAAAACATCATGGGGGTATTCCATCTCACCAGCCAAAATTCAATATTGAAACTCAAATTACATGATGACATAGTGTATCCCAAAACAATAGCTCTCAGAGCATTTTATGGCATGTACTTGATCCCTAATATTACACACCACAACAACACAATTGCAGTAGGGGATCAAAAAATTGTCATCACTCCAGGGCAGTATAATCTATCTACTTTAAATGCTCAATTACCCAGAGGTGTAGTGTTAAGTCAAAATTCTGTCACTCACAGAGTAGAGATTGTATCTGCTACAGAAACAGTGGATCTGGGTACTATAGGAGAGCTGTTAGGCTTTGAGAACAACACAAAACTTGAACCAGCCATCAAACACACTGCTATTAATATACCTAAATTCTTAGCCATAGAGACTCTAAATATTCACTGTAATGTTGCCGAGGGTATGATCACCAAATCAAATGGCATAGGCACTCACAAACAAACTGGGATCATTGCAACATTCAAACCTAATTCTGAATTTATGGAGCCCATCATCTACAATCCATCCCCAACATTATATTTTCCTGTGTGCCATAATAGAATAGATTATATTGAATTGATGGTCACTAATGAAAAAGAAGAATTAGTTGATTTTGCTGGAGCCACAACAACTGCAATCATAGAGATTAATATTTAAATAAAAATACATACAAGAAAAAAATGGAAAATATTGAGAGTTATGAGCTACAATCATTCCCTCCAAACAGGAGGACATTTGCAAATTTAAATCAACCCAACACAGAGATTGAGGTTGATCTTGATGTAGGGGATGGCTTTATACACCCCCACAGGGCAGATCTATATATCAAGTTTGATGTTGTAAAGCTCGATGGTACAGATTATCCGGCAAATTCAAATATAAGAGATTGGTGGACAATTTTGTGCCACATCTATTCTCTGAAATTGAGATCAGAAAACATGGTGTTGTTATAAACAGAGTGGATTATCCCGGCATTACCTCCACAGCTTTGGCCACACTAAAATTATCCAAAACCGAGGCTTCTTACTACAAAATAGGTGGATTTGAGGCTGGTGATAAGATATTATCTAAGAACCACACAGTGCTGTTCCCCATGCGCCTGTTGCCAGGATTCTTCTCAGATTACAAAGATATTATGTGGAAGGGTGGTTTAAGAATTACATTTAGAAGAGCTGCAAATGATAATAATGCTTTGATGAGGTACAGTGCATTAAACTCTACAGGGGAAGCTCTGCCTAATACCCTACCTGATGAGGGCAAATGTATTATTCAGACTATGGAGCTAAGAGTGCCAGTTGTTGAATATGAAGCCAGTTATGCTCTTAAATACAAAGCTGATATAATAAAAAATCCACAGATTTTTTTACAATTTTATACATATCAATGTGTACAGAAGCCCGCATCTGGTACCTATTATGAGTTTGATGCTACAAATTCATTCTCCAGTATACAATATGACATGCCGGATTTTGTAGTGGTACTGTTTCAGACTGGAAGACACAACAATCAGGAAAAAAATTCAAGTAAATTTGATAACTGCAACATCAAGAACATATATCTTAAAAATGGCAGAAATGAGGTATTTCCTAGAGAAAATTATAATTTAGACATGTCCAAGGATGATTTCCTCAAATTATATGAAGCATTTTCAGCATACAAACGGGTCACTACTGGCAATACTGACATGTATTACACACCAGATGAATTCAAAGCACAGAGACCCATGTTTGTCATCAACACTTCAAAAAGGAAACAAGTTGTGGTTAATGACAGGACAAACATTAAAATTATCTGTGAATTTCACGATGCACTCCCTGATGACACAATATGTAGTGTTATTCTCATAGGGGAAAAATCATATGTTTATGATGTAAGAAATGAGAGGGTCACAGAGCAATTCTAGAGGGTCTCTGCATATTACATTGTTTTAATATTAGATAAACAAATTGAACCTGGTATCCAATTGAACTTAAACCGGAAGTAAATATGTGTGGGTGGGGGTGGGTTTTTGGCTTAATTTCAGGTGTATCCAAAACAATATCAAGAAGAGCATATTTTGACAAGCTTATGGACAAAAATCTGGCTGATGCAACTTTTGTAAGTGTGGACAAATCAATCTGAGGGGGCTCTTCATTTCACAGAAAAATCCCGAGGGCATTTTTACAAAAATCTTGGATTAGACGGGGTGCTACACTTGAGCAAAAAGCTCATATGGGCATGTTGAGCTAGGTTTAAGTGTAGGCAAATCTGCTTGAGGGGGGCTCTTCATTTCTCGTCCTGGTTATACCACAAATACAACTACTAAGGGTCATTATTATTAATGTGTTATTAACCTAACCTAACCTAACCGACAGGACAGTGGGAGCCAAGGTAGACAACATCACAAGCTCTGCGCTCCCGCTCCCTACCCTCGCATCTGAGTAAACCTCCTGTAATCTCTTCAAATACTATCATGAGAACAACATCTTCACTTCCATGTTGCACAAACAACTCACTCATTCTTTGAAGGCAACTGTAGCAACTATAACGGTCGATTCACTGACCGATTTGATGGTTTATAACAAAATTGAAGCACATTTTGCATTCAATTTTGCACTACAGCTAATGTTATGCAAGCTAGGTGAGCAGCTTGTTTAATGAAAATTCTCACTTATTACAATTCTATATTTTGATGAAAGTAACTAAATGTATATTTACATATTTTACACTTTTTGGTACATAAAAATCCGTTTCCTACTGTTTAGAGAAAGGCATTATCTCTGATAATAAGGATAAGCTTCGCTCAGTGTGCTAGGAAGCAAATACTAGCACTAGGAGAACTTTTACTGCAATACTTCGGCAGCTTGTTTCAGGTCTGCTCCATGCTCAGGTAGACTATTCGGGACAGTTCTTAACACGGAGGACCCGAAACACAAAGGACTCAACTGGAAACCCTCTGATTACAAGGCTACAGTATTAGGCCAAATCTGATTACAAGGCTACAGTGTTAACCTAAATCTGATTACAAGGCTACAGTGTTAACCCAAATCTGATTACAAGGCTACAGTGTTAACCCAAATCTGATTACAAGGCTACAGTGTTAGCCACCTGATATGATCCATATTTTTATGTGACGTAACAACTTTAAAATATGTCACTGATACATTATACTTTTATGAAAGGAACGTAAATGTTGTGTTATTATATGTAATATTGCACCCTGTTTTTAATATATATGTTTTGTTTAATGTTTATTGTATTTTATGCTCTGTTATGAGTAGTTTAATGTATCTTCATGTTTGCAAGAGTGCACTATACGAATTTGTATTTCTAAAGATGTATAGATGTCAGTTTTGTTGATAGTATCCTTTTGTAGATAGTAAGTGATTCATCTGTACTTTAATCTGTGTTCTCGAAAATAGTATAAAAGCGAGGATATCGCGTAAGAAATCATCACACTTTTTCGCCACGGATCGACGAAGCTTTTAAACTTAAAAAGAACTCCTCGGTGTTGTGCATACATCTTGGTATGGTAGTTCGGGGCGCAAGCTAGGCCTATGTGATCATAGGTACGCCGGTAGCCATGCATTGATGATATGCACAATACTGCAACCATTCTACGTCAAATAATAAAGCTAGCCTAAGGATTAATTTGGAAATAAAAGGCTAAAGAGCAAATATTGACTCAGTTATCATTGCATATCTCTTGGTGTGGTAGTTCGGGGCGCAAGCTAGGTCTATGTGATCATAGGCTTGCCGATAGCCACGCATTGAGTTTATGCGTTTTAGTTGAGTCAATTCATCGACAAAGCGAAATCCTCGCCTTCGTCTCAAGTATATTTGCATTATAATTGCAATAAATAAAGAATAAAACCTTTCAGTTGATACATACTGCAGTAATGTGGTTTTATTTCTCTGTGCTGTGAATATTGTCTTTGCCTAACACTATCCCTGTACCTGAGAGGAGTCTGTGTACTTCACCGAGTCTCATCGTTCACCGCTGAGTATTATTAAGTTAATATTAATAGTATAATAATACGACGCGTCTAATTACAAGAACGTATCACACCACTCTGTCGGGATGACCCAACATCTTAATGGTGACTACGGGAAAGTCCTACCAACTACATCTTGATGTCGGCGATGAAGGGAAGGTGCTATGTCGTGAAGTAAGATGAGACATGACGAGCAATTAGCCTGTCACGATGTACAATGCGTAACACACGAAGTTTGAATTTCTTTCAACGTAATTTAACTTATGATCTAACTAATTCCTGTAATGGTTAGTACTTTCCAAGCGTCAAATTTTTGCATTACCCACGTAGCGTCTGTTAGATTCCATGCAAAAGCCATTGCACTCTACAGCAGTACGAGCATGAAACATTTTGCTCTGTAGAAGAGGCACAGGAAAATAGACTCTCTTTTGGAGCAGATAAATGTACATCATCATCATAGGTAGTAATAGTCACTAGCGTACGCAGGAGTTTTTCGAAGGGGGCTTGAATTGTAATAGTGGATATCACACAGCTGGGTTCTAAGGGGCGGAATACACTATAAAACATTTCGTAAATACCTTTAACCTATCTTTAACGTTCGTTTTAAAAGGGAGAAGTAAAGGATAAAAGAAAGAGAAACAAAGGAAGTGAAAGAAAGAAAGAGGGAAACAAAGGACACAATGAAGAGAAACAAAGGAAGTAACGAAGAGGGAAACAAAGGACACAATGAAGAGAAACAAAGGAAGTGAAAGAAAGAAAGAGGGAAACAAAGGACACAATGAAGAGAAACAAAGGAAGTAACGAAGAGGGAAACAAAGGATGCAATGAAGAGAAAACAAAGGAAGTAACGAAGAGGGAAACAAAGGACACAATGAATAGAAACAAAGGAAGTAACGAAGAGGGAAACAAAGGACGCAATGAAGAGAAACAAAGGAAGTAACGAAGAGAGAAACAAAGGATGCAATGAAGAGAAACAAAGGAAGTAACGAAGGGGGAAACAAATGACACAATGAAGAGAAACAAAGGAAGTAACGAAGAGGGAAACAAAAGAAGAAAGGTAGAGAGAAACAAAAGAAGAAAGGACGAGAGAAACAAAGGACGAAAGGAAGAGAGAAACAGAAGAGGAAAGGAAAAGAGAAACAAAGGGAGAAACGAAGGAGAAAGGCAACAGAAAGAAAGAGACAGGAAAACAGAAACAAAGGAAGAGAGAAGTAAAGGATGAAAGATTGAAACAAAGGAAGGAAGAAGGCAAGAAACAAGTGGAGAAAGATGTAGATATACAAAGAGAGAAAGAAAGAGAAATAAAGGCAGAAAAGACAGGATAAAGGGAAGAAACAAAGAAATAGCGGGAAGGAAATTAAACAGGATGAAAGGAGGAAAAAGAAACAATATGAAAAAGGAGTAGAGGAAGGTTCAGGAAGACAAAGAAAAACAGCGAGGGGAAGAAAGAAAGAGAAAAGAGGAGAAAGAAACAAAGAAGAAGAGGAAGCAGGGGAAGAAAATAATATTTTCAGCCATAACCATCTAAGCAAAGGCCACATGGAATATGTCGTCCACCCCTGCACACACCCCTAATCAAATTCTCTGGCAACGTGACTTCCGCTCAGATCAAACTCAAGCAAACGCGGATTCCTTTGACCTTTGACATCAAAATTTGAAAGCGACAAGGATCCGCAAAAATGCCTCTCTTTGCCGTCGCGCGCGTCAACACATTCGCGTCATCCACCCCGCATTGACGCAATGCTCGTCGGATTCTTTTCGCATGCTTTGCATAAAAAAGCCAGAACAACACGAGTGACTCGCTCCATAAACCCCGCCAGAGCATCGCTGACGAGAGCATCCACACGGAACAGGCCTTGAACTCCCTACCCCGAGGGTCGTCATATTATTTTCTAGATTGTGGGATTTTCTTCTTCCTCAGGAAACCTGAAAGTGTATCTTCACGTGGATTTTTCTTGTTCACTCACGTGTTTCCGATTTTCATATTCGTGAGAGAAGATCCATTGTGGAAGGAGTCGTTACTTGTCTCAGCCATTTCCCCCAAATCCCCTTCAACCCATCTCAAGTGTATCCATAATTCCCCAAGGGCCATCAATCATAAGGTCGTAATTTTTATCCTGCTATGAATAAGTCCCCTGGAGGGGTATAACCAAACTAAAACCAAGTTCTTTAAAATTATCCGGAAATTCCTCAATATTTTCAGTATAGCTTCTGCCCCTCACTTCACTTTCAGGGCACCGGGTACAGATTTTGCATTAGGTGCACATTAGCAAAATGTATATTCCTTCTTGTCATTTGTATGAATTCTTTCCACAATTATGACTATTGTTATTATTTTTGTTTCACTTTATTTCGCTTTCCTGTCTCTTCTTGGCTAATGAAGATAAAAGAGAACTAAATGCATCATATCGATTGATGCACCAGAATGCGTCGATCGATGAACTAAAGTGTGTTTTATGGCTTCTTCAAAGAATCAGATTCCCTTTTGATGCATTTGGGTGCATTTTTGTATGTCATGAAAGAAACACCAAAGTGCATCATTTGATTTAAGTGAGGATTTCTTTCAGTTCAAGATGCACTACAATGCATCAGTTGGTGCGTTTTGATGCACCAGAATGCATCTGTTTTGATGATGCAGGAAGGTGCATCAAGGAACATCAACTAATGCATTGAAGTGCATCTCAACTGATCCTCACTTGAATCAAATGATGCACTTGGGTGTTTCTTTCATGACATACAAAAATGCACCCAAGTGCATCAAATGTGAATCTGATTCTTTGAAGAGGCCATAAAACACACTTTAGTGCATCAATCGATGAATTCTGGTGCATCAATCCATATGATGCATTTAGTTTTCTGTGTGTAGTTGAGGGTCCAGACATCAGAACATCGTTGGTCTGCAAAAATGCAACCCAGGGATTAATTAACTAATTCTCTAGCCTTCTTGAACCAGAAGGTTTATGGCTGCAGCAACACAAGCCTTCCATCTGTCCCTATCCTGGGCAAGATCAATCCAATCTTTTCCATCCTTACCCATTTCCTTTAGGTCCATCTTAACGTAATCCCTCCATCTATGTCTTGGCCTTCCTACAGGTTTCCGAACAAGAATCCTGTAAACTCTTCTTTCCTCTCACATTCGTACCACATGGCTGCCCACTTAAGTCTTCTTGATTTAATTATTATAATATCATCTGAACATGAATACATATTGTGCAGCTCTAAATTAGGTAACCTTCTCCACTCAGCTGCCTCCTCATCCCTTTTACGTCCAAATATTTTTATAAGGATTTTTTTTCAAGTGCTCTTAATTTGTGTCTACCCAGGGAATCCATATATGTGTATGTAGGTGTGTGTTTGTGTATGTTTGCAGATTGCTCTTTTCGGGGAAATGCGTTACAATACTCACCTTTACACCGGGAAACCAAATCGACTCTCCATAACTTTTAGTTCTCGGGGCTAAATTATTCAAATTCCAGCAGACAATTATGAAATAATGCCCTGGTGTAATTTTGAGTTAATTCTTTGCGGTTCCCCAAACGGTGGAAATGTTCATAAACAGTGTGTAAATTAGTTCTCGTAAAGCATTCCAGATGGCAGCACAAATGCAAAAGTGTGTAAAATGTGTCGAAGTGTATAAGCCCAGCTCATTATAAAATTACATTGTATTTTTTAGGACCATGGCTGGCCGGAGGACTACGAAGATAGCAAAATAGGAGGGTCCCAGAGATATGGTGCTCTGTTACGTTCCACGATTTTAAAATCTCGCAAACAATAGTGTGGAGGGTGGGGGTGTAGGACTAGAAATTCATTCGTGTGGAAGCCAATCGCAATGAGATTACACGTACATGCTTTTTTGCCAAGAAGTCTGTATCGAACTCCATGGCAGTAGATGAAAAAAAAATTGATTCAAGTTGCCTGAATAAGCGTTCTCTTCGACCGCGGAAGACGTGCCCAACTCGAGTGGATGGGTCCAAAAACGAACGGGTAGACAGGTAGAAATATCCACGAAGCTTGGTTCCAGAGTAGTATTTCCCTTGTGTACTTTCGTTTTTTTATTATAATTTGCTATTTTGTGTTTCTGGTGGCTGCTGTAGCAAGTCGTTTTCAAATGGATCAAAGTTTCAGGGAACCTGTTTCTACGTCTGCGTTCCACTTGCAGCCGTCTCCCCTCTTTTGTCAGTGGACTCGTCCAGTTGGCGCATGCGCACTTGCGTTCACGTCGCGACTAACGCTACTGGTAAATTCCTAGTTATTAATTGGCATCCACTCAGTTTTGCTCGTGATTGTACTGCCGTAAAGGCTGGAAGGAGAGAAATAATATTCAAGAACCTGTTTTGAGTCTACTTTATGCACTTGCTATTAGACTTACAATTTGAAGTGGGATACAGACCTCTGTGTGCCTCTACCGGGTATCGAACCCGGGACCTTATTTGTATTAAAATGTGACGATGTTGCAACTACGTCATCGGGGAGGTTCTACAATGAAACAACAACACATGTGCCTCCACGGAAATCGAACATGGAACCTTTCATTATAAGGTCGTAAGGTTAGTCACTAATCCTGTGTTTTGTCCATATATGTGCTGAGTGCCCGTTTACAGCCTCAGCTTTTACCATGAGTAAGATGATTTTATTCCTCAAGAGACACGGGTAGGGGCTGGGGCCCCGTGTAATGTGGCGGGTCCAAATTGCTGAAGGGCCCACAATTTTAATTTCAATCATTCATTCAGGCCTCCACGATAGCGTAGTGGTAACGTCGTCGCCTTGAAATCAAGGGATCCCGGGTTCGATACCCGACAGAGGCACAGTGGTTTGGATCCAATTTTAAACTGTAGGTCCAGTCCTGGTTAGCCTATCTGCACGTAAAGTGGATTGAAACAACAATCAGCCATCCATCTCATCTTTCATCCTCACCTTCGCGATTAACCAAAAGTGACAGCAAATCGAATTACTGAAAGAATCTTCACCGTATCACGAAATTAGACGTGCCCTGTGAACCATGACACGATGTTGATTCCAAAAACAAAGAAAATTAAGGTCTCGTCCGCCAGAGGGTGTTTTCGCTGATTACATTCGAATTCAAGGTTCACAAAGTCGAACAATGGTCTTCACACAATCCCACCAACCTTCAAGGTCGTAGGGCTTTATTAGCGGTAACTCCTCCACCTCCCCCCTCTCATTTATCAATCCATCTGCAATGAGGACTGTTACGTAGTCGAAAAACAAACGCCTCGCAAAAATGCGCATTTATGGACGAAATTGCGTGCTCAAGAACAACTCTGGTCTCGATAACTGGTTCTTCTTTTTCGTCGATTTCGTGAGTAAATCTGTTAGGACTCCACCTACCCTTCTGGTCCATGCAAATTTCCTTGGCTAAGGTCATGGTGAAGTTGGGAATGATAATCAGATGGAAGACAATGGCGCTGTTATAAGCGGCGTTATTAGGATTCACACGGGTAAATTTGAAGAGAGAACTTGTTTCTGGCCTTCTTTTATATTTGTCGTAAAACTATCCTCGGGGGAAGATACTTGATGCGTCGTATTTGCGAAGGAAATGAACAAGACAGACAAGGGAACTGTGGGAAGAAGTTTCAGGAGACTATAAGCAGTGTTGGTTCCGTTTGAGATCATTATGATTAAGGACCTCCATTTCTTGGTCTTCTTCTTTGGCGTTTCGCTGTTATTTCCCTCCAAAATTCGCGTTGAGAGACTGATTCTGTCCATTTACTCCCAATTCAGGATTTCCCAACTCAGGAACTACGGATATTCGAATGAAAACCGTACCATTGCAGGAACTGGTCTATACCAGTTGGATATTTCAGTGAAATGTCTTCCCAACTCAGTAACTATGGAAATTCCAATGACAACAGCAGGCCCGCCGTCTGATAGCGTTCGCATGAGCACATGAACACTCATGTATATGTCTTAAATTACGTACGTACATATTAAATACACACACACACATATGTATATTTATTCGAAAAAATACTATGTTTGATGTACGAGTATATACACACAATTTACTCTGACAAGACTTCTTTCACGTCTGATAACTTTTCTGTATAGTTGGTAACACTGACTCCCACGGTGTTCACGGAGGGAGTTGAACACAATTGCTGTGCCTGTTGCATAGAGCTGACAGCTAAGAGGCTGTTGGCCACTATACCCTAAAGATGTTCACTTCGCTGTGCGAACACTGATCCAAGCAGAAATACGTACTTCTTATTCGGCACCAGAGTGTAGCATGTGCGAGTGCAAGGCATGTCTAGGGGGACTTGAAAATGTCTGTGGTACATAGTTGCAAACTTTAGAGAGAATTCGCTAAACCTGGCGGATTTTAAGGAGATGGACAATTTCACATAGGTCCTGCTTGTATTACTTCAAATATAGCATGATTTGGGGGGAAAATTGTTGAAATTGAAGATGAAGTTACAAGGGAGAGGAGTAAATCTACATTCAGTACAAAAACATTACTGTGAACACTAGTTTGCGAACCGCACGCGACGCCGCTGGAGCTGGTCTACACCTGTTGGATATTTCAGTGAAATGTCTTCCCAACTCAACACGTACTACTAATTGCCTCGGGAGAGGATGAATTGACGTTTGAAACAGTTGATATTACACAAACCTGTGTAACGGCTAACTTAACCTACAAGCAAAAGTTCTGCAATATACTCAAAATATATTAGACGAAAGAAGAAACTCCCCTTAAAGCACAGTACGTCATCTGTAACTTGAGTATTTCAGGCTAACGTGCAGTAACGATATGAACCTCTCAAACACCGGTCCTTACCTTTCTCCCTTCCCTCCCGAGGCTGCGGTTCCTGAGTTGGGAACATTCCACGTGAAAATATCGGATCCTGAGTTGGAAACATTGCACTTGAAAATATCGGTTCCTGAGTTGGAAACATTCCACGTAAAAATATCGGTTCCTGAGTTGGAAACATTGCACGTGAAAATATCGGATCCTGAGTTGGAAACATTCCCCGTTGAAAATATCGGTTCCTGAGTTGGGAACATTCCACGTGAAAATATCGGTTCCTGAGTTGGGAACATTCCACGTGAAAATATCGGTTCCTGAGTTGGGAACATTCCACGTAAAAATATCGGTTCCTGAGTTGGGAACATCCCACGTGAAAATATCGGTTCCTGAGTTGGGAACAATTCTCGTGAAAATATCGGTTCCTGAGTAGGGAACATTCCTCGTGAAAATATCGGTTCCTGAGTTGGGAACAATTCTCGTGAAAATATCGGTTCCTGAGTTGGGAACATTCCACGTGGAAATATCGGTTCCTGAGTTGGGAACAATTCTCGTGAAAATATCGGTTCCTGAGTTGGGAACAATCCACGTGGAAATATCGGTTCCTTAGTTGGGGACATTCCACGTGAAAATATCGCTTCCTGAATTAAGAACTTTCATCGTAGTTTCTGAATTGGGACATCACCGATTCGGTCTTCGTCTTCAGAGTTGTGTATTTTAGAGTAACAGTTCATCTGTGCGTGTTCGTCGAACACAGGGTGTGTTTGGGAAAGGCGTCAATATGCATGGTTCTGGGGTATGATGTGCCTACCTAGTGCCTATTATGATTATTTATCGGTGACCGAATGTCCACCTCGTCTAATGATCAGGGTAAAACCTGTGTATGTGCAGTCCCTGGGAGGATTATCTTTGCGGCAGCTCCACCTTGTCAGATGATTTTGGGCTTGACAATTGAAGTTATCAGTGTGTACATTTAAGTTCGATTCTCCATCAGCGCCGCTAATGTGCAACTGTCAGGCCCTGAATGGTTGTGGACATAGGGTTCGCGTGCCTACGAAGGTTAGCACATGGTGGTCCGTATCCCACCTTAATTCTCGATTAGCCTATATGTGCATAAAGTTAACTTCGGATTTCCAACCCGAATTTTGATTTGATTTATTTAGCATAGTTTTTCTGCCAATTTTGGATGAAAGATGATGTGATAAAACACCCGTGCCAACGACTAGATTCGAACCCGGGTCCCCTGGCGTCGTAGGCGCTGTGCTAACAAATCCGCCACCGAGATTGGTTATATTGCCGAGTACCTCATAACCAGTAGAGCTAAAGCCAAAAGAACGACATAATATTACGACCAGTGGCGGCGACTTGGTTCCAAAACCGCGGGGGGCAAAGACAGTATAATTCTCTTTGTAGATAAGGTTTAGCATAGTGTGGGGGCAAAAGTGGCGAAAACTCGGGGTGGACAATTGCCCCCTCGCCTCCCCCTATAATCGCCGCCACTGATTCCGACCCACCAGAAGAAAAATAGCCACTGCGGACAGAAAGCCAGAAATCATGACACAGCGGGCCATGACCTTTGCCTAAAAGCCCGCGAAATCGCGATGACAATGACTGCGAAGATGTCTTTTTGTTCGGACCTTAGCAGTGCCGTTCCATGCTGAGAGTACCGCCGCTACGTCACGTGGAGTCATCGCCAAGCCATATATCTTCCTGACATCGCATCCATGTGTTATGTAAGCAGCGGCTCCCAGACTCCCATCAAGGTGCTCATTTGAAATCACACCGTGCCACTGGCCATTGTCATTCGGGAATACAATGGCTGTCGATGCAAGAACAAACAACTTAATCGAGATTGATGTTATGTTAATAAGTCGTGACAGGCTTCCAATCAAGTATAGATAGAACGTGTATTGGGTTGTTTTCTGTTTCTAAACCAGATGTTACCAACTTTTTTAAAAAACGTTCTTATTGGAATGTTGCTTGTGAGCAATGTACATATTGGAAAGTTACGTGTCTTCAGGTACCTATGCTCATACATGCATATTATCATACGTTTCTATTTCCTCCTCTCGTAGCCGCCTTGTAATCGTGGGATTTTGATCAGGGTTGTTAAAGGTCCAGGAATTTTAAATAAATTCAATAAATTCCGGTCCAGGAGAGAAAATCAGCAAGCGTAAATAGGTTATGCACCGTAAAGAACCTTTCTATATGTAAAGTATTTCAATTCGGTCCAGGAACCTTTTTACCTAAATTCGGTCCAGAAACCTTTTTTCAATGAAACAATACGCAACTTGGACCGAATCAAAATTGTGCGAGAAAAAAAGATTCCGGTCCTGCAGCAGAACCTATTAGAACTTATGGGTTCCTGAACATTGAACAACCCTGATTTTGATAATCCGGTGGAGGTAGGTAGTGGTTAGTATCCCACTTTAAGCTGTAGGTCCAGTCCCAATTAGCCAATCTGTGCATAAAATGAACTGAAACCGCAACTCAACTCGAAATTCTCCTCCTCCTCTCTCTCTCTCTCACACACACACACACACTCTATAGTTTGTCAGCTATATGTAAATTTATACCATTTAATTTTTTTAAAAAAATGGAATAGTAATGATCAATAATATAAATTTAAGTATCGGTCAAATGGATAATAGTGTAAATGGAATTTAGTTTCGTTGTTAGGACACAAACATATCGAAAAAGTGGCAAAGAGCGATTTAAAATAAGCTAAATCATCTTCGCAATTAGCGAAAAGTGACAGAAAAGTAAAGTAAAACAAACTAAATCGACTAATAAATCAGCCAAAATGTGCGAATTCACACAAATATGTTAACAAGCCCTGCTTTGATGCACTTTTTGCACACAGGAATGCATCAAAGGGTACCTCTATCAGCAGCTGTTCCCTGCGATGCACTAAAATGCCCCAATCGAGAATATTAGACATGATAACTCCAAAGGAACCAAAATTTCATACGAACTATCTCAATTGATGCACTAAAAATGCATCAACGTCGATTTGATGCATTTTCTGTTCGGGCTCTCAACCGAACAGTATTTTTTTCTGGCAGTGCAACCAGGCCCATAGCTAGAATTGATCTCCAGGGGGAGCTTTGTAAACCAAGTCGATTTTTTAAAAAGTTAACAGTATTAAATGAAGATAAATTATATGTGTGTCACACAAATACTACATTTTTCTACATGTTTTAAAACAGCTCTTTTTGTGGTAATTGAGTTGGTGTTTTAAGTCCACTTTATGAACAGTAAGGCTAATCGGGACTGGACCTAGAGTTTAAAGTGGGATCCGAACCACTTGTGTTGAGTGTTAATTGGCTGATACTGAAATCATTCCTTACACACTCCATACTAGATGATACAGATATTTATATCACACACAAGAAATGCACAATATTCAATCACAGTACCTACAGTATATTCCACCCCCGGCCGAAGCAATGACACTCCCCTTCGTTCCAAAAACTTGGGAGCTTTTGACCTTTCATGCAGATGCGAAGGGAATTTGCATGATGACATCAAAGTCGCAGATTTCTGTCTAAACGGGAGGTCGCAACAGGGACAGTGAAGGTACAGATAAAGATGCTCCGCTATGAAAGAACTTTCTAAAGTCTAGAGAAGAATCTTCTAAATACTTGCATTTACTTAGACTTCAGCTCATAAACAAGATGAGCGAATGTAATAGCTGCTCTTCATGCTCTGTGGATTTATCCCTAAAGTTGAGAGCCATCTACATTTTCACTCTTCACTGCAAGCAAATTATAGAAAAAAAGTTTTACCTAATGTCAACAGGGGCTTGTGGCAGTGTCAAGGGAGACTGACGGAAGTTCCAGGGGGCTGATGGCAGTTCCAGAAGGGGCTGCGTCCCCCTGGCCTCTGGCTGGCTACTGCCCTGAGTGCAACAGACCTTACTTTGAACAAAACCTCGGATCGCGTCAGAAATCGTACCGTAACTTAAAACATAATACCATACATTTCCTGCAGAAAATACAAGGGTGTCGACATGTGAAAAACGCCGAACAACAATTAAAAACTCTTGGCTTAGCCGCCTTCCGTGTTTGTGTAACTGGAAGCTTCGGAAGGGGTAACAGGAACGAGGTACCATCATTTTCTTGTCAGTGGCGTGCGTTCCTTAACGAGCTAACAAGAGGGCCGACCTTGGCAAAGTCCCTTGTGGTCCTCCCATAACGAAATTTCCAGGTACTCCTTGGTTTCCGAATGGCGTTATGTCACAGGCCGGCAACCAGCAATTTCGTAGGTGCTGCCTTCGTGGTTGAGTTACGGTGAAGAATTAGCCAATGGTGCGTCCTCGCGCAAGGATTCACGCGATATTAGGTAAAACGAGGAACTGTCCTTGTTTCTCGTCGAATTGGTACTTTACAAGTGATCTTACCTCATTGATGCTCCTGGGGCATATTCTCCAGAAGGTCCGTGCGAGGTCCTCAACATGCAGGTTCCTGGAACTGCAGCGTAAAGCTAATTTTGTGGTTCAAAGTCCTGTAATTCGCTAGTATACTTTTGTTTGATTTGATTTTTGCTATTTCGCGTCGCTTTTCTGCCACTTTTGGATAATCGCGACGATGGGCATGAGTGATCATATGATTGATTTGATGACACAAAAAACACCCATGCCGGGAATCCAACCCGGATCCCTGGTGTCGTAGCGCGCCGTGCTAACCGCTCCACCCCGGAGGTTTGCTTCTTTGTTAAAGTAGTTGGAGCTGCGTTGATGGCACTAATTTATCACTAATGCCCTCATTCTTTTCTATGTATGTGGTCAAGCAAATACAATAAGTGTTGGTCATGTCACATATTTTACGTTTAGATTACATATTCTTACATAAAATCCTATATTTGCGCCATTTCTGTAGTTTCCATTTAGTAATGCAGTTATATTTGAGGACAAATATAAAAAATAACTATAGCCGACTTCCATGGCGTAGTGACTAGCGGGCCTCCACGATGGCGTAGTGGTAGCGTCGCCGCCTCGTAATCAAGGGGTCCCTGGTTCAATACCCGGTGGAGGCACAAGTGTTTCGGATCCCACTTTAAACTGTAGGTCCAGTCCCGATTAGCCATACTGTGCATAACGTGGACTTAAAACACCAAGTCAAACAAAAGCGTAGTGACTAGCAGGCCGCGCTAGGACGCCAAGGATCAGGAGTTCGAATCTCGGCCTATGCATGCGCGTGTTCGTCGTGAGTGTCGCTGCGTAAGAATTCTCGATAACTGACACATCAAATGTTTTCTAAAAAAAAAATGATAATGCTGGAACTATTAAAAGTAACTGTTCGTGACTTTCCAAAAATGTTGACTCAACCTTTTTGTCACTACCATTTCCGTATGCTCAAACATTGACGAAACACAATGTAAAGAAAAAGTTAAGATGTCAAGTAGGCCAAGATAATTCAACCAGCATCCTACTTTTTATAACATTTATCACGTGAGAAAATTTTGTGTTTAATTCATTCGTGTCTTTCTTTGCAGGTGAGTGAGCAAACTACATCCACATCCTTTCCGTTGGTAAAGTACAGGTTTATTATTATTATTATTATTGATTATTTTAATTGATGCTAATTATAATAATCGTGTCCTCCCGTTTCGCCTTATCCCATTTCGCCTTATTGCGTTTTCACCTCTCCCAATAGAATTTCAAATGATTTATGTGACACGAACTTTCTAAGGCGAAACGGGACATCTCCATTTCGCCTTACAGAAGAAAAAATTCCCACCTGGGAATACTATCGAATTGAAGGGTAATTCATAATGAAGCGCAGAGCTTGTGATGTTGTCTACCTTGACTCCCCCCCCCCTACCAGGAGAACCGACCAGGTTAGGTTAGGTAAGGTTAGGTAGATTGTAAGTCGATAATATTCCCAGGTGGGAAATTTTTTTTGTGTGTAAGGCGAAACGGGATACTGGGAAATGGGATGTACCGTTTCGCCTTAGAAAGTTCGTGTCACATAAATCATTTGAAATTGTATTGGGGCGATGAAAAAGCAATAAGGCGAAACGGGCCGTAACCATAATAATGTATTGTCTTGTTGGACTACACTAGAAGCGTGGAAAGTTTTTACTGCAGATATGAATGCAGACTATGACGCTACGATAAGCAATGAGAACTTTAATATTCTATGCCTGTTCCTAACACTTACTTCACCTCTGTCCATTTTTGTATTGCGGGACTGGAAATATTTCTAGTGTTTCTTATCGCATTAGCTTTCCTTGTCATAAATTCAGCATTGCGCTTACAGATTTTTCTTGTACAAGTTTCCATGGTTTCCAACTCGGATTGTTTCGGAATTTTTATACTTTTCATCACCTAACAATGGAGTGAACGCTTTGAAGGAATTTACTTGAAAACCTGGCTTGAAGGCTCGTCTGGACCTTTGGCAGCCGAATGGGCGATTTTTTTCAAATTTTCCTCTCCATTCGACAAACCTCTTGGATATTTCAAAATATGAAAAAATACATCCGCTTAGAATTCCTTCTAGAGCATTGACGTGAATTTTCATGTAGTTTTCTTTCACTGTTATCTAGATATTATGAAAAGTTTCGAGATTACGTAAGTCTATTATACTTTTGATAATAGTATCTAGACAACAGTGAAAGAAAACTACACGTCAATGCTCTAGAAGGAATTCTGAGCGCATGTAATTTTATTGCATTTTGGAAGATCAAAGCGGTTTTTCGAATGCAGAAGAAAATTTGAAGACATTCGCCCATTCGGCTGCCAGAGGTCCAGACGAGCCTTAATAAATGCTTTCCTTCCCCAATTTCTGTTATTCACGTCATGTTTTTACCTATTGGGATAATCACTACCTGCCTAGTGATGGTCATGAAGTTGCAATTAGATTCCATGCAGGAGCGTATATTCTGGATTAGCTAGGCTATCTGCGAAGCCTAAAGTCTAGAGAATAAAATACAGGAGGAAAATCGATCAGAAATTGTAAATAAAATTATTCATATCAGTGAGACGATGATGCTGATTCTGGAGTTGGCAACCTGATTTCTTATGAGGTGGCAACCTGATTTCCTATGAGTTGGCAACCTGATTTCTTATGAGTTGGCAACCTGATTTCTTATGAGTTGGCAACCTGATTTCCTATGAGTTGGCAACCTGATTTCTTATGAGTTGGCAACCTGATTTCTTATGAGTTGGCAACCTGATTTCTTATGAGTTGGCAACCTGATTTCCTATGAGTTGGCAACCTGATTTCTAGGGACACTGATTTATGGTAAATAAAATTCATGAATTTCGCATTTAAAAAGTTACAATTTCGGTATATAAAAGCGGTGAAAAAATATCATTTCGTTGGAAAAGCGGTAAATAAAAGTCAAAGTTAAGTAGTCTGCACTTACCTTTTATCAGTTAAAGTGTACACTTAACACAACCTCTGCATTGCATGGTTTTAAATTGTATATCTGGATGGTCATTATTAGGGAAACAAATTTATGGTAAATAAAAACTGAGGAGAGCGGTAAATAAAATGTTATATCAGCGGTATATACCAGCGGTGGAAAAAAAAATGGAACACACTTTTTCATCATGAGAGGAAACATCATACAAAAGAGGTATAAATTGATAACTACTTCATTTTTATATGCTGTACACATACACAAGTACTTAGCTGTCCAACCAAAAATAAAACATCAACACAAAATCACTTCATTTCTAAATTGCATATCTCAAGTGATTTATTCATTGTATGTATTTAAAGGACATCCTTGCTGTCCAACAAATAAAATAATCACTACTGCACATACACAAACACATGTTGAAAATCACATGATGATAAACAAAATTCATTCATGACTGAACACAAATGACACCATTGTTTCCCTTGATGTGCGGGAACAGACTAATCTTATCGCTGCTACAGCTAGCAAGTTCAATGTAACTGGAAGTTGAGTGGAAATTCGGGGGAAGAAAGGAATGCAGCTTGACAGGGAGCGAAGATTTCGAACTGAGATTATGTACATGGGAAATCACAATTTGCAGCGTCTTCCTGATGTGATAGAAGATAGAACGTTCTTCAGCTGCAAGTGGTAGGAAACTTTAGGCAAACGTTTCGTTACAAATCGACAGTTTGCGCGCACAACCTCGATTGCCGGTTTTTGCTTGTTTTCTACATAATTTGATGATATTTCACGGTTATTTCGCGAAAAAGCGTTCATTTCGTGGAAAAGCACACATTTCGCATTACTTCGCGAATATAACTTATGCATATTTCATCATTGGGGGTGTAGTTACGTGCAGAATGTTCACAATTGCATTTTTTTTCACATTTCGCGATTTCGCGCATCGCGAAAATTCAATGTCCCTACTGATTTCCTATGAGTTGGCAACCTGATTTCTTATGAGTTGGCAACCTGATTTCCTATGAGTTGGCAACCTGATTTCTTATGAGTTGGCAACCTGATTTCTCAGGAGTTAGTAAATTTATATTATAGCCTAGGACCAGTGACATAGTGAGATAGCCCAAATATTGACTCAGTATACGCTACTGTTTACATGGTTTGATTCCTGGTGGATGCACAAATGGAGAAAACACTCAAAACCGAAATGATAATATGTAAACTGTCTCAATAAAATCATATCGAAATATTATGGAAATTAACAAAGTGCAAAACAGTTGAAGCTGAAAAAATAGTGATTGGCTAAACTCTCACAAGGAAATTTATTTTACTTCGCTTTCCTCCCACTTTTGGATCCTGAGGATGAGTGATGATATGATGAAATTGATGAATAGACACTCACAAGCGTCCATGCCCATGCCGGGATTTGAACGTGGGACCTCTGTCGTCGTAGTGCGCTGTACTAACCACGGAAGTCAGCAAAGCCTAAAAGAGAAGTGCAAAATAGGAATAGATTGGAAAACTCTGAGTAGGGAAGATAGCACAACACAATATCCTACAAGACAGAAGCAAAAGGCATAGGCCACAGAAGATCAAAGCCACATAGGAGTCAATGGAAAGAGGCCAAGTTTCACTGAAGGAACCATCCGACGACAGTTTGAAAAGACGGAAGAAGCACGGTTGTGTTCAGGGTGGCTAGGATCTTGCACTGACGACCTCACAAACTCTTTGTTTAGAGGCATTCGACAAAGGGGTGCGTGTGGCAATGCCATTCATTTCGCCCGTCATTCATTCTATCCGCTTTCCGAAGGGGGGAGGGACACATTTGCGGCGCGTAGCCTCACGGAATTTCACCTTAAGAACGATTAGTCTGTTCTCGAGGCCTCCAGTTCTTGCTACTGTTGTTTCTCTTCTGCGTAAAATCAGCTAAAATTGTCTTTGCTGTCTTCCCACTTTTTCCCAAGAAAGGCAAAATGATTTTCGTGACTGGCAATAATAAGGATCGTGGGTTTGCTGGAAGAGGCAACAAAGATGGACATCGGCAACAAGGACGCACTTAGGAGGTCCTGCCCCCCTCCCCTCCGAAAGACTAACCAAGTCCATAAGCAAAATATTTGTTGTTGTTGTATAATACCTAGTTGCTTTATTTCCGCAGAACTTACGCAGATATAAGGATTAGATAGTGAATATTAAACTTTATATAAACTAATAATAATATACATAAAAATAATAAGGGACTTTTCATCACCTGGAACTAACAACCTTTTCTTATTCAATAAATAATGCATTACATTTTTTTTACTATTTCTTTGGTAGGACGGCTGTTTTTATACAAATGTTGATCTTACAAGCCGGGTAGCCAGAATTAAAGTTACCCAACTCAGAGCCCTCTGTAGCCTGTTTGAGGCATCGTAGAACTCTGACATTTGGTGAATCCACTATGCAGACCATAAGGATGAGGATGGCGATAAAAAAGTAGTTCAATTTTCCGCCACCAGGTTGAAATATGGCACTGTACTTCCATGATGGGTTGTGATAATGACGTAAACTGCTCCAATTGGTTATGGATTTGCCTTTACTTTGCAATAAAGAGAGAGATTATTTTCTCGCAACTTCCAGCCACTAACAAATGTCTTTCTAATTAATAACTCAGCTAAATCACTTAACGTGAGTGCTGAACAAAAGTTAGGAAGTGATCACCATGCCATAAGAAAGAACGTGCATTGCTGGTGAAGTTGTTTGATCAGAATGGTAGTGATAGTGCAGCTGCACTGCGAGTTTATCGTCATGTGAAAGGACTTTGAAAGGGATCTATGACGACGCATAGGTTAAGAAAGATGATGAAGAATTTTGTACATTATTACAGCGCCACATTTCAACCTGGTGGCGGAAAATTGAACCTTTTTATCGCCATCCTCTTCCCCATAGTCTGCATAGTGGATTCACCAAATGTCAGAGTTCTACGATGCCTCAAACAGGCTACAGAGGGCTCTGAGTTGGGTAACTTTAATTCTGGTCACCCGGTACACATGAACCACGTAATGTATAAAAGAAAGAAGACGTGTTGATATCTCGCCTCATTTCACACCAAAACAAAAACTCGTCAGCGATTTCCACGCTCGATTCTGAGCGAAACTGCTACGTTTCATCTGTTCATGTTCGAGGGGTTCCGGGTTCGATATCCGGTGGAAGCACAGTGATTCGGATCCCACTTTAAACTTTAGGCCCGTCCCGATTAACCTTTCTGTGCATAAAGTGGACTTGGAACAGCAATTCGAACAATTCAAATTCATCTGTTCATGCAATAATAATTATTATTTTTAATGTACGAGCCACGGTGGCCTATTCAGTAGGGCGCCTCAAATCAATGGTACCTGGGTGTACCCGGAGCGTGGTGCTGATCACATCACCTCCAAAATTTGCCGAGATCGAGAATGTGTGCGGCCCTACTCACACATCCCCTAAATGTCCCTTCATGGCACTGTGCTATAAGCACGGCGAACTTTTCCTTACTTATTATAATGTTATTATTGTTAATATTATTATGATCGATTTATACATCAAACTATGAGTTTTGACAAGGGCTACATGAAACTGTACACATATCGTTTTCGCCAGAAGTGGTCGATAGGTGGTTTCTGAAATAAACGATTCAGTTGTCTTTCTAGTCATTGTTGAGACATTGCCACTGCATCAGTTTGATTGTTGAACTTTTTCAAATATGATCATTGAAGTTACGGCCAATGTGGATTTTAATAATGATAAGATCCCTCCTTTTTACCTTCTGCTCGCTCGAAGGTACAGCGAGAAAGTCCTTCAGAAGCTTGCGACAAGCAGGCCTCCACCAACCAGCTTGGGAAAGAATGGAGCTCCCCAAGGTCATAGTAATGTTGGTAGTGAGCCAACGCCACGGCGGGCATAATGCTTAGATCACAGTAAGCAGACGACTGCAGTTAGTTTGTTAGTGGTCTCAGTGGTAAGAGGATTGGCCAGAGCCAGTGGCGAAGGATAGCGTAAAGAAGGCATTGGTTGGTGGAACCCCCTGAGGGAACTTGGATGACGAACACAGGTGCGGGGGAGAGGAGAACCGAAAGAGATTCGTAGAAGCGTTCGTGATTCCCGAAGAAAAGTGCAAAAGGAAGGAACGAATAACAGCGCCCGATGCGGGTACGTATATATATATACTTACCCCGTTTGGCTGACCAGTCCTTCGTCTGTGCTTGTTGTTGTTCGTCCGGTTTTCGGGTAGTGGCGGTTGGTGCCCGGTTCTGTGCGCGTCGCGCGGGTGTTCAACCTCTCTCTTCCCCAGCGGTAACATCGCTCCGGTGACGAACTCCGGCAACAAGGGCAGAGTTTCCATCAGCATCATCGCACTGACAGCTGGCATTTTAGCCAGGGTCAAGAACTTGGACCTTGTCGACGGAAATCTCGCAGTTACGCTTCCCAGTCCAGCGTCGAAATCGCCAACGAGTTTTTGTGTTCTGGTGTCGAATCGGGTAAGATAGCATCTCCTATATTACATTTGCTAACACTCTAGCCTCTTGGGCCTCCCCGAAGGCGCAGTGGTGGCGTCGCCGCCTTGTAATCAACGGGTCTCGGGTTCGATTCATGGTGGTTCGGATCCCACTTTAAAACTGTATGCCTAGTCTCGATTAGCCTATCTGTGTATAAAGTGTACTTAAACCCGAAGGTTTATGACTGCAGCATCACAAGCCTACCATATGTCCCTATCCTGGGCAAGATCAATCCAATCTTTTCCATCCTTGCCGATTTCCTTTAGGTCCATCTCAACGTTATCCCTCCACCTTGGCCTTCCTACTGGTCCCTTACCATCAGATTTCCTAACAAACCCTTCTTTCCTCTCCTATTCGTGCCTCATGGCCTGCCCACCTAAATATTTTTGATTTAATTGTTCTAATAATATCTGGACATGAATACAAATTATTGATTGATTAATTTTGTTTATTTTTACTTCGCGTTTTGTGCCTCTTGGCTAATTTGCAAAGATGGGGATGACTGATGAAATGATGAAATTGATAAAAGGACATTCACAAACAACCAAGCCCGAGCGGGATTCGAACCCGTGACCTTTGGCGTCGCAGCGTGATGTGCTAACCACTTGGCCACAGGGTCCGGTGAATATAAATTATGTAAGTTTCTCCACTCACCTGTCTCCTCATCCCTTTCAGGTCCAAATATTTTTCTAAGGATTCTATTTTCAAATACTTTTAATTTATGTACCTCTTTTCTTGCATTGGCTTGCTAGGGATATTCCTAGAGTTCGAAGCGGCAATCGCTGTGGTTGTTTAAATGTAGGCCAGCGGGCTGACCGCGGTGAAAGTGGTTCTCCGCACCGTCAAAGGGGGGAAACCAAGTCCACGCTTGCAGAATACCATTATCGCAAATTCCTTTTTTCTTGATTTCGCTGATAAGGCCTGCCGTGGCAAGTCAAACGTAACTCGAGTGACCCTTGTAAAATTATATTTGCAATTGTTGCAACACTTGTTTTCCAGCAATTTTGACGATGCAAAACAAGAATTCCCAAAAACAACTTTCAGATTTCGTGTTTGTTGTCCGACACGTCTTTGGCGAAAGTGAGAGATCATTTTTGCGGTAATGAAGCAATGCGGTTTCCAATTACTGTCTTCTTGGGGAATTTGCGAATCGGCACCCTTCTTGATATCAGACTGACTGCAATCCTTGTGTTTTGTTTTCTCTGATAAACTGTCTTCTGATTCTGTTCGACCCTATTCAAATGCAGCAAGGAACAAGATTCGCGTCCTTGAATAACTAGTAGTGCAGTACTCATGCTACAAGTTTACTTAGCAACTTGGCAACTGATTTCTCAATTAAATATATTTATATAATTATATTTATGATTATGTCGCCCTAAGTCCAAGCTCTTCCAATTGTAACCTCCATATAATCTCGTGTAAATTACAATATAGCGCATCAAATGTAACAAAACAGGTAACCTGCGAGCACTAAGTGCCTGCCTGTTACATTAACTGAACGCAACCGTTGTTATTTAAATCTGAATATTTTATCATACATATAGTGATTATAAATTGCGGTCGTGCACATCATAAATATATGGTTAAGAGCGGGAAATTACATAATTCTTTAACGTAAAACTGCCAAGGTCATTTTTACCATCTACACACAGAAAATTAAATGCATCATATAGCTTGATGCATCAGAATGCATCGATTGATGCACTAAAGTGTGTTTGATGGCTTCTTCAAAGAGTCAGATTCACATTTGATGCATTTGGGTGCATTTTTGTATGTCGTGAAAGAAACTCCAATGTGTTTACACGCAGAGTTTATGTAGCTCAAACGAAACGTCTAAGTGCATCATCAAAGAAGATGCATTCTGGTGCATCAAAACTCGTCAAGGTGCATCAAAACGCACCAACTGATGCATTGAAGTGCATCTCGACTGAAAGGAATCCTCACTTGAATCAAATGATACACTTTGGTGTTTCTTTCACGAGATACAAAATGCACCCAAATGCATCAAATGTGAATCTGATTCGTTGAAGAAGCTACAAAGCATACTTTAGTGCATCAATCGATGCATTCTGGTGCATCAATCGATATGATGCATTTCGTTCTCCGAGTGTACGATGCCAGGGATGCGGATTCGAATCCCGACCTGGACATGGGTCGTCTTTGGAGTGTCCCTTCATCATATCCTCCTCATCGACGCGGTTATCCAAGAGTTCACAAAAGCAATGCTAAGTAACAAAAGTCAAATCTAAATCTTGTGATCTGATTGGAACTTCGTAGGTAGATGATGTTTTCTCGATCTTCGGGGAAAAGAAATGGATTATAACTTGTTTAAAACTATTTCTCTCGTTTCTCCTCACTTTGAGCATTGGCTAACACTCTACAGAAATGGAGAAAGCATTCAGAAATCTGCCTTAGGGTAAATATATTGTTGTTCGAATATTATTTTCCTATATTACATCATCCTGTATCGTAATAGACACAAAGCAGCAATTCTGAAAGTAAGAAAATAATTCTAACGTAAGTCGAGACACAGCGTATCGCATTACTGTCATCTTGTGTCACTGGAAAAGTCACTTTCGCATTCATTTAGCATTGTCATTTCCTCTTAGCGTTCCTTAATGTTACGAGATAATCAAGATAATGAGAAAATGGAAAATAAAGGAGAAATCTTGAAGAAAGCAAAAGTTCCCAGCCCTCATTTCAAGTAGATGGAAGCATTTACGTAGCATTCAGAGAGAGTCCGTGAGAGACACAGGGAGGTCAGTTTGAATGGCGGTTCCATAAATTCAGTGCACTGCGAAAGTTTCCAGTTCTTAAATGAAGCTAAGTACAAGTGAACAAGCAAAAGACGTTCTCATGAATTAAAGTGAAAAGATTCGGCAAAGGATGCACGTATGTTGGATCTTCCCACCCCAGTGTTGCTTTTGTGTATACGTTTCTTTCTTGTACTGATTGTTTCGTTGTCCATCGCTCATACAGGGTGGTATTTGAAGAGGGATGAGGGAGAATTTTTCCCTCCGGTTTCTTCACCCGCTTCTGTAAAAGTTGACTGGAGAAATTACGATTTAAGACCGTCAATTTCTAGCGGTAACGTCGTTGGCTTGTAGTCAAGGGGTCTCGGATTCGATTTTCGATGGGTGAACATTGCACAGTGGTTCGGACCCAACTTTAAACTGTAGGTCCTGTCTCGATTAGCCTATTTGCGCATAAAGTGGACTTAAAAGTAAAAAATAAAAAATATCGTCAATATTCGATGCCACCAGCATTATATAGTTACCCTAAGTAATATAATTTAAGTGATTGTTTTTAAAAAAAAACATTTATTGTACATGCAATTGTAATTTATAACCGTTATCTAACATTATGCATGATAAAATATTAAAGTTTATTTTTTTAAAAAAACTATTGCGTCCGGTTTTGATATATTAACAGACAGGATGTTAAATGTTAATGCTAGAATATTGTCAATTCTTCTAACAGCGCCTACTGGATTTTTTTTCCAATACCACACTGTATCAATCCCAATTTTCAATTCTCAAACGTGAGCGTTTATACATCTTGGTCTTACCATTAACCTCTGTCACTTGGGATTTCCAGACAACGTTTGTGTCTTTATCTTGGATGAACACACATCGTCCCCTTCTGAGACAACGAAATACATTTCAACCAATAACAATCAAATTACTTACTTTTTAATGTTCGGGGCCTTCCCGATGGCGCAGGTGTAATCGAGGGGTCGGTGGAGGCACCTAGTGGTTCGGATCCCACTTAAACTGTAGGTCCAGTCCCGATTAGCCTTACTGTACATAAAGTGGACTTAAAACACTAACTCAATCATGATAAACTAAATATGCTGACCAAGGCAGTAATTTATTTTATTAAAAACATAAACTAAACGTTTAGTTTATGTTTTTAATAAAATAAATTACTGCCTTGGTCAGCATATTTAGTTTATCATAATCATGGAAACAAGGCTTAATGGTGTTATAACTCAATCATTTGTTTAATGTTCGTTTTGATAGAATGAAGGAGAACTTGTGAAGCAGTTGATACTAACAACTGTCATTCATGATAGTAATTCTTCATAAAATGCATTCTCAAGTATATTCACTAGGTACAGACCACGAAAATCGTTAGCGGGAATCAAGGCCACTGTTGAAATCCACAAACGAGGCATTCCACCTACTTACAAGCTGCCGGAGCCCTACGTCATCTACTCAGCATTAAGGACGGAATTCCCATTATTTTTTTGTGCCGCGGTTTTGATCTACGGCTTGCGTCAGCTTGGTGACCATCCAAAACAAATCTTGAAGTTCAGTGTTGTGTTTGAAGTAGTTCAGCTGTGGTTGATATAATTTGATGTATTACTGAAGCCCATATGGATATGAAGCGATTTTGTACATTAGCAATTATATTAATTGCAAAATGTGACAGGGAAAAGCATCGAATTGTAGTTTATCGCCTTGATCTCAATTCCACAATTCACTCCTGTCGCCCTCCGTGGCGGAGTGGTTACCACAGCATGCTACCACGCCAGAGGTCCAGGGTTCGAATCCCGGCCTGGACATGGTTGTTCTTTGTATATGTAATGGTAAAGCTATAGTTCCAGCACCACGCTCCGACCGCCTTTACCCCCCAGGGTTGACCCCAGGTACCCAATGATTTGAGGCTGGATGAGCCCCAGAGACAAATCCGAAAAATTCCGGCCTTAGATCACGCATCCCGAGAATCGAACCTGGGTCTCTCGCGTGGCAGTCAGACCCTTTCATAAATTTAATAACTCATTCTTATCTTCGCGATTAGCCCAAAGTGGCAGAAATGGGAACTAAAGTAAACTAAATCAATCAATCATAATCCATTCCGGGGAAGTGTGCTGCGGTGGTTCACTTAACGAAAGCCACAGACGCTTATTTGTTCTTCATCTCTTTCCACCACCTTCTTATCTTCTCGTTTAAGGGCGACAAATCAGTTTGATCCACGATTACAGACTTGGACATCAAATGTGATTACCCTTGTATACCCCTATCGGATCAAGTTTACTAAATTGGCCGGTGTCATTTGTATTTATCAAAAGCTGATCGTCACCAAGTATGAAGGACAGTCATGTCAGACGAAAGCAGAATGGCACAAGAGTCAACACTTACTCCGTGGCTTAATTTGTTTGCTTACGCCGTCAGAAGTTGTTAAGTGGACAGCCCAGATTTTGCAACGCCTCTGTGGACCTGTTTTGGCGACATCTCCAGCCAGCTTCTGGCAAAACAGCTTGACAACTGTTCTTGGCTGTCGAAGAAGCTTACTAGAAGAAAATGGACAGGAAAGAATTTAGCGATTCTTGATTGTATCAATATAGCTGCGTGGTGAGAGATTCCTGTTGGTAACGTAAGTGTTGAATCAAGGTAATTGGGCAGTTGATTGAAAAGTACTCTAATCGTAAAGACTAGTAACGATGGTGATGCGCTGATCTTGCATTACCCTACTTGGAGAAGTTTTCACCCTCAATGGACGTATTTACACACAATGGTTCGGATCCCACTTAGCCTTCCTGTGCATCAAGTATATTTAAAACAAACGCAACAACAATAGTGGAAGGGAATTTGTATTTTTTGAATTTTACGTCGCTCCTCAGCAACTTGTGGCTAATCGCGACGATGGATGCGAGTGATTCATGAAGGAACTCTCACAAATAAAACACTCGTCCACACCAGGAACTTGGGTGTCTAGATCGAAAGTCGACGTCTTAACCCACTCTGCTACTTTTTGACTAATAGTGACTATGAGGATGAGTGATGATTACTTGGGATTGATGAAGGGATACCAATGTACAGTGTGATCTGAGTATTACCGTGCAAATTGTCCATGACTATTTTCATTAATTTGTCTCTCATTATATGTGTTTTAAGCGATGGATTTTTATGTAAGCTGGTACAGAAGTTGTCAACAGCTTGTTTTGAGTTTTCTTTCAATTCTTGAAGCTTTTATTGGGTCAAATAAAGCGCACGACATGGTGATGGACAATTTGCACGGTGATACTCATGGATTCCATTGTACAAGGCGGAATTTTAACCCGGTTCTAACAGTTGAGATCCTGAGTCGAGCGTATTTGCTCCTCAGAGGTGCATTTTAGGTCGCTTTTAACTATACAGGTTAATCGCAACGATAATGATGAATGACGCGTTACACAAGGGTTAGAATAATTAGCTGGTGATCTTGAAGTAGATTATCCAAACCTTGAGCAGGACTATGGACGTCCTCGGGATTCTTTCCAGGGAGAAACAAGCAAGGCATTTTTTCCGAGGAAGAAGGGGGGGAGGCATATTTTTCTCCAGTATATTGCCCCCCCCCCCGTCTACAGGGTCTGAAGTGGATAATTGTAGGTTTAAGGATTGTTTGAATGAGCCTTACTAGCTTTGTTTTAGCATGGTAACAATGAAAGAGCTGAGGTTAGGGAAGTGCTTTACGTCTCGCATTTCCCCCTCGCTTCGAGCACTGTTAAAAACACTCCCTCATTCTGAAGTTATCACGTTCCTGCCCGTTCTTATAATCTATCTTCTATCTATCTTCTTCTTGTCTTCTATATATATATAAATGGATGTATGCGTGGGTGTGTATATTTGTTTGTTCCGGCATAACTCTCGAACGCCTGGAGCAATTTCAACCAAACTTGGTGCACATATCGCTTGCAATCTGGTAATAAATACTGTGGGGGTAAGACACCCCTGGCACCCCTAGGGGTGGGGTGGGAATGGGTGACATGTAAAAATAATCGAAAACGACCGATATTAAATTCCGCACAAACAGACATCCGTGACTCTATGCAATCACGCACAACGTTAGTGTTTCTCGGGTTGTCTAACATTCAGGCTGATATGACTGTGTTGCGAAAACGCCCGATATTAGTGTGGAATCCATAGTTTTCGGAGTCGCTCCCAATGCCGTTCAACTCCAAGTTCATCACCTATCGGCATAGGGGGTGAGAGGGGGAAGTATTAGACTTGGGCCTAATTTTGAGGGGGCAAAATCAAACCTGTGGCTTAACTTTGGGGCAATAGAGACTAAAAGATTTCCATCCCCTAAAAACAGCGACCAGGATTATTGGCTGAATAACTGTGACGTTTGCGAAATCACTAATATTACTCTTTATTACTTATCTGCTAAGGCCCCCTAACTTATAAATGTCAATACACCTGAACATTTGGGGGTTACGCCTATGGCCAGGGGTCCAGGGTTCAAATTCCAGCCTGGGAATGGGTGTTCTTTGTGTCTCATCATCATCTTCATCCTATCATCATTTATCTTTATCGTCGCGATTAGCCAAAGTAGCATAAGAACGACGCTATACTCTTTTCCGGGAATCTTTGGAGCAAGACCGCGCATACCGGTAGATAAGGGGAGAAAGCAAGTGGGAAGCAGTAGGCGCTACTGCTAAGAGCTGGTAGCTGCAGCCGCATCATGGACTCATTTCACGCGTTCATTGGCCGAGCCATCTCCAGTCACTACTTGCGCAGAGACTTGTTTTCTTTCGCTTGCTCCAGAGAATCCAGGGACAGAGTATAAGTAAAAAAAAATCAATGAACCTCTTGGTGGGAATGAGGCATCAGATAGTACCCAAACCTTCTTTCTGCTTCTATTGGAATAAGCCTCGCAAAGAGGAATCGTACCCAGGACCTCTGGTTTCGCAGATGCCATGTGTCACTCTACCATGGAATTCGTGCCATAGCTACCTTCGACTTTGTTCCAACCATTGGCGTGCCAAAGAGGTATTGGTGTGGGATTATAACACCCCCTTTTGCCCAGTCAAAGGCAGGGAAAGATTGCAAGATGAGGGCTGATTAAGAAAACAGTATTAGTAAGCCCCCTTTCGAACATCCTTGGCACGCCACTGGTCCCAACCCGTTCTTCCATTAGTGCAAGAAAGCACACTGACAGAGCGATAAAAGCCATGGCTTCTAATGTTTATTGCCTGTTCTTCAGAAGGCCCCGGTCATCCACTTCTTCTTCCTCCACATGATTCACTACTTTCGCTCTCGTCTCGTCCACCCATTTCTTCCGTTCGGAGAAGAACAGAGAAGGATGCCCGGGCGTGTGAGCCGAGCTGCATTGTTGAGGCGGGCAAAACGTGTTTTCACTTCGGGCGACAACAATTACGGAACACTTCCCCTTCCTATGGAATGAGAGTAAAAGCTTTGTCCTGGAAAAAAAGGCCAATGCCTTGCCTTCACATCCCTTAGTTGCATTGCTTGTTTACTTTGGAGATTTGCAGTTCGCGTGTTGATTGATTGATTTAACGCCGATTTTCTGTCGCTTTCGGCTAATCGCGACGATGATGAAACTGATGAAGGGACACTCGTAAAGAACACCCATGACCGGACGGGGATTCAAACCCGAGACTCGTCGTAGCGACCTGTGCTACCCACTCCGCTAAAGAGGTTGGCCCTCTTCACATGTTGAGGTTCATTTTCCAAAACGAGGAGCAGACTTTCAAGGAGCTGCGACGTCAGGGAGTACTGGTTCGAATCCCGACCTACACACGACTGTATGTAATTGTCCTTTCATCACCGTTCATCCTCATGGTCGGGATTAACCGAAAGTAGCAGAAAAGCGACGAAAAGTAAAGAAATATACAGGGTGGGGCAAAAAAGGTAACCGAAGTTCTCATTTCAATGTTTCATTTACCTTTTTTTGCCCCACCCTATATATCAACCGGGCCCACATCAAGGCGAACCAGGGTAAGATGGTTTTACAGGGTGGCTCCAAGAGATTAATTTGAATTTGAAATTTTGTTTAAGTCCGCTTTAAGGACAGAGAGACTATAGTGTAATGTGGGATCCGAAACACTATGTTCCTCCACCGGGTTCGAACCCAGGACCGCTTGTTTACAAGGCGACGACGTTTCCACTGCGCCATCGGCGAGGCCTCACCAAACAGTAACTGAAAGTATTAAGCGGTCTATATTTAGGGTAATATTTCTGAGGGACACCCTGTGTTTCTGTCTCCTGTTGTTCTTGTCTAGACTGGACCTTTCAACTTTTTCAAAAATGTCCCCTGTTTGATAGCAGAGCCCGCGATGGGCCTTTGGTTACTATATACATGGTGAGCTATAGACCTAAATATATATGTGCTTACCGAAGTCATACGTGCTTCTTATTCTAGTCACAGTACAGAGAGGTGACGTCATGAATTAGCCTAAGATCACGAAGTAAACGCTTCGTCCCGTTTTTTGTAAATTTTAACGGTAACATATTAACGGTAACTTCTATCATCATGGTTTCCTATAAAACTCTATGGTTTGAAAGTAATTTCCACTGCACGGCGGTCCGCCACTGTTCTGGAAGAGAAATTACCAAGTCTTGAATGTTGCCAATTGAAATCTCACGGCAGCCTTGAAGCTTTGTTGTAAATTTTAATAGGCTTCTGTCTTGAAGGACGGTCGGATTTCGTTTTGCTTTCCTTTCAGAAGTCCACGGCTAGTTGGTAACCATAAGCAGTAGCTATGGAGTTCTGCTGTCTGCATTCAAGCTCCGTGGTCAGACATTCGTGGCCTGCTTACGGTGGAGGAACGCATCAAGTGGCCCTTCAATGTTGCCAGAAGTGTTTCTTCATTGTCGGCGTGAAATTTACACACAGAAAACTAAATGCATCATATCGATTGATGCACAAGAATGCATCGATTGATGCACTAAAGTGTGTTTTATGGCTTCTTCAAAGAATCAGATTCACATTTGATGCATTTGGGTGCATTTTATATGTCGTGAAAGAAACACCAAAGTGCAGCATTTGATTCAAGTGAGGATTCCTTTCAGTTGAGATGCACGTTAATGCACCAGTTGATGTTCCTTGATGCACCTTCCTGCATCTTTTTCGATGATGCACTTAAACGTTTGGTCTGAGCTACAGAGTTTATGAAGCTCGGGCGAAACGTTTAAGTGCATCATCAAAAAAGATGCAGGAAGGTGCATTAAAACGCATCAAGGTGCATCAAAACGCATCAAATGATGCATTGAAGTGCATCTCGACTGAAAGGAACCCTCACTTGAATCAAATGATGCTCTTTGGTGTTTCTTTCACGACATACACCCAAATGCATCAAATGTGAATCTGATTCTTTGATGAAGCCATAAAACACACTTTAGTGCATCGATCGATGCATTCTGGTGCATCAATCGATATGATGCATTTAGTTCTCTGAGTGTAAGAGGAAAACATTGTTTCGCTGATTTTGATTCATGTAGTTTATTTGACTTTCCTTTCCTGCCACTCTGAGATAATAGCAAAAGATGAGGTTGAGTGATGGTATGTTGAAATTGGTGTTAGGACATTCGCAAAAAAAAACCATGCCCAGGCTGGGATTCGAACCCGGAACCTGTGGCGTCGTAGCGCGTTATGATAGCTAGGGAAAGGATTTTAAGGTGCAGCACCTTCCAAAAAATATAGCTGTTTTCATACCGGTCGTTTGAGATATGTATTTTAGGACATGAAATCAAGTACAATGAATACACTTTGTTGCACCTTTTCGTGAGATTAGAACATTTATCCCCTTTGATGCTTAAGCACTTTTTCTTTCATGTTTTGTTCAAAAATTGGACAGAAAAATCAACGATTTTCACTCTTCTTGAGAAGCTACATAAAATCCTATAGTTTCATTTTGTAGAGCAGAACGAAGGCTATAAAATGGTGTAATATAATCATTGCAGACCCAATAGTTTCCAAGATAATGTAGCAAAACCCGCGAGAGAAAACACAAACTTCAACAAAACCTATTCGGCAGAAACTCAGTCCTCTACGCGGTCCGCGCGCAACCACAGTTCTCTGTGCGGTCCGCGCGCATTATATACAGAAGGCGCAGAAAAAGAGAGCATTGAATAAAGGCATTTTTATCAGCACCTTATTGCAAACATTTTCAGAACCTTTTTTAGCCATTCCCGACCATAATTTTGCACCTTAAAATCCCTCGGGAGCCGGCACGAAATGGTTGGACTCTTGTGTACTCCTTTTTTGGGATAATCCAGGAGCGTGGTTATATTGTTTTTCAGGTAGAATACAACTGTTGATAAGGCCAGTGTGTCAGGGAGAGATGTACTGAAATAACTTGTGTGCAAAATGTCACGGTATAAATTAATTGTTCACTACTGTATTTGTGTAATTAGTGTTGCCCACGAGACGAGACATTGGCCTGTCTCGTCTCGTGGAGTCTCGTGAAAATGCTGTCTCGTCTCGAAAATATTCGTTTGTCTTATGACACATGGTCAATCTCGTCTCGTCTCGAATTTTTAAAAGCCTGTCCCGTCTCGTCGAGTGGGCAACACTATGTGTAATAATTAAACCTCGGATTTTATGTTTTTGACCTATTTTCTCCTTTACAGGTATGTAAGATATTATAAGTTATGTCATCGTTTCGTTAAAGAATGCAACAACTGATGATGATGATTTTGGTTAGAACCTATTTTAAGTTTATGCGCCTAAATCAAGCCTTTTTTAGGTTTTTATATATTTTTAAAGGTTTTACCTGGTTTTTTATGTCACACAGAGGCATTTGCTTTGTTTGATCACGAAAAAATTCAATGACGAACGTGTTTGAAACGTGCTCTCTGTCGATTTCCCTTCCTCCAAGTCCATGGTGATTTTTCAAAGCTCAAATATCTGGTGCCACTGTTACCTGTAGAATCCAAAGTGATCTGATCTTGCTCACTCTCGCGTCACTTCGGTGCTTTGTGGCATTCATTCACGCCTTGCAAACTAACTTTTCAGCATTGAAGTTTGCACCACTGACTGTTTTTGTTGAAAGATTATTTTCAGCATATACGATGATCCCCACAGACAAAATTGCCGAGTTTGACTGTGGATAACATGAAAAAGATTCTTGCCTAACTATACGGCGAAGAGTGGATTTTAATAGCAAATTTCCAATGGTAAGTTCTGCCATCGCCGTAGGGTTAGGCAACACACAGAACGTTATGCAAGATAGTGCGTATTTCAGGATATAGGTGTCCCATTTTCATTGCCGGTGACTATACCTAATGAACATTTTTCAGGAATTTTGAACTATTTTAAGTTTTTCTGAACCTACCACAGGATTTTTCGGGCCTAACTTATGATTTTTAGAACCTATTTTAGGGTTTTTCGAACCTGTTTTAGGATTTTTAGAGCCTATTTTACGAACCTAAAAATCCGAGGTCTAGTAATAATACCAAATCAAATACCTTCATCTCACATAGAAAAACATTTAGAATTATCGCCATCTTCTTCAGACCAAAACGTAGTAAAAATCGTGAGAAGCACAGGCATTATTTCGCGACTAAGTATGACCCATGGGTCATCTTAGAACAAAGCTACCTTGATGTGTTATATTAGAAATGTGCACGAGAGAAAAAATTGTTCTGTTTAATATTATTGTTAATACTACAAATAAAAATGAGTATTGTATTAAATTGTAATAAAGATCATAAACCAGAGACTTTAAATAAATATTTGGTTTCATACTGGGGTCCGAAAGAACAAAGGTTATTTAAATAGGGTCCGTAGTCTGCTAGGCAAATTTGTAACTGACATAGGGGTTAAAATTGTATAAGAAGCACTGCATAGCGTTTCTATGGGTAATACAATCTGGAACCCTTGGGTTATCAGGGGACATCTTAGCTAGCATTCTAAGTTCTAGGTTAACATGACGCTTACAATATGAGGGAAACAATCCAATAACAATTTTTTAAATCAAAATGTTATTTTGCGGCAAAATTTCCCTCTTTTTAACCTTTTGGAGCCAAATTTCTTCGCTTCACTTCCGAAACATGGTGTCCAGAATAAAAATTTCCTGAAGCCATGCAAGTTTTTCCTTTGCCATGCCCACCTGGACTTTCCAGTTCTTCCAGGAGTGACGTCATTCGGTGGGTGCCCATCCATTCATGTAGTCTAAATTTAATCGCCTTGCTACTTGAAGATCCACCATTCATTCATTCATAGGGAATCTCTGTGGCAGGAATATTCACTTAAAATGCGGAGAGTTATAGTAAGTTTAAGGATGCAAGATTGGGAAAACTGCAATGGCATTGTTGATTCCCGAGAGCGTTTGAGGGGTTTTCTCACAGTGTTGCCACCCTCGGAGGCTATTACTAGCGTACGCAAGGTTTTTATTTTTCTCGGAGGGGGCTGGAATTGTAAAGGTGGCTATTACATATCTGCGTTCTAAGGGGGCAGGATATACAATAATATTTTGTAAATATCATTTATAAAAGTTGCTCACAGACATAAATGGTATTAATAGGGGGCATTTTTTAAGGGTGGTTGCATTTACCGCTTTCGGTTGTCCAGTGTTTAGAAGTAACTAGTTACATGTAACAGTTACTTTTTTTGAGGAAATGTAACTGTTACTAGTTACTTTTAAAAGTAAGTAACTGTAGCTGAGTTACTTTTTCCGATAGAAGTAATGTTTCAACAGTTACTTTAAGACATTTATATTGCTACATAAGTGTCGTAAGTTAATGGCGATTTAGGACTTGACGTGAGCTGGAACTCGGTATCTGCTGCGATACAAAAGACATCCTTTGTTGCATTAATTCTTGCAAACAATAGATGAAGAGGAAAAGAGAAAGTTATACTAAATTTGTCTCCTGTCGGTGGCCAGGCGGTAGGCTGCAGTTGCCAGGGTGATAGGTTTATATGTTTAATCTTTCGTTGGATAGTCCTGAAATGCCCAAAGCGATATACATACATCGGAAGAGGGGTGGATTTCCCCCTTAATTCTTTAATGCTTTCGTTTTAAAATGTTCATTTTCTCAATTTCTGGAAGGGGCTGTAGCCCCATCAGCTCCCCCTGCGTACGCCAGTGGACGCTATGAGTCGGACCATCGTCTTTTAACATATATCGAGACAGGCCCGTAGCTGACAGGGTCGCCAGTCCCTTTGACATTAGGTAAAACTATTTTGTATTCTAATTTGTTTGAGGTGAAGAGTATACAGAATATATTAATTTCTTCACAACTTCGTTCTTTCATCTTGTTTATGAGCAGAAGTCTAAGCAGCGGCAAGTGTTTAGAAGATTCTCTAGACTTTAGAAAGTTCTTTCATAAGGAGCCTTTTTTATCTGTACTTCCCTGTCCCTGTTACAGCCTCTCGATTGACAGAAATCTGTGACTTTGATGTCATGATCCACATTCCTTCCGCATCTGCGTCAAATGTCAACAGATCCCAAGTTTTATTCCTTTGGCAGGGGGTGAAATGTACGGTAGAGGCACTATGATTGAAGTGGATATTGTACATTTTAACATGTATGATATAAATATGTCAAAAATAGTATGGAGTGTGTATTAAGGGATCGTAGCAGTCATTAGAACTTCAAGAGATGTTTTAGAAGATATAGAAAAAACTGTAGTATTTGTATGATATTTCTAAATTTTATATTTTAAATTAACTTAATATGGACACACGTAATTTACCTTCATTTAATACTATTAAACTTTTGAAAAACGGGCTTGGTTTATAAAGCCCCCCTGATAAATCGTGAGCCCCTCCTGGAGGTCAGTTCTAGCTACGGGCCTGTATCCATAAACCGCGTTCCATCCACTCTGAAGGTTCCCGACGTGCCTTGATCCAAAACCACAAACGTATGAAATACGTCCGCACACACACATGCAACGGCGGAGACTCTTTCCTCTCCTGGAAAGAGAAGTGGAAAAGTGCTAAGTAGGGCAGGGGGTCGTAGTTATTACTTTGCCTTTCAAATGGACTCACCTTCTCTCTCCGTCTGCTAGAACAAACACAATGGCTTCACCTTCACTTCGACACCACGATAACTTGTCCCAGACGATTTTTTTTTTTAACTGCAGGAAAGAGAACAGGGCTGATCGCTGTGATTTTTTTCTTTCCACCGGCGCATCAACAATGTGCATTGTTTTCTTCGGGTTTTTATTATGAGCGTTAAACGTTCTTGGGTCGTTGATATTCACACACGTGAACGTTCACACACTAGCAGAGAGGAAAACACATGATATTTTGTCGGGGAAGGGGGCATGTACAAGGATAAACGTGCCAATAATAATAATAATAATAATAATAATCGGCATTATTATTATTATTATTATTAGTAGTAGTAGTAGTAGTAGTAGTAATAGTATTAAATAATTTCTTACCCTCGCTGGGGCGCCGACTTGTCAAAATTATTGGGGGGCTCTGATCACTGAAATAAATTAATGAATGACTCCCCTTTTTAAGTATTGGCCTCAGTGTTCGGAATCTCATAAAAGCCCATGAATTCCTCAAAAATATCAAAACTTTTATTCACAGTTCGAATGCAGAATATTAATTGTCCACGGATGGATATGTCACAAGTTTCGTCAACCATAATAGCAAAATATTCCCGGATTTTAATATCTGCTACCACGGAGCGCAAAACAGATCTCCCTAATATATCAATGATCTCGTTCCGAATGTCATGTGAGAGCCATTTGTAGCCCAAGCGTCCCATCCACTACCCTAGTTCATGCACATCGTCTTTTGAAACTGTTTTTAGTAAAAAATTTAACAATACTCATAATTACATACTTAATAGTAATATGTCATGTGTTTTGCTGTCTCTGGTCATGCCCCCCCAAGTTGATGGTTTAGCGGTCTCACCCCCCCCCCCCCAAAGTTGATGGTCTAGAACATTTCAAATGTGTATTTAAAGTTAAGTTCATGTGGCACAATTCAGAGTAAACTTTTAAAGAGAAGCAAAATAATACATTCGATTCTCTTAAGCAAAATTATTTGGGAGGCTCTGCCCTCACATCGTTAACATTGGGGAGGGGGGGCTCGAGCCTCCCAAGCCCCATGGAGTCGGCGCCTATGTATCCTCGTAAATCACGCAAAAAAGGAGGTAGAAGTCGGTGCTAAAGCATTTGTGTTCGAACAAACGATTGGAAATATTTTTTTCAAAATGTTCAATTTCATATAAACCAATAATGAAAAACAAGCACACAAATTGTATTTTTGAGACAAAAAATGCATGACAAATGCATTCCGAATATAATTCTTTGTGTACATATGACATGTGAACTTCCATGTACAGCATATGTTTTACACATATGCAACATGGAGCGACGTAAAATAAGAAAATGCATATACAACATGTGTAACACTAAATTGTGTAGTTATTCAAAGTTTCTTTAATATATGTATGTATATAACATATATTACATAATCAATTCATCCACCTCATAATAAACAAACAACAAAAATTATGTAAATTGTCTCTTGTGTCCGCTTCTTTTCCTCAAAGGAATTGTTCATGCATTTTTACGCATAATCAATTAAGAGAAGTATTACTTCTCTCTCTCTCTCTCTCTCTGGTAATTTACAATGCATTCCAGAAAATAATCATATTGTGAGCGAGGCGAGCAATAACATTTTAGATCCAATTTTCTGTACATTGAAAACAATATTGATTTAATAGGCGCAAATAATTTCACAACTTTCATTTGATGTAAGAAAAGCAGACATTGCGAGCGAAGCGATCAAGAAAATCTTACGAAATGTATTTTTATTTGCATAAAATTTGAAATCAAGGGTGGCAATTGACCCTCTGTTCCCCCTGCAGGTGCCCTTGGCTATCAATGTTTGCCCTCCCTTGTCCCCACTAGGATTGACTTCCATCCAAGGTTGTAGGTGCAACGCCCCGTGGCCCCCCTGTAGTTGCGCCACTGTTCAGGAATACCGCATGGCTGAAGTGTACAGCATGTCAGTAGTGCTCTGGATATGAGCTAAACTTCTTTTCCATCAAGGGAGGTTGTTGGTAGGAGTCCAGAACACCCTATTGGACAAAGGCTATGAGGTTACTGCAGATCCCCCTGTAGTTTTGTACCATAGATATTAAGTTTTGACCATTGGTAATTCAGTTATTCTGTTTCTTATTCAGTTCTACAAAGGGGACCCTACGGCCGGTATCAAAGATTGGTTGCCAAAATATTGACATCATAATTTTATTAACTCTCGATTGGTCGTCAGGATTTGCGTCAAAAGTCTAATAATTCTTAGTGCACAATACCCGACCCCCATTCCTTTCGAAATCTGATTTTCCCATCTAATTTGATAGTTCATTAATATGTCTGCGTTTTTGTTTACAACTTCAATTGTTTCATCTCAATTATGGCGCTGTAGTAGCCATACCGTGACCTAGATTCGCACAGACGGATCCTGAATCTAATTCCGCACAAGATATGGATGTCGGAGTGTTCTGGGAATTTCGTCATTATTATTCATTAATTGTGGTGCAACACTCACCGTTGATATTATGATAAAAAGTGGACTCGAATCATTTCTTGTTTGATCATTATGTACTTATTCGAGGTATCTTGAGGGCTGTGTAAGGGGTTACTTTCGCAGAAGATCAACATTGTAACTGCAGTCTTACGGGCGATCGATGTTCTCGCGCCTCGACCTGCTGCCAGTATAATCCTTTGTAGGGCTGTGTTGTCCAGTGTACAGCCTCAGCTTTTAACCTAGGTAAGAATATTTAGTCCTCGGAGACAGGTGTTGATCTTAGCTATGCTATCAATCAATCAAGGTACCTTGAAATACATTGCTTTGAAACTAGGCAACTTCTCAAATCACACCACTGTGTGATAAGGCAAGAAGGTGCTCTGTATCCAGGACACAATTCGTAAGTGTTTTGTTCATTCTGTTGTGGACTGGCTGGTACACACTCGACCAGTTTTTTTTTTTCTCTCCTGCCTTCCAGGGCGGCAAGAAAGGGTTTGCCGTGCGTAATCTACGTCATAACGAACCAGCCAGACACGCCCAAACCAGAGGGGAAAACCTGACCCCGAGTCGCCGACTCGGACCAGTAAAACTGACCAACTTATTAGGTGTAGAAATGGAGTTGACACTTTTCCTTCTGGTCCCACAGTTTCTCTTTCTTTGGTTGAATGTCTCTTCGAGTCCTTCTTGTTTGGCTTCATTTTTTTATGTTTAGCGTCGCTTCTAGGATTATCATGACTTAGCATAATTATTTTGGAAAGGGTGATGCGTTTCCTAAACATGTAGAAATCCATATTATGAAGAAACGAATTAAATTAAGGTGCTTTTTAAGGGCATATTTTGGCAAATTTGACCATTTCTGCGAGATTCATTTTCGGTCATATTCAGCATATTTTCGCTTTTTCAAGAAATATATAGTCATTTTCGAAGTGGATTCGTTCTTACATGTTCACAGGAGGGTTTTTCTTTTACTGCAGCAAAATCTTTTTAATTTTTATTTGAAAATTTACAGATATTCATTGTGCTTTGCAACTCAGGGTCCCATAAAGTGAACTAAAAATAGTACATATGTGAAAATATCTCAGCATTTAGATATTGATGTTTCAAACAGTCCAGTTATAAAGGCATATCTTTCAAATTATAGTACATATTTTGTACTATTTTAGGTTAAAAGAGCATATTTTATTTTGCATATTTTGATGATTTTTAGGTAATAAAAATCGTAGCCCTAATGATGATGAAGGGACACTCGCAAAGAGACAGGCCGGGATTCGAAACCAGAACCCCTGGCAAAGTCCTCTATGTTGGGCAAAATTAATGGCAGGGTAATTGGTTAAATACAGGGTGTTTCCGGGCTGATGATACAAACTTTCAGGGATGATGGAGAAGGGCACATGTATCAATTTGAGATAAGGAACCCTGGTCCGGAAATGACTTAGTCGAAAGTTATAAGCGAGAATCGGTGAATGAAGATGTAATACTATTATTACCTGCACAAGTTTCACAAGCTGCTATATTCGCAACAGTTGTTCAAAGTGGCGTCCCCCAGCTTCACTACAGGCAGGACATCGTCGCACAAAGTTCTGGCGTACCTGTTGGAACATCCCCGGGGTCGTTCGAACAATGTCACAGGCGACGATTCTTGCCAGGAGATCCTCTTCAGTCTACGGGTACGCCAGAACTTTGTGCGACGATGTCATGCCTGCAGCGAACCTGGGGGACGCTACTTTGAACAACTGTTGTGAATGTAGCAGCTTGTTGTATTGTGTTGTATTTGTTTTCTACTGTGCAGTGTTAACTCTTGTAGCTCGTGGCGCGCTGTGCTAACCACTCCGCCACGAAAGTCGGCATATGCAATAATGTAGTTGCAAAGTTTGATATAAGGCCACTTTAGTCTGGACCTACAGTTTTATAAAGGTAATGAACCATCGAAGTAACTTCCAACGGGTATTATATCCACCACCGTTACAAATCGACTACCTCAACTTTGCAGAATGTGTCGGACGCCGTGGCGGAGTGATTAGCAAAGGGTTCCGGGTTCGAATCCCGGCCTGGGCAATCTTTGTGATCAATCTCAACATATCATCAATCTTCGCGATTAAGCAAAAGTGGCAGAAATACGAAATAAAATAAACCAAACCAAGTCAACCAATCAGTCAGCACTTTGCAGAAGAGATTGACTGAGTATGCCTTTATCTGTTGAGAGACAACTACAACGCTCACCGCTTCGAAAATCAACCGTGAAGCTGAACAAAACAATTGCCTGTCGACTTAAGAAGGATATATGCTTGAGAGCGGTTACCTTTCCCGTACTTCTCCGCTCATGATACGAGCCTACCATGGTTCAATGCCGACGACACCTTGAAACATTTTTTTCTCAATTTATCCAGAACCGAAAAGGCAATTTGCAGAAACTTGCGGTCATCGAAATTAGATCCAATTTTATCGTTATTGTGAACCGAGGCGTCGAAACCAAATACGTACAACCGATGCAATCATCACACATGTACACAATAGGCCTTTTATCGATGATGTGAGCAAATCGTTCGGTTGAACTGCCTCGCTTTCCAAACATTCCGCTTCATACTCGTCGATCAAGGTTACAACCGACATAGAACTAATTTGCATTGTAATATAGGGACATTATGGTAATTTGATAATGCTAGGAATGACTAACCATTACTAAGTTTGAGCAATGCCGTGTATGTTTTCACATATCGTTACGTGACCTTTGCGTGATATGTGTGCGATTTAAGTCGTGGAGGAAGCCTTTTTAACAGGTACGTATTCCGCTATTTCTATGGTTATTTCGCGTCTCTTTCTTACTCTAGGATAATCGCGGCCGATGAGGATGAATGATGATGGAATAGATACGGTACGTCCGCGCCTTATACAGATGTTCGAACCTACGTTCACTTTTGTCTTAGCGTGCTAACGTCATGAACGATTAGTTTGTCTCTGTTATGTTCAGACTGCAATATAAAGTGAAATTGAAAACGCGTGTATGTACTCCAGTATCCTAAATCTGAAATCGAACCCAGGACCTTTCTATTGCCTTCAAGATGACAGCGTTAACCAGATTTGGGGAGTAGCGTAACGTAAGAACTATTTAGGTACTTGCATTACTAACATGTTACTACTACTTTGGTGCCTGCATTACTAACTCGCTATCGAAATTACAAGAATAAGTACTCCTTTACTTAAGTTCTGAATTTATCAAGGTAAAGTAGAGTGCTTATGTACCCAGTCGAAACATGCAGTGTGTTCTCGGCCTTTGCCAATAATAACGTTTACACTTTGATGAATATTTGTGTATCGTTTCTAAAGATAAAGCCAAAGTGCATCGAATGATGCTGTTTTTGATGCACCTTCCTGCACCATTTTCGATGATGCACTAAAACATTTGGTCCGAGCTGCGGACATTATGCATTTTGCTTTCAATTCTCCTGTGTAGATTCCAGATCGATTCCACTAGGGAACAGCCATTTTGTATCCTGTTAGCGAATATGTGTTCTTAACTAATTTCGGCATTTGCCACTCATTTTTCTCCATCACGTACCCTTTTTGAGATATATATATGGCATCATATATTAATTACCACTGAATGCCGCTTTTCTTGTAATCTGTCTACACTGCAATCTGTTTGAGTGCCAAATCATCATGTAGCTATACCTTCAGTGGTCTCTTTATGTGTTGGTATGTAAAGTTTATTGTAACCCTGTTTGCTACAATAAAGGATATTGATATATATCGTAACAAAAAAACACGCAGTTTACAGCTTTTGATTTGTGCAGTAACACAGTGCTGTGATAAACTGTATCGACTGAAAGAACCCCTTAACTGTGCATATCAACCTAACACATTTCTGACGAATGCACTGCAAAATGTCAATGTAAAAACATCACAGATTGTGTCAAGACAGTGCACCGACTGTGCATTTGTTATCGCTGGGAGATCAAGACCGCCCATGTGCCTCACATGGTACATGTCATAGTTGTGCTGTAACACTAAGAGAATGGTTGAATGGTATTAATTCAATGCCTTTTGATGTATCTATGATATGGACTGAACCACGTGAAAGATTGTTATTTTTGTCGCGCGTGGCTATTGAAGATGGTACCACATAGTGAGGGATTCCCAATTCCTAAATCACTATCCACCACACTGGAATTGAACATTTCCCGTGACAAGGAACGTTCTTTCAAATATAAATCATAGTGTTAGATAGGAAAAGGTATGTAGGCTAGTTTTTTGCACGATAAATCTCAACCTTTTATTTCATCTGGAAATTAATTGAATAGCAACACCAGATATCAGCTCACCTGTTACAGAACTCTGACACAGCCAATGTTGCCAGCACACTTCATAATTTCAAAAAACTTACTTTTTTTATGAATATGGTATGATTAACCCCATAATTCGTCTGCAATGCATAGAATTACTCCATCTCTTGATGTGCCTTCATGGCACGGTGCTATATGCCCGGGGAACTTTACCTTCTTTTTTTACCTTTTAAGCATAGAATGCATAAAAATGTGTCGTTTTTTATCAATTCTATAAATACCCACAGACACACATCGAAAATTATTGCAAGCAACTCCATACCTGTCTTTTATCCATGCTTTCCTTCTCTTCGTAGATTTTTTTTACACCTTACAAGCTTTTATTTCATACTGGGCGTTCATGCATAGAATTATTTTCGTGTTCAATGTTTAAACACCGGGAATTCCTTGAAATCCGGGAATTTGCGTGAATTATACTGGAATTTTTCTCCGTAGACGTGAAGAATTGCAACTTTTATTAATCCAAATCCCATTGAATTTATACATATTTATTAATGCTCTGAGGCAAGTTTTTCACAGTTTAGTTTTTTTATCGACGAAGGAAAAATAAACTAAATATGCGTGGAAAATGAAAGAATTCTCTCAGTTCGTTTGCTTTGTCAGTGTCCTTTGCATAACAATCTATCTGAGGGACTGAAGATTATTGCAAGATAAGATATCTTGAAGTTGATTAGGTAAATTGGAGTTCGAAATTCTTATACAATTAACAAATATTAGTAGATTAGTATATCCCATAACATTTGTGACTTGTGTTTGTAGATGTATTTCGAGTCTGAGTATGTGCAATGGCAAATGTCAACTTCACACTTTGAATTAAACATTTTAAATATATGTACCGTTTAATTGAATTGAATTAGAATTTTTGGATCAATTGGAATCGCACAGACCCTTTCTTATATTGTTAATACGTATATGTATTTGTGTGAGCGTTGAGAGGCGATAATACGTAATGCTGAAATACAGAATACATCTGCTCGTACTATTAAATTTTTGGAAAGTTAACCGTGAAAACCGGGAATTATACTTGAATTTTATCAAAGTCCTAGAGTTGTTAAAGAATATTCATATACATAAATAACTAATACAAGGGTCATGGCTCTATCGTTTTTTGTACAAAAGTTAAGTACGTTCAAAGTATCGGTTGCGTGACTTTTTGGGCACCCTGTATATCTCGAAAATGTGACGTCATACACAAATTTCGAGACACTCTCTGATTTCCTCGCACCGAAGTTAGTAAAGATCCAGGATACAGGAAAAAAACTTGAAATTTGATCCCTAGTGTTCTCAATTAAACAATATTTCTGTGGCGCTGATATTACTGTACACTGTAGATACTACCTGTGCATAAATATCGACAGGAACAGTTGAAAAGATAAGTTTTGAGTCTATTTCACGGACATAAATCATAATTTATGCTAACCCTACAGTTAAAAGTTGAATCCGAAGTAATGAATGCCTTCTCTGGACCCTTTGAATTTCTTGGTTGTATTATTTCATTTATTTATTTAAGGACATGACACTACAGGCAAATGCCCATTTACAGTGTCTTGTATTATCACATTGTTTGTTACACAGAGTATGCAATCAATAGAATCGATAAGGTACAATAATGATAATATGTGTTAAAGTAATATAGTAAAAGTAGCAACCTGACAAGTGAGGTTAACCCTTACTCAGGATATGACAAGAATAGTAACAGAGAAAAATAAAAACAACCAAAGAAAAACTTATGAGCCACACATTACATATGAATGATGAGGTATAGAAATAATGATAGGAACTAGCAAAAAACTGGCCCTTACCATTAATTCTTTCACCTAAACAAACCAAGTATGTAGGTACATAGAAAATGACTGAACTTCTAAATAACGTCAATTTCCATTTTGAGCTTTCGTAAGCTTTGGAAGATGTCCACCTTATATGATTTGGTAATTTCGTTGTACAACCTACACATTTTCCGAGTGGGTGCCACAATGGCTGACTTTGTTAGAGCTCTCGGTACTTGAAACACCTCTCTCCGCGGTCTTACCTTGTTATGTGGTATATAAAAAGAGATTTCTGAGAGCAGTTGACAGGAATCTAATGAGTTGTTTAGAAGTTTATGTAAGAATAGCAATTGATGTATATTTCTTTTATCGTATAGGGATTGTACTTGGAATTGTTTTTTTAGGGTGTCATAAGCGTATTTGGGGTAAACGCAGTCTTTTTTCAGTTTTTGGAATCGAAGGAACTTCTTTTGTACATTCTCAATTCTGCTGGTTTCATTTAGGTTTAGTGGGGACCATACGATAGACGCGTATTCCAATTTCGGCCTTACGTAGGTATTGTACAGCATTTGGAATGTTTGTCTTCCTGAAGTCGTTCCCCATTCTCATTATAAACCCAAGGATTCTGTACCCTTCTACCACAATGTGTCTTCAAGTCCACTTTATGTCCGGATAGGCTAATCGGGACCGGGCTTACGGCATAAAATGGAATCCGTACCACTGTGCAATGTGCTTCCACTTGATTTCGAACCTGGCACCCTTTGATTACAAGGCGACGACGATACCACCAACGCCATCGGGGAGGCCCTCTGGATCCTTCGAATACAAGGCTACAGCGTTAACCGCCTGGGAGGTCCAGTACTATGATTTTTCCTTCTATACCATTAAGGTAAGGTACTACGTTTTTGTTTAAGTATGGTATTTCTTCACCTCATAACACGACAAGGCTATTAGACAAGCGACGTACGCCGGCAGATAAGTGACGGGTCGCCGAAACAAAAGGACAAAGCTTACGCAAGAGTGAAACACCCTTGAAGGCAGAGGACACGGGAGAGAAGCTGAGGTCCATGAACTACGAATCTCCAAAATATATATAATTGAACGCTTTGAGTTGGGAAAGACCGCGGAAGTGTGGAATCTCTTTCGGACATCGAGAACGCACTGGATGGCAAAACGCTCACATCTCGTGTCGTTGATAACTACGTTATTACTCTCTGGAGTTCGCTCTTCCTGACGTCGATGGCGGTTTTGCAGTGTTTTTACGCTTCTTTTCGGAACGGCATACTTTGAGATTATATTTTCGTTGCTCCAGTTCCCAGCCTCCAGGCGTTGCCACATATCTTCTGAGGCATCGAGGTTTCGTCTGGTTATGTGCGAATTACCATCCTTGCGCACTCGTGAATTGTTGAAGCGGGGTCTGATAGGGTATTCGGGTTCGAATCACGGCATGGGTGTTCTGGTGAGTGTCCCTTCACTTTCAGTTTGTGAAGCACTTTTTGGACACTTGCAAAACACTTTTTCTATGGAAGTGGGTTTAAATGATTGAATTACTTCGTTTTTTGTCACTTTTGGCTAAGACCAATCCATGGCTGACCATCCTGATCCGTTTCCTTCAGATCCATCTTAATATTTTTATTCCATTTTCGACTTCACCTTCCGACAAGTCTCTGATCACCAGGTTACCTAACAAGAACCTTATAAAATGTTCTATTCTCTCCCGTGTGTGCAGCCGGCCTCCGTGGCGGAGTGGTTAGCACATCGTGCTACGGCGCCAAAGGTCCCGCGTTCGAATTCTGGCCTGGGCAGGGATGTTTGTAAGTCTCCATTCATCAATTTCATAATGTTTTCACTCATCCTCATCTTGCAAATTATCCAAAAGTGGCACAAAAGGCGAAGTAAAATGAAGCAAATCAATCTCTCCCGTGTGTGCTATACGAAGTGTAGTATATATGTGCCTATACGCAACGATACTTATATAATTATGCATTGTCTGCAAACACCATGCTTATAATATCTTCAGATAAAACAACAGAAATTTGTAAAATGATCAAAGGTTTAAAGATAAAGAAAGTGCCTTAACAGTTACCGCCACAGAATCCCTGCTGGCCCTGTGATGTGATTAACACCACACTTCAGTAGCTTTTACTATACTTTTTTGAGTACGCTGTTGACAATACAGCATGCTGTTTTCTGTTTGTAACACTGTTACGTATAATGATACTGAAGCATTTTTGTTTGTTTATTTGCAGGAGGAACACTATTCCACCAACACCTCTCCAACACAACACCATCGAACATCATCAAGTACATCAGCTATAAATCAACATGTCGCCATCAGTATTGTGCCTTTTGTATGTGGCTGTGTCGTTGTGCTGCATGTCGGCGGCGTATTCCGGAAAAGCGGTAAGTGTTTCATCTTTTTCTGCTGTGTTTTTGATCCGTACGTATGCGAACTGGACGTCTGACGACTGAGAGTTTGAAAGGTCCCGTTGTAGAATTCATGGTAAAGCATAGGAATCGTAAAGATGAATAGCTTCCCCAATGGTGTAGTTGTAACGTCCTCGCCTTGTAATCAAGGGGTCCCAGCCAGGTTCGAAACCCTATGGATGGACAGTGGTTCGGATCCCTCTTTAAACTTAGGTTCAGTCCCGATTAACCTTCTGTTCAGAAAGTGGACTTGAAAACCAACTCAAACAAACTGCAATCGGAGCAGTTCGGTATCCCTGTCCATTTTATGCACAGGTAGGGCTAATCGGGACTGGAAACTCCAGTATAAAGTGAGATCCCAAGTAGTACGTGTCTCCACCAGGAATCGAACCTGGCCCCCCCCATTGATTACAAGCCGACAGCATTACCACTATGCCATCTGGAAGACCCTGTACCCATAGCCTAAATTTATGTTGAGGACCTGTAACATTGAAACTACGATTCAACCTGCATGAAGTGGCTAAGGATAGCTACTGCACCTGATATCCTATACACCCTGTGTTCCACGACACCATGTATATATTTTAGGCGCGTAATATTATAGATGTAAAGACAAAGATGTATATGAAGAAAATGGGTCTACCATGTTGTAATACATATTTGTAATACACAATATTTCAAGAATATGAGTTCATTTTGTAGGGTCGTTAAATATTTGTACAAATTATTGGTAGTTCTATTACAACGTATGGGATTTAAGAAAGGAGACCTCGTGGGTCTCCTTGAAAGCACACTCTCTTGTGCAAACGTAAGAAGAGTTTGACGTCATCGCCTGCAGAGGGAGTTAGTTTCGTTCCCCACATTTACATTTTCACTGTAGTAGGACCGGTGTTACTTTTAGCCTCCAATAGTATGAAAGTGCGGGAACATTGCAAGAGTATGCTCGTCTGATTGGCTGTTCCATCTATCTGCTGTGACGTGTAGGAAACACGTTCCCGTAAGGACCAATCACATCGCCTGCTTGGTAAATTAATAGCTGGACAAAGCTGGAAGGAGGAGAATGCGCGAGAAACTAGTACTTGTGAAAACCAACAAGTCTGTGCCTCCACAAAACAAAACACTGCGAATAATAACAGGCGCAGATAGATACGTTCCCAACATGCATATTCGGGAAATGCTCGATAAGAAACTCTATTCGACTTCATGTAGAGAGAGAAAATCAAATTTTGGATGAAGCAACCTCACCAGCCAAATCCTACAATTCACAGCATAGGACGAAGGGTCAAAAGAAGACATATGCAGAAAATGCCGCGTTTTGATCAATAATATTATGCAAGTAAATGTACCATCACATAAAGTCAACCAGCATCTCCTTCGGTCAATATATCGATGGGTGGCTAAAGGCAATAATCAATGTATCGTGTTAAATATAATAGATACTATCAATTAATTATCTCCATCTAATTATAGCATTAGGGTCTGCACCTGTGTACATCTGACTCCTGTCATGCAATGCGTACATTAGAGATTATCTTATGCTTAATAGCCTGTCCATGTATCATAGGGAAAAATTTCCTGGTAGCAAGACAGTTGTGTGAAAGGAGGGACTCGTAAAGAATTTCTGCGCAGCAAGCATAAGGCCAACATTCATAACTCGAAGGCAGAGCATCAAGGATGATGAAACTTGAATCCAAATTAAACCGCCATCTTGGTTGGTCAATAATTGATGTTCCAATAAATGTTGTAATTGTCTCAACTTGGCTCAGCATGCCTTGCTCCAGTAGTCAATATTTACCACCAGTGTTTTTTGTGTTCGTTGATCCAGAGTCAGCAGCCTTTCTCTTTTCTACAGAATCCTTGAAGCAAATCTTTGCAGCACGACAAGACGCTATTCGAAGTCTCCTGAGGTGGCGAAGGGACTCTTTGCGTGTGTACTTCTGTCCGTACATACAAGCAGATCTGTATAAATGCAACGGCCGTATCATCGGCAGAACAATGACACTGTTAGGTGCAGCGACCGTCTTCTGTTTGAACAGCTCTCCAACAAACAACAACATTGGTGGTAAACTTGAGAAATTGTCTTCCTTCTCCAACCTCGTTGTTGATTTAAGTTCGGTCATGCTTCCGAAAGGCAGGTAATGTGAGATGTCTATTAACATGTACGTACTTGTGTATACTCTGAGTCGAATTGAGTTAGTGGAGGGTTGTTTACCCTCTGGTGACTGACCTCGATGTGTTTGAACCTTCACTTCGCTATGCTCCCAATGGCTTCAAGTGCTTCTCGCAGTTATCGCCAAATATTTACATCATAATTAGAATGGTCTTGTTGATCTTCTGTGCATGCTGAATTCAATTTTACTTTCTTTTACGGAGGCATGGTGATGTCTGAGAGCTCAGCATTGTTGACTTTCGTCAGCATAGACGTCCGGAGGATTTTTTACAGGGAGGGGCAAGCAAGGTAATTTTTTTCCAGGGGGAGGAAAGGACACACATTTTCCTCCAAAATAGTGATGCCCTCTGAAAAAAACACTATTTCAATCTGAAATTATCATGTTTCTTCAACGAATTTATAATAATTAACATAAATTACTGTGATTGAAATGAAACTGTGTGAAATATATAATTTTTAGGTACATTCATTTCCCAGGGGGGGGGGTCATGACCCGCCTTGCCCTCCCTTCCGGACGCCCATGTTCGTCAGTCATTGTCGTCTCCTGTGGACAAATAACGTGAAGATGGATGGCCTGCGTTCTGATATGGTTGTTACTTTGAGACAGCACCATCATTTATTAACTTACAGTTCGTTACCCATCTACAGCTAATAGTAGAGCGACGTACAACAACATTCATTCAGAAATGAAATTTGAGATCGCAAGTTTAACCAAGAAACGGAATAGACGCAAAGGAAACTGCCTAATAAGCTAAATCAGCTGGATAGAATGACAAATTAGAATTAAAAACAAGCATACGCAGAGTGGCATAAAGGGTAAAAACCAAACTGAAGTTATGGAACCAAGCACAAGGGAAAGCAATAGGTGCGCTCGAGTTTCTCTATCGTTATATCTTATCGTTTTACTCTTCCTCCTAATGTCTTTGTTTTCCCCTTCCTCTCTCTCTCATTCTCTCTTTCTTTATACCTTTTTTCGTCTCTCTATGCATTTTAAAGTTTTTTCCTCTTTTCTCATTTCTGCTTCCCCTCCGCCTTCTCTCATTCATTATTTCTCCAATTTTCTGTCTCCCCTTTCAGTAATTTTCTTCTCTTTTTCGTTATCTCTTTATTCACTTCTTTATGTAACTGCTATTCCATAATTTGCCGCTTAGCATGTCAGGTAGAGAGATTGCAAGACTCTGAAAATATCCAACAGCCGCTTCAAGTGAACAACCATAAAAAACCCATATCACCACTACGGAAGCTTGCGAATATCTGTATCTTTTAATATGTATTCATGAATGTCTGTCATACGACGGTATACATGTTTTCGAAATGGACAACCAGCAGATATTGAACTGTGTCGTCTGCAGTGATTGAAGTGGAAATTACTAGCTGAGGTCGAGTCTTGAGGTTATCTGAGTGGATGCTCCTATGGTTTAACATCGTGAGGTAGCTGGAGGGGGGGGGGATGCTTTGCTTGCTGTTATCCCCACATCCCCCTTTAAGCACTGTAAGCTTTTTCACCATACGCATATGTAAGTATGCAACAGGTGCCTGTTTTCTGTAGTCCTAAAGCGCAACTGGATTTTTACTTCGCCTTGTCCCACAGTAAAGCCAATGATTCACGTTCATTGCTGAATCCGCAAGTGCTTCAGCTATAAATACGGTGTGATGACTCTTTTACTTCGAACCCAAAAACCTCAACGACGCTCCTTGGAGCCCATCGTGGCTGCGAGGTGACGCACTCCGCCTAGAGGCAGGTCACCGCGGACAACTTCCAAGCACTGACGCCTTCGTCATTCGTTTCATCCTGTCCCAAAGAGCGTGACTGTTAACTGCATGCCTCCATATCAACGAATCAATTCGCTGCAACGACTCAGGAAAGCCTCGAATTACGTTATTGGGACAAGGAAGTCCTTGGCCAATCGCTTAATTTTGAATTCACTGAACCTCAACGCTGACTCCGAGGGAAAGTCTTGCAAGGCCGGTGGCTTTGCTCACGCTATCGGTTGACCTGTCTCAATCAACAGAGGGTAACTATACCATGGGCATATACATTCAGACATTTTGTAAAGTACGCATTTCTGTACCTCCTCACTATGGCATTTATAAAGTTAATGGCAGTTTGAAATCACACCTGTATTGTAACTCTTATAAAAATGCAATCGAGCCATCCCAGGTTCGGTTCCCGATGGGAACATTAAAGTTTCGGTGCTTACCTATACCGCATTTGTTAGAACCTGTCCCGTTTCCCGCGCTAGGGAGCGCTCGACAGTTTTGGTGCCAATGAGAAACGAGGAAAAAATCGTCTGCTGGACAGCGAGGAGCGAATGGAAGCCAGAAGAGAGGCGCTTACGTAGACTGTTGCCACGTTGCGTATTTTAATTGGCTGCCTGGCTTTGACTTTCTCCAGCACCGAGAAAAGCCAGCCATCAGCTAGCGCGGGAACCGGGACAGGTTGTAACAAACGCGGTATAGTATTGATGCCTGAAAGGTTGTGGTGACTTTTCTCTTTTAGATTGATTGGTTTCCTTTATTTTACTTCGCTTCTTGTGCCACTTTTGGCTAATTTGCGAAGATGGGATGAGTGATGATATGATGAATGAACACTTTCAAAGATCCATGCCCAGGCCGGGATTCGAACCTGGAACCCCTGGCGTCGTAGTGCGATGTGCTAACCACTCTGCCACGGGGGCCGGAGAGGTATTCAAGCAATAGTGGCAGGAAATTTGATGCAAATTCTGTCCTTTATCGTTTCGTGGCAGTTATGGGAAGTATTCGTATTACGTAAACGTCAAACTCTCAGTAAATCGTCTCAAAAGTTGAAAACTGAAGAAAAATGCATAGTCAGGCTTTCTTTGCGCAAAACTAATGCGTCAGGTTATGACAGTCTTGGAAATTTTAGTATTCACAATATAGATGTAACTTAGTGGTTGTTTCTGTAATGAGCTGGTTTCTACAAAACAAAAATTTCTCTTGAGTTACCTAAGGATGGTTAATTTCGCTGGAAAGCAATTCTTAGATTTCAGTGGGATTCTAATCTTGAATTCCCAGGGGGTTTGGATCCCGGCATTTGTATTCTTTGTGAATGTCCTTTCATTAATTTCATCATATGATCACTCATTCTCATCGTCGCGGTTAAAAAAAAGGAATAAAAGAGGCGTAAATAGCAAATATCAAATGAATATCTTGAATTCGTTACCCGGATCGACTGGAATTCTTCCAGGAACCGTGAAAGATTAGAATTCGTTTAGCTTTTGTTCAAGTTGGCACTCGGTTTTGTAGATTACGGCACATGCTTCTGTTTGGTAATTGCTTCCAACAGCCACACTCAACTCAAGCAACGTGAGAAATGAGATTCCATTCGTGTCACTTGCTGCAAACATATTGCAAACTTGCATGCTCTGTCTTCACCTGAGGCAGATGGGTGCTCCTGCGCATCCACCTCCAATACTTTCACCACCAGAAGAAGAGGCCTGTGGCTTGCGGAAGAGGTGGATGGAGGAGACGGTCGTCAAGCGCAGGGATTCCAAGAGTACAAACAAACATACGTGCCTGTCTGCTCCAGTTAGTGCCACTCGGTGTTCGGTCTCCAGACTGCACGTGATGATTTCTTACGCAAGACGAAAGCCTCTTGTACTGATTATGGAATCACGAAATCTACGAGTGTCTGTTCTTCAAGACTGACTTCCTGGAAAAACCTTAGCTTTGGGGCTGAGAGATCGTCTTCAGGAAAAGATAGCTGAGTGCATGTGATAATATCTCGCGAAGTCAAGACCTTGGGGCATCCATAACTGTTTCACATTCTACCACGTGGGAGCTGGTTGTAGTGTGTAACAGGCAAAGAATAAAAATTCAACTAAAGATGCCATAAATGTACGAGTTTGGTACGAATTGTATCATTCATTGAGGAAACAGATCCCTGTTGAGTTGAGATTCGGGTAATTTGGATTCGAAAATTGTCCACAGAGCCCATAGAATCGTTCCCAATTTGCCGATCTCCGTGACAGTGGTTATCACAGGACGCCAGGGGTGCCGGGTTCGAATCCAGGTCTGGGCATTGGTGTTCTGAGTGTCATCAATTTCATCATATCATCAGTCGTCATCAGGTTCACTATTAGCCAAAAGTGGCAAAAAAGTGAAGTAAAACAAGCCAAATTAATTCACAGCAAAAACGTCGTCGCAAATTGCTAAATGTCATTTCTACTGTTACGGCGGCCGATCCTAATGCTGTCAAGGGGAGCGGGGAAGCGACCAATCCAGCACGATAAGAAACCCAGGAGCTAGTATAACGAGGTTCACGTAGTACTTCTTCCCGCCGCGTCGTAACTCTCGACTCCACCGCTGTTGTCTGGTTGGTCAGCGACGTAATTCCCGTTCCCCGCTTCCCTTTCCAGAACTGGGACCGACTGCCGTAAGACTAGAAAATAACTATGGTGAGCGATTCCGTGTTTTTCGCTACTCCGCCTGGTTCTGATGTTTCTACTAACCCAATCCTCTTTTTAGGCACATTTTTATCCATATTATCTACTCCAATGGCAATGTCAAGGAGAGGGGACATGGCCCACTCAAATTCAGGTTCGCCCACCCTGTGATAAAAGTAAAATGAAAATGGATAATGATGACTCGAAACTTCTGAGGATTCGAATCCAGGATCTCTAATTTCGAAGCGCGCTCAACTAACCTCTCGACGATGGTCGTCCGCAATATAATAGGATTACATTTTACTATTAACTGGGTTATAATTTATAATGCATTACACCTTGAACTGTAGGGCCTCACATATTCTCGATCTCGCTCATCCTGGTGTTGATGTGGTCAGCACCACGCCAAGGCCTCGTTTATCCATCAGACTTGCCGCAGTGTACCCATTTATTTAAGGCTAGATGAACCCCAGAGCCGCTTCATGCAGCGACATGGCTGCAGAATCGAACACTGGTCTCCTCCGTAGCAGTCAAGCGCCCTGCCGTCTAGACCACCGCTGCTTTCCGTGAAATGTAATCCAACCTAAAATTAAGACTTTTTCAATGCAACACTTGAATTTGTATCTTTCACACTCCAAAATTTAAGCTTCCTATTATTGAAAAAATAAATCTTTACAGCTAGCCGGTAGCCTACCCACCACTAGTAATTCTTCATTCTAGGTCGCATTCCCTCGCAATGACAATTTGTCTTCCACAATATTCAGCAATTTCATCATGATTGTCTGTATAAGTATCTTACAGAATCATACATCCTGTTGAGTATTACACTTGGTATAGCCCTTGAGGTAAAACTTAACACACCACTTTCATCCACAGATACCCCATGTCCATTTCTTGCACAAAGACAAATCGAGACAGGAATCTGATTTTGAGCGGTTCTCATGCAGAAGGAAGTAAGACGACTGTAGCACATGAACTGCACGAGAATGAGTTAGCATTGCGACACCTATTTGATCTGTCCCTGACGTCAGCAGTCAAAGAGCCCGTTGGTCATTTGGAGAATCTTCCTTTACCAAGATCAAATTTGCAAACAACGGAGATTTCCAAACAACAGCCTGTGCGGAGGAGGAAGAAAGACTTGTCACTAGAAAATTTGCATACTTGCTTTCGACAGGCGATGCAGTCTTGGTTTCTGTAGGCAGGAACTTATCTACAGAACCTTACTGCCATTTGTCATGTTTGAATGTATTGTTGTTCAGGGAAGATGTTTGAGAGTTTTCCAAATGAAATTGATGAAACACACATGGACAGGACACAACACAAGCCTTATGGAGGATTGCTTGTGGACCGTTCTTTGTTTTTCGCTACTCCACCTGGAATTTGTAGCATTTTTTCCCTGGTGCTTCTTAAAACCCGACTAGACTGAGAGACTGGCTGAGAGTCCAGACGGCAGAGCCTCCTTAGTCTGCAAAAATGTAGCCCAGGGTGTACTATGTGGAAGTGTAATTGGCACTGGAATGGTCACTTCTGTGCAAATTACTAGGTAACAGGCAGAAAGGGGGCAACGTTAAGAAACTGTTGACATTTCTACGCAAGTGACGACGTTCTTGTGCGTGGTATAATAGCTAACAAACTACCCGTCTATTTACTGAAGTGAAAGGGGTCCCGGATTAGATACCCGGTAAAGGCACATAGTTGTTCGGATCACCATTTAAACTGTAGGTCCAGTCCCGATTAGCCTTTCTGTGAATGAAGTGCACTTAAAACAATAATTCGATCAACCGATTTACGCAAGGGAAGACGAATTTTGTGGGTGGTAGAAGAGCTAACAAACTCAATCACACGAAGCGAAAGCTGAGATGGTACCGTTTTAAGCAAGGTCATCTGTGCTTCCTATCACTTTCTTGGATATTTCCTTCCGCCGTTATTCTAAACAGTGTTCCCAATTAAAAACCGACCAATTATCTTAAAACATAACTTATTCATAGTGTCTGCGATGAGGGTTTTGCACAATTTATGACTATGTTTTTCAAAAATGTATTTTAATGTAAAAGATTAAGTGGAATGCTCTCAAACACTTTCCTTAGTGCCTGCCTAAAGCGGATGATGTTCTTCGTACCATTTCAAATGACGTCACAAGAAGTTAACAGTAACGTCGACTATTAATCACGCACATAATTGGGTTGAATTATCTGCGCAAGGTGCTTGTGTATCAAGTAACGTAACGGATCCTCACGATGAGCTCTTCCGAGGCTCACAACCGGTCAGCTGACGACCAGTTTCTGCCAGCTATGTTTTGGTCTGGATACCTCGGAACTTTCTCTCCGTTGCACGAGAGTTTTGGTCGGACATGACGTGAATCGCCTCTCTTGAAGTGCGATGACCTTGAGAAATCCCCCCAGCTCTCGGCAAGTCTTCCGTCGAAACTTGACCCGATGAAACCGGGCAGGAGAGTTGACGTTGGAAAGTGGAACGCTTACTACAAGTGCCAGAATATCTAAGCCCTTGGAAAATATATACCCTATTTTGCACCCAAAACCTTTCCATGGCGTAGCGTAATCGTTGTTGGAGGCACATAGTTGTTCAATTGAGTGATTTTGATATATGGGGTTATCAACACATAGGCTATTTTTGCCAGTCACACAAACTAAAACAAAATTGAGCACAGACCCGTGATAAGTAAATAAAAGATTTCGATTACAAAGTTTCTCACTCAATTTTCAAAACTAATTCATTCATTCTGTACTGTTTCCGAGGATAAAATATCCATATCTATTAAAAGCTGAGGCTGTAAAGGGGCACTCGGCACAAATGACAAATCCAGGACAGTACGACTACACGGAGGATTATATTGGCCGCGGGTCCAGCCGCCAGAGCTTCGTTGGCCTGAAAGCAGCAGTTAACCGGGGTGTACTACTTGAGATTGACTTTTCACTGCCTTGCCATGTCACCCTTTACACCCTACATAGTGGTTCGGATCCCACTTTAAACTGTAGGTCCAGTCTCGATTAGCCTTACTGTGCATAAAGTGGACTTAAAGCATCAATCCAAACCAATCAAATCCCACTTTAAATTCAGGTTTGCAGCAAGTCTGTTTCAAGCTTGCGACAAGTCTGTTTCAAGCTTGCGACAAGTCTGTTTCAAGCTTGCGACAAGTCTGTTTCAAGCTTGCGACAAGTCTGTTTCAAGCTTGCGACAAGTTTGTTTCAAGCTTGCGACAAGTCTGTTTCAAGCTTGCGACAAGTTTGTTTCAAGCTTGCGACAAGTTTGTTTCAAGCTTGCGACAAGTCTGTTTCAAGCTTGCGACAAGTCTGTTTCAAGCTTGCGACAAGTTTGTTTCAAGCTTGCGACAAGTTTGTTTCAAGCTTGCGACAAGTTTGTTTCAAGCTTGCGACAAGTTTGTTTCAAGATCGCAGCGAGTTTTCTGTGTTTTCTGGGAAATACTATGGTGTACGAGTACACCCAGAAGCTTCTGGTGCTCTCACCAAATGAACGTCACCACCAAAGAGGTCCGTAGACGCATATACAGATTACATCACCGTACCCACAAGGTTCAAAGCCACGAGAGATCTGGGATGGTCACTTCGATGACCGGACTCTCTTCGCAATGTCGTCCTTTCTGTTCTGTTTTCGCATTGAAACCGAAAAGGGCAAAGCCATTTAAAGCGTGACGTCATAAGCGATGTCCCATCAAACAATATTTTCGCCGTTGACAAGGCTGTTGTTTTGCCATCACGTTTTTTTTTTTCTCAAGGTGTACCTGAGCAGTGAACCTTCTAGAATTTCCTACATTGTAATTTACGGGCGTCCCCATCTGCAAGAGGAAACCCTCCCACAACATTTATCTCCGCGTTTCATCCTTCCTCGCTCGACACAAACGATATCCGTAATTGTGGATTAATACCACTTCAAGGTCACTCTTGTGTTCCGAAAACAGCTTCTACGAAGTGTCTTCACTTTCACTTTAGAAAAGGAGAAAGACATATATGGTCGGCAAGTTGGAAGTTCAGATTTAACGAGGACACTGGTCGGACCGCCAAGAGAAAACAAGTGGAAGAAGATGTGGAGAAGCTGCATTGCTAAGACCGTGCGGGAGGCCCTTGTCCTACATGAACCTTACGGTGAGGAAGAGATAATCATGGCTAGGGCTAGGAAGTTCATGGAACTTCTTTTCTGGACCTTTAAGACAATGGTAGATCTGGTGGTAGTGAGTTTTCCTTCAGTTAGAACCAGAAAACTTTGTTTTTAATTTGAATTCTTTGGTCATTTTTGGCTATTAGGTCATTTTCAGTAGTTTTTGTTTATCATCTTTTAGCATTTATATGCTCCTTCCCTCTTGTTTTTATTTGCCTCCCCCCCCCCTTTTTTTGAGGCATATTGCACAGTGGTTCGGCAGGTGTTGCCCCTTTGAGAACGTACCCAAATGTCAACATCATTTCTACGTAGTACACCTCGGTAACTGCAGTCTTGCAGGGAAACGAAGCTCTGGCGACTTGACTTCGGCCAAGATTGTGTGTTGTTCGTTTACAGCCTCAGCTTTTGGAGCCCATATAATGTGACGGGTACAAATAACCCAGGCTTACCGCAATGATTGCAGTCAATTGCAGTGGCTCGAATCCAGTTCTGATTAGCCCATTATGAGTATAAAGTAAACTTAATTCAAACTTTTAAAAGTATTATCGAATTTTTAAACTTTATTTTTTCCCAAAAATATCCATAATAATATATCCGACAGCCTGGCTGTTTACAGCGATGTTCAAGTTGGATTCACAATGTGAAGGGTTCCAGCAGAAAATATTGCCATATCCACATTATCAGTAATTTACTGCACCTTTTAATTGTGGTGCATTTTATGAAAATGGTACCAAAAACGTCAAAACTGAATTCATATCACCAATCACCCTGTGTTTTCCGTACTAATTGACCTAAGACTGTTTCCCAACGGTTTTTTTCATCATAAGATTCCCCAAGGCATAGTAGGTTGCACCACTTCTTGTGTTGCAACTTACAACGAATTCAAATTGGCACAAGAGTAGTGCCCAGGAGCTACAGCATTACCGGCACGGCAAGGTCGTCGAATGGGCTGCGGTCCCCAGACAAGAAAACAATCAAGGGTAATTTTGAACATAAAAATGAATTTTGTGAGAATTTGCTTTGAGATGCTTTTGGATTCCTGGAGGAAATCTTGTCATGTTCTTTAATTGTCGCGAAGTGATTTTTCTGGTACTAAGGCCCATCTTTTTCTTGTAGTTCCATATTTTCCCTTCATAGCTAAGACAAATATTGACGAATTAGTGTATCGTACGGTTGTATTATTGGTAAGGTATTGTGCTTGTTCACTCATTTCTTTTATCAAACTCATCCTAATCTTCACGATTAGCCTAGAGAAGTAGAAAAGCTATATGAAATAACAAGAAACGAATTGTAAATATTAGGACCTGCCTGTTCAAAGCTAAGAAACTTGTGGTTGTAATGGCTCTGAAACTGTAGAAGCGTAGTTTGGAGAAGCGACGGTCTTCTTTCTCAAGTTCTCTAACATCGACTGGAGTGGTTCTGGCGTGTGGTCATGTTGCAAAATCCCAAATGGGGTGTCAGCAAGGGTCTACTTAGAAGGGTCCATGGTTTCCGAACCTCCTCCCCAGAAACGACTTACCAAGTATTGAAATTAAGTAATGAAAATATACTTGTTAGCCTTTGTTATGTAATCGATGGTGCACAGTACTACTTATAATAATAGTATACATAAAACACTAATCAGGAACTTTATTTATCGTCAACTAGATCTAACATCCTTTCTGTTATTGAATTAATATTCAATTCTTTATCTTGTTTACATTAATTTCCTTGTCAGGGCACTTGTTTTTATGTACTGTTATGTATCTATTCTTTACCATCTTTTTAGGGGTCCCGGGTTCGAATCTTTGCCTGAGCATGGGCGTTCTTTGTGAGTGTCCCTTCATCAATTGCATCTTCATCATCGCGATTAGACAAAAGTAGCAAAAAAGCCACGCTAAATAATAAATCAAATTATACATAATCATTCTTTGATATATTCGTGTAATAGAAGCAATGCAACATTAATTTTTCACATCGCGCTACGACGACAGGGGTTCCGGGTTCGAATCTCGGCCTGGGCATGGATGTTTGTGAGTGTCAGCTCATCAATTTCATGATATTAACACTCATCCCCATCTTCGCAAATTAGTCAAAAGAGACACAAGAAGCGAAGCAAAATAAAGCAAAGGAACCAATCAACATTATTTTTTTACATTATTATGAATCCACCTAAAAATTATATAAATGTATTAATTTAATAATTTATATTATCAATATATTATTATTATTTGTGAGAGACTTGGTTCGGTCCCCTCTCTAAATGTATTTCTTGGCTAGATGTCAGCCCTTCTTCTTAGCTCTCCCAGCTACCATGCTTCTCAACTGAAAACCATGAAGAGAGTCCCGTGTGGCCTGCCATTACGTGCCAGTTAGAGTTGTCCCTCTTCAGCACAATTGCAGCGCCTCTTTGCATTACCAGAGCGCACCGTGTTGACCGATCCGTTGCGGTAAGCTAACCCAGCCGGAGATTGCCACTTGATTGTGAAGATTTCCTACGCTGACGGCATATCCCGTTGCCCGGATGGTCACGGGAATCTTCGTGGAGGAGGAAACAGGCTTCCTGGGAGAAACTGCAATTGGCCCAGTGATTCTCATCCTCTGCGCCGAAGCGATGAAAGTGACTCAACAAAGGGCTGCGGGAAATCTAGGAAAACCCGAAGATGAAAGTGAAGGCGACTTTGTTTACCCTTTCGTTTTCTCCCATTGCAGCTTGGCTTCCTAGCTCCAAGATTGCAAATCCATAGACGGCTTGTTCAGGGCATTGTAAAGTACGTTGGTGTTGTAGATGACATCTTCCTTAGATAAGGGTTCCTGGAATTTTGATAAACTTAAGTGGAACAACTTAGCACTCAAGTTTACATACCACTAAAAGATGATGGAATTGTGAAATACGAGAGTCACAATTCTCAATGTCATTCGGAAATCTGGATTTCTATTTGGAACCACAAATTTATTAGTTTCGAGCGAGCAGATCTCAACATTGAATGTTGTTTCGTCCCACTTTAAACTGTAGGTCTAGTCCCAACTACACGAACTAGACTTTTGGCAATTTGGAAAAATTGGATGTCTGCTGGATGTTAAGAAGGGGGGATGTAGCTAGGAGCCGAATTCTAGCTTTCCAATTTCTTAAAATTGTTGCTCGTGTACCGAAGATTTCCTACTTGGACGCCTTACTGGAGACTAACCTAGATACCAAACTGGAAACGAACTTCCCCCTACATCGTGTCTTGCTTAGCAACTAGCATATCCTCCTGTTTAGTGTCAAGAGTTAAGTTGTCGACTTTCGATTTCGCCACAAAGTTCACGGGTTCGAAATCTCGAACCAAGCATTAATTTCAACCTAAAACTCATCTTAATCCTCACGATTAGCCGTAAGCACAATAAAAGCAACGCTAAATGAAAATACAAAGCAGTATCTGTGCCTGAATTGAGTGGCAAGAATTTCGAAGGTGTTGTTGATTAAGTTATTTACAAGGTGGCAATAGACTCTAATTGAGAACAGGGCCTCCCGATGGCCCTGTAACGTCGTCTTGTAATCAAGCAGTCCTGAGTTCGATAACCGGTTGAGACACATCTGTAGGTCCAGTTCCGATTAGCCTTTCTGTGAACTCAAACTCAACTTAAGAACGACGTGGCAACATTGTTATTTCGAAGATTGCAGTTGGCTATGCAATACCCTTGAACTGGTACGATACATCCTATTTGACGCGGAGAAAAATTGAAGAGTCTCTCAGAATTATCATCGAAGAGCCTTCATGTTGTCAAGATGCTGATGAATTGTCGAACTCACCTTGCAAGTTCTGCCACATCAGAAGATAGAAGTGGTTCCAATCCTCAGACAAAAGCAAGCACAAGAATACAGAGACGCCTTCAATAAAGTTTTCCCCTTTTCAGAAATTCTGCAAAGATTCTTGTTACCCCATCGGAGAAATGTGCCGTGTAGCAATGACCGCAGTTCCATTGACCCATTAAGGATCCTCTGGCAAGATTTATCGGGACCATTGTTTCATTCCGACATTGCAAGGACCGTTGTCTTTTATTTCCTCCGTGGGTGGGAAGAACAATCGCTCTGTCATGGGAGATACAAATGGTTCCTGCCACAACCTATGTTGTCTTGCGTGGACCCTCGACGGTGGTCGGTCGTAACTCATATATTTCTCTGTTTGCAGGACGTGATTTGTTTTAAATATGAACGTCAGTGCCATTACCAGCAGGTAGCATAGCCTTTAACAGCTTAAACACTATTAAGGATAACAATGTTACCAGTGTCATTCCCAACACATAGTGCGTCCCAGTTTATCTCTAAGTGCCAAATATTATTTTGCTGTGGTTCTCTGGAATATCGCAAAGCAAAAGTATATGCAAACAAGAAAATGTTGGTTCTTTTGGTCTCACTTTTTTGCAACTCTTGAGGGAGAAGTATTCCCCTTGTCCACTCCCTATGAACCCAATACAGATTATGCTGTTATGTATCCAGGTTCTTCAACAACTTTGGAGATCGGTCATATACTAATTAAGTAGGGCTACAATACCATTTTCCATGGCAGTCTTTCTCTTCGAGTTGTTGGACATAAGGCTTCCTCGTCTTCTAAAATCTATCCTATCTCGAGCCATTCTCCTTGCTCCTCTCTCTTGGAGATGATTGTCAGTGATAAATGTTGGTTCTCTTCTATTATTTGCTTACCTTCCTCTCTCACTTTCTGGTCTTGCTTCTAGCACTTGCTTTCGTGCTCTTTCTCCAATACTGATAGGTTTATCCATACCCTCTACTATTTCCTCAAACTGAATCTTCTTGAAGCTGCTATCTAATTCTATCTTGTCTCTACTTCTCTTCTGAGTTTGTTATCCTCCTCCTTCTTTGCATATGTTGGAAACTTAAGATTTCCGTGCCACAAAGCAAAGTTGGAGTGTTGGCATGTTTCGATGCACAACGTAACTAGAATGTTACAATCCTTTAAATCCTTTTCATGCACAGTTACTTGCCCAATACTCCTGGGGTCGGGAGATTTATTACTTCATCTGCTTTAGACCTGATGAAAATTCACACTCCGAAGAAATCCATTTACTTTTTTTAGTATTTAGTTACAGCAGAGTAACTAGTGTCCAAAATATGAGTGCAATAAAATATTCGCCATCCGCCATTTTGTTTTCGTTGGGGCCCTTTTTCTATTTCTCGTTTTAATATCCTACCCCTCTAGTTTTATCACAATTAAGGAACACATCCAAATGATTCCATTATGAAACAGACACACATGACAAAATATTAGAACCACAGTAACTTTCATTTTATTTTTAACAAACCTCTGTACAGCAAGAAAAATTATTGCCAATATGCCTCCATCAGTGAACCACATACATGACGTCATTAGACATAAAACTTTCCAATTAAACATTTTTGTACTATATAGAAATTTTTAAATGTTTAAATGTAACACGAGTGACAAGGGTGTAACAAACCTTTGTTTTTGTATCATGTCATATTGAACCTATCTTTTTCCTTCTCGGTATTCATTTAATATTCTTTGGATTTATTCATCTGTGACGTACGTCTTGTAGCTTTCCCGGTGACCAGTAATAGAGATCCTCTGGGTTTATTCCCCCCATGAATTTCTGGGATGATTCCGAGCCTAGGTATCGGGGGATACGATAATGGGTCCTGAATTCCAATTCTGTCGGATTTTGATTCGAATGCACTAACTTGAGCCACTTTTGAAAGATCAACAACTACTGCCGAACTCTCATCTCCTACGCTGTGTATCATTCTTTGATTCTTTCAAATTTCTGTTGCCCTTTTTCATAAACTACTAGACGTGATAAGTTCATTTATTCTCTCTTCAATTTAGCAGCATTGTCAGACTTCTTCCATGCCTGTACAGTGCATATTTACATTCAAAATCGTCTTTCCTCCTTTTCATTGATGTTTACCTTGCCAAATTCTTTCTCGTGTCCATTCAGTATTCATTTACTTTCCTAAACTCTCTCTGTCATGTCCATTAAACATGTATTTACCTGGGCAAATTCAATACCAAAGGCAGTATATACGTCGCTATCAGAATTTTAACACGTGCAGCGTACATTTCAAATGATTCCAGAAGATTCTATTTTCTCTAGATACGAGGGTCGTTCAGAAAGTAGTAGTACAGAAATACCAGCAAATTGATGTGGAGTTGTGCTTCAAATTAGTGTTAGGAAGGGGATCATTGCGTATCCGAAACTCGCACCGAACTGAATCACGAATTTAACTTCTACAAAGAGACATCCATTCAGAAATAGTAGAGTTTCGTTTTCCTAAACTAATATCCATGACTGCAATAGGAGAAATCGAGACAAGTGATGTGCATCCGTGTCTAGCATGATTCAACCAAGCTTCGAAGCGTTAAAGCAGGTGAACTGAACTGGAAAAGAAGGAGCAAAGCGTAATATTGCTGAGTAATTCCGTAAGGCCTGATGGAAAAGTAGTTCTACGCTGTAGTCATCCGCAGCAGAACTGCTAAATTTCCCACCCTATTCCTGCGTCCGTTACACCTAAATGGGAATCAGTTCTAATTCAATCAAATAGCTTGTCATTAGCCAGAGCCTCGTGGCAAACGCATTAGGGTCCGAGCAAGAAGAAAAGACAGGAAAAAACTAAAAAGAACAAGAGCGAGCGGAGAGAGTTGTCAGACCGGTAAGGTAGAACATTATGGTAATGGAGAACTTGATTTCCTTGCACGAGATTTTCAGCGGGAAGTTTATTGGACCACGAAGGGGCATGCCAACGTGGTACCTTCACGATTTTCATGTCCAGTTAAGAGTCAGTGACTCCATACCTATGAAAAAGTTACTGGTGGAGTATCTACAAAACTCGCTGCGTCCTTTCCGGAAGAAATTCGTATATATTGGTGACAGCAACCTCGATACACAAAAGCTTATGGGTTTCAATTATGGCTATTGCGCTCAACACGTTGCCAGAACTGCAGACGCGGAAATGCAGCACAAGGAAATACATATATGAGGATAGGCAAGAAAAGTATACTCACACTATAGCCTCTTAATGCTAAGCCTTGTCTACCAAGAGAAAGCAAACTGTCCTTGCACCCCAGCTTTGGCACCCAATCGCCGTCACTGTCTGTAGTGGTTATTAGTTGTTCATAACAATCACACTAAGGTGTGGTTTTTGCAACTGTACCATCTGTACCTCACAGATAGCATAGTGCCTAACGTTGTCGCCTTACCGAATTCTTGGGTGCGATTTCCGGTGGAGACATAACGTTGCGGTTCGGGTGGCACTATTATACTGTAGGTCCAGTACCGATTCGCAAATCTGAGTATAAAGTGGGTTTAAAACAAACTTTGCAAAACAATGTCACTCGATCAAAAGTTCAGATTCCTGATTACGTTAACATTCTACGGAGAGTCCCTTGTGATGTTATGACTTGTTATACTTTTAATTAACGATTTTCTTAAGCCGCAGCTGCGGTAAAATTGCGTAATGTCTGGAGCTGTCACCCCCACCTTGCCCAAATTCTGTCTACGTGTCATATTTGAATTACAAGACACTGTTGAGCGTATTATCAAAGACCGTAAGTGGTATCAGAATGTCCTTGAACAAAATGCACATCTTCCTGCTATTTCTGAACACTGTATCCTTGCACAATCCTAATAGCATAAATTTCCATTCACTGTTGATGTACAGATTGTGCCATGCCTTTTCCCGGGCCCGTGAAATGATACAATAATGATACAACTTCAGCTTTGTTATTACCATAAAGGAAATCATGATTAATTCATGGATTTTTTTGTTACCAGAAAACATATAGAGAGAATTCGAAATGCTTGATTTCCAGATCTAGAAAGGAAATTTCGAAAACCTCGTTCAGGTGCTGTCGTTGCATAAACCCTTCATACAATGTGTTGTCAAACAGGTGACTGTCGTAACTAGCGAATATTAAATGGACCGTACGATCTATTTCTTATGTAACATACATGTTTCCTTTGCAAGTAAGTGGAGGGGATATTATTAGTAGCAAAAAAAGGGCACGAAACTTTGGAGAGGGGGAACGGGTCATGGATAAGTGAGGAAACCAATTAAGGTCAGCTATCGAACTTCAGGTACCCGTTTCGTCTCCCAATCAAAGATTTCCTCCAAAACCCTGGTCTTTGGGCTTGGCGGGAAATAGTTGCATCCTCGTTTAATGACGTTCGGGCGAAAGTTACTGTTTATTGCGTTCATATTTTTGGAGCATTGTTTTTCCCTCCAGTTTTTCTTCTTTTATTTTTATTGTGTGTTTGTATCCTGTCATTCTATATTTTGCAGAAGGAATTGTACTTTCACACGTTCACGTTAGGAAAGTTGTAAGTTTTCCTGTTCACTTTTTTTGCTATTGATTATACTTTCCAAACCAATAGTAATTGTCATTTGATTGTAGAGCAGTATTGTAAAGTTTTGTGTATTTAGAACACAACCGCGTGGTATGAGAGCATTCGATACAACGCGGAGGCACAATGATTCGGATTCCGAGTCGACTAGACTGTCTGTGCATAAAGCGAACTTGCCATTTGCACAATCAAGTGTGGGTGAAGCGAGGTCATTGTCGTTTTCTTCTGTTTTCTAACCCAAAATCCGCCACTTATTCACATCAAGTGGTTCTCCAGTTGCTCACACTAAGTGATGGATGGCAACACTGAAAATGCATAAGGATTTCTTATATTGATTTAGTTTACTGTTCCTCGATTTTCTGCCACTTTTGGCTAAGATAAGGATGAATGATGATATTGGTGAAGGGTTTCTCACAAAGAAAACCCATGTCCAGGACGGGATTCGAACCCGTGACCTCTGGATGTGTGTGGATCTTGAACCGAAAACTAAACCAAGGAAACAGTTGTAACCATTAGGCCACGCGTGCGTGTAGAATTAGGAAGGACTTAGTTTTGAAAGTTAATTTGGCTGTGCATGTTGTGGAATTATTAGAGTTCAAAGCCTATTAAAATAATACTAAATTTCCAAGAAAAAATAATACAAATTTTTCATTAAACTTCCTTTTTGATGTTAATTTCATCTGGTTAAAGGCAGCAGAACTAAGATCAAATCCTTCTGACGCTTATTGGTCTACCAGTTAGGAAGACGGTTGGTGAACTCTCATACATCATGGCTTTAAGAGAAGGGTATAAATGACGTACAGTCACGGGAACTTCTGGATTGCAACAACCCCATTGATTTTCAATGTAATCATTACAACTCAGAAGTGTCCGTAACTGTACAAGGAATGAAGACCATGAAAGTACGTGTTTTGATACTGTGCTATGATTATAGCCACTTCTCGTACCACCTACCTGATTGACATTTACATATATGTAACGATACATATTTCAACAACTGTTTGTTCTTACCAGTACAGGATTTGAATACAATTAGAACTGAAATAATATTTCAATTAGAAAGAGTATAAAATAAGAAATTCATTTGGAACTTTCGTTGTGTAAAAATTTGAAATTGATCGACTATCTTGTATTGTCAATCTCCTGACATTTCATTATTCGCATAATTCCACTCTGGGTTGATTGTCTTTTTATAATTATTTTAGGATTTCTTTAAGAGGTTGATTTGCAACACTGTCACTTGTACCTAATGACCTAGTGGCTTGGAATTTCACTCTCGTATGTGAAAACATGCAACATGCATATGTTTGTACACCGGCAGAAAGGATGCAACCAATGTTTAGAGCCACGCTGGGTGATCTCAAATTTCTTGCACCCGTTCGACGTCTCCTATGCCACCGCCCTACTTTACAACATCCCATTATGGCCAGGCAATACCATCAACATTCCCATGGCTTCAAAGATACCTTTGACCTAATATCTTCCGATTTGGTTTTCACTTTTAAAGGTCACGTGCCTATTCATAATTCACATTCTGCCCTACCTATGGCACGGGAAAAAGAATTCTGGAATGCCATTGGTTTCAGGCATTTTCCCATTCCAAAATTGCTAATAGTGATTGCCCATCGTGTAGATGCTTGCCCATCACCCAATAGAGGTGATTTGGCTTTTCGAACGCCTATATTAGGCTTAGTATAACAAATTTATTGTGCCAAGTCGATGCTTTTCTGTCATTTGTTAAGGAAGTTTGTAGGTCAATTAACAAGAACATTTTGAGAAGGGTGCATACATGTATGGGGGGTTCAGAGCACATGTGGCGTAACTTCACTTTTCATGAAAATTGAGTTGCATGTGTATCTCCTAAGTTTCAAATTCTTGCTCATAGAGGCACCACTGTGTTTATGCTCCAACAGCTAAACATAGTACTAAGTTATTTAAATGTGCACTTTTATCAAAACTGTCTTCAATGGAGTTGTGGTCTAAACCCCTCATATATTTGCTTATACGTAGGCTACATATATTCTATGTAGTTATGGTATTGCTCTAGAAATCCAGAGTCGTAGGTTTTAAAGGAGAGTAAGACGTTGTGTTTGTTCCTTCATTGATTTCATCAAAGTACCACCCATCATCATCATCATCATCGCGATTAACCTGGGGAGGCAGAAATTCTACATAAAACAGTGGAACTAGTGTATATGACGTAATGGTAATGCTGTCGCCTTGTACTGAAGAGGATCTGTACGGATCTACTGTAGGTACAGTACCGATTGGTACTGTACTCAGTAGAAAGTGAACTCAAAACAAGCGTTGGCTTCTTCAGAACAGCATTCCAATCTTGGCACCTCATCTTCGGCAAAAGAATTATCCCTCAAAATATATATATGATCATGTGTTGTGAGCATCAGACAAGAAGATTAGTGTGATATGTGCTTTGCCGTCCTTCAACGAGACTTCATAATTGGGATTTTTAATTACATATTTATCCAACAGCAAACACTAATTGTGTTTTATTATCCGAATTGTACGCAAAACATACCGGTGGTGACTTGAGGCTTAATTTTAGACGCCAATTATTCCCAGCTGCAATTACTCCCATGAAAATTGCACGTCCTTGAAAAAAAACGGGAAGTGTGTGTGTGTGAACGTGTGTATGTGTATGATATGTAAGAGATGTGTAGCACCATAGCGTTCTTTATGCTTGTATGTCAATAGCGTTAAGTTAAAATATAAATGCTGACCGAGCCGTAATTTAATGATTGATTATCGTTTGTTTTTATGCATGGGTGTGCTTCATGCTTCTGTAACGGTAGTTTCGGGGAACTAAGACGGGTTAAACTCAGACATACCGAGGAACTTTCGCTACTTCCTCGTATTTTCGCTTTCATCACTTCGCTTAGTTTCCAGTCAGAGCTGGTGTTGTTCATGCATTCTACCAGGCCTGACTGAACCCATGACGTCATATAATGAAGGTAACTCCAACCTTGTATTTTTCGTTCCTTATCTGTCGTGTGTTTGTTAACAGCGAGTATGTTTGGATGCCTGTTGAAGATGTGTGTGAACTGTGACCATTCATCAAACTACTCTTCCAGCGAAGGCTAAATTTATGATCAAAATGGTGCTCAATTTCCTTTTGTACATCCACCTTCGTGGCGGAGTGATTAGCACAGCGCGCTACGACACCAAGGGTTCGAATCCTGGCATGGATATTTTTAGGAGTGTTTCTTCATGAATTTCATCATTCATCCTCATCTTTGCGATTAGCCAAAAGTGGCAGAAAAGCAAGGTAAAATGATTAAATGATTGATTTGGTTTATTTTACTTCGCTTTCTGCCACTTTTGGCTAATCGCGAAGAAGAGGATGAGTGATGATACAATGAAATTGATGAAGGGAGACTAACAAAGAACGCCTACGCGCAGGCACGGATTCGAACCCGGAACCACTCGGTGTCGTAGCGCAGTGTGCTAAAAACTACGCCACAGAGGTCTGCATGACCACATCAACCAGTCAAAATCTTTTATACGCCACGTAGGAAGGTTCAGGGTTCGAATCCCTTCCAATGCCTGGATATTTCATTGTACTTATTCCATCTTGCTGATCATTCATCCTCATCATTGCGATTAATCTAAAGAACCTGAAAAACAACTCTAAAAAAACCTTACATAAATGAAACTTGATCCCCGTTGCGAAACATTGACCACTGGAAAGTGAAAAACAGGCCTTTTCAGTAATTTCCAGCGAAACAAACAAAGGAGAAACATTTCCTTTTTAAAAACATATGCTTGGCCGAGCAAAATTAATGAAACGCTTGGCTACGGGCGAGGTGTGGTCCGTTTAGTCAAGGACCTTATCTTACGGCTGTAAAAACTCCCAAGGTCGCTGCGGGGGAGGGGGAGGGAAGGAGGCCAAGCGCCGCCAGGGGGAAATGTTGAACGCGGGTGAGCCCGTACACAGAGTTTTGCACGAACTTATGCTAATATCAGCATTGGCGGAAAACTCACTTCGGGGTACATCAGTTGATGTTTCTGCCAACATTTGGGCATCCAATTATCATTTCTCATTCTGGCGTCAACGTCCACAAGAGGTCGTTCTCGGAAGAATAATCTCGAGTCAAGATACGACGTTAAATTTCCAAGTAATGGTTTGCGCTTGGATTTACATCAAAGTGCAAATTAAACTTCTTACTACATGTTTGTGTTTGTGTAATGGGGAGAGTGCCTCAATTCACGTGCAATCACTATAGAATTATACACTATAGCCTCTTGTTTTAGAAGTGTAATGTATGATATTTGGGTTATTTTTAACGTCGACTTTCTAGTTCTCTTGTGAATTAAATTGTTGTTTTATGTCCACTCAATGCACGGATACGCTAATCGGAACTGGACCTACAGTTTAAAGTGGAATGTGAACCACTGTGCAATGTGCCTCCACCAGGTATTGAACCCGGGACCCCTTTATTACAAGGTGATGACGTTAACCACTACGCCATCGGGGAGATCCCTGGCGCTCTTTGGACGATGATGATAAATTGGATGGAAAAACGAACCCCGAGCGGGTAAAACCGAATATCTATTTTTTTGGTATTATCTTTCATTAATCTACGAGGGCTGTTCAAGAAATAAGTTTACAAAACATGTCAATGTGCATGCAGGTCTTGTTTCCTTATTTATTTATATCGAACAGTCTCTGTTCCATGATTAGCTACAATTATATAATTATTTTCACTCTATAATATACCTCATCTTGTCTTACACCAAATCAAGTTCTTAGCAAGAAAATGTCCTTTGTTCTGTAGTAAACAATTGTTGAAGTAAACTCAAATTAAAAAGAGCCGAGCGTGTGTGCATGTACCCAAACATCATATGTAGTGCACCTTAGCTGGAAATTTACCTTATTGCAAGCAAACGAACCTCTGGGTTCTAGTATCTCAGCCAGCTAAGATATGTTTTCCTGTGTGTTTTGTTCTTTCATGGGTCAAACGCACTACAGCCCAGTTTCAACATAGGCATGGTGGAGTGTGAGGAGTGACTCTTTTCAACGGCATCCATATGTTAACCTCCTTCCACAGAATACACCCTGGACTGCATTTTGCAGACTAACCAGGCTATGACGTCAGGACTCTCAACCATTATAATGCTCTGTAGGGCAAGTGTTGTGTCATTCCTATATGTTTGTGAATGTCTCATCCATTTCATCGCGATTCATCCTCATCTTCGCGATTAGCCAAAATCGGCAGAAAAGCGAAGTGAAATCAATCAACGAAGACATAGGCGTGGTAACATTAAGTCCTCAGATATCTATACGTTTTCAATTTAAAAACAAAACCAATCGTTTTATTACGCGGCAACTATCCAGCTTGTGTTGATTTAGCAGCCTAGTCTCCGTCACGTGATGGCGACAAATAACCTAAGTGCTGACTTTAATATTAAAGCAAACGTGGGTTCTACACACATGCAATATGACACAAGTGATTTAATGAACATCGTTAAGTCTGATCTCTTCCTACTTTTTCTTGGCTACGTGCCTGTTCATCACAATACGGCCTCTACACGAGCTCAATCGATTTCAGCTAACAATGAACACATCGCAGGATTATCTGTTTTCGCTGACAGGTGTGACAAAGCATAATATCTTCTATCAGCAATAATCCTTGTGCTATATTCTCAACGACTACGAAGAGTGATTTTCACAACCTTTAATACCACTAGACTATTAACTGTGCTAATCCTGATCTTGGATATGGTTGTATTGTGATTGAATTTTGAGTAGCGAAGTTCCTGGCAACATTTCAAGTGTATGACGCACGTTTGGCAAAATTTTCCCAATTACATTCAGCTGTTTGTTATCCTGTTCAAATTTTGAGGCATGTTTTTACACATGTTTATCAAATGTATGTAATAGTTGCATATTGCATCAGGTAACTGAACCAGGATTTATTTTCGTAAACTATAATTTAATATTTTACATAATTTACTATTAGTAAATTTGTTTTTGTTCACAGGTAACATCTCAAGTATTTCTTTTTCTTTTATTAAATGACTTGGCGGGTTATAATATTTAAGTTATTACTAACTAGATCAAGCATGGTACAGTGGGATCCATGAGAATTACCGTGCAAATTGTCCATGATTATTTTTTTTTATTTTTTCTCTTACATCTTATGTGTTTTTAAGCGATGGATTTTTATGTATGCTGGTGCAGAAGTTGTCAACAGCTTGTTATGAGTTTTCTTTTAATTCTTGAAGCTCTTATTGGGTCAAATGAAGTGCACGAACATGGTGATGGACAATTTGCACGGTAATACTCATGGATCCCACTGTAGCATCACAATTATTCACGTACGAAATTTTGTGAAACAGGGGGCGGGGGATTTATTTTAACCTCAAAGTAAGAGACTTAAAAATAAAATGCTTGAATTCGCTAACCTACAAAAAAATCAATATTCAAACTTTAAATGTGATTTATATGTTGAAATCGAATCAATTAACTGAACATGCCTCATGATGAAAATTCATTGTCTTCCCAAACACGTTGATTTTTGAAGTAAGGCTTGAGGCATGGATGAGTGCGAGTGCGTATGCGTGTGGTCTTAAGTATTCATGAGCCTCCCAGATGGCATAGCGGTAACGTCGTCGCCTTGTAATTAAGAGGTCCCTGGTTCGATACCCGGCGGAGGCATATGGCACAGTGGTTCGGATACCACTATAAACTGTAGGTCCAGTCCCGAATAGCCTTCCTGTGCATAAAGTGGACTTAAAACAACAATTCAATCAATTAAATATTCATGATACTTGTATATTTTAAGTTGAGAGAAACTAACTCACGTTTATTTGAAAGTTGCCTGTTGTCGGTCCACAATGAGTTACGAGTTGAAATTCTGATTCCCGGGACACGTGACTATTGTATTGATAAGAACAAATTAGGTCGTGTATCAATCTTTTCGTTCAACATGGACACTGGACAATCTTTCACGAACGAGTGATCCATATTTTCGATCAAGATAAAGTAAATTCTTCTCAAACTGCAGTAGCCTTATGCAAGTGACAGATTGATATTTCGCAACGTATCATGTTCTTCGGGACTAATAACACACCTTGCCTGAGTTTTAAGACCAAATTCTGTTGCTCTCCAAGCTGTGCACGATGACCTCAGGGGTTTACGCTGCCGGTGGTTACGCCTATCGTTTCGTAACAACCGATTTAGTATCGCAAATGCGTAACCAGAAGATAGCCAGTGGTGAACGGCATTAGCCACTTTTGATGGCTGAAGTTCGGATATCAGAAATCCAATTGCATGCTTTCCCCCGCCTTCCAATGCGAACTGCCCCATTGTTTCTTTTGAAAGTGCATGTTCTGGTCTTACGGATTGAGTCAACACACTGGCCAAATAGCAACCTAGCTAATGGCTACCCATTTGAAGAAAAATACAATGAATACGTGATCGATTGCTTGTTGAACAATGGTTGCCAGTTTCTATGCTGAAAGCAAACAATGAACAGTAGAGAAAAAGTATATCGTTACTTTTAAAGCCTCTTTTGTTAAAGTATTGTATGAAGCAATTTACAACAAGCTTCGAAACTGCATTAGAATTCCTGATAAGCCATGTATGTGTATAATTGTTGTTCCACTTGTTTCGACGTGCATTACTTCAACCGTAGTTAAGGAATGAAGAAATTAAAAGTGCAAAGTACAGGCATGTCTTGTTAATTGGCGGTGTGCATGAAAGTGTACCCCTCTCACAAAGCCTTGAAACCAAACACTATGGTAGGAAGGTGATTGTGCGCTGATTTGATTTGATCGATTGAATATGGAAATATATGGGTGCATAAGTTTGCAGACACTTTTCACCACTCACGCAACACGAAGACATATCCTTCAGCTCTAAAAACCAATTGACAATCGTCTGGTGAAACAATCCTGCACCAGAGATTGTAAAGAATGAAAAGCAATGCCAGAAAAATGTCAACGTTGGTGGTCAAAATTATATATCACTGAGGGCCAATGTGTTATACATTGTTTTAAAGAATATCTTGAGCATTCGAATATAGGCTACAATAGGTGTTTCTAAACTCTAAAATTTGTCTGTAAAAAAATGACCTCATCAAGTTCTATATCAACTTTGATTCAGAAAATCAAGATTCATAGTTTCCCAATTGTCAGTCTGTTACCTTCAAATTTGTTTTATATCCTAGTGCTGGCAGAATACATTTAATAAATTTTGCTATGCAAGAAAAAGACTACTACTTGTAAATTTTCTGGGATATATTTTTTCATCGTATGTTTCATGACTCATAAACAAAGAAAGAAATATATAAATAAAACTGCTTGTAAAGTGTCAGTCTGTTTCCTCTGAAATTGCTCTGAAATGATTCTTACTAGTAATTTCTCGCACGGTACAAAAACATTCTAATACTCCGAAGTAGCATGATTGCTTAGTTATTACTAGTGTAGTAGTAGTAACTAAATAGGTATATTGGCTCATTGACTTGTCGATAGACGAAACTTTCTGAATGCGCCCTACACGTTGGGTAATCATATTTAATTCGATGGTCCAATAAGAGGGACCACACATATATGAATGCCCTACTTTACTTCACTTACATTGTCACCCGTTGAACTCGCGAGCACCGGCACCTGTTACTTTCACTTGATATACAGGTTTATGCAAATGGCTGTAGTTGCAACATGTCGACTGAGGAATAGCGCTTCATGCATGTCGACCCGCACGTGACTAAGATACTTCATTACAAACAAAAGTTAGAAGGATATAACTTAGGTTTTACCCGGGTATTGTTTTGAAAATTGAGAGCTCTGCGTTATACATAAAAAGACAACTTCAGATTCAAGAAGTGGTGTACATCATGCACTTTAAACCTAGAAGCTTAATATAATAAGGTGTAAGTTAAAAGTGAATCTTGTGTTATGCATCACTTCGTCTGAATCAAGTTAGACCTGTTCAGCTAAGGAATTCTTGTAGTTGATAGCAAGTAAATATCTTTCATCCATGTTTCGCATTCGCCGTAGCTTGTTTATCACTAGTTAGATTTCCCTTGTACAGTGGGATCCACTAGTATTACATTGTCCATGACCATTTTCATTATTTTATCTCTTACATCCTGTGTGTTTTTAAGCGATGGATTTTTATGTATGCTGGTGCAGAAGTTGGCAACAGCTTGTTTTGAGTTTTCTTTTAATTCTTGAATCTCTTCTTGGGTCAAATAAAGTGCACGAACATGGTGATGGACAATTTGCACGGTAATACTCATGGATCCACCTGTACACTCTTGTTCACATTTTATAAGGTTGGACAGTTGAAGTTTCTGCCACTCTATCTGAACAGGAGTATACACAGAGATAACTTACGATGACTAAGTAATTGTGATGTTTGACATTCTGACATATGAGTCTGAAGTCATTCTCGTTTCGGTGTCATAAGAAACCTAAATTCACAAATGTAGAATGAAGTATTTACGAGTGCAAGGGGAACAGTTATTATACAGATTATAGTGTGTGTTTGTGTAAGTACCGAAGTCACATCATGGGTGCGGTAGCAATAGCTGAATAGTGGCCCTCAATATATTACTCCTAGTGTCGTATGCTTCGATGTAATATCTGGTGTTAGGCTTGATCAATGTATTTGAAGGAACAAACCTGCAGCCATTCTCGGATAAATGTACAATGTTTTAAGTCATGAGATAAATAGGCCATAAAAAAAATGGGCCACACATCCATAATAATCTGAGTGACTGTCCACATAGTCGTGAATGAAGTCCAACCCGGTCCTTGACATCTGAAGAACGTTCAAAGCCATCGCCCACGACAGGCGCGACACCATCAATCATTAAAAAGTGAATTGACATATCTTTTAATGGCCTACGAACCTCTTTGAAAGTCAAATGGAGTTGCCATTGCTCGTGACAAGCTCATAGGACGCCTTCCTTCGTAAACCAAAGCCTCCGCCGTGTCAGTAGGAGTGGCTGCCGTTCCGTAAAATGTCCCACTAACATACTTGAGGCGACGAATCGTTCCAGGGGCACTATTTTTTCCCGCGGAGCGCGAGAAAACAAGACTGTGAATGTGAGTAATGTAGTTCAAGTTTGTGTCTTCCTTGTAGCGAGGCGCACCCGTTTCACCAGGCACCAGATGCTCTGCCCTTGCACCCAACACGACTTGGTATAAAGGTGAAAGTAAAAACCGCCTTTGCAGGCGATTTAAATCAAAGCAAGCAGGAGACTGGAAGGCTAAAACAAATAAAAGTTTTGTCTAAACGGCACGAGCAATTAATTGAAACGTGACTGTTTTGTGGGTGAGTTTTGGAGCTGGCTGCTCTCGTTGGACACACCCTTCTCACCCACGTGAGTCTCAGCCCAGGTGGGGCTGGGAGCATTAACCCCAGCCTCGGACAGAGAAGATGCCTGCGTTAGTGACAAATTTGGAAATGCTCAATGTCAGGGCGCAACTGAGAAAGTATTGCCGCTGGGAAGATTGTGTTAAAAGTCGCTGAAATCTGATGGTAGGCCATACTGAAACAATATAGTGGTGTCCAATGCAACTCTCTCGTTTCCAAAACTTAATATAGACAAGAACCCATTTGACTAATAATGTCTGACTGGCTTCATGGGTATGGGTAATTTGAAGACTAGCTCAGACCCAATAGCTACAAGGACTATCTCTCTGCCTTCATTGTTCATTAATTACATCCTTCTTAACATTAAAATATTTTACTTTTGAACAACTCTGATGTATCATGCTCGGAGCACAACATCAAAGCAAAGAAAATTCTGGTTTATGTTAAGAAAAACAACTGGAAATATAAACATTACACGTGTCGCATTTAACTAGACCTGAGGGCTAAGGGTGGCCTTTTCTGCAGACACTCAAATGTCAACCTCCCTCCAGACTGAGGCACGGGCGTTTAGTCTCACATCCAGTATAATTCTCTGTGAGGCTCGTGTTGTGTCGTCCCTATATGTTTGTGATTGTCCCTTCATCCATTTCATCATATCACCACTCATCCTCATCTTCGGAATTACCAAAAGATAACATAAAAACTAAGTAAATACAACAAGTCTTCTATAGCCTATATAAAAATGTATGTATGTATGTGTTTGTTCCGGCAGAACTCTCAAACGCCTGGAGCGGTATCAACCAAACTTGGTACGCGTATCACTTGCAACCTGGAAAGAAATACTGTGGGGGTAAGACACCCCTGGCACCCCTACGGTTGGGGGTGGGAAGGGGTGACCAGTAAAAATAATCGAAAATGACCGATATTAGTGTGGAATCCATAGTTTTCGGGGTCGCTAAGATGAATAGTGACACTCCCAATGCCGTTCAACTCCAAGTTCATTTTACACTATAGTTAGAATTTATTATATTCCTGTCTAATAGAAAATTGGGATAAATAAATTCCGGGGCAACGCCGGGCAATGAGCTGGTAAATCAATAAACTCGACGTGGGTGACAGTCTTAGCTACGTGATGGATTGAGCAGTTAAAATATGAATCATAAAAAGTGATTAAATGGATTGGTTTAATACGTATAAATTGTTCTGTCATTTTCCTGCAAAAAATTCTTCTTTGGAGGCACACCGTAGTTCATATCCGACATTAAAAGTGTAGGTCCAGTCCCGATTAGCTTTTCTTTGCAAAAATCTGACTTAAAATAAAATCTCGAATTATGTTCTTGTGGTTGATTGATTTGCTTTATTTTACATCGCTTTTTGTGCCACTTTTGGCTAATTTGCGAAGATGGGTATGAATGATGACGTGATGAAATTGATGAATGGACCTTCACAAACATCCACTCCTAAGCCGGGATTCGAACTCAGGACCCCTGACGTCGTAGCGCGATGTGCAAACCACTCCGCCACGGGGGTCGGCTTATGTCCTTGTGCAATTGTGAAAAATATTTTGTCTATATAAATAAATGTTCTTAATGTATAACAATATTGACAACCCACCTAGTCAACGATTGAGCATTAATGAACAATTTCTCAAAGCAATAAGATAAGAAAAGGGAAGTATATTTTTCGTGCAAGGCTTACGCGACAAAGTTTTCAGGAAGAAGAGGAAATATCTAGAAACTACATATCTATCTGTGTGTTTAAATGCAGCTTGGTTCATTTCTTTGTCATTCTCCTTGACGCAATCTTTTTTAGAAGTTTGTTTCCCAACATGCAATTCTTCTGTATTTATATAACAGGAGGAAGAACATTTGCCTCGTGTGTGTTTCAACCGCGTCGAGAGATTCTTGTCGGAAAGAAAGAAGAAATAAAAGGAGGGAAAACATGATTGTAATGCCGTGGTTTTCAACGTGGGAGTCACAGACTACTGGGAACTGAAAAAGATCGTCTTTCTCTTCTTTTCCCTTCGCAAAAGAAGCGATTGTCAAAACCGCGAGTGAAAGTTGTCGAAGTTATTTCCAAGCGTATTCGCTTTCAATGGTAAGACGGTGAGGAAAAACCTCACAGATCCGCTTCTCGCTATGCAAAAACCGAGGTGGTTAAAAAAAGAAAGTGGTTATGCAGCTGATGACGCTAGCGCCATCTTGCTTGGAAAAAAATAAGTTCCAGCAATGAGAGTGACATAAATGAAAGGTTCGATACACTGTGCACGGTTCGTCACAACAAACTGTAATTTTTCGTATACCAATGACTTTATACATGGCGAATGTTACGATACTGAAAGATATGTCTCTGTTTTCCTTAATCGGTTACCAAGGCCAAAGGGGGGACTAGCGTGGGCTCTAGCCTTCGTGAATTAGTCTTTGCCCATCCAAATAACCTATACAAGAAATTTTCAGGATCATTTTATAGTACAGCAAGGATCACACACAGAGAGAATAAAGGAAGAGAAGGAATGGGAAACAAAAATAAAGAAACAGAGGAACATCGGAATATGTCTAAGAGGAAAAGAGGGGAACATGAAGAAAGAGAAACAGAAATTAAAGAAAGGTAAAAAGGTTAAACAATGAAATGAGAGAAAATTTCAAGGAGAAACAAAGAAAGGAAACGAAGATAGATGAAGAAGGGAAATTACGAAAAACAGATAAAGTAAGGTAGAAAAGAAAGAAACAAAGAAAATAAATAGAAAAGCAAGAAAAAAGGAAATGAAAGAGGTAAGTAAGAAAAAGAAAAGCGAAGAAAGGAAAGATAGAAAAATAGAGAAATGAAAAAGGAGTTTGGAAAGAAGATAATAGCCACAACCAATGAAGCAACGTCAATCTAAAAATACGTCGTTCACCTTTTGAGCCCGCCTGCCTGTTCCGTATCATGTAAGAAATGATCGGTTCAGTGTCTTTCTTTTTCGTGTAGCAACACTTGCCCACTTAATACAGGGTGGCTACTCCTCTGAAATTCCGGGAACTATGCGTGAATTCTACGTGAATTTTTCTCCGTAGACGTGAAAAATTGCAAGTTTTATTAATCCAAATCCCTTTGAAATTATGCATATTTATTAATGCCCTTAGGCAGGTTTTTCAGTTGTTTCTTTTTTACCAAGGAAGGAAAATAAAATAAAGCTGTGTGAAAAACAAAACAGAATTCTCTCAATTCCTTTACTTTGTTAATCTCCTTTGTAGAACAATCTATCTCACAGATGGAATATTATTGCAAGATATCTTGAAGTTGATAGGTAAATGTGAGTTTGAAATCCTTCTAAAATTAACAATTTTTCGTAGATTTGTACATCCCGTAACATTCGTGACTTGTGTTTGTAGATGTATTTCGAGTCTTGAGCATGTGAAATGGCATATGTAAAATCCGCACCTTATATTAAATATTTTAAATATATGTACCGTTTAATTGAATTGAATTATAATTTTTGGATAAGTTGGAATCACACAGACCCTTTATATTGCTAATATATTTGGGGGTGTGACTGTGTGTACGTGGGTGATGAGAGGAGGTAATAGTTAAGGTTGGAATCGAGAGAACATCTGCTTGTACCCTTGAATTTTTGGATAGTTCGCCTTGAAAACCGGGAATTATACTTGAATTTTATCAATGTCCTAGAGTAGCCACACTGAAATAGTACTCTTCGCAGCCGCTCGTAAAAAAATCCTAAAGTTGAAGAGCTTTGAAAAATAAGTTTTATTTTTTTTTATTTTATTTGATTTAGTTTATTTTACTTCGCGTTTTGTGCCTCTTGGCTAATTTGCGAAGATGGGGATGAGTGATGAAATGATGAAATTGATGAATGGACATTCACAAACAACCAAGCCCGACCGGGATTCGAACCCGAGACCCTTGGCGTCGCAGCGGAAAAATAAGTGAATTGATAATTATAGGCTTGAAGTATGTGCTGAATTTTCTTTTATGCCTTTTTAAACTAACAAGTTTCACTCTAACTTGCACAATTACATAAACTATTCTGCAAATACTATGATAAAACTATTATTTTCTCTCTCATTGCTGTTCCTTGTAATAGTACACCTTCTGGTTTCAATTTGCCTTTCCTCTCTTAACTACATGCAATGTAAATTAAGTAATTTCAAGCTGTGTTACCGCAGGTAACAGCAAAACGTAAAGACATTATAACGTTTTTTTCTCAATAAAATAACAACATTGTTAAATAAGTTAACCGACAGCGTTGCAGTTGAGTGTATATTGCAGAGGACATTTTTTCTGCAGCCGACAAAAGCGAAGAGACAGGCCGTTCCGCTACCCTCAAGAGGCAACAGGAGGAAAGGGCGCTAATGCAAGGGAACAGCGGGGAGGGGAAAGACTTGGAGGCAAGTGTGCTAGGGGGTTATTCGTATGCCTGTTTAGGGGCCCTGTTGCCGTTGCGGCCTACCGGATCAGCAAGTGTTGTCACATTGGATTTCCAGAAAAGAGCTAAATCCCGCCTAAAACGGGGATACTATTTCTCTGAAGCAACAAGAGCGAGACTGCAAAGCCAAAGCTGGATTTAACTACAACTGAGACCGTTTACGTAATACACGAAAAGATAAGTACTTGACGCGATTCGTGATTTGGACAAACCTTGCTCCAAAAAAACTAAGTTGGCAACAGTAGTACGTACATCTGGACTTCCTCCCAACGCTGGAGTAGGGGAATTATGTCGTCTGCTCACCGCAGAAACGTCAAACTGACCCGAATGTGTGGTTCTTCTTCCCCTTTCCACCTCTTTGCAAAGAAACAGAGATGGTTGACAAGGCTCGACTACTATTCACTGCATTTTCGCGGTAACTCTCTCATGAGTGGTAGTTCTTTCTAGGAGTGATTGTGGCTAAATAAATCATTGAGCGGATTGCAAAAAAAAAAAAAAAAAGAACGAAATGAACAAGAATCCAGATCAAAGGCATGTGGTTGTCTTTTCGGGGGGAGATAATAACGTCTGATGACCGGTAACACTTTTGGAAAAGTCACGCCACGCCACTTTCATTAATTCTAGGGTACGATTAACGTCATTTGGCAATAACTGTGATTGTGGAACTGGACAGATTTAGTTTGAAGGTTAGGTTAGCTTCGAGGTGTACCGTTTTGCAAGAACTCTTAAGGTTTTTATTTTAAGCATGCCCTTGGATAACTCCAGTCTTCCATCTGTAGAATGCATGCTTTCAGAAACACGGGTAGGGTATTCTTGAGTCAGTGTGACCTCAGTTATTACAATAACAGCTGCACAGTTTCGACGAAATTCAGTTTAGTTTCTTTGTTTATTCACTTGTACGAAAACCTGTTCGGTCCCAAAGAACCTGCCGCCCTCGTGGCACATCGCGCTACGACGCCAGGGATCCAGGGTTCGAATCCTGGCCTGGGCATGGATGTTTGTAAGTGTCCATTCATCAATTTAATCTATCGTTACTCATCTTCGCAAATTAGCCAAAAGTGGCACAAGAAGCGAAGTAAAATAAAGCAATTCAATCAATCCCAAAGAACCTGTTTCAATATTAAAATGAAGGGTTCGGGTGTAAAACATGATAAGCGACATTTTGGTCATTAAGAAACAAGGTTATTAGAAGCTATATGTAGATAAATTGTTTTTGTGTTGTGTTTACCAATTTCAGAAGGCTTCACTGAGTCCAATGCAAATTGTATGATATAGCAATTTTACTCGAAAATTCAAGTATGGCACATTTTACTTTGTAACTCAAAAATGACAAAATGCCACTTACCATATTTTACATCCCAGCCCTTCAAATAAAGAAGGATGAATTCCGAAAAGAAGTATTGCATCAGAACTTTAGATTTTTCAACCGTGTCAATTTTTTTCCTGGCCTGCTTTCTCATGTCTAACTTAATGTAAACATGTCTAGCTTTTTTTAAGACAACAGGACAGATCTTGTTGGTTACAAAAACCTATATTTTTAATGTTTTTGCTTTCTCTCTTCTGGACATGGCCGGATTAAGACGAAATTAGGCTTGATGCTTGAAATCTTCGGTAAACAATAAACACAACGACGTTATAGTTACGTCACAGCGCAAAGAATAATAGTAAGTGTATAAGAAGTAACGCTGTGTCTAGGCATCCGAAATTGGGGCTCTAAATTTCATTCTCTAAGATTTATTTTCAGGTTAATATAGCAAAAGAAAACTGTTCAACTTTCGGAAAAGTCTCGTCTGTTTTCATCTGGACCTATTTCAGGAATGGGCCCACTGCTGCAGCATCAATAGCACCAACCTTAATCCGGCCCTGCTTCAGGACATAATATGATGATACACATGCATATTTTTGTACATATTTAGAGCTTCAACATTTCGCTAGATATCACGCATAAAATCGTGAAGAATGAATGAATTCTGTCTCACCTTATTTTTCTCAGAAATGTGTTACGATTAAGTGGGGGAATATCCAGCAAAACATATGAAAGCATTCTGAAATAAGTTTTATGATATTTTTTATCAATTCATTTTCTACTTATTTGCGCAGGGTCAACACTCTGCACCAAATATAAGTAATAAATTTGTAAAATACTTAATAAGATGCTTACTGTGCAATTTTTGGCAACATTTTGAACTTTTTAAGTCATGTTTTGTTAATTTTTGTAAGGTGTGCACGCGTTTATGTTTCTAAAGTATTTAGGTCAAAGAAAACAGCGCCATCTAATGATCATCTTCTGCATGTTTCACAAATTGGTGACGAAACAAGTCGTCACTCAAGATAGGTCCATATAAACATGACTTGCATACCTATGCTCAGGTATTCGCGAGATTAGTGTCGTCCGTAATATGTGTTTCAGTGCTAACGCATTTGTCGAATACTTTGCATTATTATTTTTCTCGGCCCCAGGCCTGATCAGTATATTCTAGGCATGTTGTTAGGGTTTTCATGCTATTGTAAGGAGGAGAGCTGTTTTAGTGCCGGTTGGACAGGGTACAAGGAATGGAAAAACAGCGAAGATAAGATAATCATCTCTGCTATTCGTTGTTTTCCGTAAGTTTTCTCATGCTTGATCTTCTCGGCTTATCTCTGGTTGAAATGTTTTGTGATTTTCAGATTTTATGTTCTTTTCATGTTTCATAATAGGGAGACTGCCTTGGTCAGCATCTTTAGTGTTTTTTGTAATGTGAAAACGGCTTAATACTGTCACAAGGCCTCCCCAATGGCGCAGTGGTAGCGTCGTCGCCTTGTAATCAAGAGGTTCCGGGTTCGATTCCCGGCGGAGGCACATAGTGGTTCGGATCCCACTTTAAACTGTAGGCCCAGTCCCGATTAGCCTTACTGTGCATAAAGTGGACTTAAAACAACAAATCAATCCAATAAATTAATACTGTCACCATTGGGGTTGAGGGTTATTCAAGAAGAATGGTACAAAAGTAAAGTTAATTTATTTTTAAGTGAAAAGAGATACAAAAGCAATTCTGGTGGGAAAGAAGACAGTAAGGTTGTAAATTTACCTGGGCAATTACAAATGTTGGATATGAGCACCCTGGGTAACACGGCAGATGTCAAAACTACTTGTCACTTCCTCATCAGACTGTATAGAAATGGAATTTCTCTACGGCACAGACATCCAGTTGAATCAAACATCTGCACCCAGCGTGTAATGCAGTGTCTATGTGGTGGTCGTTTCTTGAATTTCGCACAAAAGTGTGTCTGAACTGTAACAACTGCCCCTGTTCGTGCAAATTCCATAACTCAATGTGCTTGCTCTATCTTCGTTGTTTTAGCTACCAACAAGTAGCGCCTCTAGCGGATTTTACGTCAACTACAACCACAGGATATAAATTTACAACCTTACTTTCTTCTTTCCCACCAGAATTGCTTTTGTGTCTCTTTTCACTTAAAAATAAATTAACATTACTTTTGTACCATTCTTTTTGAATAACGCTGTATTTCGTAAGTAAAAAATCCGGGTTTGCCGCTGACCAAGGGGTACGGGGGGAAGGTGGGGGTGGGATCGTGACGTGACAAAGTAGCATCTGCAGTGTATGCAGATCTATACTCTGTCCCTTTTATCTCCGGAGCAAGGCCCAGCATAGCGGAAGAGAAGAGGCGGGGGAATTCGAGTGGGTAGAGCGAAGCAGTACACGCTGCTGCTTTCGCTCCTCCACGCAATCCCATTCCCTCTCACGTGTTCATTTGCGCAGAGACTGGTTTTCGTTCGCTTGCTCCACAGATATCCGGAACAGGGTATATTATGGACTATACGCTGAACAGGTTCCAAATATGGTATCTCAGAAACGGTTTTCAAGGACGTGGAGGAAAATTATAACACAGACTTTTCTAGCCTAATTTTAGAAGACAGGTTTTTGCAACAAAAATCACAAAAATTGAAGACAAAAAAATTCAGAAAATAAACTAAGATAATAGATGAATGTATATGAATGTAATTAACGAATACCAAAACTATACAATGGAAACGAATGTATCTGAAATTCAGCACTGCAAGCAGAAGAAAATAAAAGTAGTACAGTAAAACCTCGTTAATCCGGACAGGCAAAAGGGAAAAAAGCAGAATGCAAGGTTTTAAATGTGGCTAGAAGTCAACAATCTCATTCGTCGTACGTACTGCATTGTATGTACAGTATTGCTTTTACTTTTTACTGTACTGTATAGTGTATTTAGGCCTATGTCCTTGAAATACACCATAATAAACATGGTTTGTTCCTATAAACGGAGTTTTAGTGCACTTTCTACTGTTCTTTTAGGTTATTTCAGTTATCCGGACTTTCGTTAAACCGATCAACTTATCAACCATTAGTCCGGATTAACGAGGTTTTACTGTATTTTTACTAATTGTTGTTCGCAAGTGTATTGGAGTCATAGTGTAACTATAACTCTCGTTATACGGTTCAATGGACAGATTTTTTTTTAAAATTAGCATTTTAAAATTAATTCACTCATTTAAGTAGAAATAATGTTCATGAGTGTATAGTCTCAATCATTTCTGCTTTCCCACCCGATTCCGGGACATTAGTGCACCAAGAAGAAACTTATCGGGACACCGGGAAAAATTACCCTTCTGGGACTGTCCGGGAAAAATCCGGGACGTATTGCGACCCTAGTTACTTACCATTCTAAATATGGTCTATATCAGGAGCGTATATTGTAGGCTAGTTAGGCTATCTGCGAAGCCTGAAGTCTAGAGAATAAAATACAGGAGGAAAATCGATCAGAAATTGTAAATAATATTATTCATATCAGTGAGATTATGATGCTGATTCTGGAGTTGGCAACCTGATTTCTTATGAGTTGGCAACCTGATTTCTTATGAGTTGGCAACCTGATTTCTTATGAGTTGGCAACCTGATTTCCTATGAGTTGGCAACCTGATTTCCTATGAGTTGGCAACCTGATTTCCTATGAGTTGGTAAATTTATTTCTATTCATAACCTAGGACCACGTGACATAAGTATATATGTGCATTAGATGCAATCTGTGTACTGGCGATATATCCGCTGGAGAGTCATCAATAAGAAACGTGTGCAACGATTTAAATTTCTGATTGTACCGAAAGTTTAAAATTGAAACACGATTTAACGTTAGAACACCCTCAAAGAAAATTTGAATTTGAAACTCTGGGTCATGGCTATCCCATTCGCATCACTGTGCAAATCGAATACTTGGACATGATTATCGATACATGCCACGTAACAGTGAGTCAGTGTGGGGTGGGGGTAGGGGGTTATAGAGTCGATGCTAATTCAGTTGGCAACAATCACAGCAAGATAGAAGAGCTAACAATGCAAGAAGTGTTCGTTGCCCATTCTCTTTTCCAGGTAATCCTATTCTGCCCAACGGTCATTGAGAACACGGAAACATTTTTTTTACCAGTGAGAGATGTCTTGAATTAACAAAGCCCCCGCCCCTCCCCTTCTTTTGTTTAGGAACTTCTTGCATTAGCCACAAGGTTACGCTACGCTCTTCCTTATGCGTTTACTGTGAGACGCAAACAATAGCATAAAAAAGGTACAATATGGCGCTTGGGACGATGCTGGTAATATTTCCGTCATAATATTCCCAATTTATATACCGGTTTCAAGTCAGTTGCTGGAATCTAGAAATGCAATACTTCTGTTCTCCACGCGCACATATAAACAAGAGGACATTCGACGATATCCAAAAAAAGGATGTTGTAGCTAAATAGGTTTGTCCATGAGTAGACTTTTGAATCGAAGCAAAGGGTCATTCGGTTCGAGTACCGAATTGTGCCAAGTTCATTATCGCGGCCTGAGTACCCCTAAGGAGTCAGGGGGGTGTTCACGGGACCTCTTCGACAAGGTAAATTCTAATCGTTTAATTTCTATTCAAATTTTGCCTATTCACTTTCTAGTACTTATTTCCACTTACTTTCTTATTTTGTTATATCGGAACTTTTCTTCTTCAATCACTATTCTTGTTTCCCTCCCTTTCTTTCTGCTTTCATATATTTCTACTATTTTAGACTTCCTTTAGTCTTTCTTCTTTCTCATTCCTCCCCTTGTCCATAGTTTTCTAAACTCTCTTCTACGTGTATATCTCTTGCCTTTACATTTTCTGTCATTCCTTTTGTATACTTTCCCTCCCTTCCGTTTCTTCTCTATATCTCATTTCTTGGTGTGGTGTCGCAAGGCCCTTAGGTTAATCGAATGTAGTTGTTTTTCTTTCCATGTATATGTGAATGGCACTTTCAATAGTCAAAAGTTACTGAAGAAAAATTCAATTAAATTCAACTGTTTACTCTTGGAAGACATAAAAACACAGTATTGTTGAATAGCTAATAGTTGAGGAAATATCCTTTTTTTCCCTAGTGTCCGAAAACGAGGCCCAACATAATATATGTTCATTTTGGGTCATTGTAGGCCAGAAAAAGGTGGGTTTTCGGCGTTTTTTGGCTTATTGGTCCTTTTTCAGCCTTTTTTAGGTCTTAACGGCTTTTATTTGCAACTTTAACTTCTTTAGAGTACGTTTTTACTGCCCATTATCAATTCGAATCATCAGTTCATCACCTCTTAAACATCCTTTCTGTAGTAAAGAAATATATATATTTACCTAACTGAGGTAAGGTTTCCGAAGTCCTATTTCTGTAACCCTAGTGTGGTTAGGCCAAATATGATTCTTCAAATATGATTTTTCAAATTATGTTAATCTAAAAAAACATATAATGTCTGAAAGAAGATGCATTTCATTCATATTGTTTTTTTCGCACTGTGTGTTCCATACCACCAGAATTTTGTATTTTTTATGCATTAAATACGTAATTAAAACTGAAGTTATTAATTAATTTGGATCACATTTATACGTCCTTTTTCCGTTTTTAGGTCATTTTTTTGATATTTTTAGTTCTTTTTAATGGTCTTTTTTTTGGCAATTTATAGGTCCTCAACTTCCAAGCCCTAGTTATAAATATATATCCATAAGACCCACAACTGATGAATACTGTATATAATTTCAGGATATGACCTCAATGTTGGCCCCCTTTTGTATCGTGGTCAATGCAGCATTAAAATGTGCGTCATAAAACAAATGAGAATCAAACACTACACAAAAATATTCATAAAATAAATTCACTTTCTATATTTATAAGCCATAATTTTTAAAAGTAATATAGATTTTGTATGTTTTGAAATTACGGAAACGTTCAATGTTCGCTCTAAATGTGGAAAAGAGAAATACACCTACGATAGTGACGTTGTGGCAGAACCTAGAACTATTACATTAACGCACGTAGGAGGGAGCTGGAATTATAAAGGTAGATATTACGTAGTTAGGTTCTGAGGAGGGGGCGGCATACACTAGAATATTTCGTAATTGCAATTTTTAATCTCTGTCTTAAATGTCCAGAAACATAAATGGTAATCAGAGAATTTAAAGGGGGATTTGCACTTAATCTCCTTGTTTTTTCCCCGAGTTTTTTATTGCTTTTGATATTCTGAAAATATCGGGAGGGGCTGTAGGCCTCATCAGCACCCCCATGGGTACGCCACTGTAAGCCAGAGATCACTTCTTCTAATGAGTACAACACTACAGCGCTCCAGAATATATCAACTGGCATGGACATTTGATCTGTAGTACTGATTCAGATATTTTGAAATTTCCTGCATTTCCCCTTACCAGAAAGGAATTTTTCGTTTTTACTTTCCACCTTGTTCCATGTCTCGGCGTATGTTTGCGAAGTTAGTGTTAATTATCTTGCAAAATATTCTCGCCTGTAGGTTTTAGGCACAAGGTCAAGGTTGTTCATTCTGATGAGACGTTGTAGCTTGGGAATTGAAATGTTTCGGTAAACAATACGTCGTTAGAGACTCATCCCCCCTCGCCAACCCCTCTCCGTCTGACTGCCACTAATTAACTGGTAGCTCTCAAACAATTAAGGAACGGCTACCCAGGACAATGAAAAGAACGAAGTTCATATCACATTTTTGAGACGCATTTACAGTGGCAGACGCATTGTACATCAGATAAAATCTCACTTTATTGCTTAGTCCAAGGAACTAATAAAATCATAATTATACAGGGTGTCCGGAAAAGAGTGTACCATTTTCAAAATATTTATTCTCAGCCCCAAAGGAAAATCCCTCCAAGTTTTGTTAGTATACGTTACGAGTTTATTTTCAGCTGACCTCCGTGTTCACACTGAAGACCGAGCGAAGGTCATTGTCTGGTTCAGTGAGTGCCTGCACAATTTCCACCTTGTAAGCCTTTAGAAAAATAGCACATCCATACCGTAGAGTGGGGAATTTACAACTCACGGCTAGCCCTTCCAACAGAGTTCTTGCGACTTCGCTGAAAGGCTTGCCGATGTCTATACACTGCCTCCACCAAACATGATGGACGACCAGTGCCTTTGCCTTTGAACAGACAACCTTTTTCCACGAATTGCATGTACCAACTCTTAATGGTTGAACTGTGATCACACAGGTCGTTTTCGTATATCCTACAACACAAAACCCTTTCTGATGTTTGATCAAACACTATTTTGCACAAACAGTTTGCACGTTCACAGTGGATATTTCAAGTTAACTTTCTGCAGTCTAGTTTGCAATCAGTGCTTGTGACATCTCTCTCCGCACTCTGGTTACCTAGAACGAAAGAGAAATAGGTACAATCTTTTCCGGACAACCTGTATAATATTCGAGGCGAGACCTGGTCACCATTTATATTTTGTATTCACTAGAAGGAACAAGATATCAAACGCTGTTGTTTAGGAAATAAAGGCTTTAAGCCTTACTTTGTTTCATTACACTAGAAAATACATTCAATTCTTCACCATATGAGAGACGTTTAGAATGTCAAGGGAGAATATGCAGAGTAATAATGAGTGAAGCAGATTGATGATAGTTACATCAATATAGCTCATAGAAAACTAAAATTACGATCTGGATCTTCTTCTCACCTGCAATACCAAAGAACCTTTATATCTTTATATCAAATATCATGAAAACGGACTGCATTTTCGTCTTCTTAAATTCAGATATTTACAGCTCTTCTTGCACACAGATTATAAAAATCCAGATGATGCACTTCGATTATATTAGGTACAAGCGTCGGTGCTTCCATCTACATGCTCGAATGCTGAAATGAGGTGCGAAGCTGAATTCTCAAGCACGTCACTGCAATCCTTAATTAAGCCTTATTTAACGAAATGCTGAATCTGTATAGCATAATAGTGCCTTGAACAGGAAATGAAAAAGTTACATAAGAACACTAATATATTTATTAAAAATCAAATACCTGTGGTTGTTTCTTCCAGGATGTGCATGTCACGATAAACAAGCCTTAACGCCGACAATGTTGGGAAAGGTTAGTTTCAGAATTGTAATTTCTTTCCCGAATCTTTTCATTTTGAAGGTCACGTACTGGGTGATGCAAGGTGCAGTGTTATTTAGTGTGTGAAACGATAAGCGTCATTTTCCCGTCAGGCCTTTCAGCAAATCACATTATACCTCGGCAAGAGGAACAGAACATTGCTGGTTATTTGTGGCTATGCGCCACGTATTGGTGGAATGTGAAGAATGGAATATGTCGTTATTAACAAACATTTTTGCATAGTCATGATATGTGCCAACTTTTGTGCTGGAAACGAACCACCTTCTTTTAGAACCTGTGGTCCCTTATACACGCACACGGAGCACTCAGCACGTAGATTTTGTGCGTGTGCGACTACTCTTGTCAGTTCGCAACTCCTCAGACTATCAAAACCTTACCCACTCACCCTAAAGCAGAGAGCTGTTTCATCCGTAAACAACCAATTCCTACAAAACACGCACCAGATTCTAACAAGAAACAGATTAGACCGTCGGGGACAGAGCCTTGTTACAAACTTGATTTATGTGACTGGCGCCTCGTAGACGAAGGGAATAACCACGATCGAGAAATACACAGTCCAAAATTGCATGTCCCGAAGCATTATAGACACATTTCGCGCGGGAAGGACGGAACGATCTGAAACGCAAATGAGACTCCGAATTTTAAAGCACGCCTTGAAAACTTTCCCAGAAATCAATGAAGGTCGACGCTTTTGTTTTGTTTTCTTTTTTTGAGGAAGTCTCTCTCATGGTGGGCGTGCATTTCTTTACCTTTGCAAACAAAATGTTCTAATTCCAATAAGGAAAGCTTTGGCCAGTCACGTTTATGCATCGCTTCTAGCGTTATTTACATGTTAATTTTTATGTTTTATTTAATGTAGGGACGCCTCGGGCAAATGTATTTATCATATCACTAGACCTCGGATTTTTGGATTCTAAAAAACGTACTTTTAGGTTGTTAAAATAGGCTCTAAAAATCATAAAATAGGTCCTAAAAATCCTAAAATAGGTTCTAAAAATATTAAATTAGCCTTAAAAAATCCTGAAGTAGGTTCCAAAAAACTTAAAATGGTTGAAAGTCCCTGAAAGATACTAATTAGGTACAATTGTTAAAAACAAAATTTCAAAGGAACCGTGAGAAATTTTTAATAGATATATGTAACCATCAAGAATATTAATTTTCTAACCAAATTTTCATTTCTATGCATCATTTTTAAAATGATCCACTAATACTTGTACTGTTAGCAAAAGTTACTTATCGATATGATAAATGAATTATGTATGATTGCACAATACATAACAATATTTTTCACATTATTCTCAGACAAAACCTCGCCTTTTAACTGTGAGGATCATCTTATATGATGCTGGAAATTATCTTTAGAAAGATGCTTAGTCAAGGGTGCAAATTTGAATGCTAGAAAGCACCAAAATTAAGCGGATCAGAAGTTTGCGCTTTGGACTGTGCAGGCAACACTGGCGCCAGACATTTTGATTTGTTTAGAGCTTCGAAAAACTTTATGGACTTAGGGGGGGGGGGGGGGGAATCGGGAGAGAGAGTGTTTCAAACAAGTAGGTCATTGAATTTTTTTATTACCAAAGGTAACAAATACCTCTGTGTGATGTAAAAATAATGTAAAACCTTAAAAATATATATAAAAACCTAAGAAGTTTCATTTAGGCACTATAAAACTTGATCAGTTGTTGCGTTTTTAATGAAACGCTGACATAACTCGTTATTTCTTATTTACCCGCAAAGGAAAACAATAGGTTAAAACCTAAAATCCAAAGTCTACATATCACTCACGCCAGACCAAAACGACGATATTTCATGTTAAAGAACATTATCCTTCCTGTCTGGCGTACCAAATTAATTTAATGAAAGATTATCGGCGTTCAGCTCTTACGGATTAAGCATACATTACAAATAGATCCTTACTTGTCCCACTAGGTACAAAAATGTGATAAACTGTATGGAAACTAGTAAAATCTGTTTCACTTGCTGCAAGGGTTAGTCGGATTATTTTCAAATCTAGCTAGCAAGTCTACCAACAGTCTAGAGCTTGAGCAAGAAGATTAGCAATAGGTGCTGGATTGAGATGACATCAGCCGCTCGTTTGTTGATTGGATGCTTCCGGAGTTAACACTCGCACTTAAGTTACAAATGCAAAACTGCCAGAGAGGTTGTGAAATAGTATAACTGCACCAAAGTCTTCTTAAAGTTCCTTACATAGGAGTATCATGATTTCGTCTTGCATACAACAGATTTCAATTTCCATCTGCTACAGTTCTTGAAATATTGATACTTCACACGAATCTCGTGGTCAGCGTGACACACTACGAAGCCAGATGTCACAGGTTCCTTCATGGATGTATCATTACATTTGTTCCATCGTCCATTTCATCTTAATCGTCGCGATTAACCTAAGATGTAGAAGAGTGGCGTAAAATAACTAATTAGAAATGTCCCGAGACATTAGCTTGTTTAAAACAGTAATATTTGTATAATTGTGATATCATTGTTAGCGACGAAATACAAGATCAGGGTATATCGAAGTTAATTCTGTACACGCAGGTACCGCTTAAGGGAAACGTTAAAGGGAACAGATTTCTTTCGTTCAGTGTGTCATCGAGGGACGTAGTTAACATGGTCCGTCAGTGATGTGTGCTGTAGGTTATCCGACACATAAAGAAACCAACTTTTGCTTTCACAAGCATTCCTTAAAATTGTAGGCCACTCCTCCAATAACATCAACAGTTGCAGATGTCAATGCCCTCCTCAGACAACACTTGAAGTGGATGAGACAATAAAATCAAGCAATCTGTAACTTGTTAGTCTTCTTTCTTCTCATTCGTATCGTTTTATTGTCAACTTTCACTAGAACGATCGGCACTTGTTTTTTTTTTTTTTAACGCGCGCTATTCTATCCGCTCAGAAAAGAATCCAGACTTTTCTTCCTTCAGGGTTATAAGAACAGAACTGGAACAGATGCAACACTGCTTTCTACTTGATTCGTTCGTCTTCCCTTTCCGCTGGCACCGCATTGGACTAATGACGTCACGTGCTTGTCGCCGACTCTCCACACTCCAACAAGCTGTCCTTGGGTCACTTTCTGGCAACACTGAGAACAAACTAAAAAATGATCGGAAAACGACCAAAAAATTAATGCAGAACCTGTATTCTTAGGTCTATTATTGCACACTTTTCCAGAAGGATAGCAGCTTTTCAGAAAACCACAAGCAAGTATAATTGTAAAATTGTAAATCTGTCATTTGCTCCGGAGTTCTTTCTGAAAAACGTAAAATAAAGGTCCTACGATTATGTGCAAGAGATTGTATCAATGGCACCTTCGTCTATATCGGTTTCTGTACATACAAATAACATATATAATTGCTGCGCAAAGTTCTCGTACTTCGAATTAGTGAGCTAACGTTTGTAATACCTGTCAATTCAGTTTTTCAGTGCATAAGTGTTTGATTCCGTTAACGTTTATAAAGTAAGTAGATAGTATAAAATTATCTAGTAGAATGTAAATTCGTCCCGCTTATTGAATAGTAGCCTTGCAATCCTATGTGCTCTCGAATTTTACATCAAATTTCGTACGTATTGGTTGATAGCTAATTTAGTGTAAACGTAATTTTCTAGCCTCGACTTACGTTTCACAATCTTATCAAAGCTTCAATGTTTTCTTTTCCTGAAAATTAAGTTTTCGCGATAACCCTTTCTGTTGGAAAAATGATAAGTTCGTTCAACTACTGTATATTCATCGTTTATTGTGCTACCAAACTTTCTGGAAGACATTGAATGGTATTTTCGCTCCACAGTCTACTTTTGTGCAAGGGGACAAATGGGTCAAATCACAGGGCAAATGTTACTTCAACTGTCTCTTGTTTATTTAGAATATCTTTCTTTTGCTACTTGACAACATTTTCAATTCACTTACTTTCTTCCGGTATTATTGTTGTACTATTATGCAGAAAATCTGTTGTCTTTTTGTTGATAGAGATTTAATTTTCTGTAAGACAACTCATCATATAGGTTAACTGCCCACCACTTTCGGTTCAATAGCTTAACAAACGTATCCAACCTGTTCAGTGACAACAACTTGTGTGAAAGTTCAAGGTCGTTTTATACAAGTGTAAGACCAGTAGAAGATAAGTTCGTGCCCGATATCTCGAGCCTTACACTTCAAGTCCATTTGGAACCCTAAAAAGGAGTGCCATTGTGTTGTACTGCTTCATCTACAACACTTGTATTGCGGACGCCATCTGCAAGACAATGCGTTGTACTCTGCGGGTCATTGAACATGCGTACATTAACAAAGACAATATTGACTGTTCCAAGGACAGACAGCCTTTTACAGGAGATTCCGTAGGAATTTCAATGGTGATTCTGCTGGGTAAATACACTTCACAGGAAATGTAAGAGTTCTAGTGCTACTTCCGTTCAAAACTTTTGGTACTTCAGTACATGGTTGTTTTTCCATATTCCCAAGGGTTCTGTTGTTCGCCTGTACTTTTCAGTACACGTCAACTGAGTATGACGTACAATCGGTGGGCAGGAGGGGGGGTTGAACTAGTCATAAAGAAAACTTACTTACAATAGTACTTATTTTGTCAAGGAATTGAACCATAAAGTACTCCCTCTGTCCCACAATTATTGTCCGGTACACTTTTGTTTGTTGTCACAAAATACTTGTCCTATATTCAAACTGTGACACTTGTGTATACAGAAGAAGAAAAGGAAACACGGGAATGAGTCATACAACGTTATTACTCAAGGATCAGTACAAATTGGCCGATCAAGTATCCAAAAGAACATAAATAAAAAGTTACCATTTTAGCATACCGGACTATAATTATGGGACAGAGGGAGTACATTTTTTGCTTCTGACTCTGCAAGAGTGTATAGTTGCACGCCCATAAGCCCAGGGTACTAGATTTGAATCCTGGTTAAGATGTATGTCCCTTTGTGTTACTTACACCATCTATATCATGGCCATCCAAAATACGACTCGCCAGGCACATTAGACTGTAAAATTATGCAAAACCAAATGCCTAAGAATAAGTTACTGGTCCTGCATATAAAAACATTTAGGCACCTCTGTTGTATTTTATCAATTCATCCTCAGAATTCGTTAGCAAAGTAAATTAACACAGAAATGAGCTTTAAATTTTGCACCCATCACACTAATACTCTAGAAATATAAATTCAAATACTGGCTGGTAATTTCTATCAGTATTCCTAGTTGTCTGAGTTGATTGTCCGGTTGGTAGATCTAACATAGTTTGCAAATACCTCTAAAACTATCTACTTATCCATTCGGTCTCATTCTGTCCCTACCATTGATGGGATTAAAGAAGAAACAGAAGCAGACGATGTGTCCTTGTTATTATCCTAGGAATGAAAGTATTGTCTCATTACTACAGAGCAAGTACATTACGGAATCGCAGCTCGGGAGAATGCACATGGTTAATTGTATAAGATTAAGAAATCGGACGATCGGAATATTTCCATAACGCAATTCAACATTTACGTATATGTAAAATTGCGTTTATATTCATGGAAACTAACTTTAGCTGCTGCTTATAGATCCCTTTTCTGCTTTTTTATGTCAAAGTTATTTGTTCATCTTCATTAAATACCGTGAATGAATGTACAGCTGCAGTATTCAATACAAATTAGCAAAACATTCTTACTTTTCGACAATGAAAATACAGTATAGCAATCTATTTTCGAAAGTTATGCAATATGATACTCCATTTTTCTTATCTGTTAAACACAATCCACTCCATGACTTTTAAAACTGAGCAGGAAGTGCAAGTTTGATAATGTAGGAAGACTCGCAAAGAACGTGCCTCAGGGAAGAAAGAAAGAAGCAAGATAAAGATGTTCTCAGGGCGAGAGACAGATGTCGAGAATCGCTGTACTACTTTCTGGATTCCTGGGAGAAACAATGGTATTGTCTGCTACGGAGAGGGGGGTGGGGGATGCCCTTTCAATGGACCTTGAGGCAAAAAACGTCAAGCATTCTTGTCCCGTGACAAACGAAAGAAAAAGTTAACTTCCGTACTAGAAGACATTTTGCGTGTTGGAGTTTTTCCCGCACAATGCCTACCCTGATGTAAGGGAGTGGAAACACCTGCGGACATTTGTTAGCATCTCAAAGCCAAAGTTTATTCCGCCATGCTGGGACAGGTTCGAATCCCGGGTAGGTCATGCGTGTTTCTTTGATTCTTCTTTTGTACTTTCATCAGTTCGTTCCCGTCGTCGAGGTTAATTTAGACTGGTCGATAATCGAAGCAAAATAAAATTTAAACCATCAGTAGTACCGAATTCGTATACATTTGACAAGAGGCAAGATTAACATATGTTACATCATAGGCGTGCGCACGGGTGGGGGCAAAGTGGGGGGCCATTGCCCCCCTAATCATGGACGTCCGCAGATTTTTTCCACGGGGGACAAGCAAGGTAATTTTCCATGGGGCATATTACCCCGATAATAGCGTTGCACCCTCAAAAGACACTACTGGAATCTGAAGCTAACGCATTAATGTATGTAAATTACTGTGACTGAAATCAAATTATACGTGTGAAATATATACTAATTAGGTTGACATTCGATTTCTAAGGGGGGGTGTGGCCATCCTTACCCCCTCCCCCTTCCAGACGTCCATGTTTCTACATTATTATACTTTCACCTAGAAATTTAGTGTAGAGGAATCTTATCGCAGTTATTAAACGATATTATATTCTTAAAGAAAATGAAGTATTTTCAAGCCGATTAGTTTAAAGCAACAACGGGGGGAAGGGGTGCAGTGGCGCAACTTCAAGGAAGCAATGGGCATTGCCCCTCCCCAACCTTGGATGGAAATCAATTCTAGAGGGGCAAGGGGGGGGGGCAAACATTGAGGAAAAAGTAAGCAAGACTAGTAGAAAATAAGAGTAGCAGAAGAAAAGGATACTCAAGATGAAATTAGTTTTCACGTTTGTCTTGCATTATTTCTTCCAGGCGGCCAAGAGCACCTGCAGGGGGTGTCCCCCTCGATATCAAATCTTATACAAATAAAAATACATTTCGTAAAATTTTCTTGCTCGCTTCGCTAGCAATGATTGCTATTCTTGCAGTCTTATCAAGTTCAGAGCCGTAGCTAGGGGGCGGCGGGAGTTGGCCCTGGGCGCCGAATGATCTAAATGGAAAAAAATGAAAAATGAATGCCATGACGCCCCATGATATTCATTGTGCCATGTTAAATCATAATTGTTTTCAGTTTGCAAAAATTTGAATCAATTTTTTTTTTGCTCGCTTCGCTCGCAATTTTATTGTCTTCTATAGTGCAATGTAAATTGCCAAAGAGGGAAGTTTACTTCAGACTCTTGCTACTAAACAGTTTTGTGTTAAATGCATGAAAACAATTGTTTGGAGGAAAATGAGCGCGGCACACTTCAGGGACAATTTATATATTCGTTACGGTGCGCCTATGTTGCTGCATATCTATATTAATGCAATGAAACTCACAACAGTGAGATAAAGTGAGTTTTTTCCCCGACTGAACTTTTATCAAGACTTTTGCCCCCCCCCCCTAATCAGAGTGTCTACACACGCCTGTGTGTTACATGTAGAATATGCGAAGAAAAATAACACTAGCAGAAATAGACAAAGTATAAACTAGCAGGGTGGCGGAGAAGGTTAGCGCAACACGATACGACGCCAGGCCCTGGGATCGAGTCCCGGGTTGCGTATTACTTTGTGAGCATCCCTTCATCATTTTTATATAATCACTTGTACTCATCGTCGTTGTTAGCCAAAAGTGGCAGAAAGGCGACGCTAAATAACATAAATTGATCAAACCAAGGAAAACACGAAATCATGATGGAAGAAGGGAATATATGTGCAGATAAAGGCGAGAATCGTGGACAGAAAGAACGGAGTATCAATCCAAACGGTTTTGACTAGTCATTCGAGTAAGGTTCCCTGCAGTAGCCGGTGTCTGTTGTATCTGATAAACCCCAACAGTGCTTGGTTGAGCGGTTACCCTGTTACCATTCAACCAGTGTCAAATTATCACCTCCCAAAGGAGCTAATTACTTCCAAAACTAAAAGCCAGCGATTTTTTGTTCAGACTGGTGGCAGGATCTCTCCTAAATTCGATAATCGTGTAAGCCAGAAATACACGGGAGGTTTCTACCTGCATTGGTTCAATCACGATGAGGGCACAATTAACAGGGGACCTCAGCAGCGTTACTTTCCCGCCTTTGTTACTTTCCAACTACTTAGACCTTCATGTCGACCATATTTCCAGCATCGCGGGAAAGCAATTTGAAGCCCCGTTCAGGGCTTCTTCATGCTGCTTGATTAACGTGTAAATGGGTCTCATTTGTTAGAAGAATCACTTGGGAAGAAAGTTTCACAAGACTGTCACGTTGAGTTCGTTAGCAGCTCATTCTAATATTTAACATAAATCAGTATTTTTAATAATAAATGCTCTGATGCCAACTTTAGAAGTGTAATTCTCAGGTGCGGATTTATGTACAAATCCGGAGCTATGAGATTGCATATAATGTTATATTGATTGATTAATTGGGTTAATATTACTTCGGTTCTGTCACTTTTGGCTAATTGCGAAGATGAAGATGAGTGATGATATACTGTCCAGGCCGGGATTCGAACAATGGTGTTGTATGTAATTTATATTATAACTTTTAGGTATATATATATATATATTTACCACATTTCAAGTATCTTATTTTTCTTATTTCGGAGCATCCCCCTCCCCCCCAGTCGAGGACCGGATCTGTAGCCCTCCTAAGTCCCCTAAATCTAGGCCAGGCTGATTTCAAACAATCAAATATCGTAATGATTGAAGAAAATGTGACGTTAAGACATACATTTATACATACTCAACTATCATTTATAATACACATGTACAAATTAATATCTTTAACCTTTGATAAATACATGGAAATGCATTAAAAATACGATGGTATCCTTTGAAAATATTCAAGATCAAAATAACTTCACCTTGGAATCATTGGAATCATGGATTGTGGGGTATAATTCTTGGATATATCCAAGAAAAAGAAGAAGAAAAATCAGTGTTTCCAGTTCCTGTGCGTTCTAACTCAATTTTAAAATGTAAGATTTTGTAATCTACGAATGTGCAATATTATGCTCCTTCCAGGTTTGTTGTTTTTCCCATGCATTTCTCGCGTTCCGTATACGAAACGAAATAAACAAATCGCTATCACACGACGGTTTCGTTGGCTTTTTAATGCTACAGTTTTCTCCCTGTCCTCACATAAGTCTTTCCTTCATTTGCATGTAGCAGCTCTGTTTTGTCTTCTTCGATGTGCTGTGAGAAAATTCACATAGATTTTAAGACAGGAAACAGAAAATGAGCTCTCGATTTCACACGAAACGAAACAAACCTAACATGTCGTGTTGGATTTTTTCTTTTTTTTTTTTGTCGTAAAGGAAAATTACTTTGCTCTACAGGCAGAAATTTAGAAATATGAAGCATCGTAATAACAGCAATTGCCTTGTTTCAAGAGAAGGTGGCATACATATGGGCAAGGTAGGCAGGACTTGACCTACAGTTGAAAGTGAGATCCCAACCACTGTACAGTGTGCCTCCACCGAGGATCGAACCTTGAACCTTAATTACAAGACAACAGATTTAACACTACACCATATGATGTGGCTGAACCTCGTATATAATGAGTAGGGAACTGATTTTAAGGTGCAGCACCTTCCCAAAAATATAGCTGTTTTCATACCAATCGTTTGAGATATGTATTTTAGGACATGAAATCAAGAAAAATGAACACACTTTGTTGCATCTTTTCGTGTACCCCCTCTTTGATGCTTCAGCACCTTTTTCCTTCATTTTCTTTGATGTTTTGTTTAAAAATTGGACACAAAAATAAATGATCTTCATTCTTCTTGAGCAGCTACATAAAATCTTAGTCTCATTTTGTAGAACAAAACGAGAGCTATAAAATTGTATAATATAATCATTGCAGCCCCAATAGTTCCCAAGATAATGTAGCAAAACCCGCGAGAGAAAACACAAACTTCAATTCAGCAAAACCACAGTTCTCTACGCGGTCCGCGAGCATTATATAGAGAAGGCGCAGAAATAGAGAGCATTGAATAAAGGCATTTTATCAGGATCTTTTCTTCCACCTATTTGAAAACATTTTCAGAACCTTTTTTCCCCTTTCTCGACCACACTTTTGCACCTTTAAATCCTTTCCTAATAATGAGGTTAAGCCATATACTGTAGGGGAAAATTGATTGGTCGACACATTGTGCAACACTCATGTTATCGATAACTTTGCTTCACTCAAAGGCTGGCCTAGACCCAGCTTTTAATTCTAGTATTACCATTATTTTTCTTATATCAATGAAACGATGAACGAATTTTGGAACCAATATTATATGTATTTCCCATGGTGTAGTTGTAGCATAAAATATATCCTTTGCAAACACTTCAATCATTTTTTTCTTCTTTCAGATACACAAGCACATGTCAAAAGATGATCTACGAAAGGTGTTTCAAGTAGAAAGTCATGAAGAAGGTAGGTGGTCATAATAATATTGTAATTTTCATTCTTGATTACTTAGTATTGTATTGTCTCGAAGAATCTCGACCAAAATAATTTCAGCTCGATATAGGTGCGCGCTTGCATTGTATTGTATTGAGGCATGATTTTAAAGCATTAGTAACACAATTTGTGTGGTATTTTCATCTAAGTTTTCTTCTCACGAAAACCTGTGTTGAAACATGGATGAAGCGGCTGAAGGCCGTTCGTTACGCCCACACTTCCTTCGATTCAGTGGCGTATTCACTTATTTTGTAAAGGGGTTCTGACCACGAGGGGTTACGGATTCTTTTTATAGTAGCGATGCTATATCTTTTAATGTAGTTGTCTTTCTTTTTTATAAGAAGTTAGAGCACGATGGATGGAGGCATATCGCCTCCTAGGTTCCCAGATCTAAATCCAAATACACGGGATTCACTGTAAACTACTTGAACCTGTAAAGCGCTTTCTGTATTGCTCCAAGTGGGGGGAAAGCGAGGGAATGCTATCCCATTACGTACTTAAGAAAATTTACATAAATATCACCCATATACTTCATAGTCTTCATATTGAACCATGGAAGAAGTTACTGTACAGTGACCCACCGTGAAATAATCTTAGGCTGCCCACACCCACATAGGGTTGGTTAGCCTAGATGCAAAATTTTCAGAATAATCGAAGGGCTCGGATGTAAAACATGGTAAGTGACATGTCGGTCTTTCTGAGTTCATTAAGAAAAGAGGTTATTAGAAGCTATACTGTAGATAAATTGTTTTCGTGTTGTGTTTATCAATTTCACAAGGCTTCACTGAGTCCAATGCAAATTGTGTGACATGGCAATTTCACTTGAAAATGTAAGATGGCACTTACCATGTTTTACACCCGAACCCTTCAAGCTATCTATCTTCTATCTATCTATATAAAAATGGATGTATGTGTGTATATATGTATATGTTTGTTCCGGCATAACTCTCGAACGCCTGGAGCAATTTCAACCAAACTTGGTACACGTATGACTCACAATCTGGAAAGAAATACTGTAGGGGTAAGACACCCTGGCACCCCTAGGGGTGGGGGTGGGAAGGGGTGACATGTAAAAATAATCGAAAACGACCAATATTAGAGTGGAATAAATAGTTTTCGGGGTCGCTAAGATGAATAGTGACACTACGATGCCGTTCAACTTCAAGTTCACCATGAAAGGTGAGAGGGGGTGACATTACATTAGTGTCGAATCCATAGTTTTCTGAGTCGCTAAGCTAATTGGTGACATTCACGATGACATTTACACTATAGTTAGAATTCATTATTTTCCTGACTAATAGAAGATTGGGATAAATAAATACCCGGGCAATGCCGGGTAATCAGATAGTTTGTAATAGAACAGGAACCACATATCTACAGAGAGAGGGGGGAGGGAGATGTAGATAATGATAGAGTAGAAAACAGAGGAAGAGGAAGGAAAGATAAACAGAAAAGAGAGAGAATCAAACTATAAGAGATTTGGAAAGATGGGAAAGAGGAAAGCGAGATAGAGATAGTTAGAAAGCCAGAACTAGAAAGAGGGGATGGCAGAAAGAAAGAATTATAGCCTTGGGACCGCACAAGAATGAGACGCTGGAGGAGCAGAAGGGAGACAAAGGCAATGTTGTGACAACAGCAAAATAAAACATGAATTGACTTTGAGTCTCTCGTTCATCAGTATGTTAACATTCCCATGAAAGCCAGGAGGACCAGTTTCAGGCGAATTTCTCTTGTTAAGTGTATTGTTTTATCAAAGTTTAATTAATATTTCTTGATCAGATGTGTGTGTATTTTGTAACGAACCTGAGAGTTTAAGGTTTTATATTTGTAAGAAGTTAAGATTTTTAAAATGTTTGTTACTTCAAATAATGTGCAAGTTGTCACAGACAATTATAGTTAGATTGATACAGTTGTAGTTGGAACTTTTATATATGTTTATAAATACGTCAAAATCTGTTCGTGTTGACGTCACTTTCTCATCTCAGCAGAGGAAGTGAACCAACCTGAATGTTTCTCACCTGACGACAGACTGAGTTTGAAAGACAGGTGAAGGTGAAGAATCAATAAGAACTTGGAAACGGAGGGAATTCAAGTATAGATTTTGGGTTTCCGAGTTTTCTTCTTGCCGATAAGTTGAAAGTAAGCAATTATGTTCTTTGACTTTCGCTATATGTGAGGGAATTGCCCAACGTTAGCATTGAATGTTCTAGTGTTTTACTGGTAAGTGATTATGAAATATACGCGATTATAAAACTGCGTTTTAACTTTGAAAACAGTGTTGTGTTTCTTTTCTACCCAGCAAGCCCTGATGATTTGCAGATTCTCATGTTCCCGACTAAAGGAGTAGCGGACTAACTTTGTGATGACTGGTGTACAACCGGGGGACGTTGCAATTTCAAAGTTTACAAGTGTTGTTAATACAGAGCATGCACTTAGTGGAAGTGAGTACCATGACAACAAAACTGTGAATAATAATGTCTGCAAGGCACAAAGCAAAGAATAGCCTATGGGCACAAATTGTATAAATGCCACATGAATAAGAGAGAGAAAGAAGGCAAGAGGGAAACGAGAGAGAGGATGTCAGAAAGTAAGAAAGCGGGATAGCCAGAAGAAGAGAGAGAAAGAAGGAGAATCAGAGACAGAGGAAGTATTTAGTCCATCCTTGACGCCCAACCTAGCAAGATTCTCTGGTGACGTAACTGAATACGCAGTTGGTTTATCAAATAGAATATCATAACGAGTTTGCCATAAAAACTCCACGTGTTATTTCCAGAAGCATATTTATGTAATTAAACCAATTATTCGACTTAAACGAAGACAAAAAAGCACTATTGACACCCTTGGAACTGCCCCATACCTTTAAGAGGTTATAGAACCTTTATCTGCAAAATCCAGATCCCTCGGTTAATTAGCGTCTCGGGTATGGGCGCTTGCCATGCAATGGAAGGGCAAAAAAATGAAGGAACAAAGAGCATTGAAGTTCAAAATAAAAAGAGCTGAAACTTTCCGACGGTAATTTACAATGCAGTTCCCGTGCAACAAAGGCTGCAACCTAACACAAAAAATTTACATTTATGGGAGTCAGGCCCCTAAGATAAAAGATGGGGATTTGAACTTAGTGTTATAGCAGTTAGTTTATAAAATAAACGCGTACAAGTGTTTAGGGAACCATTATCAGTGACGTCAGCAGATAATTTGTTCGAATGGGACAAAATATTTTCAGGTGCTGTCATTGCTAGGGTTTTTTTTTGTTGTTTTTTTTCCTTGTTGCCCTGTTTATCAGTTTATTTCAATCTTTCTTCTTCCTATTTATCTTCATTTCTTTCTTCTTATTCTTCTGTGTATATCTTTGTTTCGCTATATTCCTTCCCCTGTTTGTACATCTTTTACAAAAACAAATACTAGGGAAAATTGATTGATTGGATTGATTTGTTGTTTTAAGTCCACTTTATGCACAGTAAGGCTAATCGGGACTGGACCTACAGTTTAAAGTGGGATCCGAACCACTTGTGCCTCCGCCGGGTATCGAACCCGGGACCCCTTGATTACAAGGCGAAGACGCTACCACTGCGCCATCGGGGAGGCCCTATACTAGGGAAAAAAATACAGTATATGGTATTAATATGCGGGTGAGTGAGTTGGTGTTTTTAAGTCCACTTTTAGCACGGATAGGCTAATCGGGACTGGAGCTACAGTTTAAAGTGGGATCCGAACCACTGTGCAGTATGTTGTTTTAAGTCCACTTTATGGAAAGATAGGATAACCGGTACTGGAAGTACAGTTTAATATGAAATCCGAACCACTATGTTCTTCAACCGGATATCGAACCCGGCACTCCTTGATAACAAGGCGACGACGTTTCCACAGAGAAGTTCCGTGTATTGAATTGAAATCTGGGAACCTAGGAGGCCATAAAATAGCAGCACGGTGACCAGGAATTGCATCTACTTGTGTTTCTACGTAAGAACATTTTGGGACCACTTTAAGCTTTTGCTATCACTACAGCTATTCATAGTCCAGAAATAACTGGGATCCTAACCACTATCTGCCTCCACCCGGGACCCCTTGATCACATGATTACAAGGCGACGACGTTACCACTACTCCATCGGGAAATCCTGTGTATTGGATTGAAATCTGGGAACCTGGGAGGCCATAAAATAGCAGTGGTGACAAATTCAGAAACCAGCAGCTGCCACTCCATCGGACCCATGTTTCTACGTAAGGACATTTCGGAACACCATAAGCTTTTGCGATCACCCCAAGCTATTCATCGTCTAGAAATAACACCTCGTGGCCATATCACGTCCTCACTTTCTATAAGGAGAGGTTGCTCACCCCATGACGAGAACAATTACTGATTTTTCGCATGAACATACGTACGAGGGCTACCCCCAGCGTCATCAGGCTGACGTCAAACTTTGTCAAAGGAGTAGTTATGGTAATTAGGTCACGTGTAAATGGAGAAGAACTGACGTGATGAAAACGCAAGCGGAAGGGGGAGGAGTGCGAAGAGTCTCTCACGAACGATGAGAAAGTACGTATGTTGCTTCGAGTGTCGGTCGTGCGGCCTTGGGCTGAGTTGTACGAGAAGACGTTAAGTGTCCATTACGTCTGAATAACAATGAAAAGTGCCTGTTACGATGGCGGGTTCTTGGTGTTTAGACTTGGACGAGCTCTGCTTCGGAAGGCCAGGTATCGTCCGTGTTCGAATTAGACAAAATGTAGGAATCGAAATTTTCTATTTCCACTTCAAATCATGAGAGTAGCAACTAATTAGACTGTTTAAGGTGTATTTATTAACAATTACACGCCATTTTTATTGGAATCTACAATTTTGAAGTGATGCAGGAACAGAAGGATACAGTCAGAGGCGACTCAAGATAATGGTGGTGGATTTTGCCTACTTTTTAACCTTGCAGCCTTAACTTCAATAAAAAAACATCATCATGTTACATGTTTACAACTTTAACTAGGAGAAACAATACCCTTATTTTTTTAAATGCCTTAAGTCTTTACTATTAGAGATGACGTTCATTATAGGTTTATATTTAATACAACCTCGTTTATCCGCACGTCAATTATCCGCAACGTCAGTTATCCGCACACTCAAAAAAGCAGATGCGGCCAAAAAAAGACGATCAAACATTTTCTGATTATTTTTCTGCATAAATAACAGCACATGTACAGTACTGTAATTTAGGCACGTACTGTACGTATATTACGAGTGTTTTCTCATTTTCTCATGTGTTTTGTTTTCTTGTATTATATATGTATGTAGTACAGTGTTGTACTGTATGTATAGAATAAACCTGTACTGTACGTGCTTTGTTAAATACAAACACATGTTTGATTATCCGCATAACTTTCGGTCCCAATTAATGCGGATAAACGACGTTTTACTGTACACACATAATAATATCAAAATAACAGAAATCTTAGCTTCAATTGCTACATTATTTTGCTTCAATTAATTCTTATCTACACAAATCTAACTCTCTTTAAAACAGACACACGCTTATACGTGGGTTAAGTCATAAGTCATGGCAACTACTTTTTTTTCGCGAACAGGAGACAAAACTAAAAATCTAAGATATACGTTTGAAAGTGTATGAAATGTACTTTCGAAAAAAGCCATCGGATGGTGTATGTGAACAAAGGTGGGATAATAAGCACGCACCCAAGTTCAGTCGGTGAATGACAGCGTTCGAAAATGGAGGTCATGATGCAGGAGCAACGTTCGTACGTTAAAGTAGCAGTTCTCCGCGGCAGAAATGCATGGGAATGCTATACAGAGCTGCGGAAAGAACTGGATGAGCATGCCATGCCCTATCGAACAGTGGATAATCTGGGTGAATACTTTGAAGGTTGTTAAACAGTGTAGTCTTGTGTACTTGTTGTTCATGCCATAATAAAACATTGTTGTCCAATGTCCTGTGTTCTGCCTCCTCCCTACGAGAGTCTCCTGAATTCAGACTTCATCTGATAGCTTCATTCGAAGGTTCATTCCATACACTTTCAAAAGCGAAAAGAAAAAAAAATCGAGGTATCAAGGATTTCGACTTGCGAAGGTTCGAGTTATTGAGGACCAAAATCGCAGACTTCGGGTTATAGAGGTCTAAAGTCGACTTATTGAGGTCCGTGCGACTAAAACTTCAATTTCACAAATTTTATTAACCAATTAGTAATCAACAACATAACCATGATGGCACATGCACTTTCAGAAGGGAGGAAGTTTTCTTTTGCTGACTGGGAAAGAATTTAGATTGTGGGGGACCAAGTCTAGAAATTGGACATTTCCCCCTCCCCCCCCACACACATTCAATTCAAATACAGGGTGTTGCCAAAAACTGTTGCTCGCATTTACTTTGATCACTGTACAAAAGGATCCTGGCTGAAGGAAGAGGATAAGGTTTGATAAAACAAAACAGCAATATCAATGGTGTCGTCCTAATTGCGAACACTTGCTGCCTAAACAGGAATATACTCGAAGGACTATGTCCTAATCGCCAACATATTTTTCTGCCTTGGGATCTACAACTTTCTCTCACACTTCCCGAGTTTATTTAACGATTTTTTTTTAGAGGGACTCAGTTCCAGACTTGAGGGTGGTCAGTGTATTGTTGAATCATAGAAAATTGAACATGATTAAAGTAGTCGCCAAAGAATAATAATAATAATTCCCTTTATTACATTATTACATTACATACTGAATTTGCATTATCATATAATTTAGACAATTATCAACTATAAGCAACAATCATACACAAATATACAGCTATTCAATAGATGTAATAAGGGGGGGAACCCCCGAAGTAAGTCCTGCTCCTCCCGCCTACATTCGAGGGTATGGTCTTATTGTCCTGGTTCCTAAAAATATACCAGGACGTCAGTTGCTCCGAATTTGACGGTTCCCCCGACTTTATTTCCTCTATTTATTACTATTTGCATTTTAAAATAGGTATAATAATAATAAATTGTAATGCTATACAAGGAATATATACATGATATAATTGATGTATACAATACTTTATGTGATATTATTTCTGTTCTGGAAACAGATGACAGATGACATGAACCTCGTGAGTGACATTACATTACATAACAATATTAATAATATTATTTTAACAACATCACGAAGAACATCTTCAATAATTCTCGATAACGTTTCCCTGGCAGTGAGACAAGCATGCATAATATTGGAGTCGCAGTGGATTCCGTTCCGGCATTCCAGAGCGGTTTGATGTACAAGATTATTTTCCTCATCAAACCCACAGAACCCAACTCACAAGTCCAGAACCCCAGTCTGGCATACCAGAGCAGGGAGCCCAAAGAAAGGCCGCATCCTGCGCCCACACTGATTGCTATTCATTAATTAGAAAGAAGAGATAAAATTAAAATTTTGGTGTGTGATATTTGTATTTGAATTCTTTAGGGTCGTTACCGCCGCGTGCACAACTGCTGATCTGGCACACGTCCATGCAAGAGTGCAGCGTCTGCATTCCAGGGAGGGGACAAGGGATCACGACGGACAAGGAGCAATGTCCGTGTGAAGAACGATGCTTTATTGTCGTTGCTTCTCTACATTATAAAATGGCATCCTATCACGCCCGTCTCACTACCAGGGGTCATAACTTTTTGTTTTATTACATTATTATTTAATTATTTAATCAATGTAACGGGAGTGATTAATGTTTATGAAACTAAAAATATCCCTTTATTACCTTCACCTGTTAAAATTATATATGTTGAAAGTACAAGAAATATAAACATTAATATATTACATAAGAAAAATAGAATATGTTTAACCATGCTAAGCGTACAACTTGTAAGTTAATTGAACGCAATGAACATACATATATTAGATGTTGTTAAATTATAATCTTAAATTGTAATTCTAATCTGTCCCGAGCTCAACTCCCAGGGAGTCCACTGGCTTCCAGCGGTGATTCATTTATTTGATCTAATTTGATCAGATAAGCTTTCTTAAGTAAATTAAAAATCTCCAGAAGGGAAGCTCCCGGGATGTCAGTTTCTTGTTTTGGGTTTTTTTTTTGTTTGTTTTTTTTGTCCACCCTGGGGATCGAGCTGAGATGGTTTACTTAACACTGCTTGTTCCTCCTAACGCCGTTCCATCCGTCTCATGTACATCCTGTGTCGCTCCCCAGGCGTGCGGGGTGGGTGGATTCTTCTTCTCTCGGCCGCCTCCTTCGTCCAGCGGCGACATCGCAGCAGCGACGCCCCGACGCACCCTCCGGCGACTCCTCTTCGGGGTGGGGCTCGGGAGGGGGCGCATCCCGGGTTCGATACCCGGTGGAGGCACAAGTGGTTCGGATCCCACTTTAAACTGTAGGTCCAGTCCCGATTAGCCTTACTGTGCATAAAGTGGACTTAAAACACCAAATCAATCAATGTTGATAAGACAGATCGGTCTGTACGACTTGGTCATGATAAAATTTAATAATTAAAGTGTGGCTTATTTTTTATAGGAATACTTACTGCACACTTTATTTACAAAGCAGAGGACCATGATAAGCCAATCAGGGTGGCTATTGTTGTTGTTGTTGTTGTTGTTGTTGGTGAAACCAGCTGTCTCTCTGCGTCACTACAATATCTGTTTCTGAAAACAGGTTTTTCAGTTTCATGTGTTCGCAATTAGGACACGAAATCATTCTCACTTTTATGTGTGCGCAATTACGACGATTTAGGCTTTGTTCGCAATTAGGACACAACCATATCAGTAGCAACGTGTTCTTCCTCTTCACATTAAATCTTCGGGTGCGCCAACACTTCAGCTATTTTCATCCGTCACATTAAGCAGGGCTATAACTTAAATGAAGACGTCTCTCTGAGGACTAAACTCTCCTTACTTAGGTTAAAAGCTGAGGCTGTAAAGGGGCGTAAGGACAAAACACAGCCCTACTCGTAATAAACTGTACATAAACAATTAGTTTTATCTAGCGCCCCCCCCCCCTGAAGAGCGGGTACCCGAGTTGCCTCTGCTGATGAAAATTTACCCTTGTGCGGGAGTGTTTTGGTCTAGTGAGAAAGGTCTGTTCCGAGCATCCTGTATAAACACACTAGTACTTACAATAAGGCCCGTAGCTATAATTTTATTTCTGTGGGTGGCTCATTCCTTATCAGCACGGGCGTCGCCATAAATATTTGTAGAGGGGGTCAGGACATAGATGAAACTTGATTAGTACAAATAATAATGACAATAATAATTGTTATTTTTCAATAATAACTACTATAATTATTAAAAATATAATAATTTCAATCCAGATTTATTGTTATTATTACATACCTGGAAAGACTTTGCTACACGATCCTCCGTATCAGTGAATGTATGACACAATTGTTGTCCATTATTTTTCTTATACTTTGTGCAGTTAGTGTACTGAAAATCATTGTTCTTGTACTTTGTTATTAACTTTTACACAATCGTTCAAAGAAAGCTTTAACAGTTAGTGGTAAATTTTACTCATCAAGTTCATATTCTGTGTCCTCTCACAAAGAAAGCTGTACATTTTGGAAACTGTGGATCCATTCATTCTTTGGATTAAATGGTAGAATATGAAACTATAACCTGGTTCCTCTATTATACGCTTACCTTTTTCGATGTAATGCAGTTTTTACTGTGGTTAATACTTTATTTCTGTTATTAGAGGAGAAGGTCTAAATATGAGCGAAGGTTTAAATATGGGTTTGGAGCTATCAGCGCTGCCAGGTGCTGCAGCCTGGCAGCGGCTATGGCAATTGGTTATCTCTCAAGGACAAAGGTTGCGGTGCAAATTCGCAAGAGAAAGTGGTGGTTAGTTTCGGCCTTGGTCGCTGTTATAGAATTGCGACCTCCAAAAACTTTTTGCAGGTATGTTTTAACTCAGCGTTTTCTGAATTCTCATCTGCTATGTATAGGTTATGATATTAGCGGCACATAAAACAAATGTGGGCTTTTATAATGCCATGGTTTGTTTGTGAAATATATACCACAGAGAGCGAAAATAAATTGAAAAAGAAAAATAGCGTGATGGTCTAAATATGGGCTATGACATGAGGTCTAATGTTGAGATCACATTCTCAACAAATATTTGGATGTTTTTCTTAATTTCGATTTTTCCCATTCCGAGTGATTATCAAAGCAACAGATTATTCATAAATATCAATTTTATAATGTTTTAGCGATAAATGACTGTTCTTTTCAATTTTATTGCTTTTTGTGATATTGCCACTAGTAGCCCATATTTAGACCACAATTTTGAAATACATCATTTTACCATTTTTTTTGGAAATTGGGGGGGGAGACCTTCTATACTTTAGCAGGCTATTACATTTAAGTATACATTTCATAGGCAGGTGCTTGATATATTAATTTTTTTCCTCCGAAAATGATAAAATAAGAAGGAAGGCCCATATTTAGACCTTTTCCTCTAACAAACATTTGTAGGATTTCTGGGGGGGCTTCAGTCCCCTTAGCCCTCCCCCTGGCATCGTGCCTGCTTACAGTAATATACTTAAGGGCTCTTTTCACCTTATTCATGCCTGTGAAGTAGTACAATCATGCAGAAGGAAGGTGCGCCATGCAAAAACACTACAAAGGAAGCTGCACATGGCAAGAAGCTGCTGATAGACTGGAACTTCATAAAGCCACGGTCTCTGATCTCAGCGCCCTTTAGCAAGCACCCGTTAAGATATTCTAGTTGAGTCTGACAGCCCTCACTCAGTCAGTAAGTGAGGCACAAGGCGCAGTCCTTCCATGGACTTAACGGCGCTGTTAACATGTTGTTGCGATGCTGCAATGGCTGTTAACTTTCAATGAGAAATGGCTCAGCCGAGAGGCGTGTGAGACATAACCTTCGCGTCTTCGCAGAGTTTTGTCATGCGTGGATGACACCACTTCCGATGGTGGTTTATGCTTGTCTTCACAGTCTGTCCGCTCTAATCCACGTGACTTTCGAGAAACTCTATTGGCTACTGTAGTGAATTTGTGAGTCTTTGTTATGACTAGGGCTCGGAACTTGAAGACCTATAAATTGCCAAAAAAAGGACCCAAAAACTTAAAAAAGGACGTATAAATGTGATCCAAATTAATTAATAACTTCTCTGGTCGTATACACCGTGCTGAAAGCTTCAAAACAAGAGAAAGTAGCCACTTACAGTGCGACCTTCCAGACAAGTTACGGTTAAAGGACCTTGTACCGTACCTGCTTCAGTCCTCCAAAAAATGTTATTCTCTCGTTTCAGGGATGGTTCTCTCTTTTTCATTTCTTTACTACAGAAAGGATGTTTAAGAGGTGATGAACTGATGATGATTCGAATTGAGAATGGGCAGTAAAAACGTAGTCGAAAGAAGGTGAAGTTGCAAAAAAAAGCCGTTAAGACCTAAAAAAAAGGCTAAAAAAGGACCAATAAGCCAAAAAACGCCGAAAAAGGCAGAAAAGGACAAATAAAACCCACCTTTTTCTGGCCTACAATGACCCAAAATGAACATATATTATGTTGGGCCTCGTCTTCGGACACTAGGAAAAAAAGAATGTTTCCTCAAGATAACGCCGAAAGGAACACACAGCAAAGAAGATATTTCTGAGAAGTCATATTGCTTTGTTTACATTATGTTCGATTTTACATTAGATGGAGAATACATCTTAGAACCAGGGTGATTAAGGAAGGATGGGTGTGTCATTGTGATTACCCATCATTCATTTCATCTATAAGGTAGAGTCAGGCGTCATATCAACTGGACCAACGAAAATATTTTTAAAAATATTGCGTAATATAAGCAAAATGTCATTTCTTTGTAGTAAAATCATTCAACGGCGATGTAAGGGGTGATATGTCCTTTAGCACCCAAATCTGAACCTCTCTTCCACGCAGTACACCCTGTACTGCATTTTGCAGACTAACGAGGCCCTGGCGTGTGAACCCAGGGTCAGCATAATCCTCTGTAGGGTTGTGTTTTGTCCTTACATGTGCTGAGTGCCCATTTTTACAGCCTCAGCTTTTAGCCTAGGTAAGAAGATTCAAGTCTTCAGAGACAAGTGTTGATTTTAGCTATGGTGAGGAGGTTTGCCCCGTATAATGTGACGGGTGCAAAATAGCCCAAGTGCTGGCGCATCCGGAAATTTCATTAAAATCAATCGATCAACCAGGAGCGTATATTATAGGCTAGCCAGGCTATCTGCGAAGCCTGAAGTCTAGTGAGTAAAATACAGGAGGAAAATAGATTAGAAATTGTAAATAAAATTATTCATATCAGTGAAATGATGGTGATTCTGGAGTTGGCAACCTGATTTCTTATGAGTTGGCAACCTGATTTCTTATGAGTTGGCAACCTGATTTCTTATGAGTTGGCAACCTGATTTCTTATGAGTTGGCAACCTGATTTCTTATGAGTTGGCAACCTGATTTCTTATGAGTTGGCAACCTGATTTCTTATGAGTTGGCAACCTGATTTCCTATGAGTTGGCAACCTGATTTCCTATGAGTTGGCAACCTGATTTCCTATGAGTTGGCAACCTGATTTCCTATGAGTTGGCAACCTGATTTCCTAGGAGTTGGCAACCTGATTTCTTAGGAGTTGGCAACCTGATTTCTTAGGAGTTGGCAACCTGATTTCTTAGGAGTTGGCAACCTGATTTCTTAGGAGTTGGCAACCTGATTTCTTAAGAGTTGGCAACCTGATTTCCTACAAGTTGGCAACCTGATTTCTATTCATAGCCTAGGACCACGTGATGAGATAGCCCAGATGTTGGACTCAGTATACGTCACTGCGTTCAACCAACCCTTCAACAGGAAATGTGAGATTCCTGTATACAGGAAGAATCAACACGCAGAGCGTCCAAGTGGATCCTTCACCTTCTGCTTATTGTAAGGACTATGCCTGGTGCCGTAACCCCATCATGTTTATTAACCAGGCCGTAAAACTTTGGATACATCCTGGATATTTATATCTTGTGCCACGTTTATTGCTATCCTTCCTAATACATTATTTTCTTCTCTTTGCAGTTCCTGAATACGAGGTGGTACACGTTAGGTCGATGTCTAAGAGGAGCGTAGACGGGGATCGAACCGTGCACCTCTCGGCGTTCGGTCGCGACTTCCAACTGAGCCTCCGAAGGAACACGGATCTTCTCAAGAATGGCCAGCACCTTCGGATGTTCACGGTGGAGCCCACGAACACCAACGAGGTCGACTACCAGGAGCTTCCTCAGGTGAGTGATAAAACTGAGGGTGTTTCGAAAAGTAAGGTAACTTATTTTTTAAGTCGAGTGCGCAAGTGCTTCTGCGCAGTCGCGCTGGATTGCGTATAGAACGCCGTCTATGCTGGCCAGGATGCTTTCCAAAGTTTTTATTTTGGTCTGCGTTTGTGGTGGAGTGTATATCATGTGATGCGTTGCGAAGCAAGGGTTCCTGTGTTCGAGTCCTGACGTGGAAACGGGTGTTCCTTCATCAAGTTCAGGCGAAAGATGTAGAAAATAAGAGAAAACGAAAAAACAAAAAGAATGGGTAAAGATGGATAAAATGAGAGAAAAAGAGACTGAGAAGAGATAACAGAGAAAAGAATAACTGAACAGAGAAAATAGATAGGTAAAGGTACCCCCGTGCATGTGCACATATGCCATGAAGGCGCATGGGGGTGATGCGGAGATAGAGCTCCACATATTCTGGATCTCGGCCATTGTTGGGATGATGCGATCAGCATCACGCCCGGCCTCCTTTACCCCCCAGGTACCCATTGATACGAGGCTGGGTGGGTCTCAGAGACACGCAGAAACAGGGAAACGACTGACAAATTTCCTGGTCCAGATCACCTGCCCCGGGATTCGAACCCGGGTCTTCAGCCAGATGTTATACCAACTGAGGTAATAGTGAGAGAAAGAAAGGAAATAAGAGAAAATAGAGAAATATTGAACGTAAAAATACGAAAAACACTAAACTTGGGCATTTAAAAATGGAGCAGTTGGTTACTCTGGTTTTCATATGATTACATTTACGTCATGTATTCGCACAACCGCAATGTGAAATGCGAGGATGAAGAATGACCAGGCATGAATTTAAATGGGGTACACGGTTGCAAACTAGAAGGAAGCAGTGCAGTAGGACAATGATCCGTTGCACTACTATACAAAGACATTATCATTATTAATGGTGACCAGATTAGCCACCATCTTTGCGCTCCCAGCATACTGAATTCGATAAGGTCCTTTGTTCTTTCGCGGATTATCTAAAGCACGAAGCGCTCTTTCGAATTAAGGGGGGGGGTTACTTTCACTTCGTTACCGCAGCGTTTTACATGCTCGACTCCGATGTAGTGAAGCAGAGCAGTATCACAGAGGTTGCTGTAGAGCGTAAAAATATATCTCTACTTCCGCGTGGCATTTAGCAGCGATTGCCAAAGAAACAGCACGCTCTGCGAGATTCATAGCTTCCTGTTGCAAGATTTGTATGTCACTTGTTTGCCTTTGAGTATTATATATGAAATACAATGTCTGTACTAATGGTGTCGACATGTGTGGGTGGTGTTTGATGGCTTCTGTGCTTGCTGGTGAATGTTAAGCGTTTGGCTCTGGGCTAAGGAACAGGTTTCAATGCAATAAGCCTTTGCAACTGCACCGTGTGAATTGAATAAGCTCTCTCTCTCTCTCTCTCTCTCTCTCTCTCTTATTCTGTCTGGGAGAAGTCTTTCGTTTCTTCTTATCATCTTTGTATCTTTCTTTACTCCCTTTATCTTTCTTCGTCTTTCTTTTCCCTCTATCCACTCACTTCCTTCTTTCGTCCGTCTTTTCTAATTTATCTTTTCTTCCTATTTTGTTTCTTTCTTCTTCCTTTTTTATTTCTTTTGTGTGCTTCTATTTCTCTCTGTCTACCCTCTTCCTTCTTTCTCTCTGTTTCCTTTTCTCTTTTCTTTCTTCGTTTTCCTCTGTTGTTTGTGTTTTTCTTTCTCATCTCTTTCTCTCGTGTGCTTCTATTTCTGTTTGTCCGCTCTCTTCCTTCTTCTCTTTGTGTGTTTCCGTCAAACAAAAATATTTCTTTCTTTTCTTCCTTTTCTTCTCTCGTGTGCTTCTTTTTCTCTGTCCACTCTTTCCTTCACTTACCCTTTCTTTATCTTCTCTCATTCTCTCTTTTACATCTTTCAACTCTTGCTCTTTCTCTCTCTCTCTCTTCCAGGTACAAGATCTCCTTCAAAATTTCTTTGTCAGTGAGTCCATCTCTGAATTCTCAGGACATTTTGCCAGTTCGAATTGTAAAGGTGTGCCGATTTGCGGTGTGATTTGGGTTGCCTGACTTTAAGGGGCTAGGTTCTAATTCGAGTTCCGTCTCACCTCTGGAATCTGTGGAGGAAGGACGCGCATAGTGGCAGAGAAGGGGAGGAAATCGTGTGGGCAGAACGAAGCAGTACACGCTGCTGCGATGGCTGGTAACAGTAGTCGCTTCCCCCTCCACGCAATCCCGTTCCCTCTCACGTGTTCATTGGTGGAGCCGTCTCGCGCCACTACTTGCGCAGAGACTTGTTTTCGTTCGCTTGCTCCAGAGAGATGCTGTTCTATGTCTTGCCTTCCTGTTCACTCGATGCCCTTACACGACCTCATATTTTATCAATAACGTAATTTTAGTTCTTCTATGCTTCAAAATGGTACTGATAAGCAGTTCCAAAATTCATTTACATTATAATTGCTAAGGAGATAACAATAGTCGACAGTAATGGATGTCGCGTTGTATTATTACGAAACCGCGCACACACTCGAGCAGAAAGAGGAACGGGGTGTGTCACGCAGTTTACGCAATGAATGTGTGTCTGATTTCAATACATACACATTTCGCACCTGCGTTCTCACTTCGTCCAAGGTCTTTCGTATGGTAGGCTATAACGGAACAAAAGGAGCTAATTATGAAATCGATAGGCATAAATGCAACTAACAATCAGGTCAAGGTTCTTACTTCATGTTGAAACATGATTTCTTCAACGTTTCCCGGATTCTTAAGCATTTGGGTTTCCGTTTAATTCTGTATCTTGGGTTGCTTATTGCTGTAGACGTAGATTGTTATGTTAAAAAAAAATCTGGATATTGAGGGTCCCCAATTTACGGCACTGCATTTTCTAAAAACACTGTCTACCAGGAAAATATGATGGTCGAAGGCGTTGTTTGGCTCGTGATATAGTTATCGTTAGTTCTGGGTTCGAGTCCTTATCACGACATGGGAGAGTTATTTTGTGCGTGTTGTTTCATAGTGTACTTCTAAACATCACCCATCCTTGTATGCACAATTAAATTTACGGGGTAAAAGATAAAAGTTATTCCCTGCATCCCGTGAAGGCATACGAGGTGATGTGGTCAGCACCACGCTCCGACCGTTTTAACCCCACCCGTTAGGTACCCGGTCATTAGAGGTTATTTATTAGCTGCCATTACATAGTCAACCTAGTTCATATAAATTTGTGATTCAGTTTTTATAAATATATTTATGGCGAACGAAACTGTGATTGATAATCATTATCTATGTTTAAGCATGAAAAATTAAATAACAGTTGCGTTATGTAAATTTACAGGCAGACTGTTAAGTTTCAACGGTAAAATATTGTAACTTTTACAGTAGCTTCTCACAGCGTGTTTCTTTGTGGTACATTGAGATCCGTACCAAGCAAATTGTCCATCACCACCTTTACTCCCGTTGTTTAATTCAATGAGAGCTTCAACAAATGACACAAAACGCCAAACAATCTGCTTACGACCTCTGAACTAGTATACGTAAAAATACAGTCCTTTAAAATACGTAGGATGAAGAAAAACCAATGAATATACTCATGGACAATTTGCTGAGCAATACTTATGTATCCCACTGTAGAAAGAAGAGTATGTGTATCTGTGTCATAGAGTGTCAAATATTCGCCATCTATGCCAATTTACCTCTAGTCGATCTCTGCTTTCTCATAGTGTCGGAGTGTTCATACTTTGAACTGACAGTTTTTCTTTACTTGCAGGAGGAAGGCGACATAGGCGACATCTATCAGGATTTGGAAAATGAAGCTGCTTTACTAGTTCACCACGATGAAGATGATGGCGCACTCCTTTTGGTGAGTTGCAAACTTCATTTCTACTTGGCAGTAACCCCCAACGAAAGAATACAACTCATTTTCTACTAGCCTTACATTTTCTTCACTACGTCCTCACGCACATAATTATATCAAACTACTTTACCGACAAAATTTTAGTAGCAAATGTGGGATATGGAAGGCTGAGAAGAATGGAAGATTATTGTGTGAGAAAGTAACAGGCCAACCTTCGAATTAGATTTTTCGATTCTGTATATTGGTATTCTAATGTGTAATTAGTGAAATAGTGTAATTATACAAGTAAGTACATGGAAGTAGTTACTGATAAAGAAAGGAGAGAAATTACATAGGTTTGGGTTTGTATGTTGACAGAACTGACACATTAAAGTGCTAATGATGTACTTTCGGTGCATCAAAGTCTACAAAAAATGCATCATAAGAGTACTTTTATCACCTGCTCTTCCGTGCTATGCATTTTAATGCATCAATTGAACAGATCAGAAACGATCATTTCAAAGAAACAAAGTATTCGTACGTGCACTGCACATTAACTGTGGCAATTGATGAACCAAATATGCATCAACGATGATTTGATGTGTTTGGGATTCTGACGTCCACCTGCCATGACCGGTTGACTACAAGATGTACGACTTGTTGATGTAAAATATATCCACCACTTTTGAGTATGGCATATCCCTTCTGCATATTCTTTCGTTACATTACAGAACAGTTTCATGCAGGGATGTTAAAGGACCAGTAACCTATATATTCTAAGAGGTTCTATTTGGGTTCCGTAACAGGACCGGAACCTTTTTTTTCTCGCATAATTTAAATTCGGTCCAAGTTGTGTATTGTTTCATTTCAATACGGAACTTGGACCGTATTTAAACTGATTCTATAAAAAGGTTCCTGGACCGTATTTTAGTTGATCCGGAAAAAAAGGTTCCTGGACCGAATTGAAATACGTTACAGATAAAAAGGTTCTTTACGGTCCAGAAGCAATTTGCGCTTGCTGATTTTCTCTCCTGGACCGGAATTGAATTTATTTAAAATTCCTGGACCTTCAACATTCATGGTGACAAGACTTAGTATTGAGACAGGTTTTGCCTTGTCCGTTAATCCAAAGCAAAGCAATGACTCATCTCCTGAAACAGAAAGAGCCCTTTCACTACATTCTTTTTCTGGCAGTTGGGATCTCCTCTCATTGTTATCCACAAGCCGATCTTACTGTGTGCTCACTCTGGAGTAAAACAGAAAGTAAATATGACTACTCAAGACGTACTACTCACGTGATCAGTGTCACGTACTCGTTCTTCAAACGGGAGGAAAAAGAGACATTGTCTTGTGCAAGATTCTTTCCTCAGGAATTAATCGACTGGTTGCGTCCATTGTGGGCAAATACTATAATTATTTCCACACAAGCTGAGCAGGCGGCATAACGTCGAATCCTCTTTACACACAGGAAGAAGGACTCTATCATTGCTTCCTATCTCTCGTACTGGGAAGAGCTCAAGTGAATGTGTTCATCTTTCCGCAAAAGATATGCGGCTTGTACAAAGATGGGAGCTTCAGAATCTTTTGTCGCTCTCACAGGAAACCAACGACTTTTTGTAACGATCCGGTAGCGTGAAAAGCAGCAGAATATGCTTTTACAACTTTCCAGACATTACAGAGCTTTATCACCACGATCATTAATAATAAAGTGTGTCAATATCTCTAGAATTCATTTCATTGGTTGCTACAAATATACGAGTTGGTGACTTCAATATTCCATTTAGTCTTGCACTGTTGCCACTACTTGACATAATCATATTTCATTTTCTGTATTAACTTCGCAATTGCCTATACGCAGTGTTGAACCTATACAGTGACGTGCCCAGAAATTTATTTAGGGGGGGTATAACCTTAGAGGGTGGTTAAGTTTTCCTTTGTTTTCAGCAGTCAGTCGTATATTTTGCCATCTTTCCTTGCATTTTGATTTTTTTAGGAAAGTTCAGTTAATACAGTTGTAGTACGCCGCTGAATCCGTAAGTATCCCAATCTAAGTATTAAAGACCACAAAATGATATATGTTGGTTGATTTTTAATTGTTTAATTGTTCTGTTTTAGGGGACTAGAAGCGTAATCTTTCTATAAATTTGGCAAGACAAATGGCATGCATCGTACGCTATCGTTCAGGTTGCAACAATAAGATTCAAGTTCACGATGAGAATTAGCTTGTTGTAGAAAGTAATTTTGCGCCTGATATGCAGCATTGCGCGATAACAGAGAGAGAAAAAAAATAGATTAGGTCTGACAAACATACTCTCTTTTGTTAATCGCGACGATGAGGGTGAAAGATGTATTGACCAGTCCGCCACATAGGCCAACATGGATTTCTTTATACATCTCCATTGTCCAAAATAACCGTGAGTAAAATTGATGAGGAATCCATGATGTTTTTCCGCAAATTAAAGTCTTTGCGCACGGTCTATCGATTTTTTGCACAACGAAGTCCTTACGCAATGTCTGTGCAGAACACAAAAATGTTGTCGATTACCATACTTTTAAAGGCACACAATAAACTTGCAACTCACGCAGACGTACGCTGTCTACATTAACGATGACTACTCCATCATTTCGACGGCCTTGGCCTCAAAATCAACAATCACCTCGTGAACCTGGTTATCTCGGCGTGTGGAAGACAATTTTTAAATGCTGGAAGGAAGAAGGGGAAGGTTACATGTCTTCCAGATGTAGGAAGAACGTTTGGCCATTCTCTTCTTCCTGCACAATTACGTGGATTGTCTGGAGTGCGACATATCAAGTAGGCCTTGAGGGGGCGTTGTGTGTGCATATCTTCTGTACCTATGCAGTGATTACGGATTTAAAAACGTGACAAATCTAACCTTAAGTGCACTACAAATACATTATCCAAAGTTAAATCAACAAATCAGGCATTATCTTTTGCGAAACGATTTTCTCCGTTGAGGAACAAAAACTACTTTATCGGCCAGTTGAGCACTCTCTCGTACTTCATTGAACGCAAAAACTCTCCAATCTTGGACATTTCGTTTGACCTTGGCTATGCTCAATGACCGTTGGAGTTGTAAAGTCAAGGACGCTATAAAATAACTTGATCCGTTTTCTTCTTGCAATTTACTCTTCAAAAAGGTACTTATTACAACAGTAACACTCAATTACTTGCATAGAATGATGTAACAAGCATGAGCTTGTATGTTTTATAGTTCCAAGTGAGGCACTGCGCGGTAGATTCGAATTGGCCGCTGCAAATATTTTGGCGCTAGTAGTAGTCTCGTCACCGTCACGTATCATGTACATTTTTTTGTCTTTTGTCTCTATTGGCATTAAACATGCTTCGAATCGTAAACTTTTCACAATATAAAACAGTATTGTTTTGACTCTTAATGTAAAAATCCTTTTAGTATTTTATTAGCGTCAGAATGAGTATCTTTTGTTAGACGAAGGTAACACAAAAAAGAGAAAAACAAAAGAAAGGCAGAGAAACCGGTGCTAAGCTGAACTTGGCACTGTCGTTACCAGATAATTGCTCGCTCCACGCTTTGCAATTTTCACTGTTTCCGCCGAATAGCTTTTGACTTGGTGTTTCACGCCAGCAAGAAATGTTCTCAAGTTTTCAACGAATAACAATGTTACGCAACTGTTACATATCCTTCTCTGAGCCTCGTGCTCGAATGCGTTCTTCGTGATTCAAGCAGCGTAGAAAGTGGGTCATATTTTTATGGAAGAAGACGGCTGAATATGTTCATACACATTCCGAAGAGAAATATTGCAGAGGTAGAACCCTTTTCAGGTAAAAGAAGACTAATTATGAAGATGTAAATATTGCGTTTTATATCACACTTGGAAACATTTGTTAATATTAAAATGCCATTAGTGTCACGAGCCGGAAATAAAATGATGTGTAATCAGAAACGCCAGCAGACTAGTCTTGATCAAGGTAGTCTTGATCGAGAAGCGCAGTGGGAAGTGTGTTGCGGGTGACCGTGTTAAGTTGGTCCATCTAAAAGGTTTGGGCGAGCCCACTGAGGACCTTCGATGGACCGACACAGTGCCACGTCGTGACTCAGCCGAGGAACCACGAAACAGGTACAGTGGTGGCACTTTGGGGTTTTCATTATCAGTATTTAGATATCTTGCTGGCTCGTGCGTGATCATCCTCTCTCGCTTGTGCGAATTCTATTAAATATTGGTAAAGGGCAATGAGCGTAATTTATTCCATCCCCCATACATTCATCCTCTCGCAGTCAAGCAGTTTAACCCGGCGAACGGCCTAAACGTAACATTAGAGTTGTTTTACCTAATAAAATACGTATATTCATGCACGAAATTGAAATTAGTTTTATAAAAAGTTTTATTTATGGTCAACTCATTCATACATTGTTGTGTCTTCATTGTAGACTGAAATGTCTTCAGAAAACATTTTTATTTAGACTTAAACCTCATAAAAAAAAAAGAAACGTTCTGCTCCCAATTCAAGAAAACTATTTTTCTCTAAAGTTCTGTATTTCCATTCCTAATCCTACATTATCCTTCATGATACCGCATTGAAAACCCAACTTGCTTTTCATATCGGTTGGTCGCGATTACCTGCATTTTCGATCCAAATTTTATTAATTTCAGTATTAAAACTTCCTACTTGTTTTTGGGTAATGTTGGTAGCGAGACGAGACCTGTGCAGTGCTTGTCCTGTATCGAGTTGTACAGTCATGGACATTTCTGGGTTGTGACGATTGAAAGTTAATGGGATTGTTACAACCCAGAAGTGTCCGTGGCTGTAATACATGACTATCTCGTTCTCGGTCCAGTCTCGATTTATAAACATCTCGTTTCCTCTCGAGTTTATCGCCTTGTAATCCAGGAGTCCCGGGTTCGATTCCAGGTGGAGGCACATAGTGGTTCGGATCCCACTTTAAACCAGAACCGATTAGCCTTACTGTGCATAAGTGGACTTAAAACACCAACTCGATCAATGAATCAATCCTCTCGAGTTTATAAATATGTAGTATAAACAACAATGGCCTATAGAGCGTGTTACCGCACAATATTTAACAACATATAAAGGTGATTAAGCAAACAACTTATCTCAATATAATTTTTTGTTTTGACACCTCGCTACGAACCCTTGAAAACGGGATTTTATCCTAAACATGCATGCAACCACGCACTACAACTTCACAATTTCCACTAATAATGGCTTGTCTTCCAATGTATTTATGAATTCAGTGCATTTATTAATGATCAAGTAGATATCCGTATTGACTGTCTAAAGAAGTACCATTGTAAAGTAAATTTAATTGAGGTAAAATGTTCAAGCCTCGGTCTCGATTTTTACAAGCTGGTTTCGATCCCTCTTTTTCTGGTCACATCAAGAAACTGGACATGTTCTCTCGTGTTATATTAGTGAAAGCAAAGCGCGAGCAGTCTTTCTTCACGCCCATTATTGAAAGTGTTAATCTGTGGCATGTCTTGGAATTTCGTGAGAGAGAGGGGGGGTTAGTTATGCCTTCATTTTTTTAATGTCAATCCGCCATTTTTACTACATTAATATTTCCTCCTTTGGGAGGGGCTGGCCAAAATGAGGGTTATGCTCACCACCAACAACCCGCCCTGAGCACGCCACCGGTAATAGCTACTAGGCTGGATTTGATCTCTTAAGAAGATTACCCCAACGTAAATGCCTACCTTCCACTTACAAAAAGGTCAATGGGTTTCTAGGAAATAATTTTGCACGGCAAATTCTGAAAGAGCAATTTAACAAATCTCGACAAATGAAAAATGGAAAAAATGGCAAAACAATTGACTGTTGGAAAGATCGAAAAGATATCTTCAAAATGTACGAACAACCCGCTAGCCATTTAAAGGTTAAACGGTGCGTTATTTACTCTCTGGGCATTAACATCACCGGAACACCTTTCACGAGAATCTGATTGGGTAATAACAGGGAAGCACAGGAAGTGTTTGGGGTTCGTACATTTTCGGGGACGATCAGAAAGTGTGTCTGCAAACTAAAGAGCAAAGTTGAATGAATAGAGGAAGAACATGACACGTGTGTTTTTTGGGGGGGGGGAGCGTAGTTCTACAGAATGAGCAGCTAAGTTCAATAAATCTTAGCGGAAAATGAACAATGCGAGTGAATAATTATCACAGGCTTTGGTGTTTTTTTCTTTCTTGTGGTCTTGTGTCGTCAATCGTCGCCCCTTAAACGTTAGTGCAGATGTAAGGTTGCCTCGGAACTTTTTTATGAATACATTCAGAAATTGTTCGTTGGGAAGATTTGGATTTAAACTATACCTAAATCTATAAAAAGTCACATCTCACTGTGTATTCTTCTCGTGTCTTTCAGAGGTCAATTACTGTGTAAGAAGCGTGTAGAGTAATGATAAGCTTTCTAGCTTTACATAATTTCTGTAATCGCTAAAAAAACAAAAACTAATGACCTTGTGCTGCCATCTATGAGCGAAGAGAAAAAGCTTGGTTATTTTTTTAGTATATTTCATTAATGTAGCAGTGGTATTCAACCTTTTTTTCTCTCCGCGTACCCCTAAAGAAACTTTTCCACTAAAGCGTGTACCCCCCTCCCTTCCCCGAGTTATCCTTAATTCAGATTATATATAATAATAATCCGTCGCACAACAGCCCATGAAGGGCCTAGGCATACCTACCGACTACCAGTCTCCCTCCCACGCTTTCCTTCGTCACCTCTAAGCGTGGAGATCTTCAACCAGTAGTGGAATAGTCGGGGGGTCGGCCCGACGTATCCCCAGCCGTTATAGTAGGTATAAATTCCGACCAGAGCCGGATTCGAACCTACGCCGTCCCGCAGCGAACGATCTTAAGACGAGTGAACGCCTTAACCCGCTCGGCTACGGAGGAGGACCAGATTATACATAACTACATCTAAAATAAATAATACAGTTTTACTATAAAAAGGAGAATTATAACATAAAGGAAAATTACGGGTATAACAAAAATATATTATGAACTTTAATATTTCTTACCTGTTAATGAGATGGCTGAGCTTGTTTTCTGCTCCTCGATTCGTGGCCGAATCTTCGTTAGTGCGAGTATCAGTGGTGATTCTGGTTTCAGGCGATTTCTGTGTTTCGTTTTGATTGCTGTCAATGCAGAAAAACCCTCCTCACACAAATAAGTGGAGGGGAAGGAAAGAAGGCGTGTAATGGCAGTGTCAGTAAGTTCAATATACTCTTTGCGTGCGTAACACCAGAACTCGCAAATAGACACGTTTTCGAATTGTATTTCAAGTGATCTATCAGTGGACATTTCCAGCAGACTTTCTTTTAATTTTACTGGAAGATCAGAGGAATTGATGGCGGTGGTGGAAAACGGATTTGTAATCCAATCTTGTGTGTTATCGTCTTTCTCAATTTCTGGAAAGTATTTCAAAAACTGTAACCTGAGATTTTCTAGGTGGAATTTGATTATTTCCAGAAGTTCACCAGCAATACTAACATAATTTTGTCCACAATATTCCAACACAGTTGGAAAAACTGCAATATTTCCTTCATCAACGCAATCAATCCAAAGTAATACTTTCTTATAATATCCCTTCACTTTCTCACGGGCTTTAAAAATATTTTTGTCGAAGCCTTGGAATTGAAGATTAAGATCGTTAAATTTGTTGAATATATCCGTCAACTAAGCTAGTTGGCAAAGCCACTGTTCATTCTCAAAATACGTTACCAGATCGGATTTTAATTTTGAAAGGAAACATTTTACCTCATTTTTCAGTTCAAAAAGGCGAGTCAATACGCGTCCTCGCGATAACTACCGCTCCTCGGTGTGCATAAACAGTTGAGTGTGTGTGGATCCCATCTCCTCGCCCTTTTTTTTTTTTTTTTTTTTTTTTTTGAAAATACGGACTACGGCTCGGAAGTTGAGGAAAAATCCTTTTTTTTCTTAGTGTCCGAAGACGAGATCCAACATTATTTATATATATATATATATATATATATATATATATATATATATATATATGTATATATATATATATATATATATATATGTATATATATATATATATATATATATATATATAATGTTCATTTTTGGTCATTGTAGGCCAGAAAAAGGTGGGTTTTATTTGTCCTTTTTTGCCTCTTTCGGCATTTTTTGGCTTATTGGTCCTTTTTTTAGGTCTTAACGGCTTTTTTTTTTTTTTTTTTGCAACTTCACCTTCTTTCAACTACGTTTTTACTGCCCATTTTCAATTCGAATCATCATCAGTTCATCACCTCTTAAACATCTTTCTGTAGTGAAGAAATAATATATATATATATATATATATATATATATATATATATATATATATATATATATTGGACGACTGAACCAGGTAAGGTACAAGGTCCTTTAACGGTAACTTGTCTGGAAGGTCGCGCTGTAACTGGCACCTTTCTCTTGTTTTGAAGCTTTCAGTTTTTTTTTTTTGCACTGTGTGCTCCATACCACCAGAATTTTGTACTTTTTTAATTCATTAAATATGTAATTAAAACTGAAGTTATTAATTAATTTAGATCACATTTATGCGTCCTTTTTATATATTTTTAGGTATTTTATAGGTCTTTTTTGGCAATTTATAGGTATTCAACTTTCGAGCCCTGATAATAAAAAATCAGAGTTAGAATCCTTTAAACTACTTATGGTAATAAGTTTCTGTAGCATTGTCTAACATCTGGAAGGTGTTTTTTCTGATCAGGGAAGTCAGACTTTACGCAAGTATATTTTCTCTTCTGGAGTCAAATATTTGCTTCATTGAATGATGTCTTTCTTATTTCAGGATGGAACGATAGGAACTAATCTAGTAGTTAAGCCAGCTCCATCAGGTATTCGTAAACATTTCGCCAAATCGAAGAATGTTCCAGAAGCAGTCGTAGTCGAAGATGACGACGACGAAATGTTTCTCGACGAAGATGAGAACATTAAAGAGGAGGTGGCGATTCCTGATGGCTTTCCTCTAAAAGGCAATGATTCTGCCTCTCGTCTATTATCTAATTCTTCTAATGGAACTCTAGGAAGAACGAAAAGAAGCACTCACAAACAAACATCAGGAATTCACATCGTGTACAAACAAAACACACCAGAAATGTATAGTGATTATGGTAAGTGAAATAGCAATACACATACTGTTGTATACTTATTTCAAGATAACGTGCTATATCTTCTAATAATGTGCATGTACTAAGGTATACCCAGAACCATAGCTATACTTGTGCCCTCGGAAGATGTGCAAACTACATGCTATCAAGTGATTAAAACTAGAATACCTGGATGCAGGGCTGTAGTCGAGGGTATACAGCAGTATACACCATATATCATCCTCTAGTTAACGCTCTGCTACAATGCATACACTTTCTTCTTTCATTTTGTTTATATTTATTAATGTAATTAGGCCATTACTCCTCTGAGCTTATTTACTTATTTAGGCCAAATAGTTCTTGTTTCACGTGATTAGGAATATAATGTTGAAAATAGGAGAGGGTATTTTATCACTGGCATTTGACTATAATAATTTTGTAGAAATGTGTACAGATAATATAGTTGAACCACAAACAAAATAACCTGCACAGACTTGTGACTCCTGTGCACTACTCCTGCATGGAGGGGAGGGGGATAGTGGAGCATGCTTCCTTATAGCTCGAGTTGAACAGATGAAGGGGGAGATGTACGGAGACTTTTCTCTGAAGGTTCTTTTCCTTGTGGTCGCTCTATAGCAGAACTTTTGCTAACATTAACAAATGTTGCTTTTTCTGTTCATTTTTCGCTATTTTATTCGTATAAGTATTTTTCCAAAATTCGTTAGCTTTAGCATAATTACTAATTAGCAGTAGCATTAAAGTTGTTAACAATATTCAAACTGATAATTCACAAAAGCAGTATCAACAAGAAAATAAAATATGCTGTTATATGGCCTATAAATTACTACTGTAACCTTTGTTTATATGCAATCGTTAAAATGCATGTTTCATATTTTTAAAAATGCCTTCACTACTGTGTCATGCCTCTTTTATGCCAATTATGACATTTTTTTTTTGTAGAAGTTAATTTATGTGATTCATATAGTTAATCAAAAAATGGTCTCCACTTCACATTTCACGAAACTTTGTATATACCATGTGAAACGTTTGGGATTACAGCACTGCCTGGATGCAGAGGCTTATGCAGAATTTTCCATCTGGAAAGGGGGTGTTAGTGTAGATTTAGAGCCAAAATGACCATAAATTGGGCCTTTGAAAATGGGGGGGGGGGTTGAGAAAATTTTGGGATGTGTGGATAGATCACTACCTGGATATATGACTGTGACAGAAGAGTCATCATCGAGGGAGACTAATTTAAACATGGCAGTAGCAGCACTGCTACCAGAACAGAGGTACAAATATGACAATAGATTACAGTGCACAATGAAAATGCTGAGCATTGAACAAACAAGAGGGAAAAGGTGTTAATCCAGTGATTTATCTACACACCCCAACATCCCTTAAATTTTTCCTCATCAGCCCCAATTTTTTTTTCAGGAAGGTCCAATTTAAGATCAATTGTTCTAATTTACACTTAATCTCCCCAATGGAAAAGTGTGGATTAACCCCTGTGTTAAAAGACGGTATATTCGTTTTAGGCACTATTGGGGATCAACCCCTCCCCCATTCTTTTTACTATTTTACTGAAGAGAATTGGGCAAATGTTCCTGTTCATGATTGCACTTTTTCCCCGGTTATAAGTCTTAAAAATATTGCCCAACCTGTCAGTAGTTTTCCCACTCTCAAGTTTCTGCTCACAGTTTAAAAAACACTTCCTCTATAATCTCGACATACATTTTAAATACATAAGGGATTACTTTATAATTATTATTTTTGTCTTGCAGCTTTCATGGAACCAGATAGTCTTCCAACAAAATATCGAAGCAAAAGGACAATTACAAAACGAGAAGCACCATATGTTATTTATCCAGAAATTTTAGTCATAGTTGATTACGATGGTTACAGGTATGTCAAAATAATTTACTTTACTGTGGAATTTTCAAATAATTTTTGAGTAATTAAGAAATTCTTTGCACAAGGAACAGATTTTACATGCAAGAATTGCATTTAATGTTCCAACCTATTTGTACTTTGTGCAAAAATTAAGAATTAAGACATCACCCCATTATTTACGATACACTCTTTGTATATAGTGATACAGGATGTACCTAGTCATATCATAAATTCTGTTACAAAGTTTAGACAGGGATGGCAACACTGGTTGGCAAGGTAACCCCGCAATGTTGGATCAAACAACAACCAGTATCATTGTGTGTTTGGCTGTGGTAGCGGAAAGGTGAATTGAATGGAGTGGGGTGTATACGAGAACCGTGTGGCAGTAATCGCACTGCACCAAGTTTGGCAAATCACCATCGGACATTTTCAACACCCTGAAAAAGCTGGTTTTCTGACCACGTTTCTTTGTCTATACATTCCACCTTCCCAAATTCCGTCATTTTTTCTATCACACAGTCACAATATCAGCAGGACGTTAGTGCATCGGACCATCAACAGATACTGTGACACAGGGACAAATGAGGACCACCCCAGAAAAGGTAGACCTCGCAGTGTGAGGAGCCAGAAGCTTGTGAAAGCAGTGGCAGCGCGGATTCGACAAAATTCTGTCCGGAAGCAAGCAGTAATGGCTCGAGAGCTGAACATTTCGAAAATGTCTGTCGCGTGTGCTCCGAAGTGACATAGGACTCCGCGCTTATCGGCAAAGTACTGGTCACTTCCTCACTCTACAGCTTAAGGTCCAGAGGAAGCAGAAAACAAAAAGACTCCAACGTTGTGCAAATGGTGGCCACAGGAGGATCCTTTTCACAGACGAAAAAATCTTCACGATTGAAGAGTCTTACAATTGTCAAAACGGGCATGTTTATGCCGCGGCATCCCAGGAAGCTCATGAAAACATGCCACGGATCCTCAGAGGCCATCATCCTGACACAGTGATGCTTGGGGGGGGGGGGGTCGCACGATGGCACAACTGACCTCCACTTCTGTGAACATGGTGTAAAAACATCTGAAAAAGTGTACCAAGCAACAGTGTTGTAGCCACTTCTGAAATCGTTGACCCGCACCATGTCCAACACCGACCCACAAGGCAAAGACCACACAGGAGTGGCTTCAGAGGAATGTGCCTGATTTCATTGCTCCGGCTGATTGGCCCTCCAACAGCCCCGACTTCAGCCCATTGAACTACAGGTTGTGGTTCGTTTTGGAGGGGGTGGTCTGTAGGAAGAGGTATCCAAACCTTGAGAGTCTCAAGTGTTCTCTTGTGAAGGCAGTGGCAGACTTTCCCATCGAGACTGTGCGTGCTGCGATCGATGACTGGCCTCGGAGACATTGGGCCTGTGTGAAGGCCAGAGGTGGCCATTTTGAACAGTGATTGGTGCTCTGTATTGGCAAGACCTGTACCTTTGTAACATCCAAATATTAATATATTAGCTTGTTCAGTGTGCCTGTAGTTCATTATTAACTTTGTAACAGAATTTATGATATGACTAGGTATTTAGAAGATGGGGTCCAGACTCCCTGAACCCCCTCCCCCCAAATGAAGACTATCAAGGCCAAAATTAAATAAGCAAAATACTTGTTTAATGTTGTATAACATGAAGTAATGTGCAATTGCATTAACAATAGTGTTAACACTACTAATAATATTGACCAGAGACTTTAATTTCCATTAACTGAACCTAATAACATTTTGGTAGGACAGCTGTTTTGATACAAATTCTAAACTAGACATAGCTAGATAATGAATACATGCTGTTATATATCTATTCTTGTATTATATTTTTACCTGTTCATGCAATAATAATATATATATTAATCTTATTAACCTATTGATTACTTTATTATTATTTTTAAATGTAAGACACTTGGTTCGGATCCCTCCCAAATTATAACTCTAAATATGTGCCTAGTAATGATTAATTTTATGCTGTTCATTCTCACATCACTCTCTTTAATATTATTTTATCTTAAAACTTTCATATTTTTTTGATGAAAATATAAGATAAACTATTTATTGATTACGAGCAGAAAATTAAAATGCTGTATCTATTTTGAAGTGTTTTCTTGTAAGCTATTTCAATATTGCCAAAAAAAAAAAGGAGCTTAATCTAATGATGATTTCCTTTCGTTTCAGACTCCATGGGGGAGACAATGTCCAAATAAAAAGATACTTTGTATCATTTTGGAATGGGGTAGATTTGAGGTATAAACTTCTAAAAGGGCCGAAAATCAGGATCAGCATAGCGGGAATAATAATATCTCGGGTAAGTAATTAGTCAGCAAATTACAATCTATTTTCCTGTTGAAAAGAAAAAGTGCAATAGTAGATTATTGTAATATCAAAAGTCTACAACTTAAATTTTGCATATCGCTTTTGGTCAATTATGAGGGTGAGTGATGATTAGAGAAAATTGGTCAAGGCATACTTGCAAAGAACACCCAGAGGTTCATCTTGTAACCAAGGGCTCCCAGATTCGACACCCGGTGAAGGCACATAGTGGTTTGGATCCTGGTTTAAACTGTAGGTCCTGTCCCAATTAGTCTATCTGTGCATAAAGAGGACTTAAAGAATACCCAGGTGCAGGCAAGGACTCAAACCTGACAACTTTGGTGGCAAGATCAAAAGTTGAGCACTTAACAAAAACAAGTCTACTTTTTTCAGTTCACGGCGAACATATATCATCGTAGGCACATCCATAATCTTTTTCTCTGGGAGAGGCACTGCATCATATGTACACTTGCGTTAGTTTATTTGGGGGCGGGGATTGGCAAAGTTTGCTTTAGATTCACTTTGTGTTAATGTAAGAAAATGGGGATCCCAGTTTCAAATGAATGTGAACCACTTTTTCTTCACTTTGAAATGAACCGGGACCTCTTGGTTACAATGCTTCTATTAACAAGATTTAAAAAATGGAAATATATAGCTTTGAACTTTGAAGATTTCACTCCATCAATGTAAATTTTCATGCAATATCTTTCTACGAGGGCATTCGCAATGGTGCAATATTCACGTTATTGTCTTGTAATGAAGATGTTCCGAACTAGATTTCCGGTGGTGGCATATTTTAGTGTCCAGTCCCGATTAGCCTATTTATGCTAAACTGATTTGTTTGGTCTTTGTCTCTAAGAGTATATTACAGAATGCAGCTGTAAAAGGATTCCACATTAGGTTACAGAACACTTCATGTCCCTTTTGGAAATCATTGTACCATGACTGTTCATAATTCTTAATCATGCCTTCTGGGAGGGATGCATGCCCCCGTATCTCTTCCACTAAATCCACCAGTGATTATCATTACAGTTTGATGAGACAAAATCCTCAATAATGTTTCATCCAATCATGAGTCTTGGATTACATTGCACTAAGTAGGCTACAGTACTCATGGCAACAGAAATAATTGGTGGGGTTCAACTGTTCAACTATTATAGCCCAGTACAATTTTAGTAACTAAAATTATAACCAATACAATTTTCTCTCTAAACAATTTGTACATTTCCATTTGACTTTGTTGAGTAAGGCTTTTATTTTTGGAAACCTATTTATGTGTGTGTTATGTTAATATAAATGTCTTTTCGCCTAATGTAATGTTTTGATCAACTTTGAGACTTTTTTATTTCATTACACCATTAGTGAAAATGTTCACTAAAGTAATGGTAGGGGGCTGGTTTCATTAAACCCTCCCTACACTAACTATATTTGACAAACTTTTACAGTATAATTAGTAGGAATGGACTAATATGTACCGATAAGTACTAATATACAATTACTGAAACTGATATTCTACTGATCCTACATAAAATTTCAAATGGTTCATTGACCTCCTCAGTAAATGTGTTTACCAGATGAACCAAGCTTTTGTAATGGTATGGAGATAAGTTTATATTGATAAAACTTGTAACAATATGTCAGTACTAAATTGTAAGATTTTGTATAGATATATTGGATCAGTAGAATTATCGGTATGACTATGTTGGTTGATACCGATAAGAGTACCGATTAATCTGCCCCATCTCTAATAAATAGATATCTTCATTTCATGATGCTTTCCTTGAGCTCATTTGATTGGAAAGAAAATAATTCAATAATTGCCTTTTCTTCCTCATGTAGGGTAGAGATGCAACCCCTTACCTAGAAAGGAATCGCGTTGGTCGAGATGCCATAGATTCTGCAGCTGCACTCACTGATATGGGCAAATACCTGTTCCGGGAGAGGCGGCTACCGGTGTATGATATAGCAGTAGCAGTTACCAAGTAAGCAATGCAAAACTGCGCCTAGTGCTAGGAAATTAGAAAAATACTTTGATTTGAATGAGTTTGATTGTCAAAACATGAATTACATAACAAATTGGTTGTTTTTATTTGGTTTCAATTAAAATGAAAACAACTTTGAGATAAATAAGGCACTGATATCAGCTTTAATAACAAAATAGGCACTATTATGTGCACATAATTTGAAAGTACTGCTCTGTTCAGTTTTTCAAATTCAAATTACTTCATTCAAAACAATAGATTAGATAATTTAAATAATGTTACTATGCACATGACTTGTATTTTAAGATTACATTGGTGTGCATTGGTTTCATTAAATATGTATTACTCTTACAACTATAAAATTGATTTTGAGTGCTCATAACTTTAAAATATCATTGTTGCTTGAAGATTAGTGCAAAATAAATGGCTTTATGTAGGTCTTACAGTACTGTAGTTACTGTACTCGCATTGTTCTATGGCCTCTGCAATAATACAGGAGGATAGGAAATGTTGCTAATGTGGAAATACCATAATTAATTTCAAAATAGTTTACAAGAATTGTTTGCATGCAATGTTAATTGGAATTTGTGCATTGTCTAGTTCTTCTGCTATTTATACATATATTATTGTAACACTACATTTTGAGAGAGCATTTCTTCTGTAGTCTTCAGTCATAGATTTGATCCCCACCACTGGAAAAAGAAATTTTTGACCTGAAGACACGAGGAAAGGTGCTCCCAAAATGTAATGTTAGAATAGGTAAAACACTAGACAATAAGTAAATTCAATTAACATTGCATGCTAATAGAGCCATTCTCATTAGGGTTCAAAGAATAATTACAAAATAATTTATACAATTGCAACTATATTTTTAAACAATCTTCTTGCAATCTTGATTTCATTTTAAGTTCCTAATATAAACAGAGCTCAGCGCCTCAATGTTAATTTATCCTTACCACTAAACTTGAAACAAAAGTCATTATTTCATCCAGACTCTAGCATTAGCATCGAAATTTTAATGTAAGGTAGGTATGTCACGCACCTTGAACTGTTAGACAATTTTGTGCCAAGTGTGTTGTTTTTAAAACAGAAAAAAAAGATGCTACTAATCATTTTGACTGTTCATTAGGTATGATATGTGCCGCAGACGAAAGGGTGGACGCTGTACCAAGGGAACAGCTGGTATGTTTTACAAGTCTCGCATCAGCCATTTGTGTGTATATATAAATACTGCTTGTGTACATAAACCGTTACTGCAGGTGCTGGTATTTAAACTGTGGGTTTGTTGGAATAACATTATCCTACAGATTTTAAAGGTAACAGCCTATGGAATAAAAGTAAGGCTGTGTGGATAAGGCTTATTTTGTAAAATAATACACTGGTAAGTTGAGGGAAAGGACTACTTTCGGATTGTACAAAACTGGGATGTAATGTTCCATAACAGTGCAAGGGAAATTGGTGCATTTTTTATCCATATGTGTATAATTCTGATATATAGGGTGTATGGTTTAATTCTAACAAGATGAAACCTTGGTGGAATATGTACTTCAGTTTCCTTCTCTCCACTACCTCACCCAAAATTTTCCTAGTTTGAGGATCCACTAATAGATGTCACTGTTATGCACTCTTTTTTTGTTAAAAGCATATCATACAGAACAATGGTGTTCTGTCCAATTTGCAAGTAACACAGGTTCTTCAAAATGTAATAAATTCTGGTTGTCAGTGTCTTTTTCGAAAATTTTCAATCACTCCTGCATTTGATTTTAGAGAATATGGCCACGATGCAACAGTATTCAGAATACAACATTTATATGCGTTCTTTCATACATTTGTGAAATTCTACAGCTTTTCTTTATTTTCTATATCGTGACACAAAATAAATTATCATTTATTACATGTTTCTCTCAGGACCATGTAGCTTATTTTTATCATTGTTTTTCAATACTACAACCCATATTTAGCAAGATTCTTCTCTGCTTCCTTCCAAGTCAGTCTAAATTAGTTTGGAATCAAATTACTTTTTTACAGAACCTAACCACATCAATCTAGCTTATCAAATAAATACAAATTATCTAAAATTTCAGGAGCCTCTCCGATGGCACAGTGGTAGCATCGTTGCCTTGTAATCAAGGGGTCCCGGGTTCGAGGCTCATATTGGTTCGGATCCCAGTTTAAGCTGTAGGTTCAGTCCCAATTAGCCTTACTGTGCATAAAGTGGACTTAAAACACCAAATCAATCAATCAATCTAAAATTTCAACTTTAATACTACGATTGCAGACCTCCGTGGTGAAGTGGTTAGCACAGCCCGCTATGATGCCAGAGGTCCTGGATTCAATTTCATGTCATCACTCATCCTCATCATCAGTTAGCTGACAGTGGTAGAAAAGTTACATAAAATAACATAATTCAATCAGTTAAATCGTACTAGTAAAGCTGGGTTTTTAATAGAAATTTTCATTTAAGTTTTTCATTACGAGATTACATGGTCAATTTTTGAGCATTTCATTGTTTCTGATATGTACAGAAACATCTTTGAGAACCACCTCCAATGAAAAAACAATATATGTAAATGATGTTTATAGTTAAGCAAGACATTATCACATCTCTATTCTTCTTTCATCAAAGACACGGTTAATATGTTTCACGAATTTTACTAATTCTTTCAGCAAGCACTCCACTGTTATTCTTTTGAAATAATACATAAACAAACACGAAACTGAAACAGAAAATCAATATCGCAATAAGATAAATTGTGCAGAAGTTAGCAAACAAAAACAGAACCTACTAACATTCTCCTTGCAGATATCGTGGGGAGTAAGGAATGCAGACTGAAAAATGTCATGAAGGTGATTTCCAACTTGGTTTTCTCTGGAAAGTTGTGGATAAAGTGTAAAGCATCTCCTAACAATTGTGGCTTTTGTTTTTACAGATTAGACATGTGCAGGCGGCAGTATGCTAATGACATATGCAACAGGGGTACAGCAGGTAGGTTGGGTTGACTAACAGACCAGACACCATAAAAAAGAAAATACACAACAATTGTTTTGCCAGTTTTGAAAACTGTGCTGCATTCAAAAGAGTTCTTTGTTTTTCAAAAAAGAAAAAAAAAGATAGTGCATATACTTATGCACACCTATATTAAACTATACTTCACATTGTGCATGTATAAATTAAATAATTCATAAAAATTAAATTTAAATGAAGACTTAAAGCAAAAGTATAATTTGCATTATTACTTCTATTATAATTACAGTACTAAACTGAAGATTAAAAAGCAATCATAAATACAAATAAAATAGTAGCTTTTTGCATTTGCACCAAAAGTACATAGATATGATTAGCGATTTAAAAGCCTGCCGATAGATTTATTCTTCACTCAACTGTCTTCATCTGTACTCCTAGATTTCAAAGACAAAAAAAAAAGACACTAAAGAATTGCTTAACAAATTACAAAGGTATTTCAGAACATCATTTGCGATTCTAAAATTTTGAATATCTGAGATTATAGAATTTTTGGATTGATAATTCTTTCTCAACTAAAGGAAATGTAAGGAAATATAATTTATACGCTCATTAAATATGAATGAAATAGCAATTTGAGACTACTACTCTCATTTGTTAATGATTTTTTCAATCTGAAAATTCTTATTTAAAAATGTAGATTTTGTGAGAAATCTTCTGAAAATGTAAAAGGCCAGCAAAATTACTTCATTTTGAAGGATTTTTCCTAAGTTCTCATTGTTTAAGTCTCAATTCATAGCAAAATTGTCAACAATATCTGAAAGTGTTATTTAAATGACTTAATAACAAGAGATAGTGTGTCCAATCTGATTTATAATAAGTTTGTGTTCTGAAATGCTTTGACAAGACAAATTGGGGTTTAAAAAAACAAAAAAAAAAATGACATGCAGTGACAAATGAAAGAATCTAAATCTAAGACAAGAAAGAAAATATTTACAGTGATTTCTAGATAATGATGCGCATGCATCTAGGAACCAAATTGGTCCTTAGAGCTGTCACATTTTTCGTTCTTGTTTTGTGAAACGTATGTATTTATTACCATATTAAGATAATAGACAGTACAAGGTACCAGTTTAGCTCCATGATACATTCAACTGTACCAAGCTGACAATTAGTCACTTTCTACATTTCCATTCTGTTATATAACTTGACAATTATTCCTTGGACATGCTATATCGTTTTTATTCTCTTTTTCACATGACAAAACACACAAAAAGGCATTATGGAATGAGGTAAGGCAATGCTGCTTACATCTGTCAAACGTGGGGGACTAAACTTTCTCTAATATCTAATCAAACTTGCTTCATTGGCTGTAACTTGATGCCTGTCATAACTTTGTAGTGTAGTTGTTTTCGGTTTTCATAGCACCATGTAAATTCTTTTTGCTAACAAACTAAATAGTTAGATTAATTGAAAAATGTGTACAGCTTTTTTTCTCCTACTAAAACAAATATAACACGTGTAAAATTTCAGTTGTGAATGTGCTTCTTTAGGAATGGAAATGATCCAAATTTAAGAAAGGTATTAACTCTACAATGATTCAAAAGTATACAAGTCAGTAATGGTGTATTGATGCATTTTTCAAGAGAGAATTTATTAATTTTCCTAGATAATTGATGTTCAAATATGACAGTAGTTCCTTCAATGTAGGAAATTGTTCATTACCAGGCTTTGTTTTAAAAATGTGCATCAAGCAAGGATCAAGGAACCTTAGGAATTCCAATACTCTATCACTGAACTACCAATCCAATCATGTTTCGCTTCAAATTCACTATTTCAGGTTTCTCTGTGTATTAATTCAGTTTAAAATCATTCATGCAGGATGATTGCACGAAAATTACCAGTTTTAAATAGATTTAAAACGCACACTGAAATTTGATATGTAGATTCAAGTTCTGAGTAGATAGACTTATCCATTGGAAATTTTCAACATTATTTTTACGAACAACAGCTTAAGCATAAAAGTATTTGAAAGAGTGGTAGCATCAGAGAAAGTTAGTGTGGATGTAAAAACACTAAATATCGTACAAAAACTGTAAATTTGACATAAAAGAGGATATATTTATTCAGTTCCTCTTGCTTGCTGGGGAAGAGAGGGCAGCTACAGGGCATCTGCCCTACGCTCCCTCTAGCACTGGCACTGATTTGAAATTAAACATTATGATTATAATCCAGTGGCGTGCATTCAAGGTAAGCTACCGAAGCAGAGCTTTGGTATGCAATTCGCATGTCGAGAAGCATTTTTGTGGAGCCCGTGATAGACTAAAATGCCGCAAAACAGTGGCATGCGGTGTTTTTAAAAAGGCAACCCTGCCCCTTGATGTATTATTGTTTATTTAAAAATTATATATTCAGTGCTTCGGCTACCTAAATGGTCACCGCACGCTACTGTTGTAATCCATGAATATATTACTAGGAATCATTTTCACCATGTAAGATGTTCTCTTAATTCCTTTCAGTGTACAGTTTTCCCTTAATTTGGCATAAAGCAATTCCGAGACTGAATTTGTGCATTGCCGAATGATCAAGGTTTGTTGTCCAAAGTGGACAAAAATCTCAATGTTGACCCAGCATTTTGAGGGTGTTACCTGAAAAAAAGAAACACTGGTCTATAGGGAGGGGGGGGGGGCAGTGGCAATGGGACTTCTACCTTAAAGTTTAATTTGATTCATAATAGTGCACAATGTTTTTAGTGCAATGGCCTCAATTTGATTCAAGGCTTTCAATTTTTACGCTAATTGTATGTTTCATGCCATTGTACAGAAAACTGAAGTTTTACACATTTTGAACCACTAACCAATTAAAACTACTCTGGAATTCTTGTACTTACAATTTTTAGAGTAATTGTGTTGTTTTTTTAATTACTTTTTCATGTTTCTTATCTCAGTGTAATCAGTGCTAGAAGTTAGCTTTAGCTGTAACTTTCTGTCAGAAGTATGCTTTTTTTTTCTTTCAGGAATTAATTATATTCTCAGTCTTGAATAATAATTTTCATTTTCTCTCTTGTTTGACCTATTTAGATATAATTTTATTAACTTCTGAAAATTAAGCTTGTAATGGCAGCAAGTGCTATAACTAGAAATCTTGACCCTCCCAATACAATTTTGTTGTTTCTTTACTAAAGCTCTTAATAATTGTAATATTGTATTTGTTCTACAATAATATTCTATGATTAAGTAAAACACAAGTCACTACTTACATCTGGTTTTGACAGATTCTTTCCAAAATAAACGTTTTGGACCTGTTGCCAGATCGTCCCTCAGGGTAGTAAAAAGAAATCTCATTAAAGGGAGAAAAGCTAAATAAAAATGATACAAAGTCATAGGCCGCGGTGGCTCAGTCGGTAACGCGTCTGACTACCATGCTCAAGGTCCCGGGTTCGATCCCCGGCCGGTTCAAATCCGGGAACTTTTCTAACGGTGGAAGCGGCCCCGGCGCCCACCCAGCGTCGAATAACATGGGTACCTGGGGGAAACCCTGGGGGGTAAAGGCGGTCAGGGGGGTGATGCTGATCACATCACCCCCACTTCATGGCATGGTGCTATGCACAGGGGAACACTTTACTTTTTTTTTTTTTTTTTTTTTTTACAAAGTCATAGGATCATGGCCACCAGCTGTCTTGCATAAAAGATGCATGTCATTATCTATAACTTGTATCCTTTTAACAAATTTTATTCCCCTTTTATGCTTTTAATGTAACATATTTACGTATTGTGCGAGTTACTCACTGTATAATATAATCTAAACAAAATTTGTATAAAATAGTCTTACTTACAAGAGAGAGTATAGAATTTTGAAACTACGTTTCGGGGTTCGACTGCCCCCTTCCTCAGCTTTTAATGTGATTTCTTTTGACTTCCTTGAGGAAGGATCTCGCAATGGGTCCAAAACACCAGTTCTTAGAAAGAGCATGCCAGACTACTTGTAAGTAATAACTGTGTTTTATTAAATAATTATTGCAAGCGAACCTTTAAATTATCTAATAATATTTTAGTGTTGCCAGTTGCAAATACTTCACCGACTGCATGACTCCATTTGAATTCCTCTTTATTGATATACAGGGTGTATCAGAAGTGATAGCACAAATGGTAACTGTGAAAATTAGATGATACTATAAGCAAAAAAGTCTCCGTAAACATGGAGTCGCAAATGAACCATTTGCGAGATAATTGCAAATGTATGGTCACGATCAGCCACTGAATTGATTGTTTGTATACATCATACGCTTGTCTACTTGCGCACTCCAAGGTTTCTTTGTTTAAAACTCAACACTGCCGAAATGGGGCGTTGTGAACAAACCATTCGCCATGTACAAGACTGAAGGCGTACCAGGCGATGTGTACAAACAATAACTCAGTGGCGGATCGTAACCATACATTTCACAGTTTCAATTTGCACTATCACTTCTGATACACCCTGTATATGCAGAATTAGATGCTTATTGATGACATTTCTTATTAATTAAGTTTGCATTACATGCTTAATGTTTCATTAGTTCCCTTTAGAAATTTAATTTATAGCATGAAAATGAGAACTTTAAAATAAATATTGAATCTTCTGAAACAGTCTGACATATCTTTCATTTCAAAAAGAGATCTACATATTTATCTGCATTTTCTGGTAAAAATATTCTTCTGCTTTGTGTTAACTTCTCTGTTCTGTAATTCATATCGATTTTTTTTTTTTTTTTTGACATTTGAACATATTTGTATTAACTGCTAAAAGCACTTAATCTATTTTAACCACAAACTCGAATTTGCAGGTTTTGCTTATGTTGGTGGTGCCTGTGTTGTCAACAAGAGGTTAGAAAAAGTGAACAGCGTTGCTATTATTGAAGATACTGGAGGCTTCTCTGGAATCATTGTTGCAGCCCACGAAGTTGGTCATTTGTAAGTACTAATTGTTATATTACATATTAGAGTTAGACCAAAATGAATTGTTTGCTGATATGGATAAATTACCAATATAAAATTTATCTATGTTGATAGCTGATATTCGACTGATGCAATGTAGCATTTCAAATGTTCCTTGAAGAACGTGAATAGGTCATTCATATTCTTAATTATGTATGTAACTAAGCAACTGCGAGAGTTTCATATTTGAACATGAATCTGCATAACCAACTTCCATGGTGGAGTGGTTAGCACAGCCTTTGCCGCCTGTGTTTTTTTTTCCCGTTACCTTGATTGAAAATGAAGATACAATTGAGATGATCCAATCAGAAATGCAGTCAGAGCTGCACACCCTCACAAGAATCACTGGAACTGGTGTTATTTCATCAGATGGTAGCACCAGTCCTGAAAATTTTGGATACCACCTCGTATACAATAGGTATGCATTTTTATTTTGCTATGAAACTTTGTTTGGTTTTTCTTAATCGCACACTTACTTTGTTAATCTATTTGCTTCCAAGTGCATGTGTGACCATTGATTTTCTACTTTCTTTCACAGACTCGGTGCAGTGCATGATGGATCTCCACCACCAAGCTACCTCGGTGGTCCAGGGGCAGAGAAATGTAGATGGGAGGACGGATATATTATGAGTGATCTCAGACATACAGAGCAAGGTTTCAGATGGTCTCCCTGTAGTATAGCATCTTTCCATCATTTCCTAAAGTAAGTATTTTGCACCTAAAATGTAGTGTGTGTGTGTGTGTGTGTGTAATACCTCAATTTGTTAGGAAAAACCAGGGGAAATTGGATTTTTTGTAAGTAAAGGTAAATTGATTGATTGATTTGGTGTTTTAAGTACACTTTATGCACAGTAAGGCTAATCGGGACTGGACCTACAGTTTAAAGTGGGATCCAAACCACTTGTGCCTCCACCGGGTATCAAACCCGGGACCCCTTGATTACAAGGCAACAACGCTACCACTGCACCATCAGGGAGGCCGTAAGTAAAGGTAAAGAAGATAAAGCTGCACTTTGCAAGGCATATGGGGATGTGGTCACCACTATGCTCCATGTTCCAGCTACCTTAACTCACCCCCCTCCCTATGGGTTACCTCCAAGTAACCATTTATTAGATGCTGGGTAAATTTCAGAGTCACTTCATGTAGGGACACCCTATGCACTGGACCATTGCAGCTCTCATATAAGTAATAAGTGGTGTGGAAAATTATATAATACCTGATAATGATAGCAACGGAACAATATTGTTTGTTCCTACATCAGGACACATTTCAGGACTTCTGTCATCAACACTAAAATTATTGGGATAGTTCAAAATATGAGTTGCTGATTTGTTTTTATCATCAGAAGATTTCACTAGTTTTAAAACTATAATTGTAGTCTGCAACACTGTAAATAAGTTGTTTTGCAATTGTACTATTCAACATTTTACTCTTGAAATGTTGATGTACTTGTAAAATAATTACTGATGCAAATACAGTAAAACCTCGTTAATCCAGACTAATGGGGGGGGATAAGTTTTATATCTGCCCATCCCTAATTCTGATGTAATTTTCGAAAATTTCAAAGCAAAACTCTGGTAAATTGATGCTTGTAATTGGAGTGGAATAATCGCTCACTAATATTAATCAATATTTTGAACAATTTTTAATTGTTACAATTTTCAAGCATCAGTATCGGTATCAGTGGGAATCGGTATGGTATCAGATCAACCGTACTATATTTTGTATATTTTGATTCATGCTCTACTTTCACATCTAGTAAAATAATGCATTGATTTAAAAAAACGTATACATTTGATGAAATGTGGAAATTTAACTATTTTTCAGTGGAGATACTGCGACCTGCTTGTACAACTCACCTCATGAAGACGAAGCATTGCCACGTGTTCTACCAGGAAAACTTCTTAGCTTGGATGCCCAGTGTCGGAAAGACAGGGGAACTAATGCCTGCTTTGTAAGTAATATCATTACCCACTGCATTTGCCAATAGAATGATTGAACCTATACCCGAAACTATCTTCCATACATTTCTCTATTTATAGCACATACACATATGTAAATACATATATGTATACAGTGTAGAGCACTATTTACCTAGTCTTACCATAAATACTGTCCCAAAGTTGTAAGTAAATAGACACAAAATGGTGAGAGATATTTTAATATCAGAATAACATGAGGTGCATGAATGCATTATGAACCAAAATCACAAATAATTATTCGAAATGACCACCTTTAGCACTGAAACACTTCTGAAGTCTTCGTGGCCACTCATCAATGGAATTACGCAACACATCAAGTGGAAACTCCGCAGCTGCCTTCTGAAGAGACCGCTTTTAACTGTCAATATTGGGATGTCTCTTCTTGCAAACCATCTCCTGAAGCTTGGACCACAATTTGTAGTCCAAAGCTTTTAAGTCTGGACTGGCAGAGGGCCAATCTGACGTGGAAATGAAGTCAGGAACATTTGCCTCCAACCACTGCTGGGTGGTGCTTGCTTATTGTGCTGGAGCTGAGTCCTGCTGGAAGCTCCAGTTCTCTCCATGGAAGATGGTGTCGGTAAGATTCTTGCATAGTTTCTGAAGCACTGTCTGCTGGTACACTTTGGCTGAAGTTTTGACCCCCTTTTCACAAAAATGGAGATCCTTTGTGCCCTCGTAGCTCACAGCCCACCACATCATGACTGATGCAGGATGGTGACCCCTCTGAATCCTGGGGGCCTTGTCAGCAGCTTCCCGAGAGGATGTGGCATACACCCTGTCATTTTGGGCATTGAAAGTCTCCTCAACACTGAAAATTTTATCATCAGTGAAAAGGATTCGACGGTGCCCATTTGCCGCGTAACGCTGAAGTAACCGCTTTGATTTCCGGAGCCTCTGGAGCTTCAGTTCACTTGTCAAGATATGTCCTTTGCGTCGTTTGTAGGCATGGAGTCTCAGGTCACTGCGTAGCGTACGAGACATCGACATTTTTGAAATCTTTAGCTCACGAGCCATCACTGACTGTTTCCGTACAGGATTTCGTCGCACTCGTGCCGCCACTGCTTTCACAAGTTCTGGTGTTCATACTGTGCGTGGTCTTCCTTGCCGTGGGCGATCTTTAACAGTACCAGTCTCATCAAAGTGCTGGGTAGTGCGGTAGACAAATTTCTTGGAGATTTTGAGCTTCTGGAGGGTTTTGAAAATCTCCCCTGGTGATTTGCCTACCTTGTGCAATGCTACAACGGCCACACGATTTTCGTACTCAACCCATTCCATCTTCAACACTTACAACAGACACCTTTCCACTTGACCAGCTCAACAAGCAAAGACTCACGCTTCACGCTACAGCTCTTGCCGTCTCTCGGTTGTACGGGTGGAAGTACAGCCACCCTCAAACGTTGGGACAGTATTTATGGTAAGACTATGTATTACAATCCATAATGTATGTGATATCAATATACAGCTGGCTTGTTGAAAGAGGACTGAAGCTTCTGGGTTTTTGTCGCCTGGGCATGTTCTTTTATCAGTTTTGTCTAATCATCACTCATATTCAAAATTGCCTCACTAAGTAACAAATAAATACATAATAATCCACACAATGCCATTGTTCTAACTGCATACAGTAAGACATTAAGAAATCTAAAGAAAATAGTATATTTATGCTCTCTCTCACACACACACATTCCCATATATACTGCAGTGGACTCTTTTTAATTCGAACTTCAAGGGGCTATGAAAAAAAAATCAAATTAACCAGAATATAATTAAAAAAACACCAATGAAATAACACATGTATTAAACATAAAACTGCATTAATACACAAACGGTACACGTTACCATAGGCGCAGACTCCATGGGGCATGGGGTGCTCGAGCCCCCCCCCCCCCCCAATGTTAATGATGTGGGTGCAGAACCCCCAAATAATTTTGCTTAAGAGGATCTAATGTATTATTTTGCTTCTCTTTTAAAGTTTACTCTGAATTGTGCTACATGAACTTAACTTTAAATACACATTTGAAATGTTCTAGACCATCAACTTTGGGGGGCTGAGACCGCTAAACCATCAACTTTGGTGGGGGGGGGGCTATGACCAGAGACAGCAAAACACATGACATATTACTATTATGTAATTATGAGTATTGTTAAAATTTTTACTAAAAAGAGTTTCAAAAGATGATTTCATGAACTAGAGTAGTGGATGGGACGTTCGGGCTACAAATGGCTCTCGCATGACATTCAGAACGAGATCATTGATATATTAGGGAGATCTGTTTTGCGCTCCGTGTTAGCAGATATTAAAAGTCGGGAATATTTTGCTATTATGGTTGACGAAACTTGTGACATATCCATCCATGGACAATTAATATTCTGCATTCGAACTGTGAATAAAAGTTTTTTTGAGGAATTCATGGGCTTTTGTGAGATTCCGAACACTGAGGCCAAAACTTAAAAAAGGGAGAGAGTGAGTCATTCATTAATTTATTTCAGTGATCAGAGCCCCCAATAATTTTGACAAGTCGACGCCCCTGCACCTTACCTTACAACTGCTATATTTTATCCATATCTCCATCCAGGAACATTACACTACACTACGCTGTATTAACTAAGTAAAATGTAACATAGGTTAATTTCATCACGTTTCGACATTGTGACTCCACTAAAACACAGACAAATAATCCCTTCTGTCCGGCTATCCGCTCCCCTGTCAACTTGTTTCTGAGAGGGTGAAGGTCACATTCCTACAAACAAAAGCTTTGTGGATTCCCGCTGCCCTCTCTTATCTGCCGTCGGCACATCTGTTAACCATAAAAACCACCTTTTCAAGAAGGGGGGACGAGTCATCTGTTGGAATTTCTTATGTAGCAACCACTTTGGTCTTTCTTGGAAAGATTTATGTTAAATTATTGGAAACCTGACTTCGAATTATCCAAATTTAACCTTCAAAGTTCGAATTTAGTAGTCATTTTTAACATTGTTTTAGATAGGGGTTTCAAGGGGAATGTGCTTTTGTTCAAATTATCCAATACTTCCAATTAAAGAGAGTGCACTGTATATTATACACAGACTCTCATGTACATATATGTTTTCTTGTATGTACATACTGCTTCCATTGTAGAATTATTTCTCTTGCAGTTTACAGTTCTTACAAGCACAAAAACATAATTTTTCTCATAAAGTTTCGGGTTTTACTGTCATATAAATATATAGCAAATATTTAGGTACGTGTTACTTGCGTCTGTTGACAAAATGTCAACTCGCTAGTTTTGCCAGCTAAGCTGATATGCTACTAAAATGGTTTAACCGGTGTAATCGCCAGTCTAAAATTAATCAAATACTGCACATGACCAATATTGGTAGCAAATTACAGATTAACATGTCATCAGATGTCTAATTATGACACTCTTCAATACTTTCTTACATATTTTTCTCACCCAAAAGTGACATTCTGGAAAAATTTTAACACTGACTTCCATCATTTATTAATTTATAGAATTTTCTGCATGGAATAAACTGATAATGTTAAGCGTTGAAAAATATCTCAACGGAAAAACTGGATGAAAACCCGGTGTAAATAACCCTTATGGTTTTGAGATAAGCCATCAACGTTTGTTTTGCACAACTTTTGAAATACACTGTATTGTGTGAAGTAATAGGTGTTATAATTATTACACATTTTTTCCAAACTGTAACATACAGTACCTATTTATACTGTGAGCTAAAATAAAATGAGAATGGAGTTGACATGTACAAAAAATGGAATGATTTTGCAAAAAAGAAGTTTTAGTCATTACTATGAATATAATGAAGTAATTGCAGATGTTTAACTCCACAGAAAGATGACCGCGTATGTGCTCAACTCTTCTGCTTTGATGCCAACTCTGGTTACTGCGTGGCCTACAGACCAGCTGCCGAAGGATCACCATGTGGAGATGGTCAGGTATGTAAGCTTATATGCTATTATCAGTAGTAAGCAAGCCTCTGCAGAACTTTCTTTGGAATTGATTTGCAGTGGATGGATTCTAACTTGATCGTAGTAACTGTGTGGTTCAGGAACAGGGTTCAAATTGAAGTGGAGAGTCAGGGAATTTTCCTCTTAAATTCTTCTCGAGGTTTTCTCTCCAGGGTAGGTGTCAAGCAGTGGGCAGGAGGTGTATACTCATAAATTAAGGTAGACATGTATAAATACAGTAAAACCTCGTTAATCCAGACTAATGGGGGAGATAAGTTGACAGTAACAAAAGTCCAGATTAACTGAAATAACCTAAGTAGAAAGTGCATTAAAACTCCGTTTATAGCAACAAAACACATTTATTATGGTGTATTTAAAGGGCATAGGTCTAAATACACTATACAGTACAGTAAAATGTTACGGAGCAATGTGACGAATGTGATTGTTAACTTCTAGCCACATTTAAAACCTTGCATTCTGCTTTTTTTCCCTGCCTGTCCGGCTTATTGGGGTCCGAATTAACGAGGTTTTACTGTATAAACATACGCATAACTTGGCAAGGGGATCACTTGCTCCCCTCCCCAGGTTATACCCATGAATATAAACATTATATATATATATTTCAATGCATATTCAGTTGGGCATGATTTGATCTCAAAAACCACTTTTACAACATATCAGTTACTGTTCATAGGCAGACTAATTTATTTGGGGTACTTTAAGGTACTTGTCTGGACAATGTTACCCTAATTGTCTTGACTTCATGTTCGTTTTTCACTGAAGATGAAATTTTAAAATTATAATCTCGGAGTATTCATTATCACTTTAGCACAAGTCTTCCTATCATAGTGACTAATTTATATTATTTAAATAATGAAAGTAAGCCACTAAAGAACAATATTGGTACAAGTTAACAAGATCTAAAGGTAAAAAAAAAAAAGGTAAAGTGTTCCCCTGTGCATAGCACCATGCCATGAAGGCGTATAGGGGGTGTGGGGGTAACGCCCCACACTTTCTTGATCTGGTCGTGAGTGGGGGTGATGTGATCAGCATCACGCCCCTGACTGCCTTTACCTCCCAGGGTTTCCCCCAGGTACCCATGTTATTCGAAGCTGGGTGGGTGCCGGGGCCGCTTCCACCGTTAGAAAAGATCTAACAAATATAATAAAATGCATCTCTACAGCTGAATGTCTCTAATTAAATAAATCTGCAAGTTCAGTTTTTCCACGTTTTCTAATGTGCATTACTTCATAAAATATAATACTGTACTCTGGTCACTTGATAGTTAATACCATATGTTATACAGGGTATCTATAAAAGAACTCCGGGGTTTTGAAGCTAAATATTTTATTAAAAACTGAAACTCAGGAAAAAGTAAATACATATTTTTGAAGGTAATGTTATCAAGTTTTGTTTACAATTTAGTAAATTCCAACGTGTGCCCCGTTTGTAGCATGGCACACATCCAAACGATAATCAACTTCTTGCCACGTCCTGGCCAGCATGTCTGGCGTGATGGTTGCCACAGATGCGATGAATTCTTTGCCTTAGATAATTGACATCTTGAATTTTCTCTGCATAAACCATGTTCTTCACATGTCCCCAAAGCAAAAAGTCTAAGGGAGTAAGGTCCGGACTTCTTGGAGGCCATGGAATAGGCCCTTTCTTTCCAATCCACACTTCCAGTTTCTTTAAACGCCTTAAGCCATTGACGAATGGTTTTGTCCGAAGGCTAAACACCACCATACTTGCGTCGAAAGTTCCGCTGTACAGTAATAACAGATCCAGTTTCTACAAGCCATATCACACACTGCAACTTCTGTTGTGGCACCGCCATTCCACTGAACTGCACTGACTGGGTTCGGCTCGGTCACTTCAAGGTCAACACTGTGCAGCGTTGCCATCCTTTGTTGGAATAAACTCCAAACAGCGTGAATAAAACTTGATGAGCTACTGATTTCAAAGTAATTAACTAACCTGAGTTACCTAATACCGTTTACGTGCTATCATTGTTTAAAACCCTGGAGATCACATTGTTCATGCTTGACGAAGCCACCAGACGAGTGGCGAAATCAATTGCTGAAAAAAAACTTAGGCAGAAAAATGAATAGTAAGTGAATACGAGTTAATTACCCTGGAGTTCTTTTATAGACACCCTGTATATAATTTGAAACGATAGAGTTCCAGTTCAGATGCAATTTGTGAAGGCTCTGTGCGATTGATAAAGTACAATAAAATATATATATATACTATGTGATAGCTGATAATATAGTAAACAATATCACATTATTTTGGTGAGAGAGAATGGAGCATCTGAAATAAAACAAAATTCTTTACTTTTTTTTTAACAGATATTATTTTAATTATTTTAATGGTAGTTTCTACATTTAATTTTTTTTTTTGAGCTTGCATTTGGAAGTTCCCAGATAATGTGCACACCTATGTTACTGTTAAAACTAATAGAATACAAAATAATATTAAATACAAAGAAATGGTTATATGGAAACTTAATGTTTGGTTATAGTTTCGTTGATTTTTGAATATGTACACAATTTACTTCACATTGTATTCTGGAGAAGATCCAAAGGATTGAGGGAATAGTTTCTAGCTTGCACTAATTTGCTTTCTCCCTTAATTATTTCTGTATCGTGATTCTATAAAATGTTGATCCTTTTCGACATCACTTCCAACATCTGTTATTATTGTTGTTACATGTGATATACTGCGAGGACCGCCCCCCCCCCAAAAAAAAAGATATATATATATATTCCTAAATACATGCATAACAATGAGTAGGAGGAATGGGATATTACTCCAGTTTAGCTTGTTTTGGTTATATATAGTTTAAATCTTAAACATAAATGTTAGTTTTTCGTAACTGATAACCAAGTGATAAATCATTTTGCTATAACAAAGAAAATTTATGCTTTGTATTCCAGTATTGCATAAATGGGCGATGCGTGGCAGAGCATGAAAATATAATACCAGACTATACTCAAATTACACCATCCTTCCTCAGAAGATCCGATGTATTGTCATCGTCAACTCAGTCACGACCAGTTTACACAGATCCTCAGTCAACGAAAGGAATAAGTACAAATTCTACAACACACAGGTAAGGCAGTTTCCTCATTTGCTCAAAGTGAAATGCTTAGCAGCAGATATGTCCAAATATTTTAACAAGCTGGAATTTGCAATTCAGAAGGGCTCTTCATGTGGTGGTAATGTGTATGTTGTACCTTAGGTGTTAGGTGCACTTTTTGCACCATGCCATGAGGCATATATAGGGGGATGTGGGGATAGGGTCGCCGAAATTTTGGAGGTGATGTGATCAGCACCATGCTCCATGCACCTTTATCTCCCAGGTACCCATTTACTTGAGGCTGGGTGAGCCCCAGAGCTGCTTTATGCAGGGACAATGCCAGAAAAATTTCGACCTTAGATCATCCATCCCAGGAATTGCATCTGGGTCTCCCACATGGCTATACATTGAAATTTAGGAATACATTGTCATAAATTATATCTTTTGAGTTAATGGCTAATAAAATAAGGTTCTGCTAGGACTAGATCTGTCTCAGCATCATTTTCAGAAACATATCTTGTTTGAAAGAACTTGGTTTGAATTCAGAAAAATTCATCTTTTTTAAACCATTTAGCAAACTCTTCATTATTGCCAAGGGTTGCCGAGAGTAGCTTGAAAAGTAATGCTTTGTCAGCATACCGTGTCCCATCATAGCTGTTGTGTCTTTGTAGACTGTGGCCTGCTACTACTTGTATTCAGTAGCTCTTTAATTTCACTCTCAAAAATTGTAAGAGTTTCCGTCATGGACTGCTGTAACCATTTGGCTATGCAGAAACCCACCCCTGTGGACAGAATGAAGATTCTTTATTGCAGTTCAAATATGCATGCATAGATTTGATTTATCAATGTTGTTAATTTTGGTAAGGATGCCCAGGATGCTTGTCAGTGCTTCAGTGCCAAATATTTCCACTGCTTTTCAATATTGTTTCTAGTGCAAAAATGCAGACGAGAGTTTCTTGTATCCTTTCTTGGAATAGATGTGACAAATTCGAATGACTTTCAGAAAATAACAATTTTCGTTCCATACTATTCAGTCTTGCAGATTATATGAAATTTTGTCTCTGCTTGATGTGAAATGAAAACCTTCTTTTGGATCACCCTGCCAATAAATCCAGTTTTCCACAGTTTTGTAGCAGATGTAAATCTATTTTTTTTTTTCCCCAAAATTCCTTTTACGTTTGCTTGTAATTACCCCCAAACAAATCTCTCGGACACAATAGGAGACCGAATTTACTTTCAATGAAGTGAAGTAGGTAAGTAATACGAACATCTTGTACAATGTACATTTCCTTGAATAGCAGGTATTTGTACATATATATGCTGCTTAATTAATAAAAGCTTCAATGTATGGGTAAAATTATGGAGTTTTCAGTGAAAGAAAAATGTACAGTTATGTAGTAAATGCTTTAGAAGAAAAAGGGGCGGAGGAATTAGTATACTAGGTTCAAAGAAATGGTCTAACTCTTTAGAGTGGAACCCCGATTTTACATTTTCCTGCATTATACATTCCATGTTCATGGTCCCAATAGAGCAAAATGCTATAATATTTTCCTTGATTTTAGATTTTCCCGCATTTTAAGTTCTTTCAACTTTGTCCCCTGAAAAATGTAAAATCGAGGTTTCACTGTACTCTTACCTGATTTTCTGTTCAACGTTCTCAACTAAATCCCAAAGCATAGCCTTCCTTGTAATTATACCAATGGCTTAATGGTATTGTGTTATACGACGATAGATAATTTTTTTCTTCTTCTTTTTGGTGTATTGATTATGTTAAGTTTATAACTAATAAGTAACATGTGGAAAAATTGTGATAAGCTATTTTTCAGAAAACATTTTCATAGGGAGTGGGCAATTCTTGGTTTACACAAGAGTGTCTGTCCTAAGTATTGGATGAAACAATTTCAATTCTTTTTGCATGACCTTTTATTGTGTATATGTACTATTTTATGATAGACAAGGATGAAGAAGCTATCTTAGGTTCCATTCTATTGGTGAATACAATCAGAGCCGTAGCTAGGAGGGGGCGAGCGGGGCAGTCGCCCCAGGTGCTGATGGAAGGGGGTGCCGAACGGCAAGAAGAAAAACATTGAAAATTACTGCGATCCCCTTGAAAGTATTGGTGCCCTATATAACAATATCATTGTCAGTTTGCAAACATATTGATTTTTTTTGCTCGCTGCACTTGCATTACAAGCTTTCCTTTTAAACAAATAAAAGAAAATAAATAAATATCCTTTGAGCTATTAACGATGTTAATCTACGGCTACAAGAAAAGTCTGTTACAGTAGATATAGGTGTTAGTCAGTTACAGGGACTGCAAAGCTTTCTGTCTGCCAATCGGGAAACAATTGTGACGAACGCTATTGAGAAAAGCAAACAGATGATATGAACATTGCAAGTAAAGAACAATGTCCCAAAAAGAAAACAAAGTTTTTCGATGAAGTTGCAGAAGATGAAAGTAGCCATAAATGAAGAACAAAAAAATTAGGAAGAGCTTGTTTTGTGCATTGGATTCAATTTTCTCTCAAATAGGCGATCGATTCAAGCTAATGAAAGGAGTTTTGGATGATTTTACCGTAATTATTCCAAGCAATATGGCAGTTATGTCAGAAGAAATGTTGAGAAAGGGAGTCTTTGATCTGGCTTTATTATACCCCGAGGATATCAACGGAAGTTAGTTAATTCATGAACTGTTGTTCTTTAAACATCATGCGCAAGCATTTTTTTAAGACTTTCACTTGGAATGATTGTCAGAATTGTCACCACTTGCTGCTCTCTCATTCATTCGTAAAATATGATGTATTGAGTTGTACCCAAATGTTGTCACTGCATTGAAACTATTTTTAACTCTACCTTGGTCTGTTGCATCTTGTGAAAGGAGTTTTAGTAAGCTGAAGCTTATAAAGAATTACTTGCGTTCTTCCTTGAGTCAAGAAAAGCTGACTAACCTGGCTATTTTGTCTGTTGAGAAGTACAGAGTTCAATCAATTGTGTTCGATGATGTTATTAATGACTTTGCTGCTCGAAAGGCAAGAAGAGTAAAACTGTAGCTAGTATGTTCGCACAGGAGAATTGTCAAATAATCATGTACTGATTGTAGTTCTTAATAAGTTTTTGTTTGTTGTTCATTTCAGCTGATCAGTATAACATTTTGCAGTGTAAATAGGTTTTACTTTATAAACATTACATTAATGCTGAATGATTTTAGCTAGTTTGTACAATGACTTTGCAGGGTATTTGAAAGGGTTTCATGTAATAAAAAAACATTACATTACATTAATGATCTTTCTTAGAGGCTTTTATGCTGCTTAAGAAATATATATGCTATTCATATGGTAAGATATATTTTTTTTTGCATGGATTAGTTTCATTTCTAGGATTTTTTATCGTTGCACACCGAAAGATCAATAATGATCCTTGATTCAGAATATGTGTATTGTATATGTACAAAAAACTCGATAGTTATTGCTACAATTACATACAATTGCTACAATTATTAGCATAAATAAAATGTCAATTTGAATGAACGACATTATTTAAATAAGGCACAACAACAAATGCTTCAACCCTTCCGTAAAAAACATAGGTAGAAGTTCGACAAGGCGAGTGTAGGGCGTGCCAAAATTTATTCTCACCCCGGGCGTAGAAGAAATCTCTAGCTACGGCTCTAAATACAATAAGATAGCATGTTTCATCTTCTAATAGATTTTTCAATAACCTTCATCAGTGGAAGAATTCTATATAACTACTTCATTGTAGATGTTTTTAAAGAAACAGTTAACCAATAATAGAAATAAAGAAATTGACAATAACCAGAAATTGTAGGAAATCTGGATTACATAGAGTTTCAATATTATTATTATTATTAACAATAATTACATGTGCATATATGCACATACAGGCTTAGAAACATTGGTAAATTATATGGGCAAGATGCTATATCATGCAAAACCAAGAATAAAATGCTCAAATGTCTTGTGCAATTTTTTCTGAATTTGTAACATGTTTGATATGTATGACTATTACTAATACACTACTAGTGAATTTTATTGCTTTGCTAGACATACATTTTTTCCAAAAAATAAATTAGTGCTCAAAATGAAATTAATATTGATTTTCATTTGTTTATCATTCATGACATTGGATATGATTCTGGTTGATATATCTCCACAAATTTATAATTGGATGTTTTATTATGCATTTATTTCCTCAGCAGTAGCATTTTTAATAAACATTATCATTTCAATATCTGACCAGAAGGAATGCAAATAAAACTGTGAATTGCTTCTACATTTAACTTGATGACAAAAATATTTCATTGAATATATTCATGCTCTCTATAATAACAATCTTTCACCTCCTCGGAAACTATAGGAAGCAAAAATTTTATGAATATTGTTTTATTCTTTACATTTTAAGCACTAATATTGGGATATATTTATATGATGTTTATATATATCTTACTGTTGGCTTATCAAGTGTTTTATACTGTTACGACTTGTAGTATGCAAAGTAATAGACAGGGTACCTTAGTAATGATATAACCCCCTCAAAGGACAATTTCTAGCTTTTTGAAGTTTGGACTTTCTTATTAAAGAATGATAAAGTATAATATTACCATACTTATATGCCAAACACTACCCTAGTGGTGATGAAAATTGAAACCATGTTCCAGAGTAATGTCTATAGTATAGAACACTTAATAAGATCAAATGTATGGATTTGCTTATTTAATGTTTCTAATATTGTGAGCTTATTGTACATATGATGCTTTGTTCATAGCACTGGTCAGTTTTGTTTCGTGAATATTGTGCTTTCTTACTACTACGTACTACCATTACTGCATAAATGGTACTCCACTGGCATTTGTTTTGTTAAAAATTTATATTTTAAATAACATTTTCAGTTGTATGTAATTATACATTCTTGTAGATACAAGGTATCTGCTTCAGTGGTTGATTATTTGAGATAACTCGTAATCAACCACTAAAGGTTCCAAGTTTGAGTCGTGGTGTGAGCCCTTCACTCATCCTCATCATCGTGGCAGATAAAAGGGTCCCAGGTTCGAATCCCGGTCGAGCTTGGTTGTTTGGGAATGTCCATTCATCAATTTCACAAATCATCCCCATCTTCGCAAATTAGCCAAGAGGCACAAGACTTGAAGTAAAATAAATTAAATCAATCGTGGCAGATAAGTGACATAAAATAAGAAAATCTTGTCAATATTCTGTGATGATGACATTGGCATAAATTCTTGAAAGCTGCAGTAATTTAATGTTTCTTATAAATTAAAATTGTCCAATTTACAGCATTCATGTCTAATGTACATTAAAATTAATGTTCAATGTACCTTATTGTGGCATTGTTTGCATAAACTCAATGTCTTGATCGGGAGAATGTTCCCAAGTCATGTAAATCATAGGTTTCTTATCAATTTCCTTGCAAAGGCTGCTGTTAATTGGCTGAAACTGTAGTTTTTTTTTGTACGATTAGTTGTCAATTTAAAGATAGTAAGGATAGTAAAAAAAATAAGATGTCAATTCAACTGCAATCTACCAAATGCCATGAGAATGTCAAAATCAAGAAAAAGTCATTTAATGAATAATTCCACTTTTGCCACACAAAATTAGTGCTAAAAATTCTAATTGGCATTTTTGTGTTACTGAATACCCAGACCTTGGGCCTTGACGTGGTTAGCACATCTTGCTACGATGACAGGTGTCCCAGGTTCGAATCCTGGCCTGGGCATAGATGTTCGTGAGTGTCCATTCATCAATTTCATCATATCATCCCCATCTTCGCAAATTAGCCAAAAGTGGCACAAAAGGTGAAGTTAAATAACGCAAACCACTCAACCAGACTTCAGAAAAGTATGTATTGGCTAGTTTTGGTGAGTAATTTTGAATTGATACTTCCAGTAGCAATGTCATTGATATTTGCCAATACATCAATATTGCCTCGGACCTACTTTTCGTTCACAGTGGTCTTGTTGAACTTCAACGCAGATATTTCCGTAACTTGGTACAAGGAGTAACAACACGTGCTAACAGTTAATTAACACTTTATTAGTGTCTAAGGCGACCGGCCGCGACGCGATGTACATTGCTACATTCTTGGTACAACACAACCTTCTTGGAGACCATTCTCCACAGATTGTTACACTTTAACATAACAATAAGTACACTACTTTTAATTTCCCACTCCCATTAAGCCACATAATTTAGCAAACCTAACTTTTGCTAATGGTTTCGTGAGAATGTCTGCTACCTGACTTTCAGCATCAATGTGTTCCACATTTAACATTTTTTCCTGAAACTTTTCTCTTACAAAATAATAACGCACCGCAATATGTTTTGAGCGTTTATGAAATTCAGGATTTTTTACTAACTTAATAGCACTAGCATTGTCCACCAGCAGTGTGGGCATTCCTGTCAGATGAGTGATCTCATCCAATAGTCTTGTTAACCATATCACTTCTTTCGCTCCCTCGCTGGCTGCCACAAATTCAGCCTCTGTTGTTGATAGAGCAACAGACTTCTGCTTCCGGCTCATCCAGGATATCGCTCCACCTGCATACTTGCATAGAACTCCAGTTGTTGAGCGTCTTGTTGTTGGATCTCCACCATAATCTGCATCACTGAAGGCTTCCAGGATCCCAGGATTATGATTTGAATTGTAGCATATTCCATAAGCAGTGGTTCCTCGTAGATACTTGAAAATTCGTTTCACTGCTTGCCAATCAGATAATCTTGGACTGTCCAATGCTTGCGACACTAATCCAACAGCATAGGAGATATCTGGCCTAGTGACTGTAGCCAGATACATCAAGCTGCCAACTGCTTCTCTGTAAGGCACACTAGTGTCTACTAACTGCTGTGTGTTTTCTTCCCCTGCATTTACACTTCCCTTTTCAGCAGGTGTTGACACAGCATTTGCTTCACTCATGCGAAATTTCTCAAGAATTTTCTTTGTATAGTTTTCTTGACATACAAAAATAGAACCATCTTCCTTTTGTGTTATTTGTATGCCCAAGAAACAATCTAATGACCCAACCACAATTTCAAATTCTTCTTTTAGAGTTCCGAGAAAACTGTTGATATCTTCAATATCATTGCCAGCAACCAAACCATCATCCACATAGATGGCTACGATCATTTTCTTTCCATTTTTCTTACGAATGAACATACTGGGATCAGCTTTGCTGCATGTAAAACCATGCTTCGACATGAAATTCACAAATCGTCTATTCCAGCAACGAGGTGCTTGCTTCAGTCCATAAAGACTCCTTTTTAGCTTACACACACGACCAGTCCCGTCATCAAACCCTTCAGGTTGACACATATAGATTTCCTCATCAAGTTCACCATAAAGAAAAGCTGTTTTCACATCAAATTGAGCTAACTTCAACCCTTCACAAGCTGCAACACTCAGCACAGTTCGTACAGTATCAAATCGAGCCACTGGACTAAAGGTTTCATCGTAATCAATCCCACTCTTCTGTAGATAACCCTTTGCTACCAGTCTTGCTTTAAATCTGTAGATACTGCCATCTGCTTTGGTCTTTACTTTTAGAACCCACCGATTATCAATAACTTTCTTATTGCTTGGAGGTTCAACTAGTATCCAAGTATGGTTCTTAGCCAAAGACTGCATTTCATCTTCCATTGCTAATTTCCACTCTGCAGCATTTCTTGATGACATGGCATCTTTATATGAGCTCGGTTCTAAGCAATCTACCTGTAACACATAACCATCTTGCCACACTGGTTTCTGCACCCTTTGACGATCTCGCAATTCATAACGTGGTTCACTTCCCCCAGTTACATCTCCTGTGATGCATCTGTTTCCTGTATCATCGTAGTTTGCAGACTCACTACCAGGGCTATCAGGTTCTTCCACAGCAGATTCAAACATTACCGATTTTTCTGGTGAAACAATTTCAAAAGACTCTTTTACTGGCAAAATTGTTTCCGTGCAAAAAATAACATCACGACTGAGCAACACTTTATCAGTTTTCTGATTCCAGATGCGGTAACCATCTTTTTCATCACAGTAACCAATCAGAAGACCCTTAATGCTCTTTTTGTCCCATTTCTGTCGCTTTTGCTTTGGTACATGAACAAAACACTCTGTTCCGAACACTTTCAAATGATCAACACTTGGTAAGTCTTTTCCATACCAAAGTTCATATGGTGTCTTTTTCTCTACAGTGGTTGGTCCAGTTCTGTTCAGAACATACGTTGCAGTATTCACTGCTTCAGCCCAAAGTTTCAATGGAAGACCTTTTGAATGCAACATCGAGCGTCCAGATTCAACCAATGTTCTGTTCTCACGTTCTGCAGCTCCATTCTGTTCAGGTGTATAAGGCATGGTGGTTCTGAAATTGATCCCCTTTTCTTTCAACAAAGCCTTCACTTCCGCATTATCAAATTCCTTCCCACAGTCAGTGAGCAATTCTTTTACTACATGACCTGCAACACTGACTTCAGCTAAAAACTGTTTTAGTCTTGCAGCAACTTCCGATTTTTGTTTCAGAAAAAACACGCGTCGGAATTTCGAAAAGTCATCTTTGAAACAAACAAAATATAGTGCACCACCCAATGATTTTGTTTGCATTGGTCCACACACGTCAGCATGGATTCTTTCACCTGGTTTTTCTGCACGAGTAACTCGCTGTCCAAAACTTTTACGATGTTGCTTGCCAACCACACAGCCTTCACAAAACTGATCATCAGTTTTTACATCAATTCCATGCTGCACTAGAAACTTCCGAACATGTTGCTTACCTTGGTGTACCAACCTTTCATGCCACAGCTGCAATGTATCGGAAGCTGACACTAAGCACACTTCAGCAGGATTTTTGGGGGGTAATGCACGCATGTGCATTTGGTACAAACCACTTAAAGTAACACTTCCCCATGCATGTACCTTACCATTCTTTTTTAGTAAACACTTCATGGAGTCTGCACAGAATAGAAAACCTCTTTTTGTAGTGGAGTTCACAGAAAATAAATTCTTACTGATATTTGGCACATACCACACATCACGAAGATGATTTTTCACCCACCTACCATTGACCAACATTTCCACATTCACTATACCACTGCCATGTGCTAATATGATGGCTTTATTTCCCACCTGTAATTCCTTTGGTGTTGGGAATTTTTGGTACTGTAGAAAGTAGTCCTTCCGGTTAGTCATGTGTGCTGTGCTTCCAGTATCTGCAATCCAAACTTCCGAAACAGGACAGTTCGATTCAAAACTCACAAATGCTCCTCCTTCTGTAACACGGTCACTTCCACTGGTTGAAGATCTATTTAACACCAACTTGCATTGTTTGGCAAAATGGCCTACCTTGTGACATTTAAAACACTTTTTCGCTTTTTCTGGACGTTTCTTGTGTTTCTTCGGATCATCACTTTTTACCACAAAAGCTGTTGTGTCACTACTCTTGTTGGGAAGTCTCATTTCAATTAGCCTAAGTCGTTCAGTTAGCCTGTCTACAGTACGCTCTTCCACTGGAACTGATTCCCATACACTTTTGAATTCAAAATATTCACTAGGTAAGGTAGACATGATTCGACTCATTAGAAGCAGTTCTGGAACCTTGGACTTCGTGAGACGTTCCATTTCGTCATTCATTTCACGAAAATTTCTCTGTAATTTGGACACGTATGTTGCAATGTCTTCTGCTGCATCTTTGGATTGATTGAAGAACTGCTCTGACAATCGATCCAAACGCTGTGCTGAACTTTGTTCATATACTGACATTAGTTTCTTCCAAATTTCCTTAGACGTATCACACGTGCTGGTAAGTTCCGAATTTGCATCATCCATACTATTCACCAATATCATTTGTGCCATAATGTCCGCCTTCTGGAATGTTTTACACTCTGCTTCGTACTTACGTCGATCTTCCGTAGTACACTCAGCACCAAGTTCCTGTGGAGAAGTACACGTGCCATCCACAACTTTTAGGACATCGTGGTGTCGTAACAGCAGCTCCACTTGTCGTTTCCATCTCGGCCAGTTCTTTGCACCTTCCAGCTTGTCTACTGTTGTCTTGAACTCCATCTTCAGCAGCAAACGAAACACGCTTCTTCCGAAAGTGTAAAACTCTCACCAGTCCGGTTAGGAAGACAAAGGACACTTCCTGTTGTACTCCAAACCACGACGACACTTACTGTTGCACTCCGACAAACTACCAAATTTCACGGTCGCAGTGGGAACGTATCTGGGCCCATAACCTGTTGAACTTCAACGCAGATATTTCCGTAACTTGGTACAAGGAGTAACAACACGTGCTAACAGTTAATTAACACTTTATTAGTGTCTAAGGCGACCGGCCGCGACGCGATGTACATTGCTACATTCTTGGTACAACACAACCTTCTTGGAGATCATTCTCCACAGACTACTCACTACAGAGCAAAAGCAAATGATAAGTCAATTTGACCATGTTGGGAAAGTGTGTCTTTTGTACAACGTTCAACAGGTCTTTAAAATTATGTAGTTGTGTGTGTGTGGTTACACAGCCATTCACAGATCAACTTATTCTAGTTCCCGAAATGGAAAAATAAAATAATACATAATGCAAAACGAGACCATTTATGCAGACTGTCTTTTACACTAATATCTTTATTATGTGTACATTTGTGTATATGTGTAAATGTGGGAAAACGTGGCTAAGGAACTACTTTGTATTAATCTCACAGGTCACCTTGGCGTCATCTATGGAATCGAGGATCTACAACTCCATATCAAAGAACAACACCCACCACAAAACCTTACACACGAACAACCCCCAAATACACAACAAAAACAACCCCAAGAACAACAACCAGATACGTATACACTACAAAATCAACAACAACAACACCTCGAACAACAAAAACCACTTACACCACCCCTAGGACAACCCGCACAACGGCAAAGTATTACAATCCGTACATACACAGTGCGACTCCAAATAGATACACCACCACAACGAAAAAACCAAGTGTCTATTCAAAATCTGACAAGGTTAATGGTAAGTTTGCAACTCAGGGGCTCCGAAATGCTCTCAAAAGACATGTATATTATTAACCTCTTCATAAATCTCAATTTTATACAAATTATAACATTAAAAAAAACACTAAAGCATGAATCTCAACAAAAAGCATGACACAAGACTGCGCAATGAACAATTTTGCTTTCATAACATTTTTTTTTTCAAATATCACAGCTAATGCATTTTCTATCTAACATTAAAACTTTTCTCATTTTACTCCAGAAACCCAATTCTTTCAGTTTGGCTGTACATGCACTAATAAATAAATAACACTAAATTAATATTTTTTTTTCTTCCAACTTTGAATTAGGAAACAGACTTGATACATAATTTAGTATTTTTAAAGGATCTTGAAAAATCACCAAAACTTTATCTATGGGAAAGCAAACCTTGTTTTCATTTGGCTTTGAGTCTCTTCTTTATTTCTACTGTTCATTCATCTTTTACTTCTTCTATTTCTTAACCTCGCAAAGAAAATTCTCAAATTGATACTACAGCAGCAAGTACTATAAAATTTGTACAAAAAGCATGCAATTATTTAACTTATTTTCTGTAAATTGAGTGATATTAACATCTTGAGAGCATAATGAGATGAACGCTCTTTCCATACACTGGAAGATATTTCATAATTTCAAAAAGTTTATTTTAAATCCACTTTATAGATAGATGGGATAATCAGGACCAGTCCTATAGTTTAAAATGGAATTAGTCAATGAAATGTTGCCCATCCAGGATACCAAAATTTCAGACAAAAATATTGAATGTCAAAATGCTTTACAGATACATATTGGACAAAGGAAATAAATGTTTGGAGTTTTTCTGGTGTTAAAGATACTGTAAAACATTTCAAGTACACCAATTTCTTTGCAAAAACGTTTTTTTTAAATTTAAATAAAGATATAATTTGATACACACAACCACAGTTTGCATGTGGATAGTTTCAATTATTTGGCATTGTACATCGTCTTATTTCTCATCCTGATGGAAGCATCATGCATACTCTAAAACATAGCTTCCAGGAACAAAAATTTTCTTGTATTTTTCATGGTTTAAAGTAGGGATGGACCGATATGAAATCTTGGCCAATACTGATAAAGTACCAATATAAAATTTACCGATCACATATAAAATTCCAAATAGTTCATTGACCTCCTTAACCTCTTGTTTACTAAATATCTCGATTGAGATATTTACCTGTAACCCCTCGGGTACCAAATATCTCAATCCAGATATTTCGACATGTTCATAGTTTTTACGTCATAATGTCGCTATTATTTGCTGGAATTGCGATTTTCTTCTTTTATATTATTGTTAACACATATTCTGCACCGTAAAGACTCTTGCACGTCTTGTTCTTCCATAAAAAGGGGGAGAAATGGCAGGAAAATGGCGGCTTCCTTTGAAACTGAGTCAGTGGCATATAGACATGTTGTTTGGGGGGCTACAAGTCGTGTTCTATTGCTCGTATGATAATAGTGCAATTATTTTCTTGTTCCAGACATGCTTGCGATCATTTTCATGTGTATTTTGACAATGTCTTGTACTTTGTTGTCCAGGGGAAGAGGGGGGAAGGGTCATTTTTCTTCAGAAATTTTGGAATTTTCCGGTTCCCCCTCCCCCCACATCCATATATACACTCAATGTGCATAAATTGTATGTATTCCGAATCTATGGTTCATTCCACGTATAACAGTACTTGATTCATCCGTCTAGGGCAATTAGCCTCCAATATACAGGTGTTTCAAGGTAACTCTGCTATCTGAGGCTTGAGTCAGTGGCGCATGTCATTGGGGGGGAAGGGGTGCTACAAGTCGTGTTCTATTGCTCATATGATAATAGTTCAATTATTTTCTTGTTCCAGACATGCCAGCGATCATTTCCATGTGTATTTTGACAATGTCCTGTACTTTGTTGTCCAGGGGCGGAGGGGCAAAGGGACATTTTTCTTCAGAAATTTGGGAATTTTCCGGGCAATTAGCCTCCGATCTACAGTCATCTAAATTAAACTGCATTTTGCTTAAAATTGGACCGGTACCGGGAAGCTTACCTGGTAAAATGGGCTTGGTAATCAAAAGGTTAATAAATGAATGTAATCCGATGAATGATGCTTTTTGCAATGCAGATTAATGTTTACATCTACAAAAATTACAACAAAGTTGCACAATATTACACCAAATTGTAGGATATTTATATATATATATATAATATATATATATATATATATAATATATATATATATATAATATATGTAATCGGATCGGTAAAATTATTGGTATATTTACTGATAAACCAATTGATATACCTAAATCAACCTATGCCGATAGAATACCAATTCATCTGCTCCATCACTAGTTTAGCCTTTAGGTGCCCAAGCGTCTCGATCGAGATACCCAAAAGTAACCCTCAATTGCCCAAGCGTCTCGATCGAGATGCTGTGTCAAGGTCGTTTTGAGAGTTAGCCCCCTCCCCCCTGCCACATATACGCCGAATTTGCAAAAATTTCATATAGTCTGAATCTCTGGTTCATTCCGCGTACAACGGTATATCACTCATCTCTCTAGGGCAATTAGCTTCCAAGCTACACTCATTTAATTGAAACTCTGCATTTTGCTCAAAATCGGCTTGGGCAACCGAGGCTTACTATTGAAAAAGGGCTTGGGCGTCAAAAGGTTAAAGTAAAAATAGCACAATGGAAATCTTCATGTGTATGCGCAATTCTTTCAACTAATAGTAACAACTTCAACAACAAGTACCAAGAAGGAATGAACTGTTTACAATATTCAATAAAGAATAAAAATGGCAAAGGTTCATGTAACTTTATAGAACACAACCATACGTCAATTGTTTTTACTTGTGTTGTATTTTGTACTATAAAACTGGCGACATAGAGGTTAATTCTAAATATAAAAGGTGAATGGAAAACATCCTAACATAAGAGATAACACATTTTAACAAGTGACCAACATTAATGAAAGTTAATGCATGCATAATGAAGACAAACTGCATTATTATTATTACAGTCATAACATTTTTTTAAATATATTTTTATGTGAACTAACCAAATCACTATGTCCATTGGTGACATTAAAACACAGACCTTCATCTCAGATGCAACGCTAGCAAATAAAAGATAATGGCACAATGCACCGAAATGCCATACTGAACAATTTCATAATATAAAACTACCTATAAATAACAATTACATAAACACCTTCACATGTCCTGTCCTGTTTTCTTGAATCTTTGCATGTTTTAAAGTGTCGTTATAAAAATTGTTTTATCTGTAATATGTCTTCCTCTAATTCTTGTCTCTTCTTTTCCAGCTTATTAAATATTTATTTCATACTTTTATCTTAATAGTATATAAGTTTTCTTATTTTTTTCATAAGACATAGAAATTAAGAAATGTGGAAATTCATCACATACAATTTGTCCTCCAAGTAGCAACTAAGATAATTTAACAGTCTTAAAATTGTAGTGGGAAAAACTATAACTATGGTACACTCAAATTAGGAAACTTAGGAAGGATAGGAAAATTTTGCCTACATGACTTTAGATTTATTTTCTAGCAAGAGATCAGTTTGAAAAGTATTCAGATGTGCTAAACAGACGTCAAACAATAACGGCAGAATGTTATATAACAGCTCTATATAGCAAACTTTTTATGTTTATAAAGATTATTCATGTACAAATTTTTAACCTCTGAACCTTTCACAACAAGACATACTGTGTGGATTACTATGCAGCCAATATTACTCTTCTGAGCGTTGACAGAGTACATTTGTTACTAAAACACAATATATGTCAAACAACATGTTCCATCATTATATTCAGAACAGAAAACTTGAGTGAAGAAGTAAGAGAATTATGGAAAGAACTAGTCCAGTTATAAAAATAAAAAATAAAACTATTTTCAGTTAAATTAATTTAACAAGTGGTTCTCTCTGGTTGTCAATCAGTGATTTTTAGAGAATAATGTTCAACCCATACAGCACAAATTGCAAAGGAACATCCATTGGATATCCACAGTGTCTATATCAGATCCATGGATATCAAAGGACATCCACTGGATATCCATGGGTCATCTTTTTGATGTCCAATTCTGGATATCCATTGGACATCTTTTTCATGTCCAATTCTGGATATCCATGGGACATCTTTTTCATGTCCAATTCTGGATATCCATGGGACATCTTTTTCATGTCCAATTCTGGATATCCATGGGACATCTTTTTCATGTCCAATTCTAGATATCCATGGGACATCTTTTTCATGTCCAATTCTGGATATCCATGGGACATCTTTTTCATGTCCAATTCTGGATACCCGTGGGACATCTTTTTGATGTCCAATTCTGGATATCCGTGGGACATCTTTTTGATGTCCAATTCTGGATATCCGTGGGACATCTTTTTGATGTCTAACAAGAATATCTAAAACTTGTAAACATTTACAGGATGTAAAAAAAAATGACATCTTATCCCCCAAAAATCCTTATGTTTATCAGTTTCGCTTACACGACAACTGATGCAGTTAGCTCAGAGTCTCGGTACCACTGCTTTCTAAACCAGAGTCTGCTATTCTTTTCTCGAGTGGCTTCTCGGTTTCTACCGAGAATCAAACCGAAGACTGCTTATTTTAAATGCAAGAGTGCTTGCTAATGATTCACCAATGCGGTTAGAAAACAAAATATTCCTAGACATTATAATGTATGTTTCTAGCTGTTTTAAGTTTGCAAAATCAGTGGGAAGACACCCATGTATTCCTTGAACATGCTTTTTAATCCACCAGCAAAGAAACTAATTCTTCACTGATTAGAGACCGTCTTTCGGTATCGTTCAAGGTGTCACAGATACAGCAAACAAGAATGCAATAACTATGGTCACTTTGGCATTGTATCAGTTGCCGTATAATGTTCAGAGTATTAAAATATAGGAAGTCCATACTGCTTAATGATCTTTTGTTGTGAGAGCTGATGACATTTACTTAATTTTGAAGCTGTCGGCTGTTTGTTTATTGAAGATAATAATGTTAGATTTAAATATCTCTCAGAGGGTGTAATTTTGATGTCAAGAGAGATTTGTCATTTACACCTACATTGACTTCTTGTTTTCCCCTTATCAACCAATGAATGAGGAAGTTTACTATAGTTTCGCTCCACAAGATGACAAAATATCACTTTAACATTTATTCTCCCAAAAAAATATAACTAATAATTGGGAAAAAGTGAATAAGTTTCTCTGTGTTAAATTTAGACTTGAATTTTGGGAAATTTACAAGCAGAACATCTATTCCTGCAGAAACCTGGTTCACAGCTTGAAAGAACCACTTCATTTGCCACCTGGCTTAATTTACATGTACATAATGATGGGAAGTGACATAACGAAGAATGAGAATTACTACTCTGTTCAGGGTGGGTAGGGAAGAAAAGTTGACAGAATTCGATAACAAATAAAAAGCTTCAAAAGACACGCACTGAACACATTTGCTTTCAAGTGATATTATATTTTGACAACTGCTATGAAAAATTCAGACAACAGATGCATCATATTAACAATATAGTTAAAAATGTTATTACATGCCTTCGTGTGGTATACCATAAAAGCAACTGCAATGTTTTACCGCAACCCTCCGAAAAAAAAGTTAAAGACTCGTGAAACCACATCTTCGTGGTCAGATCCCAGCTACAATTTTTTTTTACAATCAATTTACTTGTTTTCATGATAGCCAAAGCTTTGAAACTTTCAGAAAGTTATATGTACCAGACAAAAGGTTCAAACTTTGACCTATATCGTTATGATAAAGGAGTATGGTAACATAACAGATAAGCATTCATTTAGCAACCTATTTCATAGAAATGTACCACATTTATTTGCATATATTCTTGGAAACTAACGCAGAATCTATTTTTCAGACACTGAATGCGAAGACAAAGTGCAAACAATTAGTGGCAGCATGTCATGCAAGGACTTCTTGTCGAGGTACGGATTTCACTACTGCAGCTATCATTACATAAGAAAGAACTGTTGTGCATCCCAGCGAGCCGTGTGCACGGGACGCTAATGTGGAGATTAGGTTCAAAGAGGATGCGGCTCAATGCAGCCAACATTACCTCACCGCGAGTTCAATTCTCGCAGTCCTTCAACTTCATCACCACCACCATCCTTAACACACGCCGCTGTACGCAGCAAGTGCTTTACATCCGACAGCCTTTTGTTAAGTTATGGTGTGCTGCAAACAATTTTATTATTTTTTTTTAACGTAAAGAAGGGAAAATGTATCTGCTGCTATATTGGTGAAACATCCAGTTGCAGGATTTTTTTTTCTACATTTTTATTTTAGAGAGATGACATGGATTATGCAATTCCATTCCTGGATAATATAGCAGAAAGTGTGATGAGTAGTTGAGGAAATCGTGCATGAATGTCTTTAGAAAATGCATGATAACTGCCATATCAGATCTTTAATAGTAAAAGAAACGGCTTTCATGTTCGCAAAAAGACTTGACATTTTGTGGTTCATTACGTCGGATCAGTAACTATTTTATAACCTCACAAATGACTGGGAAGAAATTTCCGGCTACCGAAAAGGACTTGCAAGTAATTTATACTGTATTTTTAATAAATGACAAAATTATATTTAGGTAATATTGATAACCACTGCTTCTTTGTAAACAGTTTTTTTATACACATTCAAACTGTCATTAAGACCTGCTGCAAATTCGTCCGCGGGTAAATATGTATGTTTTAAGTTATATGTAAGACAACATATTGTGTACATATGTCGTGGTGATATTTTTGAGTTTGTACTACTATGTATTTATAGCTGGGGGTTTTCCATAAAAGCAACAGAGTGTACTATTTTGAATGACTTAACGCTAGGAATTCCTAGTGAAGGAGTTGTACAAGCGAGGGTTCTATGAACTAATGAGTAAAAAATGCAAACAGGAATGACCATGCGAGAGTAATTGAATAGATAATAATTTTTGTGTGTGTGCAGTGTGTGAATGCAAGTGTGAAGTGCTCGACCGTCCGCTGACATTGTCTTCCGATGGCTGTCATTTTGATACGCCTAGAAAAATCTGTCTTCTGAGTTCCTATTCTTGCCTTTTTTTTAAATGCACTAATGACTAGAAAGTTTCAAGGAAATGAATCAAGAAGAGTACTAGTTTCATTATGGTATTATCCAATGTGTGTTATGTTTACAAGATTTTTATAAACCTATTATTGTAATGGTGAATATGTTGCATATTTTCTTTTTGGCAATCAAAATAAATGTGAATATTAAGGAATTAGAAACAACATATCAATTTTTTTTTTACATGTGATTAAAATTAAAAGAAGTGCTCTTTAAAATTGTTGAAAGTTATGCTTTGTTCACTTAGAAATAAAATCTCTATTTTCCTTCAGAATTGTTTTTCATTAATGTTTTAGTTTAAGTTTGCTTGAAACCCAAATCCAAACCAGTCCTTACCAGTTTTCACACATCTGCAACCTGTTTTGAGGATGAGAAATAACAGGATGATTCTTTTAGAACCGGCATACGCCCTTTCCTTCATTAAACCCCCCACATGCTACAAGCTTTAAAGGACAACATTTCTGCTGAAATCGGGAACTTCACTGGAGAAACACTGTAGTGAGTCACGGCAAATATACAAACGCGGGTGGAGGCGTACCTCCTTGAAAACGGCGGACACTTTAAAGTTTCAACACATGCTCTGATCATAATCAACAGCATACTATCCAAGATACGTTATGCATAAATTACGTTAAAAAGTATATTTTATATTAGATCAAATTTGTCGGGCCGTTCTATAAGAATCATCCTGTATATTGACTGAATTAATTCACAGATATTATTTTCATGTTAAGATCAAAAAACAGTACATTCCCGAATTTCTTTGTAATTGAATATTATATATTTAACATGATTTCAGAATAAATCATGGATTTAAGTCCACTTGATGACAAAATGCAAGGATAGAACATAGAAACCTTTCTACTAATAAGTTAGACCTCATCCGACTTAGAAACAAGCTAAAGCTCGTTTGTTGGACAGAGTCCAACTTCTAGCTTGCTCAGCACTTTCTAATAGTACTAAGTGAAAATGATTGATTGATTTGCTTTATTTTACTTCGCAAATTAGCCAAAAGTGGCGCAAGAAGTGAAGATGGGGACAAGTGATGATATAATGAAATTGATGAATGGACACTCACAAATATATGTGCCCAGGCCAGGATTTGATCATATAGGCACGGGGCCGGCTACTCAGTGAAAATAACTGCACCAACTGTGTAATGTATTGTTTGTTAGTTTTCATTGTTGCTTTGATCTACTTGTGAAAAATAAAGCCTGCATTTGTAATAATAGTAGTGTACCTAGCCAGCGAGGAAAGTGTGTGTTATTTTTGTGACATTTGTTCTTTACATCTTACTGAAAACTTCAAAATATACCTTATGCTAAAATACAAAATATATTGAAGGTAAAAATGTATTTTTACTTATCCAAACTCTATACTCGCTAATAATTTTAAAACATGTAAACCATTAAAAAATGCAGAAAAAATTATATTCTGGGGCAGATACGGTATTTTTGTTGTGAATGTATATGGTAAGACACTTACTACTTACTATATTATATTGCATTTACAATAAAATGAAAAATGGCAAACCACCATATATAGTGGAGCTTTGCAGCCATGGACAGTCAATAAGTGACATTTTAACAATTTAGATAAGTGTTCTTATTAAAACTAGAAAACCATACCTTTGTGTGATGGAGATTTCTTACTGATAGGTATATTTTTAAAAAAAATGTTTAAAACCTATAATTCTATTCTTGATCTAAACATATTTCAATTCTAAAAAAAATACATATATTGAATGGCACTTCAACAGGAAGTGTGCTGCTATCTACACTTATAAATGGGTTTACCTAAAAATTGTAACAAACGACCCCATCAAACACTGTACTTTGGCATAATTTTTTTTCTTTGGACAAAATACATTTCTTGATAAGGCTGCCATCTGATGACAGCAGAAAAGCTGAATGGGAAGTTTCTCCTATGTCGTCTCTACTTGAATTAGTTTCTTCTGCTGCCAGTAGGAGGCCCTACTGAAAAAGCGTGAGCATGTTTGTTCCTTTCTAACCTTAAAAAAATAGCAGCCCTACACAGGACACAAGGATCGCACTCTGGGCTTATATAATATTTTGTAACTCTTAAAATCAGAGAGAGAACACTTTTTTTTATAGAACATAGCCCCAAAGTTTTGTGGGAGATGATGATCATGCCCTTAAGCTATGATCTTTTTTAAGTTAAAAACTGAACCAAGGCAACATTTTCAACACAAGACTGCCACCTAGTGGCAACCGAATGAACTAGTTCATGAATCCACAAGTATGGAATCCATTTAGTTCATTCTGCTGCTGCTAGGTCGCAATTGTGTATCAAAAATATTGTGTTGGTTCAGTTTTTAACCGAAAAGTGATCATAGCTCCAAGGCACAAAGTTTTGTGGGGAGGGAAGGAGTTGTGAAAATCTTCACCCACCCCCACAAAAAGATCTTGCCCTTACGCTATTTTTTTTTCGGATAAAAGCAGTAGTAGTGCAGTTTTTCAATGGTACTGCCACCTACCTGCCGTGGAATGAACTAGTTCATGAATGCACAAGTTGGGATCCACTTAAGTCATTCTGCTGCCGCTAGGTGGCGGTCGTAAATAAAATGTGGGGGAAGGTAGGAGCTGTCAATCTAAACTCACCCCCACAAAAAGATCGTACCCTCAGGCTATCTTTTTTCGGTTAAAAAGTGAAGTGCAGTTTTTCGACGATGCTGCCACCTACCTGCAGCAGAATGTACTAATTCATGAATGTAAGAGTTGGGATCCAATTGGTTCATACTACTGCTGATAGGGCGGTCGTATCGAAAATGTGTGTTGGTTCAGTTTTGATTTTTTTTTACACACACACACACACACACACACACACACACACACACAAAAACAAACAACGTTTTAAGCATTGGCATTGGCTAGTAGCTTTGTGGAGTCTTTTTAATGCGTTCGTTGTTGCGTTAGGCTGGTTGGACATGGTTCTCTTAGAAGACTAAAAATAGTTTTAGCAGCAATAAAAAAAATATATCATAGCCCCAAAGCAACATTCAAGTCAAACTCTATAGAAATAGAAGTTCTGATCAAATGTTGTTCATTAGCGCTGGTTGGAATTCGATAGGACGTGAGTTCAAATCTTCTCTGAGAAAGTTGGACCTTTTTTTTTTTTTTAGACAACGAGAAGATCAAACTGGATTGAAATACAAGTTCCAAAGAACATCAAGTTACTGTCGTTTTAGCTCAATCAGTAATGGTGTTGCTTCCAACTCCAGAGATCCCGGGTTCAAATTCCAGAGGTGAACGTTGGTTTTGAATTTCCTCTGATCTTCTCTACCTTCCACTTTGCCTAAGTCCTCGCTTCCTCAACCACTCCACTTTCCATGAGCGTTGCAAGCCCCATCTCTGGCTCAACGGAGCCCATGTCGCCCAAATGGTAGCACCAGCCCTGCAGGGCAGCTTCAGGATTTGCAGAAGTCTACAACCACCTTCACACACCTCTCCGATCACCTAATCAGAGACAATGGTCACCCAAGGGAAGGGTTGGGGAATTGAGAGCAACACCCTTACCGATCAAGGTAATTTTTGAAAAAAAATCATGTTGGTTCAGACATTTGTTACTAGATGGCACCACTTGTCATTTCACTAAATGCCACTTGCTTGGGAACCACAGTATTCTGCAATTTTAGCTTCAGCACGATCTGTAAATTGAAATAATGAGCAAATGTGTCTGAAAAAGTTCTCGCCGATTCGATACTTCATCCCTGCGATTGTGGAGCAGACACCTTAACCACTAGACCAAACTGCCACTTGCTTTGGGATTGGGCAGGACCTTTTCTTCTGTATTACCTTCAGCACAATCTTTAAACTGAAATAATAATTCTAAGTACACACATAGTTTATTTAGGACTGAATTTCACTATCTTGTCTGATGTTGAATGAAAAAAAAAAAAACTTCTGCACATAGTAAAAAAACAAGCTTGTCATTTTCACACGCACCAGTAACTTCCAAGACAGTATTGGCACCAACTCTAACTTCAAGTGTTGATTAAAACAGTGAAGTTGTCAGCTTTGTCAACTTTGCAAAGTTCAATATGTCATTCTTGGTAAGTTTTCTCATTCAATTTCCTTAGCACTTTTTTTTAATGCCATGGCATATTTCATGGAATTTTCAAGGATAGAATTAGTCCTATTTCCGTAGCATAACTAATCAGAAGCTTGCTCTAGGTCATGAGTGCATACGCAATGGCGGACAAGTAAGATGTAAACAACGTATCCCTTGACATTTTTAAAAGCCTATAACTAGTCAACCGAGAGGAATAACATTTACCTAGCTACATATTTCATGACGTATACAGTACACGCATGGAAGAATAGCCCCTGCTGGCACAAACATAGGTTGGTTTGTTTTCATAAATTCCATTTTGATAAGGATTTTATCCCAAATTTAGGTACAATTTAGATCTTTTTCACTAATACAGTTAGAAAACATTGACCCTACATTACTCTAAATGCTAAGGCACACGAAGGCCATGCAACTAGTTCTAGAAACTGCAGTGATAGTAACACAACGTAAAATAGGTAGATAAAATCAAACTGAGGAAAGGCTTACAATTTCACAATGAGAAAAGTGACAGAAAACAAAACACACACACAAATGTATATTTCAAGACACTTAAAAACAAATTGGGAGAATATGTGAAAGTCAATTTGATGTGGATTGCTTTATTTTACTTCATCTTTTGTGCCACTTTTGACTAATTTACGAAGATGGAGATGAGTGATGTTGATGAAATTGATGAATGGGACCACTGGCATCATAGCACGATGTCCTAACCACTCTGCCACGGGCGCTGGCTATCAATTAGATGTAATAATGAAATGCTCTTATAAACATTATGCGAAAAAACTACATTGAAATATTGTAAAATTTGCTAGAATTTGCAGATACTAAAAATGTTCTAGGTGTAGCAAAAGTTAGTTGAAGTTGGCAACATTGAATTCCATAGAGTAGTTACATGTCACTTGGTACCTGGTAGTTACCCGAAAAGCCTGGCAACCTTCAAGGCCCATCTCCCTCTTGTTCAAGGAAGTCTGTTTATGAAACATGCAATATCTTGTTTTGCTGTTGCATATTATGAGAAATTATCAAAATTGTTATTCACAGTTCGAATGCAGAATATTAATTGTCCATGGATGGATATGTCCCAAGTTTTGTCAACCATAAAAATATTCCCGACTTTTAATATCTGCTACCACGGAGCGCAAAACAGATCTCCCTAATATATCAATGATCTCGTTCTGAATGTCATGCGAGAGCCATTTGTAGCCCGAACGTTCCATCCACTACCCTAGTTCATGAAATCATCTTTTGAAACACTTTTTAGTAATTTGCTTGTTATTAAATTTTGTTTTGGAAATAAAGTCCTCGTGTTTAAGAAAACAAAATGTTTAATCATTATACACTTAAAAAATTCTCAACTTAACTCTCTGTTATCAAAATATTTCTCTAATATGATACTATCCGTTGGCATATTGTTATTAGCAAATTAAGATAGGATAAGGGTTTATAACCAGGATGAGGGTAAATATGACTAAAAACTAGGCAGGCAAGAAGCAACAAAAATATAAAATAGGCACTAACATTCATGAATATGCACTCAAAAAGCAAGTACATATATTCTAAATAGGTAAAAATAGTCACTATATTATTCAGAAATGGCCTGAGACAGTTTTTAAATGTAAAATCCTACATTTTCTGGCTTACTTATGGCATATATTATTGCATAAAATTATAAAACAAATTCCCAAGATCAGCCCACCCAATATTTATTTTAAAAGTTATTAGGTATGAATTTTTGTTGAGTCTGTTCCAGGTCTTATGCAAGCCTCTCACTGAATTTCCATTATAAATTCTCATTAAAAAGACTAGAGGATGTAGAATGTATGATTTGGTGTCTTAAGTTCACTTTATGCACAGTAGGGCTAATCGGGACTGTCCCTACAGTTTAAAGTGGGATCTGAACAACTAAGTGCCTCCTCTGGGTATCGAAACCGGGACACCTTGATTACAAGGCAACGACACTACCACTCCACCATCAGGAAGGCCTCAACCAAAGCATAAGTCTACTAAAGTGTGGTTTACAAGTCCATAACTTAATTCCAACATTTCGGATCCATTGCTAGATACTTTCTTCAGAGGTCGCCACAACACAAATAGCAAGGTCCAGCCTTTTTATACTGTTTGACTGTTTACAATTAACTATGGAAATGGCCTGTTATTTACGTCATATTTACATATCACTACAGATTTTACACATTCTGAAATTTCACACAAAGTAGGATCAGAGTATTACAAAACCTTCTTAACTTACAAATGTCCTATCACAGATAGAAAACACATGAAATGTGCAACTACCATGACACAGATAATAAACTGTGAATTTAGGCATTTACTTTACAAAACATGGGTACATGAGTTAAATATTTATATTAATACAAATAACAAAATTGAAAAGTTTTGCATTAAATGACTGGTTATTTATAGATACATGAGATTGGTAATTTTAGTAATAGATCTACAAAGAAATAAGTAGGAATGAACCAATGATCATACATGATACTTTTACAGATTCCCACCAACACAGATGGTTGAAAATTGTAAAAAAAGTCGTTAAGAATGTTCATCAATATTAGTGAAACGGAACAGTATTCCACTCCAATTGTAAGCTTCAATTTACCAAAGCTTTACTTCATAATATTAAAATATGTAATCACAAAATACAGTTTTTTTCACAGAATACTGGTGCAAAGTAAATAAAAACTTTGAATCTTGCACAATTTCCAGGCTATTTAAGACTCTCAAGAAAGTGTCGCGTGGCATTTTTGCAGACTTTATGATAGACCAAAACAAACTAAATTCAACCATTACTTCCAGACACCACTAGTATTGGCTCCACCCTACAGATATGCTTATATACGAGGTGCATCAAGAAAGGAAGTTCCAAAAGTGCCCCAAGATGGCAAGAGTGGTCAGAGCAGGACACGCTTTTGCAGGAGTGGATGAGGAACACGTAGCCATAACCCGGTGCAAGCGCAGTTGCATAGAATCAATGGTGACAGAACTGTGGTACGGGAAACATAGCTGCGTGCATACAGTATCCCGCCGAGTTTAAAGTATGCGCGGTTTCTCCATGCTAAGAAGCTGTCGGCGGCAGAGATTCACCGGCAGTTGTGTGAAGTGTATAGACAGAATGTCATGAGTGCAGGAATGGTCCGAAGATGGTGCAGAAAATTCACAGCAGGGCGCACCAATGTGTACAATGAACAACGTAGTGGCCGATCGTCCATGGTGATGCCTGAATTGATGGCAAGTGTGCAGCAAGCAATGCTGCAGAACTGGTGGTTCACAATGTCCGAACTCTCATGTCAGTTTCCGCAGATCTCCCATTCCCTCCTGCATGAGATAGTCACCGAGCGACTGTAGTTTCGCAAGTTGTGTGCATGATGGTTCCAGTCCTTGGCGGCAAAAATCTTTGACACAGGCATACAAAAGCTGGTGTCACATTACGACAAATGCCTCAACAAGGATGGTGCATATGTTGAAAAGTAGGTTATGGATTACTAACTCCACAGTAATAAAATCATTGTATTCTGATGTTCCTCTCATTTTACAGTCCATCGGAACTTACTTTCTGGATGTACCTCATATATCGATAATTCTAACCTATTCTCCCACAAAACCTTCTCCACAACCCCCCGTTAGTTCCCTGGCACTATTACTGAACACCTGACTAATAGAGGCATGCCCGACCCTGTGGCCGAGTGGTTAGCACATCGCGCTGCGACGCCAAGGGTCCCGGGTTCGAATCCCGGTCGGGTTTGGTTGTTTGTGAATGTCCATTCATCAATTTCATCACTTCATCACGCATCCCCATCTTCGCAAATTAGCCAAGAGGCACAAAACGCGAAGTAAAATAAACTAAATCAAAATAAAAAAAAATCAATAGAGGCATGCATATTTCATTTTTGATGGAAACACGAAATGTGAAGTAACACGCATGTTAATAAAATTTCCCATGCTTTTGAAAACTGTGAGGTTCATTTTCCTAGCCTGTTTCGTCAGGAAATGAGGTGAAATAATCTCTTAAAACACAAAATTTAGAATTCAATTACCAATGCAGCACTTTCTGAAGTCTGAATTATCCTGTGGGTTATGCAAATCAAGGAAAAATTGATTAATTCTGCTGCAAAAATTTGAGAAGCAACCAAGGATTTCTTTACACAGGAATAAACTCAATACTCAAAGTGGTTCTGGGGCTCACTCAGCCTCAAATCAATAGGCACCTGGGGGTAAAGGCAGCCGGAGCATGGTGCTGATCAAATTACCTCCAAAATGGCCGAGATCGAGAATGAGTGGGGCCTTACGACATCCCCTAAATGTGCCTTCATGGTACGCTGCCATATGCACAGAGAACTTTACCTTTTCAACTACATAAATGTGCTACTAGAAGGAATATTCATGAAAATTAGGCATACACAGATGTACTATGTAGAAATTTCAGCGAAAAATGCAGGTTCAACCAGGACTCGAACCAAGGTCTCTGGCTTACCGTGCCATTGCTCTACTGACCCTGGCCTCGGCTGATTTTTCGCTGCAGCTGTTTTACCTGTGTGGAATCGTCTCTGCTAGTGCTGCCACAACGGGATCTCTTGCCTTTCAAACACTGTACACGTAGACATTGCCTGGTTCCTCCCAGCGTAGAAATGTTAATTCATGAAGATTAGGCAGACATAGGAGATGCACTATGGAGAAATTTCAGTGAAAAATGCAGGCTCGTCTAGGACTTGAACCCGGGTCTCTGGCATACCGTGCCTTTGCTGTACGATTACTGTTTTTCAAAGGAAACATATTCCGTTGCGGTAGCACTAGCAGAGATGATACCACACAGGTAAAACAGAGGGAGCAAAAAATTAGGTTGGCTAGATCCGTGTTCGAGTCGTGGTCGAGCCTGCATTTTTCGCTGAAATGTCTACGTAGAAGGAAAATGTTTATTTCGTGTAATAAGCATATTTTTTAAAATCAAATATAGGGTTTTATTTCCTATTTTAACACCAAAATGTCATCTTTGCTTTTGATCCTGAAATGTGCTTATTTTTTATATCAAAATCTTGACATTTTATTCATTATAAATATGTGGGTGGCTCTACTGATTAATGATAATAGTAATGGGAATAAAGATACAGTAATATATAGTACTCACCTGGGTATGTCATAGTAGTCAGGTCACACTTCCATATTGACACATGCTATTACAAACATTCTAACCTTCATATGGATACGTACAGTTATACTTTTACAAAGGCTGTCGCAGAGAAGGTGAGGCTAATTCCTGTAGAGGAAAACAATGACCTCCATTGGCTAGCAAATGTACTAGGGTGAAAATTTGGTTCATTAGCTGCCGATTGAGACCAAAATGAGCGCAATAGGTCAAACAGTCGTGACTGCGTAGCAGTTAAGACAACCATGTACATGGACCCCTCCAAGAATCATTAAAATGAAACAAAAAAATTACAAACCATAACATTTTTATTCAGAATCAGCCATATCGAGTAGACGTACATCTTTTTCAAAATAGGCACCATTGACAGCTAAGCAAGCATCCATACGCTCCTGCCACTTTGTGAATGTCTTGGAAAATTCGTCGTCAGGTAGCGAACTGAAGAAACTTGCGCTGCGGTGATCACTTCTTTGTTCGCCATGAAATGACAACCACGTAAAGCGGCCTTTAAAAGTGGAAATATCCAAAAGTCGCAGGGTGCAAGGTCCGGGCTGTATGCTGGAATATTTCTATTTTTCTTTTCGTCGCGTAATCCTGAAAAGCCTGCGCGTTATGCGGGCGTGCGTTATCGTGGTGCAATATGAAGGAGTTCTTCAAATGTGGCCTCTTTCTTGCTACGTGCTGGCACAGAGTCTCAATGACTCCTTGGTAATACTGTGGCTCTACTCAGTCTGTCTTGATCGGCATATGCCTGTTGGAACATTGCATTGGTTTCCGCAGCACTTTTCCCTAAACAACAAAATTTTATGGCATGTCGCTGTTCAAATTGAATACTCATCGCGAAAAGCAATTTTATACACAAATACCTGGAGGGGTAAACGAAACACATTCCACGTAAATCAACACAGCTGCTCACTAACGTGGTTTCGCAACATGTGACAACTTGTTACGAAAACAGAATACGTCATCCTACACGACACGACTAGTGCCGAAACCATAGGCAGTGTTGCCAAGCCAGGAAAAAACCTGTCTCACCTTCTCTACGACAGCCTTTGTAACACAAGTCTCCAACACATAACTGATCCTGTGTCAAAATAAAACCTAAAGACAACGAGCAAACTTTGATAAAAATAGGATAAGAGCTCCGTACCTTTAATTGCAATATGACGTTTGACATGCAGCTTGAGCCAAACTTTAAATATTAACACTGCTAAACAAAATTAGTTACTTTTATTTCATTGAGGATAATTACAAAGACACGAATGGAACAAAAATACATTTTTCAACGATATAAATGCAAATTGACAACACTAGATAGAAGTGACTTTTTGTTGTTGCAGTTACATTGTTCGCAATCTACATACTGGAGAAATAAGAATAAAAACACTCCTTCGTGTTAAGTGACACGTAGCTGCAAAATCACATTTATTCATCTTTATTTTTAGTATCTCATGTAAATATATGAATTCACATTCACAAAATTGTTCACCAATGCAATAAAGTTATACTCTAAAATGTGTACAAGTCGTACGTTTTCGCATTATAATGTACATGGTAATAAAATGTTCATTCCTCACTTATTGCATGATTGTTCAGCCCACAGATGGCCAAAATATGTATGCTTCTTATTTGCAAATAAGTTCATAGCAAAGTTCTTGTTCTGATTAGAAACTGGTTGGGATAAACTATGCAAAAAAGAACATTCTCCTATCTTGGATACATGGTGCACTGGGATGGGCAATTCTAAACATAAGCATTGTACTTCTTTACAATTAAAAAAAATCCCTATTCAAACAAAATGTGTGTCGGCTGCTATCAACAAATAAAAAAAAAGTTCAAACTGTATTCCAAATAGAGACTTTGTTTAAACTTTTTGAAATTGGGAGCATACTATGCATATGAAATTGGTACAGATTAATGCATGAAACTGAAGTAAGTTTCATTGTAAATTCAGATTGTTTTAAATTCAGGAGTACTTATAACAAGTAAAACTATTCATACTTGTTTCAATCCAAAAATCAATCCCTCGGCAATTGACAGAATGAAATTTTGAGAAATGGCAGCATGGATTGGTAGTTTTGCATCTTAAAAAGCGTAAATGAACAAAAATTTGAGAAAAGTAGTGTACGGTGCATCCTGTAAAACAGTAGCTATGGAACCAAGAGAAGTTTCAACAATTATGTGTATCATTGCAGTGAACGTTTTTTAATCATTTCCAATACCTTCATCTGCGGCCACCATAAAAGAAGTACACAAAAGAGTTACCCAATAAAGAATGCTTGACTTATTGTTTAAAACATACAGAGTTAACTGGCATATGCAAATAAATAAATTTGATCATGCGCATTAATCATTTAAGAAATCACGGACAATGCAGTTATTGTTATAATCGTTTCACACATATTGGGGGAACCCAAGCAAATATAACAGACGAACCATGGTGAGATTCTGATTTCATTCTCCTAACTCATCATCATGTCATTTTGTACAGAAAATTAACTTCTTGGTCTGTTTATCCTCAAGAGTAAAGCAATTGGCATTTAACATTCACACCTATCACACGCTGCTGCAGCATAGCAAATGAACACAGCTTTACACGAGTAGCGAAGGCGTAGGTTTTTTCCCGGGCCATGCCTCCTTCGCGTACTTCTTTTTCCTTGGTTCCTGGCTCACGTCCATCGCAACGGCAGCGGGGGCTGGGTTTATTTCGATCATCGGAGGGGCCATGTCAACGTCGGGTGCAGGATTCGGTAAGCTAAGGCCCAGTTTGGATGCAAGGGTGGATGAGAAAAGTAACGACGAAGGTGCAAACCCAGACGGGTTTGATTCCGGTGGAAGATCGTGATAAAGATGGTTGACCGATCCTGGTAAGTGCATGTGTTTCACCATATTCTCTCCCCCACTGAAGCCACCTGAACTTATCCCATCGCTTCGCTGCCTCTGTAAAAATACATTTACAAGTGTGTCATAAATGTGTACAATATATAAATCCAACTTTCTCAGGTGAAAAAAAATCATTTAACAGAAAAACTACTTATATTTATACTGATATCAATAAAATACCAATACACAATTTACCTTGTAACAAACATAACAGCATGATTACTTATCTTATAGTATACAGTTCTTACAATCACAAAAATAACACTTTTTTATGTAATGTTTCGGGTGAACACACACACGTTCCTTACATTTATCCTCGCTATAGTTATAAATGTTACTTCATACTATGGGAATGAGAGACGCGGTAATAGAATTAAGGTACAGTACTCACATTCTCCACGAAGTTGTTTTACATTGTGTTCTATTAATTTTGGTAGCCACTGACACCATCCTCTGTGTATATGTCATCTGCAGGCAACAGCAGCACACCTAGCGGCAATTTAGGAAAACACAACAGAAACGTGCCAAGCAACAACACAACGAGGATGGTGGCAGTGGCTACCAAAATTAATAGAAAACAGCTTCGCGGAAAACACGAGTACCTTAATTATAACTGTTACATTATTACAATTTGATAATATCTTCACTTAAAAACATAATAATATTGCTTGTTTCACAGCTGTTGTTATGTTTCAACAATGTAACATTATTGACAAGATTCATTGTGCAGAGGTTGTTCACTTTATATCCGACCAATGTCGATTCGGTGCTGCCACCTGGTGTATCATGCTGGAACTATGGGTCTGCTGGCGGGAGCAGTGTTGTGTCTGACCTTCTAGGTGCGTGAGTGTTGGTAGTGAATGTTATCAAATGGCGCAGAAAATCAACCGGTATTGGGAGGGTTACGTAATGGCCCTTTTCCATGCTAAGTTTTCATACATACGCACTGTGAACCTGTATGAAAGGTACCTGGAGGGTTCCAAATGGAAGAAAGTTGTCACAATGGATGAATCATATGTCCATCTCACTGCTGCACGTACCGTGACATTGACGACAAGGGGTGCAGCAACCTTGTTCGTGAGTGCAGGGAAAGTTTCCCTCGTGGCTTTATGGTTGTGATGGGATTCGGATACGAGGGTAAGTTGATGATACGCAAGGTGGACAAAAACGTGAAGGTGAATGCCAGACACTTCCAAGACTCCATTCTGACACCTATCTATCGGAGAGACATCCCACAATTGTATGGAATGGACGCGAACCAGGTGATGATCCATATGGACAAGGCTTCGAGTCATACCGCCAGAACATCACTACGTTTTTATCAGGAAATGGCAGAGGAATTAGGAATTCGTGTCATTCCGTTTGAAGACATTCCTGTGAAAAGCCCAGATGCCAGTCCAATGGATTTTTGCGCATTTGGACTGTTGAAACGACATCTTCAACATTGCCGCCCTCGCACCGTGGATGGTCTATGGAAAGCTTGCAGGGAGGAGTGGGACAGAATTCCCATGCCTGTCCTACGCCGGAGCTTGCTGCAATGGAATCTGCGATGCCGGGTGATTGTCCACAATGCTGGGAGTCCAATAGAACATGATCGGTGGTGGTGGCGCGGTATCTCTTAAGGTGGGTACCCGTTAAACATGGTCGGATATAAAGCAAAGGACCTTCTGTATAACTACTACTTTTAATTTTTGTTAAATTTACTACATTGTTTAACTGTAACATTAATCAAAAATAATAACCCATGGCACAACAGCCTTAGAGGGTTAGGGTCTACCTACTTACTGCCTACCTCACTCCCACGTGCCGAGGTGCGAGATCATCCGACCAGTCCCATAGCCCGGGCCCAAAGCATGATGCCTTAGGTCAGTGTTCCGCAACCGGTGTGCCGCGGCACACAAGTGTGCCGTCACAAGGTGAAAGGTGTGACGCGAACTTTTACCTACTATTGTAATATTGTAAAAAATTAATTGTCGATTTTAAGTAAGAAGGTGCTTGTTTATTCTTGCTGATAACTGTTATATTTTCATAGAAATTAAATGTAATTTATTTACTCAATATTGTTATAGTTTGCTCATCTTATATGTATTCTTGCCTGTAATATTGGTCCGGTTTTATGGGTTACAGGCGGCAAGCTTTGTGTTCACCGGAAAGAAAGCCGCGTAAGACTTAGCAAGCCTTTTAGCGGCCCGCACCAATCATACAAGCGAATTCTTTGTTTGTAACACTGCATCTTTTGTGTACGGCTGGCTGTTTTGTGCCTGTTTGTCGGCGCTTCTTAAACGTTATTGCTCTTTTCCTTCGCCGAAGGACCCACACATTGTCAGACAACAATTACAATATTTCAGTTCAGTTCTATCACAGCTGTGCTCTGCAGTAGTACGAATATTGGATTGCTACACCAGTCTTACTATTCTCTTTTTTCGATATGGATAAGTTCCTTGTACGGAGTGGTCCGTCCTCGAGTGCAAGTAGTGAAACCATCGAGCCCGAAGAAAAGAAACAGAAAGTAGTTCACCGGCAATATAGTGATAACTATTTATCTTACGGTTTTTTTTTTTTGTGTGGTGACAAAACATGCCCAATCCCTGCGTGTGTTGTGTGTGGTGAAAACTCAGTAATGCTGCTATGGTTCCCAGTAAATTACATTTTCAACTACTTATTTGTGTGAACTGGGCTTCTCGACGTTGACTGCAATTAAAACATCAAAGAGAGAGAGAGACTCAAATCCATCGATGAAGAAATGAGGTTTGCTTTGTCAACGATTCCGCCACGAATCAGCCGTCTGTGTGCAGCTAAGCAGGCTCAAGTATCACATTGAAGGTATGAGTAGAGTTATTTACTTTAAAATTCGTATTAGAAATGTGTATTTTCTACAGTGAATTAAAGTTCATAAATTTCTAATAAATGCATAAGTCTATTCATGTTTTATAATAATAATAATAATAATAATAACAACAATGATAATAATAATAATAGATTACATAACGACGTAATATTTCGTAATTATATTAAGATTCATATGATTTTGAGGGGACAGACATTTTGGTGTGCCGTGTTGAGTCTAGGCCCGTCTGGGATGTGCCGTGAGTAAAAAAAGGTTGCGGAACACTGCCTTAGGTTACTTGGCCATGGTTGTGAAAAGCTGCCCCCCAATCCGTAGTTTAATTCCGGCCCTCTGGATTACTTCCCTTGTAAAATCCTTTCAAATCTCTCCTTCCACCTTACCCGGGGTGCCAAGTGAGCAGATTAAATTAATGCCAGAATTATGAAAAGGGGTTTCGCACAACGTTTCTATTTTTAGTCCCTTGGTTCGTTAACAAGTGCAAAAAGTGGTAAAAAACAGTACTATTGCTCAGGGAGTTCAATTCAACAAATCATAACATTATCTTGGAGGATTGATTACATGGGATTATTATACATTGTTTTATATACATATTTACATAGCGTTTCCATGTGTGCATTGACCAAATCAACAAAATTGCGCACCTATGGCTTACACCATTGGCACTTCCTTTACTGCAGAGTTAGCATAACTATCTCTGCGAGCCTACCCTCAGCGTAAAAGATATTCCGTTCATTACAAATGCATTTCCTTACGCCTTTACTCTTTTCTTTTGGGCATCAATTTTCGTTACGGAAATATCCAAATATTCAAAGCTTTTCTAAAGGCGACTTGGGACAGCAACAGGGGTTGGATTACACCAGATGCTACATTCCTATATCAGTCTAGCCACCAAAAGTGAACTAAACTCGAGGAAACGTTCCTCGCAGTCGAAAAGATGGGAAATAACTGTTTTTTTTCTAAAGCCCAACTGGTCTTTTTATAGCCGAAGAGGGACGTGTCCCCCATAGCACTAGAATTCTCCACTGCAACGGTCTTTGAAAGACAGCTTCCCCACTGGGAAGCTAAAAAACAGGGGAATCTAATATGCAGTAAAAATCACAATCCATTAAGCACATTCACTTCCATGCAATAACAACATAAAATTACATGCATGGAAACATTAATTAACCTTACACCTTGTAGCCAGCAATTAATTAATACAATAACGCAAAACCAGTAATGGTCAATTCGACCATTACACGGTGCAGGACTTTCCATCAAACTAAATGTAAATGCCTCCTGAAATGTTACAGCAAAAATTTTGTTCATTTGCTTGTAAGAACTGTAAACTACACAAGAAATAATTCTGCAATGCAAGCAATATGTAAATACAAGATAATAATAATAACAGCAAGAGCACACACCGTAAAATATAACTTCCAATGTATAACATGCATCAGTGTCAATCATCACGGTTGGTAGGCATGGTTAAGTTGGGAGAAGAATGATTTCCAAGAACCAGTCAACACTGAACTTATGAGCTGTGGTCAGGATGATTGTTCTAGTGTGAAATCAATCTTCAGATTAATAACATGGTCAAAGCTATTATGCAAAACAGCAGATTGGCATTTTGATTTGATTGTTGTGTCCCAAAAAAACAATAATTAAATTAGTATGACATTAGGATTGTCCTGTCATCAAAATAAAATATTGATGAAGGAATTAGGAGCATAAAAACCGAAATCTCCATTTGTTAAAATATCGCTCTGAAGTTCGCCGGTTGAACGCTCATTCACCCCAGCTTCTACCGGATGCAGAGCAGAGTAATAAGAAATGTCCACTCGGTTCTGCACAGTCAGCAAGGCAACGGCCCTTACCACCGGTGAGTGCACCTCCACTGTAACTTTCCACCAGCACCAAGGGATACCCCAGGTGAACAGCTGGAGATGCAAAGTCCACCACATCATCTACAACACCTTGGATGCTGATTAACGAGACCACTCCAAGAGATCGCAATATCACGAGGCGGAGAAAAGCATGCAGTACGATTGCAGCAGTCAGGACTACAAAGAGCCAGAAGCCAAGAAACCAGCCCGAGTCCGGAGAAGTAGCGCTGCAGCAATAAGCTGCCGAATTTCCTGCTGCCTCCTATCACAGTCAACATCCAGGCCAGCGGTATCTCCAGCGTCTGCCGCCACCTCAAGGATACCCGTCTCCATCCAACCATCGCTGATGCCAATAGATGAGGGGCCCCAAATCATCGAGCAAGGGGTGAGTAGCATTCAACTGACTAAGGTTCCCAACATCCTTTGTCCACACCATTCACGGTAGAGGTGGTCCAGCGAGACGGAAATTGAAAACTTAACTTTATTTACCTTAAATACATCCTGGCGTGACTCAATCCCATACCTAACTCGACATCATGCTACAATATATTCATCCTGGATGCCACGGTCAACCAGTTTGTAAAGCTCTTTCCTCTCCTAACTTACCTGTTTCTACCAACCATTAGCTACTGAGGCAGAGTTGAGAACTTGAAATGATATTTTACCATAAATTACTCAAACATTATGTGGACATTGGGGCTGAACCAGGAATCAAACTAGCATTTTTTTGTTTTCGAAATTTTTCCAAAATTTTTTTTGCAACTTACTCAAGTGCAAGCTTATAATGTCCATTTAACTTGCACAGACATGAAAGTTGTGGAAATTGTCGGGGAGACCAGAGGTTGGCTTCTACAGAACTAGATTTCCTACATCATCACTTTTATGACAACTGAACTAGGCAGCAGGTTCAAAATCCTTGCCTTCAAACTCCCTCGGAAGCTGGGTTTGGCAACTAGATTGATTGATTAAACTGGTGTTTTAAGTACACTTTATGCACAGTAAGGCTAATCGAGACTGGACCTACAGTTTATAGTAGGATCCGAACCACTATGTGCCTCCACCGGGTATCAAAACCGGGTGTGATCAGAGAGGCCCTTTGGCAACTAGAAAATGTTCTATTTCACTACTGACCTCTTGGCTCGATGTGGGAACAGCTAATCACAACCTGCTTCAATCATGCTGTAGTGTGTCTACATAGTATAATTAGATACTGCATGATTAGAATGTATCATTAAACATCGTTAGCTGCTAACTTTTGAAGAGAGAGGGAAAATAAGTTTGGGATGAGCAAGGTAAAGAGAATACCACTGGCACTCTTCAAAAGTCATAACTGTGTATGAATGTACAGAACAAATTTTATCTTCTGTTGCCGCATTTACCTACGAAGAAACTTGCGGTCAAACAGCCAATTAGACCTACCGCTGACCCCCCCTGTTTGGACAAGCAGTGGCAATGTTACAATCCCTCCTCCCTGAAACAGGGAAACAAGATTTTGTCAAAATAGCCATCTTGGGCTGTGAATAGGGGCCAGTTTTTAGCCTGCCCAGATATAATTAACATTCCATGGACCAACTGGTATGTGGCAATTGAACATCATCAAAAACAGCGAAAGCACATTCACACTCGTGCTGCACTTTATCATAAGTTTGAAAGGATGAAAGTGTAGTTGGGGCAGCAGCAATCTCAGAGCTGATGGACAGTGTGTGATGACATGGGAGTGAATGAACTCGACTGGACACTTCAGAGCCCACATCTTAACCCCACTGAACATCTGTGGGCTGAGTTACAGAACCAGTTGTGTTCCAAGGCCAAACTGTCCAAACACCACCACTGAGCTGTTTGCCATTTTGCAGAAGGAACGGAAGTGACTACCGGACATTTACAGCAAACCTGGTGGTAAGTCTTCCTCCAAAGCTAGAGGTTGTAATAGAAGTGAATGGCGGACCAACTCTGTACTGACACCAGACCAGCTTCTGGTAAGCACATTCCTCTGTGAGTCCTGTCATTCTTGGCTATATAGTATGTGTCAGGGGATCCCAAACTTTTCTGTTTAATGGTGCACTTAGTGTTTGAAGATTTTTCCGTGGTGGCCAAGTCAGAATGTAGGCCTATCTAACATTTACAACGTTCAGTTACTGTGGTTAGGTTGCATTCTTTAAGTTAAAAAATAAGCACATATTTCAAATTTAGAAACATTTTATGTGTGATAAATTACTAATAAGCACTTATTTGGAACAATCATCTCCAAAACCATGTGTCGGCTTAACAAGTAAGTGTCATTTCAGTGAAAATATTGGAATCTTTTGTAGTGCCCGTAGCAGCCAGCCAAGGCACCCCAGTGAGCTGCGGCGCACACTATGAGAACCACTGGTGTATATATTAGGAGCGCCATTGAAACCAACATCCACACTGGCATGCTGTGGTGAATTTGGGACAAAGTTGATTATCATGTAGACATTTGCAGAGTGGTGAACAGCACACACATAAATCATTTGTAAGACATGTAATAAAAACATTGCGAGTTTTCCTGAGGGGGTTGTATTCCCATTTAGGTGTACTGTGTGCAACAATTTCTTGAAACCTCAACAATCGTTTTGAATAAGCACATACAATACACAAAATAAAATGTTCTTCCTGGATTATTTCACGGTTATAATTACTGTATGCAAGAGATTCTACTTTACTTACTTTTGATGGGATAACTGTGCTGTGAACTAAGTTCCTAAACCTTCCAACAGAGGGATCCACATCCTCTGGGTTAATTACTTCTTCATCCTCAGAGAAGGATACTCCTTTCTTTTTCCTCTTTCTCGACGTGGCACGGATCTCCTCGTCAGCTATTCCAAGCATGGAAATCCTACGGTTGTGTGCTGTGTTGAACTCAGTCAGGTTCTGAAAAAGATGCACATGTACTATTTCATTTCGTTGTCTTGACAACTGTATGTATACGGTTTAAATTAATCATCTCTGGTCCACTTCTGATGGAGAAGGAATATAACTGACAAGTAAGTTGCACCGTTCATAACCCTGAGTTACTATGAAAGAAAGATGCTATCAAATTATTGCTTTTCCATTTACACTAGAAAAGTAATTCTAAGGTGTGCAACTTCCAGAAATTTTGCGCATTTTCTGAGAGCCAAGCTACAAACATTCTGTTTACATATGGACTACAGGATTTTTAAAATCAGGTACAAGGTGTGACAATGAAGTTCCCAGACTGAGCTTATATGTATGTAGAGTTTTGATACTGACAGAGTAAAAATGGTTGTGTATCCATCATTTCACATATCTCACTGAGTATGTGAAATAATTAGTTGAATAGTAGCACTGCTTAGGATGATACGAGAGCTGTTTCTCCTAATCCAACTATTTCTTGTTCATTACAAGTTTAGAATGGAGCACCATGTGAATATCAAGTTGTACTGTAAAAACTCGGGGAAAACTGCACCACAAATGTATGAAGTATTAAAAACTGTCTATGCTGATACCGGTATGACCCTAAGACCTAACATCAGAGTATCTGGTGATGCTCTCAACTCTCTCCAAAACAAAAAAAAAATGCCTGCAAAAATAGAAAGTGAAGACCATGTTAAATATATTTTTTGATTGAACATGCATCTACCGTTAATACTGCATACTACACAGAAGACTACTTGCCATTTAAATGAATACAACAGGTTAGACCGGGCCATGTCGCATGATGATCATTGTTAAACAGTTTCTGGCTAAAAGGGATAGTTGAGATTACAGAGTCCCTTTATTCCAAGATTTAGTTGCCGAATCATGTTGTTTCCCAAGCTGAAAACTACCACTGAGAAGAAACATTTTGACACCGTTAAGGGCATTCAGAGGAGTGTGACAAAGAGACTATACAACATTCCAGAAGAGAACTATTGAAAAAAAAATCAATGCTTTGTATCAAAGATGTACGAGATGCATTAGTGTCATGATGGACGACTCTGAAGAATAAAAACACATATTTCCCTCTCTCTGCGGACTTTTCTAGCCTCAGTCTAGAAACTATTGCATGTAAGGCCTTCTGTGGCCACAATACCCCTAAGGTGTAGGCAAACAACTGGACATATTTTCCCATTCTACCGACAAGTAAAACCCAGCATGTGTAATACAAGAACGGGAAAAGAAATGAGACAATATGACAGTGCAAGACATCTGTAGTTATCATCAATCTTCCCAAAATCTGATGCATAAACATCTGTTTTGAAATATTATGTTCTGTAGAACAGAAATGCAAAATTTGCTTAAAAGTACTGTAGGAAGTATCTAGTTGAGGATATATGAAATTTTCAATGATGAAACTTTGGAGGCAAATTGTTTAAACAGTTTCTAAACTAGGAGAGCTAACGTTCGTGAAGATAAGAGTGATATTAGCTCTAGAAATTTCACAACCAAAAATGACTGATGAGCAATTAAGATTTGCTGAGCAAGCATTTCTCCTCTTTCGGTCTTTTGCTTTAGTTTAATTTTTAAGTCGACTTTATGCATTAAAAGGATAATCAGGACTGCACCTATAGTTTAAAATGGGATCCAAACCACTATGAATGTCCACTGAGTTTCAAACCTGGGACCCTTGATTACAAGGCAAAGATGATTTTACAGCTACCTCAGCAGGGAGGACCCTCTCATTTAGTCTCAACATAATACGTGTGATTCTACTGTCTGTAGGTGAGCAGTCAAGAGCAAAAGTATTTCTTCTTGAGAGTGTGCAATTCGGAATGATTTCAGAAATTCTGGTAACAGGAGAAAATATATTTTATTACTTGTTATAAACTGTATTATCTTGGAAGTATTGTTTTATAAAAAGTGTATGTACCATTGTCAGATGCATAATAAACAAAATGCACTAAAGCCAACAAGTAAATGGTCAGTGTGCTTAATGAGAGAAAACCTTGTTCCATCAGGATTGCATTTACAGCTCAGATTAGGTTTAAATGTCCTAGAGAGCACAATAAACCTGACACAAATCTTATTGGAATATATGCAGATGATACAAATAATAAACTATATTATGTGATACTTGTGTACTACTTCAAGCACAGGGGTGTAAGGGTGAACCTTCCACGAAGACACCCAATTATCAACCTCACTTCCACATAGTACACCCAATTGTCAACCTCACTTCCACATAGTACACCCTGGACTGCATTTTGCAGACTAAAGAGGCTCTAGCATCTATTTTGTCCATATGTGTGCTGAGTGTCCCTTTATGGGCTCAGCTTTAAACCCATTAAGTGTGAAATTTGTTGAACAAGTCGCTACTGGGAAATGTAGGTTTTTCGTCAAATTCAGTATACGCCCTCTGAATTGGGCTGCTGTAGTGCGGAAGGCGTATATATACACTTCATGTTTGTGTCAACTATATTCGATTTACTGTGGCGTATATGGTCACACAGACGTTTGGTGAGAGAGTTCTAGCTGTAGTAGAAACAAAAAAAAATAGTAGCAAGAGGGGGAAAAAGATGAAAAAGAAGAAGATGAAACTAATTTTTCCCTTCTTTCATTTCATCTTCAACTTTTTCCCTCTTGCTATTATTTTTTGTTTCTACTACAGCTAGAACTATCTCACAAAACATCTGTGTGACTATACATGCCACAGTAAATCGAATATAGTTGAAACAAACATAAAGCATTTATATGCATACGCCTTCCGCACTACAGCAGCACAATGCGGAGGGTGTATATATATGCCGTCCACACTTAAGGGGTTAACGAAAGTCAGAAAGTTTTAATGTTTTAGTAAACAACATTACAGTTAATTTAGGTAAGATAAGGGGCTGGACCGCATATAACATGATGGGTGCAAAATAGCCTTCAAATGCTGACACACCCAAAAATTCAATTCAACTTTATACACACATACGCTAATCGGCACTGTACTTACATTTAAAAATGGGATCTGAACAACTATGAACCTCTACTGGGTATCGAACACGGGACCCCTCGATTACAAGGTGATGATGTTATCACTACACCATCAGAGGGATTATGTGATGCATTCACCTTTTGGAGGCTATGGCCTGCCAAGCGACACAGTAAAACATCCTATACGCTGATTATGCATGCTACCATAGGCCTCAGACTCAACCTAGTAGCTCAACCCACCCTTAGGATCCCTCCCAGTCATATAACGTTATTTCCAGCTTTTTCAATCCCTCCCACCATCCAACAAACAGCCAAACACTAGGGAAGTCACTATTTTTTGTCAAATGCTATCTTCTTCCATCATGTGGCTACACTGCAGTACGGCATCACCTTTTCTTCTTTGGTGAACATGTGGCCAGGCCATGAAATATTGAACTTGTCATTTTGTGTTGTTAAGTGTTCACAGTTTTCCTCCAGTTTTATCTGCTGGATCCTTTCATGTATTTTTCATGTGCATGCATGGACACCTACACACATGCATACAAACCATTTTACAACAACCACCATGTGCTGACGGGTTGATCTCAAAATATAATTACAGTGCATTCTTTTTAATTCAAACTCCGTGATAATTTCAGAAGTTTATTCCCCTTGAAATTCCAATAGTAAATAATGTTAAAAATTCATATGTAATTTGAATTTTTGACCCTTGTATTCAGATATTCAGAGACAGCCGTAGTGAAGAGATCTGTTTCCTGGTATGCAGGCTGCACACTCTCATCAATAACATGGGATTGTTGTGTTAAGATGTTCATCCTTGAACACCCACTAGGCAACAATTTCTCAAAGTCTTCTTATCTGCCCTCAATTGTCATTTGTGATTAGTCAGGGCAATGAAAGCAAACAAAACTCACAAACTTTAAGTGAGAACACACGTACATGTGATCTTGCGTGTTAATACATTGCACTTATGTAAACTTGGTAGCTTAATTACTATTGTGAGAGGAATTGTTATTGGCTTGCATTGTAGGATCACACACAAAATATGGCAACTTTTACGGTAAGGTCCACTGCATGTTCATTGTGTTTGTTTGTACTGTAGTACAGTGGTTCTGTTTTATTGATTGTCCAGGGTGTCTACCGAAATAACAAATCCAAAATTCTTCACTATTTCATTACTTTCTCTTGACCTTTTTATCCTTCTTCTTAACATTAATTTAATCGCCTTTCTTAAGTATAGTTGCAAAATTAAGAAAATATATTTTTTTATTCAATAAGAAATCCCTACCACAAGGCTGGTTAAGATGAGAATACTGAAGATATACTTTAAAGAGATTTAGACTTGCTTAAAATATTACTGAATGTAAATATTAATGCTTCAAAGTTCATCCTGGATGTTAAATGGTCACATTACTTTATTTGAAATTTCGACACTGAGAAGAATGTAATTCTTAAAAAACAAAGTGAAAATTTTTTAACCACAAATCAATAAAATTTTAATTTCCAAATATTCAATTTCAACAAATCCTAGTGCAGGTATATAACAATGTAAATTCACTATACTTTAGGGATGGGCCGATATAAAATTTCGGCCGATACGGATAAAGTACTGATATAAAATTTGCTGACAGATAACCGATATTTTACCGATCCGATATAAAATTAGAAATGGTCCTAGAAGAACACCTGAAAGGTTCATTGACCTCCTTAATAGATGTGTGTTTCAAGGTGACTGCAGTGCAAAAGAAATTAAGTAGGGCATGGAGATTATTCATAAAATTACAAGAAAATGGCAGAAATTTGCACTAAATTATCAGATATTTATTGATATATCGGATCGGTAAAATAATCAGTAATGTTAAAGATAAACTGATACACCAATATGCCTATATCGGCCGATACCGATAGAGTACCGATTAATCGGTCCCATCCCTATTATACTTTAAAAAAAAAATAGCAAAAATTCTTGACCACAAGCATACTTTCTTGACTTTCTTGACCTGCCTGTTGATTTCTTGGCTGGTAGACACCCTGTTGTCTTTCAATAAATGTTTTTGTTAATTTGATTTTTTGTGTGCCCTTGGAGTTTGAATTAAAAAGTCTAATGTGTAAGAAGGAAAAAATAAAAAGTGGTTAAGTTTTAATTTTACTTTACATGGACTATGTGTATGTAAGCAGTGGAACCATAACTACTGGGCAGAAGTAATTAAACTGTCACAACATACAGTCACAAAACATAAATACCAAGGAATTCAATGTGTGTGTTAAGAAAGTAATACAAACCTTATTAGCAATGAGCATGTGTCATAAGAAGTGCAGAAAAAAAGGGCCACCATTCTGCATTTCACACAGATGTACAAAGTGATAGTAACGTTTCTGTCAATACTTTAAGACAATCTTAAATAAGTTTTAATATTACAAGTAAGCCTGTAAAAGAAACATAGTGGAACTCCAAATTTACACATTCTCGCATTATACATCTATTCTTCAGGGTTGTAACAAACAAAACATTATTAACACACTGAAATGTTGACCAAGGCGGAAATGTATTTTAAAATAAATGTCTGCTTTGGTCAGCATTTTTAGTGTTATTAAGCATGGAAACAAGGCTTAACAGTGTTATTATTGAACATTATTAAATTTTCCCAGATTTTAAGGCATTTTTTTCTTGCTGCCCTGACAAACATAAAATTGATATTTCCACATTAATGTAAAGGGAAGAGCATTTGTATGATCTTTTTGGATCAACAATTATTGAAATTTTTGTACTAATACTTTTCAGATCTTCATCGCAATAATCATTCCCAGAGAGCAATTTTTCTTATTCAACATCCCAACGAATAACAGCTTCACAGAAAAATTGAGTACTAAGGTTCCCTGTATTCATTCACTTTCAAGTTCTGTAATTTTTTTTTTTATTCACACAGCTATTACATGGAATATTTCTACAGGGAAGTTATTTCAGTCGTTTACCGCAAGAGCATCGACCGTTCTGCGGCTCAGTCATGCAGCAGGTCCCGGCAAATTGCATTACAGGAAGTCTGTAACAGAAACTGTTTGTTTTGTAATGTTTCCACTTTTCATAATTACAGTTACAATTACAATTGAAATAAGCACGTACCTTGTCGCAAGGATGCTGGAAAAGGTGTCCTCCCAAATACAAATATTTCTGGCACCTTATTTCTGACATCTAATCTTAGAATAGACATCGCTACTTTATCCTCAGTTGTCGCGAGAGTGCCGGCAGCTTATCGGGGCAGTTGTCAGCCGCGAGAGGGTGCTTCATACTGCACGAATGCGACACCTGTCGGCAGTGATGCCAACCGTAGGGACAGATTTTGCCAAATTAGGGAAAACGTAGGGACTTATTTCAATCTTGGAAAATAACATTTTATTGTGCAAAGGTGCAAGGCTTACTCGCCAGTCAGTTGCACTTTCTTCATGCTCGGTTTGGAATGAATGGATTAGTTTCTCTGGATACTTTAGCGAGGAGGAGAAAAAAGAACTAACTAACAAATCTCCAAAAGAATTTTGGAACATGTTATCGGTTACCAAGAACTTTCAAGGCAAGTTCTTTTTTGAAAACATTTCCACTCTCGCGAAAATAGTGCTAACATTGCCACATTCTAACGTGGAAACAGAAAGAATATTTTCAATGTTAAGTGATACAAAAACAAAAAAAGAGAAATAAAATGGGACCAGAATTGTTAAAGACTGCAGGAAATACAGCATATATATCACCAACCAACATATATCTCTTCACAGCAACATGTATGACTTCAAATAACATAATCAACAGTAAAAGACTCAACGTTATTCATTAGGGGTGTGTGGGATCCCGAAAAGTCAGGACCGGGATCGGGAAAAAAAATTCCCGACACAATCCCCACTTCGGGAAATTACTTCCCAACTTTTCGGGAATTCGAGCAGTCAGGAAATACCGAATGGTCACTTTAAAAAGTCATTACTTCTCGACCTTTTCTGCATTGTAAGTTTCTGGAACTTATTGGAAATTGTAAGTTTTTATTCTAGAAATATAATAACAATCACTTAACCTCTTAACTGGGTAATTTCCTCGTCGAAAGCCCAATCTGCCCTGGGAATTTTTGTTGATAAATTGATGAATTTCGTAAACCAATATTTTAGTTAATATTTCTGTGCTCCATGGCATACCATTTAGGTATTGTTTATTCTTTTATTGGTCCTTGTTGTACTTTTTACAATATGCGAGATTTACAACTACAATATATCTCGGATTTCCTCAGCAGGAAAAACACGCCGTCGCTTCCGATTTGCCTGAGCCATTATTGCATACGCGATAGAACTGAACGTCGGGCTGTGTTCGTAGCTTCCCGCTAACTCTAACGGTTACAACAGTCTGGAAGTCAGAGCCATCTGAAACAAAGTAGAAAGTAATTTTACGAAGTATCTCGTCATACACAACAGATATCAGCAGTAAGAACATGAGAACGTAGTATCCCGTCATGCCCATTATAAATCAGTAGAGCCAGAACGGAGTATTACGTCATACCCAGTTAAGAGGTTAAAGTGAAAATGACATGTAGAATCCGAGATTTCCAGAGCTTCGGGAAATTTTGAACATTTCCAGTCCTAAAAATTGCAAATTTTTCCCATCCTGAATGTCGGGATTTAAAAAAATTCCCGACCCAAAAAATTCTGTCCCGCACACCCATATTATTCATTAAGGCAAGAATTTACAATATCGGACCCTTCTCTAATTTCTATGCTACATCTTATACTCACGAAATAATTAGTTGTGATGATTTATCTCAAGTTAACATGTTGGGGTGAGGTAAAAAAATTGTTCATTAACGTGTAGAAGTTGTAAAATAAGCTTTTCAATTCTCGCAATGATTCTCCGTATACAAGTATGGTAGCCATATTTGTTGATATGAATAATTGACATTCGCAATTAGTTACGATGTCTACAGCGTTGCCACACTGTTGATTTCATACTTGGAGAGCATGGATCGTGTAAGAATGGCGGAAGAGAACAGTAAAAAAGTTGTTAATGTTGTACAGATTGTTAGGTGGTGTGTGCAGGAGGATGGCCGTGGGCTAATTAATAAACTTATGGATTTTGGTATTTTGCCCAAAGAAGGTGCTTACATGTGACAGTGACAATCATGATGTAGAACATGTGGAATGTGGACTGATTTGATTACAGGTAAGTTTGGCAACAGTGCATTGATCGTAAAATTGCAGGATATGAAAATGGCATCTTCGATGATGAACATTTGCCATTAAAAGTGCTACGAAAATAAGATTTTTTATCAGTTCGTAATCACAATTAGTGCAAAACCATTCACGGATAGCCCCACTGACCTTTCTCGGTAAGGTTAGGTTAAGTTAGGTTAAGCAAGGCAAACATAGTTAAAATTTGGAGTCGAAAAACCATGCATGGGTAGCCCCATGAACCATTCAGGTAAGGTTAGGTTAGGTTAGGATAGGCAAACATAGTTAAAATTTGGGGTCGTAATAATATCAGGAATGTATATTTCGTTTTTTAAGTATTGGAAACACAAAATCTTCCGGTAAATAATGAGCAGTCGTGCCAATCGCGGACCACTCAACTTTACTTATTTTGCAAATTTCTACACATGACCCCTAAATTTTAACCTCAAAAAGTGAGTATGCGAAATATTACAAAAATCAGGGGGGGGGTCCCGTATTGTAAATTCGCTCTTCATTAATTGTGGAAGCACCGAGCAGAAAGATTTGGTAAGTAAATGTGTATATTTTATCTTCTGTTTTGCATGCTCATGGGGTGTTTTTTTTAGTGTCTTTACTTGGCGTAGGGACATTTAGTCAGTTGTAGGGAGATCTTGACTACGTCTGTAGTGGCATTGCCGAAAAATTGTTAGCAACACTGTCGGCTACCAGACGAAGTGAGTGTACGCTCATGTTCACTTCTGTTTGCGTTGTTGTTTATACGGTGTTATTGAGTTGGTGTGCTATTTAGTGCTAGTGCTTTATTGTGTGTTAATTGTTATTCAATCATTAGTTATGCCGCTAAACAAATATAGTCTTGAACAAAGAGTTTTTATGTACAATAATTACGTGAAAACGCACTTTTGCAGAAAAGTGGTCAGGCAATTACAAGAGACAGGATCTCTTGAACCTAAGAAACGTATTGTATTGCTGTTGAAGGAGGTCATTTTTAACATCTCTTATAACACAGGAGATTAGTGAACATCATTATTATTACTTTTAAATATCATTTTACGCTTTCGGTTTGCTTTATGTACCGGGATTCTTTCTTCCCTTTCTGTCAACTGAGGATACAGTAACAATGTCTAATCTAAGATTAGATGTCAGAAATAAGATGCCAGAAATATTTGTATTTGGGAGGACACCTTTTCCAGCATCCCTGCGACAAGGTATGTGCTTATTTCAATTGTAATTGTGAAAAGTGGAAATATTACAAAACAAGCGGTTTCCGTTACAGACTTCCTGTAACGCAATTTGCCGGGAACTGCTGCATGACTGAGCCGCCGAGCGGGCGACGCTCTCGCAGTGAACGACTGAAATAACCTCCCTGTATTATTTGTTACAATCTTAGTCCCAACTTAATTACATGGAAAATTAAACATTAATTGGAAAGCTTACCTGTCAATATTTAAAATCAGCAAAGAGGGGTTGATACTCAACACATACGCACACGTCGGAAGAAGAAATAGGCTCCAGATACCTTGGACAATGAAGAAACTAGGAGTTAATTTTACCAATCTGATACATGGAACTCCCAAATCTTCTTTCATACACAAATGCACATCAAGAAAAACCTGTAAAGCAGAACCAACGATGGATGATCACCCGTTAAGCCAGAACTTACGTCCAATTCTGTCTCCGTTTCTGGGAGACCCAGCAGTCCTCCCTCAGCATCTTCTGATGTCTTTTCCAACTCTTCGATAATGGGTCGTGGTGCAGTCTGCGGACGTTCTCTTATAATGTATCTCCTCGTCGAGGCACCGAAATGAAAAATGCTGTCAATGGGCAGCTGGGTTGGTTTGTTTGACTCTAGCCTTAAGTGCCCGATGAAGGTACCGTGAGCTGTACGAAGAGAAAATACGAGCTATTATCTCTGCAAATACAAATTACTCAATATCTATTATAGGTGTTCTCCATTGTTATGGCGGGTGCTCTATATGCTGGCAAGGGAAGTGGGGAGCGGGGAATATGCAACAGAACAACCACACAACAGAGGTGGCACCGAGAGTTATGACCTTGAGGGGAGGAATTACTACGTACACCCATTCTACAAGCTGCTGCATTTCTTATCGCACTGGATCGGTCACTTCCCCCTCTCCCCTTGCCAGTATATAGAGCACCCGCCATAAGACTACAAAAGAACATTACTTAACCAACTTGGAAAATTTCATTACCATCTCATAATCTGGTTCTTTGACAAAGAAAAAGTTCCATATCCATTTATTCCAACATTTATGCACCCCAATTGTATTATTAAACAAAATAATACAGTAAATGTTATTATTAAAGTGGTGTTTAGTCATGTGGCAACATTTTGGTATAGTTTCCTACAACTACTTGAAGCTTACAGTTCCAGTGTCAACACAAGAATAACAAAAACCTTTAATATTAACATTTACTGTATTATTGTTGTAATATCCAACAGTGGTTGTGCGAACTTTGCAACGTGTTGTTAAAGGATTGAAACTAAAAATATATTTAATAACATATAATTCTCTTCCTGGAAATACAATTACATCATGTGATAAAAAACATGCATTAATAATAACAATAATCAAAGCAATTAATGCATATGTAAAGATCAGAAGCCATAACTAGGGTAAAACTGGTACAAAAAATCCAAACAAAGGTGCTACTGATATCACTTTCATCGCATTGATACAACATGAGAATTTTCAAGTTTTTATTGATAAACAAAGAATGTCTCAGACAAAAGTGTGTTACAAACACCAATTTAAAATTTAAAACTCTTTCATGATTGGGAAAAGAGAGACGCGGTAGTATATAAATACGGAGAAACTAGTACTCACTTTTATCCGCGAAGCTGTTTTTTCTTCTTTTTCGATTAATTTCAGTGGCCACTGCCACCATCCTCGTTGGAACTTGCTGCGCTGTTGCTTGGCGTGCGTCTTTTGTTCACGAACAACAGCGCAGCAAGTTCCAACGAGGATGGTGGCAGTGGCCACTGAAATTAATCGAAAAAGAAGAAAAAACAGCTTCGCGGATAAAAGTGAGTACTAGTTTCTCCGTATTTAAAACTCTTCATGTTTTTTTTTTAATGGTTCATTATACTGCATGCTCAAAAGCTAATCAGGACTGGACCAAGAGCAAGATCTAAATCAATACCATGCATCTCCACCACAGATCAAACCTAAACCACTTGAATACAACCACGTTACCACTACACCAAGGAACTGCAAATACAGAGTTGTTGAACAACTAAGACCAGATCCGACATGACACGATGTGATGCAACACGACACGATGACTCATTTTGTTTGTTAGCTAAAATATATAGATTTCATCCATATACGAGGGGAGACCTAAAAGAAACTGGAATTTTGTAATTAAAAATTGTGTATTTAGTTTTAGTTGTTAGAAATTTAATCTCCTTCAAAGTACTGTTCATTTGATGCAATACACCAGTCTAAACGTGTTTTCCACTTTTCAAAGCAGTCCTGGAACTATTTCAAAGTGATGCCTTTTAATGTCTCAGTCATTTTTTTTCTTCATTTCTTACACACCCACAAAATGTTTTCCTTTGAAGACTTTTTCATTCGAGTGAATGAAGTTGCACGGAGCAAGATTGGGTGAATATGGTGGTGGGTGGATGCTATGCTGTTTTTGGTTAAAAATTGTTTCACACTCAAGGCTTTGTGTGTTGGCGCGTTGTCATGCCATTTTGCCACAATTAGGGGCGTTTTTGTCTCACCGCATCACACAAACGTGGTTAACAGCATAAACGTTAGGAATTCATTCTGAGAGAGCAATGCTCTTTGCATCAAAAAAATAAATCAGGATCGTCTTGACACCGGTCTTATGTGTCTTAGGAATATCACTCACGTAAGTAGTTAAATTAATCAATACTATTGGTACAATACTATTGTAAACTTAGGATTGTGAAGTATCAACATTTCAGTGCAGCAAGAATCTCCGAAGTTTTAAATCCTTGCTCATAGGCGCACCACTATGTTTGTGCTCCAACAGCTAAGACAGTACTGAGTTATTTAAATGTGCTTTTTTATTTAAACCGTCTTGAATGGAGTTACACTACTTGTGCTCTGAACCTCTCAAATATATTTAATGAAAAAGAAATGCAAAAAAAAGTCATGTTCATTTTTCACGTTTATGAAAGGTGTGATGTTTCTTTTCCTATCATGTTTTTGTCATGAAATGAACTGCAAAAAACAAAACAAGCTCTTTAAACAAAACATTTAGAGTTTGTTTACCGACACAACACTTTCTGAAGTCTGAATTATCCTGCAAATTAAGGAAAAGAATGGAAAATTGATTAAACTTGCTGTAAAAATTTTAGAAGCAAAAATTGACACCTTTACAGAGGAATAAACTTAATACTCCAATAACTACATAAATGTACTACAAAAGAAAAGCTTATTTTGTGTAAAAATTATAATTATTTTATCAAATTTAGGATCATAGTCACCATTTTATGTACCGCTTTTGTACCAAAATACCACAAATATGTGGCCCCAGTGAAAAAATATAAGCAACACTTGTCACTTACCTTTCACTCGAACTGTGTGTGTCATCTTACCTTGGTCTGTTGGTTACTTTTTTTACAGACCAGAGAGGCCCACGTCGCTTGTCGCTTCAGTCTGAAACTTGTTTCACACTGCAATACATCATTACATACTTAAATAACACATGTTTATGAAAAGAATTTAAACTTACTGCTCCCCAAATCCACCAGAAATGCTCTGTTGAGAAGCTTGTGATACACGAGCGCAGAATGCACCCTCGAGCATGACGCATGATCTATGCAGAAGTCGTTCATTTGAGGGTTCCTTCCAAACAAATAACATTTCTTCTCATCTATCATCAGTTTCTGGTATAAGAAAAAGAAAACATATGTTTACATGTAAATGTAGGTATATCTATAAATATACATGGCTGTTGTATCCAAGACGAGCATTGATTTCATTTGCTGAAAATGCTAATTAGATATTTGGCTTCGAAGTATTCGATTTGCCCTATTAAAAAAACCTTATGTACGAGGTGTTGCAATTTTAATTCCCAGAATGGCCACTGCGTGTTGCTGGGATGTCGAGTCAGGCAAATCCATGCACCCAAGCATGTTTGAGGTCCAACTTGTATTTACATAAGCCACACACAAAATGAGTTATTTGTTCACCCGCAGGAGAGGAAGTGGTATGTGTCTGCGGTACACTGTTGGTACAAAAATATTTCTAAAAACGTGGCTTAAATATTGACACACAAACAATAGTGTATTCTGGAAAATTGGACATGGTTTACTGCAAAAAGTTCGTATTTATTATACACACTGGTATGCAAGTGAAACAAAACCAAAATTCAGAGAACTACGCAATTTTCCAGTACTTTTCAAAAAATCTTTTTTTCACCTATATTTCTATGCAGCAAGGCAAATTTCCTTTCATGTAGCAACATTGCCTCTGCAAAGCACGGTTTGGAAAGTAGGAAGGAATGAGCAGTTTTATCCTGCCCACACCGTTTGCAGCAGTGGAACTGATCCCACAGGCCGGTGTTTTAAAATAGCCACTCGCTTTGGCTGCCTTGCCCTCCCTGTATACAAGTGGGGTGGAAACCAGGTTGTCAGAAGGGTGCAATGGAGAGCAATCACTGGTGTACATAAACCAGTCTTGAAATTCTCAAAATAATTGATCTATTTTCTGGTTTAGAAGTTGGCTTTAATAGTTTGCATAATATATAACGAACAATTACTCATATACTAAAGTTAAATGTATATAAATATACGAAAAAAGTTGGTTTACCAGCGGAAAACATGTTAACATGAAGATTACAGCACTGCAGACATACGACCGTAAACAACATTGGCTTCACATTTCATCTGTTTCTTGACAAACAGCACATTGATCGATTGATTGAATTACATTATTTTATGTCACTTTTCTGCCACTTTGGAACAATGAGGATGAGTGATGATGTGATGTTCACAAAGGACACCCATGCTCAGGTCTGGGATCCCAACGCGGGGACCTCTGCCATAGGTATATCAGCATGTTATGATGCCAGACACGTTTTCCTGGATCATTACCGGTGATGAAACATGGTGTTTCTACCATGACCAGAGCATACAGTGGAAAACACAGAATTCACCTCGACCGAAAAGAGTCTTGCTAACAAGTCAATACCATACTTGTGTGTACCTTCGACCAAAAATTGATAGTTCACTGTGAATTGATTGCATTAGTAGAAACAGTGAATAACATCATTTTGGAAGTGCTAACACGGTTACCAGAATCTGTTTGGAGTAAAACACCTGAACTCTGGCCTGACAAGTGGATTTTCCAGCATGGCAATGTCCCTGCACATGTTGCGTTACGGTTTTGTGAGATCCTGGCTAAGAAATCCATTACAAAAATAGACCATCCACCCTATTCACTGGACTCTTTCCAAATTTTTTTAAAAAAAAGTCCTGAATAGTCAAAGATTTGCAAACATTCCCACCATCCAATGCAACATTACTGTGATATATTATGGAAAACTGATTTCAAGACTGTTTCTGTCAGTGAACTAGCAGCAGCCACTAGTGTACATGTAAGCAAATTTTGCTTTCACACGACCATTCCGAGAATTAAATTGTTACACCTCATACTTATATATGTTCACAGAAGAAGGAAATGTGAAAATGATGACATGTATACAAACCTAACATACAATATGTTTGCAAGCATATACATATGGTCCATTACATGTACCACCTTCATAAGTAATGTTTAACTGTTCATTTCCCATGAGTATGTACTGCATTGTAACTTATGTGAGTAAACAGAAACACTGAAAATTGAAAGAGGTATTGTTTCAAAATACAAATAAATATTGATCATCATCATATATGTATATATACAGGGCTTGGACAAAATAATATGAACACCCACCTAATATGGTGTGGGATCACCTTTGGCTTTGAGAACAGCCTCGATCCTCCTGGGAATGGATGCATACAAATCCTGGATGGTAGTCAGTGGGATGCTATACCATTCCTCACCAAGAAACTGCTCCAATTCCTTGAGATTGGTTGGCGGAGGGAAACGGGGCCCGTACTCTGGTTTCCAATACTGACCACAATAGCTCAATAATATAATCAAATCAGGCTACTGTGCAGGCCATGGAAGACAGTGGACAGTGCCAGTGGTATGAATGGGGGCATTATCATCCTGGAAGATGGTATCGCCTGCTGGGAACAATGAACATGGTCACCTAAAATTCTTTTACATGCCTTGGCAGTTACCCTTCCTTTCAGTGTGACAATAGGACCCAGTGAATGCCATGAAATGACCACCCACACCATTATACTACCGCCCCTATGCTTCGCTGTTGGCACCAGACAGTCTGGATTGTATGATTCGGCCGGAGTTCGCCATACGTAAACACGTCCACTGGTGGGGAATTGTGTGAAGGTTGATTCATCAGACCACATGACATGTTTCCATTGATCGGTAGTCTAGGTTTTGTGCTCCTGACACAAATGACGTCTACGTTTGGCATTGTCCTCCATTACAAGAGGTTTGGCAATAGCGGCTTTGCCATGGATATTCTGTTTATGCAGTTCTCAGTGCACTGTTTTCGTTGACACTGCATTCTAGACATGCATATTCAGCCCAGCAGTCACTTTGGTTGCAGTGGTCTGAGGACTGAGAGCCAACAATCCTCCTTAATGTCCTCCTGTCTCTCTGTCAGTTTCGTCTTTCTGCCACTATTCTGTTTAGCAGACGTCGTTTTCCCCAGCACTTTGTATGCTGTCATGATGGTAGATACAGTAGCTCGTGATACCCCTACTAACTTTGGGACCGTTGTTACGGATGCACCAACAATTTGGCCTCGTTGGAAGTATTTAAGGTCAGACATAATGGTAGCGCAACACAACACGAAGCTGTTCACAGGCTTACTGGTGGCTTATACCTCTAGCAGAGGGATCATAGGGCATGGAGAAAACAATTACGTTCCGTGCGTGTCAGTGCAGTCACCACACAATTCCGAAAATGGGGCTCATCTAATCGGGTGTTCATATTATTTTGTCCAATCTCTGTACATACAAGGGTCGTTCAAGGTTGACCGGGACTTTTATTTCTGCAGAGGAAATAGGTAGCAGAAGAATCACCAAACTATGTCAGTTTTTCAAAGTATTCTCCGTGCGCGCCGAGGCACCGTTGCCATCGTTCTGGCAGCTCCCGAATTCCTTTGGCGTAGAAAGAACTTGGTTGTTGTCGTAGCCACTGGAGCACATCGCTCCGCAGTGCTTCATCTGTCGTGAATTTCTTCCCTCCCAGATGGTCTTTAAGGAGTGCAAACAAATGATAATCGCTGGGGGCTAAATCCAGACTGTAGGGGGGATGGGGCAGAACTTCCCAGCGCATGTCGGCCAGAGTTGTTGTTGTCACATTGGCTGTGTGAGGGTGGGCATTGTCATGGAGAAGAATGACATTTCCAGACAACATCCCAGGTCTTTTCTTGCGAATGGACTTTCGTACAGCACCACTCAACATTGTGGAGTAATACTGGGCATTAATCGTGCTCCCTTTGTCCAGAAAATCCACATGGATAACGCCCTTCTTGTCCCAGAAGACACTTGCCATGATCTTTCCAGCGGACGGCTGCGTTTTGCTTTTCTTGGGGCGCGGGGAACCTTTATGCCGCCACTCCATGCTGCGTCTTTTGGTCTCTGGGGTTGAATTGTGCAACCATGTTTCATCACACGTGATGATGGATTGCAACAATTCATCACCTTCTGCTCGAAACCGATTCAGAAGCTGTTCACAGACTGTCCTGCGTGTCCACTTCTGATCGAATGTCAGCTGGTGGGGAACCCACCTTGCACAGATTTTGCGGAAGCGTAAGTGGTCGTGAATGATTGTCTCAACACTCCCGACACTGATATTCACCTCGGCAGCAATATCCCGCACTGTTACTCGCCGGTTCTCAAGAATAATTTGCTCAACACGTGCGATATTCACTGGTGTGACTGCAGTCAGGCGAATGTGTCCATGCGCTTCATTTGTCACCAGCTCCCATCCTTCGCGAAACTGCTCACACCACTCGTACAGTCTTGTCCGCGACATCGTTTGTTCACCATACTGTGCTTGCAATCGTCTGAAAATCTCAGCTGGTTTCACTTTCTCCTTCACGAGAAATTTGATTACACACCGCTGCTCCACAGCCACAGACACACTGCTTGCCGCCATGTTCGCTGCAACTGCTGCGCATGTGCGAAATACGTCATGCCGGGCGCTAGTTACTCGCGAAGGAATACATTACGTCACCCGCACGTTTCATCATGATCCGGCTATTCGTCGATTTTTTACGTACGAAAATCCCGGTCAACCTTGAACGACCCTTGTACATATTGTTGATAATATAAGTGAAAAATTTGTATCATACACATTTGTTGCGTGGGATATATCAGCATAGCAACTAGCTACTACATAAAAACAAAATGTGATGGATTTGAAGTGGCTTCAAATCAAGTGGGTTTGCACCCCTGTGCAGAATTCTGTGAACAAAATATTATGTGGTATACATTGTATACCACCATTGGCAGCAAGGTGAACTGATTTAAATCACTTTAAATAAATAATTTATATAATAATGTATATAAGGATTTTGTAGATATCAGAACCACTTTTGGTGAAAGTACATTAATCTTGTAATCATTTAATGGTGTTTATTAGGCTCTATGATAGGAAAATAAAGGAAATAAAATATACTGATGGTTTGAAGCTCATACGAAACGAAATGTAAACAAATTTCTCTTGATTAAAAATTCAATAATTTTTATAAGCAAAAATAGCAAACATTTTGTGTAGAAAAATATACAAAATACTAATCATGTTAAACCAAAAATAGTGTCATTATCACTAAACTGTAAATGAACATGGTAGCTGATATTTTTCAAACTATCATATAAAAAAAAATCTCCAAAGTTCAGCTACAAAAAATATAAAAATATTTAAGTTACAATTATGGAGTACATCCAGAATGTTTTATTTTCACTGGAAGAAAAGTTACTGAAAATTATTATAGTTTCATTAACACAATCAACAAACATTTCCATTACAGTATCAGATACAGAAAAATGTATATTTACATATATTTTTATTTGGTTTAATAAAACTGTTCAAATATTTAACAGGGACTTTTACTAGAAAAAGTATTTCTATAAAAACATATATTGGTATGTATGGTGCCAAAAAATATACAAGGAACATTAAGCATGTTTTTCAAAAAAAAATTAAAAATAGAAAAATCAACAAAAATTATTTTTTAAATAAAAATCGTGATATTTATCCACCCTGATTGGCAGTAAACATTATGTACCACTATGATGGAAAGAGTTGAATAACATGCATAATACATATACAAGAAAGGTCATAGAGTGTACAATTAAGAGTGCAACAAAATCAAACCAGCTCCAAGTGAAAAGTATGATCATAATGTGCATCAAGGTGAAATTTTCTCTTCAAAAACAATACCTGAAATGCATCATGTTTCACGGGAACACAAGGTCATTACATGTTGTACTTTAAAAGTTTACTTTGTTGTATTGTCACAGTAGTGGAGAGAAATGGATCACAAACCCAAATTAGACTGAATGAAAAATGCTGGACATACCTGAATTAGTTTATCACCTTTCAACACGTCTAAATGAAGTCCAACAGGAGGTTTCCCAGCCCTGCAAAAACAATGTGTACTATGCAATCACATATGGTATAGGAATGCAAACAATTCATACAGTATTTTCAAAACAGAACAATAAAATTAATGTAGCAAATATTTGAGGCTTAGCGCTTATAAAAACATTGCACATCACCAGTAAAACTCATTCCTTTTTGTTTTAAAAAAATCTATCGAGTTCTCAAAGTACTATCATATTTTATAGGCATTATTCAGATATTTTTCAGTAAATGTCAGAAGTTGGTGCTAAAAGTTTCGCAGAGTGCCACTTCTGAATGAGAAATTATAATAATTAAATGTCTGAAGCCATGTTAATCTGTCATTTGTGACCAATATTGATCATGTGCAGCATTAGATGGATTTCGGATTGGTGATTTCTAAAGCCCTTGATTATATATGTAATTACATATTCTATTCCTTGAACAGGAAAATGTGAACAAATTATATAGCCTAACTGACACGATTTTGCATAAGTTTTATGTTCCATATTTTTACATATTTGCCAGGAAATTACATATTTGCTAATTTATTTTACATAAAACAGCATATTTCGGTATTTTTACCCTATCTTTATCCATTTTCCTTAATTTTCGATCTCTGAAATATGATGAAGAAAATTTGTAGCTCATGTGATGTCATATTTTCTAATCAATGAGATGCTTAGTGCTTACGGTCACCTAAAATTGGCTCGAAAGACAGGATGAAGCCCCCCACCCCAAAAAAAAATATGGCAACTGTCATTTATCGAAAGATGCTGGAGTTTCTCCTTCCCTCCCCACCCCCCATTTTCAGGTTATACATTTTCATTTCCCTTTTAGGTTTAGGCAAAGCACCTATAAACTTGGCATCGGTGTACAACAAAGCTACTTTCCTGTACGTAGCGAGTTACACAATATGTTCCCTTGTACAAAAAGTACAAAAGTAGCTATGTATTTTCATTTGATTGTAAAAAGATGCATCTACAGACAGAACAATTTGTTTCGAAAGTTACAAAGACCTCTCTTACATATTTACATATTATACAATAATTTGCGATGTCAAAAGTAATTAATAATTGACAATGTTTTTTTTTTTTTAATATGTGCCTTTTTGAGTTTATAAATTTCATAGTACAAATTTTAATTTGAACAACTTAAGTCCATAAAATTATGTTGAATATGTTCAAATAAAATAAATATCCAGCAGAATTCTTGAAATTGCTTGCTTAATATTACATAGTCTTTGATACTACATATTTAGCTACATACCCTTTGATAATACATATTTAGATAAATATTTTATCAATCATTGTTACATACTTATGTACATATATTTTGTCCTTTGATATTACATAAAAATCCAGGGTCTAGTGATTACATGGAAAGCGCCATTTTAGGGGCATATCTCCTTAAGTGGCAACACTAGCAGGTCGAAATTTTATCAAGACACAAGCAACATGTACCTAAATATTGGCCATACATTTAAATGAAAAATCATAATCATACGTCGAAATTTGACTTAAAATTTTCAGGAATTCTGTTGATGCATCGAAGTTTCTTGCTTGAAATGGCAAGAGTGAGTCAATTGTCGTAGAGACTGTAAATTCATATTAATCCCTAGGACTACTTTCTTAAAATCAGTTTCGACATTAAAATTTCGGATTAAATCATTAAACTAATCGAATCAACTATTATCAAGATTTAAACTTATTTTGGGAAATTTATTCTAATTGCAATACTTTTCCTTCTTTCACTGCCGTCACTGTATTGTTTAAGAATTGGGGGCAGGGTGTGAAATTATTGAAAACTGGTGGGGGGAGAAAGTTCATCTACAAACCTCCTCCCCCCAAACATACACTATGTTGCCATTCGTCACCAGACACCGCTCAAAAAGTGCTTGGGATCCTCTACACGTCATACAACCTATAAAAGGCGTTGCCGGTTGAGAATACACTCATACCAGCTACAGCAGTCAATATGGACAGACGACGCGAACTGAGTGAGGCGGAAAGAGGGATGATCATTGGAGGCCACAGGTTTGGGCATTCGACCCGTGACATTTCCAAGAAATTTCAGATACCCCGGTCATGACATGCCGACCCAGACCCAGTAAACCGAAAATATTAACAGATCGTGACCGTCGATGCTTGAAACGTGTGGTGAAGTCAAACCGGAAGTCGTCGTTACAGATGGTGGCACAGGAGTTTCGATCGGCTTCCAATAGTGCTGCAAATGATCGTACTGTCCGCCGGGAGATCGTCGCACTTGGTTTTCATAGTTGTGCAGAAGTTCACAAGCCGCATATCACAGCCTGCAATGTGACCCGTTAGTTACAGTGGTGCAAGGAACGCCACCATTGGACTCTCGAACAATGGAAATTCATCCTATGGAATGATGAATTGAGCTACCAGATGGACGTGTGTGGGTGTGGCAGCCCAAAGTCCAGATATCAACCCCATTGAACACCTTTGGGAAGAATTGGAGCGCCGCTTGAGAGCCAGGTCATACCGACCAAAAAACACCACTGAGCTGTTTGCCGCTTTGCAGGAGGAATGGGGAAACATTCCCGTCGACACATATCGCAAATTAGTGGAAAGTCTTCCTCAAAGAGTTGCGAACGTCATTGCGGCGAAAGGTGGCCCTACACGATACGGATGTGGTGCTGCAACCGGATTAACATACTGATATGGGGTGTCCGGTGACGAATGGCAACACATTGTATGTGTAAATTATATGATACATATTTGTAATGTTATTAAAAGTAAAAATAAATTACTCAATTAAAAATATATTATTATTATTACTATTATTAATTATACATAAAAGAAATTAATTTGTTACTTTTATACATATCAGATATTGCAAAGCAGCTAATTAATTCTTTAACTGGTTAAAGATGTTAATAAATTATGAAATTGTTCAAGTGGTTTTATTATGTGTAAGTTTTTGCTTTATGTTAATATAAATCAATTAGATTTTATAGCTATTATTGTTTTGCATTTTTGTTTTACCTTTATTGTGCGTATTGTAGATTTGTTAATGATAGCTTGAGAGAGAGCATTCTATGCTCACAACTACACTAATTTATGTATGTTTTTGATATTATTCTTAGTAAAGTATATTTCAAATTAAAAATCATTGCTTATCTTTTGTTTGTTACAACAAAAACTCTCCCCCCTGGAAATTTTTTAGGCCAGGATTGTTGGTGGGGGAGTAATCCCCCCAGGATTTCGCACCCTGATTGGGGGTGAAACTTTAGTGAATTGTAGTTACATGATAGAATCACCATTTCAATTGGTGGCAGTTAGAGGGCCAAGTGGGATATACCTGATTTCCAAAATTTCTAGGCCGAATCCATCTCCAGACAGGCAGTGAAAATGAAAATGGGGAAATCATAGTGTCCGATTTTTCTGAAATATTAATATGTGAAACTGTGAGAGAACCTGAGAAATATTAATTTTTTTTATTTTAATTTTCACTGGAGATATAGCTGTTCAAAGTTGACAGTGCGGCAGCAGTTTTTGATCCATCAAATTTTTCAAATTGCAATATCTTCTCAACAAATAGGGATAAATCTAAGAATCTTTTTTTTTGTTGTTTTGAAGTATGTGTGTTTCTACATATTATAAACAAATAATATCTCCAAAACCAACATTGGGACAGCAACTAAAAAATAAAGTTTCTTTTTTAAAAAATTGTTTATCTCAAAATTCTAAAAATATTACAGGGCATATTTGGAACCATGAAATGTTCTGGATCAATCTGGAACCTTCCAGAATGTAACAAAACCTTCTAGAACTGTATGGAACCTTACCAGATAATTCCAGAATGTAACAGAACCTTCTAGAACTTTCTGGAACCTTCCAGATTGTAACAGAACCTTCTTGACTTTTTCAGATAATTTTGGATGTTTGGCCTAGCATGTACAAGGGAGGACACATGAAAATCACACTTCAGTTGTCAATAGGCAAACAAACACACCAAATTTGTGGTCCACCAGTACTTGAAAGCTTTTGTGCAATACTCACTGTAGGTGATTACATAGGATCCCAATTCATAAGTTTTTGTAACTGCTCTGATGAGAGGAAGAAATGGCTACACAATGGGGACAGAACAGAATTTAATGTGCAGATTACGGTCATGTGCACAAGAAAGTGTGTTACAAAACAAGCAAAAGACCAGACTTTATTGTGGTTGGTGATCTAAGTGATGTGTTTTCTGAGAGGTTTCCTAATGACGGAGTGAATCCAAACCATCACTTGTGCTTCAAATGCTACAATAATTAGGTAATGAAGAATACGAACCACCAACTACTGTTGCAAATGAAGATGGCAGTGACACACCCTTTGTCTTTGAAAATGAAGAGTTCCATCAGCTAAATACAAGGTAACCAAAAAAGTTCTTGCCGTTCTAGAGCAGTGATAAACAAAGAGCAATACAGTGAACGGTACGTACATTTAGGTTTCGAAGTAATCTCCATCAGCATCCAACACCTTTTGCCAGCGTTCCTGCAACTGCACAATACCCTGGTGATAAAACTCGGTGGGCTTGAATGCAAAGAAGTCCGTGAGTGCGTTCCGCAGGTCACCCTAATTTGCAAAGGATCTCCCATGGTGGTGGTTGTCGATGGAATGAAACATGTGGTAATCTGTTGGTGCAAGGTCCGGTGAATATGGTGGATGGCACAGTGTTTGCTGAAGGGTCTCCCGGGTCCTCTTTGCCACATGTGGCTTGGCATTGTCGTGCAGGAACAGCACACTCTTGCGATTCACCAATGCCGGCTCCTTCTGCCGCAATGCACCCTTTGCAACTGCTGAGAGTAGAGGTCAGCAGTGATGATCTGACCAGGTGGAAGGAGCTCGTAATGCACAACGTGCCGACAATTCCACCATACAGAGAGCATAACCTTTCCTGAGGTGGTCTTGAGGTGTGAGGAACAGGGTCATGTGGCGACAACCAATGTCTGGTATGCTTGGGAGTGCCATAGAGGACCCACTTTTCGTCACCAGTGAGCAAGCGATCAAATATGGGTGTGTTCAGGTGCCGAGTGAGCAAGGACAAACAGGCTGTCACTCGTTTCCTTGTTGGCTGCCGACAATGTGTGGTGTACCCACTTGCTTAATTTGTATGACTTCCCTATCCCATGCAGATGCAGTCTGACTTTTTCAGCGGGAACATGGAACCTTTCTGCAAGTTCATCACACGTTAGAGCACTGTCCTCCTCGATGGCTGCTTTCAGGGCCTTGACATGTGGTCGTCCACTGTAAGGTTCATCCGAAAGGCTCACACCTCCCGAACGGAATTTCTGTAGCCAATTCCTGGCAGTTCGTTCGTTCATGGCATTCTTCCCAAATGCCTGGCAAATGCGGCAACTTGATGCGGTAGCTGACAGGCCAACTTTAAACCATACAACAAAAACACGCGAACAAGCTGTTCGATATCTCTATTTCTCTTCGACACTGGACGAGCTATGACTGCTGTGTGTTCGCAACGTGCCTGCATTACTGACAGTCGATAGTCATACTAACTCACAATCACTTGGCACGCACGTGCATCATTTCGTTTCCTCTCTCTGAGTGCATGGATAATGGGACGTCAAAAACGGTAAGAACTTTTTTGGATACCTTGTACAACAGCATCAGCAGTTGGAGTGTCACCGGTTAGAAAGCCCGGTTACCTGAAAGGCAATCCACAATATGTAAGAAGAAAACAAAAAGAGCTTATCACAGCAGTAGATGTGTCAACTGGAAGGGGTCTGTAAAGAATTTTTCAAGCTGAATAGACCTCACCTTTGGCAGAACATAATGTTATTCCAGAATGTGAGTGTTGTGAATTATGGTTAAAAAATATAAATACAGCTGTTGAGTCGTGCACAACTTACAACCAAAAGGTTCAAGTTATGTCTATTGTTCCCAGATCTGTTACTAAACAGCAGATATTAGAACACTTCCCAAATTTTACCAAACATATGATTGACAAATCACGTAGACTGGTGGTGGAGAAAGGAATTTTTGGCATACCAGACCCGTACTTTGGACATACAAGATTTTCGACCTAGAAAACTGGAACATTGGAAAACAATTGGACCAGTGAAAGAAATCCAAAATGTAACTCATTACAGGTAGTGTGTGTGTTTCTTTCAGAAAATTTGCTCCCGGGGTGGTTGGAAACAGTGACATGGGGTTACGTCATCAAACTCACGGAACATCGGGTTCTCGAAGAGGAAGTACATGGAAGCAACGGCAATTGCGATATTTGGTAACACTTTACTATACCTGAGACAGATTTCTTCAAATTTACAGGAGAAAGTACTTATGCAAATCATTTTCTGTAGCGTTGTTGATGTTCGGGAATGTAGTTTTGATCCATTTTAATGCGAATGCATGTGGTTTTCTACGTAAATCTATTTCCGACGCACTATTGCTGCTGCCGCCATTTGCTTTCTGCATGAGAGCACAATGTTCCATGGGTTTGATGACGTAAACACCGTAGTCAGTGTTTCAACCCACGCCGTCTTTTCGCTATAATATGATGTGCCGTTGTCCGTATATGATAAATTGAATGAAGGGAGTGCTAATGGAACCTAACCCAACAGACCTAACCTAGTAGACATACCTCGTCCCCGTGATGGTTCGTGGGGCTATCGTGAATTTTTGGGCTAACATCAATGGTTTTTGGGGCTAACGTCAATGGTTTAATAATTACTCTTTATGTCGAAAATTGAACTTTTTTCGTGAAAAAATATCGTGAAGTGTTTTTATTTTTTTTTTTTACATTTAGGTATTTTTCGGTGAACAAGGATACAACACTGCATGCACACTCCAAATCGACAAAACACGGGCACAACAGGTAAGCTATCGCAATATTGTGTGGAAATAAGGAAGAACAGTAAGTACTCGTAAATGTAAGAAATATGCATTATTTTCGTTAGAAATTCATTATTTCACCTAAATAAATGTTCCCGAATGCAGAATAGTACGTCAGCAATGTAAAAAAGTGTGAAATAAATCATTGACAGGTGTCTAAGGTATAGTAAAGTAGTACCCCGATATTTTTATACATATAAACATGAATTATTTTCTTGTAGTTTACGGTTATTACAAGCATAAGAAAACAGTTTTTCTTTGTGACGTTGAATTACCTGATGATATTTGGGATTCATAATTTAAAAAATCTCAAATAAAAATACAACAGACTGCTTTTTTTTTCACAGTTAAGTTGTTATATTACAACAATGTAACATTGACAACGTCCATTATATAACGGATTCTTTTTGTTTAAAAATTACTAACCATTGTTATAACTGTATCTTTAGTCAAAATGAAAATAAATGTCTGATGAAAGGAGCGTGTGTTCTCCTGAAACGTCACAAAGAAAAACTGTTTTCTTATGCTTGTAATAACCGTAAACTACAAGAAAATAATTCTATAATGCAAGCAATGCGTACATACAAGAAAAACTATTATTCATCTATTACGGGGAGAGAGGTACGTACCTTCCAGAAATATCAAATCAAGATTCAAACAACACTTCAGAGAATCAGATTTTTGAGAAGATGCAAGTTAAACAATATAGTGCCAAATTTTTTGAAGTGGAAAGTTAGAACTCGTAATACCTACACCAGTGAATTTAAAGGCAAGCTACAAATGTTAATGATAGGACGACTAATGAGGGACTCGTACTCAGAATTGGACAGCCTTTCTCGAAAGACATATGATCTCCACATCACCTTGTCAAATTCTTTGCATCCACTCATATGGGATAAAGTAAACAGAGCTACACAACAAGTTGTAGAACACTACAGCAAGCTTTCAGAAAGGAGACTTGATAGGAAATTCTACCAGCTAATTCAAGAAGAACAAGTTACACACAACAACAATGAAAGAAGAGAAGCAGTTAATGTCACTGGTAAAATAGAAACTACGAACATTGACAACAGATTATTTATAAATCTTACGGATATTGAGGTACCTGATGAGTATATACAAATCTTTCAATTCGGAATGAAATTTGCAGTTGGTAATGCTTATATACACAAAGAAGATTTTGTGATTTCAATAGAAAAAGCACTGAATTTCTTAGATGATGAGGAGGAAAAGAGAAAATTACGAAGTCTCACACATGATGCTCTTGATGAACGGTTAAGTTTTGAATACAACAGAAGAAATAACAGAGGTCCAAAATACACAGAACGGGAGAAAGAGCATATAAGGTTGGGGAAAAAAGTTCATGGCTTCAAGATCTGGTTGAAAGAAAACAACATTTTCTTAATAAAATCAGACAAGGAAAATAAACCTGTCCTTATCCGAATTAAGGACTATAAAGAAAAAATGGAAGAATGTTTCAAAGTAAACAATTTCACCGAAACCTCTCGAAACCCTATAAATAAAATAATAAATGAGGTAAAGAAAGTAATTGAAAGCAGTATCACGATACCAAGGGAAATGAAGAAAAAACTCATTGTCAAAAATTCAACCCTGCCAATTGCCTTTGGACTACCAAAAACTCACAAACCAGGAACTCCAATACGACCCATCATTGCAACTTTCACACATCCTGCATACAAACTATCCAAATATTTAGTTGAAAGACTTGCTATAATTAAACAACAAACACCATTCAGTGTTAAAAATGCATATGAAGTGAAACAGAAACTAAAAAATATTGTTTGGAATAATGAGTATCGTATTGCAAGTTTTGATGTTGAAAATTTATATCCAAGTGTCCCAATAGAAGGTGCCACAGATGCATTACACAGATGGCTTATTGAGATGAAGGTTAACCCAGTAGAATCATGGGAAATGGTTCGATGGTTTACTGTATGTGCAAATTACAATTACTTTATATTTGATGGCAAAATCTATCAACAAAGTAATGGTCTATCAATGGGAAACCCAGTATCCGGAATCATCTCCAGCATTTTCCTTCATTACATAGAATCTCCAATTGTTAATGCAATAGGTGTGGATATCAAACTCTACATCAGATATGTAGATGATGTGCTAATTATTGCTAAAAATGATAACACCATCATGGACGTATTTAAATTGTTAAATGAATCACATCGTCGCATAAAATTCACTTGTGAACCCATGAATAACAATGTAATTTCTTTCCTTGATCTGCAAATTAAGACAACTGACTCAACAATTCAAACATCAGTCCATAGAAAAAAATTAGCGGGTGAAAAATACATCCATGCCAATTCAGAACATTCGCGTATAACAATGGATAACATATTTTTAAATTTTTTCCTGAGAGCACAAAGACTATGTTCTAATAATGAGGATATCAAAAATGAAGAAGAAAGGCTTTTTAGTATAGCAAAAGAAAATGGCTTTCACACTAACAGAATAAACCAAATCAAAAAACAAGTAGCAAGAAAACTAAAGGAAAAGAGAGATACAGACAAAGATGAAAAATCTGTTGAAAAGAAATTTGTGTGCATTCCATTCCACAAGGGATTCTCACATAAAATTGCAAAAATTTTCAGAAGTTTTGATTTCAAAATTGTTTTTAAATCACCAAGAAGTTTGGAATGTACATTTAATGAATTCAAAATGAGAAACTCTCTACCAGATGCGGAAACCACAGGAATATATAATATAAGTTGTTCATGTTCAAAGGATTATGTGGGACAAACAGCAAGGAAAATGGCAATAAGATGGCACGAACACGATTTGGACATTATAAATCTAAACCCAAGAACAGGTTTGTCAACTCATATCATCGAAGAGAAACATTTGATTAAAAAGAGAAGGGTTTTAAAAAGATTAACGGGAAACACAGAGTTGAATGTCTGGGAAGCTTCGTTCATTGCAGAAGAACACTGGAATAAATTAAATAATGAAAATGGTAATGTAGATCCAGTATGGAGTTTTCTTTTTCACAAATGGAGTAAGCCACCATCTTTGAAATTTAATGTAACAGAAAACATCAAGAGACTGTGTGAAAACAATGATGAATTTGAATTACCTGATGATATTTGGGATTCATAATTTAAAAAATCTCAAATAAAAATACAACAGACTGCTTTTTTTTTTTTTTTTCACAGTTAAGTTGCTATATTACAACAATGTAACATTGACAACGTCCATTATATAACGGATTCTTTTTGTTTAAAAATTACTAACCATTGTTATAACTGTATCTTTAGTCAAAATGAAAATAAATGTCTGATGAAAGGAGCGTGTGTTCTCCTGAAACGTCACAAAGAAAAACTGTTTTCTTATGCTTGTAATAACCGTAAACTACAAGAAAATAATTCTATAATGCAAGCAATGCGTACATACAAGAAAAACTATCATATAAACATGAATTATCGCTAAAAAAAGATGAAACGATGACAGAAAATACATTCGGGAACTTCAATAATGCTACAGAAAATGATTTGCGTAAGTAGTTTGTTCTGTAAAAAATGAAGAAATAAGTTTTGACTAGATCAAAGTGTTACACAATCGAGAAAAAAAAAATCTTGGGGACTCAGGCGAATAACGATATGCTGACAGCACACTGGCAGTCGGTTTTAATCCCTGATGTGAAGTGATCGACACTGTGGACATGTAAGAACTTAGGAAGAGATCTTGTGTGATAACAACAAGGTATAGCTTGATAAAAAGGGGGAACACCTGGAAGATGCCCACCTCTCCCTGCATACATTCGAGGGTATGTGCTTATATACTGGTGGCTAAAAAGACCAAAACGAATTTTCTTTGGAATATCGGTTCCCGTTTTCTTTTCCTCATGACTTTATTTGGTTAAAAAAAAAAAAGATTCCCGCAGGTTGCAATGTAATCCACAGGATGTTGTACCAGGATTGTTCAGCAGTCCAGGAAAAGCCTAGTTTACAAAGTTTGTTAACATGATACTTGTTTCATGGTCGTTTTCTTGGGTGTGTAGTGTGTGTTTCAGTAGGCTACATCTGTTTGAGATCGTGTTAGCTTGATCTCATATACATGATAGGCTATAATATAACATAGTAGGAAACATGGTCTTTAGACAGCATAAAATCAGAACTTGGAAGAAAGCCAATATGCTTTCTATCACTGGAATGAAAAAAATGGGGCTTCCCTGTGGTCGAATTAAAAAAAAAACACCTTACTGGAAAGTCGTAAAGAAAATCGAAAGTTGAAGTTATGCAAACAATAAAAAACTCACTTTACTAACCATTTTCCACCCACGTTTTAAAAGAATATCAAAATAGGAATAAATAATTTAGCACGTGCTCTTGCATATGTTGTCAATATTTTAAAACATATATATGCATATATATACGTCCCTAATTAATACGTGTTCGCGATAATCAAGTCCACGAGCTATGTTGAACAAACCAAAAGGAGGAACTTGTTGGATCCCACAAGCCTCGAAGTACAACTTCCAACACAAATATAAACTCGATAATATCCACTACATCTACAATAACATAGATCATATCTACACCTTGGATAGGGGAAAAAATTTAAAACACTTACCAGCTAGGTATATCATAGTGATTTGCCATTTTTTCAGGAAAAACTTATACACACATTCATATTCTACAATTAACCACAACAAATCTCTTCACATTCACAGAATATTCTTTCTCTTTCTTCTTCTTTTGCCCTTCGCTTGCGTGAGATGCGTTCACCAGTACTGCTATTGATGCATCATGATTCATGTGCGAAAAACACTTACACTACTGCTAGTGCTTACTTACTTGCAATAGTGCAATTAAGCCTAGTTCTAATAATGTCTACGTAGTTAGGTTAGGAGAGCCAGTTTAGTGCCTTCAGACTAAATGTTTACTATGTGTTGTGTACACACGCGTTTTACGGACCGTGAACAAAAACGCGACAACGTTGGTTGAGCGGCAAGGAGTGACGTTATCTGTGTATAACATAAGGCCGAGTCTGCTGCCACGCGCGTGGCAGCAGCAGGAATGAGGCTCAAATTTGCTGCTGCCACGTAATTCGTCTGCTAACCAATGCTAACCAATGACAGAAGATGTTACAAATCTTAAGAACAAATGAAGACGAGTGACCGAACTGTCACAAATTGACGATACGATACAAATCTGTGCCCAAAATGAGTTTCAGTTAGAAAATCTAACACGTGTGTTATCTTACATTAATTGAAGTGAAAATTTTGCCCCCAAAAATGCAAGTTTATTATGTATTTAGAACACGGAGTATCGTAGACTAGTTGGAATGAATGTACAGGTAATTTAGAACTTTTTTTTTAGAAAGCATTTAGCGATATTACTTTAGGTAATTCTAACAGATCGTAACCTACTAGGGACCTAAACTTGACTCGCGTAACAGAACTACTAGATTTTGAACAAAATCTTAAAACGTTTTTGTCTAAGTAATCGCTAAAACTTCACAGTATGTGTTACAGACGTAATTGCATACATAGCATGATGAAATCGCTTTTTACATGCCACACTCTTCCCACCCCCTAGGGTTGCTGGGGTCTGCTGGAGTTGAACGGCATTGCCAGTGTCACTATTCATTTTAGCGAATGCATGTGGTTTTCTACGAGAATCTATTTCCGACGCGCTATTGCTGCTGCCGCCATTTGCTTTCTGCACGAGAGCACAGTACGCACTATTGCTGCTTTTACAAGATGACGTGTCTAGGATGCATCGTGAAGTTGTTGCCGGGTGTGGAAGATGCTGTAGAATTTGTAATTCAACATGGAATCTTGAAGAAAGAAGTGGAGTGCAGGACGTGGAAGGTTAAAATTAAAAGAATTGCATGTAGCCTATTTTCTTTCATCGAGAAAAACCGATGTTGTCCGTGTATGCTAAATTGAACAAAAGGAGTGCTAATGGAACCTAACCTAATATAGTAGGCATACTCGCGTAACAGAACTACTAGATTTTGAACAAAATCTTAAAACGTTTTTGTCTAAGTAATCGCTAAAACTTCACAGTATGTGTTACAGACGTAATTCCATACATAGCATGATGAAATCGCTTTTTACATGCCACACTCTTCCCACCCCCTAGGGTTGCTGGGGTCTGCTGGAGTTGAACGGCATTGCCAGTGTCACTATTCATTTTAGCGAATGCATGTGGTTTTCTACGAGAATCTATTTCCGACGCGCTATTGCTGCTGCCGCCATTTGCTTTCTGCACGAGAGCACAGTACGCACTATTGCTGCTTTTACAAGATGACGTGTCTAGGATGCATCGTGAAGTTGTTGCCGGGTGTGGAAGATGCTGTAGAATTTGTAATTCAACATGGAATCTTGAAGAAAGAAGTGGAGTGCAGGACGTGGAAGGTTAAAATTAAAAGAATTGCATGTAGCCTATTTTCTTTCATCGAGAAAAACCGATGTTGTCCGTGTATGCTAAATTGAACAAAAGGAGTGCTAATGGAACCTAACCTAATATAGTAGGCATACCTCGTCACCGTGATTTTTCTTGGGGCTATCGTGAATTTTTGGGCTAACGTCAATGGTTTTTGGGGTACTTGTTTACTATACTTTGGATACATTTATTTATTTTTACAGAAGAAACTACTTACCATAATAAGTTCCTGTAGCATTGTCGAACATCGGGAAGGTGTTTTGTGTGATGTGGGAATGTTTCATAGCTGAAATTCATGTTGTTTGTTGAAAATTAATTCTCCGATGGAGAATAGCTAGCCCCACGAACCATTGGCACGTGGATAGGTTAGTTCTGTTAGGTTAGGAAACATAGTTAAAATTTGGTGTCGTGTTATTATCAGGATCTAGAAATTGGAAATAATTGCGAACTATTGGCGCATGGTTAGGTTAGTTCGTCTCAGGCAAGCGAAAAGGCCTATCAGAAAGACGTACTGGTAATGTGAGAAATTGCAATTAATTTCATCAAAACAACGTTGATACACCTTCAGGAATGTTCCGCGAAGCAGATACGTAAGTACGAATGTCAAAAATTGACGAAACGAGAAAATTAGAGGTGTCCAAAGGATAGTAAATTTTTACCAAGACATTATTTTCATTAGAAATTCATTATTTCACCTAAAGAAATGTTCCGCAATGCAGAATAGTACTTTAGCAATGTAAAAAATTGTGAAATAAATCATTGATAGGTGTCTCCGGTATAGTAAAGTAGTACCACCTTACGCATTTCTCATGGACAAGATATTCTCCGTCGACAAGCGGCAGTAAATAACGTAGAAGCATGGGAATGAATGTAGAAGTAAATCGGAACCTTAGTATAATGCATTTAGGGACTTTATGTTAATGCTAAGGGTACCAAACCTAACCTGCCTAACCTAACCACAAAAGCATATATTGAACAAAATCCTAAGTAATCACTAAAACTCCGCAGTATGTGTTAACAGACATACATCAAAATCGAACCATGTAAAAATTGCATGATGAAATTGCAACAAAACAAAAGGAACTTGGGCTAGAATGTTTGCTGGTGAAATCCTTTTACTTTATTAAGTTCTAAATCAAAGCTGGCAATTACATTGCAAGCTTGGGATTGTTTATTGTTTTTCGATCTCAAACTTCAGTTTGGTTCCTTTTTTTTTTGTGCTTAATTTTCAAGTAAAAGTAGCTACATCCTTGTATTTAAGTGCCCATAAAATGTAATTTAAGTGGTTAGGTTATTATAATGTTGTCATAATTGACACTTCAACCCTCTTGACTAGAAAACTGACAATATTCGGTCTTGGGTTCTGGATTCGAATCTTGGCCTGGGCATGTGTGTTGTTTATGAGTGTCTTGTCATCAATTTTATTTTACAGGGGCATTACAGTGTTCTTGTGTGACATTTCACACTTGTATAATATAAGGCTCTAGCAATGTGATCGGATTAAAATATTTCATAACGAACTGATTTCACATAGAAGTATAAAGTACGTTTTGCTGTCTGCTAACGAATTTTAAAAAATACTGGAGTTGATGATCTAGCCTGAATGCATGAAAATATGATATGTAGCAACGTTTGACTTCAGAAGCTAATATTTTTTTGTTTGTGAAATACATATTCACAAACAATAATGCAATTAAAAACAATAATTATTCCAGATTAGTTCATGTTGTTATTTACATGGAGTAAGGGCACTTCATGAAATGCCTCACTATCATCACTCATCCCCATCTTTCAATTAGCCAGAAATGGAAGGAAAGTGAAGTAAAATAAACCAAATAATAAAAAAAATGTCTTCATACAGTAGTAACAGCGTGCAGGGTAATTTTAATGCCAAACTTCAATTTAATTCTTTTTTTTATGTTCTGCACTTATGACCAAGTGTTTGTTGTTATAATGTACTTTGAATAGATAAATAAACCTAAAAAAAAATGTTTTCTAATTGTCACATCTGACAGTAATTTTGCACCAAAAATACATTGGGGAACTTCGTGCTTGTAAATTTTAGCACCTAGAAGCACATATGTGATGCTTTTAACAAATATTATACACATAAATTACAATAAAAGGTTCAGACATTCTAAACCAATCTTACACAACCTACCTAACCCACTCACATTCTGTTATGAGAGAAAATTATTTCATCTGCTTAATTAGCTTCCCTCAGATCTCCATGAGTGTGATTTGGGTAGTAAGATTTTTGAAGAATAATCGGTTTCATAATTGTAAGTCACCCATTTCTACACAGAATTAAATGCTTTTTGTGCATAAACATTTTGCAGGGTGAGTTCTTTCTCCTACCTAACCTAGTTTCTTCTTATACCAGATATGTAAATTAGCGTGTGCCTTTCCTGTAAAAGAATAAATAGGTATCTTATGTTGTCCATGTATTCATGAATTTTGTCAGTAGTGACGGTTTCTATGCATTTTGAAAAATATAAAACAAAATAAGCAAATTGGTTCATGTAGTGCATATTGACAGAATTTATGAGGATTGTTACTACTTTTGGTGCAAGTAATTGTTCCGTGATAAATGTCTCAAGAATGTAAATAGAAGCAAATTTATTTTTCCCATATTACATAATTGGAAACTATTGATACTTCTATTGGCCAAATAGGTTTTCCATGGCGGAGTGGTTAGCACATCATGCTACGATGCCAGGGGTCCCGGGTTCGAATACCGGCCTGGGCATGAATGTTTGTGAGTGTCCATTCATCAGTTTCATCATATCACCACCCATCCCCATCTTCGCAAATTAGCCAAAAGTGGCACAAAAGCGAAGTAAAATAAAGCAAATCAATCTATTTGTTTTCCATATTGGAACATTTCACGAAAAGAGGTGCTTCTTCATGTAAAGTAAATCATTCTGGGCCTCCCCCATGGCGCAGTGGTAGCGTCATTGCCTTGTAATCCAGGGGTCCCGGGTTCGATACCCGGTGGAGGCACAAGTGGTTCGAATCCCACTTTAAACTGTAGGTCCAGTCCCGATTAGCCTTACTGTGCATAAAGTGGACTTAAAACACCAACTCAAACCAAACCAAAGTAAATCATTCTGGAAATTATTGTTGTATTTAATTACATTAAAGTTTAAATGTTTGCAAGTGTTTATAATTTGTACATTTTGCAAACAAAAATAAGTATATTCTATAGCCTAAATGCTTCACAAATAATTGAAGCCAAATTTTACTACATTTGTAAAGATCATACACATATTGTATATTTTTTAATGCATTTTTAAAATTCTTGTAGTTTTAGGTTATGTTTGCTAAATATTTTGGAATGCTCTCTTGTCCAATACTGTGGTTTTGGATACCTTGTAACATGTAATTCTGCTGTATTAAGGCTGAAAAGCTGTTCTCGGCAGTTTTAAAACACTTTTCAAATAAATAAAAATAAATAAATAATACATTTTCCTTAATCCATTCAGGCTATGTCATATACAAGTTGTTTTCATTTGTTAGCAAACACCACAAAGTAATTCTATTATGTATGTTTTAATTTAGTTACATGTCTAGAAGCTTATATCTTATGTGTGAAATGTCACACACTGTATCTATTGCAAACTTGTGATTGTACCAAAATGTCTCTCCACTCCATTGCATTATCTCATGAGATTATTTGCTTTTCTGGTGAAACAAGCTTATCTTTCTTACATATATTAAATGTATACATTTATTCCATATCATAATACAATCATTTACATTTTTCAAATACTGAATTAATTCTTGTCTTCAGTACGACACAACTGTTGTACGTGTCTAGTCACCTTTGATGCGCACACATTCTTGATAAAGACATCCACTAAATAAGCTGGTGAGGGGAGTTAGAAACTGGTTTTTACAGAAGTTTTTTATTGTGTGCCTATTTATTAGTCTGGCGACTGTGAAGTTTTTGGATACTTGTTACATATTGTGAGTTTTATCTCTACCCCCATGACACTACAGCCCTCAAAGGGCCTTGGCCTATCTCCTGACTGCCAGTCTCCCTCCTACAATCCTACCTGGAGGTGTGGAGATCTTCAACTGGTAATGGGATGATGTGGGATCAGCACGTCGAACCCTCAGCAGTTATAGTAGATTTCCGAGACCGGGTTACGCTACTCACTTGTAGCTCCCCAATTTCCTCACAAAGGTGACTTGCCACCGGTCCTATACACAGGTCGAGAACCCAGGAGGACTCGAACCCATGTCATCCAGCAGTCGGAGTCCAAAGCACAGCCCTTTATGCCACACGGCCATGGAGGAGTATTTTATCTCTGGAGTAGATTAAAAATATGCTGTATACAAGTCATATCCGCGCATGTTGAAAGAACTGAAACGTGACATTCACAAGAAATTACCAACATTAATCAATGCAAAGTGCAGCGAGTTTTGGGTAACTTCATCAAAAGCCATCAAAAATGTGTGGGCAAGGAAGGCTCCCAGTTTCAACACCTTCTTACATAAATTATAAGTAAATAAATTACTCTTTAAACTAGTTACGGAAACTTGCGCACTTGATTCACAGACAGTCTACAGTGCCGACATATGGCTGCGAGCACCTTGTTGTCTACACTTGAATGGATTGCTCTGTAGCTCTGCATATTATTTTTTTTAAAAGCAGATCTGTTTCTAAATTGGCACTCGAACACTGTGTTTCCGTATTTACTAATTTGGGACTTAGAGTGGCCCAAGTTCCTTTTGTTTTATTGCAATTTCATCATGCTACAAATGCAATTTTTACATGGTTCGATTTCGATGTATATCTATTAACACATACTGCGGAGTTTTAGCAATTACTTAAGATTTTGTTCAATATATGCTTTCGTGTTTAGGTTAGGCAGGTAGGTTTGGTTCCCTTAGCATTAACATAAAGTCCCTAAATGCATTATACTAAGGTTCTGATTTACTTCTACATTCATTCCCATGCTTCTACGATATTTACTGTCGCTTGTCGACTGAGACTATTTTGTCCATGAGAAGTGCGTAAGGTAATTTTCAAGTTGTTTTTTTTCAACATAAATAACTTTTTTCGAGTCCAAACAGTGCTCATTACTTTAAGGAAGGTTCAAATTTCATGTGACAATGATTTCCAGAATTCTATAATAATTAGTCTTTGTGCTAGGAGAAATCATAAAACATTCAGAACTGTTACCGTCATTCAATATTGGAGTTGTTAATTTCTCTTGGCTATTGATTGGTATGGTCCCTAATACACATATAAAATAATTCCTAATGAAGATTTAGATCTTGTTACATGTGTATATTCTTCACCTTCTGTAACTTTGGACAGGGTACCAGGAAAAAATTTTCTCTGATATTCTGTGAAATTCATATGGAGCCGTCAAAGGCATTATGCAACACCAAGTGTGATACTTTGAAAAAATAATTATTTTTGTCTCCACATTGTAAGATTCACTAAAATTTGAGAATTGTGTGTGTGTGTGTGATGGAGGAAGCTCCTTCTCTTTCCTCTTTCTGTTCATTCCCCTGTCTGTCTTCCATTTACAAGAGCCATTCACGCAATTAATAAAATCGTTAAGGAACACTTCCTTCGCACATACTTGGGCAAAGAAAACAAATCTGAACTTCTGAAACCAATAATGAAAGTTGAGCCTGAAAGGAGTGATTTTATTGTCAGCTGTACCTGTGAAAAGCTGAAGTGACATTACAGAAGGTAAAGTGACTCTGTGAAATACTTTTCTTAACTGCTGTAAAATTTCTTCCCAATGAACTTCCATAGTATTCCTGTATTCATGCAGTCACATGGTGGATCACATTTTGACATTTTTAATCACTCGCGAAACAATGGTTATTGGCCTTAACAATAAATATAATTGGTGAAAGAAGGATGCCACTTTTTTATACTTAAAATTCAGACGAGACCTTGAGGCAAAATGTTCAAAACCGTAATGTGCTCTAAAATCAAATTACAGTTCAAAATTGAAAAAAAATGAAATGAGTATGCCATAAACAGTAACAATTACATAAAGTTATGACATTGTAGTTTCGATTTCTACTTACTTCGTTGCTATTTGTTTCAAATGTTTATTCAATAACTTACTCTTTTGGTGTGCTTCATAGTCTGTTTTGGTGGTTCCCTGTTAAGTGAACAGGGAGGGGCAACTTGAAGGACTGGCAAATTATGGAAGTTGCTTCTGAGTTTGGGTTTATTTTCTTATGATGAGAGTTGCAATTCTTTTTTGCATTTTTTTCTAAACTGGAAGATTTATTTTTGTTGAAAATTTTGGTGTATATATGAAGACTGGCAATCCGTTGACATGTTCCTTGGTATTTTTTGGTTATTTTTATGCATCCTTCTTGAAGAATGACAGAAGCTGTACTTAATGCTATTCTTGCCAGACATGTCACCATTCGTGGCAGCTACGTGAGTCAAAGCAGCGGTATAGCAAGGTAACCCAATTTAGCATACAGCTGCAGTGTCATCCTCACAATACAAATATCTGGTCTACAAACTAACAGATGATGCATGTGTGTTCTGTTTTCTATGATATGATTGATGGCTGTGTGTATACCTAGACCTATCTGTAGTGATGATGTGATGAGCAGGGGTGTTCAGCATACTTTGCTGAGGATACACTGTTGTAGGTCTGACACACGAAACCTATCTGATGAATCTATCTTCTGAACAGAATGCATAACTGCATCTGTCAGAAGCTTGTATCTAGAAAAAGAAGGATTGAGTTCATCCTGGGAAATTTTTCTGCAACTCAGAAATGTTTTCCATTGACAAGAGAGCTCCGGGGCAAACGGTGAAAGACCTTTATTGAAAATGTGTGCTGTTTCATTGAGAACAGTTATGTGCCAGTCACCTTCTGCAGTAAACAAATTGCTGTGGTGGGGTTAAATCCCTGGGACGACAATGGAAACATCAGGACAGCTGCCACCAACTGCCTGTACATATCCAGAATTCTCCTCAAGGAATAGCAGGGTATGTTGTTGGTCCCCATGTTGAGACAACAACATAAAATAGTGGAGTTATCTCCACAAATACTTCTTCCAGATCTTGTAACTTGTATCCAGCAAACCAACACCTGGGACACATACTTCACCTGTGAGTCTTCAATAACTACACAAGATATAGGAAGAGGAGGCTGTTGCTGCAGAAGAGAAGATTATCAACTATTCATCGTGAACTTTTTTCCTCAGTAGGTAACAAAAGCCATGTAATCAGGAAACTATCAACAACTACTAATTATCAACTTACTTTATGTTTTTAATTTTATGTAAAGGTCCTAAACCTAAAAACTGTCAACAACTTCTAAGTATTAACTTATTTTATAGTTTTAAGTTTTCTATAAAGGACCTAGAACTAATAAAGAAGAGAAAAGAGCCCAGACATTAACTTACCATTCATGAAAGTCAATAAAAAGTCAAGAAATTATGCTTGTGGTCAAGAAATTTTTCCTATCACAGTGACTGATTGAATAATAATAGTATAGGGTTTCGTAATAGGTAAAGGTATATAGCACCCTGTCCTGTGTATATAGCACTGTGCCATGAGGGCCTTATACTGCCCCTGCATACAACAATGGTGCCATTGTGCCATGCACCCAAAAATTTTAAGTCAATGAATCAGCTAGTCAAACTCGTCTCTAATAATAAGAAGAAGAACAAGGTGGTGATGATATGGCTATAAGGGGAAATGGAGGCTATTGTAAAAATAGAAAATAATACTACACTGTGTATTGACTACTCTGGAAAACAATTGAAGATTCTGGAAAACTCCGGAAAAATACATTTCAAGTTCACATGGGAACCCTGGTGTACTTATTTTTCTATATATTGCGCAAAAAGATGGGGACGACAACACGAGCTCCACATATAGTTATACTGGCTGCGAGTTCAGATGTCAGAGCCTCTAGTCTGCCAAATGAAATCCAGGGTACATTAATACAGTAATTCTTAATTATTATTTTTTGTGTGATAATTTGGCATGGAATAACTCATATGAATGTACATAAAATTTGTTTTAATGAAGATTTCTTAATATAAGCAGTAAAAAAGCAAACTAATTTTATTTTATAGCCTTTTAGAACATACTTGAAGCTTCAATTTAAAAAAAAAAAATTGGCATGATTACTGCAGTGCCTGTTAGTGATAATGCAATTTTAATAACGCCAGATGTTGATACAAAAAAATAAACTTTATTTACAATACAAAACTTTTTCTGACTCTCAGTGCAAGGGAATCTTGGTGACAAGTTTTATGGTAGATACATATATCTATGTAATTTAGAATAAAAAACGAAGTGATATATCGATTTCTCTCTCAGATTAACTTTTTCTGTTAAGCACTGCAGTGCACTGCCATGGCCTCGACAATGATCGATCTGTGCAAAATTCTGAAACTTTAGCCTCCTGTTACTCCGTAACTATGAGGTGTAGAGAAGAAAAAGTTTGCATGTGTTTATGCCTTGGTAGTATTAAAAATGCACAAATTTCATGAAAATCTGAATGGGTGGTAGCATTTTCAATTTTTTTCTGGGTTATTTAATGTGTAACCAGTCAGATTTAATTATATGTGTTTCTGGTAAAGAAGAGAATATTAAATATTAAGAAACTGCAAAGTATTTATTTATAAAATTATGTTTTCAGTCTGCAATATTGAATTTGGAAACAAGTGGGAAAAGTGGTAGGGTACTAGGTACCATTTTGCACAGGTGGATGTAGATATTTTTTTTTTTTCCGGGAGGGGCAGGCATAACACTGGGAGTATAATGTGCACATCTTAAGTCCCAGGACACCCATTTTTCTCTCAAACGGATGCAGTAATGGCAAATTCAACTTCACCTGGGTACATTGGGGTAAGGGGCCCATGTGTGAGGGTACTATTGGGACGACCACCATATTGGATCGAAGTCAAATTTTTCAAATGGCATTATCAAAATTATTATGTGGATTATCAAAACACATTAGAATTTTCCAAGGAATGCAATGCTGTAATTAGTTTTGTGATAGCTGTAACGGTACAGAAGTTATTGACACTGTAAAATTGCAACGGAGTGCTGTGATACCCACCGGTATGTTGAAGAGGATGTGCTCAATGTGGTTTCCATTGTGACGAACACACACCCCTAGACTTTTTTTGTATGGTGTTACTTTGAAACAGCTTGAGTATGCCAAGAAAATCCGTGATGCACACCACCTTCACTACCTTATCATGCGGGCCTGTTATCAAATACCTCCACAGATGCTCATGTGGGTCCATGTAGAGTGGATCTCACGCCTGAAAGATTGTGTTCGGCACAATGAAAACCACATTGAGCACATCCTCAAGAACATACCGATGGGTACCGCAGCATGTAGTTGCTAGCTTTCAGTGTCAATAACTCTTGTACCTTTACAGTTATCACAAAACTAATTACAGCATTGCATTCCTTGGAAAATTCTAATGTATTTTAATTCCCAACATGCCATTTGAAAAAAATTGACCTCGATCCAATATGGCCGACTTAGAGATGGCGGCCATGTCCTGGAAGCATCCTCACATGGGTCCCTTACCCTGATGTACCCAGGTGAAGTTAGATTTGCCATTACCGCATCCGTTTCAGAAGAAAAAGGGTGTCCTGGGACTTTTGAATCACCCTGTATATTCCCATCAAGGCAATGTGACAAAAAAGTCCCTTCTAGGCACCTGGAGGCAGTTGCCCCTACTCTTTTGCCACCGTGAAATAACTGTCCTTGTTCCCCTCTCATTTCCCAGTTTTGGCAATTAATCGCCGATACGTACTGATCAGAATTATTCAGATAATTGAGAATTCCACAAATTAAAAATGTTTTCAAATTTCCTTTATTTTCTTAAACCAGAACCATTGAATAGCCAAGTTAATTAAATCATACGCATTAGCAGTTATTATTACAATGCTTAACCTCGCTACAAAGAATCGTAGTGAGGTTAAAGAAAAAATAATAATTCACCTGGTAGCCAGTAGCTGCGATTGGGTGCCAAAACTGGGGACCAAGGACAATTTACGTTCTCTTATTAGACAAGTTTGAGCTTTTGTTCTAGGTCCACTTTTATGCACAGACTAATTGGGACTGGACCTACAGTTTAAAGTGGGATCCGATCCATTATATGCCTCCACCGGGTCTGGGTAGACAAGGCATAGCATTAAGAGGCCACAGTGCAGGAGCAAAGTGGAAATAGGTGTGTGTATGTATGTATGTATGTGTGTGGGCAGAGGCCACGATTTTTTGTCTGGGGGGCAAGTATCAGGGTAAACGTACCAATAATAATAATTTTAATAATGTAATTATTGATTTGCTATATTTTACTTTGCTTTTGTACCACTTTGGCTAATTTGCGAAGATGGGAAGGAGTGATGATAAGATGAAATTGATGGACACTCACAAACATCCATGCCAAATCCGGGATTCGAACCCAGGACCAACATTATTATTATTATTATTAGTAGTAGTAGTAGTATCAAAGACGTTATTACCCTTGTAAATTATGCAAAAAGGTGGTAGAAGTTGGTGCCATAGCATTTGTGTTCGAACAAACTATTTCAATTATTTTTTCAACACGTTCAATTTCACATAAATAATGGAAAACAAGTACACAAACTATTTTTAAAGACACAAAATGCTTGATAAATGCATTCCAAATATTATTCTTTTTTACATTAACATCTAACTTTCATGGACGATATATGTTTCACACATATGCAACATGGAGCGAAGTGGACATAAAATCGTGTATGTATTCAAAGTTTATTTAACACATATTTTATACAACATATATTATGTAAATACATTACACAACCAATTCATCCATTTCACAATAAACCAACAGCAAAAATTACATAAATTGTCGCTGAAATGTGCACGCTCCCTTTCCTGAAAATAATTATTCATGCATTTAAAAGAAAATCAAATAAGACAAGTCTTATTTCTCCGTCTGGTAATAATTTACAATGCATTACAAAGAACAATAACAAATTGCGAGCAAGAAAATTTTTGGATCCAATTTTTTTCCAGGCTGAAATCAATATTGAATTAATAGGGCGCAAATAATTTCACGGGATGCCAATACATTCTCTCTTTTACAACATTTGTGCCTCCCCGTTGGTGTAGTGGTACTATCGTCGCCTTGTGATCAAGGGGTCTCGAGTTCGATACCCGGTAAAGGCAAATTGCACAGTGGTTCGGATCCCACTTTAAACTGTAGGTCCAGTCTCGATTAGCCTTTCTGTGCGTAAATCAATCGGTCAATCAATTTTACAACTTTTTTCATTTAGATCGTTCGGTGCCCAGGGTCGACTCCCGCTGCCTCCCTAGCTACCGTTCTGATCTTGATAAGACTAAGAAAAGCACGCATTGCGAACGAAGCGAGGAAGAAAAGTTTATGGAAAATTTATTTATTTGCATAAAATTTGAAGTTGTGGGCGGTAATTGCCCCCTGCAGGTACACTTGGACGTCAATGTTTGCCCCCCTAGAACTCATTTCTGTCCGAGGTTGGGGGCAATGCCCCCTGTCCCCTATGGTTGCGCCAGTGTGTGTGTATGTGGAGGGAGCACTGCCCATTCAATCGCCGCCACTGCTGGTAGCCTTGCATCAATGATTGCAGACTTCTGGAGACTGCCTCTCTACACAACAAACACACTCATTTATGCAAGGACAAAATTGAATTTTTTTCAAGTTTGAAAAAATCGTCGATGTTATTTTCGTAGCATTTTATTGGTTCGCATTTTAAAATTTCATGACTCGAGGGGGCCCCTTCCCTGGGTACGGGCCTACTAACATGCATAACTTTCATGTACCACATATGCAACATAAAGCGACGTAAAATTAGAAAAATATTCGCTAACACTACGTGTACGTATTCAACGTTTCTTTAATACATATATATTCAACATATATTATTTAAAATACATTACATAATCATTTCATCCACCCAAAAATTATACAAATTGTCTGAGATGCGCACGCTCCTTTTCCTCAAAATAATTATTCATGCATTGAAGAGAAAATCAATGAAGATAAATCTTGCTTCTCTCTCTCTGGTAACTTAAAATGCATTACAGAAAACAAAACTGCGAGCGAAGCGAGCAAAAAAAAAATTTAGATCCAATTTTTAGTAAACAGGAAACAATAATGATTTAATAGAGCGCAAATAATTTCACTGCACACTATGGCATTCTCTTTTTTACAATTTTATCATTTAGATCGTTCACCGTCAAGAGCCGACTCCCGTCGCCATCCTAACTACAGTCTGAACTTTATCAGATCAAGAAAAGCAGGTATTGCGAACGAAGCAAACAAGAAAATTTTACGATATGTATTTTTACTTGCATAAGATTTGAGATCAAAGGGGCAATTGCTCCTCTGCAGGTGCCCTTTGAAGTCAGTGTTTGACCTCCCCTTTAATTGACTTCCGTCTAAGGTTGGGGGCAACGGCCCCCTGTGGAGCACATTCAGCATCATCGCGCTTAGCTCGAAGTGGCAGAAAATCGAAGTAAAATAACACCAATTTATCAAAACCGTTTTGTAATTGTCTTCTATTTTAAAATACACACACACCATAGGCGTGCGCAGACCCTCTGATTAGGGGAGCCAAAAGCCTGATAAAAGTTCAGTCGGAAAAAAGACCTCACTTTATCTCACTGTTATTAGTTGCATTGCATCGATATATATATATATATATATATATATATATATATATATATATATATATATATATATATATATATATATATATATATGCAGCAACATAGGCGCACCGTAACGAATAAATAAATTGTCCCTGAAATGTGCCGCGCTCATTTTCTTCCAAACAATTGTTTTCATGCATTTAACACAAAACTGTTTAGTAGCAAGAGCCTGAGGTAAACTTCCCTCTTTGGTAATTTACAATGCATTATAGAAAACAATAAAATTGCTAGCAAAGCGAGCAAAAAGAAATTTAGATCCAAATTTTTGCAAACTGAAAACAATATTGATTTAACATGGCACAACAAATATCATGGGGCGCCATGGCATTCTTTTTTCAATTTTTTTCATTTCGATCGTTCGTCGCCCAAGGCCAACTCCCGCCGTCCCCTAGCTACGACTTTCAACTTGACAAGACTGCAAGAAAAGAAGATAATGCTTGCGAAGCGAGCAAGAAAATTTTACGAAATCTATTTTTATTTGTATAACATTTGATGTCGAGGGGGACAATTGCCCCCTGCAGGTGCTCTTGGCCGTCTGGAAGAAATAATGCAAGAAAGACGTGAAAACTAATTCCATCTTGAGTATTCTTTTGTTCTTCTACTGTTAGATTCTATTAGTCTTGCTTACTTTTACCTCAATGTTTGCCCTTGCCCCTCTAGAATTGATTTCCATCCAAGGTTGGGGAGGGGCAATGCCCATTGCCCCCTTGAAGTTGCGCCATTGCACCCCTTCCCCCCGTTGTTGCTTTAAATTTAATCGGCTTGAAAATACTTCATTTTCTTTAAGAGTATAATATCGTTTAATAAAGGCGATAAGATTCCTCTACACTATTTATTTATTTTTTATTATCCTGCGCACAACAGGCATCTGCCCTTTTACAGTGCACAGTACATTTGAGGATTTATACACTTAAAATAATATTTATACACATTTTCAGATATAAAAAAATACATATAGAGGTTACATATATCATTCTTATACATTACCGTGGATAAAAATGAATCAAATCTTACACAATTACATTCATATATGTATGTGTGTATATATACACACATAAAGCAGGTAAAGAAAGAAAACGGAAAAGATAAAATTAAGTAAGAGTGTTGTCCATTAAATAGCGTTTATATTCAGAAAATTTAGCAAATATGTCCAAGTGTACGCCCCTCTCTAACCATTCATTATGCAAGCTACACATTCTTCGCAGGGGAGCCATTTCTGCGGATTTTGTACAGGTGTGGGAAATTGCAAATTTCTAGGTGAAAGTATAATAATGTAGAAACATGGATGTCTGGAAGTGGGGCAAGGATGACCACACCTCCCCCTTAGAAATCGAATGTGAACCTAAAAAGTATATATTTCACACGTATAATTTGATTTCAGTCACAGTAATTTACATACATTAATGCGATAGCTTCAAATTCAAGTAGTGTCTTTTGAGGGGGCAACACTATTATCGGGGTAATATGCCCCCATGGAAAATTACCCTGCTTGTCTCCATGGAAAAAAAAAATCTGCGGACGTCCATGATTAGGGGGGGGGGCAATTACCGCGTGTGCGCACGCCTATGCCGCCATTAGGGAACGCGAGGCCCTGTGCGAACTATATCCGCGAGGCCTTTGTGTTATGTAATGTTAAAATATCGATAACAACAGTTTCTCGTAAAATTCTTCTCTAGCGCCAACCTGGTTATTACCGTTCGCAGTATCGCCTTTTAGCAGTAATAAAATTTAAAATTTGGCAACCAGCTTTTCTTAATGACTGCTGATTGAGACCTTGTTTTAGCGATACATGCCCTAGAAGAAAATAATATGTTATCCTGTGTGTTCGCAGCCATGTATTGTAAATTTACTCTTGTTGTTGATATGTATTTTTTCTGCCAGAAAACGCACTAAGTACGGAAAGGGGAACATGACAGCAAGAGCCAGCCCCAGAGAGTGGCAACTCGGGCGCTCACCCGAAGCCCCGGCCTCCAGGGGACACCGCGCTAGATAAAAATAATAGTTTATGTGAGTTTTTTACGAGTTTATAGGATGCTGGTGTTTCCAATTAAGTAACTAATCTGATATCGCCTGCATTCGTATGTTATTTTGACAAACTAGCTACTACATAATTATAGTGTTCCAAATGTTTGTATCAAACATACATAACGTATATTGTTTGTTTACTTATAGAATTAAATATATGAAAGTATTATTTTATGGAAACAATGCAAATTCACTACAGTGTCAAAATTCAATGAAGAGTAAAGAAAACAATTATGTGATTGGATATGAATAAATATTGCTACTTTTTTAGTTAAACTAACAATATGATCTTGAGCTTTTCCGGTTTTGCAATTAAATAGAGGGGTACATGAGATTGATTGAGTGATCGATTTGTTGTTTTAAGTTCACTTTATGCCCAGATAGGCTAATCGAGACTGGACCTACAGTTTAAAGTGGTGGGATCCTAATCACTATGCCATTTGCCTCTACCTGGTATCAAACCCGGGACCCCTTGGTTATAAGGCAACGACATACATCAGAATGAAAACGAAATGGACATGTAATAGTGTTTACATTATGATTTTGTAGGACAACGCCTGTACTTCAGACTAAGGAACAAAAATTGAAAAGAAAAAGAAATTAATTATACTTCCCGCAAATATTTTATGCCCCAGGCCCCGTAATGCAAGATTATGTTCTGCCAAATACTTAAGGACATACTACAGTATTCGTTTGAAGATCTCACACTAGTCCTGCTTTTCCTGTGAAATCAACAGTCCCTGTTGCTCATCAATAGTTATGTTTTTCTGCATTCTAAATTCACATTCGGTCCATTTTTTAAGGCATTGAATTTGACTATCTGATATTTCATGGTTTTGTTGTCGATAGCTTAAATGCCTTCAATCATCGCATCCTTCATTTGCCAACATGCCCCCACCTTTCTCCCCAAACAGCTTACAACAAAAAGGAGAGAAAATTTTATCTTTCCTCTTCGAGTACACCAACCCTTCTGTCGACCGTTTCCCCATTTTGCATAACACGCTTATAATATCCAGGTGAAAAGTGTAAATTATCACCAATAATTGGGTAATCATGATTTATGATGCGAACAGGGTCCTTTTGAATGATTGAGTCAAATTCGGAACTGTTTAAAACTGAGGTCCACTCACCTTGATCTAAAAGCAGAGGCGATCTGTCACCTGGCTCAGAAGATGACATGAAGCATACCCCCCCACCCGCCTCGGGTACAAGTAGTTTGGCATCTGGTTCACAGACGAGCTACCGCCGCCACTGATACATACGACTTGGACTATATCGCGAACACGCAGGCAAAATATTGATTGCCGGCCCCTGTGGCGGAGTGGTTAGCACATCGCGCTATGACGCTAATGGTCCCGGGTTCGAATCCTGGCCTAGACATGGATGTTTGTGAGTGTTTATTCATCAATTTCATCATATCATCACTCATCCCCATCTTCGCAGATTAGCCAAAAGTGGCACAAAAGGCAAAGTAAAATAAAGCAAATCAAACTATATTTATTGCTACTTTTCTATTTTACGCCACTTTTCTGCCTCAGTTAAATCGTAACGATGAGCACGAATGACGCATATATAGAATTGAAGACTGGACACTCACAAAGGAACATCCAAGCCCACGTCAGGATTCGAGCGAGTGCATTTCTTGAGAATTAGATATTTGAATAGTAGGAATTAAAAAATGGGACATGAGTGAAGCAAACGAACTGAACTTATCTTTAATCTAGAAATTCTTCACAGTAATGCTGCTACAAACAAGTCCGTGGCGCAAGAGCCGTCTTAGAGGCACAGCCTGCCACTCAGCTTTTCTTTGGGTTACCCGTGGTGAGCGCATCGAATCCCATCGCTGCTATTTTCTGGCTTTCGAGACTGGAGCCTGCTACTGTTTCTTTTCAAGTAGCTCCTTAATTGTTCTCACGATGCTGGGTTGACACCGAAATTTTGAGAGTTCGGACTGGGAATCGAACCCGGGACCACTCGCACCAAAATCTAGAGCGCTAACCAGTAGACTTTGCGGGAGCAGTAGTGTATTTGGGCCGTTTCAAAATAGTACTTAGTAGGTATGGTTTTTTTTTACCAATTGAATATCACTTTTTGACATATTTTGACAATTTTTTGTCGATGTTTTAGCGTTTAGCGATGTTTTAGTACAAATTTTCACTATACTCATTTTTCCCCCACTCGTACTTGGTAGGTATATCATGATGTTACGTGATACAACTTAACCTATCATTTTTTTACGATTATTTAATTTTTTTACGATCCTAAGTGATATAACTTAACCTATTATTTTTTTTATTTAGGTACTGTTTGAATGTTATTATATGAGGATCATATTTTGTTGGTATTTTTTTCATCAATCGAATATAAGTTTTTGACATATTTTGACAATTTTTTGTCGATGTTATAGCGTTTAGCGATGTTTTAGTACAAATTTTCACTGCACTTATTTTTTTTTCTATTTGTACTTGGTAGGTATATCACGATGTTACGTGATATAACTTAACCTATCTTTTTTTTTACGATTTTTTTAATTTTCTTACGATCCTAAGTGATATAACTTAACCTATCATTTTTTTATTTACGCACCGAACTAACCTACAAGGGGGACTCCGTTTGTTTTAATATTTCAGTATTATAAGGTTTTCACAAATTTTATATAACCTAAAATGTGTTGGATGTTGATTTTTTAGTATGTGGCAATTTTTTATGAATTTTAAAACTGTTCCGTCACCCTCTCGTTCTTCACGTCGTAGGCGAAGGACTTCTCTGCAATCAGGATGACACTGCATAGGGTATCCTCGGGCAAGGCATCGTGGAACTCGCAAACACCCACTCTACAAAAATTCTACTATATGATCTTTCACTGGCTAAGCTAACCTACAAATAGGAATTGGCAGCACTGACTTATAAACCCACTGGGTCTTCTTGGCATGTTTTTTCATGATGTGTTGCCAGGCTATTGCGCATCTTGGCGTATACAATGTATATATTTTGAGAGGGGGGTTATAGTTTTTTATGCTGTACGAATACTAAAAACTTGACAGTGCTAACCAACAGAGTAAATAAACCTACATGCAGAAACTAACAACACTAGTTTCTGACAGTGAATTTGAAATAAAATATTAAACAAAAATACATGAGTAAGCACTGTGATTACAAATAATACCAGTGTTATTACATATTCATTCTTATTTTTCGAAGTTGAATGGAAGCACGTGTTTTTTACGCTCTCGTAACACTGACCTTGCCCCAGTGATTTTAAATTGCTTCCATCCGGTCTTTTTTTCTGTGCTATTTCCGCGCGCACGCAACATTCGCTTTCAATAGTTTAATGAAACACAGAAGGAGTGTTAGTTTAGCAGGCTCCGAGTTTTACAATTTATTAAATTAAACAATAATTTATGTAAGAATATACTTGTACTTACCGAACACAAAATAATAAAAGCACATGTGAATCTTTGCGTGTGTTCATGTTATATGACGACTGAGTAAGAAATAATGTTGACTCCCCGAAAGATAAAAGTTCCTGGTTCGACATCAGATGCATGCAAATTTTATGTTTTGCTCTCCAAAATCTTGATTTCTATGTTTGCGCTATTTGCCATACAGCAGAGGAGAAGAGGGGAGAGGGGAGGGGAGGGGGTACTATTAGCGCCATCTATTAGCAAACAATAGAAATAAAAAAGTAGGGTCAAACTTTTTCAACACCCAAAAATTTTAAACGTCCTCGTTTAGTAATACGATCAGCAGAAGATGTTTGAAAGAGTACTCTTAGTCGAGAAAGCTAATTGCTAGGGCCCATATATTGCTAAAATGTTCTTTGATTTGCATATTTCTCATACCGCCATATGTTGTTCTAGTTGACTTCTTCCAAAAAAATGCTAATTAGCGAGAGTTAATTAAGCAAGGCAAGTAAAAGAAGCAAATAGGACAATATGTGGCGGCGTGGAAATATGTAAAAATTCGACTCGATTCGAATTAAAATTGGAGGATATTTTGCATTTTTTTCCTATAATGTACAAAACATTTACCGTACATAATCTTTTCTATTTACAACAGTATAAAATAAGAGGAGTGTGTGACAATATCCATATTAATTAGGAAGGTGTGTTGTATGCTAGGTTAGCTAATTGTGTCTTCACTGTATAGAAGAAAGATGGAAAAAGAGAGCTCTACAAAAACTAACCTAACAAATTTAAAATGTGATCTATCGTGAATTAAACTAAGCTTTTTCACCCACCCACATATAGCCTTACAGGTGACTCGAAAGCAGAAATTGGTCATAGCGTGACAGGTCGATTTATTGTGAACTAAACTAACCTCCCCCTACTCATACATACACACTATGTCTTACAATAAGTAAAACTGCTATATCACATGTAAGGGCCGACGGTTGGCAAGACATACAAGATCTATTGCAAATTTTATTAACCTACGACATAAGCCATGGACACATACACACCAAGCCTTCCAGATAGGCTATAAGCAACTCGCCTCTTGCAATTGTATAACGGGGAAAATTAACCTACAGCTAGCAACACTGTTTGAGCTGCTTTTGACGAGTAGTGTTACCAAACTTATTTTTTGCAAATAGGCTCTACAGCTAGAGGCTTGAAACATATACCCTACCAGAGTATGTCAACTTACCTCATGTAAAAATATTACCTAGTACGGGTTAAGCTGTGACATACAACTAGCGAACGACACGACCACCTGACACACAGACAGAGAGAGTGTGATACAGCTTATACGCAGTTTTTCCTACACACGTACTGGGTTTAAAAGGTAACTTACAACAACTATTTCACTCACCTCCTATCATATAATAAAATTACCACAGGTTTTTGATACTTGCTGCCAGAACATGGTAGTTTTAGACTGGAAATTCAGCCCGATTATTCTATTTGTGCAAGAGAAAAATGATGATGCCTGCATTTGGAATATATAATTCTTCTTACGGTATTTTGCGTGCCCCAGTAACCTTGCTTTCGATTCACGGAAGCTATGACGTGTATTTCCTGTTTCGCGAACATGCGAGAATCTTTCACAATGTCGCATCAGAGTTGGTTGTGTATATAAATCTAGTTTGGGGAATGGACATGAATATAATGTCAAAATTATTGCATAACTTAAAAAGAATATTTATTGCACTGCGTTTTCTAGCAAAGGTAAATGTGGAATGCCCCGGCCCCCTCAGAGATTTGAATACTGTTAGTTAAACAGCAAGCATTGTCATATGGACTGACGATTATTATTTTTAAAAAAACAGACCTCGTAATAAATTATAACCTGAGCTGTCTTGCAAGTCTCTCGAGTTTGATATCTGGTGAAGGAATATGATGCCACTATAAACTGTACACAAGATATATACCTAGTCCCTGGCATGAGATGGGCGAGGATCTATACAGTTGTACAATGGTTGTTTTTTTTATTAAAGCATAGTGCTTATTTACATGTCAGCGCAACATGCATGCAAAGAAGGGAGGGAGACCATAACGGATAATTCTTATTTCGATTTCAATATTTTTGCTAGTCACGCTATCTAGACGAACACTGGAAGATGGGCAAAAGCGAGGGAAAGAGAGAAATGTTATTTTTTGCCTCTCTGCCTGTGTGTGATATACTAGTTTTACATGCATACGGCTGTATCGTGAAGCGAGGCTGAAAATAATTTTTGAAAGCAGTCTCGAGCATCTTTGCGTTCAGCCAACAAGAGAAATAAAATATTACACATGGGTGTGGGGCGCAACAGCCACAGTACGGTAATGTGCATGGATGTTAAAACTTTTGGGTTTTATGAATAGACATACATATCAGTTTTGCAGTCTCCAGATGGGACCGGAGCTTACTCTTTATTTGGACAAGGGGGTTTAGATCAACTATAATTTTTGTTCACATCAAAATGAAACAAAGAATTTTATTTTACTGCTTACTTATTCAATATTTTTATTATTGTAAAGAATGGGGCGGTGTGTCTTATTGTATATAGTCTTCCAACAACCACCTCGGGGGCGTAAATTTATGTTTCTGCATGTATGCAAAATGCACTTAACTTTAGTTGTGAAGTTTGTTTTGCTGTTGTGATTAAATACTAAACCAAAATCTCACTACATAATTTTGAATTATATTTGTTAAAATTGATCTATATTATATTATTGCTATAGGTGGTCCATGTTATGCGCAGGAGAATTTTTAAAAAATGTTTTGTTTCTCGAACCTGTGGCCTGTAGATTTGCTTTGTTGGCAAACAGAAACAGAAAATGGCACCATGTTATTCTATACTGATATACTGATAGTCAACAACTATGTCGAAAAGCAATGATGGGGGGGACTTGTCTGTGTTGGGTCTTATTAACAACTTTACGGCTGTACCTGCACAACTCATCGACAACAAATCAACAATGTTAGGAAATGTGTGCATGGCCCCTGAGAATACAATTTAAAATCACTGATGTGATATGAACCCTCTTCACTTGTGTGTATTTGAATATGCGAACATGAGGTATTTTGAATAATCGAGGCGGACAATCACAAAAACAGCTTGCAACGGTATGGAGAGTTCAAACTTCAGACGATTGTTGTTAATCTACGAAAAGCCAAGGGGCGAACGGAGATCACTACGAAAATTGTAACGCGAGGCTATTTTGGCTAATGGCAACGATGAGGATGAATAATAGTTGTTTTGATGAAATTGAAAAAGTGGGGCACGTCTGCTTCGAAGTGCATTACACCAACAACTACAATTGTCCCTCTTCCCCACACGAGGTGATTAACAGAGGTGTATTTTTGCCGGTCTACGACTCTGAGGGCTCAAGTTACAATGTTTACCTATAGCTGTACATATTTAAAAATGATCTGAGCAATTAAATGTTACAATACCGATCCTGATTTTTGTCGGATGACGTAGGTTGCAATCCCACCCCCGATGGCGTATAGACTTAAATGTTTCCATAACATGAAATACTGTTAATGGAAATCTGTCGTTTCTAATGTAAAAATCATATAACAAGAAAAAGAAGAAAATAAATGTTGCGAGCAAATACGGAGCCTCAATCCAAACACATAAATAATCAGACAAGATGTCAACGGTGCGTTCATAACTAACAAGTGATTATTCAAAAATTGAAATGGTGCAGGGGGAAACAACCAACTAACTAACTAGGCTTCTTAAACCCGAGGACAGCAAATACAAGCCTATTCTGATCTGAGAAATATCTCCATTTTTTTTCCATCCCAACCGATTTTTAGGTCTATTCAACCCCTCATGGTACACGAGCTCCCACTGCCCTGATGGTGGAGGAAGCGAATCTATTTGGACATGAAAGAGCATTATGTGTGGGAGACTATAATTTATACATGTGGTTGCTTGGATGCTTACAGAGGATGCCATAGCTCGTGCGATTGAGGCATTTTATTAAGCACATATTTTGATGAGTGTAAAGAATTAAATAAGTCACAAGGGGCTGAGGCATGGTTCGAATTTCTCGATCTAGGTATGGATGCAGACAGACACGAAGTTTTGTGTGTGGACACAAATGATAATGGAAAAATGCTGTTCACCCCGATAGCATAGTGGTAATGTTGTTCTTGTCTTGTTTCCATCGACAACATAGTGGTTACACTGTCCAATATTAAGAAGTTCTCAAAATTATTCAATCACTCTCTCTCTTCTTCTTCTATCATCTCGGTAACAAAAAAAAAAGGTCTCAAACATTTAGACGACTACGAAAACGTTGAAATGTAAAATATTGTTGTATTGTAATCAAAAAAAATTTGTTGAATATGCCTAACCTAAAATAAAATTCAAGAATTAATAGAGTTAAACATTTGCCACTCTGAAATGGCGACGGCTATCATAACATCATTTTCAGCAGGATAATAATGACATATATATATATTAAGGATTAGGCCGAGGGATTTTTATTCACTATACTTGTTTCTAACCTGTCCACACTGGAAACCGAAAACCACAAGTACGAGACACTAACTTGGGAGAGGACATGCAAAAAACTCTGCGGGGCTCATCTTAAAAACTTCAGTAGATGTTTGTCATGGAACTCTCTCCTTAAATTCTGATTCGAAAGGCACAAATATTCCGGTTCTTGAATAAGAAGCGCGTATGCCTTCGGAAAGAGAGAAGAAAGAAATAAATAAATCAACTCATGCATATTCTTCATGTACGTATGCTTGTGACAAGAAACAGTATTTTTTTTTCTCTTCAAGAAATTGTTTCAACTTTTTGCTAGGTGACCCTACAGGAGTGGACAAATAGCTTATTTATTCAAACTGGAAGCTTGCTTTTTTTCAACAATGGAAAACACATTATTTCCAGTGAAATATCGACTCAACTACCTAGAATGGCTACACGGGCTTGGTGACTGAATACTAAAAAACTATCGAGCGACTTACTTCACAGCAGTGTCACTTAGTTTCATCAAGAACAGTTCAAGGCTTCCCGGGTGTCCTGCAAGGTTTCGGTGGCATTTATTTTTTAATAGCAAGCAGATGAACTGGCCTTACAATATGAAGACCCTCTCACTGTGTCGGTTGCAGTTATTTTCTGGTAATTATGTCTTGCGATGGCGTTGTCGCTTTGTAATCATACTTGGGAGTTATTTTTTTTTATTTTACCTTTCGCGACATGTTCGACTAATCGTGACAATACGTTTCAACCTTTCTGCATAAACGTTGATCATCGTTTATCTTGTCCGCATCGATTATCTTCTTATGTTTTTTTTTGTTTTTTCGTCGCGTCCATCTCTTCTGTTATCACAATCGAGACTTCTAGATTATTATTTTTTCTCCCTGCAATTTAGAAATGTAATTTTTCATGATCATACCGGTCCAAATGGGTGTTTTAAAAAATTATGAGGTACAGTGGCAACACTGTTGATGTTTGAAGGCAACAAAAGGTGTGTTTAGTGATGGTCTATGACATGGAAATACTGAAACAGGAAAAAAGAAAATTAAAATTATGGTGAAAAAAGTGTTACTTACCTACTCCTGGCAACCATGCAATGCGATAAGAGCGCCCACCGCACGAGAACAAAAGAATCAGTTAGTTGTGTACTCAGAATTGTTTGAGCGTGCATTTCGCATTGTTCGTAGGGGAAGATTAGAATTGTTCTGTGAAATGAAGTACTCTTTGGAAGAGAGGGTGTTCATTGTGGAACATTATTTTTGTACAAAATCGTACGCTAGTGTAAAAACTGTGTTTCGCGAGAAATATCCGAATAACACTGTTCCAGAAAATTCGACGATATATCGACTTGTTTCCAGATTTCGTGAAACAGTATCAGTTAATGACAAACCCTACCACAGACAACCACCAGTTTTGACACAAGGTGTGCTGCAGGATGTGGAGCAGAGAATATCACAATCTCCCAGGAAATCTGTCGTAAACTTGCTGCACAGTCAGGTGTATCAAAAACAACAACTCACCGAGCGTTAAAACAATTGCACCTACGTGCATATAAGGTACAGGCTGTGCAAGAACTGAAGGAAGCAGACAAAGGTGCACGTGTAAGATACTGCCAGTGGTTTAGAAATTTTATTAGAGACAATGGTGTGAATATTTTGGATAAGGTTTTTTTCACGGATGAAGCATGGTTCCACTTAAATGGATATTCAACAGTCAAAATTCTCGACACTGGTCAAGTAACAATCCCCATTGTTACATGAACAATCACTTCATCCACAAAAGATCGATGTGTGGTGCACGATTCGCGGAGAAAAATAATCGGTCCATTCTTTTCAACACAACAGTTGACGGAATAGTTTATCGTGACCTTATCACACAGTTTATTCTCTGTTGGAACGTGATGAACGTGATTGTTGGTTTCAACAAGACTCCGCAACATGTCACACGTCTAATGAAACTTTAGACATGTTGGCAGCGTTTTTGGCGATCACATTATAAGCAAAAACTTATGGCCCAGTCGCTCCCCGGATCTGACGTCTCCAGATTTTTTCTGTGGGGTTATTTGAAACAAACAGTTTACATTAATAACACAAGAACACTTGATGATCTAAAAATAAACATTTGCACAGCCATTAACAATACAGGGTGGCTCAATAAGTCACTTAACACCCTCAGTACAAGGCCACTGCAGCGCGCAACATGGAAATGGTGATGACCAATCGTTATCAGGCCAAGGGGGAACCACATTGACGCCACCCACACGGTCGGCGGACATCAAGATGGTCGCTGACCGTGTGGGTGGCGTCAATGCGGTTCCCCCTTGGCCAGATAACGATTGGTCATCGCCAATTTCAAATTCCATGCCGCAGTGGCCTTGTACTGAGGGTGTTAAGTGACTTATTGAGCCACCCTGTATAAACCAATCAACCTTGCATGAAGTTGCTTCCAACATGATAAAACGTGTTGATGAATGCCTCAGGGAAAATGGTTGTCATTTTCAACTCTTTTGTAAAGCTACACTGCCTGTTACGCGCATCGCATGGTTGCCAGGAGTAGGTAAGTAACACTTTTTTCACCATAATTTTAATTTTCTTTTTTTCCTGTTTCCAGTATTTCCATGTCATAGACCATCACTAACACACCTTTTGTTGCCTTCAAACATCAACAGTGTTGCCACTGTACCTCATATTTTTTTTAAAACATCCATTTGAACCGGTACGCCTTTACGAGGCATTTCAGGATTGGCTATACGCGAAAACGATCGGGTTTCTTCTCTGAACTATAGAATGGTGGAAATTGACGTCCAAATTTCCGTAAGAATGTTTGACATGCAATTTTCCATGCTTTGTGGAAAAATAAATTTACACTTCACTTACATTTGGCAACACTGCATGAGCAACACTGCACCCCGTTTGTTGTTTCTATGTTTAAAACTATCTACTTGGACAGGGCTAACATTTGGTGTATGACTTATGTATATACAGGTTTCGGTTACAAAGTAACGCCACTCTTAATTCCCAGTTGCGCCGTTCGTGGGACACCCTGTAGCTTTGTAGCGGATTACGATGACTCGGCCATAAAAGCAGGAGAAATTTCGAAAATAATCGGCAGCTATTCAGTAATGAAGAGTTAGTGGAGGTCGACCTAGCAAGCTGTGGAAAATGGAAGATCGGAATGGCCAAAGATAAATCACTTTGGAGTCTTGACCTTGAAACATG